>NC_072414.2:65157500-66357500 GCF_028858775.2 Pan troglodytes
GTCTAGGAACTTTCTAAAGACTGAATATGTATCTGCTGTCACTGCTTGGGTTCTAGTTCATGTCTGCTGTTAATGACTGGATTACATATTGTAATTCTGTGATTTTTTATTTTCTATAAAATAAAGGAATTAAATTTAATGATCTCTTAGGTCCCATATCACTCCAAATACTCTGTTAAATGCAGTTGTTTTATAAACATGTGCATTTAATGTAAAATGTGCTTCAGAACGCTTTTTCCGTATAGGTATTGAAATAGATATGTTGTTTGCAGACAGATTGAGGCATTTCCAGTTAATGATTTTATGTAACCTGTCATAACTCGTATAATGAAACAAACCTTGTGCTAAAAGTCTGACATATTGGATTAATGTCCCAGTCCCACTGTGGATGAGGTGATTAACCTCTCTATGCATCAGTTTTGTTACCTATAACTCTAAACAGTCATCTCTGCACAGCACACCTTTGAGGGGCAAATGGAATAATATATGTAAAGCATTTTGTAAATTGTTAAGTACTCTGTAACTTTAGGATAATAGTAATTGGAAAGAACATAGAAAGACAGAGTACCGATGAGAATTCAATAGTCAGCATTAAAGGAGATTAAAAGTGAAGATAAAAGCTTAACTTTATGAAGCAAAGTTTGAAGGTTTTTTCAAAATAGACAACAGAAATCCACATAATATTCAGTTAGATCATTTAAATTTGCAAAATTAGAAAATCTTCTTTATATGACCAGATTGTAAGGCATCTGTAATGATCTGGTTAAAACTAAACTTGCACTAAAATATTTTAAAGCAAATGTAACACATGTTCATTGTCAAGAATAAGAATACATAATTGACTGAAATAAAAGTAAATTTACTTTTTAACCCTTCTCTTAATATTACTTTCTAGAGATAACCCTCATTAACAAACATTCTGTGTATTTGTGCATTCAGAAATAATTTGTTGAGCAAAATTCTATATGGCATATACAATTGTGTATTCATTGTGCTAAGTGGTGAGGATGAAACAGCTAACAAGCAGACATGATTCTCTGCCTTCATAGTGCTTATTGTCTGTTAGTAGAGACAGACAATAAGCAAGTAAATGAATAATTATACCTTTTATTGTCTACTTAAATAAAAGTACTACTCTGATAAAGAATTATTGGGGTAGAGTGGAAGTTATTTTAAATAGGTTAGACACAGAGGGCCTTTCTGAAGTGATATTTAAGTTGAGACCTGAGGGTTAGAAGGAGCCTATGCGTGTGTGTTTTACACTTACACATACATATACACATATTCATGTATAAACTTTTTATTTGCAGAAGTGAAATCATATTTTTCTGTGACTTTTGAAAACAGTGTCTTATGGACATGGTAGTCCTTATATTACAGGTTTATCTTTTTCATTTTTTTTAAACTGATCTATACTTCTCAGACTAGAGTATGAGGAAACATACTTTTGAGTTCTTGAAACATTGTAAATTTTTTTGAGATGCAGTTTAAGAATAATTTAAAATTCACACACCCTTTCATCAAACAATCCTATTTATAATAATTTATCTTACAGATATAGTTACTAAGTATTTAAAGATTCATATGTTAGACTAGCATAAATCTCTAAGTAACCTAATTGATCCAACCAATAAGGGACTAGTTAAATACAGAATAGAGTGGAATACTAGGAAGCTGTTAATAAGAATAAGATGTATGGGAAAATATCCAATTTATATTATTAATAAAAACAAGTTGCAGAAAAGTATGTATACTCTGATTTCATTTATGGAAAAGAGAAGGAAAGATATAAATGTCTATGTCCTTGTATGTGTAAGAAAGTTTTGCAAGTCTACACAGAAATCTATTAATGATGATTATAGCTGAGGAATGGGATTGGAAAAACCTGAAGATGAGGAGGAAGGCAAAAATAATACATTTGAAATTTTTGGAAAGCCAAATAAAAACATCAATTAGAAATTAAACTTGGAATATTTAAATCTATACCTGGTGATTTCTACCTTGTTCAAGGTAGTTATAAACTTTTTGAGTTTTTATTTCCTGAAACAAAATGCTATAGGAGAAAAAATAGTTTAATAAAAGTATTTGGCAACAGTCTGCAAATGTTAGTTAATATAGCATTTTTTTCCTAGAAGATGAATCATGTCATATAAATGCTGAGGTGGTTAAGTATAATTTATTAAAATTTTAAAAACTAATTTGTTTTGTTAACCAAGTACTTAATATGTTGAGTACATGTGCTGTGTAAATAGAGATTCACAGTTATCTAGCAGAGACCCTATTATATAGGCTATTAGGGGAGATAATGTAAAATTATAGAGTCTAGCTAGAATAGACCTTAGAGAGCTGAGTATTTAATTTAGCTGAGCTGGAAACTCAGTTAAGTGACTTGCCATAAAATAACTAGTTGGCATCAGAGTCAGGACTGATATCTTGGTTTTCAATTTCAAAATTCACTGTATCACTTTAGCAAGTTTAATGTTTTCAAGACAAAAATTTATGTTCTTTTTTCCGCTTATGTTCTCTTAATTTCAAGTTCAGTCTTTTAAGTCAGTATAAATAAGTGTAATTACTTACTGACAAGGTTGATCAGATGTATCATTTTGCTAGGATGACCATACATCTAGTGTGCCTAAGACAATCCCCCAGCATAATTACCAAAAAGTGTCTCCTTTCACTTTTAGTAGTATCTGGTTGTGGACAACATATTCCATGGTCACCCCAATTGTTGCCAATTTATTGAATCTGAAAGATTCTACACAGTGCCAGGGTAAAGATTTTGGATTATGAATCTAAATAATTATAATGCAAGCTGTGCTGAATGCCAAAGTGCTACTCTAATTCTAAACTGGAAGAAATAATTTCTGCTAGGTTTGACAGGCAAGGGAGGCTGATTGGAGAACGTGGCATGTGAGCCGAGCCTAGAAGGATGGATGGGATTATAGATTAGTCAGGTTACATGAAGATGGGAAGAGGTGTATATGCAAGAAGGCTCAAAGTGCATTTGGAGAATAGCCAGCATCTCGGTTTACCAGTGTTGAGAGAAGTATGAGTACAGGAATATACATCTGGGAAGGTGTGCATAGACCAGATTATTTAATACCAAGTCAAAGGGTTGGAATTTGTTGAGCAGTTGGAGGACTCCAGCAGTTTTCAGTTATGTAGCACTTTAAGAGGATTAATTTATTAGAGATGTGTTGAGTGGCTTTAGAGAGGAAAATATGGAATCTGTCCTACCATTTAGAAGGATTTTGTACCAAATCAGATGTGATGTTTAAGGCCCTGGACTAGTTTATGGCAATGGAGAGAGAGAGGCTTTCTTTTTATTCCCTAATGGCTTTGTATTAGTTCATTTGCATTGCTATAAAAGAATACCTAAGGATGGGTAATTTATAAAGAAAAGAGATTTATTTGGCTCCTGGTTCTGCAGGCTGTACAAGAAGCATGGCACCATCATCTGCTTCCAATGAGGGCTTCAGGAAGATTTTTAATCATGGCAGAAGGCAAAATGGGAGCAGGCATGTCACATGGTGAGAGAGGAGGAGGTTCCAGGCTCTTTTAAACAACCAGTTCTCAAGGAAACTAACCGAGTAAGAACCTACTCAGTGCAAGAAAGACATCAGGCCATTCATGAGGGTTCTGTCCCCATGACACAAACACTCCCCACTAGGCTGAACCTCCAAATTGGAGATCAAATTTCAATATGAGGTTTGGAGGGGACAAACATCCAGACGATATCAGGCTTATACATGGTACATATTTCTTACATGTTGGATAGATGTTTCTACAAAAGAAGATGGCACAAGATTTATGATTTATTGGATACTTAGGATAAGAGAGAAGAAAACATTAGAGTTTTACACTAATTAAAAGTAGAGCGATTTTCTGTATAAATCTAAGGATATGATCTTTGTTCTACTTAGCTTAAGGAGGTTTGTCTCCATTAATTTTGAGTTGTGCTATAATGAATGCTATGTTTTTAGATAGCTTTGAAGAGGTAGACATATAATTAAAGTATGAATAATTTGTTTGATGTTGAACATCAATTTCATCTTTGCCAAAGGTCATGGACTTTAAGACCAGAATTTCTGAGGTCCACATAATAATTTAATGACTCATTGATAATTTTTGGTGTTAAATAAAAGTCCTGCAGATGACCTTTCTGGACACAAAGTTGAATTTAGAATTATCAAAGAGCAAGCTTGAATTTGAATTTGATGCTATTATTTTGTTATAAAGAAAGAATCTATTATGCAGTGCTAAAACACCAGAAGGAAGATAGTATGTCTGAATATCTTTTAATTGGTAGTTATATTTAAAAGATGCTAAATTATACAATAATGTCATAGTTGGCAAAATATCATTTGAGTCTGAAAGATATCACTGACAATCTGGCTGCTTATAGACTAGCTTTCATATAGTTTCCATGCTGCGTCTGTGTGTTTTTCATTTTAGGTTATAGTGTTGTTGGCAATGAGAATATCTCCCAATTGATGCATGCTTAAGAGACTACCAGAAATAAAAAGTATAATATAATTTGATATGCATTTAGAGAAATGTTTTTCTTTAGTATTAACATTTTAAATGTTACTACTGCCTCATAACTGCTGTAATAGTGTTTTAATATTTTAGCTGTATGAGTATTTCTCATAAAAACCTTTATTTACCACCAGAATTATTGCCTGAGTTTCCCCTTATATAGCATGTATCTGAACATTGTAGACCCCAAATGATAAAATAAACGTAAGAGACTTTTTGGCTAGATTCTGGTTTGGTGATGATTTTTTCCTAATTTTAGAGTTCCTCTTCATTTTACACTCTTTTACAAATTTGAGTATTTGTAGTTTATTATAGAATAGTTTTGTTAAAAATCTCAATTAGGGACTACTTTTCAAAATAATCTCAGGAAATAAAAACTGCTTGAATTTGGACTTCTGCATCTTAAAAAATGCTAATACTACTTCTCTGTCAACTACATCCTAGAAAATTGGTTTATGGTTAGATGTAATGTAAATCACTAAGCTCATTGAAAGTCAGTTTTTCTTTTTTATTGGACTGAATGGGTAATGAGCAGAAATACCTTTCTGCTTTTTGTCTTCCTCCTTTCCTCTGGGATGTGGGAATCATATTGAGGAGACAGCATTTGGTTTAGGATGAAAGGAGAGAAGGCTATCTTTTTTCTGGGCCCACTGCTGTGGTAGGTGCGTCATTAACATCTGTCACACCTTTTTTAATGAGTGCTTTTGATGTCAGGAAAAAGTCAGATGACTTCCTTAAAATTAAAACATCTGTCTTGCACGCAAGAATGGGAGGAGTATTTTGTGTTCATTTTATTTTATAACTTCCTCCAATTGTTTATATAAGTCATTTGTTGAAATCAGCAGTTCACTGCAAGGGCTGCTTATCAGAACCTACACATATTTAAAACTCCCCAGTAGTGTGTTCCTATCAGATTAGTACTTCTCTGCCTTTGAGACTTGGTTCCTTAGAGGAGAAACTCCAGTGCCTGTGAGATTATTCACATGCACTTTATTCCCTTGCCAGTGAAATTGTTTGAATACTCAAAACATGTAGCCTTGGCTATTTTTGTGAGTTTATGTTCACATTGCATTTTGGCCCTAATGAGTCTCCTAGCTATTCATCAACCATGCTCATGGACATTTCAGGTATTAGAGTAGCTTTGAATAATTTCATTTTGAAGTATGTTATTCTCTCACCACCAGGGAGACTACAAACCAAATTCATAAGCACCAACTTCAGTTAAGCTGAGACTGCTGGCAAATCCTATTAGGTTTCCCTAGTCTACTTCCTCTCCCTTCTCTGTATGTCAATATTTGAAACCTTCTTGCCTCTCAAGCCTATAATTCTCTTACTTCGGCAGATGATCCCACATTTCCCATTCATTGGAATTTAAGATCTTTTTACGATCTCATGCATGGTCAGTTTTTTTTGGTGACAGTTCTATGGGTGTTAAGTTTGCTGCATATTATAGTTTGTAAATATCTATTGGATTAAACTTAATTGTGTTCTTAAAATTCATTAAACCCTTACCTAATTTTTGTCTACCTTATCTGTCAGTTTCTAAGAAAATATGTTTCTAAGAGGCCAGGCAACGGTGGCTCACACCTGTAATCCCAGCACTTTGGGAGACCAAAGTGGGCAGATCGCTTGAGCTCGGGAGTTTGAGACCAGCCTGGGCAGTATGTTGAAACCTCATCTCTATAAAAATACAAAAATTAGCCGGGTGTGGTAGCACGTTCCTGTAGTCCCAGCTGCTGGGGAGGCTGAGGCAGGGGAATCACTTGAACCTGGGAGGTGGAGTTTGCAGTGAGCTGAGATTGTGCCACTGCATTCCAGCCTGGGTGACAGAGCGAGACTCCATCTCAAAAAGAAAAAAATATACTTTTAAGAAAGTATGATTGGAGATTTGTTCAATGTTTTATTTATATTATTGCTTTATATATTCAGAAGCTATGTTGTTAATGCATTAGGAATTATGACTTACCTTCCTGGTCAATTACTCCATTTCATCAAATCTAAGGTACCATGCATTATGAGATACAACCCGATTGCAGAGATGTTAAAATATGGAAAAGGATAAAGAAAACATGGTATTTGTTTTATCAGCAGGAAACATTTGTGTTGTCCTAGTTAATTCTTGTTGCTTTCAACTTTGTTTTGTCTGATACTGACATTATTATACCTACCTTTTTTTTTTTTTTTTGAGACAGAATTTCATTCTGTCACCCAGGCTGGAGTGCAGTGGCGCAATTTCGGCTCACTGCAGCCTCTTCCTCCTGTGTTCAAGAGATTCTCCTGCCTCAGCCTCCCAAGTAGCTAGGATTACAGGCACCCACTACCATGCCCGGCTAATTTTTGTATTTTTTGTAGACACAGGGTTTTACAGTGTTGTTCAGGCTGGTCTCGAACTCCTGACCTCAAGTGACCCACCTGCCTCAGCCTCCCTAAGTACTGGGATTACAGGTATGAACCCCCGTGCCTGTCCATGCTTTTATAATAGCATTGACTGAAATATATTTTCTATTCTTTCATTTTCAAACTTTTGGTGTTCTTTTGTTTTAGGGTTATCAACTGTAGACCACTTTATACTTACTGTCCTTAGGAGTTCTGCCATCTTGATTTTTTCTTTCTATTTATCAAATGGCTGCCTTTAAAAATTCAACGTATTTAGCCATTTTTTTTTCTAGCAGCACTCAGGATTCATCATGATCCCTTTTCTCTCACCAAACAATTAAAAAGAACTTCATCCTTTCACTGCCCTGTTTCTCATATACTGTACATTGTCCTAAACTATATTCTCTGGGCTATAATTTCTACTTTCTTGGATTCATCGTTCTTTATTTCACTTGATTATATTTTATGATAAATTTCTCAGAGTATGTGAGAAGTAAATATTCAAAACTTTGTATGTCTGAAAATATATTATTTGCCCTTATATACAGTTTCATCATCTTTTAGCATAATGTTAGGAATTCAGTTTCTCATTCATTTCTTGATTTTAGATGACTTAGTTTATTCTCTGAAAGCTTTTGGTTTTTTTTTTATTAGAATTTAAAGAATAAAACCGCCAGTTTCATATTGTCCAGATTGAGTGGTTTCTTTAAAGACTTGTATCTGTTTAGGTCCAGAAAAATCTTATGATGTATCTGTTTGATTATTGTTCTTGCTACTTATTCTGTTAGCACCTCTTAGATTTTTGCTTTTCATGCCATCTGCTGCTCTTAAGTGTTATATCCTGGGAAAGTCCTTAGAATTACTTTCTAGTCCACTAATTTCCTCTTTTTTCTTTTTGAGTTCAATGTGCTTTTCTGTCTATATTGTTAAGAAACTTTATCTTAGGATTATATTAGATTTATAGAAAAATTATGAAGATAATACAGATAGTTCTCATATATCCTACACCATTTTCCCCTATATTTAACATCTTAATATGATAAATTCGTCACAAATAACCAACATTGATACATTTTTTACTTACAAAAGTTCAAACTTTATTCAGATACTGTTAGCTTTTCTTTTTCTGTTCCAGGATCCTACCTAGGATGCCATTATTACATTTAGTCATTGTGTTTCATTAGATTCTTCTTGGCTGTGACAGTTTCTCAGACTTATCCTTGTTTTTGATCAACTTATCAGTTTTGAGGAGCATTGGTGAGGTATTTTGTAGAATATTGCTCAATTAGAATTTGCCTGATATTTTCTTATGAGTAGACTGGGATATGGGTTTTTGAGAGGAAGACCACAGAGATAAAATACTGTTCTCATCACATCACATTGAGGGCACATGCTCTCAACGTGACTTATCACTATAGATGCCATCCCTGATCACATAGCTAAGGTAGTGTTTATCAGACTTCTCCACCATAAAGTTACTTTTTTTTATCCTTTCCATACTCTATACTTTGGAAAAAAGTCATTATACACTGTCTACATTTAAGGATTGGAGAGTTATGCTCTACCTCCTTGTGGGCTAAGTATTTACATAGACTATTTTGTATTCTACACAGAATTGTCCATCCTTCCCCATTTACTCATTTATTCAATCATTTGCTAATATTTTCTTAAGGATTGTTACAACATAGATGTCTGAGTTTTCTGGTAATGTCTTTGTCTGGTTTTGGTATTAGGATAATGTTGGCTTTCTTGGTATATTTGTGCTGCTATAACAAAATACCTTAGACTGGGTGATTTATAAAGGACGGAAATTTATTTCTCACAGTTCTGGAGGTTGGGAGTCTAAGATCAAGGTGCCAACAGGTTTGGTGTCTGGTAAGAGCCTGTTTACCACACTCTGTAAGAGTCTAAGTCCTTGTTTCCAAGATGGTGCCTTATTGCTCCACCCTATATTGGGGAGGAACACTGTGTCTTCCGTGGCAAAAGGGGGACCTTCAACCTCAAACCCTTTTATAGGGGTGCTAATCTGATGTATGAGACAGAGCCCTCATGACCTAATCACCTCCCAAAGGCCACACCTCTTAATACTGCTACACTGAGGATTAAGTTTCAGCATGAATTTTGGAGGGAACACTGTCATTCAGATCATAGCACTGGCTTTATAGAATGAGGAAATGTTCCCTCTGTTTCTGTTTTCTCGAAAAGATTGTAGAGCTTGGTATTATTTATCCTTTTACGGTTTGGTAGAATTCACCAGTGAAACTATCTAGGCCTAGTGCATTCTTTTTTTTGAAGATCTTTAATTATTGATTAAGTTTGTTTAATAGACATAGGGCTATTCAGGTATTCAGGTTATCTGTTTATCCTTGTATGAATTTTTGTAATTTGTGTCTTTTAAGAAATTGGTTGGCCCAGAGCGGTCGCTTACACCTATAATCACAGCACTTTGGGAGGCCGAGGTGGGCAGATCACCTGAGCTTAGGAGTTTAAGACCAGCCTGGGCAACATAGCAAACTCCTGTCTCTACCAAAAATAAAAAGAAATTGAGAGAGAGAGGGAGAGGGGGAGGGGGAGAGGGAGAAGGAGCAGGAAAGGGAAGGGGAAAGGAAAGGGAAAAGGGAAAGGGAGTCTCTAGAGAGAGAGAGAGGACTGAAAGGGAAGGGAAATGGGAAAGGGAGTCTCTAGAGAGAGAGAGTGGAATGAAACGGAAGGGAAAAGGGAAAGGGAGTCTCTTTCATCTAAGCGGGCATAGAGTTGTTTATAGTATTTCCTTATCTTTTTTTGTTTTGTTTTGTTTTGTTTTGAGACAGGGTCTCACTCTGTCACCCAGGCTGGAGGGGCTGAAGTGCAGTGTCATGATCAGGGCTCACGGCAGCCTCGACTTCCTGGGCTCAGGTGATCCTCCTGCCTCAGCCCCTCAAGTAGCTGGGTCCACAGGTGTGTGCCACCATGCCCGGCTAATTTTTGTATTTTTGGTAGAGACAGTTTCGCCATGTTGCCCAGGCTGGTCTCAAACTCCTGAGCTCAAGTGATCTGCTGGTCTTGGCCTCCCAAAATTTTGGGTTTATAGGCATGAACCAGCGGGCCTGGCCTTCCTTTATCCTTTTAATGCCCATGAAATGAGTGGTGTTAGCCCCTCTTTCATATCTGATATTAGTAATTTGTGGCTTCTCTTTCTTTTTCCCTTGGTGTCTGGCTACAGGTTTAACAGTCTGTTGATCTTTATAAATAACTAACTTTTAATTTCATTTTATTTTCTCTATTTTTCTGTTTTCAATTTCATGTATTTCTGCTCTAATTTTTATTATTCCCCTTCTTCTGCTTGCTTTAGGCTTAATTTTCTCTTCTTTCTCTAGTTTCCCAAGGTATAATCTAAGTTTCATTTATTTTCATTCAGTTCAAAAGATTTTCTGTTTTTACATCTAGCTCCCTCTTTGGCCCATGAGTTATTTAGATATATTTATTTCCAAATATTTGGAGTTTTCCAGCTATATTTTTGTTACTTATTTCTAATTTAACGCTACTGTCTGAAAACATACTTTGTATGATTTCTGTTTATTTAAATGCGTTAAAGTATATTTTATGTCCCAGATGTTGTCTATCTTGGTGAATTTCCATGCAAGCTTAAGAATAATGTGCGTTTTGTCATTGTTGGATGGAATATGCTATAAATGTCTATTAGATCAATTGATATAGATGACTGTTCAGATCATCTATATACTTAGTAATTTTTTTTCCTTCTTGATTTATCAATTACTGACAGAAGGGTATTTAAACTCTCCAGTTATTACAGTGAATTTTGCCTATCCTCTTGCAGTTCTGTCAGTTTTGCCTTATATAGTCTGGCACTCTTTTGTTGGGTGCATACATGTTTAGGATTGTTATGTCTTCTTGGAAAATTGACAGCTTTATCATTATGTAATACCTTCCTTTTTCCCTGATAATCTTCCTTGTTCTGAAGTCTGCTTTGTTTAGTATTAATATAGCTAATTAATATATCAATATAACAATGTAATAAAGGTATTCCATCTTTCTTTTGATTAATTATAGCAAGCTATATCATTCTTTTTTTTTTTTTTTTTTTTTTGAGACGGAGTTTTGCTCTTGTTGCTGCCCAGCCTGGAGTGCAATGGTGCAATCTCAGCTCACCACAACCTCCAACTCCTGGGTTCAAGCGATTCTCCTGCCTCAGCCTCCCGAGTAGCTGGGATTACAGGCATGCGCCACCACACCCGGCTATTTTTGTGTTTTTAGTAGAGACAGGGTTTCTCCATGTTGGTCAGGCTGGTCTCGAACTCCTGACCTCAGGTGATCCACCTGCCTCAGCCTCCCAAATTGCTGGGATTACAGGCATGAGCCACTGTGCCTGGCCTCCCTTTACTTTTTTTGTAACTTTTAGTCATGTGGCTTTTTAATGAAAGGGTATTTAAACTATAATCACTAATACATGAAGATCTTCAAAAAATTATATAATAGAGATCCTCCTATTCAGAATTTTGAAGTCCTTGTTTTAATCTGTAACAAAGAGCTGTTTTGAACTCAGCTGAGCCTCCTTGGATGGGGCATAAGAGGAGCATCTGTTATCTGCTTTCAATCCATTGCCCCTTTGTCCCTTTACAAGTTACCTTACCCAGAATTGCCTGTGCTCGTGGTTCTTTCGTTCTAGCTATCTTTGTTTTCTACCTCCTCCTCTCTGACTTACTTTCTTCTCCTGCTAATATTTTCCCCCATTTTTAAAAATTACAGTAAAATGTACATAGCCCTAAAATTAACTATCTTAACTATTGTGTGTATTTCCTTGGCATTAAGTGCATTCATTCTGTTGTGCAGCTATCACTGCCATCCATCTCAAGAACTCTTCATCTTGCAAAACTGAAACTCTGTGCCCATTCAACAAAGACTCCACATTCTTCCCTCTTCCCTTTTACCTTCTGTTTCTATGATCGGGACTATTCTAGCCTTATATAAGTAGAAATCGTACAGTATTTATCTGTTTGTGACTGGCTTATTTCACTTACCATAATATCCTCAAGGTACATCCATATTGTAACATATGTTAGCATTTCCTTCCTTTTTAATTCTGAATAATATTTTGTTACATCTATATACCACATTTTGATTATCTGTTCATCCATCATTAGACATTTGGATTGTTTCCACATTTCAGATATTCTGAATATGGATGTACAAAGATCTCTTTGAGACCCTGCTTTCAATTCTCTAGTGTATACTCAGAGTGGAATTGCTGGATCATATGATAATTCTATTGTTACTTTTGAGAGGAACTTTTATACTGTTTTCACAGTGGCTGTACCATTTTACATGCCCACCACTGATGCAGAAGAGTTCCAGGTTGTCAGTATCATCACCGAAACTTATTACTTTCATTTTTCGGGGTGTTTTTTTATAGTGGCCATCCTAGTGGGTGTAAAGTAGTTATCCCTTTACTTTTACTCTGAATCTTTATATTTAAAGTGAATTTTCTTGTAGACAGCACATAGTTTGTCTTGTTTTTTAATTTACTCTGATAATCCCTGTCATTTAATAGGTATATTTAGGCCAGTTACATTTAAAGTGATTGTTGCTGTAAGCAGATTAATATCTACCATGTTTCCAACTGTTTTCTTTCTGTTCATTGCATTGGTTATTGGTTTCTTTTCTCCCTCTTTTTCTGCCTTCGTCAGTTTTGAGTGCTTTATATAATCTTATCTCCTCTCTCAAAATTTTGATTATACTTATTTTAAAAATTTTTAGTGGTTGCCCTCAGTTTTACAGTATACGTTTTTAACTAACCTAGGTTCTTAAGACAACACTATACTGCTTCATTTGTACTATAGGTATTTTATAAGAGTATTCCCAATTCTTCCCTCCCATCCCTTGTAATAGTGCTGTCATTTATTTCACTTACCCATATGCTGTAGCTACCCAATATATTGTTACTACTATTGCTTTAAACAAATCATTACCTTTTAGGTCAACTAAGAATAAGAAAAATAAAAGATTTTATTTTACCTTTGCTTTTTCCTTCTCCAGCACTCTTTCTTTCTTTGTAAATCCAAGTTTCTGACCTATATCATTTTCCTTCTGCTTGAAGAACTTCTTTTAACATTTCTTGCAGGGCAAATTATCTGCTGATTGATTCTCCTTATTTTTGTTTGTCTGAGAAAGTTTTTATTTCTCATTAACCTTTGAAGTGCAGTTTTGCTGGATATAGAATGTAAGGTTGGTGGGTTTTTTTTTCAGCACTTTGAATATTTCACTACACTTAACATGGCTTTTGACATGCTCTCCACTGTAATTCTTATCATTATTCCTCTGGAGGTAGGGTGGTTTTTTTTATTCTGCCGTCTTTCAAGATTTTCGCTTTGTCTTTGGTTTTCTGCAGTTTGGGTATGATGTGCTTAGGTGTAGATTTTTAAAATATTTATTGTGCTTGGTATCCTCTCAGCTTCTTGGATCTGTGGTTAGGTGTTTGTCATTAATTTTGGAAAATTCTCGCTTTATTCTCTCTTCTCTGATATTCCAATTAGGTGTACATTCCACTTTTTGATAATGCCCCATGATTTTGGATATTCTGTTTTTTTCATTCTTTTTTCTCTTTGCATTTTAGTGTAGGAAGTTTCTACTGGCTGTCCTCAATTGACCCATTCTTTCCACACCCACGTTGAATCTACTGATGAGCCCATCAAAGGCATGCTTCATTTTTTCTTTGTAGAATTCCTTTTGATTCTTTTTTTACAGTTCTGTCTCTGTGCTTACTAGTCTCTTCTTGCATGTTCCCTACTTATTTTCATTACAGCCCTTAGCATTCTAGTCATAGTTATTTGAAATACCCTGGTGATAATTCCAACATCTTTGTCTTTTTCTGATGGTTGTTTTGTTTCTTCAGACTGGGGTTTTTCTTGTTTGGGGCATGAAAATATTATAATTTCTTGTTGAAAGCTTGGTGTCTTGTATGCAGTAATAAGAACTGAGATAAATAGGCCTTTAGTGTGAGGATTTATGTTAATCCAGCTAGAACTTGGGTTGTGTGTTTAATGTTTGTTGTAGCTATAGGTTATCAGAGACTTGAAGCTTCTTTAGCGTACTTGATTTTTTGTCTCTACTCTTGACTTCGGAACTTCCCTAAGTATTACTCCTCAGAGGGAGCCTTTTTCTTGCAGTTCTTTCAGCTAATAGTTGTTTCCGCTATTATTCTTGAGCACTGTTTGTATAATGTTAAGATGTGAGGGAGAAGGACATGCTATGATCTTTGATTAAGTCTCAGGTTTTCAGGGGGCTTGTCTTATGGTTGTGACCTTCACAAGTGTTTCTCCAGTAGTACAGCTTTCTTCCCCCTGTTCCCTATTCCCTTTCCCATCTGTAGTGTTCCCAATCTATTTCCTGAAGTCCCTGTCCTCTCTTGACTATGGGTTGTTGTATTCTCTTCTAACCCCCACTTAGGTGTCAAACAGGAAAGCTGAAGAAAATTGGAGGAACAAGGAATTTCTTTCCTCTAGCTGGGATAAGCTTTCACAATTAATTCTCTGGAACAGGTTCTGGGCATGTTTCATGATGGTTACTCTTCCTCTCCCCCTGCCAGAGACAGGAGGGAATCTTTTGGAATCCTCGTGATGACAACCTGGTAGAATTCCTGGAGGGAATGCCCACAGAAATGTAGTCACCCCTAAGACTGTGGCCCCCAGGATTTTTTCATTCTCACAATAGTCCACACTCAACCTCTAGCAATTTGTAAGATTACCTTTTAAGTGTTCCTACCAGTTTATGTCTCCCATGGCTTCTGCTTCATGTAAGCAAATCTTGGTTGCTGTATGTCTCTGAATGCACCTGTCTCTACAGTTTGGGGTGGGGATTTGCCCTGCAATCTCATTTCTCTAGTGAGTCCAGGAAAGTCATTCATTTTCAATTTTCCAGCTTTTTCTTGTTGTAAGAATGAAAATGATGACTTTCAAGCTATTTACATGCCACGATTGAAACGGGACATCTCTCCTGGCTATATTTTTAATTTTCAACATCTGTAAATTTTTTTTTGTTTTTTTTGAGTCAGAGCCTTACTCTGTAGCCCAAGCTGGAGTGCAGTGGTGCGATCTCGGCTCACTGCAACCCCTGCCTCCCAGGCTCAAGTGATTCTCATGCCTCAGCCTCTTGAGTAGCTGGGCTACAGGCATGTGCCACTACGTCCAGCTAATTTTTTGTATTTTAGTAGAGATGAGGTTTCACCATGTTGCCCAGGGTGGTCTTGAACTCCTGAGCTCAGGCAATCTGCCCACCTCAGCCTCCCAAAGTGCTGGGATTACAGGCATGAGCCACCACACCTGGCCTGTAAACTTTTTTTTATAACAGCTTATTCTTGTTTTATGGTATTCTAATATTGATGTCTCTTGAAGTTTTCTCCTGTTTCCTTATTTGCTGTTTCCTTTATTATTTCTCTTGTTGAATTTTATGCCTCTCTTTCATTGTGTTAATTGTTAATTCTAGATTGTTTAGCTTTCTATACATATTTGCCTTTGATTATCCCTATATTAGGTTGTTGATAGGTTGTTGACCTATCACAAGTTTATTCATAAAAGTTTGTCATAAGCACTCTTTTTGGGGAAGGAGGTTTAAGGTTTTGTCCCAAGAAAAAAAGTTAGGGTAGCGTGTGGCTCAATAGGAGCAGAAGCAGCAGTATTTCTGGCTCAGACTATCCAAAAATAGTTTGTTTTTGTTGTTGTTGTTGTTTTGTTTTGTTTTTTTTAATTACTCATGTATTTTCTCATGTCCTTTACTCTATGGAATATCTCTGGTCTTGCTTATCTGCTCATTTGAAAACTTTTTTCCTCTGCCAGATTTAGCTGTAGATTTTCTCTATTTTTTTGTTTTCACCAAACCGCTTTCTATCGTTTAAGAATTCTTCAACATTTTAATTTTAAGAATGGCATTTTCTTTTTTCTTTTTCGTGTGTGTGTGTATGTGTGTGCGTGTGTTTGTGTGTGTGTTTAAAGAGACAGGGTTTCACTTTGTTGCCCAGACTGGAGTGTGGTGAAGTGATCATAGCTCATTGCAGCTTTGAACTCCTGGGCTCAAGCAACAATCCCCCCATCTCAGCTTCCTGAGCAGGTGGGACTACAGGTGCACACCACCACACCCAGTGACATCCCTTGTTATACAAGTAGTTGTTTCTGTAATTTTAAGAGATTTTGGTTGGAAAGGAAGGTAGACAAGTATGGCTCAATCCAGCTTGATCCAATCACATTCACTTTCAATTAATGAATAGATTTGTTACTATTAGTAGTGGTAAGTTAATATTAATTGAGCATTTAGTTTATGCCAGGAAACATGATAAATCCTTTAACTATATTTTAATCATTACTTAAACACAGTAAAGTAGATATTGTTACTATTTGTATATATGTTTAAGAAAATGGAAACTTAAAAACATTAAATAATCTACACAGCACCACACAGCTAATATATCTGTTGGAGCTAGGATATGAACCCAAATTCTATCCCAGCAAACTCAATTAACCTCAGTTCCTCACTCACCTGAAACTTCCTCCCTCAAGTTGATTTGCTAATAAGATGCCTCCCTTCTACCAGGCCAAATCCTGTGTATCATTCAAGGCCCAGCTTTAAATGCCACCTCAGCAGCAGTGCTCTGGGCAATATTCCAGCAGAAAGAAAACTCTTAACTTTTAATTTAACTTTACATTTATTTGACCTCTTGTCTAGCACTTTCTACTTTATATGTAATACAGTCATTTGATGCATAGTTTCGTCCCTACTGCACAATGAGATCACTAGGAAAAGTGTCAATGTCCTTGTGTCACTTATTTTTACAATTCCCAGCATTCCCCAGCATGTACCATTTTAATAAATATTATTAATAAATAATTATATTTATTCAGTTTAACTTCTTTAATTTATAAATGCATCCTTATTGGCTCATTATAAATATTTGCATGGATTTTATTTAAATATGATTAAGGGATCTTGAGCATATTTGTTTTAAACCTGTCTTTGGGATTAATATTTATGAATATCCAGGAAATGGCAAATAGTTTTAGAACTAATTAGATAGAGGCTTCTCATTATACTTACGTCAATAAAGATATCTGAATATGTATGAAATTTTCAAGGAGATTCAGGATATTTGGGAGCCATTTGCATACTAACTAAACATTTTGATTTTTCCTTCTGGAAGTTAAATAAAATGGATTATAATATGGAAGGTGATTCCCAAATTAAAAGTAGGCATCAAATAAATCATTGCTTTTGTCACATAAACCTTGAAGGAAAATAGCATATCTGTCAAGTCTTAAAATTCATGTCAGAATTTCACAAAGCAATTGATTATAAGCTATCTTTCTTTTAAATAGTACGTAGCAAAGAAGTTTGTGCCATTTCAAATAAGTGACATGTCAGACATGGAGTCCCTGAGATTTATTAGCAAGACCATTTTGTTCTGTTTCAGAAAATTACAGAATTTTGGAATTACAAATTTTACCTGTACAGTGGTTATCTTTACAGTAATCCTTACCATTTTCTAGTGATAGGGTATTCTTTCTCACAAGACATCCCATTCTAGTGTTTAGTAGAACTTTATTTTTTTAAAAAACTGTTCCTTATTTTAAACTAAAATCTGCTTGTTTTCTAAAGCTTCTTTTTTACCTATACTTTGAACTTACAGAATCTATAAAAATCTTAAGATTGGCTAGGTGTGATGACTCATGCCTGTAATCCCAGCACTTTGGGAGGCAGGGGCACATGGATCACTTGAGCCCAGGAGTTCGAGACCAACCTGGGCAATATGGTGAAATGCCATCTCTACAAAAAAACACAAAAATTAGTCGGACATTGTGGCACACGCCTGTAGTCCCAGCTGCTCAGGAGGCTGAGGTGGGAGGATCACCCGAGCCCAGGAGGTCAAGGCTGCAGTGAGCTGTGATTGCACCACTGCACTCCAGCCTGGGTGAAAGAGTGAGACCCTGTCTCAAAATTAAAATAAAATAAAATAAAAATAAAAACAAAAAACCTTAAGATTTTCATGCTAACTCCCATGACAGCAGTTGTCAAGCATAATGGGATAGGGCATAGGGAGTGGGGATATAGTTCTTTCTCTGAGTCTCCTGAGAGCAGATGTTTATAAACTAGATTGTGACAGGATAAGTGGATGCTAATTCTGAATCATCACCAATGTGTAGTATTATTCCTCTGCTTTAGTTTTCTTTTATTCATTATCATTATATTTTAAATTTGGAAAAAGTTATGAACTGTATTAGTTTGGGAAGGGAAGAATAAATATGTCTTTTCTTATACTTCTCACTTATGAGCTTCATGAAATATGACTAATCTGTTGAGAGACACCATTGGGAACAACCTGTGTACAGCCTGAACTCATTGTATCTGCCATGTATTTTTCAGTGGCTCCCTTACATGACAGATTACTCTCAGGAGCAAATAATATGCAGCTCTTCTCACGTTTTGTTAGTGTTTTTATTTTTAATAAAGTGCTATGATTAATAGCCTAGTGTTATTGTTGTTTCCCCATTGAGTGTAAATGCTTCATTTGAATGTCTTTAATCTGAAGGAACAGTTATTTTATTGGACTCTTGTTATTTTTCTGTGCTTCTCAAGGTTTTTTGATTGCTTTCTTTGAGCTCTTTGCAATGGAGGAAATGAACTCTATCAGAATCATGGAGTAGGACTCCGTAGAGAAATTTTGAGGATGAATACTGAGATACTTGAACATTCATACATACATTTTTATGATAATTTCAGAATGGTAGACGCACCCATTAGCAATTCTGATTGACTCTCCAGTGGCAATTATAAAAGTAGCTTGGCCGGGCACGGTGGCTCACGCCTGTAATTCCAGCACTTTGGGAGGCCGAGGCAGGTGGATCATCTGAGGTCAGGAGTTCAAGACCAGCCTGGCCAACATGGTGAAATCCTGTTTCTACTAAAAAACAAACCAAAAAAAGCACAAAAATTAGCTGGGCGTGGGTGGCAGGCACCTCCCAGCTACTCAGGAAGCTGAGGCAGGAGAATCACATGAACCCAGGAGGCGGAGGTTGCAGGGAGCCGAGATCGCACCATTGCACTCCAGCCTGGGCAACAAGAGCGAAACTCTGTCTAAAAAAACAAAAAAAGGTAGCCTATGTCTGGCCTACTGGTATTGTGATGACATTGCCATATAGATGCTATCTGAAGTGCCATGTGCTTTCAATAAGTCTTTCTGTTGTTGTTGTTGTTTGCAAATCAGAGTTAAAGTATAAGACAAGACAAGAGGTGGACACAAAAGGACTATTGAAAAGTTGAGAAATTGTGAACTGAGCTTTTACAAGAATATGGTGCCCACTTACCAAGAGGACAGCTCTTCTTGTTATTTTTGCCCTTGAAGTGGTGATACCCTTTAGCCTAGTCAATTCTGCATTTATTCCCAGGAGCCTGGCTGTGATTAGAAGTGTTTCCTGTAGCCATAGAGCAATTTTCCTTTTGTTCAAGAATCCAGAAGGCAAGTTGGGCCTCATTGGCACCAACCATCAAGGACTTCATTAGCCCTAACCAGGGGCCAACTAAATTGTCAAATTGGAAATGAAGGACTTTATATGAATTCAAAGCCACTGATAAGAAAGCTTGAAGGCTTATCTTGTGAAACTGAGTGTTGAATGCATAACTTTTATTTGAGAAAGCAAATAACTTGGGTGGAACTTCTACAAATTAGAGCAAAATAATTTAGGATTTATTTGGAGGTTTAATAGCTTGTTAGGTGTAGCCTTGAATATGTAGCATAACATATGCATTTATATTATATACTTACAAACATTCTGGTCTTTTTGGTTAATAAGAGTATTACTTTTACTGGCTCTTAGATTGTTTCAGAGGAATTAGAGCTGTCTAGTTTTGTATAATCAAGTCTTTATTTTCATGTAAACTAAGTAAGTTCTGTTTAGAAAGTCAGCCCCAGAAGGTTTATTTATGCACTATATAAGCTCATGTTTTAAGATTCTCCATATCCCCAAAATTAACATTTTTGTTTGTAAGTGTTCTGTTAGTTTTTATTTAGTCATTGAAGAAGCATTTATTGAATGTGTAGTAATATTACTTTCTACAAAGAAAACGAATGTCATAACATAAAAATACATAAACATTTTTTACAATGACCAGAGCTTAGAAATACTTTAAATACAGCATTTTTTTAAATTACAGTGGTACTTCTTTGAAAGAGGTTGTCTGATAATTATTGTAATATCTTAAAAGCACTTGGACCTTACTTCTGGCCATGACCAAGTAACTAGTACTGGACTAGGCCTCTTGCTGTAAACAGCTAGAAAATTAGACAAAATATATGAAATACATGTTTGTAGACATTTGAAAACATGCAGAACCATGATCCCTAAGACTAAGGAAAACAAATGGGATGAGCCCCATAATTGCCCTCCCGGCTTTCCACTTGGAGCCACTTTTCTGTAGCATAAGATGCCCCATTTATGAACAGGCAGAAGGGAGCAGACAGCCCAGCAGTCTCAGTGAGACTGAGATCAGAGTTTAGGTGTAGAAAAGTAGATGGGGCCGGGCGTGTTGGCTCACGCCTGTAATCCCAGCACTTTGGGAGGCCGAGGCGGGCGGATCACGAGGTCAAGAGATCAAGACCATCCTGGCCAACATGGTGAAACCCCGTCTCTACTAAAAATACAAAAATTAGCCAGGCGTGGTGGCACATGCGTGTATTCCCAGCTACTCGGGAGGCTGAGGCAGGAGAATCACTTGAACCAGGGAGTCAGAGGTTGCAGTGAGCCGAGATCGCGCCACTGCACTCCAGCCTAGCGACAGAGCAAGACTGCATCTCAAAAGAAAAAGACAATAAAAGTAGGTGGAATTTGTGCAGCAGGCTACTGGAGAGAAGAGAAATATGCAGAGAAGAAGCCCAAGGAAGCCATATAGGGTTCCCCTTGAGTCTTTTGGGTCTCACATTACATTTAGTCTCCTTCAGTTTGTGATAGTTCTTCAGTCTTTCCTTCTCTGCCATACCCTTGACACTTTTGAAAAGTATTGGTCAGGTATTTTGTCCAGTGTTCTCAGTATGGATTTGTCTGATACTTTTTTGTGATTACATTGAGGTTATGGATTTTTTTTGGAGGAATACCACAGAAGTGATGTACCCTTTTCAATACATTCGTATCAGGGGTACATGATATCAGCATGTCCTGTTATTTGGTAACGTTAACACTGATCATGTGGTTAAGGTGGTTTTTGCCAGTCTTCTTGCAATCATCTCTGAGCCCAGAGCCTCTCTGATTTATTTAGTTTCTCCTGAGTGTAAATCTCCTATTGCCAAGGGTGAGGGATTTGGAGATTTAAAGCTCTTCTTACAGGAGCTTTCAAATAATTCCTCCATCCCCCATATCATCCTTTCCTCCTGAAGTGCTGCTGATTCCTGAAGGTCAGTTGGCTTGAGGCTCACCTGTCTGTCCCTTTGGAGGTACTTAGATTGACTCTTTCCCGTGAAATAATTTACTTTTCTTCTGTCCACCTTCTTCTTTCATATATTATAGATTAGGATTACAACCCAAAATATCTCTCAGTTTTATCAGAAATGGAGTTTGTGTTCCTATTTCTTGTCCTGTTTGTTGTTTGGGTGTATTTATGAAGTGGTGGACCCAGAAATGTATTCGACCTTCCATGCTAAAACTGAAGCTAAAAATAGCTTTTTCAGAAGACAGTATTTGGCATCATTTCTCAGGCATTCAAATACAAACTTTTGACTCAGCATTTCCACTTCTAGCAATTTGTCTTACAGAAATATTTACACATGGACCCAAAGATAACATGTATAGGAAAGTTTATAGAAGCATTGCTGATAGTAGCAAAAAAAAAAGTAATGGAAACAGCCCCCAAAAAAAGGAAAAACAAGGGAATGATTAAATAAATGGTGGTATATCTATATTGTAGAATACTATTCAGCAATTAGGAATAATGAGGTTTGTCTTTATGTACTGTTATGGGAACCTCCTAAAGACATTACATCATACAGCAGTTTGTAAAGCAACATGTTTGGTATCATTTCATTCCCATATTTATGTGTATATAAAAGTGTGTCATTGAAATGAAAAATATTTGAAAGAATATGCGCCAAACTATTAATAGCAGTGTTTTGGAGGTCATCAAAAGGGGAACCATAATCTTTGTATACTTCTTAAACTTTGTATACTTCTGTACCATATGTATTATTTTTATAACAAGCATATTGCATTTTGATTTTTCAATAAAAAGATGAAATAGACTACCTACAGCAGTAGTTGAGCAACCACTGGAGGTTTTCAGGCATGGGCTCTTTTTTTGTTGTTGTTGTTGGTTGAATTTGAATGTCATTCCTGCATTGGTCATTTATTGGATTTCTCTGTAGCATTTATTTATTTTCATTTTTCCATAAGTTATTAGGGTACAGGTGGTATTTGGTTACATAAGTTCTTTAGTGGTGATCTGTGAGATTTTGGTTCACCCATCACCTGAACAGTATACAATGCACCATATTTGTAGTCTTTTGTCCCTCGCCTCCCTCCCACCATTCTCCCCAAGTCCCCAAAGTCCATATCATTCTTAATGCCTTTGCGTCCTCATAGCTTAGCTCCCACATGTCGGTGAGAACATTTGATGTTTGGTTTTCCATTCCTGAGTTACTTCACTTCGAATAATAGCCTCCAGTCTCATCCAGGTCACTGCAAATGCTGTTAATGCATTCCTTTCTGTGGCTGAGTAGTATTCCATCGTATAAATATACCACAGTTTCTTTATCCACTCATTGAGTAATGGGCATTCGGGTTGGTTCCACAATTTTACAGTTGCGAATTGTGCTGATATAAACGTGCACATGAAAGTATCTTTTTCATATAATGACTTATTTTCCTCTGGGTAGATACCCAGTAGTGGGATTGCTGGATCAAATGGTAGTTCTACTTTTAATTCTTCAAGAAATCTCCATACTGTTTTCCATAGTGGTTGTATTAGTTTACATTCCCATCAGCAGTATAGAAGTGTTCCCTGTTCACTGCATCCATGACAACATCTACTGTTTTTTGATTTTTTGATTATGGCCATTCTTGCAGGAGTAAGGTGGTAGCGCATTGTGGTTTTGATTTGCATTTCCCTGATCATTAGTGACGTTGAGCATTTTTTCGTATGTTGGCCATTTGTGTATCTTCATTTGAGAATTGTCTGTTCATATCCTTAGCCCACTTTTTGATGGGATTTTGTTTTCTTACTGTTTTGTTTAAATTTTTTGTAGATTCTGGATGTTAGTCCTTTGTCAGCTTGTTAGTCCTTTGTCAGATTGTGAAGCTTTTCTCCCACTCTGTGGGTTGTCTGTTTACTCTGCTGACTGTTACTTTTGCTGTGTAAAAGCTCTTTAGTTTAATTAAGTCCCAACTATTTATTTTTGTTTTTATTGCATTTGCATTTGGGTTCTTGGTCATGAAATCCTTGCCTAAGCCAACGTCTAGAAGGGTTTTTCCATGTTATCTTCTAGAATTTTTATAGTGTCAGGTCTTAGATTTAAGTCCTTAATCCATTTTGAGTTGATTTTCATATAAGGTGAGAGTTGAGGATCCAGTTTCATTCTCCTACATGTGGCTAGCCAATTATCCCAGCACCATTTGTTGAAAAGGGTGTCCTTTCCCCACTTCATGTTTTTGTTTGCTTTGTCAAAGATCAGTTGGCTGTTAAGTATTTGGGTTTGTTTCCAGGTTCTCTATTCTGTGCCATTGGTCTGTGTGCCTATTTTTTTTAGCAGAACCATGCTGTTTTGGTGACTATGGCCTTATAGTATAGTTTGAAATCAGGTAGTGTGATGCCTCCAGATTTGTTCTTTTTGCTTAGTCTTGCTTTGGCTATGTGGGCTTTTTTGTTTGTTTGTTTCATATGAATTTTAGAATTGTTTTTTCTAATTTCGTAAAGAATGATGGTGGTATTTTGATGGGGATTGCATTGAATTTGTAGATTGCTTTTGGCACTATGATCATTTTCACAATATTGATTCTATGCATCCATGAGCATGGGATGCGTTTCCATTTGTTTGTGTTGTCTGTGATTTCTTTCAGCAGTGTTTTGCAGTTTTCCTTGTAGAGGTCTTTCACCTCCCTGATTAGGTAAATTCCAAAGTATTTTGAGTTTTGCAGCTATTATAAAAGGGGTTGAGTTCTTGATTTGATTCTCTGCTTGGTTGCTGTTGATGTATAGAAGAGCTATTGATTTGTGTACATTAATCTTGTATCCAGAAACTTTGCTGAATTCTTTTATCAGTTCTAGGAGCTTTCTGGAGGAGTCTTTAGGGTTTTCAGCGTAAACTATCATATCGTCAGCAAACAGTGACAGTTTGACTTCCTCTTTACTGATTTGGATGCCCTTTATTTCTTTCTCTTGTCTGATTTCTCTGGCTAGGACTTTCCAGTACTGTGTTGAAGAGAAGTGGTGAGAGTGGGCATTCTTGTCGTGTTCCTATTTTCAGAGGGAATGCTTTCAACTTTTCCCCATTCAGTATTATATTGGCTGTGGGTTAGTCACAGATGGCTTTTATTACATTGAAGTATGTCCCTTGTATGCTGATTTGCTGCTAACAATTTTAATCATAAAGGGATACTGGATTTTGTCAAATGCTTTCTCTGCATCTATTGAGAAGATCACATGATTTTTGTTTTTAATTCTGTTTATGTGGTTTATCACATTTAATTCACTTGCGTATGTTAAACCATCTCTGCATCCCTAGTATGAAACACACTTGATCATGGTGGATTATCTTTTTGATATATTGTTGGATTTGGTTAGCTAGTATTTTGTTACGGATTTTAGCATCTATGCTAATCAAGGATATTGGTCTGTAGTTTTCTTTTTTGGTTATGTCCTTTCCTGGCTTTGGTATTAGGCTGATGCTGGCTTCATAGAATGAATTAGGGAGGGTTCCCTTTTTCTCAATATTGTGGAATAGTGTCAAAAGGATTGGTACCAATTCTTCTTTGAATGTCTGATAGAATTCTACTGTGAAATCTGTCTTGTCCTGGACATTTTTTTTGTTGGTAATTTTTTTTAATTATACTTTAAGTTTTAGGGTACATGTATACAATGTGCAGGCTAGTTACATATGTATACATGTGCCATACTGGTGCACTGTACCCACTAACTCGTCATCTAGCATTAGGTATATCTCCCAGTGCTATCCCTCCCCCTCCCCCCACCCCACAACAGTTTACTGAGAATGATGATTTCTAATTTCATCTGTGTCCCTACAAAAGACATGAACTCATCATTTTTTATGGCTGCATAGTATTCCATGGTGTATATGTGCCACATTTTCTTAATCCAGTCTATCATTGTTGGACATTTGGGTTGGTTCCAAGTCTTTGCTATTGTGAATAGTGCCGCAATAAACATACGTGTGCATGTGTCTTTATAGCAGCATGATTTATAGTCCTTTGGGTATATACCCAGTAATGGGATGGCTGGGTCAAATGGTATTTCTAGATCTAGATCCCTGAGGAATCGCCACACTGACTTCCACAATGGTTGAACTAGATTACAGTCCCACCAACAGTGTAAAAGTCTTCCCCTTTCTCCACATCCTCTCCAGCACCTGTTGTTTCCTGACTTTTTAATGATTGCCATTCTAACTGGTGTGAGATGATATCTCATTGTGGTTTTGATTTGCATTGCTCTGATGGCCAGTGATGGTGAGCATTTTTTCATGTGTTTTTTGGCTGCATAAATGTCTTCTTTTGAGAAGTGTCTGTTCATGTCCTTTGCCCACTTTTTGATGGGGTTGTTTGTTTTTTTCTTGTAAATTTGTTTGAATTCATTGTAGATTCTGGATATTAGCCCTTTGTCAGATGAGTAGATTGCGAAAATTTTCTCCCATTCTGTAGGTTGCCTGTTCACTCTGATGGTAGTTTCTTTTGCTGTGCAGAAGCTCTTTAGTGTAATTAGATCCCATTTGTCAATTTTGGCTTTTGTTGCCATTGCTTTTGGTGTTTTAGACATGAAGTCCTTGCCCATGCCTGTGTCCTGAATGGTAATGCCTAGGTTTTCTTCTGGGGTTTTTATGGTTTCAGGTCTAACGTTTAAGTCTTTAATCCATCTTGAATTGATTTTTGTATAAGGTGTAAGGAAGGGATCCAGTTTCAGCTTTCTACATATGGCTAGCCAGTTTTCCCAGCACCATTTATTAAATAGGGAATCCTTTCCCCATTGCTTGTTTTTCTCAGGTTTGTCAAAGATCAGATAGTTGTAGATATGCGGCGTTATCTCTGAGGGCTCTGTTCTGTTCCATTGATCTATATCTCTGTTTTGGTACCAGTACCATGCTGTTTTGGTTACTGTAGCCTTGTAGTATAGTTTGAAGTCAGGTAGTGTGATGCCTCCAGCTTTGTTCTTTTGGCTTAGGATTGACTTGGCGATGCGGGCTCTTTTTTGGTTCCATATGAACTTTAAAGTAGTTTTTTCCAATTCTGTGAAGAAAGTCATTGGTAGCTTGATGGGGATGGCATTGAATCTATAAATTACCTTGGGCAGTATGGCCATTTTCACGATATTGATTCTTCCTATCCATGAGCATGGAATGTTCTTCCATTTGTTTGTATCCTATTCTATTTCATTGAGCAGTGGTTTGTAGTTCTCCTTGAAGAGGTCCTTCACATCCCTTGTAAGTTGGATTCCTAAGTATTTTATTCTCTTTGAAGCAATTGTGAATGGGAGTTCACTCATGATTTGGCTCTCTGTTTGTTATTGGTGTATAAGAATGCTTGTGATTTTTGTACATTGATTTTGTATCCTGAGACTTTGCTGAAGTTGCTTATCAGCTTAAGGAGATTTTGGGTTGAGACAATGGGGTTTTCTAGATATACAATCATGTCATCTGCAAACAGGGACAAATTGACTTCCTCTTTTCCTGATTGAATACCCTTTATTTCCTTTTCCTGCCTAATTGCCCTGGCCAGAACTTCCAACACTATGTTGAATAGGAGTGGCGAGAGAGGGCATCCCTGTCTTGTGCCAGTTTTCAAAGGGAATGCTTCCAGTTTTTGCCTATTCAGTATGATATTGGCTGTGGGTTTGTCATAGATAGCTTTTATTATTTTAGATATGTCCCATCAATACCTAATTTATTGAGAGTTTTTAGCATGAACAGCTGTTGAATTTTGTCAAAGGCCTTTTCTGCATCTATTGAGGTAATCATGTGGTTTTTGTCTTTGGTTCTGTTTATATGCTGGATTACATTTATTGATTTGCATATATTGAACCAGCCTTGAATCCCAGGGATGAAGCCCACTTGGTCATGGTGGATAAGCTTTTTGATGTGCTGCTGGATTCAGTTTGCCAGTATTTTATTGAGGATTTTTGCATCAATGTTCATCAAGGATATTGGTCTAAAATTCTCTTTTTTGATTGTGTCTCTGCCCGGCTTTGGTATCAGGATGATGCTGGCCTCATAAAATGAGTTAGGGAGGATTCCCTCTTTTTCTATTGATTGGAATAGTTTCAGAAGGAATGGTACCAGTTCCTCCTTGTATCTCTGGTAGAATTCGGCTGTGATTCCATCTGGTCCTGGACTCTTTTTGGTTGGTAAGCTATTGATTATTGCCACAATTTCAGGTCCTGTTATTGGTCTATTCAGAGATTCAACTTCTTCCTGGTTTAGTCTTGGGAGAGTGTATGTGTCGAGGAATTTATCCATTTCTTCTAAATTTTCTAGTTTATTTGCGTAGAGGTGTTTGTAGTATTCTCTGATGGTAGTTTGTATTTCTGTGGGATCGGTGATGATACCCCCTTTATCATTTTTTATTGCGTCTACTTGATTCTTCTCTTTTTCTTTATTAGTCTTGCTAGTGGTCTATCAATTTTGTTGATCATTTCAAAAAACCAGCTCCTGGATTCATTAATTTTTTGAAGAGTTTTTTGTGTCTCTATTTCCTTCAGTTTTGCTCTGATTTTAGTTATTTCTTGTCTTCTGATAGCTTTTGAATGTGTTTGCTCTTGCTTTTCTAGTTCTTTTCATTGTGATGTTAGGGTGTCAATTTTGGATCTTTCCTGCTTTCTCTTGTGGGCATTTAGTGCTATAAATTTCCCTCTACACACTGCTTTGAATATGTCCCAGAGATTCTGGTATGTTGTGTCTTTGTTCTCGTTGGTTTCAAAGAACATCTTTATTTCTGCCTTCATTTCGTTATGTACCCCGTAGTCATTCAGGAGCAGGTTGTTCAGTTTCCATGTAGTTGAGCGGTTTTCAGTGAGTTTCTTAATCCTGAGTTCTAGTTTGATTGCACTGTGGTCTGAGAGATAGTTAGTTATAATTTCTGTTCTTTTACATTTGCCGAGGAGAGCTTTACTTCCAACTATGTGGTCAATTTTGGAATAGGTGTGGTGTGGTGCTGAAAAAAATGTATATTCTGTTGATTTGGGGTGGAGAGTTCTGTAGATGTCTATTAGGTCCACTTGGTGCGGAGCTGAGTTCAATTCCTGGGTATCCTTGTTAACTTTCTGTCTTGTTGATCTGTCTAATGTTGACAGTGGGGTGTTAAAGTCTCCCATTATTAATGTGTGGGAGTCCAAGTCTCTTTGTAGGTCACTCAGGACTTGCTTTATGAATCTGGGTGCTCCTGTATTGGGTGCATATATATTTAGGATAGTTAGCTCTTCTTGTTGAATTGATCCCTTTACCATTATGTAATGGCCTTCTTTGTCTCTTTTGATCTTTGTTGGTTTGAAGTCTGTTTTATCAGAGACTAGGATTGCAACCCCTGCCTTTTTTTGTTTTCCATTTGCTTGGTAGATCTTCCTCCATCCTTTTATTTTGAGCCTATGTGTGTCTCTGCACGTGAGATGGGTTTCCTGAATACAGCACACTGATGGGTCTTGCCTCTTTATCCAATTTGCCAGTCTGTGTCTTGTAATTGGAGCATTTAGACCATTTACATTTAAAGTTAATATTGTTATGTGTGAATTTGATCCTGTCATTATGAGGTTAGCTGGTTATTTTGCTCGTTAGTTGATGCAGTTTCTTCCTAGTCTCGATGGTCTTTACATTTTGGCATGATTTTGCAGCGGCTGGTACCGGTTGTTCCTTTCCATGTTTAGTGCTTCCTTCAGGAGCTCTTTTAGGGCAGGCCTGGTGGTGACAAAATCTCTCAGCATTTGCTTGTCTGTAAAGGATTTTATTTCTCCTTCACTTATGAAGCTTAGTTTGGCTGGATATGAAATTCTGGGTTGAAAATTCTTTTCTTTAAGAATGTTGAATATTGGCCCCCACTCTCTTCTGGCTTGTATGTAGAGTTTCTGCCGAGAGATCCGCTGTTAGTCTGATGGGCTTCCTTTTGTGGGTAACCTGACGTTTCTCTCTGGCTGCCCTTAACATTTTTTCCTTCATTTCAACTTTGGTGAATCTGACAATTATGTGTCTTGGAGTTGCTCTTCTCGAGGAGTATCTTTGTGGCGTTCTCTGTATTTCCTGAATCTGAATGTTGGCCTGCCTTGCTGGATTGGGGAAGTTCTCCTGGATAATATCCTGCAGAGTGTTTTCCAACTTGGTTCCATTCTCCCCGTCATTTTCAGGTACACCAATCAGACGTAGATTTGGTCTTTTCACATAGTCCCGTATTTCTTGGAGGATTTGTTTGTTTCTTTTTATTCTTTTTTCTCTAAACTTCCCTTCTCGCTTCATTTCCTTCATTTCATCTTCCATTGCTGATACCCTTTCTTCCAGTTGATTGCATCAGCTCCTGAGGCTTCTGCATTCTTCACGTAGTTCTCGAGCCTTGCTTTCAGCTCCATCAGCTCCTTTAAGCACTTCTCTGTATTGGTTATTCTAGTTATACGTTCGTCTAAATTTTTTTCAAAGTTTTCAACTTCTTTGCCTTTGGTTTGAATTTCCTCCTGTAGCTTGGAGTAGTTTGATCGTCTGAAGCCTTCTTCTCTCAACTCATCAAAGTCATTCTCTATCCAGCTTTGTTCCATTGCTGGTGAGGAACTGTGTTCCTTTGGAGGAGGAGAGGCGCTCTGCTTTTTAGAGTTTCCAGTTTTTCTGCTCTGTTTTTTCCCCATCTTTGTGGTTTTATCTACTTTTGGTCTTTGATGATGGTGATGTACAGATGGATTTTTGGTGTGGATGTCCTTTCTGTTTGTTAGTTTTCCTTCTAATAGACAGGACCCTCAGCTGCAGGTCTGTTGGAGTTTGCTAGAGGTCCACTCCAGACCCTGTTTGCCTGGGTATCAGCAGCAGTGTCTGCAGAACAGCGGTTTTTCGTGAACCGCGAATGCTGCTGTCTGATTGTTCCTCTGGAAGTTTTGTCTCAGAGGAGTACCCGGCCGTGTGAAGTGTCAGTCTGCCCCTACTGGAGGGTGCCTCCCAGTTAGGCTGCTCAGGGGTCAGGGGTCAGGGACCCACTTGAGGAGGCAGTCTGCCCGTTCTCAGATCTCCAGCTGCGTGCTGGGAGAACCACTGCTCTCTGCAAAGCTGTCAGACAGGGACATTTAAGTCTGCAGAGGTTACTGCTGTCTTTTTGTTTGTCTGTGCCCTGCCCCCAGAGGTGGAGCCTACAGAGGCAGGCAGGCCTCCTTGAGCTGTGGTGGGCTCCACCCAGTTCAAGCTTCCGGGCTGCTTTGTTTACCTAAGCAAGCCTGGGCAATGGCTGGCGCCCCTCCCCCAGCCTTGCTGCTGCCTTGCAGTTTGGTCTCAGACTGCTGTGCTAGCAATCGGCGAGACTCTGTGGGCGTGGGACCCTCTGAGCCAGGTGCGGGATATAATTTCCTCGTGCGCCGTTTTTTAAGCCCGTCGGAAAAGCGCAGTATTCGGGTGGGAGTGACCCAATTTTCCAGGTGCCGTCTGTCACCCCTTTCTTTGACTAGGAAAGGGAACTCCCTGACCCCTTGCACTTCCTGAGTGAGGCAATGCCTCACCCTGCTTCGGCTCGCGCACGGTGCACTGCACCCACTGACCTGCGCCCACTATCTGGCACTCCCTAGTGAGATGAACCCGGTACCTCAGATGGAAATGCAGAAATCACCCGTCTTCTGCGTCGCTCACGCTGGGAGCTGTAGACCGGAGCTGTTCCTATTCGGCCATCTTTGCTCCTCCCCCTGTTGGTAATTTTTTTTTTTTTTTTTTTTTTTTTTGAGAGAGAGTCTTGCTCTGTCTCCCAGGCTGGAGTGCAGTCGCGCAATCTTGGCTCACTGTAAGCTCCGTCTCCTGGGTTCATGCCATTCTCCTGCCTCAGCCTCCCGAATAGCTGGGACTACAGGCACCCACCATCACACCCAGCTAATTTTTTGTATTTTTAGTAGAGACGGGGTTTCATCGTGTTAGCCAGGATGGTCTCAATCTCCTGACCTCGTGATCCGCCCGCCTCAGCCTCCCAAAGTCCTGGGATTACAGGTGTGAGCCACCGTGCCTGGCGGTAATTTTTAAATTACCATTTCAATCTCGCTGCTTGTTATTGATCTATTCAGAGTATCTAATTCCTGATTAAAGCTAGGAGGGTTGTATTTTTCCAGGAATTTATCCATCCCTTCTAGGTTTTCTAGTTTATGTGCATAAAGGTGTTCATAGTAGTCTTGAATGATCTTTTGTATTTCAGTGGTGTCAGTTTTAATTATTCCTGTTTCATTTCTTAATGAGATTTTTTGGATTTTCTCTTTTCTTGGTTAATTTTGCTTATGGTCTGTCGGTTTTATTTATCTTTTCAAAGAACCATAAATAAATGGTTCTTTGATGTAAACCAAAATAAATTTTAATTTATCTTTTGTATTTTTTTGTTTGTTTCAGTTTCATTTAGTTCTGCTCTGATCTTGGTACTTTCCTTGCTTCCACCGGGTTTGGGTTTGGTTTGTCCTTATTTCTCTAGTTCCTTGAGGTGTGACCTTAGAATGTCAGTTTGTGCTCTTTCAGTCTCTGATGTAGGCGTTTAGGGCTATGAACTTTCCTTTTAGCACTCCCTTTGCTGTATCCCAGAGGTCTTGTTAGATTGTGTCATTATTGTCATTCAGTTTGAAGAATTTTTAAATTTCCATCTTGATTTCGCTTTTGAACCAAAGCAGGTTTTGAACCTGCTCTTTCAGGAGCAGGTTATTTAATTTCCATGTATTTGCATGGCTTTGAAGGTTCCTTTTGAAGTTGATTTCCAGTTTTATTCCACTGTGGTCTGAGAGAGTGCTTGATATAATTTCAGTTTTCTTAGATTTATTGAAGCTCACTTTATGGCCTATCATGGAGAAAGTTCCATGCCCTGTTGAATAGAATGTGTATTCTGTGGTTGTTGGATGAAATGTTCTGTATATATCTGTTAAGTCCATTTGTTCCAAGGTATAGTTTAAATCTATTGTTTCTTTGTTGACTTTCTGTCTTGATGACCTATCTAGTGCTGTCAGTGGAGTATTGAAGTCCCCCACTATTATTTTGTTGCTGTCTATCACATTTCTTAGGTCTATTAGTAATTGTTTTATAAATTTGGGAGCTCCAGTGTTAGGTGCATATATGTTTAGGATTGTGATATTTTCCTGTTAGACAAGGCCTTTTACCATTATATAATGTCCCTCTTTGTCTCTTTTAACTGCTGTTGCTTTAAAGTTTGTTTTGTCTGATATAAGAATAGCTACCCCTGCTCGCTTTTGGTGTCCATTTGCATGCAATGCCTTTTTCCACCCCTTTAAGTTCATATGAGTCCTTATGTGTTAGGTGAGTCTCCTGAAGGCAGCAGATTGTTGGTTGGTGAGTTCTTATCCATTCTGCAGTTGTGTATCTTTTAAGTGGAGCATTTAGGCCATTTACATTCAGTGTTCATATTGAGATGTGAGGTACCATTACATGCATCGTGCTATTTGTTGCCAGTGTACCTTGGTTTTTTGTTTTTTGTTTTTGCTTTTTAACTTGTATTTTTGTTTTATAGATCTTGTGTGATTTATGCTTTAAAGACATTCTGCTTTGATGTGTTTCCAGGATTTGATTCAAGATGTAGAGCTCCTTTTAGCGGTCTTGTAGAGGTGGCTTGGTAGTGGTGAGTTCTTTCAGCATTTGCTTGTCTGGAAAAGACTGTATCTTTCCTTCATATATGATGCTTAGTTTCACTGGATACAAAATTCTTGGCTGATAATTGTTATGTTTGAGGAGGCTGAAGATAGGGCCCCAATCCCTTCTAGCTTCTAGGGTTTCTGCTGAGAAATCTTCTGTTAATCTGATAGGTTTTCCTTTGTAGGTTACCTGGTGCTTCTGTCTCACAGCTCTTAAGATTCTTTCCTTAGTCTTAACTGTAGATAAATTAAGCACACTGATGACAGTGTGCTTAGGTGATGATCTTTTTGCGATGAATTTCCCAGGTGTTTTTTGTGCTTCTTGTATTTGGATGTCTAGGTCTCTAGTAAGGCCAAAGAAGTTTCCCTCGAACATTTTCCAAATATGTTTTCCAAACTTTCAGATTTCTCTTCTTCCTCAGGAACACCAATTATTCTTAGGTTTGGTCATTTAACATAATCCCAGACTTCTTGGAGGCTTTGTTCATATTTTCTTATTCTTTTTTCTTTGTCTTTGTTGGATTGGGTTAATTGGAAGACCTTGTCTTTGAGCTCTCAATTTCTTTCTTCTACTTGTTCGATTCTATTGCTGAGACTTTCCAGAGCATTTTGCATTTCTATAAGTGTGTCCAATGTTTCCAGAATTTTTTGTTTTTTCTTTATGCTATCTCCTTGAATATTTTTGTCTTCACTTCTTGTATCATTTTTTGGATTTCCTTGCATTGAGCTTCACCTTTCTCTGGTGCCTCCCTGATTAACTTAATTAACCTCCTGCATTCTTTTTCAGGTAAATAGGGATTTCTTCTTGGTTTGGATCCACTGCTGGTGAACTAGTATGATTTTTTGGGGGGGTGTTAAAGAGCCTAGTTTTGTCATATTACCAGAGTTGGTTTTCTGGTTCCATCTCATTTGGGTAGGTTCTGTCAGAGGGAACATCTAGAGCTGAAGGTTGTTGTTCAGGTACTTTGGTCCCATGGGGTGTTCCCTTGATGTAGTCTCTCCCCCTTTTCCTATGGATGTGGCTTCCTGAGAGCCAGGCTGCAGTGATTGTTACCTCTTTTCTGGGTCTAGCCACCCAGCAAGTCTATCCAGCTCCAGGCTGGTACTGGGGGTTGTCTGCACAGAGTCCTGTGATGTGAACCGTCTATGGGTTTCTCAGCCGCGGATACCAGCACCTGTTCCAGTGGAGGTGGCAGGGGGGTGAAATGGACTCTGTGAGAGTTCTTAGCTTTGGTGGTTTAATGCTCTATTTTTGTGCTGGTTGCCCTCCTGCCGGGAGTTTTTACTTTCCAGAGAGCATCAGCTGTGGTAGTATAGAGAGGAACCAGAGGTGTGCGGGGTCCTAGAACTTCCAAGATTATATACCCTTGTCTTCAGCTACCAGAGTGAGTAGGAAAGGACCATCAGGAGGGGGCGGGGCCAGATGGTGTCTGAGCTCAGAGTCTCCTTGGGCGCGTCTCCCTGCGGCTGCTGTGGAGGATGGGGGTGAGTTAATGGAGTTGTGTACCTAGGAGCATTATGGCTGCCTCTGCTGAGTCATGCAGGTTGTCAGGGAAGTGGTGGAAAGCCGCAGTCACAGGCCTCACCCAGCTCCCACGCAAACCAAAGGGCCAGTCTCACTCTCACTGTGCCCCATCTAACAGCCCCGAGTCTGCCAGCAGTGGGGGAGCCAGGCTTGAGAACTTGCCCCAGGCTGCCTGCCTCCCAGCTGCGAAAGAAAAGGGCTTGATTCTTCCCCAGCCTGTGGAATCTGCACACCTGATTCGCACCCTTTCCCGAGTTCTGGCCAAGAGGGTTCTCCCCAGCTTCAAATTGTTACAAAGTTGAGCTGGAGATTTCCTTCTCCCTGTGGTGTTTTTCCCCACCCTCCTCCGGTCGCCCTCCCAAAGGATCCCTGTGGTGCCAGTTAGGAATGGCCTGCCTGGGGACCTAGTGAGCTCCCGGGGCCTTTCTCGCTGCTTCCTCTACCCCTGTATTTTGCTTGGCTCGCTAAATTGACTCAGCTCCAGGTAAGGTCGGAAACTTCTCCCTCAAACAACCTTCAGTTTCTCCAGTGGGGATGTGTGTTCAGGAGAGGAGAATCTCCCTTTCCCACTTCCACAGTTGGGGCACTTGGGGCACTCACAGTATTTGGGGTGTCTCCCAGGTCCTGCATGAGCAATCCACTGCCTTCAGAATCCACTTCCTGTGGGTCCTCTCGGGATTTCTGGTTTGTTCTTGCAGTCAATCTGGAGCTTAAATTCACAGTGCGAGCCTCCGCACACTGCTCTGTCCGTCCAAGTCGGAGCTGCAGTCTAGTCCTGCCTCTCCCGTCTGCCATGGTGATCCAAAGAATGCCTGCATGGGCTCTTTTAAAGCGGCTCTCTGCTAGACAGTATCTCAGGAAGCATTTAATTCAGGGATGGATCCCCAGACTGGATTACTGTTTGGGGAAATAGGGATTTCATGATCAAATAAGAATGAGAAATGCTAGGTTAACAAACAGAAGAGGTGCTAGGAGTCATTAACATACTAATATGCATGGCAAATCTCTACAATCTCCCAAATTTGATTGTTGTTTTCTTTTTTATTTTACGGTATATGTGTTAACATTTCCCAAAAGTAATATTCTGTGGAACTATACTTTTGTTCACACTGTTACTATGTTTGGAGTAATAAGCACCATGTAAATCTGACTCCGTTCTGAATAATGAATTCTGAATAATGTTAGAGTGAACATTCCAGGGAAATAACAATTTAGTAGATTCCTAATGAAGGGCCAGAGAGAAAGAATATTTCCCATGATACTTTCCTACCTTTCAAATGAGCTTAGAAATTTTTAAAGAAATTTCAAAACTATTTTCAAAGAAAGGTTATGAAAAAGGAACAAAATTTGGATTCCAAAAAGAAAATGTAAATGTACCTGCTCACAGCTGTAGTTGGTGTGAGTGGGCGTCAAATTAGGATAATTGGGGATCTGCTTAACCAAGGGTGCAACATGCCTAGTGCAAAATTTAATGATCTCCACCTTCAGAAACTTTCAAATACATGTATTGGTTAAACTAATAATTATAGACTGTTACTAAGTGACACTTTATCAGTCACAAATCTAATGTATTGAAACTGGAACCGTCAACCACAGCATAGCTAGATTTTGAAAGTTAATTCTCAGAAATATTAGGAGCAGCTCTGATGACTTACTCAATATAAAGCCGGGTCAGGCCGGGCGCAGTGGCTCATACCTGTAATCCCAGCACTTTGGGAGGCCAAGACAGGCACATCACTTGAGGTCAGGAGTTCGAGACCAGCCTGACCAACATGGTGAAACCCCGTCTCTGCTAAAAATACAAAAATTAGCCGGGTGTGGTGGCGCATGCCTATAATCCCAGCTACCCAGGAGGCTGACGCAGGAGAATTGCTTGAACCCAGGAGGCAGAGGCTGCAGTGAGCTATCACACCACTGCACTCCAGCCTGGGCAACAGACTCCATCTCAAAAACAAACAAACAAAAAAGCCAGATCAGGAGAAACGTCATCATTCTTTAGGAACTTCCACGGAACAATTCAGTTTCTGCTACTTACAACCCTGTGCAGGCCCTTAGGTTTCAGCGACTGGGCCAGTGTGAAGCTGCTGCCAAGCATTTGAGCAGCAGGTCAGAGCGGACAGCAATGCTCACATTTGAAAATGTAATACCTTTTCTCAAATAGATTTCCCAGTGGCCTTTGGCTTGATTCAGATTTACATGGTGTTTACATACTGTTCTAAACATAGTAGCAGTATGAACAAAGGTATAAAAGCTATAAAGTTCCTTCTTGTTAAGTAACCAAGCAAATCAAGAGCACATCCTGTTTAGGAAATAAGCCTAGAAAGCGAGGATGGGACCAGTCTGGAGGACTTTGAACACTGTCCTGAGATGTTTAGACTTATTCTGGAGGCTGTTTGGTACAGTTACAATGGGTGAACTTTATGGTATGTAAATCATACTTCAGTAAAGCTGTTGAAAGAAAGACTGGATAGTTGAAACTCTTAAACATCCTTTTTTTTCCTAGTGTAAAACAGCAATAGTTACACAGTCCTAGGACATTTCTTTTGCTCAAAACACCTGAGCTTAAAATCTATCTGAAGTCTTCATAAAATTAAAGTGTCCAGAAATTATCAAAGACTTTTATAAATGCCGACCAGTCATCAAGGGCCCAAAGCAAACATGAAAAATACAGATCTGTAGGCCACATGTAGTAAAAACCTTTGTTTCTTAGAGTCAGGCTGGTTGCTTTCCCTTCTGCCACCAGAGTAGTTATCTCATTGCGCTCTTAATTTACATTTCCCTAATGACTAATGATGTCATTTTCATGTGCTTATTCTATGTTTTCTTTGATGAAATGACTATTCAAAGCTATTGCCTTTTTTTTTTTTAACTTTGGTTGTTTTCTTAATGAGTTGTAAGAGTTCATTATGTATTTTGGGTATAAGTTTTTTTTTTTTTTTATCAGATACATGATTTGGAAATATTGTCTGCCAGTCTGTTGCTTTTCATTTACTTAGTTTTGGGTTGTTTTTTGTTGTTGTTGTTGTTTTTGTTTTGTTTTTTCTGGGTTTTTTTTTAGTGCAGAAGTATTTGTTTTTAATAGAATCCAATTTATCAGGGCATACTTTCTTTTATGTCTTGTGCGTTTGATGTAACGTATAAAAATTCTTTGCTAACTCAAGACATGAAGTCTTCTAGAAGTTTAGTTCTTAGATTAAGACTATGAGATATTTTGTTAATTTTTATATATGATGTGAGTTCATTACTTTGCATGTGGATATATTGTTGTCTCAGCACCAGTTGTTGAAAAGACTGTTCTTCCCACATTGAAATTTCTTGACACCTTGGCCAAAAATCAATTGACCACAAATATAAGGGTTTATTTCTGGACTCTGAATTATCTCATTGATCGATGTGCCTATTCATATGTCTTGATTACTGTAGCTTTACAGTAAATTTTGAAATTAGTAAATTTTGAAGTACAGTAAATTTTGAAATCCTCCAACTTTTTTTGTTCTTTTTGATAATTGATTTGGCTATTCTAGGTCTTTTGCATTTCTTCTAGCATTTTGCATTTCTTCTAGCATGTTAATAGTTGCCTTATTAACAACTTTGAGTTGTTCAATTCATGAACATGGACTATCTATTTATTTAGATCTTCTTTAATTTCTCTCTGCAATGTGTTGTAATTTTTTCTTTGTACCAATCTTACACTTCTTTTAGGTTTATTCCTGAGTATCTTAAAATTTATTCCTAGATATTTTTGTTAAATTTATTTCTAAGTATTTTAATTCTTTTTGATGCTATTGTGAGTGGAATTTGTGAATGGAATTGATTTCTTAATTTCATTTTTGGATTGTTCCTAAAATATAGAACTACAGTTGGTTTTCATATCCTCCGACCTTGCTAGCCTTACTTATTAGTTTTAGTTGTTTTTTTTTTTTTCAGTAGACTCATGAGGGTTTTCTGCATAGATAATTATGTCATTCACACATGAAAATAGTGTTACTTCTTCCTTTCCCATCAGTATTTCCTTTTTCTCTTTTTCTTGCCATTTTGCACTTGCTAGGACTTTTAGTACTAAGGAATGAGAAACTAATATCCTTGTCTTGTTTCTAATCTTAGGGAAAAAGCATTTAATCTTTCACCATTACATACAGTGCTCACTGTAGGCTTTTCAGGTTGAGGAATTTTACTTCTTTTCCTAGTTTGTTGAGAGTTTTTATCATGAATGGGTGTTTCATTTTGTCAAATGCTTTTTCTGTGTCTAGTGAGATAACTAGTGGTTTTTCTTTTTTCTCTTAATGTGATGTGTTTAGTTGATTTTGGAACATTAAACTGTCTTGAATTCCTATGATAAATTCTACTTGGTCATGGCATATAATTTTTTAATGTGTTACCAAATGTGGCTTGCTAACATTTTGGTAAGGAGTTTTATACTATGATCATAAGGGATACTGGTCTGTTGCTTTCTTTTCATGTGTCGTGTTTCTTTCTTTTCATGTGTCGTGTTTCTTTCTTTTCTTTGTTGGGCTTTGATAACAGAGTAATACTGAACGCACAGGAATGAGTTGGGAAATGTTTCTCCTTCTCTATTTCCTGAAAAAGTTTGTGAAGGATTAGTATTATTTCTCTTTTCAAATATTTGATAACATCCAGCAGTAAAGCCATTTGGACTTAGAATTTTCTTTGTATAGGAAGATTTTTACTTACTAATTCAGTTTCTCTATTATAGGTCGTTCAGACTTCATGTTTTTTCTTGATAGATTTGGCAGTTTATGTTCTTCTAAGAATTTTTCCCCTTCCTCTAATATGTCTGATTGGTTGGCAATTTTTTTTCCCAAAATATTCCATTAAAGCTTTTTTAGTTATCTGTAGGGTTGGTAGTATTGTACTATTGTCCCTTCTTTTATTTTTGATTTGAGTAACTTGTGTCTTCTCTTAGTTTCCTAGTCTTCTACCTGAGATAGAAGCTTAGGTAATTCATTTGAGACCTCTCTTCTTTCTGATGTAGGTAAAGCACTACATTTCCCTTAAAGCACCACTCTAGCTGCATCCTGTAATTTTTAATACATTGTGTTTTTATTTTTATAGTGTTAAAAAAAATTGTGTTTTTGAGGCAGAGTCTCACGATCACCCAGGCTGGACTGCAGTGGTACAATTATGACCCACTGCAGCCTCAACCTCCTGGGTTTAAGTGATCCTCCTGCCTCAGCTTCTCAAGTAGCTGGGACTACAGGTGCACACCAGCATGCCTGGATAATTCTTTGTATTTTTTGTAGAGATGGGGTCTCGCTATGTTGCCCAGGCTGGTCTTAAATTTCTGGGCTCAAGTGATCCACCACTTCAGCCTCCCAAAGTGCTGCGTTTATATAGGCATAAGCCACCATGCCTGGCCTGTTAAAAAAATTTTTTTAAATTTTTCTTATGATTTCTTCTTTGACCCTAGGATTGTTTAAGAGCATGTTTAATTTTCAAATATTTGGGGTTTTCTCAGATTTCTTTTTAATTCTGTCATTTTTTGCTTTCATATTTTGGGGCTTTTTTGTTAGATATGTATGCATTTATAATTGTTATATTCAGGGAAGAAATAACATAATTCAATAATAATTGCAGATTTCAATATTCTGTCAAAAACTGCTAAAACTATTAGACAAAGTTAGGAAGGATATAAAATAGTTAAATAACGCTGTCAACCAGCTTGACCTAACTGACATTATGAATCTTCATAATCTTCTTTATAAGAATCTGCAGATACAGATTTTTTTCAGGCACACATGGAACAACCTCCAGGATAGACCACATGCTAGGACACAAAACAAGTCTCAATACATTTTAAAAGACCAAAATAATATATAGTGTGTTCTCTGACCACAACAGAATTAAATTAGATATCCACAGTAAGCCTGCTGTTTGTCTGGGGCCTGCTTCCTCTTGCTATAAAAGTAGTAAACAGGTCACATGTGGTGGCTCCTGCCTGTAATCCCAGCACTTTTGAGAGGCCGAAGTGGGTGGATTGCATGAGCTCAGGAGTTCAAGACCAGCCTGGGCAACATGGTGAAACCCCATCTCTACTAAAAGTAGAAAAAATTAGCCAGGCGTGGATGTGCATGCCTGTGGTCCTAGCTGCTCAGGGAGGCTGAGGTGAGCCTGAGAGGCGGAGGCTGCAGTGAGCCATGATCGTGCCACTGCACTCCAGCCTGGGTGATAGAGCAAGACCCTGAATATGCAGGCATCCATCCTGGCCCCTCCGTATTGCCTTCATGGGACTTTGGGGGCATGGGAAACTGACCAAAACAAACGAGAAACTCTAGCTGCCTCCACTGCCATGAGTAATAAAGTTCTTTGTCTCTGATGCAGCACTTGTACCATCTGCCAGCACCCATGAATCAGTAATAAGCTAACTTGTTAGCTTATCAATAAGGTAAACTCTCAGATCCTGCTTAGTTCCTGACAGTTTCTTTAGTTCTTAGAATATATTTAAATAGCCACTTTGAAGTCTTTGTTAAATCCAGTATCTGAGGACATTCCAAGAAAGACATTTTGTAATGACTGTCTTTTTTACCCCTTGAGTATGAGTCACACTTTATTTCTTTGCATGTCTCTTCACTTTTGTTGAATATTGGATATTTTGGATAATAAATTGTAGCAACTGTGGATTCTGACTCTTCCTCCCACCCCCTAGCAGTTTTTCTTGTTTTGTTTGTTTAATAACTTGCCTGTACTAAATCTGTGATTTCTGCCTCTCCCAGGGTGTGCAACCACAGATGTTTTTGTTTAGTATTTAGTTTTGATTATCTTTTTATTTGCATTTTCTAAAAGTCTCTGTTTAGATTTTGCCCTGTGTCTGTATAGATTAGTGCTGAACCAAAGATTAGTCAGCAGTTATGCTCAAATACCTCAAGCCAATAAGCCTACCACTTTGAGCTGATGGGTCTTTGTGTGGTTTGGGGAGTGCATTCAAAATCTGGATTATTTTTTAGTTTGCCCAGCCTTTGCTTTCTACCGGGCTCTCTCAGTTGTCTTGTGAACACACACACACAGGTTTCATCTGCCGGGGGTGTGTGAGTGGCTTGGGCCTGCTGCAGTCCCTAGGGTACATACACATGGCCTTCAGTCAACCTAGGATATGTGCAGAGGTTACCAAGCCTTCTCACCACTTTCTTACCTCATGGAATACCTTGTTCCATGGCTAGTCTACCATCCATTGCTTGCCTCAATGAGATACAACCTCAGGCCAGCAGAGCACTGGCCCTTCCTATTCACTTGCCACCAGGATTGCTCCTCTAATTGACACCACTCCATATCAAATGAGCTCTTCTGGCAACAGCAGCAAAGCCACTGGTTTGTAGGGCCTGCGCTAGCCTGGTTGAACAATCACTCTAGCAGAGCTAGAGGGGGATGCCTCAGACACTGTTTGTGTGTGAAGTCTGGTAATTTTCATGAACAGATGCTTCTCAGCTTGTTATATGTCTTTGGTCAGTTTCCAGTTTTTGACAGTTTTTTCCCGCTTTATAGTTGCTTTGGGGGAAGAGGATTTGTCAGTCTCAAACCATCATGCCAGGAGTCTAAAGTCCCGATCTACATCATCTTGCCATTGATGCTAGTGTAACTTAACTGCCTGTTTGATACTCTGTGATAACATAAGTTGCTTTCTCTTACCTGCTTAGCTAGGATATGGAACAGCAGCAATAGAATCAACCTGGGGAAAGCTGATAGAGAACACTGGGGCCACAGTGGGCATGGATTTTTCCCATGGTTAATTAGGAATGATTTACAATGATCAGGCATTTTTTATACTTTTATTCCCTGTATAACTAATAAAACATTTGCTTTACAAATGGTATATCATTATATAAATGTTATTTATATACACTTTGTGTCAACCAAAGAGATTAAAATATTGCCTTTTGTAATGAGATTCTAGAAACATTGTCTTCATCGTACTCATGTTCTCCCTGAATTTCCTTCCATTTATTAATTCAATAAATATACACTTGGTTATCTAAAGTATACAGAGGCATGTTGAGTGATTCCCAGATGAAATTGATACATATTTTGTCCTTAAGGAGCTTATAGATTGGTGGAAGTAATACAATGTAAACATGAAAAATGGAAATAGGGTGTGCTGGATGCCGTTAAAGAGTTATAGATCTGTGCTGTGGAAGTTCAGTAGGGTAATTGAGTTTTCCCTATCTAAGTGATTCTGTTATCACTCATTACTCCCATCACCTCGTCCTCCCTGCTTGCATTCCCTCCCCAGCTGCTTTCCTACTGAAATCCTTATGTTGTTACTCATTCAAGCTAGTCATAGTAAATAACATGTACGCAGAGCTTCCACATGCACTTTTGTTTGGTATTTGTCTGGTTCATATCAGCTTGGGGTTTAGGTAGGGAGCATTATTATTCCTAATTTACAGATAAGGAAACTGACATCAGAGTGATTTACCCAACCTCGCATATTAGAAGAGTCAAGTTTTGAACATAAGTCTTTGTACTCGAAGTCCTGGGGTCTTTCCGGTGTGCTCTGCTGCCTCTCACACAGCAAACTTTCTCTCCTCTCTAGCCAGTAGATAGTTGGGAAGAATTAAGTTTGGTGAGTTGGGTCAGAATTGGAGGCAGCTTAGTGTGTTTCTAGATGGACATGCAAATGAGGCTGCAAAGCAAGACTGTTCAGGCTACTTTTTGAATCATTTCCCAATAAGGGTTTTTAATGACTTTTAATTTTACAATAATCGGAGATCCATATTTTCATTTGCATCTCATTTATTCCATAGGTGTTGAATTGTGACTTTAAACACAGCATATTCAAAACCAAATTCATAATCTCCCCCTCAATCTGTTGTCTTCTCTGTTAATGACACCTCAGGCTCCACAGTCTCCTAAGCTAGTAACTTGGAAGTCTTTGACTCCTTCCTAACCTTTATCTCAGCATCTAATCCTGTCGTTTCCAGCCTACCTCATAGGGTTATTGTGTGAGTAAACTGACAAAATATATAAAGACAAACTCTGAAAGCTGTGAATGAGAGGTATTTATTTCCTCTAAGGCAGTGCATCTGTTGATGTGTACAGTACTACAAGGCCTCAGCAACCATTCAGAGTTAATGTTTTGTAGTGTTGACACTTGCTTTAGTGAAGCATGTACTTAATGTCGGGGCTAAAACTGCATTATCTTACATTCTTATAACAATCTGCACTCTTAAAAGCACTACCAAGGGAGGAGAAAAAAAAAGGGAGCGTGAGAGAGAACAAGGCTCTCTTGTGTGATTTGCACAAGAACTGGAAGTCAAGTTTTCAGACTCCGCTTGGCTATATCCAGAGGTCTTTTAAACTGAAAACCAAAGTTGATTTTATTAATACCACTCCACCACTCATTCTCTGTGACCTAGGGCAAGTGATTTAGCAATGTCAGTCTCTACATATAAGTTAGAGATAATGATTGTACCTATTTTATAGAGCTGCTGTAAGGATTGAATGATCTATATAGAGAGCCAGAGTGCCATATGTAAGGTATTCAAGAAGTGGTAGCTATTGGATTACTCTTCTCCCTTTCCACCTATCTAGAGATTTTAGGTTGGTCCTCCTTTGCCATTTCCCTGAGATAGATAATTCATTTCATGTGGCGTATTTATTTAGACTGCATCACATTACACTCTCGCAGTTCACAGACATTTCCAGGAGGTTGTTGCTCCACCTCTTCATTCAAAACTAGGTTCACGGTTTTCATGTTTTCCTCTCTACGTCTCTCCTACTAATTTCCCTTTTAATGTTCGAACATGATTCTGATGAAGTCTTTCAGTTAAAAATTGTGAGATTAAACTTGTACTCTCTAACTCCGAAGTGAAAGAGATTTTAGGTTCAATATTAGGAATAAAATTCTACAATCAGGACTGTTGTTTTTGTTTTTCATCAGTAGAATGGGCTGCCTTGGAAGTTATGAAGTTACCCATGGCTACCGCTATACAAAAGTGGCTTTTGACTAGCAGCTTTGCCTCGCCACTGCTTCCTTTCTCCCATCCAGTCCTTGAGGTGTGCAAGCTGTTTCAGTATACATCGCAGTGAAGAGTGTAACAAACAGATTAGCTACCTGACTTGCAATTTTTTGGCTTTGGAATTTTTGGTTCAGGATTTTATACTGTCCTAGCTAAATGAATTGACAAAACAGCAAGGTATAACTTACAATGAAGAAGTTTATCAACCTTCCCCCGCAGGATTACCAAATACAGAGGTGCAGGGTTTAATATTAGACTAAAGTTGAAGATGTGGCCCTCAATTCTCCTGCAAAGGAGCTCTGCAGTGAAGTCACAATAGCCATGAGCCTCTCAGTGTAACTAGGGTCATCCATACTATTCCATATGTTAAAGTAGAAGAAAATAGTGAAGTCTTGTCATTTGCAAGACTTTTATGCAAAGTTTGACAGATGTTGCATGCTGCTTTCAGGATTAAGAAAATTACATGGGCACTGCTGTGCCTTCTGTGAGATGTTTTATTCTCAGCTGTCACCCTCGTCCCTTGCCCATAACCATTATAGTGGCCAGAAAGTCTGCTTGCTCTACAGTGATGTGTTTTGAATAGTGCCCATTAGTTTTCAGTAGTTACCCTGGCCTGCATGTTAGCCTTCAGTTTAATGGCCTTTTTTATGTTCATTCATTTTATTTTATTTCCCATCGTGGTTTTGTTTATTTCTTTTTTGTTTTTTGTTTTTTCTGTTCTCTTTTTTAAAACCGTCGTGGTTTGCCCTTCATATTCCCCAATGTTTGCACATGACAAGATGTTGCCATCCCAACATTACCTCCCACTTCACTGACCAGTGCCACTACTGACCATCTAGCACCAGCCACAACGGGACCACTGCCTTCAGCTCCTCGGGATGTCGTGGCCTCCCTGGTCTCTACCCGCTTCATCAAATTGACGTGGCGGACACCTGCATCAGATCCTCACGGAGACAACCTTACCTACTCTGTGTTCTACACCAAGGAAGGGATTGCTAGGTAAGTGCCTGTGTGTCTGCAGCCAGTTGGCTGCCTCTTGGTCACGGCAGCCTTGTCATGCTCACCCTGGCTCTTGGTATCTGTACCAATTTTTAGTCCAGAAAATAAGATCACTGAGATGCACCTTCCCTAATTTTAGGTCATTAAATAAACTCCCAAACAGACTAAAGTCCTGGTAGTCTCTCCTTTTCTGGGATGACTTAGGGAGAGGGTAGATACAGCTATTGAGGTGGACGTATTTAAATGTAAGAAGGAGTGCCCTTTTTTCATAAGATTCAGTCAGTATAAATTCTAGAGATTAAGGTAGACAGTTTTTTAAAGTAAACTTAAATGAATATTTGCCACACCCTTATGTGGTGTGGGCTGCGGAGCTCCAGGGGTTCTCCTTGATGGAACAAGAGTAGTTAGTGATGACTTTTCCTAAAATAGCATTTTCATTACATTCCTCTTCATTTCCACCCCCTCAGGAGCTCACATTGCTCATAGGGGAAGATCTATAATGTCCAGGCTGCTTTGTGCCACAGGCTGGCTTCACTTTATCTGTCCAACGTGCTTTTCCTTTTTCCCCAATGTAACTGACTTTCTAGTGAAACCAGTCTAATCACTATAGCCTTTTTTTCCAGCGTGTCCTCTTCAGTCACTTCTCCTTGCCCAACTCTCTCAGCTGAAGGTAAATTCAGTTAATCCTTCTTGGCCCAGGTTAAGCCCCATGAAGCTCTCAAAGATCTTTACCCACCTTTTCAGCACATAGAGCATTTCCCTTGTACGTGTATTTGTATCCCTAATATTGGCACTTGATTATGGTAATATGTGATCTTTTACTACCTTAAGCTGTTATTCTTCAATTATGTTCTATGTATTTGTGCTGTTTTCCCAACCAGATTATAAACTCTTTGGAAGGAACCATGCCACGTGCTGACTGTTCACACATTGCCGAGTAGTAAATTCCTTCACTGTGCTCTTCCAACCAGAATAAGAAAGCTAAGATACGTGTTTTAGTAGGAGCCCTAACACATCAGCTAAAGCTTGTATTTCCATTAGCGTGCTTATAGTTGATGTATATTGTAGTTAATACCAGACTGGCAAGTTTAGCAAGTGCAGGACCCTTTCTTTAATACTCTCAAGAAGTCTAAGTGGCATAATTTAACACCAACAGATGGGAGTTACCTGAATGCTATGCTGTATGTTTTGAGTTTTACAAGGGTAGAGAAACATAGTTCTTTACATAAAAAAAGGTAAGACATTCCTGCCAAACAGCAAGTTTCAATATCACCATTAAAATATCTTCAATAGACTTTGAAATCTCATTGAAAATCTCATAAGCTTTCACAGAAGGAAGAAACCATTTAGTAATTCTGCGTAATAAGCTTTATTTCTGCAATAGGTTTTTTGCTCTTATTGTACGTTCTACCAGAAATGCATTTTCCTCACATGAGTTACATCTGGCTTCTTATCTATCATCTTTAGATGACATCTCCTCAGGCTTTCCCTGAATACCAACCCAAACTTAGCCCCTCGGTGACTGTCACACAGTGGGGTATCAGAGCCAGCTTGTTCCCAAGCTAATTGTTAAATGCTCGGGAAATTTTGCAAACCTAATGACATGACTTGGCAGCTTGAAATTGGGCATGGTGGGAGTGTTTACAGTGACAAATGCTGCAAACCAGAGCCAATTGTTAAACATTCACCAGAACACCACTGCTGTCACATCACCCTATTTTTTGGTATGTGTGTGGTATTTTTTTGTTTGTTTCGCTTTTAGTTTGGGTTTTTTTTTTTTTTTTTGAGAGCACTTACTACTCTCTGAAATTTTCTCTTTTATTAGCTTATTTATTCTGTCTGTCTTGTTCAATAGAGTTCTCCAGCACCTGGAACAGAGCCTGGCATTTAGTAACACTCAGTAAATATTTATTAAGTGAATACATTAATTTCAATCCGTGGAGAAATAATAGATAATTCAAGTAATCATGTTGAGATTGATTATCCATTTGGTGGGAAAAATAAAAGTTATGTCTCTATCTTAAATTATAGATGGATTAAGAGATAAATATTTTTAAAATCTATAAATATATTAGAAGAAAATATAGAAATGATTTTTATCATTTGGAGAACAGGAAAGGGCTTTTAAAGGGAGATAGCAAATCCAGAAGCCATAACAGGAAAGAGTAACAAAGTTACAAATTATAAATAAAAGATATCCCAAGAGACAAATAATACAAGCAGATGATTTATAGTACTGGAAAGCCCATTAGAGTTAAAAAAAGGTTTTCACCATCTCAGGCAATCTTGGAAGCAAAATGATGGGGTTTTTTTTGTTTGTTTTTGTTTTGTTTTGTTTTGTTTTGTTTTGAAGACAAAGGTCTCGCTGGGTCACCCAGGCTGGAGTGCAGTGGCACTATCTTGGCTCACTGCAGCCTCCGCTTCCCAGGTTCCAGCGATTCTCCTGCCTCAGCCTCCCAAGTAGCTGGAATTACAGGTGCCTGCCACCATGCCCGGGTAATTTTTGTATTTTTAGTAGAGATGGGGTTTCACTGTGTTAGCCAGGCTGGTATCGGACTCCTGACCTCAGGTGATACACTTCGGCCTCCCAAAGTGCTGGAATTACAGGCATGAGCCACCGTGCCTGGCCAAGTTATCATTTTTCATCTATAAAGCTGGCAAGAATTTTAAGTTGATAATATCCAGTGTTCAATGAGTTGACAGCTAGGAGGAAAACCACTCTAGGTTATTGGTGGCAGTATAAATTAGAATAGTCTAGGGAAGGTGATTTGGCAGAATTTTTAAATATTTTAAATATACGTAGCCTTCCATCACACTTCTAGGTAACTGTCCTATAGACATACAGATATATGTATGCATTGGGCCCTCATACAAACACGTTTATTTATAGCATTGTTTGCAAGATTATAAAAGGAGACTATGTAAATATCCACTGATAGAAGAATGGGCACCTAATATACAATCGTGCATCACATAACAACGCTTCAGTCAGACAGACTGCGTATACAATGGTGATCCCGTAAGATTATACCACTGTCTTTTTACTGTACCTTTTCTGTGTTTAGACACATAGACACTTGCCATTGTGTTCCCATTGCCTACAGCGTTCAGTACAGTAACATGCTGTGCAGGTTCGTAGCCTAGAAGCAATAGGCTATCCCATACAGCCTAGGTGTGTGGGATATACACCTAGCTATACCATCGAGGTTTGCATAAGTGCATTCTGTGATGTTCACACGATGAAATCACGTGATGCATTTGTCAGAACATATCCCTGTTGTTAAGTGGTGCATGACTGTATGTATACCCGTAAGTATGGTGGCAGCAGTTTTTTTTAAATGACCTGTCTGTATATTTTGATGTGTATGTAAATGCCTAAAGCAGTGATCCTCAACCAGGGACAGTTTTGCCCCCTCATCCCTCGGGATATTTGGCAATGCCTGGTACAACGTCAGTAAGTACCAGTAGAGGTACTTACTGACATCTAGTGGATAGAGGCCAGGGATGCTGATGAACATCCTGCCATGCACAGGACAGTCCCGCAACAAAGAATTATCCTGCCCAATGTCTCAGTAGTGCCAAGGTTGAGAAACCCTGGCATGGAGACTGTCTGGTGAGATATGCGTCAATATGTGCCACAGTCAGCTCTCAGGGCAGGACAGGTTTTGACAAAAGAGAATTGAGACTTATTTTTTTTTAACTATGTGTACTTTTATATTTAAATGTTTTCAGTGAGACACACTTATTTAAATTTTATGATAGATTGTGGGTTGGAGTAAGCAGGAATGATTAGTAAATTAATTTGTAGTTGGAAGAGATACAGAAGTTGAGTTGGCAGGGGCAGGTGGGCATGACTAGTGTATGTAAAGGAAGAGGAAGTGCAAGGTAAGGCCATCTGTGTGTATGCTGTGAGAAGGATGCAAAGGCAAGAAAGCTGGCCAAACTGGCCCAGAGCTTTTGGCAGAAATTAGTAAGAGATTAGAATAAAGTGGACGTTTGGAGCCAGATGCTGGAATGCCAGTGAGAATTTGGACATAATCAGATAAGAAGGGACCATTTTCGACTGTTAAGAAAGTTGTACACTGTGATTTTATTAAACAGTACTTTGGGAACACTACCCAAGATTAAAGGAGAGAAAAAATAGAGTCAGGGAGACAAAATTGGGTAGTAATTATGTTAGCCTAGATACGTGCTAGTCGTCGGCTTGGATGAAGATGAAAGCAGCGACTTGAAGTGGATAGGACAAATTTGGGAAATATTTAAAAGGAAGATTTTGGGAGACCATAATAGTTTTTTGTTGCTTCATTACTTTATGATTTCTGAATAGAGGCAATGGGAGAAGTTAATTTTTTTAAGTCGTAAGACTATATCCTGGCTAATTGTTACATAAACAAAACTTTCTTATTAATCTTATCGGCTTAAATTTTCTCATCTAAAAAACAAAAGTAATATATTTACTTCACAGATGTGTGGTAAGAATTCAATGTGAGAATGTATGCCACTACCTGCATTTACAAATTCACCCACTTCCTGCATTTGAAAATTCAGCCACCAGGTGGCACCATATGCCTTGGTCATGAGCTGTAATTCTTTTGGGTACCTGAGTTGCCAGAGATTTCAGAGGGTCCTTCCTCTCTGCCTTTTCAGCTATGAAAATTTCATCTTTCTTAAAAAAGCAGTACTTTTCTATATTAACCATTAAGTGGAATGTGGAAAGTAAGGTATTTCTGCTATTCATAGCACTTTAAAGTTGGATTGAAGCCTTAGAGATCTGTTAGTCTAGTCAAGGGGTTAGCAAACCATGGACCCTGTGCCAAATTGGAGCAATTATTTATTTTTATGGCCCCGGAGCTAAGAATAGTTTTTACATTTTTAAATAGTTACATTTGAAATGTTACATAGGTAACTATATAATATCCTCCATTTTGCCTCTTGGCCTATAAATATTTACTACCAGGCCCTTTAAGAAAAAGTTTGCCCACCCTGTCTCATTTTTTCGTTTAATACATAAAGAGAGGCCCAGAAAGCATTAGTGACTTTTCCTCACAAGCTAGTAGCATTGCCAGAACTAGAATTGCATCTCCTAACTTCCAGCCCAGTGCTTTCTTTCTATAAAGTGTGCCCTTTTCTTTCCCTTTTGACTCTTAGCTTTCACATTCTAACCTGAGTCCCACTGTAACCCCACACACTTAAGAGAATTGTTGTTTCAAATGCTCCTTGAATCTTATCCCAAAACCAAGGGTTGTTTTTCTGCATAGTAACTTGTTTCTGGGACCTCAGACCAATAGTGTCAGATCACCTATGACTGATTTTTTTTAATGGTAATGCTTCTATAGAAATTTGATGTAGGTATTAGTAACCTTCACTTATTTCTCCCATTTTTTCCCTTTCACATAGAAGCAAACAAAATATATATATATGATATTAGTATACAAGATTTACATATCAGAAGGCAGATTTTCGTTTATTCATTCAATGTATGTTTGGGATGCAGCTTCCCTGTATGAGCATTCTGCTACGTGCTTCTGTGGTACACGAACATGAATGAGACAGTCTTTTACTTCAGTTTGAAGTAAAATAGTCCCCCTCCTGTGTCTTTCTAGAAGAAAACTTGTTTCAACTTTCCTGTGTGGGGTGAACAAAAGAGACCTGATCTGTACTCTCTCAGAGAGCCTTTAGTTTAGTGTAAAATACAATACAGTTGACTCCCCAGAACTTAACTACTAGTAGCCTACTGTTGACTGGAAGCCTTGCCAATAACATCAACAGTCTGTTAGTACATATTTTTATGTTATATGTATTATATACGGTATTCTTGCAGTAAAGTAAGCTAGAGAAAAAATGTTATTAAAAAAATCATAAGGGACCAGGTGTGGTGGTTCACGCCTATAGTCTCAGCACTTTGGGAGGCTGAGGCGGGTGGATCGCCTGAGGCCAGGAGTTTGAGACCAGCCTGGCCAACATGGCAAAACTTTGTCTCTACTAAAAATACAAAAATTAGCCGGGCGTGGTGGTGTGCACCTGTAGTCCCAGCTACGTACTGGAGGCCAGGGCACGAGAATCCCTTGGACCCAGGAGGTGGAGGCTGCAGTGAGCCAAGATCACACCAGAGCACTCCAGCCTGGGTGACAGAGTGAGACCCTGTCTCAAAACAAACAAACAAAAAAATCTTAAGAGAAACTACTTATTGTACATTAAGTGAAAGTAGATCATCCTAAAGGTCTTCACCTTCAGGTTGAGTAGGCTGAAAAGGAGGAAGAAGAAGAAAAGGGGTTGGTCTTATTGTCTCAGGAGTAGCAGAGGCAGAAGAGGTGGAGGAAATGGAAGCAGGGCAGGAAAGGCAGGCGCACTCGGTGTAACTTCTGTTGAAAAATATCCGCTTATACGTGGACCTACACAGTTCAAACCTGTCTTGTTCAGGCATCAGCTGTACTTCCCTTTAAGACAGGGATCATCCATGATCAGACCAAGTGTCAGAAACCTTAAATTGTAAGAAATCAGTTGATCCTTCCTTATAAATCCTGTGATTGAGAGATTTAGCCGAAGAGAAAATAGTATTAGGTATCTCAGGTATCTCTGAAAAATAATTTTTGTTACCACAGTATTCTTTTCCAGGGGACCTAGCTGATTATAGAGAAAAAATCCTCTGTAAATATTATGTGGGTACTATTGTTGGATTTTTTAATTAAAATAAAGTAACTTAAAGAACTATAGAAAATTACCGAAAAGCACTTCTCTGCAGTGCAAATGCTCACAATCAGACAAATTGGCATATGGTCATGTAGACCTACACAAATTTTAATCTGCAATTTGAAGGCAAATTATCAGTATTTTAAAGTAAGAATTTTAATTCAATAAATTAGAATAATTTCTTCAATGGAGTAGTTTGAGGCTCTGTAATTACTTTCTCAAGACAGGTATAGCTGTTTCCTCACATGAATGACAGTTCCTAAAAGCCAACTGTTTGTCTAAAACAAATTCCTTCACAATATTTGTTTAAAACTCTTGATTATGCAGTCTGATTTTCATTCTAGTGAGTACAGTAGACTGAGCATGTTTGTGGACCTGTGTTGGTCACACAGACCCCAAGACAGAACCTGGAAGCCACCTTTAGTAAAGAACCTAGATAACTGGTTTTAAGCTTTCATCTCATGATATTAAATACTAGACCGCTGGATTTGAGTTGTTTGTGATAAAGTTTGTCAAACATTTCATATTTCATATCAGCTTCAAAATCAATGAAGTGTTAATTTTAAGAAATTATAAAAATCAGTATTGTAATCAGTTTATTTTATAGACTGGGTTACACTTAGGATTTATTTAAATGTTTAATGTTTTTATTTCCAATTTTAAAAGATGATAACCTCTAGCATTCTTTTTATTGAGAGTCTCTTAGCCAAAATATACACAGCATTCTTTGATATTTTCTGTGAAATATCATTAGGTCATACCAATATCCACCTTCCATCAATTTCCCTAAAACTCAGTGATTTCTAAAGCCTAGAAAGTTGATGACTAGCTGCCCCATTTGAAATGGCATTGAGAAGAGCCCTGTGTCTTCTCTGAAAGGAAGTTGTGATTATGGTCAACGATATCAGTAACATTTCAGCAAAAACATCACTGACTTGTCAGATACGTATGCCCTTGCTCTTTTGCCAGTCCCCATCTTCTTTGCACTGTCCTACCCCCAAAAGCTTCATTGTTTGAGAGCTAATTTGACTTACACTGATAGATTTTTATGTGGAGTGGAAAATGAAACTGTACATTCTGGAAGTATTCCTAATTGATGCTATCTCTCTCCAAATCCTTTGTCTAAAGGGAACGTGTTGAGAATACCAGTCACCCAGGAGAGATGCAAGTAACCATTCAAAACCTAATGCCAGCGACCGTGTACATCTTTAGAGTTATGGCTCAAAATAAGCATGGCTCAGGAGAGAGTTCAGCTCCACTGCGAGTAGAAACACAACCTGAGGGTAAGTCTTCCACCTGTCTGTCAGCACCCCCTAGAGGTAGACCTCTCTGAAGTTCTACCTTTGTTTAGCCTTGCACACCATAGGGGAGCAGAAGATAACAGTTCCTTACTTTCGGGGTCCTTATCAATTAGGGGAGGCAAAATTAATTTACATCAAAAAACAGCAAGTAGGGCTGGGCGTAGTGGCTCATGCCTGTAATCCAAGCACTTTGGGAGGCCGAGGCAAGCAGATCACCTGAGGTCAGGTTTTTTAGACCAGCCTGGCCAACATGGTGAAACCCCATCTCTACTAAAAATACAAAAATTAGCCGGGTATGGTAGTGGGTGCCTGTAATCCCAGCTACTCGGGAGAATAGCTGAGGCAGGAGAATCACCTGAACCCAAGAGGCGGAGGTTGCAGTGAGCTGAGATTGCACCACTGCACTCCAGTCTGGGTGACAGAGTGAGACTCTGTCTCAAAAAACAAAAACAAACAAAAAAAAAACCAGCAAATAGTATAAGACAATATACTTCTGTTGGTGCTTTTCTACGTGTTCATATTTTACTGACCCTTTAAGACTTAGCTCAGATGCCTTCTAGAATCTTTCCTCTGATTCTAATATTGTTATCTCCACAGTCTAAGATATTTATCATGTTTTTCCTTCAGTTATGATTATGAACTTACCTTGCTGATTTTGTAGCAAAGACGGAGCCTTTGTCATCCTTACATTTCCCACACTGTCTAATGTAATGCCTTGCACATGAAGAAGGTATTTAATAATTGTTCTTAACTGGATTGTCTGTCTTTAGGCATACCATGCTCTTTAGAATCTCCTTGAGGCTTTATTTTGGACCTGTGGTCTTTCGTGCTAAATAGGGTTACTTCTAATTACATTTCTAAGATTTTCTGTGACGTCAGTGTCAATCGGGTTTATTTATATTATAAATGTGTTGTATATCTTAAGTTTGGATTGTAAACTAACTATAGGCCCGAAATTACAAGCAGCCAGATCTTAATAAATGCTTTTCCTACTTGAGGCTTTTGTCTAGACTTTTGCCTTCTTTTAACACAAATTACTGTTTTTCCTCAGTGTATTCTTTTTTTTTTTTTTTTTTTTGAGGCAGAGTCTCGCTCTGTCGCCCAGGCTGGAGTGCAGTGGCGCAGTCTCTGCTCACTGCAAGCTCTGCCTCCTGGGTTCACGCCATTCTCCTGTCTCAGCCTCCCGAGTAGCTGGGACTACAGGTGCCTGCCACCATGCCTGGCTAATTTTTTTTTTTTTTTTGTATTTTTAGTAGAGATGGGGTTTCACTGTGTTAGCCAGGATGGTCTCGATCTCCTGACCTCGTGATCCGCCCGCCTCGGCCACGCAAAGTGCTGGGATTACAAGTGTGAGCCATCGCACCCGGCCACCTCAGTGTATTCTTCAGTCTGCTTTTATTATTAACAGCATTAGTTTTTCTGTATTAAAAACCTCCAGTAATAATAAAATATTTTACTTTGAGTAGAGAGTATTTTAGATATATTTGTAGAGGCTACTGACCAGGCAGCTGAACAGAATAAATGACTTTACCAGTGGAACTATAGAAATAATTTAAGAACTTTACCTGATGGGTAGAATAAGTGAAGAAGCTGTAGAACTTCACTTTCTAATGCTATGGCATATCATTCACCTGTCAAATATTTATTGAGTATCCCCTATACTGGGTAATGTGCAAGATACTGGAGATGCAAGGATGAACAAGCTTGGTCTTCTTCCCTTAAAGAAGGAGCAGGCAAGGTAGGAGACCTTTCATCATTTCAGTGACAGAGATTGAAGATAAGAATCAAACCCAGGCAAGAACAAGAGGGCCATCACAGAGTCAGGGGGTTGATTTAAGGGAAGAGTGTGTTCTCATTACAGGCACAATGTTGAATTTTACAGTTACCTATGTTCAGACAAGAGCAGGAATACTCTATTAGGTTTCAAGCTCAGTTACCCTTCATCAGCTTTCATATAGAGGCATTATTCACGAGAGATACTAGGATACAGAATAGAGAAAACTTACTGTAAAAGAGAAAAGTCAAGGCAGGATCCTAGGGAAAGATGAGACCTGAGGCTGGCCTTGAGGCATTTGACTTAGAGCAAGCATTTTGTGGGAAGGAATTTGCATGACCCAAATCCCAGAAATAGAATCTAACAGTGCACATGCAAGGTAAGTCATGACAAAAATGAAGGAAATGCAAGGGTCCTATCCTGAGGCTGTGAACCTTCTGAGACTACATGAAAATAAATATTTGTGTCTGTACATATTCACATTTCCCTTGGAAAGAATCTGTAGTTTTCATTATCATTTCAGAGCTCATACATCAGATTGTTGAGAACCACTGCGAGGGTCATTGTCAAATTTAGAGATGAAAGAAAAGGGGTGAAGAAGAGTGGATTTACTGAGTGCCCGCCATGTGTCAGCCACTGTGTTAGGATGTAAAGATGAGTAAGACTTGACTTCTGTCCACAAGGAGCTTACGGTCTGGTACCATAGACAACAGTGTGATGTGTTATCACCTTAAGGAAAATAGGCAGCATAACCATTTATTCAAGGAGTTTGGCTAAAAGAAAATAGTTGTAAGAATATAGGTAGAAGAGGCAACAGGTTCTGGTGAGGGTATTTTAGGGATGGAGAAGAGACTATAACATGTTTTGGCAAAAGAGAAGCAGTTTCTGAAGAGAGATTTGGATTTCATCTGGAGGTGTTCAGCTTGTGTGGGGGAGGCATAAATGTTGGAACCAGCCCTTGGAAAATATTTTACGTATTTAGTTTCACAAACCAACTTAACATTTTTTCCATTTATTATGCCACTGTACAGCTGAAATGAAAGAATTCATTAGCACCTTTTTTAGGATCATATTTGCCTACACTTGGCCAATGAATATATTGAAAATGATTTCAAGAGAATTTAGGGACTGTTTTGTTTTTCTTCTCCTTTAATAAGTTAGAGGAAAGTTTTCCATAGCAGCAGAAGTGTGACAAATCCCACCTGTCAGGCTGCACAAAATATGCCCTTAACTGAAGTGAATAACGTGATTCATAACTAAAGCAAACAACTGTTAGAGTAACCATATTCAGATTTCTCTACTTTGATAGCAAAATTAATCTTAAGCCGTGGTGCTGTTATTCAGGAAAGCCAGTGTGTTTTACATTTTGTTAGTTTTTTTTCCCTTCCCAGTTTTTAAATCTAATGAATGTCTATTACAGAAACACTAGTGCCAGAGAAATTGTTTTCAAATATAGAATGTCTACCAAAGTGTAGGCATAGACAGCCACATAGGATTTGTGTATAAATTGGAACTGGAACCTGTCAGTCAGACAAAAATAATATAGTAAAAGGGTAGGTGTGTGAGCCATTGTAGGAGATAGAGCCAGCTAGACACTTAAGCAGTCAGCCAGTGATCCAGTCTTCCAGTCACATATATCCTATCATGGGTATTGTAATAATCTCCTTACGGGTCTTCTTGAGCCCACGTTTTAGAATCAGCAAGTACTCGACTCCTGGGTCCACCGCTAGCTAACTTTCCCATCACTTGGGAAAGATTGTTAACTTCATAACCTCACCTGTAAATGAGGGTGATAATATTCATCTCACTTGGTTTAGTGCAAAGATTATATGAGAAAATACATGTCAAGTATTTAGTGCTTGACTGACTGTAACCATTCAATAAATGGTAGCTGTTTTACAATTATTATTCTTTTATCTAGTCTTGTTCTTTTACTGTTTTTCTTCCATGCATGTGTTCACATGTCCTTTCTAAACACAGATCTGATCATATCATGCTGCTGCTCATAATTTTTCAGTAGTCACCTAACACCTACTAGAGAAAATGTGAGCTTCAATAGCAGGACATTAGAGGGTTCTTCACTATCTGACTAGTCATTGTTTTCAACATTCTCTCTCCCATATCCACTCTGTTTCAACTAAGCTGAACCACTTAACACTGTCTTTTTGTATATTCTCCCTATTGACCCCATTGACTGGAATGATTTTCCCCTTGGTATCTGAGGAAAGTGTTCATTTTGCTTGACTCCAAGAATTCTTCATCAATCCTTTTCCCTCCCAAACCCCTCCCAAAGCAGAATTTTGTGCTCTCATCTTTCTGTTTTTGTTATAACCATTACCTAAATCTGTTAGCACTTATGACATTTTTTGTAACTGTTTATATGTCTGACTTTCCTGCTAGACTGGGAGTTCTTTGTGGGCAGGATTCTATTCATCACTGTATCCCTAGTGGCTACCACAATGCCCGGCAAAAGAAGGATCTCTTCCTGTGGTGGTTGCCTTTTATGTCTTGTGTAGGCCCACTGCAAAACTGGGATTTTATAAACCACAAGGAAAGTTTTTCAGTGTAATTTCTGGTTTTGATTTGAATCATAAAAAGGAAAATGTGTTTATATATTATTCTAAAACCACTTCAATCAAATCCATTGTTTTCTTAGCTTCTATTATTTTAAAAACGTGGCCAATATGACAGTATTGCCAAGAATGGTTATTGAGGAGTGTAGCGTTTCATTCATATCTTGCTTTCTCGAACTTTTCTTTCTAGTTCAGCTCCCTGGCCCAGCACCTAACCTTCGTGCATATGCAGCTTCGCCTACCTCCATCACTGTTACGTGGGAAACACCAGTGTCTGGCAATGGGGAAATTCAGAATTATAAATTGTACTACATGGAAAAGGGGACTGATAAAGAACAGGTATGAAGTGAAGCAACTTTTCAAACCATTGATTGGAATAGTAGAGATGAAATATATTTCCAAAACTCAGTAGTTGCTTGACTGGAAATGTGAGGGGGAAAAAGAAACATAGGAAATGAAAAGTTGACAGATTCTATTTCTTTGTACCAAGATTTATTGTGTAGTTTTTACCAGCAGTGGTCAGTGAACATCAAGCAGTATTTCTAAGTAAATTGTCAATTTATGATTAATCTGCTTTGACTATTAAAGAACCTTATGTAGAAGGGATAAAATCTGTTTCATGTAGAATATAGAATTTGTGTAGCTAATTCTTTAATTTTCAACTTTTCTTTTGGCTTGAGTGCATATGTATAAAGTGTTTTATTTTATTCAAGGATGTTGATGTTTCAAGTCACTCTTACACCATTAATGGGTTGAAAAAATATACAGAGTATAGTTTCCGAGTGGTGGCCTACAATAAACATGGTCCTGGAGTCTCCACACCAGATGTTGCTGTTCGAACATTGTCAGATGGTGAGTCTTTCTTCCTCTGGAACAATATACCACACTTGGTGCCCCTAGTGGTTTAGTTGTAAGATCATGAGCTTTGATGTCTAGAAGATTCAGTTCAAATCCCAATTTTACCTCTTTCTGGTAATATGACTTTAGTCAAGTCTGAACATCTTTCTTCACGTGTAAAATGTAGATAATACCAACTTCATTGAGTTGCTGTAAAGATTCAGTGAGAAAGCATAGAGCATAAAGTGCCGCTTACTGAATAGGCTCTCAGCGTTTGTGTCTTTAGCAGAATCTTTTGTGTAAGTAAATACTATTGCTTGTTCATAACACAGACCATTCCAGGGCTTTTGGAAGACTAGCCTTATTCTACTTAGCAATCATATTTGCATGCCAAATTAGTCTATCTAGTTCCTCCGTATTTGTGACTGTTTTATCTCTCACCTGTGACTGAATTTCTAAATTAAGTTATATATATATATATACACCCATATATATATATATATGTATATATATGTATATACACCCATGACCTAGAGCAGTGTTTTTCGAACTACAGCTTGCCAAAGAGATTAAGTAGGTCAAAACCAGCATTTAAAAAAAATATATTTTTAGAATAGAACAGAAAAGATTAGAGTTCATTGCACTTAGTAAGGGTATATGTTGTTTCATGAAACTCAGCTAAATCTTATGTTTTAGAAAAATGTCTTTTTAAAAAAATGTATTTATGTGTATACCGCTCTTACATAAATACACATGCTTTAGAAGGTAAAGTTTGACTCCCTTAAGAAAAGAGTCAAACTTAACATCACCAATAAAAGAACAGACTGACATCACGTGCCTCCTTATGTGATACATGGAGGAAGACACAATATTACTTCTGTTATATCAGTACCAAAAATATTTAACTTGAATCTGATCATGATGAAACAATCAGACAAATCCAAATTGAGGGAAGCTCTGCAAAAAAAATTTTTATTTTAACTGACTTGGATTCTTAAAATATATTAGTTTTGTGAAAGAAAAAAAGGTTGAGGAATCATTCTAGAATCTAGATTAAAGAAGAGTAAAGACACATGAAATAAAATATGTATGATCTTTGGATCCTGCATCTGGAGATAAAAAAACAGCCATAAAGGACACTATTGGTATAATTACTTAATATTAGATACATATGGTGTTAGGCAATAGTAAATATTAGATATGTTATTAGCTATATTAGATAATATTTTTGTGTTAAAATTTCTGAATGTGATTGTTGTATTGTGCACTTTGTTGGAGAACGTCCTTGTTCATAGGAGATACATGGCGATATACACTGAAGAATTTTGGAGTGAAGTATGATGACTGCAGTCATCTCTCAGATGATTCAGAAACAATATGTAGATAGATAAATCTGTATACATATACATAATAGTAAGATAAATAAAACAGTTGTTGCAGAATATTAGTAATTGTGAATCTGAAAAGAACAGCCATTCATTGTACTATTCTTGCCACTGTTTTCCATGGGCTTGACAGTTTTCAGGATTAAAAAGTTGGGAGGCTTGGTACAGTGGCTCATGCCTGTAATCCCAGCACTTTGGGAGGCCAAGTCGGGCAACTTACTTGAGCCCAAGAGTTCAAGACCAGCCTGGACAACATGACAAAACGCCATCTCTACTTAAAAAATAATAATAATAGCTGGGCATTAGTGGCACACACCTTTAATCCTAGTACTCAGGAGGCTGAGGTGGGAGGGTCACCTGAGCCCGGGGAGGTCAAGGCTTCAGTGAGCTGTGATTGCACCACTGCACTCCAGCCTGGATGACAGAGTGAGAAGCTGTCTCAAAAAAAAAAAAAGTTGGGAAAAAGAAACAAATAAATTACAGGCGGTTATACCTTAGCTAGTGAACTACATGAGCCAGTTAGTCAAGATATTGGGGAAAAGTTAAGGGAAAAAAATGTTTACTGTAGGCTGTTAAATCTACACACGAGCCAAATTTTAACTGCATTAAGTGTGTTGGCATGTTGACTACAGTACCTGTGGGAACTGAACACATCTCAGCATGGTGGCTAGGGGCAGCACTTTGGAATAACGCAAATCTTGGTTCCGATGCCAGGTGAAACAAATATCTTGGACAAGTTAACTTCCCTGAACCTCTTCTATAGTTTTCTGATCTACAAAATAGGAATGAGAATAGAAACTCCGTCCTGAGATGATTATAAGGAATAAGTGTCTGCCATGTAATGACCATGCAGCAAATCTTTGCTATGATGTTGATAATGAAGACAATGATGACAGATATGTTGGATACCTCTGCAACCTCAGTCACTTCTTAACATGGAGATGACTGGAATCATTAATGTAATTTTTTCAAAACACATGTGCCTGGGTCCTACTCCAGACTACCTGAATCTCTGAGTTTAGGCTTGAGGCACTTTGCTAGGCACAAGTTACAGAAATGAGCAAGACACATTCTCTTGTCTTCCAGAAGCTATAGCACAGTGGGCACTTAGTTGTATACCTGGTCACCAAATGTTAGAGACAGAAAAAGAGAAGTTTCCACGGGTGGATTAGGAGAGAAGGGCTAAAGTCAGCAATTTGTAAGTGCAGAGAAAACAAATCCGGTTTACTTTGCTTGCTCTCACCAATATGAAGGGAGATACTAGAGAATGTGTGAGCCACACACTGAGATAACTCTGGATTATGTTCTAAAGTGAGGACCTAAAGTTACGTGGCTGTTTAACCAACAGTCCCAAACTTCTCACATCTAAATGAGTATTTTCTGGTATCTGGTTGCCTCAGGAAACCAGATGGTTCACTTTACCAGTTGTCATTGCTTAAATATCTTTGCTGTACTTGGGAACTGCCTTCAAAACCAGCTTAGAAACTCCACAAGAAAGCCAGGCTTACTGATGTATGTACATCTCATTTTGATCCATCATGTCATTACCCAGTTCAATCATTGCCATATTCCTTAGACCTGGTTCCAGAAAAACCTATGGTTGTCTGCCAAGATAAAGATAGACCTGGGCCAGGCACGGTGGCTCACGCCTGTAATCCCAGCACTTTGAGAGGCCGAGGCAGATGGATCATCTGAGGTCAGGAGTTCAAGACCAGCCTGGCCAGCATGGTGAAACCCCATCTCTACTAAAAATACAAAAATTAGCCGGGCGTGGTAGCAGGCTTCTGTAATCCCGGCTGCTCAGGAGGCTGAGACAGGAGAATCGCTTGAACCCAGGAGGCAGAGGTTGCTGTGAGCCGACATTACGCCATTGTGCTCCAGCCTGGGCAACAAGGGTGAAACTTAGTCTCAAAAAAAAAAAAAGAAAAAAAAAAGATAAACCATCACCAATAATACTCAAAAGAATACATTTAAGGTTCTGAGTACATATGGGGTCTAGAAAAGTTGAGAGTCTTTAGAAGAGTTCAGAGCTACTGTACATCCTTGAAATAAATATCTGACTTCCCAAAGGTACAGCCTGGCTTGGGTGTAGGTGCTTTCCCATATGAAAGTGTGTTATGTTAAAAATTGAACCAGGCATGGCCATATGTCATCCACATAGTATTGTCAACATGAGGGCATTGGCAGCTAGTTTAGATCTGGTCACGTAATCAGTGTTTGAGATGTGCATTTGTTTAAAGTCCAGCCAAGATGATCACATGATGGGTGATGTATGGGTGATTAAAAAAAAAATTTTTTTTTTTTTTGCTTCTCTAGTTCCCAGTGCTGCTCCTCAGAATCTGTCCTTGGAAGTGAGAAATTCAAAGGTAAAACTGTATGATGCTGCTGTTCATTTTTACTGGTATACTGTTGCGCCTCGGAGGGGCTTATAGAAAGGGAGATTCTGTAGGAAAGCATCAAAATAAATGAATGGCGGTGTGGTAATAATCTGCATTTAAAAATACCAAACCTATAAATTAGAACGTAAGTGAAAAAATCACAAGCAAAGAAATAAAAAGACATAGATATTACACTTGCATTAAAGCTGGGCTTAAAAACCAACTCATTTATTCTCCTTAATTTTGCTTCCTTTCTCTGACACCAAAACTGCTTTAACGCTTCTGCAATTAAATTGCTCTTTTTCTGTAAAACATTACATTCTAGATGTTAATTGTTCAGAACCTTAGTGGTACGGCAGAAGGAAATAAGTTGTTTATAACATGGTTCCTTAGTGCTGTGAGATGAGCCATGTGAATCAAAGGCAGACCTCTGTCAGATTGGTTGTATCTCCTCAAACTGTCCTTGCTATAGCCAAGTTTGCTGTGTTCTTAGGGGCCATGTATGCCTCTCAGAGGCCCAGAGCCCTTCTGGACTACGCAGACAACTAAGATAATCAGTCCTTTCAGGAAGTACTGTAGAGAGCCAAATGCAGTGGCTCACGCCTGTAGTCCCAGCTGCTCGGAGGCTGAGGTGAGAGGATCACTTAAGCCTGGGAGTTGAAGGCTGCAGTGAGCCATGATTATGCTACTACACTATAGCCTGGGTGACAGAGTGAGACCCTGACTCTAAAAAAACAAGAAAGTACTATAGGGCTCCTTTTTTTTTTTTAAGAGGCAACCAGCTGTTAATTAATTGTCCCCTTTTTAAAGAGTTTTATATGGAAATTGTCTAATTTCAGCTCTTCTGCACTGGACACGGGAAAGAATCTTTATACCTAATAATAGTTAGTTCCCTAATCCATGTGCTTCTGGCCTTCTTATACTTTCCTTCTGAAAACTTTTCTGAGACTTTTATCCAACATCATCTTTCTGGCAAAACAACCAGGAGATCAGGGGTCCAGAGTGTACTACTCGAATGTATAATCTTCCCATTTGATCATTGAGGGTTTTAGAATTTAAAGGTATTTTTGAGTGATTATTAAATAACTTTGTAAAACTCTGAGTACCTTGCTGCCTCTATGTTTTTTCTCTTTAAACAGTAAAATCAGGATAAAAATATGTAAAACAGGACCAAGCTTTTGATATATTCAGCCTTTTTTCTATAATTCTGTCTTGTGCAGAGTATTATGATTCACTGGCAGCCACCTGCTCCAGCCACACAAAACGGGCAGATTACTGGCTACAAGATTCGCTACCGAAAGGCCTCCCGAAAGAGTGATGTCACTGAGACCTTGGTAAGCGGGACACAGCTGTCTCAGCTGATTGAAGGTAAGCTACCGTGCACAAAGGCAAAAGGTACACTGTGTCTTTCTCAGATATTGAATTATGCTAGTCTAATGACTGCTCTGAACTGTCGACTTATACAAACAAATTTAAAATGGTTCAGAAAATTTTTAATGGTTCAGTCCACTTCTGACTTGATAGAGATTAATGGAAAACACTCTTAAAGGTTCTGCTATTTCCGAGTGGTGAGATCGAGTTTGATTTTTCCTTTCTTGTGTTTTCTGCATTCTCCATGTTTTCATTTTTGAGTGTATTTATTGCTTTTTTGTAATCTTAAAAATGATTAAAGAAAGTTATATAAGCATAGAAATTACCCCACTCAGTATAGTTGGTAACTGAGGTCTACAAAGTGGTTTTCATAACACCGACCACCACTCGTGTGTACGTGGCCTGAAACAGTATTTGTGAATAGCTGCATCATTGCAATAATCATACATGCGACTATGGACACGATAAAGTTTTAGAAAATACTATCAGGCAAAGCTCCTTCTATATAGTTTTCCCTTCATATGCAACAGAATAAGTGGCATACCTGGTAAAAATGGATCCACATGTGTATCTAATATGGGTTCACCCTGGAGATCACAGAGAATCCTCCCGTCTTCCTCAAGTAGGGGAAGTAGAGTTGGCTAAGCAAGGGGAAGGTTCTTTTGCAGGAGAAACATGGGAGCCAGATTGAGTGCTTTCACCCTGTGAATGTTGAGATCATGCCTACGAAGAATTGAGACAGATGCCCCAAGCTGTCCTTGTTCCATTGGGTTTTCATAGATGCTTAATATGGCTGCAGAATCGACTGTAGTCTGAGCAGACCCCATCCTGCCGACTCCTTTATTAGTTTAGCAGTGCCAAGACTCTGTCCTGCTCAGTTATACATGCCTCAGCTTCAGCACCATCACCCTACCTCTGTCCTAGGAGTAAACTCACATGGGCTGGGCCTGTTGGAGTATTGTCTCAGCTGCATCGGCTTAGTTTTGCCACTCAGTAGAGCCCATCTGTTCTGCAAGCAAACAGATGAATTTGAGTCTAGTACATTTACAACCAAAAGGTGTGAGTTATCTGTAGCTGTAACAGTGTAGTCACAGGGCATGTTTAATCTCGGGACAAAAGCTCTGACTTGGGTAATTTTTTTGCTAGGAAACTCTAAAGCGTGTTGGTAGATAAGAACTATAAGAATGGGAGATATTGTCATTATTTTCTAAGCCCAAGAATTAATTTCATCACCCTTTGGAAACTTTAACTTTCTTTATATTTATCTCTCCTGGGTAGACATTGAAAGGATTACAGAAGCTTGGCATCACCCACTTTCCTGTGACCCCAGGGACAGGGTTCTTGAGAGAACCAAGATCTGGGGTCAAAAAGTGTCACGTTTTCCAGCCAGGTGCAGTGGCTGATGCCTATAATCCCAGCACTTTGGGAGGCAGGTGGATCACCTGAGGTCAGGAGTTCAAGACCAGCCTGGCCAACATGGTGAAACCCCGTCTCTACTAAAAATACAAAAATTAGCTGGGTGTGGTGGCACCCACCTATGATCCCAGCTACTTGAGAGGCTGTGGCATGAGAATCTCTTGAACCGGGGAGGCAGAGGCCGCAGTGAACTGAGATCACGCCACTGCACTCCAGCCTGGACAACAGAGTAAGACTCTGTCTCAAAAAAAGTATAATGTTTTTGCTTGTTTATGGGTATAAGTTTCTGAAAATTGAGAGAGCCATTGATAGTGAAAAACTGTGCTCTAGTAATCAGCAAGCTTCTCACTCCTCACCTCACAAACGGGATTGACTTCCTTCAGAATAGGAGAAGGTGAACGTTTGTCTCCAGGGGCATGTCTTTCAGTCTTCCAGCTTCTTCACAAGAACCCCACATCTCTTAGCTGCAGTCCATATCATGACTGCAGTAGATGGTGCTGAGAAATATCACTAAGGGAGCATTGGCCACAGATGTTCTCAAAGTCATTTTCAGCTGAGTGTGGTGGCTCACGCCTTTAATCCCAGCACTTTGAGAGGCTGAGACAGGCGGATTCCTTGAGCCCAAGAGTTTGAGACCAGCCTGAGCAACATGGTCAAACTGTGTCTCTACAAAAAATACAAAAACTTTAATGGATAAGCAGAGGCTGAAAAAAAAAAGTATAAAAATTAGCCAGGTGTGGTGGTGCTCACCTGTAGTCCCAGCTACTTGGGAGGCTGAGGTGGGAGGATCATTTGAACCCAGGAAGCGGAGGTTGAAGTGAGCCGTGATTGTGCCACTGCACTCTAGCCTGGGCAACAGAGTGAGACTCTGTCTCCAAAAAAAAAAAAAAAAAAAAAAAAAAGTTTCATATTTTACTCTACATTCAGATAAATAACATTTGCCATTTGTAAGGCTTTTCATTTTGAATATTTGGTTGTATTTATTATATACTAGGCATCATTCTTGTTGCTGTTAAAAAAAAAAAAAAGGAGTATAGTCCTTGCCCATGAGGAGATTATTCATTTTCTCAATGAAACATTTGATGTGTAAGCAAAATAGAATTTTTGTGGTAAAAATGGCTTTATATTAAGAAAATTCCTACATTTTAAAATCATATCTGGATTTATTCATTTAATAGATTTCATTGAACTTTTGTTGGCATGTTCTGGCACTGAGTATACAACGTTGAACAAAAATGGAGATGCTTGCACTCTTAAAGCATTAACTTGAAGCCTGATAAGTATTAGGGAGCAGTATGGATCACCAAGATCCTTTACCAACAACACATTATATGATTAAATTTGAAGCAGAAGTAATTATTGTTATAGCACTAAACAGATCTTGCCATATCTTTATGATATGTATTGTATACCTTATTTGTAGTCTATAAACTCTATAGGGTACTTAGAGGGAGAGGAACTCAGCCTCTTTGCATAGTACCTCATTTTTGCTTGCTCTCTCTTACATCCCAATTGTCCCCAAAGGACAGGGAATGATTGGTTGGATTCTTTCAAGATCTTCATTGAGTAGTGTTTGCTAGTAATCCAGATTATTATCTGTCAACAAACACTCTAGTACTTTCTGGTTCATTGTGTGGGGAGACAAGGAGATAAACTGACTTGGGCCCAGGCATTTTGCTCCTGCCTTTTGTCTTGCTCCTTGCTTTGTGGGGCACACAGATGTCAGGATGGGCCTACCAACTCTTCTCCCCTACCACAGGACAGGATTAGCTAACCAAACCAGGGCTTTTCTCATGTCCTGGCCAAGTTATGTTCTCAGTACTGTTGCCCTGGTTTGTAGAATAGACTTTTCTATGTGCATCTTTGTTGCGTTTGATACATTGGTAAGTCATGTACTTTATTAGCTGGTAGTAAATTAAAAGTTGCATAACAGAAAGGTTTGGGTCATTTCCCACTTTTACTTACTAATAATATATGAGCAATTGGTTGTTAAGGAATAGATTTTGAGACCGTATTTGGTGCTTAAAATTTTTCTGCCATGATTATGAGGTGGCTCAGAGAACAGAGGTAACTCAATAGGAGTTACATCTTTGCATTCTTTCCTAGGTTTTGGTGCCTTCTAAGACCAGATACCTTTGTTCCTTTTTTATAACTCTTTCATTGTCCTTGGCCTCTTTTGGCCTTAGCTTTCTTTGTAACACAATAAAGGGATTGCATTAAATGATCTCTGAGGTGCCTTCAAGCTCTTAAACAAAAGTCTGTAATCTCCTGGGAGCTTCAGTCATTTCTGTTTTCCTCTTAGATTGTGTGGGCTTCAGCCTTTGCTTTATTTGGAGATGGAAGCTACTCTGTGTTGTATTTGCATTTTGCCTACACTGTATTAACTTAAACTGAAACTTTGCCAAGCTATATACTGAGTTGGTGACTGAGATGTTTGTCTTAATGAGGGATTGTTAATCTTTTGTTTTTCCAAAGCTCTTGTTTCAGTTGTCTTCTTTGTCATTTGGTCTCAGGTCTTGATCGGGGGACTGAGTATAATTTCCGAGTGGCTGCTCTAACAATCAATGGTACAGGCCCGGCAACTGACTGGCTGTCTGCTGAAACTTTTGAAAGTGACCTAGATGGTAAGAATAACAATTGGCAAGACTGGCACACAATAGATACTAGCTGTAGTCAAATGAGTCAAACTGGAAAGCCACAGACTTGGGGTGGATATGGCTCAAGTCTGTGAACTTTAGTGCATCACGCTGCTGTTGTTCCTGTATTGCATCGAGGCTGCTGGAATGGATTTTTTGCAGTGCCTTGTAGAGAACTGTCCTTTCAAGCAGAACTAGAGCAAATAAAAATGTGTATGTGCTATAAGTTGGATTTTTTTTTTATCAAGGCCATTAAGTAGATGGATGATCTAAAATTTAAGGCTGAGCCACATAAATCATGCCTTTATTTCAACTGCAGTTTCCCTTTTCTTTTAGTCCTGGACACCTTGCCCTTTTTCTCACATGTTTATTCAGTGAGTACTCCCAAATGGGTGTGTATAGGTAGCACCTTTATCAGTGATAGGTGCTGGACTTGGGAGGCAAAAGACCTGAGTTCTTGTTCTGAGTCTCATTTTACTAATTTTTTTTTTTTTTTTTTTTTTTTTTCTGAAAAGGGATCTCACACTCTCACCCAGTCTGGAGTGCAGTCATGGTTCACTGCAGCCTCGACCTCCCATGCTTAAGCACGATCCTCCCACCTCAGCCTCCTGAGTAGCTGGGACCACAGGTGTGTGCCAACACACTTAGCTATTTTTTTTTAGAGACAGGGTCTCACTATGTTGCCCAAGCTGGTCTTGAACTCCTGGGCTCAGGTGATTCTTTCTCCTTGGCCTTGCAAAGTGCTGGGACAACAGACATGAGCCACCATACCTGGCCTCAGTTTACTAATTTTTAAATTAAGGTAGTAACTTATGCCCTGAAAGCAGTGTATGTGAAAGAGCATGTAAATTTCCTCCTTTGTAAGGCTCTTAGTCTCTCACCAATTGAATCAACTGTGGCTCCAAAATTTCATGTTTTCTGACTCACCATACTACTTAGGGGAGTAAATAATTGGTGCTATTGCTATAATGTGATGCTTAAACACCTGTTAACAACAGGCTTCCAACTACTCAGTTTATGCCTTTCTCATTCCACCTGGTAGAGTTTGGGAATGGATGTGGGACCAAGAGAGATGGTAACTATTGAAAGGCAATTTAATTTTCTCCATTGGGGCAGAAGAGGTTCTTGTATCTCTTTGGTTTTGCTTCCAAATTAATATTGCAGTGTCTTGTTAAAGCTGTTCAGGTCTTTTTTTTTTTTTTTTTTCTTAGAATGCAGTAAAATCATGGGCTGTATTTCACTATACATACAGATTCTCTTTGAACTCTTGGGCATAATGTAAAAAACTTAGCCCCAAACAGTGTGGTAGGAGGCTAAACACCATTCCCCAAGGATTGTGAGATATTTTAAAGGACAGTATATCTCATCTTGCTTTTCCACTTTTCCTTCCCAGAAACTCGTGTTCCTGAAGTGCCTAGCTCTCTTCACGTACGCCCGCTCGTCACTAGCATCGTAGTGAGCTGGACTCCTCCAGAGAATCAGAACATTGTGGTCAGAGGTTACGCCATCGGTTATGGCATTGGCAGCCCTCATGCCCAGACCATCAAAGTGGACTATAAACAGCGCTATTACACCATTGAAAATCTGGGTATGTTTGCTAAGTAGAGAAAGTTAATTGTGTGGGAGATTCCTTTCTTTTTAACCTTTTATGTAATATTTTTATTTTTACAAGAAAATTGCAAAAATAGTACAAGTAATTTCTGCATGTTATTCACCTGAATTCCCCAAATGTTAACATTTAACCACATTTACAGCTATATTTTGCAGAATGCCCCTCAATTTAGACTTGGCTTAATATTTCTTCATTACATTCAGGTTTTGTATTTTTGGAAGGAATAGGGTAGAAGTGCTGGGTTTCTGTCAGTGCATCATATCAGGAGGCACATTACAGCCTATATTGATAATGATGTTAACTTTAATCAGTTGGCTAAAATGGTATCTGCCACATTTTCCTGCTATAAAATTGTTATTTTTTTCCTTGGTAATTAAAAGTATCTTGTGGATGAGATACTTTGAGTCTTTATAAACATCTTGTTTCCCATTACACTTTCACTCCCTAGTTTCAGCATCTGTAGTAACAGTTATTAGAATGGTGTTTCCCCAGTGGTGATTTTCTAATTCCATATTTCCTCTACACGTGTTAACATCCTATGATAAGGAAGAACTTTCTTTCACCCCTATGAAGAGAATGGCCAATGGGAATCTCTTTATAACTGGTTCCTGTGTCCATTTGACATCTTCCATCTTTCTTTGAGCACTTTCTTCCTTTTTGACAACATAGTAAGATGTTCCTGGCTCATCTAGTATTTCGCTAGCCTCAGCCCTGGAACCAGCCATTTCTCTAAGGAACCCTGATTTATTTTATGAAAAATGATTTTGGAAACCAATATCTGGGCACTATATCTATTCATTGTAACTAGGGTAGAAAATCCTAAGGAATCTACAAAAGGGCCACAAGATACAAAGTGAATATACAAAAACAGTAAAATGATTTTGGAAACCAATATCTGGTCACTATATCTGTTCGTTGTAACTGGGGTAGAAAATCCTAAGGAATCTACAAAAAGGTCACTAAAACTATAAGTGAATTTAGCAAGGCCACAAGATACAAAGTGAATATACAAAAACAGTTGTATCTCCATATACTAATAATAAGCAGTTGGAAATTGGAATTAAAATAACAATACCACTTAGAATAGCATCAAAAAATATGAAGTACATAGGAGCAGACTTATAAAATGTGTGTAATATCTGTGCACTGAAAATAGAAAATTGTTACTGAGAGAAATTAAAGAATACTTAAGATACCATGTTCACTGGTTGGAAGCCGTGATATTACTAAGGTGACAATTCTCCCCAGTGCAGTCCAAGAAAAGTCGCAATAGGCTTTTTTGTAGAAATTGATAAGCTGATACTAATAATTTTTATGAAAAATCAAAGGAACTAGAATAGCCAATTTTTTTAAAGAATAAAATTAGAAGACCCATACTAGCTGATTTCATGTCTTCTTATAATTGAGACATAGTGGTGGTATTATAAAGGTAGATGTTATACATCAATGGAACAGAATAGAGTCCAGAAATAGATCCATATGTATATAGTCAGTTGGTTTTTGGAAAAGCTGCTTAGATAATTTAGTGGGGAGAAGACAGTCTTTTTATCAAAAGGTGTGGGAATACCTGGATATCCATATGAGAAAGAAAAGGAACTTTAACCCTTGTCTTACGCTATATGCAAAAACAGACCTAAATGCAAATGACCCAATGACTTTGGGACAACAATTCTAGAAGAAAGTGTAGGAAAAAATCTTTATGACTTTGGGATAGGGAAGGACCTCTTAGGTTGTAAAACAGCACAAATCGTAAAATTTAAAAATTGATAAATTGGATTTCATCAAAATTTTAAAACTTCTACTCTTAGAAACATACCAATAAAATGAAAAGGCAAGCCACAGACTTGGAGAAAATACCCACCATTTAAATATCTGACAAAGAATTTGAGTCCAAAATATATAAAAACTCTTACAACTCAATAATAAGAAGGTAACCCAATAAAAAGTGGGCAGGAGATTTGAACAGACACTATACCAAAGAAAATATATGAGTGGACAATAACCATATGAAAAGATGCTCGGCAACATTAATCACCAGAAAATGCAAATTAAACCCACAGTGAAATACTATTGCACACCCACTAGAATTACTAAACGTTAGTAGACTGGCAATAACAAATATCAACAAGGATACAGAACTGGAATGCTCATACTAGCTGGTGGGAATGTTTGACAGTACAACCACTTTGGAAAACAGTTTAGAGATTTCTTGTAAAGTTATAACCCAGTAATCCCACACGTAGATAATTAAAAGAAATAAAAATACATGTCTGTGTAAAAGCTTATATACAATGTTCATAGTAACTTTATGAACAAGGGGAAATAACAAATTTTCATCAACAGGTAAGTGATAAATCGTGATATATCCATGGAGTACTACTCAGCAATTAATAGGCTATCAAGACACAACAGAAATTAATCTCACAAACATGCTGAGCAAAGACGTCAAACACCATTATATTTTGTGAATTACAAAATAGGCAGAATTTATCTATAGTGACAAAGCAAGATCAGTGGTTGCCTGGAACCAGGGGTGTTAGGAATCAACTACAAGGGCACCAGGGAGCTTCTCGGAGTATTGGAAATGTTCTGTATCTTGATTTTGGTGGTTATGATGCAAGGTATATATATTTGTCAAAACTCTAAATGTACAGTTAAATGGATACATTTTATTATATGCTAATTATACCTCATAGTTGACTTTTTTTTTTTTTTTTTTTTGAGACAGCATCTCACTCTGTTGCCCAGGCTGGAGAGCAGTGGCACGATCTCAGCTCACTGCAACCTCCACCTCCTGGGTTCAAATGATTCTCCTGCCTCAACCTCCTGAGTAGCTGGGATTACAGGCTTGCGCCACCATGCCCAGCTAATTTTTGTATTTTTGGTAGAGATGGGGTTTCACCATGTTGCCCCAGGCTGGTCTGAAACTCCTGACCTCAGATGATCTACCCACCTCAGCCTTCCAAAGTGCTGGGATTACAGGCGTGAGCCACTGCGCCCGGCCTCGTTGATTTTAAAAGCAAAAGAATTTGAGAAATATTTATATTTTATAATAAATAATTTATTTTGTTAGGTATAATTACTTTTCCAAATTGGATTATCATTATAGATCTTTTCTGAAACACTTGTTTCTAAAATTAAAATCTGCCCTGACCAAATTTTCATTCAGATCGTTTCTTTGTAAACATCTTTTCTAAGAACAACTTCAAGTGCCTAACAGAAGAGTTATATTCATCCTTTCTGTTAAAAAATAAGCTGGGATTTAAATATTCAAAAAAAAAAGTAACCTTTATCTTTTTCCTTACAAGGAAGAAACAGTACAGTTAACCTAGGAAATGTATCCCCACGTGAACATCTTTTAAGACAATTGTTAGCAAAAGGAAAGCTTTGCTGGTAGAATAAAGATGTCTGGCCAGGCACAGTGGCTCACACCTCTAATCCCAGCACTTTGGGAGGCTAAGGCAGGAGGATCGCTTGAGCCCAGACGTTCAAGACCAACTTGGGCAACATATTGCGACCTCATCTCTACAAAAAATTTAAAAAATTAGCCCGGCATGGTGGCGTGTGCTTCTAGTCCCAGCTACTTGGGAGGCTGAGATAGGAGGATCACTTGATCCCTAGAGGTCAAGGCTGCAGTGAGTCCTGATTATACCACTGTACTCCAGCTGGGTGACAGAGCAAGACCTTGTCTGAAAAGAAAAAAAAAAAAAATGTCCCTGTAGTGACCAGCTTCATACTGTTTCCTTTATGCAACTACTGATGTGAAACTCCTTTGCAGTATTGACAGGACACGGTCCTTGATCTTCAGGTGCTTTCAGTCTAACAGAACAAAAAGAAAACACAAGAAACAGTGAAGTGAGTTGAAGTGAATTTTGTTCAGAGAAGGGAGAGCTAGCAAGACACAGTAGAGCAGTCAGGGAAGAAACCCCTGAGCTTGAAAGATAGAAACGAAATAGCGTTTGAAACAGAGAGATGAGAGGAGTGCTGCATGTGCAGAAGAGAGTAAGCAGATAGAATTTATTAGAAAATGGAGTGCACATTGCAGAGTAGCAAAAAAATTAATGCAGCATAAAGTAAAATAAGCTTGAGCTATAATTATTGACCTAGATAGATCTAAGATGCATATGATGTTGAGTAAAAGAAGCAAGTGAGAGGTGGAGAAATGCAGTTAGCAGTTCATCTATTCATCATCCTGGAACTCTCCCCTGACCTTCAGATCCATATAAACATCTGCCTACTGGGTATCAGCACCTGGATATATCTCATATTCCATCTGGCCCAAAATTAAAGTTAATGCCTTCTCCCTCAAACCTGTTGATCAATCAGCAAATATTTAATAAACACTTACAATATCCCAGACACTGTGCTAGAGATAGAGCAGAGAATGAGACAGACGTTCTCACAATTATTAGAAATAGTACAATTCAAAAATAATTGAAATTGTTCACAGTGCTGAGGGAGAGAAATGGGCTGTGTAACTAGAGAGGCTAGTCCAGTGTGGAATGAGCCCTTTCAGATGAATAGGTGCTTACCTAGGTAAACAGGAAGAGTGGGATGTGACCCCAGCATAGGGAGCAGCTGGAAGCGAGAAGGCCCCGTGTTGGAGAGAACGTAGTGCTCAGTGAACTGAAAAGTGGCCGGTAATGATGGAGCACAGAGAACTAGGCAAAGAGTGGTGGGAGAAGACAAGTAGTAGATTCAACAAAACTTGATTGTCTGGAGGGGATGAGGGAAAAGGAGGTCTTAATAACTCTCAGGTTTCTGGCTTGAGCAGCAGGGTTGGTGGTAGTGTCATTTACTAAACCAGGGGACACTGGAGCTGATCTGAAGCTAGAGGCAGGGTGGGAAGGGAGAGATTTGAGACACCCAAGAGGAAATGCCAAACAGACAATTGAACGTAAAGGTCTGGTGCTCATAAGAAAGATCCAGACTATAGATCTGTATTTGTAATTGATGACACATACATGCTAATCAGAGCTAAGGAAATGAATGAAAGTGCATAGGGTGAGAGCGAAGAGTGGGAATAGAAGAGGACCTAGAATCAAGCCTTGCACATGTATATCATGGTTGCTCTTGCCCCTTTTCCCAATCTCAGTGAATGACACTACCATCTACTGTGTTGCCCAAAGCACTTTTTCCTTGCCAGTCACGAAGTAAGTCTTACTGATTCCATTTGTTGTTAGTTCTGACACAGGAAGACCAGGTGCCTCTATTTGTTGCCCTCTAGTGGCAATCTAGGGAGTGGGTGGGCCGCCAAGAAAAGCAGCTGTTTTAAGCTTTTGAGCCACATGAGGCATGGCTCATGAGGCATGATGGCTAGGTGAGGTTTGGCCATTTCTGGATTTGGAGGCCACTTGGAGAGTCAAGGACACTGAGCACTTAACTGACTTAACAGTTTATCTCCTTCTTCTCTACCTTGTCTGTTCCCATCGCTGTCCTTCCAGGAATGAAAGGGGTTTGTTTAATTCCAAGCTCCATCTATAGGCTTCAGCACATTAAATCTTATCTCTTCATTCTCAGCCAAGCCCTACACCATACCCTGAACATCACTAAACCATAGCAGAGACCAAGAGGGAATTCAAACACAGCCCACCTCCTCTACTGAGACTAAATCCGGGAAGTTGGTCCCAGCCAGTTTTTCTGTACTGTGTGTACTTCCATCTCCCTATCTCCCCACACCCTGAAATAATCCCCCATAAAAAATTTTAAAGTTGTCTTTCTTGAATTCTTCTGTGGTTAAGATTATGCACAGCCACCCTTGAATTTTTAAAATTCTGTAGTGAGCATTTTTTTAATGTGTGTTTCTTTTTTTCAGATCCCAGCTCTCACTATGTGATTACCCTGAAAGCATTTAATAACGTGGGTGAAGGCATCCCCCTGTATGAGAGTGCTGTGACCAGGCCTCACACAGGTAAGGTATCCTATCTTTCCTAGTCTCCAGCACTTTTCCCTGCAGCTTAGGCAGAATATTGGCATGAGGCCTATCCCATAGGTGTTAGGGAAGAAAAAGCATATGGCAGTTTCGGGTGCTGACTTCAAATGGGAAAGTGGGCTTTCAGCATGGAAAGTTCTGTTAATTTCTGTTTTGCTTCTTTTTTTTGGAAGATTCTAATTCTGCCACGTAAGCCATTTTGTGTAGATATATACACATGTTTTTAATCTGTTAGGATGTGGAAAGCAGAGTTTTTAGATAATTAAAAGTGATTTTCCGTCTTTTGGGCATGTGAGTTGAAACTAAAGTGAGTCAAAAACAAAAAATGTAGGTTACTGACGGTGGCAATAAATGCATGTGATTCGTGAACCCAACATCATTTGGTTACTAGCCACCTGAGTTGGTTAGGAAAGTGTTTTTCTATGTGCCTTTTGTAAGCTTGAGTATAAGGTCAGAGGTACTATCCATTTGATCAGTTATACATTTATTACAAACGAGACCAAATATTCATTGTTTTTCTTTGAATTATCTACTTAAAATATCTCTAAAGGCCGGGTGCAGTGGTTCATGCCTGTAATCCCAGAAGTTTGGGAGGCCAAGGCAGGCAGACCCCGAGGTCAGGAGATCGAGACCATCCTGGCTAACACAGTGAAACCCTATCTCTACTAAAAACACAAAAAATTAGCCAGGCATGGTGCTGGGCGCCTGTAGTCCCAGCAACTCGGAAGGCTGAGGAAGGAGAATGGCATGAATTCAGGAAGCAGAGCTTGCAATGAGCCAAGATCGTGCCACTGCACTCCAGGCTAGGCAACAGAGAGAGATTGTCTCAAAAAACAAAACAAACAAAAATCTCTAAAATAAAGTAATATACATGTCATGTAAATTTTTCTGTAGATATATAAGACATCTAATTTAGATCTGAAAGAGAAAGTTTATTGAAGTAAATATGTTAGAGTTATAAATTTTTTTCTTTTTTTTATTATACTTTAAGTTTTAGGGTACATATGCACAACATGCAGGTTTGTTACATATGTATACATGTGCCATGTTGGTGTGCTGCACCCATTAACTCTTCATTTAACATTAGGTATATCTCCTAATGCTATCCCTCCCCCTCCCCCCACCCCACAACAGGCCCCAGTGTGTGATGTTCCCCTTCCTGTGTCCATGTGTTCTCATTGTTCAGCTCCCACCTATGAGTGAGAACATGCGGTGTTTGGTTTTTTGTCCTTGCGATAGTTTGCTGAGAATGATGGTTTCCAGCTTCATCCATGTCCCTACAAAGGACATGAACTCATCATTTTTTATGGCTGCATAGCATTCCATGGTGTATATGTGCCACATTTTCTTAATCCAGTCTGTCATTGTTGGACATTTGGGTTGGTTCCAAGTCTTTGCTTAGAGTTATAAATTTTTTTAAAGGGCACTGGAAACCAAAGAATTTATTTTCGGAAATGTTCTTTTTCATTTATTTCCCAAAATTTTGATTCTTTATTTTCCAGTGATATCTGCTGGATATGTTGCATAATTGTGCAGATTTGGTAACATTCTTAAGGAAGGCTTACCTTTCCTGAAGGAAGAGTACATCCTTGAGTTCCTTTTGCTTTATTTGGGTGTGAGCTATGTCACTCTACTGCCATTAGACCCAGAACATCAGGGGGCCTAATATTCTCTGTCCTTTTTTTTAAGCTTCTATTTAAGACTACTACATGTTTGGTAGTTCTGTTCTGTCTTCTATATGCTTACAGTTTATCATTTCTTTTAGAAATAGCTTTAGTATTACAAAAAAGGAGCAAAAATTAAGTGAAAAAGAGTATTTAAATAAGTGGTCTGCTACTTTCTAAAATCAGGCTATAATAGTAAAAAACAAATTTGACATTACTTCCTTTTATGTGGCTTAAAAATATAGCCTACTAGCTAGAAATACACAAGAAAATGTTCCTAAGTCATGTAATCTAGATATGTTTTCTAAGGGTTGCTACATATAAGAAAAAAAATTTCTACAAGAATTCTAATGACTTCTACACCTGAAGGTGCATTTTCTGTAACTAATTGGTATGTGTCCTGCCAAACTTTGAACAAAGCTCTTGGTTATATAATGTATGCTGCTCCTCTTATTTTTAGTCCTCATTGCGCAGGAAATACACAAATGGAGACTATTACTTTAGCTTAGCAATTATTCATAAACAAGGTCCATGCCATTCCACATTTTGAGTAATAAGGGCTAGTCACCATGACTATGTGAGAAACCCATTGTAAACTGTGAACTTAAATCAGTATGTGTAAACTTAGAAAACCTAAGCATGAATTGGGAAAGCCTGTATGGATTCTGCTGTATTGCTCTGGGCCTATGGTGCATGGTGCTTTTGTGCTCATTCTGGCCTCAGAGAAGGTGTCTGTTGTGTATGGCACAGGACAGCTCCATGAGTATAGACTTTCCATCAAATAAGTACTGTACAGTACTCTGATTTCTAAAGTTTGTGAAGTTTGTTACTTGGAACTGTGATAACCATGGCATTTCCCTTAACTGATGGGAATTCATCACTGGGTTGTTCTCTGACTCTGTGGAAGAAACTATGGTAGATAGTCCAGCATGGTGTCAGCTTACCTTTCCTGAAGGAAGAGTACACCCTTGAGTTCCTTTTGCTTTATTTGGGTGTCAGCTATGTCACTGTACTGCCATTAGACCCAGGACATCAGGAGGTCTGAACTTGACCCTTTGTGGGTATCAGATACCCTCAATACCCATGGCTGACATTCAAGACTCAGGTTTGAGAGTTGGACCCTTACATGAATAGTGATATGCACAGATAACTCTTGTCCCAAAAATTCAGCCACATTCACTGAAATCTCAAACCATGAGGTTTGTATTGCTTGTTTAGAAATTGTACCCCTGATTCTAAAAGCAGTTTTTGTCTTCGTGAGCCTTTTTGGTTTTGGGGTTTTTTTGTTTTCTGAGACAGAGTCTTGCTCTGTCACCCAGGCTGGAGTACAGTGGTGCAATCTCAGCTCACCGCAACCTCCATCTCCCAGATCCAAGCGATTCTCATGCCTCAGCCTCCCGAGTAGCTGGGACCCCAGGCACCTGCCAGCATGCCCAGCTAATTTTTGTATTTTTAGTAGAGACAGGGTTTCACCATATTGGCTAGGCTGGTCTTGAACTCCTGACCTCAGGTGATCTGCCCGCCTCTGCCTCCCATAGTGCTGGGATTACAGGCATGAGCCGCTGCACCTCGCCTCATGAGCCTTTTTGAACAGGAGGTAGAAATTTCAAGTTATTTTAAGAAAATTCAAGCACAAATACATTAATATAATCACTGGATTATAACATTTTAATATGCCTATACAATGCAGTAGAGAATATAGTTTATTACTGCTTCTCTTAACATTTTTCTGTAATTTTTTCCTGAAAGAACACAAGTGGAAATAGTCTTTTAAATGAATGGTGGTTATCTATTAACTCCGAATTTTCTTTCTTTTTCTCCATTTCTCACCTTTCATTCCATTATATTACCCTGCATTTCCCTTTTATTTTATTTTTGTTTACATTAAAATGCCACTTCCCTTTTTAAATTATTTTCTGCTCAGACACTTCTGAAGTTGATTTATTTGTTATTAATGCTCCATACACTCCAGTGCCAGATCCCACTCCCATGATGCCACCAGTGGGAGTTCAGGCTTCCATTCTGAGTCATGACACCATAAGGATTACGTGGGCAGACAACTCGCTGCCCAAGCACCAGAAGATTACAGACTCCCGATACTACACCGTCCGATGGAAAACCAACATCCCAGCAAACACCAAGTACAAGGTACTGACACATTTGCCCTGGCTGAAAAAAGCTAATCATTGATACTTTCTAATTTTAAAGTCTCAATTCATGTTTTTTTCAGAATGCAAATGCAACCACTTTGAGTTATTTGGTGACTGGTTTAAAGCCGAATACACTCTATGAATTCTCTGTGATGGTGACCAAAGGTCGAAGATCAAGCACATGGAGTATGACAGCCCATGGGACCACCTTTGAATTAGGTATGTGTTGTCAGAAGCCATGTCACATGGCTGCTTTTACTTCCCAAGGAAAGAATTGAGTGCATGAATTGACATATTTACAAAACACAGTGAGCAACTACATTTGGAATTCAGTGTTTGCTATTTCAGCTGACAAGTTGTGTGTTTTTAATTACTGAACAAGAACATTAGCAAATAAGAGGATACTACAGGGAAAACATGATAAATTACAAAGCACTGGGTAAATGTAAGGGATTATTGCCATTAATCCTGCTTTACTGGTAAACTGAGATAGAAAAGATGAAGTGACCTGCCCTTGACCAGGCAGTTCCAATGCCATGCTTGCTTGGAGCCTGAACACTTTGCTAGGTGACCCCAAAGCCGCCTCTGCAGTTTGCTTGCAAGCAAATTAGCGTCTTATAAAATCTTCCACTGAAATAATCCTTAAGGTCTTTGTAAGTGGACACGAGAGGGAAAAGATGACTAAGCAAATTAAAGAGAGAACAGGCTATCTGGGTTTGAGATTCTGTTTGGTTTTTGCTGACTTTTAGACATGCCTTTCTGCTACCCCCTGGGCTTTCCTAGTCTAGGGATATGCATAACCATTTCAAATCTCTGTCTATTTTGGCCTCCTATTTCTCTCCTATATGAATAATGGAGTTATAAATTCTCCACAAACTGGGCTTGGCCTCAGTGTCTTTTTGTCTTCTGCACAGTTCATTGGACTTTGTACAGAGAAAAGGGTGGGATTTGAAGAGTTAGAAATACAGTGCATCAAAGTTTAAATAGACCTTGAGTTTGCTTTCTTTGCCAACCATTTTAAGAAAATGTTTTACTTCAATCCCAACCCATTAGATAACAAATGAGATTGTGTTTTCCCTTAGGATATTTGCATTTCACCAGGCTTCCTTACATTTTATCCTAAGAGAATTCTAGTATTTTAGGAAGAGTTGAGTAAATTTAAGGATGTACTTAATTTGCTCATTTTCCTACTAGTGTGTTAAAAGTTTTCAGCTATCACATGGAAACACAGGAAACATATTGTCCTGTTGCATAAACGAACAGCTTCACTTTAGAGCTGTAACCTCAATAGTTGGCAGTATGTTTGCAGAATAAACTCATAGTGAAAAATATTAATCTGTAAATCATCTATTCTTTGAAGAAATAGGGCTTTTAAAAGTTATATTTGGGGCTGGGAGTGGTGGCTTGCACCTGTAATCCCAGTGCTTTGGGAGGCCATGGTGGGCAGATCACCTGAAGCCAAGAGTTCGAGACCAGCCTGGCCAACATGGCGAAACCCCATCTCTACTAAAAATACAAAAATTAGCTGGATGTGGTGGTGCACACCTGTAATCCCAGCTACTTGGTAGGCTAAGGCACGAGAATCACTTGAACCCAAGAGGCAGAGGTTGCAATGAGCGGAGATTGTGCCACTGCACTCCAGCCTGGGTGACAGAGCTAGACTCCATCTCAAAAAAAAAAAAAAAACAAAAAAAAACAGCTATATTTGGTTTGGAGAGCCAACTATAAATGAGAGAGAAAACTGTTTTACAATTTACAGTATTCTAACAAAATAATCCAGTGTGACAGGGAAGAAGTCATCTTGGATGAATTACATAACTTCTCTAATTTTTTGGTGTCCTGATCCATAAAGCAGAGATAGTGATAACTACCTTTCAAATTTTCTGCAAATACTAAGTGAGATACTATGTGTACATTACCTGGTATACGGTAGGTACTTGGTACAAATGCCACTTGACTTTCCTACCTAATTATCCTGTTTATCCCTGACTCCCAGCCAAGATGCCAATTCTGTATCTTCATAGTATGGTATTTCCTCTTTGGTACTCTGAATATTCTTCTTTTGATTGGAACTTTTGATAGACAAACTGTGATTTCTTTGAAGCCAGAAGCTTTATCTTTTTTGCCTTGTGCCCTTTATTTTGCCTTACAAGTGGAAAAGGTTGAAGAAATAGTGAACTAATTTGAAATGGACAGAAATTATTAAAAATTTTGTTATTTTGTAGTTCCGACTTCTCCACCCAAGGATGTGACTGTTGTGAGTAAAGAGGGGAAACCTAAGACCATAATTGTGAATTGGCAGCCTCCCTCAGAAGCCAATGGCAAAATTACAGGTAAGATGCAATCAAGTGTGCATTTCTTTGTGCCCTCTTCCTGCCTGACAGGAGTATTCCAGGAGAGTACCGTGTTGCTGGGAGAAGTGGGAGTCTGAAGGCTGGCTTGGTCATTTTATGGGAAGGTGTGAGTCATGATGGTCCTTGAAATTGGGGTGAGGCTGTGCTGGTCGCCCATGGCGGCATAAAATGGGTTGCCTGTTGGTGGTTCTGACTGCAGTCGGGGATGGGAGGCACTAGACAGCCTTTGGCTATAGTGGGACTTTGTAGACATTTATTTTCCTTAGGAAAGCTGTTCTTCTCTGTCTCCGCCTAGATGGACAGCTTCAGAATTATATACCCCCTCCCTGGTTCTGTAGAGTAATACCCAATAAACAGAGATTCTGCTCTTGTACCCTGAAGCCACACACACAAAAAAAAGCCCATTAGATATTTAATTCCTTTTCACTGCCCCCTGAGACCTGCTACTTCAAGTACCTGTGCTCTTATAATTAGAGTTAAAAGTGTGAACTGGCCTAGGTCTTTGTAGGGACCTGGAATTTTTTCCTTGTACTTTCAGAGGAAAACCTTCCACAGTAGAGGGGACACTCTGCCTTCCTCAGCCTTATCAGGGAGGGAAGCCTGATGGGGTTCAGCTGCTCTTACTTCCTTTGGCGCCTCTGCCCCATGTAGGTGTGTGCTGAGGAACTGGGGTTTGCCCTGAAGTTCCTCTGTATGAATAGGTGGCCTAAGGAAATGGAAAGCTTTTCTTAGCACTGTCCTGCTTCTTGCTTTCAGTAGGAATCTCTTTCTGTACATCCTGGTCTTTATGTCATTTTTTTAGGTTTTGACTTTGCCTCTTTTGTGAAAGAATGAATCATTACTTGACTTGGATTACATTTTACTTTGTCTTTTAAAACCGGCAACAGCGCAGTGCCCTTTTGCTGTGGGTCAGATAGATTCATGGTTGTGACGCTTCCCTTCTCAATGTGGGGATTAAGTGCCCCCTGGTGGAAGTATCAGGTGACAGTTCACTGTGGCTCTGCCCAGGAGTTCCTAGGAGATCACATCGGTAAGAGCTAAAACAGCCTGTCAGGCAATTCCTGGTTTTCAAAACTGCATTATTTTAATTGTAGACCCTTGAGGGTACATTATTCAAATATTATGCTATAATATGCATATGATGTAATAGGTACTTATTGATTTACTGAAGGCAAAAGGAAAAGCAGGAGTGAGATTTCTTTTCCCATTAATTCCTTTGGACAGGTTACATCATATATTACAGTACAGATGTGAATGCAGAGATACATGACTGGGTTATTGAGCCTGTTGTGGGAAACAGACTGACTCACCAGATACAAGAGTTAACTCTTGACACACCATACTACTTCAAAATCCAGGCACGGAACTCAAAGGGCATGGGACCCATGTCTGAAGCTGTCCAATTCAGAACACCTAAAGGTAATGCTCCCCAAGCTGAGGGTTTTGTTGTGTGTCTCTTTAGTGGGGCTATGCTGACACTATCACTTGAGCATATAGAGTCTGTGGATAGTATATGAAGTCTTAATGATGAGCTTGTGAGCCATGATGTGAAGATTTATCCCAGAATGATTCCTCACCTACTCATTGACCACCAAATCAGTGCTCCCTGGGTTACCAGCCTAAACATATCATATAAAAGAGGACACTGGCTCCAGGCTATTTGGGGCAGATGAATTGCAGTGATCTAAAAGTTTTTACCGGTCAGATCAGATGTGATTCTTTTGATTCCCATATAGAGAAAGAGTAGTGTGTTCTTGTGATGGATGGTTCAACTCAGGCAGGCTATTAACCTGAAAGACTTATTTGTGGACGTTACAGAGAAAAAGAGACTAAAAAGGGCCTTTTAAATAAAACCCTAGATAAGAAAATGAAGATAAAGCACTGAACCAAGTAAGCCTAGCCTAATAAAATTTAACTGGGGACTGAATCTAAGGAATTATGGAAGCCCTGTATGAATTTAATTTCTGTTAGTACTAAAGTCAAGTTTCAGTTTGTCTGGAAGTTTGTGGGGGTTTTAATTTTTTTCCTTTAAAAAGTTCTGCCTGTCCCATCTTCAAAGCTTGTGATCCTTGCTCTTGTTTTTTCTTCCCCTGTGCTTGGCCTGTTAGCGGACTCCTCTGATAAAATGCCTAATGATCAAGGTAAATGAGTAGATGGCCTCTCTTTTCTTTCCTTTCTTTTGTGACCTATTATTAGCTTTTGGTTTTTGTTCCTTTTTTTTTTTTTCCTGAAAAATCAGCACCATGTGTTAAAAGCCACACATTTATTGGCCAAAGTAGAGTTGAGTCCATGTTCTGAAAAGCTGGGGAATTTATGTAGAAGCTAACTAGGCTGGCAGAAGAAAACTGAACCAGTAAACTGGTCCTGCAGCTGTAGGAGATTGGTCTTAAGTGTGGATCAGATCATCCTTTGTGCTGAGATATTGAAGTTCTGTGACAACGATAAGCATTTAAGTCATGATTAGACCAATCATACCAATTGTTCATGTTTGCAGCAGTTGTTCATATTTGATCATACCAATTGTTTATATTTGTAGCATCTAGAATTTTATTAGTGTCTTTAAGTGGAAAGTTGTATCACATTCAGTGAATACCCTATTTTCCTCTTCCCACAAAGAATCCACAAATTTACTTTACTACATGTTGTGATTCTGTGTGACTAAATTAATGCTTTGTTTATTCTGTTACCATAAACTTAATTCAGAGCTCTTTTTTCATTTCTCCCCTTAAATATATCTGATCATATTAAAAGAGGATCAAAACTATTTGGAATAGAAACTTAGGCCACGTACGGTGGCTCAGGCCTGTAATCCCAGCACTTTGGGAGGCCAAGGTGGGAGGATCACTTGAGCCCAAGAGTTCAAGACTAGCCTGGGCAACAAAGTGAGACCCCCTCTCTACAAAAAATAGAAAAAAAAAGTTAGCTGGGCATGGTGGTGCGCACCTATAATCCCAGCTACTCTGGAGGCTGAGATGGGAGGATGGTTTGAGCCTGGGAGGTGGAGGCTGCAGTGAGTCGTGATCACACCACTGCACTCCTGCCTAGGTGACAGAGTGAGACCCTGTCTCAAAAAAAAGTAAATAAATAATAATAATAGGGATAATTGAAATGGGGACTTAGCAAACAGGGGCTTCCATGTCACCATTCTTGAAACCATCTGTCAATAGTCTTTACACTGTAACTGCCATGGTGGAGGGATAGCTATATTTTGTGATTTTTATCTCTAGGAAGTCAGCTAATGCTAGTATGTTTTCCATACTGAGAATGAACATTAAAAGTACATTTAATTATTGCTCTCTTGGTTTAAGAGTAGTTGTTAGAATTGCAAGTTATTTGGATCTTGGCTAATGGCAAGGAAGAGTCAGAACTTGAGGTATGAAGTTTTCCAGGACACTTTGGAAATGTGTTTGCATTCAGTGAGTCTTTTGCTGTACATTGGAGAAACTGCAAACATACTTTCTGTTGTGTGAAAGTGCAGGAATATAAAAATACCCATAATATATATATGCACAGAATATAAATGGGCTCATTGTTTTCTCACTTGATTCCATAGCCAGAGTGCAATTCTTAGCTGCATGACACCTCTGGTATTTAAAATTCTTTACTCATTGATATTTTTGGTGCTCAGTTCATCCTTGGAATTTCTTGTTCATAGTTTACATTCAAGAGAAACAATGTTGGGAAATACAGGAATATAAACCATCCAGTTTGTTAGCAATGTGTGTTCTTTGACAATTAGGTACATAATCCAATGCTCTGGATAGTTTGGCTTAAATGTAGCCTAGCTGTCAACTAAGTACACTTAAACCTGAAGAGCCTTGCAGGTGCTAAGCCATCTCCACCAGCTAGACTTTGTCATAGTGAAAAGCATATGAAGAACAACTGGACTCTTAATCTATGGTGTGTGTCACTTGGGAGAAATGATGGCATCAGAAGTAAGGAGATAAAGTAATATGTGTGGACAATGGAAAAAGGGCCAGGGACTGTGAGTAAATTCTAGAATATGCCCTTTTGGATATCCAGGAACTCCTGTTACCTTCTTTTGGTAGGTTTTCAGTTTCTGGAAGCATAGCATTGTTTTAGTCACTGGATTTATTCTGTTAGATGAACTGCATACACAAACTTCAGATTTTAATTTTTTCATTTCATTGAATATATGTATCTCCTGATAATTTATGGAAGTACTTGACATTAGCTCTAATGTTTTGCAGAAACACCTAGTTTATACATTTCTAGTAAGGCTTTATTTGTAGAAATAACTCTCATTTATAAGTGTTTTTTGAAGCTTCATGCTCTCTGCCTCTTTAAAGAGAAGATTATACTCTTTCGTGAAGATTTTTTATGCTTGTAATAGGAGTGGTTAACATTTATGGAACATCTACTATGTGTCAGTATTAAAAATATTTTATGGTATTAAATTTCCATTTAATCCTCACAACAGCTTTGTGAAGTGGATACCATTATTATCCCTGTGTTACAATGAGAAAACTGAGGGCCAAAAAGAATAAATAACTTGCCCAAAGTCAAACAGTTGTATATGATGGAGGTAATATGCAAGTGCAGTCTATTAAACAGTGTGCTATATTAGCCTCATAGTTAACTTCATAAAACAGCTTTTACTTTGCAATTCTTTCAGACCTCTTTTTCAGGAGAAGTATGATATTGCTTTCTGGGTATAAACCTTAGATTGACACCTTTGCTTTATTGGAAAAAGGTCCTCGTATTTGCTTTTCCCAAGCAGCTTTTCCTATAAATGTGAAGAGCAAAATTCAAGGCCAAGTATAAGAATTTTTTAAAAAACTGATATTTGCACTTTCTGAGGCCTCCTTCTGGGGTGGTCCTAGGCCTGAGGTCAGCAGCCTCACTTAGTATGTTCCCTGATGATGGATTAGGAGACAGTGTCTTTTTGAGCAACTAGGAGGAAGACTGTTTTTTTCAGCCTCTGGAATGTTTAGGTGACTGAGCAGGAACTGAGAACCTGATTTGAACTTCCATTTACCTTCCTGCTCCTGCTTAGCTTAGGGTAACTTTATATTCAGAAGGACAACTTTGTAATTTGAGAAAAGAATCTAAACAATACTAACACCTGCTAGGTCAGGTATTAGTATCCACATAGCCAGGTCCCTTGGAAGAGTATAGTTCTTTAATGTAGACATTAACCTAATTAGTCCCCTTGGTTCCTTTTCTAGGAGAAGCTACTTTTGCTGTAAGTCCTCTGAGCAGTCCTTTGGGAACTGTTTCCTAAGCTAGAGAAATAGCACCTGCTGTCCCAGCTTCTAAACAGCAGTGACAGTCAGCTCACAGCCGTGAGACAAGCGTGTCAGTCTTTCAGATGCCTCATTACATAGAAAGCTATACCTTAGTTTGCTTTCCATACATAGACTATAGATTCCCGTGATTTATGTGCTACTTTATTTTCTCATGGACAGAATAGACTAAAAATTGTGTTTTTTGTTTAAAACACTCCCTAGCTATGAAGTGGACTGTCACGCCAAATATGTGGGGTCATTATTGACATGATTTCTTCTCCTTTAGCCTCAGGGTCTGGAGGGAAAGGAAGCCGGCTGCCAGACCTAGGATCCGACTACAAACCTCCAATGAGCGGTAAAGCCTTTCCCATGGCGTTTTTTGCTTACTATGGACATGAAGCACTTTTGCTTAAATTTTTGAAATGTCCTTTATAGCTTGTGTGTGGTGGGTTGTAGCATATTAACCTGTTTTCTTTTATTGCTAGATTTAAGTGTTTGCCAAATTACTCGAAGCCCATGCGTCGTAGGACCCATAAATCAAATTGTTTCCCCAGTTATCCAACTTAAGATTAATTCCTAAACAATTTGTTCATCCTGTTGCCTACTGCCTCTAGAAAAGAGTTAGAGTTTCGCTTTCAAAAATAAACCCTCTAGTGGGATTAGCCACCATCCAAAACAAGCCAAACAAATGCTTTTAGAATCATTAAGTTCTTCCAGTGCTACTACATACTGCAGTGTTTTTAGTTTAGCAATTCTAGAAAATTCTTCCACTCTCCTAGCCATCCTGAGAGCTGGTGCCTTCTAATTTAATGATGACACCCCCGTCTTTACAGAGCTTCACCATATATAAGCTACTTTCACACATGAAGTCACAATTGATTCTTACAACATGGTGAAGCAGGGAGAACAGATACCGTTATTCCCATTTAATACATTCAGAAACTAAGTGGAGAAGTAATGTGCCTGGGGCCACGTGCTAATTGTGGCAGTCCTAGGACCAAAACCCAGGGCTTCTCATTTCTGATTGTGCTTTTCCCACTGTCACATTCAGCCTAAAAAAGCAGTGGGTCCTGTACCAGACATGGGAACCTAGAGTGGAAAGTGTCCACAGAAGTAGTTACTAGGAATGACCCTTAACTGTCTCTTCACATGTGGAAGAGAGAGACATATGAGAGAAACACCTGTCCTCTAGTAACTCATAGTCTAATTGTAGGAATACGATGATGTCTTAATCTCCAGCTATCTATTTAAATCAAAAGTGGAACTGCCCAGACTTTAATGAAATCAGCCTTAAAAGAACCAGACAAACTTAACATCCTTCCAGAAATAATTGTGCTCCAGGTTCTAGGACTCTGTTTATGAGTTTCTTCTTCTCCATGTGTATGTGACATTTATATTGTGTCCACAGTATACTTTTTAAGGCTGTGAGGAAGGTAATTACTCCTTTGTCTTTCTTTCATTTGTGTATTCACTCATGCATGCATGTTTTTTTGTTTTTTTGGTTTTGGTTTTTTTTTTTTTTTTTTTTTTTGAGATGGAGTCTCGCTCTGTCACCCAGGCTGGAGTGCAGTGGCATGATCTCAGTTCACTGCAGCCTCCACCTCCCAGGTTCAAGGGAGTCTCCTGCCTCAGCCTCCCGAGTAGCTGGGATTACAAGCGCCTGCCACCACGCCCAGCTAATTTTTGTGTTTTTAGTAGAGACGGGGTTTCACCATGTTGGCCAGACTAGTCTTGATCTCCTGATCTCAGGTGATCCGCCCACCTCGGCCTCCCAAAGTGCTGGGATTGCAGGCGTGAGCCACCACGCCCAGGGCCCGCGTGCACGTTTTTAAAGATGCAGGCTCTATGTGACAAGCTGTGGGAGCAAGAGGAGTGAGTAACAAACTACCTGATAAAGGGAAAGCTTCCTAGAAGAGGTGCTGTCTAACCCGGATCTTCAAGGATGCTAGAAGATTGCTAAATGTCAAGAAAGGGATTGGACATTCCAGGAAGCAATATCAGCATGTGCAGAGGCATGGCAATATATTAATAAAACAGCCTGCTCTCTCCAGGAGTCACACTGCATAGAGAAAGGGTAGAGATTGAGTTGAAAATGCAGGTTGGAATCAGCCTGTCAAAAACTCAAGTACCAGTGCTAAGAAATATGAGCTTTATCCTACAAATAACATGTGAAATATCTGACACCACTGGTACACTATGACATCCATCTTTTATTATCAACTATTATTACTCTGATAGCAGTGAAGAATAAGTTGGGGGCTAAGAGTATAAAGTCAGGGAAGAGGGGTTAGGGAGCTGTTACAGGCCAGGCGTGGTGGTATGCACGTGTAATCCCAGCTACTCAGAAGGCTGAAGCAGAAGAATCACTTGAACCCGGGAGGCAGAGGTTGCAGTGAGCTGAGGTCACACCACTGCACTCCAGCCTGGGCAGCAGAGTGAGATTCCGTCTCAAAAAAAAGAAAAGGAAGCTGTTATAGTAGTCCAGATGAGGCATAAAGAAATGGCATATATATTGTCCCTGGTAGGACTGTTCTTTGGCAGCTCACTCTTGCTGTATCTTAGAAGAAAGCTTTTGTCCAGCTTATCCGCAAGAGGTCAGATGTGAGTAAATGAGAATTTGTCAGTGAAATGCAGGAAAGAACCACCTCCACCTCTGCCTGCCTCCCATACTTCAGCTCCCCAGCCTCTAATTTGCAATGCCTGCCCTACCAAGTACCCAACCCTGTAGTTCAGCACTGCTATTAATAACAGTGTTATGGAAAGCCCTACTCTAATATGAACAGTATGGTCCATTTTAGTGGCCCCAGTACCATGGTCTTTCCCAAATATAAAAACATTATTTTATTGAAGGTCAGTATGTACAGTTTAAGTTGTCTGTCTGCTTACCTTTTTCTCATAAATGAAAGATAAAAATGATTGAACCAAATGTAGAATAGGCTCTTAATCCCTTCTAAATCAGCCCCAGATTTAGCACTGTACTTAGATGTAGTCTGTAAAATCAAAGAAGCAAAGTTGGAGGGTCAGTTAATCCGGCGTTGTGGAAGGGATTCCCACAATGAGTGTAAGTTTGGATTAGAACATAAATTTGGGCCAGGCACAGTGGCTCATGCCTGTAATCCCAGCACTTTGGGAGGTTGAGGCAGGCAGATCACGAGGTCAGGGGATCGAGACCATCCTGGCAAACACTGTGAAACCCCGTCTCTACTAAAAATACAAAAAAAATTAGCCGGGCATGGTGGCGGGCGCCTGTAGTCCCAGCTACTCGGGAGGCTAAGGCAGGAGAATGGCATGAACCAGAGGGGCGGAGCTTGCAGTAAGCAGAGATTGTGCCACTGTACTCCAGCCTGGACGACAGAGCGAGACTCAAAAAAAAAAAAAAACACATAAATTTATAAGCCAGGTTGTTAGGAGAACCACTTCCGGAGATTTTTTTTCCCCCCTAGACGGAGTCTTGCTCTGTCGCCCAGGCTGGAGTGCATGGCGCAATCTAGGCTCACTGCAAGCTCCGCCTCCCGGGTTCGCGCCATTCTGCTGCCTCAGCCTCCTGAGTAGCTGGGACTACAGGCACCGCCACCATGCCCGGCTAATTTTTTTGTATTTTTTATTAGAGACGAGGTTTCACCATGTTAGCCAGGATGGTCTCGATCTCCTGACCTCGTGATCCACCCGCCTCGGCCTCCCAAAGTGCTGGGATTAACAGGCGTGAACCACTGCGCCAAGCCAAGAGATTTTTTTTTTAAACACACATTCCAGGCCATACTTTGATGGTAGGAACTTCTTCCACAACATCCCACGCTGGCAGGATGCCTCTTAAGTACTTCCAATAACTAAAGATTCATTACTTGGCAAGGCAGCTCATCCCATTATTGTACACCTCTGATTGTTAGAAAATTAAGAGAGAGAGTAGCTAGAAGGAAAGAGATTAGATATCCATGGTGGTTAGACATGTGTGGTGGGATTTGCCACATTTTATAATATGAGCATACATAAATAATGAGTAGGGAAGCAAAGAAACATGTTTCAAGAAATGGAAGACAGTAAGACTTAGAGCTAGATTACAAAGCCTAGAGCTCATCCTTTCAGCAATGGGGAAATAATAATAGGAAAAGGAAAAGAAAATCTGAATTTTCTTCAGGGTCCTAAATGGTCCAGCCTCTGCAGCTTTTCCAGCCTCATCCCTTTTTTCCTCCTCACTTCCTTCCTTCTGACTTGCATCTCTCTGCTTAAACAACACTGGCTGCATTTCTCTTCCTTGAGAAGAGCTTGTTCCTGCCTCAGGGTCCTTTCCCTTGTATGATGGAATCTTTCTTACTCAGATCTGAACTCAAATGCCATCTTCTCAGAGAAGCTTTTTCTAACCATTCAATCTAAATTGGCTACCCAGACACTCTGTATCATATCCCCTCATTTTCTTTTTTTCACACCGTTCTTTATTAACTAATAATTTCATATTTATCGTTTGTCCCATTCCCCCGCCAAACGTTCACATCTTTGTTGTTCACCATTGCACCTTAGTACCTAGAACAATGACTGACACATAGTAACCATTCAGTATTTGTCAAATTAAGGCATACTTCAGACCTACTGTCTCTTGAAGTTGAACAAGAGAATTAACTCTGCGTAGGCTGTGTATTTATAAAAACAGACTTTACTTTTCATGCAATTTTTATAATCTCAGATATCTGCCTGTTGGGGAAAACTTCTGCTTTGTATGAATGAACATTTTTAAATGGTTTTGAAAACCAGAAAACTAAATGATTTATAAGTGGTGCTTTACAAGATGAGTTTATATATCACATGAGACACCAGAGAGGCAAGACTCTTTATCTGTCTAAGTATATCTCAACCTTTGAAAGCTCTTGAATGTTCAGTACAATTTGAGAAGCTTTAATTAAGTACTATCTTTGAGCAGGCTCTGTCCTGAGCACTGTTCATAGGACAGACTCTTAGCTGTCTAGGAGCTCATCATCTAGAGAAGAGAGCCATGTTCACGCGGCACTTTTATATAAGTCAGAGCAATGAGTGTTATCAAGAAGTTCACGTGAGATATTAATGGTTCTGTAGCTTGATAGTATGCATGTTTTAAATTCTCTAACCCTAACACATATACCATTTCTCTCTCTGCAGGCAGTAACAGCCCTCATGGGAGCCCCACCTCTCCTCTGGACAGTAATATGCTGCTGGTCATAATTGTTTCTGTTGGCGTCATCACCATAGTGGTGGTTGTGATTATCGCTGTCTTTTGTACCCGTCGTACCACCTCTCACCAGAAAAAGTAAGAAGCCCCAGATGTACCCCTTAGATTTTTGGCATCTTATCTTTTTCTTCCATGTGACTTCTGTATATGGAGTGGTACACAAAGTTAAGACATAAAAATACATGAAAAGGAATTTAAGATATTTTAAAAGAAAATGGGAAGTGGTTCCTCTTATCAGTCAGTGTCCTGGCAGAAAAGAGGTGGCACATTTAAAAGGATTTCAAAAGAGATAATTTACAAAGTCATAGGTGGGGTTAGGGAAAACTAGGCAGGGATATTCAGAGGCTAGCAGCTATGATAAGACACCATCATCCTTGGGCCTGAAAGGGCAAGAGGAGAGAGCTGTTTTCAGAAATCTGAAGCAGTAGGAGAGGGCTTCCTGACAAAAGCAAAGTGGGTGCTAGAGGCATGCAAGCCATTGCCAGCCTCCTCCCAGCGGACAGTGGCAGGAAAAGAAACACCTCCTACCCTCCAGCCTCTTGCCAGTGTCTACTATTAGCTATACCCAGCTGGAAGCCAGGAAACCCAGCAGGATTGCCAAGTAATAGTTAATTTAGCTCAACCTCTGGGGTCAGAGAGCCAACTAGAGAATAGATGTGGTGAGAAAAGTAGAAAGTGTCTGGCATTGCTGGTCACCCCCTTTGGAGCACCATCTGTACATGCCCACAGTGAACCCGATGCCCAAGAGTCTGTGGACATTCTCACAGGCTGTGTCACAGCACAAATGCCAGCCCAGTTGGAAGAAGACCATAGGCCTGTCATTCTAAATCTAAGTTTAAGAATATTTTTAAAGAATTGCTACCAAGTGTAGAGTTGGGGGTGGGGGTAGGATTGCTTTAATGAACAGGAAAGGATCATTGATAATCAATTTATCAGTTTCTCAGAGCGGCTGAATGGCTGCTAGCCTTGAACTCCTCTGGGATTTTGAGGGTTGTGGCTAATGGTCTAAGTGCAGATAGCAAGGGGGCTCAGTTATGTAGTGCTTGCTAATACCATACACTCCTACACTTGAAAGAATCCTTGATCCTAAATTACATTCAACTCAGATATCTGGTTAGCAAAATAGATAGAAAAAAAAAAAAGGAGATTCCTGAGTTATTCCTAATAGCAGTACCATAATGTGCATAATAAAATGACTTTAGTTGCAATATCTTGAAAGATCATAAGATGGGGGTGTTGCTCCGCTAGAGAAAGAGAAATTCATGTTTATGTGATTATCCATGCAGACTTGATCTGCCCAAGGCAAGAATGCATGTATTTAATAATCATAAATTTGTTCATTTTCACTGTACAGGGCAAGTACAGGCCACCCTGTAACTGCTACTGGTAATGACTTTATGTCATTTTTTGTAGGTTATGTGATATTTTAAATCTCTCTTTCTTTTGCCCAAATGAAATAGCTTTCCGTAGCTTGTACTATATCACTTTTCCAAGAAAAATGGAGCCTTGTTTTATAATCCTTCTGACCACTGCCTCTTATAGCTCTTCCTTTTTTTTTTTTTTTTTTTTTTTGAGACGGTGTCTGTCTCTGTTGCCCAGGCTGGAATGCAGTGGCACATTCTCGGCTCACTGCAACCTCTGCCTCCTGGATTCAAGCGATTCTCCTGCCTCAGGCTCCCAAGTAGCTGGGATTACAGGCACCCACCACCATGCCCGGCTAATTTTTGTATTTTTTAAGTAGAGATGGGGTTTCACCATGTTGGCCAGGCTGGTCTCGAATTCCCGACCTCAAATGATCCACCCGCCTCGGCCTCCCAAAGTGCTGGGATTACAGGCATGAGCCACTGTGCCCGGCCCTGTCTACTTTTAATAGTGGAAAACTATTATTTTTAAAGCCTCAAAGACTACATTTTTTTTTCTACTCTAGAACTTTTCTTCAAGCCTCTTTATTTGGCATTTAATATTTATCTATCTATGAACTTGATTTTATATCAGTTTTAGAAATATTGGGATCTTTATTTTTCTGTTATTGAAATAATTTGAAGACCAAAATGACAGAATTCCTTAGTGCTTTGGAAGACTTCAAATTCAAAGTAAAATTTTTTTTAGACAGGATTTCGGTCTGTCACCCAGGCTGAAGTGCAGTGGAACAATCTCATCTCACTGCAACCTCCACCTCCCGGGTTCAAGTGATTCTCCTGCCTCAGCCTCCCAAGTAGCTGGGATTACAGGCATGTGCCACCATGCCCGGCTAATTTTTGTATTTTTAGTAGAGACAGGGTTTCACCATGTTGGCCAGGCTGGTGTCGAACTCCTGACCTCAAGTGATCTGCCCACCTCAGCCTGCCAAATAAGGTACTCAGTCTTCAGATTGAAAGTAAGAAGATGAGTTGATAATAGGCTCTATTCTCTGTATTGGCACGTCCTACAGATTTGGGTCCCTTTGTTGAAAATCATCATATCAGATCTTCATGGGGTTTTCCACTCCCCCACTTCCCCAGTTATCTGCTTTGCAAGTATTCCATTGACTGTTGAAAAATATAAGCGAGCTTTTCTTACTACTTTTCTTCCTCTGTAATACCTGAGGTTCATTTAGATGGTAGCTGTTTACAGAGTCTTACAACCTCAAAGTTGATAGAGCATTTAGAGAATCTAAACCCTCGTTGGTTCTCAGCACATTCCCCCTTAGCCCCTGACTGGCAACAGGTAAGCTGGGCTTCTCCTTCATGAAGAAGGCAGAAGCTGTCAGATAAGAACAACCTCAGCACACCACCATCAAATCTGACACCTTTCTACACTGGTAATCATCGTTTCCTCCTCCCTCCTAACCCCTGTTTGAAGCCCGTTCTACCCTTTACCCCCTGAATCTCATTGTCTTCCATTTTTCTAAGACCTTTTACCTGCTGTTATTCCTCTCTCCAGCATAGCTGACCTCTTACTCGTTATTGGCCGCCTCTTCAGTATTTAAGTGTGCTCTAACTTCTTCCAGCTTAAGGAATAATTATAATTATAACCCCACCCCCACCCCCACCCCCACCCCCTGTATGGTCCTTTTCACTGGCTGCTTACTAACCTTTCTTCTCCACCACAGAATTCCTTGATTACTTGCTTATACTCTTAATGTCTGTTCACTGCCTACCCATGCATCAGCCCTTTCTAATCTTTATTCTGCCCCTACCGCTTCACCAGAATTGCTTTTGTGGAGGTCACCAGCGACCTCTGTATTGCTAAAGCCAAAGAACATTTTTCAGTTCTCATCTTAGTCTCTCAGCAACATTTCACACAGTCAACCGTTCCTTCCTTCTGGAAACATTTTCTTCTTTTGTATCCATGACAGCATGTTTTGTTTTGTTTTTGTTTTTTTTCATAGGTCCTCCTGTCTACCTAGCCATCAAATACAGACATTCCTCAGGGCCTGGGCCTGGACTTACTCTCTTCTCCTTCTGTGTTCTCCCCAAGTGATCTCATCTGCTCCCATGGCTTCAGCATTCCAGCTACTTTTGTATTTCTGTCTCCAGCCAAGGCCTCCCTCCTCTGAGTATCAGACTTGCACACACAGTTGCCTCTTCTACATTTCCTCTTGAATGTCTCAGAGACATTTCAAATTCAGCATGTCCAGAGCAGAATTCATCATCTTTTCAGGCAAACCCGCTTCTGCTCCTTTATTCCCAATATTAAGTGGCTTAAACCAGAAACCTTAGCATCATCCTGTACTCCTCTTTATTCTTTACTCCCACCTCACCCTACATCCATTTATTTACCAAGACCTGTCATGTCTGCCTCCTGAATAACTTTCAAATCTGCCTCTTGCCTCTACTCCCACTGTCCCATGCCATCAGTTATGGCTGAGATTGCAGTAGCATCCTAGCTGGTCTCCTCTTCTATCCCCAACCCCACAGAGCCATTCTTCACATCACAGCTGGTGTAAAGTTTTAACTCAAAAGTGTTCTCCTTACTCTCTTGCTTAAAACCATTTAATGGTTTCTCATTACTCACAAAGGGAAGTTCACACTCTTAGCATTGCCCTAAAAGCTCTTTATGATCTGGTCCCTGACTACCTTTCTAGTATTATTTCACATCATTCTCTGCAGGGTTCACTATGTCCCCACCACTCAGGATTTCTTAAAATCCTTCTAATATACCACCAGGGCATTGCACTCTGCTTTAGGGTTTTGACATAAGCTGATTTCACCACCTGGAATGCACTTTCTGTTCCCTTTAGGTCTTAGCTTAAATGTCACTTCCTCCTCTAGGTTTTTCCTGTTCAGCTTAAGTCCAACTGTTAAGAAGTTACTCTAACACTTGACATTTCAGTAAGCTCAGAACATTTTAAAATAATAGTTCAACGTCTGTATTCCTCACTTTATCAAAAATTCTGAGGGCACAGCAGTCTAGCACAGGGTCTGGCATATACTGGGTACCCAGTATGTCCTCATTAGGGGTAAGTAAGAGAGTGAATGGAGAAGCTAAAACACAGAGAAGTAGACATTGTTGTCCCCATTCTTGACTCCACCTAGTTGGTAGTCCTAGTTTGGCAGTCTTCGAAGTTGTTCCGGCCAGGTACAGTGTCTCATGCCTGTAATCCCAGCACTTTGGGAGACCAAGGCGGCAGATCACCTGAGTTCAGGAATTCGAGAACAGCCTGGCCAACATGGTGAAACCCTGTCTCTACTAAAAACACAAAAATTAGCTGGGTGTGTTGGTGGACGCCTGTAATCCCAGCTACTCAGGAAGCTGAGACAGGAGAATCTCTTGAACCCAGGAGGCCAGGTTGCAATGAGCTGAGATCTCGCCATTACACTGTAGCCTGGGCGACGAGCAAAACTCCATCTCAAAAAAAAAAAACAAAAAAAGTTTTTGCCTCCCTCCTTTATAAGCCATAGACTTTCCCTCTACTCCATTGTTATGTTTCTACATTGCTCTAATTAGAAACTTGTGGATGAACCTTCTGGTTTAGAGATTATATAATGAAAAATGCTATCTTAATCTTTTAACAGTCAAAAAAAGTAGTCACAAGGCAGGATTCAAACATAAAAACCCTGGTAAGTATCTCTAAATATGTGTGGACAAAATAGAGATACATTTACTCTCCCCAGGAGCAAATTTGTTGTTGTTGTTGTTGTTGGGGGCAGGAGGTATGTTTTTAGTTTTTGCTTTTTTTGCTTGAAACATCTCTCAGAAAGGAAGTTTTAATCACTCAAGCCTTTTGACAAATACGTTCAAATGAGTTACTTTTTAAAAGCTCCTCTGAACTTCGTGCCTAGGAAACGAGCTGCCTGCAAATCAGTGAATGGCTCTCATAAGTACAAAGGGAATTCCAAAGATGTGAAACCTCCAGATCTCTGGATCCATCATGAGAGACTGGAGCTGAAACCCATTGATAAGTCTCCAGACCCAAACCCCATCATGACTGATACTCCAATTCCTCGCAACTCTCAAGATATCACACCAGTTGACAACTCCATGGACAGCAATATCCATCAAAGGCGAAATTCATACAGAGGTACCATTTTAAGTGCAGGTTTTTTCTCAAATGTTAGGAAACTATTTTCATTTAAATCTTTTTTTTTTTCCCTGAGTTTGCCTTCATTTGGCAATTCCTATATGAGATCAGATTTAGAGAAATGTGTATGATAAGATTTGGGAACATATGATGAAGAATACCTAGCTTCTTATGGGAGAGAGATTCTGTAGCCATACGAGACAATCTTGCATATCTTTTAGGTCTCTCATCAGGCTTCAGCAGCGTGATATTCAAGGATTTGAGGCTAGCTAGGCCATGTCTGTGCATTTCATTCTGTGTCTTCAGCTGGCTTCCAGCTTGCATTGTGGTATTCAGAACATTCTTGGTCTGGAGGCTCTTACAGACACCCTGTGAAGCATGGTGGGCAGCATTGTGACATCCACATTGATTCAGCAGGAACTCTTGTAATGCTCTAATGATCATTTTCCTCTTTATTTCACTTCTTACAGAAATGTCTTGTCCCCATTATGCTGTTTGTGAATTCTGAATCCCCTACTAGAAATGTTTCACTGTTGAGGCTGCTCAGTGGCGTAGGGCACATGCTGGTAACTAACCTCCACATTTAACATCTAGGGCATGAGTCAGAGGACAGCATGTCTACACTGGCTGGAAGGCGAGGAATGAGACCAAAAATGATGATGCCCTTTGACTCCCAGCCACCCCAGCGTAAGTAGAAGCATCTCTTTTCCTCAGTGCTACCAATCTGTTCAGTCATGTGGGGGAACAACTATGAATGATCTTTTTGACTTCACTTGATTCTAACACAAAGATAATCTACCAAAGCTTTGACACCTTGAAGGAGGAAGTACCAAACACTTGCCATATTTTGCAACAAACATTATTCTTGAGGCTAGCGTCGTTATGTTTATGGTAAATAAGCTGAAAAGCCAATGTCTCCAGATTCCCAGAAGTAGGAGAGTAACTAGTCTCCCTAAAAGTGCATCATATCTCTATGGGAGAGATGGGAAAGCTTCCCTCCTCCAGACTAGAGCTAAGGACGGTCTGATGTTACAAGTTTTCATTATGCTGCCTGACACCAGTGCTGATGAGCACCTGTGAAATTTATTTTTTTAATTAATAGATTTGAAGGCCAAGCAAGATGGCCCACACCTATAATCCTAGTGTTTTGGGAGACCAAGGTGGGAGCATTGCTGGAGGCCAGGAGTTCTAGACCAGCCTGGGCAATGTAGTGGGACCCCATCTCTACCAAAAAAAAAAAAAATTAAAAATTAGCCATGACAAAAATTAGCCAGGTATGGTGGTACATGTCTATAATCCCAGCTACTCAGGTGGCTGAGGCATGAGAATCGCTTGAACCTGGGAAGCAGAGGTTGCAGTGAGCCAAAATCGTGCTGTTGCACTCCAGCCTGGGTGACAGAGTGAGACTCTGTCTCAAAAAAAATAAAAAAAATAAAGCCAGGCATCGTGGCACACAACCTGTAGTCCCAGCTACCCAAGAGGCTGAGGCTACCCAGGAGGCTGAGATGGAAGGATTACTTGAACCCAGCGTTTAAGGTTGCATTGAGCTATGATTTTGCACCATTGCACTCCAGCTTGGGCAACAGAGCCAAGAGCCAGTCTCTAAATTAATTAATTAAAATAATACAATTTAAAAATAAAATTAGTAGACTTTATATTTTAGAATAGCTTTAGGTTTTACTGTATGGAATTTTTTTTTTTTTTTTTTTTTTTTTGAGACAGAGTCAGAGTCTTGCTGTGTCGCCAAGGCTGGAGTCCAGTGTCACGATCTCAGCTCACTGCAGCCTCCACCTCCCGGGTTCAAGCAATTCTCCTGCCTCGGCCTCCCAAGCAGCTGGGATTACAGGTGCTCACCACCACACCTGGCTAGTTTTTTGTAGACACGGGGTTTCACCATATTGGCCAGGCTGGTCTCAAACTCCTGACCTCAGATGATCCACCCAACTCGGCCTCCCAAAGTGCTGGGATTACAAGCCTGAGCCACCACGCCCGCCCAGCCGGAATTTTTTAAACAACATTTTTCATTCTTGATTCATGCCTCACTTTGATAAGCATAAAGGTTTCTGAGCCTCTTTTAATAATAGTTGAAATTCAAAATAAATATCATGATTAAACCAGAAAGCAGTGGGACAAACCGATTCTTTCAAACTACTGTGTCCTCTCTCGTCACTGTTTTCAAGGAAGTGAAGCCTTTCAGACTAGCTAGCACAGTGGGGCTTGCAGTTGAGGGAATTCTCAGCCATCTGTCAACAAACGATGAGATTTAATAGCCATGAATATCATACATGCAACGAGGTACACCGTGACATCGTGCACTTGGAAAAGTTCCTCAAATCCCCAACCTCTTGGTGGAAGCTTCAAGCACGTGGGTGTCTGCACACACATTCCCTCTCCCACAAACACTGTACACAAACATGTAAGATACTGGATTACAAAAACCATCTTTGAAAGAGTAATACCCTATTTGTTAATAGGTAATTTCAGCTCAAAGTAGCTTATGCTTGTGGTCCTTGATGGAAAGAAAAGCCTGGACTTGGAAATGCAGGGGAAAACCATGGTTTCCCTCTTACAAGAGGTGCCCTGGATGGGGTTCCCAGCTTTAAAGATACAAATGCCCAAGAAGAGTAAATTAATCCATCCCAGTTGCTTCTGATTGATCAAGAAGATGCTAGCACTATACTGCTTATTTGTTTGTTTTGTATAAGACTTGAGTTCCTACCTGAACTGGCTTATTTTGAAAACTTGTAAACTTTTACTATCTTTATTTCTAGATGTATTACTTTTAAATATGTTAAGTAAAAAAGATATGTTGTCCAGTTGATATCATTCTTCTTTTTTTGATGTTGGGGAAGGAGTTTGCACCAATATACAATATTATTTAATTTGTGCCTTAACAGTTGGGTGGGTAAGTGGAATCTTTTAAAAACCTGCAACCATAAGATCCACTTGTGGTCTTTAGGTTTTCAGATACTGTTTTTAAAACCCGCATGGCTACAGTTCTGTTTCACAAGCTGGTATCCCCTGAGCTCTGGGCCCTGGAATGCTGCAGGAGCCATATACCCACCACCCACCTTCCCTGGTCTTAAATGACTGAGCAGTGCCAGGAAGGGTTTGCTGGTGCTGGGACATGGCTCCATCCAGGGCCATGCACCGAAGCAACAAGTTCAGAGTCAGCTAACAGCTGCTGATTTCCTACTATATCCTAGGCAGGCACATTCACACTGCTTTATTTATTTTTTTTATTTACTTACCTAGAAAGACTGGAAATGCCTTATAAAGGGGAAAAAGTCAATTTTGTTTTTCCTTTGTGAGAGTCCTAAAATGCTTTCAAATTGTACTTTCCTAGGTAAAAATCAGGTTTATTCCCCCTACCCCAGCCTGAATTCTGGAAAACACTGAGTCTGAAGCACCTACTTCTAAAAACTACCTGTCTTCCCCTAGAGTTGCCGACTCCCCAGTTACCCCAAGAGCCCTCCTCAGACAGCTTTCCTCTGTTGTTTTATTCCCGGGCACAACCTGGAGCCTCTGGTCCCCAAGAGCAGCACCTGAGGGAAAGCCCCTTTTTTGTTCCTCAGGCCTTGAGAAGGGAAGGAAGGGTCAGCAGTGCTCAGGGGTCCCAGTCATGCCACCTGCTTGCTTGCATGTGGCCAGGACAAGGGATAGCTGGAAAGTAAAGGCATCCATTTTGTTGACCAGGATTTCTTTTCACCAGAGTAATGTTGAATAGCCCCACAAAGACTTTAGGGAGATCCTTGGGGACAGAAGACATTTCAATAGGCCACTAAGTGTTAATTAAGTAGTATTGTTAAGTTCATGAAGCCTTTGTTTGGAGAAAAAAAGATTCCCAGTATTGTTAGTCAGCTTTGGCCTATTTGCCTGTTTGGTGGGGGTAGAGCTGGTTATCTTGACCTTAAACGCACCATTTCTACAACCACTCCAAGGGAGTTCCTCAGAAAAGTTTATTCTCAGACTCTGGGCTTCTAATTTTATCTGTTTCCATCTCAGATGGATAATGAAGCCTCATAGAAAGTTGTACATGGAATCTCTGTCTTCATAGAAAGTAGTATGTGAAATCTGTGTGGAAATTTCAGATTCTTTAGCTAAACGCAGTTAATTGAATCCTTAGCCAGTGTGGGAAGGAAAGAGCCATTTATTCTCTTACATGCAGATGGGTATGGCTGAGTCCCCAGACTGGAAGCAGTAAAAGATGGTGCCATCGGCCAGTGGTTCATGCTTTTAGTACTAGATGGGACCATCAGAGTTCAATTCCATTTGCATTTATTTTAAGACATGAAAGCCGATTAAACAGCTGCTTATTTATTTGGCCTAAATACCCGTTAAATGCTTCATACAGCAGTTTTAACAAAGGCAGAATGAATTAGGAATATACTCAAAAAAGAAGGGACTTCTTTCTATCCTTTTAGCAGGACAAAATAGAAAATTTATGTGTTGGCTTATGGATTTATATTTTGTGACATATTCAAATAGATACTTGTAATAACTCATGTAATCCATGTTTATTATAGTAGAATTGGAAAATACAGATAAGCCAAAAGAAAAATATTATTTTAATCCTGACCACTCTTCCCTGCAAGATAATAACTATTAACATTTTAGTGTATATTCCTTTTTTTCTATATATATGTAGACATATGCAAAAGAGTATCTTCATTTTTAAAAAACAACGTAAAAATCAATGGCTAATTGACCAGATATAGCCAGCTGCCACCAAAAAACCAAGGGAGTGTTTGGATTGTATGGGAGGTGGGAAGGGGGTGACTTTGCTCTTAAACTGTGATTTGTGTGTGTTTGTGCAAGCATGTTAAGCATTTCTCTGTCTTGTGTTCATTCACAGCTGTGATTAGTGCCCATCCCATCCATTCCCTCGATAACCCTCACCATCATTTCCACTCCAGCAGCCTCGCTTCTCCAGCTCGCAGTCATCTCTACCACCCGGGCAGCCCATGGCCCATTGGCACATCCATGTCCCTTTCAGACAGGGCCAATTCCACAGGTGAGAGATGAGGATCAAGCCCAGATGGAAACCATTCCAAAAGAGTCGGCAAGCGGAAATGGGGAAGGACTTGCCCTACTTAGAAGAGGGATTTGGAATTTTTCTGTTTTATTTAACTTAGCATAACATTTCTGTGACTGACTCAAATTTGTTTCTGTAAAATTCACCCCATATTTCTACTTAAGTTTTAAACATTCAGTGCAAGGTTTCCTTTTAGTAAAAACAGTAGCTCTAATCACATAAGCATCCCTTTTTCCATAAACTTGCACTTTAACTCAGTCTTTTTTCCAATTTCTTTCTTTTAATCCTCTAGTTTGAAAGGAAAACTCATCCTGGGTGATTTCAGACACTAGTGGTTGCCTTTGCCTGGCAGTCACCCTAACGTTGGGTAGGTCCAAAGGTTAACTGTTACATACAGGTTACTTCCACCGTGGACCAAAGTGCAAACAACATCCAAGGAGCAGTGGGGCCACCAGCCACGAGGAGTTGTATGTATTGTAAACCACAGGGTGCCTGATGTAAACCTCAGGGTTATTAAAATTAGGAAGCAATGCACAAGAATAGATCCTCTCTGAAGAAACAGAAAATTACCTCTGGAGTGTATTTAAAGAAATACGTTGCTAGACAAACATGTCCCAGTTTGGAAATCTTAGGAAACCGCATTATCAAACAGTTTTAAGGAGGAAAGAAATAGTGAAGGTGTGGGGACAGTAAGCGGCATAAATATTCTTCATTAATTGAAAATTAATTTTCATCCTCAGTTTTAAACGGCAAGCCTAGTAACTTCCCATATATTCAACATATTATTTTTCCACCATTTGAAACTTGCCTATTAATAGTTATTATGTTACTGATAGAACTGAGTTTTGCTGGTCTGGGGAATAAGGGAATTTCAAGTGAGTTCCATTTTAAAAGAACCTCAAAACTTTATGCTGGAAGTTTGGGTTTCTAGTAATATCCCCATTCTTTTAAGTTTTTTGTTTTTCTTTGGTTTCTTTGTTTGTTTGTTTTTGAGACAGAGCCTCAGTCTGTTGCCCAGGCTGGAGTGCAGTGGTGCGATCTCGGCTCACTGTAACCTCCACCTCCTGGGTTCAAGCAATTCTCCTGCCTCAGCCTCCCAAGTAGCTGGGATTACAGGCACACACCACCACGCCCGGCTGATTTTTGTATTCTTAGTAGAGACAGGGTTTCCCCCTGTTGGCCAGGCTGGTCTCAAACTCCTGACCTCAAGTGATCCGCCTGCATCGGCCTCCCAAAGTGCTGAAATTACAGGCGTGAGCTACCGCGCCCGGTCCCCATTCTTTCAAGTTTTCATCAATCATAAACATACCCAAAACATCAAATGAAGCTTTATTAAGGGGTGCCTAATAATTTCCAACATTATCTACTCCCAAAGCTATTACCTGATTTGGAGAATGCTGCTTGAACTCACATCTAAATTTGGCCTTCCAGGCTGAGCAGTGTGGCTCATGCCTGTAATTCTAGCACTTTGGGTGGCTGAGGCAGGAGGATCGCTTGAGCCCATGAGTTTGTGACCAGCCTGGGCAACAAGGCAAGATCCCGTCTCTGCTAAATATTAAATATATATATATGTGTGTGTGTGTGTGTGTGTGTGTGTGTGTGTGTATATATATATATATATATATAAATTTGGCCTTTCTACTATCTCCCTCCAAATCCCAATTTGGAGTCCTGCATTTAAGAAAGATAGTTTACAAGATGGACAGTTACTCCAGCCAGCTGCATGGAGAGCCAAAGTCTGCCTTACAGACATAGTCTCAAATAGAACAGAGGACCAGAAAGCAGTCTCCACACCTGCTCTTAGAAAGGAGGTTTTGTGCCCAACCCTGTTTCTCCATCTTTAAGGCCAAGGAATCTCACATGCTAGGATGTGGTCCTGCCTGAGTGGATGGCAGGCACCTTCCAATCAAATCAGCCCCTTCCTCCTTCCTCCTGGTTTTGGGGATTGGAGAGAAGCATGGCAGCTCCTACCCAGCCCTCTCCCTTGTGATCTAGTGTTGGTAAGCATTCCCTGCTCTACGGACCTAGGCAGAAAGTGAAGAGAGGAGGAAAGAATAATTTGCATTACTGAGAGAGGCCATGCTTTGATGACTAGTTGGATAATAGAAGGTAAAACTAAAGTGATAGACTTACTGAAGACTGATTTGAAATGTAGAGCAAGTATCCAGAAATGAGCAAAGTTCTTTTTCACGATTGTACTTTGCTAAGCTCCTGTGCCTCTGGAGTTCAGAGTGTTGCCACAGCTTGGTATATATGGGCTAAGCAGGGCCAGTCTCTGCTCTAAGGAGCATTCACTATGTCACCACCACTTGACATTGGAAAAGCACTTTCCTCTTGTCCAATCACTTGGCCAGTGTGAACTCTGTGTGTCTTAACTCTTTAAGAGGCAAGTCAGTCAGGAAGTAGCCCCCTTGCCAAAGCAGGAATTTTACTTACAGCATGGATTCTAAGCAGGCCAGTGATTTTGCACACTGTCAGGGAGCACCCTTCATGAAAAAAGCAACATGCCTGGGGCCCCCGGAGTTGTGCAAGGCAGCCCTAGTCTGTGGTAGCAGGCCTGGGTGCTGACTCATGTAGGCAACCCCATTTTCCTTTTTCACCTTTTGCGCCATCTCTTTGGCCCTCAGAAGCTTATATATCCAGTTACAGACCGTTGAGGCAGTCAGGAGAGGCCTGTTTGCCCAGAGCTGACCTAACATATCTGTCAGTACAGGCTGACATGGTCTGAACATGAGTCTACTGTTCTCTCTCCTCCTCCCTGCTACCCTTCCTAGCCAGCTCCTACCCTGCCCAGCTTCTCCCTGACCCAGGATCACAGAGGGGGACCACCAGCTCCCCCGCCGTGGGGATGGCTAGCTTGAGCAAGCCTAAGAAGATCCTCAGCACACCCCTTTAAGGGGTGAGGAGTGACCTAAGCCTGGTAGGGCCAACACAGTTAGGCACACTTGGGAGGGTGTATGAGTCCCTCATCCATGGACCCAAGATCAGAGGTGCCACTCGTGACTGGTGTGGCCTGACTTCTCAGAGCACAAGGGCACAGATTCACTGCTACCTCAGCAACAAAGGCAGGGAAATGTGTTGGATTTCTGCAGATTGCTCGTGCTTTACAGTATCTCCATCTGTGGGGATACATTCCAAGACCCTCCCCCTCCCCGCGCAGTGGAGGCCTGAAGTCGCATGTAGTACTGAACCCTTTATATCTGTTTTCTCCATCTGATAACCGAGACAGCTACTAAGTGACTCAAGGGCAGGTAGTGTACGCAGTCTGGATAGGCTGGACTAAGGGATGAGGCACATCCCCAGTGGAAAGGCGTAAGATTTCATCATGCTACTCAGAACGGTGCAAAATGTAAAGCTTATGAATTACTTATTTCTGGAATTTTTCATTTAAATTTTTGGACAGCAGTTGGCCACAGATAATTGAAACCATTGAAAGCAAAAGCATGGATAAGGGGGACTACTGTACTTGTTAAGGTTGAGGACTCCAGAAGTCAGAAGAGGCCTTCAGGCCACCTGGTACAGTCCATTGCCCTGAGCTGTGTCCCCGTCCCTCTCCTCACAGGTGGGGAAGCTGGTCACCAGCTCATGCTGTTGGAAGGGTCTTCCTTATGTGGTCTCCCCGGGCCTTGGTGCTGCTTCTGCCCCACAGGGTGGGGGCAAGTGGTAGTCTGGGTGTGGAAAGGTGTGTGGTGGTCCAGAGCATGTGTGTGGAAGTCGGAAGGCAGGGATTCAGATTCCACCCTGCTAGTTCTTAACTGTGCAAATGGGCAATTTGCTTAACCTCCCAGTGCCTTCTGAGTTACTTTGAGGATCTAGTGAACTAATGCATGTAAAGCAGCTGGCATAGTGCTTGGCTTAAAGTAAGCACCCAGTAATTTACAAAGAAAAGAATAGATAGATATTCAAGCACCGTGTTCAGCACTTTTCATACATCTCATTCAATCCTCAAAGAATTATGTGTTATTCTCCCTCTTTTGTAGATGAAGAAACTGAGACTCAGAGATATTCAGTGACTGTCAAATTCACCCAGCTAGTACACAAAGATTGGAGTCCAGGTCTGTCTGACTCCAGAGTCCGTGCTTTTCTACCCTGCTGTGCTGCCTTCCAGAACAACTCTGCCCCTTCTTATATTTTGAGATTGTTATCATGTTCTTCCTGAGCCTTCCCTTCTCCAGGCTAATCTACCCCCATTTCTTTCTCTGAATCAAAAATGCCCTTCATTTGGCATGATCTGAAAGCTGTGTGCAGACCTCTGGGCTGCTCTGTTTGTTGTCCAATTCTCACTTGAGCTATGGGTTTTTTGCTGTGATGAGGCCATGCACAGTCCCTGGAGGCATGAAGGCCTATGGCATTGGCCTCTCCTGCAGTGACCGCCAGGCCTTGTCAGCAGAGCTGGCTACTGTCAGGTACCCGGCCAGCCTTGGTGGTTAGCCATGGTTGTCTATGAAAGGCCACTCTCTAAGATTCCAGTGAGTGAAGTTTTTAATTTTCTTTTATACTTATTATATCTTAATATCTTAGTCATCTCAGGAACCTTTACAAGTGCTTCATAATAAATAATGAGGAGAACTTTTAATCTATAAAATTGTGATCACTTAGCTGTGAGGTGAAAAACTGGAATAGCTGGTTGAGTACAAAATTGCTCGAGACTCCATTCTTATCCCTGGCAGTGGTGCTAATCCATGTTCTCTTGGACTAGCACTGATCGCAAGTGCTATTGAGCTGGTTCAGGGAACCCCTAGAAGTAGCCAAACTCTGGGACTTTCACATATTTAATGGCAAAAAAAATGCTAACGTTTAGACTTTCCTGCTGTAGAATCCGTTCGAAATACCCCCAGCACTGACACCATGCCAGCCTCTTCGTCTCAAACATGCTGCACTGATCACCAGGACCCTGAAGGTGCTACCAGCTCCTCTTACTTGGCCAGCTCCCAAGAGGAAGATTCAGGCCAGAGTCTTCCTACTGCCCATGTTCGCCCTTCCCACCCATTGAAGAGCTTCGCCGTGCCAGCAATCCCGCCTCCAGGACCTCCCACCTATGATCCTGCATTGCCAAGCACACCATTACTGTCCCAGCAAGGTGAGTGAGGATGGCAGCACACCTGGAGGGAGCACACCTGGAGGGACCCTTTGGCTCAAGCTTGGGACAAAGCCACCCCTTCTTTGAAGTATAGCAAAGCAAATATCCTCCAAGCCTATCTTAGCAATTCAGTTAGAGTAGCAGTGTGCCATTGCCCCGCCCAGGAAGTTTATGGCCTCCCCTTTTCTGGGAACACTTACAAACCGGAGAATAATTTGCTGGGAACCAAGGGCTGACCTTTTGAATTGTGTTTTATGTGCAGCACCTTTGGTGGTAAGTCCAATGGCATGGGAATGGATAGCAGATCTAGTCTCCCCAGACCCCTGGAATCACCTCACTTCGTAAGGTCCCTGCAAACTAGAGAAGGGATCAGGGAGGCCAAGGCTTGGACTCATAGGGTGGTGAAAGCAGAAGTAACCTCAGAATAGGGAAAGGAATCCTGTGAAGGGAAAGTCATTTACCCAAATCCACACAGCTCAGTAACAGTCCCCTGACCTCAAAGGCATGCTTGCTTTCTGCTCTTCCAAATTGTTACCTATTCATTTGCTTTAGAATAAGCCAGTGGTTTTCAAAATTTCTGGTCTCAGTATCCCTTTATAGCTTAAAAGCTATTGAGCACCTAAAAGAGCTTTTCTTCATATGGGTTATATCTATCAATATTTACCATATTAAAATTAAAACTAAGAAATTTTTAAAGTATTTTATTCATTTAAAAAAGCAAGTATCATGTTAAGTAGCATATTTTTATGAAAAACAACTATTTTCCTTTTTTTTTTTTTATTTGGGATGGAGTCTCGCTCTGTCACCCAGGCTGGAGTACAGTGGTGCAATCTCGGCTCACTGCAAGCTCCGACTCCCGGGTTCACGCCATTCTCCTGCCTTAGCCTCCCAAGCAGCTGGGACTACAGGTGCCCACCACCATGCGCGGCTAATTTTTTGTGTATTTAGTAGAGACGGGGTTTCACCACATTAGCCAGGATGGTCTTGATCTCCTGACCTCGTGATCCGCCCACCTCGGCCTCCCAAAGTGCTGGGAATATAGGCGTGAGCCACTGCGCCCAGCCGAAAAGCAACTATTTTCAAAACAAAAATATAGTGAGAAGAGTCGTTTTATTTTTTGCAGATCTCTTTAATGTCTGGCTTAATAGAAGACAGCTGGATTTTCCTATCTGCTTGTGCATTCAATCTGTTGCAATATGGTGTTTTGGTTGAAATATAAGAAGAAAATCTGGCCTAACAGATATGTAATTGGAAAAGGGAAGAGTATTTTTATAACCTTTTCAGATAATTGTGGATATTCTTTTTTGATACTACAGCAAAACTCAGCAAGTTGTAGTTTTTTAAAGGTTTGTTTGTAAAGTGAAATCTGAAACTTTATCTATGAAATATTCACACTTCATTCCATTAAAATTCATTCATCTGTCTTGCATTTAATGCATGATACTAAAACATCACACATCGGTCATTTAGAAAATATTGGTCCACTACATTATGCAAATTCTGCAAATAGTGATACATTTCATTATTCAGTATCTAAAAACATATTCATTAATATCATCAAAATGTGTAAGTATTAAGTTCTCAAGACCATGGTGGCGGATGCAAGTTTTCCAAAATCCTGATTTTTACTTAAAACTTAAATTTTATCATTGGCAAGAAACACTATCCATTGTGTTCCTTGAATTGACAGGCTCACTTTGTTCATTTTCTAAAAGATGTCTCAAGAACCAGTTTGTCTGTCTTTGAACTAACAGTGATATTCCATGATAAAAACATTCAACTCAAAACTCAAAACTATCACAAGTACCTTTATTTAAGACAGCTGTTGGCCGGGCGCGGTGGCTCACGCTTGTAATCCCAGCACTTCGGGAGGCCGAGGCGGGTAGATCACCTGAGGTCAGGAGTTCAAGACCAGCCTGGCCACCATGGTGAAACCCCGCCTCTACTAAAAATACAAAAAGTTAGCCGGGTGTGGTAGCAGACACCTGTAATCCCAGCTACTCGGGAGGCTGAGGCAGGAGAATCACTTGAACCCGGGAGGTGGAGGTTGCAGCGAGCCGAGGTTGCTCCACTGCACTCCAGCCTGGGCAACAAGGAGAGACTCCGTCTCAAAAAAAAAGACAGCTGTCATACTTTGCACACAGCTGAAGTACTTTATGCATACTTTCCATTTTGTCACATACAGTAAGGTCAAGATTTAGTAAAATAAAAAATATGTACTCCTTTATTAAGGATGGTTCTTAGTGAAACTGGCTTTTTTAAACTGCACGTGCGTGTCAGTGAATGGCTTTACAGTTTGGCACCACTGCCTTAATTTGTGCTAAGGCTCCAGCAGCTCACCCACTATTGCCTTTGTATCCTCAGTGCAAAGGCAAACACAGTGGAAAGGCAAATAATGTCTTACTATAAAGAGAGCTTTGGCCTTCCAGATATCCTGCAAGGGTTTGTGGACTACCACACTTTGAGAACCACTGGACTAGGATATTGGTTTTCTAGAGACAGTGGAATATTTTCTCTGGCCTCATGAATGCCCTGCTATCTCCCTCTTTCCCTCTTATTCCAGTAACTTTTCAGAGCAGTATCCCTGCACTGGGTCTGTATGTCTCTCTCACCCTGAAGCAGCACTTGGACCTTAGGGCCTTCATGAGGTCTAGGGGAGGCAGGCTTGGCCACATATCTGATGGTGCCCTTTCCCCTCAGCTCTGAACCATCACATTCACTCAGTGAAGACAGCCTCCATCGGGACTCTAGGAAGGAGCCGGCCTCCTATGCCAGTGGTTGTTCCCAGTGCCCCTGAAGTGCAGGAGACCACAAGGATGTTGGAAGACTCCGAGAGTGTAAGTTCGTGGGGCCATCAGTCCAGCCAGATTGCCTGGGAACATGCCCCAGGGCCTGAGACTGCTGGTCAAGCTGATATTCTGTGCATACCAGGCCCGCCACCCAGAACTATGAAGCAGATACACTCATTCATTCAGTAGATACAGTGTTGAGCATCTCTTCTGAGCCGGGAACTGTGCTGAGGACTTGGTCTGCTTTCTTTCCCATATCCACTCTTTTTTTTTTTTTTTGAGACAGAATCTTGCTCTGTCTCCCAGGCTGGAATACAGTGGCATGATCTCGGCTCACTACAACGTCTGCGTCCCGGGTTCAAGGGATTCTCCTGCCTCAGCCTCCTGAGTAGCTGGAACTACAGGCACCCATCACCATGCCTGGCTATTGTTTTGTATTTTTAATAGAGATGGGGTTTCACTATGTTGGCCAGGCTGGTCTTGAACTCCCTACCTCAGGTGATCCACCTGCCTCAGCCTCCCAAAGTGCGGGATTACAGACATGAGCCACCACGCCCGGCCCCCATATCCACTCTTGAACATCTTAAATTAGCTTTTCACACTAGCCCAGCTAATGGCCCCTTCCCCCACTTCCTGCCTGCCTTTTAGTTCTGTCCCTTCTGTCATTGTTCTTTTCTTGGTTTGAACCATCCATACATTCCCTCAGTTCTACTCTGTGACCTTTCCTGAGCAAGATGCTGGAGGAGAAAGTGCCTGAGTGGTTGTTCTCGAAACAAAAATCACCAGGGTCTTTCTTTGATCTTTCACTCTCAAACTCCAGTAAAAATGTTTTGCCTCTGAATTTCCAGGTACAGGATTCTCTAAGCGGAAAGCTTGGGGCCCAGAGATCCAGGGACATACCAACTGTGCTGACTGGGGCAGAGACCTAGAAGGGGCAAGCAGTGGGCCTTCTGGCCTGTGAAGTCATTATGACCCTGGGGAGTATGTGTTGGGAGAAAGGCATTGTGCATTATCAGGAAACGGGATCCTAGTGACCTTGGGTCTATCCTGCTACTTTCCACTCTTCTGAGCCACCCTGCGTGTTAGTAGCCAGTTTTCTGGGGCCATTTGACTACTGACCACATGATGCTTTGGCCTCTCTCTGGGCTCTCCTTTCTGGGCTGCTCCCTGGATCCAGCCCAGTAACAGTGTTTTCTTTTCCATAGAGCTATGAACCAGATGAGCTGACCAAAGAGATGGCCCACCTGGAAGGACTAATGAAGGACCTAAACGCTATCACAACAGCATGACGACCTTCACCAGGACATGACTTCAAACCTGAGTCTGGAAGTCTTGGAACTTACCCTTGAAAACAAGGAATTGTACAGAGTACGAGAGGACAGCACTTGAGAACACAGAATGAGCCAGCAGACTGGCCAGCACCTCTGTGTAGGGCTGGCTCCAGGCATGGCCACCTGCCTTCCCCTGGTCAGCCTGGAAGAAGCCTGTGTCGAGGCAGCTTCCCTTTGCCTGCTGATATTCTGCAGGACTGGGCACCATGGGCCAAAATTTTGTGTCCAGGGAAGAGGCGAGAAGTGCAACCTGCATTTCACTTTGTGGTCAGGCCGTGTCTTTGTGCTGTGACTGCATCACCTTTATGGAGTGTAGACATTGGCATTTATGTACAATTTTATTTGTGTCTTATTTTATTTTACCTTCAAAAACAAAAACGCCATCCAAAACCAAGGAAGTCCTTGGTGTTCTCCACAAGTGGTTGACATTTGACTGCTTGTTCCAATTATGTATGGAAAGTCTTTGACAGTGTGGGTCGTTCCTGGAGTTGGCTTGTTTTTTGGTTTCATTTTTATTTTTTAATTCTGAGTCATTGCATCCTCTACCAGCTGTTAATCCATCACTCTGAGGGGGAGGAAATGTTGCATTGCTGTTTGTAAGCTTTTTTTATTTTTTTTATTATAATTATTAAAGGCCTGACTCTTTCCTCTCATCACTGTGAGATTACAGATCTATTTGAATTGAATGAAATGTAACATTGAAAAGACTTGTTTGTTGCTTTCTGTGCAGTTTCAGTATTGGGGCGGGGTGGGGGGCTGGGGGTTGGTAATAGGAAATGGAGGGGCTGCTGAGGTCCTGTGAATGTTTCTGTCATTGTACTTTCTTCCAGAAGCCTGCAGAGAATGGAAGCATCTTCTTTATTGTCCTTTCCTGGCATGTCCATCCTTATTGTCACTACGTTGCAACTGGAGTTTGATTTGGATCTGGTTTTAAAATTCTTCTGTGCAATAGATGGGTTTGAGGATTTAGCGGCCCTGATGTCTTGGTCATAGCCTGGTAAGAATGTCCATGCTGAGGAGCCAGGTGTTGTATTTCTAATTGCCTGAGTCACACAGAATAGGGTAAGAGCCTGACCCCATTCTATAAATCAGAAAGCAAGGATGGAGACCCTTTCCTGCTGCTATTATTGGCTCTCTTTGAGGAAGTTGGAGGTTAAGGAAGGAACTTGTTTGTTTCCATATACGACTCCTTCTTCTCTCTAGTTCCAGTCTTCAGCCAGTCCAGCGCTCTCTTCCACACTTCAGAGCCCCTTCAGAGAAAGCATTAGCAGGAATGAGACAAGGCAGAGCTGCAGTGCCCCCTGAGGCTTCCACACATCTTTCTGAATATTATTTTTCAAGTAACAAGGGACAGGGACAGCGGAAACAGCTGCCACCCCCCCATCCCAGCAGCTCAGCTAAGCCCTGATGAGAATGAAGCCACAGGAGTTGTCTGAGGTGAACCCAGCCGCTCAGCCACACATGGAAGCCATTGCCTTTGCACATAGTTCTTGGGTTCTTTTTCCTAAAAAGGTAAGGAGCTGAGGTGTGTGGTTTTTTAATATTAAGAATATATAATGGAAAACACACGACTGACGCTCAGGCATCTTCCCCTACTCCCCAACAGATCCCCAGAAGACAGCGTGGAAGGCAGTGTAGACAGTAAATCGGGCTTCAGTTCTATAGCCAAGAAGAGATCAGCTGCTGAAACCACCAGTGGGTACCCCAGGCCACCTGCCTTTGAACTTGGGGATTTGCCATGTTTGATCTTGTCACATACTTGCTTTTTTACAAGATGAACTCTTTGTATTTATGATTTGGGGGGCAATGAAAGGTGCAATGCAGGAACTGCTGCTGCCGAGCTCGCTGGTCACATGGGGGTGCCAGGCGGGATTCTGGAAAACCAGTGCACTTAAACTGATCCTGAAGAGAGCTGTCCCAGCACTCTGGCCACCAGGGGGCCAGATTCCCCAGAAACTACCTTTTGCCCAAAGAACATGCTCAGTATTTGGGGCATTTCCTCCCACGAACCCTGACTGCTTCTGTTACCTCAGGGCCTTGGTACCTGGATACTGCCACAGAATTGGGGCGGGTGGGGGAGGGGCCTATTTTTAAATAAAATAACTGTTCAAAGTTGGGGGTTTTTTAAAAAATTAAGAAAAAGGAAAACTATTCTGTATTGCACCTTTTCACAATTTAATACATTTCTTACATTTTCCTGTGCTTTTTGAAACTAAACCATTGTGTGTCCTGTAGTGTCCTAGTTGAGCTGCCGCTCAGCAGCTTCCTCGGGGGGATTTGGAACACCTGTGTCTGTCGCCGCACTGCCTGCGGGAGGGGCCCGGAGGGCTGCTGGGACTGGCGTCTGTACACACTTGTTTGGCCTTTTCTGTAGTTGATGCTGTAAACTCTATGGCTTTTTAAAAACGATTTCATGTTTTTATTTAGTATTGGAAATCCAATACACTTTTTTAATCCAATCAAACTCTGGTCTGGTCAAACAGTTATTTTCCTTTGTCCTTAAAAAAAAAAAAAAAAAAAAAAACAACTTTGGGGCCCCCTGCTTCCCAGCCTCTAACTGACTTCACTGTTGCCTTCACAACTGTAAAGCCAGTAGTCTATGAGGAGACTCAGGGAAGGGTGGCAGGTGAGCCAGGAGGCTGCAGGAGGTGTTTGGACCGTCTACCAGTACCAAAAATGAGTCTTGTCCCTGTTCCCATCCCCCTGTTGCTGCCCTGCAGGGACTGAGTGGCCTGAGGAATCAGAGGGGGCCCCTGGCAGCCGTCCCTGAATGGAGTGCAGGCCATGTCCCTGCCGCGGCAGCGCATTCTGTTAGGGCAGACTGACTGTCCACGTGGGGCCTGGCCTCCCCACTCCCAGCCCCACCACTCATAGGGACCTGAAGCTGGAGCAGATGTCTCCTGGGATGCCCGCTTGCCCCAGGCTGCCTCACCTTACTGTGTTCACTGTGTAAGATTCCTCGTGGTGTCCCAGAGTCTGGGCCAGGGAATAGGTGACCTCAGCAGCCAGAGGCCTGAGCTTGCAATAATAGAATGAGGGCTAAACACAGAGCACAGTGTCCTCACTGCTCCCTTTGCCCCGCTGTTCATCTGCTCTGTGGCTAGAGTGTACTTTAGGAAGCCCAAATCCCGTCCTTCCCATTAGCCACACTCCACTGGGCTCAGGATGAAGTCCGTGCTCCCATAGCTGCAGGTTGGTGCTTGTCTGCCACAGCCTCCAGGTCCAGACTAATGTTGCCTTGTGTACCAGGGGTGTGGCCACAGAAAGCTACCAGTGAGGCCATTCTCAGTCTGCCTGGAGTGTCCTCTTTACTGCCATTCTGTCTTAAGTGCCGGGCGTCTGCTGCTACTATCCCTCCTGTGCGTCCCTAGGTGGAGCTCTTGGCACATTTTGCCGTGATTTGTTTGAGTCTTTTCCTGGGCCCTGTGGGCTCAGTGGGGACAAGATTATTTCTCACTCCTTTCTGAATGTCTAATGCAAGGGGCAGTTTCTGACAATAGCAGATGCTTGTCTCTTGGATGGATAGACAAACAGTCACGAGGACTCATGCCCTGGAGTGTGCTGAAAGGCTTCACACACACGCACAAGAAGCCCCCTCCTGACAGGGATCCTAGTAGGTCCCCAGTGTTCTGGTGCTAGAACACTCCCATTTCAGCAGCCATGGCCGTTTGGCCTCCTGGGGTAAACGTGAAAGATGAAAGATGACAGTCATGAGAAACGATGCTGGACTGGGCCCAGTGGCTCACGCCTGTAATCCCAGCACTTTGGGAGGCAGAGGCAGGCGGATCACCTGAGATCAGGAGTTCGTGACCAGCCTGGCCAACATAGTGAAACTCTGTCTCTACTAAAAATACAAAAATTAGCCAGGCATGGTGGCGGGCGCCTGTAATCCCAGCTACTTGGGAGGCTGAGGCAGGAGAATCGTTTGAACCTGGGAGACGGACGTTGCAGTGAGCAGAGACCATGCCATTGCACTCCAGCCTGGGCAAGAGTGAAACTCCATCTCAAAAAAAAAAAAAAAAGAAAAAGAAACAATGCTGCTGCCTCATGACCAACTTCAAGCTGGGAACTAACACAAGAATATCTTGCAGATTTGTTCTAAGATGAGCATATGGACAAGGCTCTATACGAAGAAGAAACACCTCTTCCCCTACCCCATTCCTGCCCCATCCATCCTCTCCCAATTGCAGCCACCTTCCTGCCAGAAGTGGGGAGAACCATCAGGAGAGACTGGAGACAAGCAATAAGCAAGCCATCAAATTGATGATGACAGGGCCATGGGCAGGGATTGGAGAACCAGGGAGCCAAGAGGAACCACCGCTAACCACAGACAGAAGAACCCCAGACAGCAGGTACCCGATTCTTAACCTAGGGTTCCTAGCTACCAAAGGAGGGAGTTCACCAGGGGTGCAGGAGGAAGAGGTAGGAGACAGTAGTTGAAAGAAAATAATACTTGTTTTTAATAATCTTTTAAATGTACATAATGTTGGAAAAGTGCTGCTTAAAACTACCACTACCCTCTAAGCATGGTGGATGATATTCATCTCAAGACGCCCTTTTCCTCAATTAGGAACTTGGTTTGTAAAATGAAAGGGACCTAAAGCTGAGCTCCAAAAGGTTGGTGGGAATACCTGCTGCTCTATAGCACAAGAATAATTCGGGATTTCCTGAAATAATTCGGGGTGGAGGGGACACGCAACCGGTATAATCAACAAGATGGTGCAAGAATGAGGGGCTCTGTGGGAAAGCACCCCAGTGGGAACTGGCTGGCCTCAAGGTGTTCAAAGACCTTTCTTAAATGGGAAGATCTTTTTGTTTGTTTGTTTTGTTGTTTTTGAGTCAGAGTCTCACTCTGTCACCCAGGCTGGAGTGCAGTGGCGTGATCTCGGCTCACTGCAACCTCCGCCTCCCAGGTTCAAGCGATTCTCCAGCCTCAGCCTCCAGAGTAGCTGGGACTACAGGCACCCGCCACCATGCCCAGCTAATTTTTGTATTTTTTAGTAGAGACAGGGTTTCACCATATTGGAAAGGCTGGTCTCGAACTCCTGACCTCGTGATCCACCTGCCTCGGCCTCCCAAAATTCTGGGATTACAAGCGTGGACCACCACGCCCGGCCAAATGAGAAGATCTTGCCCTATTTGCACTTCTATGGAGTGAACCCCCTCCAGCTCCCCAAATCTCATGTAACATCTGCTGTGTGCACATGGCCTTGAATGTGTTACTGGATACTCCCCCAGTGAAGAAAACAGCATCTGGGCCAACATGGCGGTGGGCAGGCCATGAGTCTGGCATGGCACGGGTGACCCATGAATGGAATTCGTTCGCTAGAAGCAGGAGCTGAGGGCCAGAAGTGACCATAAGAATCTAAACCTGAGAACTCTCAGAAGTCCAGGGGGCAAAGGGGGACACAGGTCAAGAAATGTGGGTTCCAATCAGCCTAATCCAGATTTTAAGAGGCAGACTGACCTCAGCTTGTGTCTGGGTTGCCATCGGTTTACAATTTCTCCCTCCTCAGGGTCCTGGAGCAAAGCCTCATCACCCTGTTACTAGGTGTCAGCCGCTTGCTAATGGGGTCTGCCTTCTGTGGACCTGGTTGCCCAAAGGAGAAATCTGGGAGCCATTCTAAATTCTTCCCTCAACACCACAGCACATTGCTCAGCAAATCCTGCCAGCTCTTACCTCTCAGAGGTCCCCCAGAGCAGCTCTTTGCTGTCTGGTAGGCAAACTACTAATTAAGCCCCCTGCCTGAGTCTCACCAGCAATCAGGGAGCGATCCTCCACACAAGTGTTCAGGTGCTGCTTCTAACGCAAATCTGATGCTTCCCCGCTGCTCAGCACTGTGCAATGAGAGCTCCAGCACCTGCCCTACGGTAGAGACTCCAGTGTGGCCCTGTCTGCCTCATCCCTTTTATTTCCCACTAACCTGCCCCTTCACCCGAATTTGGCCCTAACCATTGACAGCAATTTACACTTGCAGAATAAGCCGTGATGTCTGGCCTCTACTGTTTCCTCTGCCTCAATTTCTCTCTATCCCCTACCCTGACCACTGGCTTTCTCTGTCTGGTCATATCTATTCATCTTTGAAGGCCCAGCCTAACCATCCAGTCCCCTGATCATTCTTGTTCACGTTTCTGTCTCCGCCAATACACTGCGACCTCGCTAAGGAAAGCAGCTGTGCTTGGATTCTCCACCCGAGCACCCAGCACACCATAGGTCTTCACTAAATGAACTTGCCTCGTGAGGCAGATGGACTTGAAATCAGGTAACTAATAATACATCATGGCCCGGTACTGAGGGAATTTAACAAAGCCCTAATTCCTCCTAGGAGCATATACTTAAGGTTTTGCAGAGGAACTAAGGCTGAGCTGAGCCTAGGGTGTAATGTGAGGCTTATCTTTCTGGAGGAAGGAGGAGGCCACTGCAGAGCTGTGGAGCTGCCTGCTTCACGTGGCCATCAGTACAGATCCCAGCCATCCCATGTCACTCCTGTGCTCAGCCTCCTGTCACTGCATTCAGTGCAGAGGCCCCAGCAGGCCAGTGCAAAGGCTATGGAGGGTGCACAGGTCTGGCTAGCTGGCTTTCGGGGAGAGAGGGAGCTGGTCCCCCAGATTCCTGGAACACTGCAAGGGCAGTACTGGGCCCAGTCAAGCTAAGTTTGGCTGGCCAGATACCACAGCTTGGGGTCAGTTCTAGTGAGACAAGAATAAAGTGGTTCCTTTTGTAAACTCAAAACCCAGGTCTTGCCGAGAATTCTGGGCAGCTCATGGCTTTCTGGAGAGGAAAGAGCCAGGATTTACTTTTGAAGGCAAAATTATGGATCAGGCTCCTGCAGACAAAGTTGCCCATGATATGTAAGGAGAATCAGCCAATGAACATTCTAGACTAACACACAGAAGGGAAATTGACTGTAACCAAAGCCAGAGAGATCTCAGTGTGGGCAGGTGGGATGAGAGAAGGAATATTTGCGGCCAGTCAGAAAAGGGTCTTCCTCACCCAAGAAGCTGGAAATCTTCAGTTGTTTCCTAAGATACTTCTGAAGGCCCACTATATGCCAGGCACTGAGGATGCAAAATGAGTACGACAGTACTCATGAAATGGTAATTTCATGAAAAGAACATGAAAAGTGCTAAGAGACCCAAACAAAGTGATCTGGTAAAGTAAAGAAGGAATTTCCAACCCTAACTGGAGAGTTGCGTGTCACGAAGTAGGTGACACTGAGAATGATGGACGAATTCACCAAAGAAAGGAGTTTCTTCCAGCATTGCTTGAACTAATCTAAAAAGCAGGAAAAATTCCAACACTGGATAAATTACAACAGAAAATGCTTTTCAGTGATTTGCTCCAAAGACAGTAAGGGATGTCCGTAACAGGAACAGAAAATCTGACCCAAGTGGTAGATGAAAAAAGAGGTTGGGGTTTCCTCGGGGAAAAGCCTAATACTAAGAACCAGAGGGAAGCCTGACTGACGCTTATCAAAAAATAAGTAAATGAGTGATCATTATCTTCCCTGAGAATTTGTTGAGAATTTTGTGTCTATATTCATAAGGGATATTGGTCTGTAGTTTTTTTTGCAGGGGGGAGTGTTGTACTTTTTGAGTGGAGGGGTCTGGCTTTGGTATCAGTATAATACTAGCCTCATAGAATAAGGGAAGTGTTCCCTCCTTGTCTATTTTTTGGAAGAGTTTGAAGGATTGCTATTAATTGTTCTCTAAAGCTTTGGTCGAATTCACCAATAAAGCCATTGGGGCTTGAGCCTTTCTTTGTGGGAAGCATTCTTTATTACTAATGTAATCTGTCGACTTGTTATAGATCTATTCGGATTCTGTATTTATTCTTGAGTCAGTTTTGGTAATTTGTTTCTAATTTGTCCATTTTATCTAGGGTATCTAATTTGTTGGTATACAACTTTTTATAGTGTTCTCTTATAATCCGTTTTATTTCTTTAAGGCTGGTAGTAATATATTTTATTTGACTCCTGATGTTAGCAAGTCTCTCCTCTCTCTCTCTCTCTCTCTCTCTGTCAGTCTAGCTAAAGGCTGCCCATTTTGTTGATCTTTTCCAAGAACTAACTTTTGATTTTGCTGATTTTTTATATTGGTTTCCTGTTCTCTATTCTATTTTTTTCTGCTTTCATCTTTATTATTTCCTTTCTTCTGTTTGCTTTTAGTTTGTTCTTCTTTTCCTAGTTTCTTCAGGTGAATGTTTAGGTTATTGATTGGATTTTTTTTAAGTATCAGAGCATACTACTCTACATTTTCCTATAAGTACTGTTTCTGCTGCATCCCATGTTTTTGGAATGGTACGTTATCTTTTTGTTTTCATTTTCATTCATCTCAACTTGTTTTTTTCGGGGTTTTTTGTTGTTGTTGTTGTTTGTTTTTGAGACAGAGTCTCGCTCTGTCACACAGGCTGAAGTGCAGTGGCATGATCTCAGCTCACTGCAACCTCTGCCTCCCGGGCTCAAATGATTCTCCTGCCTCAGCCTCCCTTGTAGCTGGGACTACATGTGCCTGCCACCAGGCCTGGCCCATCTTTTATATTTTTAGTAGAGATGGGGTTTCACCATGTTGGCCAGGCTGGTCTCAAACTCCTGACCTCAAGGGATCCACCTGCTTCGGCCTCCCAAAGTGCTGGAATTACGGGCGTGAGCTACTGCACCTGGCTTCAACTTATTTTCTAATATCCTTTGTGATTTCTGCTTTGATTCAATGATTACTTACATATGTGTTTAATTTGTATATATTTGTGAATTTTTCAAATATCTGTTACTAATTTCTAAATGTTGTTCTATTGTTGGTCAGAGAATATATTTCATATTATTTCAATCCTCTTAAATTTATTGAGACTTGGTTTGTGGCCTAACAGATAGTCTGTCCTGTAGAATGTTCCACGTGCCCTTGAGAAGAATACATATTCTGCTGTTGTTGGATGGAGTGTTCCAGAGATCCCTCTTAGCTCTCTTTGGTTTATATTGTTCAAATCTTCTATTTCCTGGCTGATCTTTTGTCTAGTTGTTCTATCAGTTATTGAAAGTAGAGTATTGAAGTCTGCAACTATGAGTGTTGAATTGTCTATCCTCCCTTCCATTATGTCAGATTCACTTCATGAGTATGTGTGTGTGTGTGTGTGTGTGTGTGTGTGTATAATCCAAATAGATCCATAACAAGTAGACAGATTACATTAGTAATAAAGAACACTTACCGCAAAGAAAGGCCTAGGACCCAGTGGTTTCACTGGTGAATTCTACCAAAGCTTTAGAAAACAATTAATAGCAATCCTTCACAAACTCTTCCTAATTTTATATATATATATATATATATAATTTTTTTTTTTTTTAGAGAGAGACAGGATCTGGCTGTGTTGTCCAGTCTGGACTCAAACTCCGGGCTTAAGTGATCCTCCCACCTCACTCTCGTGAGTAGCTGGAACTATAAGCATGTACCACCATGGTGGCTTAGGAGTTTGGGGGCTCTGTTGTTAGGTATATACATATAATTGTTTAATCTTCTTGATGGATTGACCTTTTTCTCATTATAAAATGTTCTTTGTCTTTAGTAATAATTTTTGTCTTAAAGCCTACTTTGATATTATTAAATAGTATAGCCACTCCAGCTCTCCTTCAGCTAATGTTTGCTTGGTATGTCTTTTTGCACCCTTTTACTCTCAACATATTTGCATCTTTGAATACAAAATCTGTCTGTTGTAGACAGTATACAGTTGGATCATGGTTTTGTATCCATTCTGCCAATTTCTGCCTCTAAACTGAGTGTTTAATCCACTTACATTTAATGTAATTGCTGGTAAGGTAGGATTTACATCTGCCATTTACCTATTTGTTTTCTATATGTCTTGTGTCTTTTTTTTTTTTTTTTTTTTTGAGATGCAGTCTCACTCTGTCACCCAGGCTGGAGGGCAGTGGCATGATCTCAGCTAATTTTTGTATTTTTAGTAGAGACAGGTTTTCACCATGTTGGCCAGGCTGGTCATGAACTCCTGACCTCAGGTGATCCACCCACCTCCCAAAGAGCTGGGATTACAGGCGTGAGCCACCATGCCCGGCCATGTCTTACGTCTTATTTGTCACGCTATTACTCTATTACTGCCTTCTTTTTGTTAAGTAGATATTTTCTAGTGTACCATTTTAATTCCCTTGTCAAAAAGCATGAATCATGAAAGAAAAATTTGGTAAGTTGGATATCATCAAAATTAAAAATGTTTACTCTCTTAAAGTCATGGTTAAAAAGTGAAAAGTCAGGCTGGGCGTGGTGGCTCACGCCTGTAATCCCAGCACTTTGGGAGGCCGAGCAGGTGGATCACGAGGTCAAGAGATCAAGACCGTCCTGGCTAACACGGTGAAACCCCGTCTCTACTAAAAATACAAAAAAATTAGCTGGGTGTGGTGGCAAGCAGCTGTAGTCCCAGCTACTCGGAAGGCTGAGGCCGGGGAATGGAATGAACCCGGGAGACGGAGCTTGCAGAGCCAAGATGGCGCCACTGCACTCCAGCCTGGGCGATGGAGCAAGACTCTGTCTCAAAAAAAGAAAAAAAACGAAAAACTGAAAAGGCAAGCCAAAAACTAGGAGATGATAATCGCAAAACTTATATCTTATAAAGGACTTATATCCTGAATATATTACTTACAATTCAATAAAGTGACTCAGCAAAAACAAATGAGTAAATATTCGAACAGTCACTTTACCAAAGAACATATACAGATAGCAAGTAAACACCTGAAAAGATGCTCGGTATCTTTAGTCATTATGGAAATGCAAATTAAATCCAGGAATTAATATTATACACTCTCTTGAATGGTAAAAAATCAAGACTGACAACTTCAAGTGTTGCATGAATATGAAGTAACCGAAACTCTCATATGATTGCCGGGAGAAATGCAAGAGTATTCCAGCTTTGGAAAAGAATCTTGTGAAGTTTCTTATAAAGTTAAAAATATATTTATCAGGCCAGGCATGGTGGCTCACTCCTGTAATTTCAGCACTTTGGGAGGCTGAGGCAAGTGGATCACAAGGGTTCGAGACCAGCCTGGCCAACATAGCAAAACCCTGTCTCTACTAAAAATAAAGGCTGCAGTGAGCCGAGATCGAGGCACTGCACTCCAGCCTGAGCAACAGAGTGAGACTCCATCTCAAAGAAACAGAAAAAAAAGGAATATATATATATATATATATATATATATATATATATAATAGCCCAGCAATGCCATTCCTTGAGTATTAAGATAAACAAAAATCTACATCCATCTTGAAAATGACAGAAGTAGATTTTAAGTGTCCTCACCACAAAAAATGGAAAGTATGTGAGGTAATGTGATAAGTATGTCAGTTTAGTTATTTCAACGTAGTCATTCCACAATGTATACATATTTCAAAACGTGGTACATGATAAATTTACACAATTTTTCTTTGTCAATTTAAATAATTACCTAAAAAGAAAATCCACACCCAGATAAAGAATTGAACATAAATTTTCACAGGAGCTTTATTCTTAATAGCCCAAAACTGGAAACAATTCCATGTTCATGAATGGGTGAGTGAATAAACAAACTATGGCATAGCCATCAGAAACATTAGGCTAAAGGAGAGAAATCAGACACAGACCATATGCTTTATGATGATACTGATATGAAATTCTAGAAAAGTCAAAACTTTAGTGACAGAAAGCACACTGGCAGGGTTCAGGAGTGGGAGGAGGGGATTGACTGCAAAGAACCATGCAGGAACCTGGGGAGTGATGGAAAGAGTCTATGACTTACTCGTTTAGGTAGTTGTAGTACTGTCTGTCAAAACTCATTGAGCTGTGCACATAAAATTGCTGAATTTGATACATATGAGTTATACCTCAATAAAGAAAATAAGAGGCCAAGCTCAGTGGCTCAGCCTGTAGTCCCAGCACTTTGGGAGGCTGAGGCAGGTGGATCACTAGGTCAGGAGTTCGAGACCAGCCTGGCCAATATGGTGAAACCCCGTCTCTACTAAAAAATGCAAAAATTAGCTGGGCGTGGTGGCGCACACCTGTAGTCCCAGCTACTCAGGAGGCTGAGACAGGAGAATTGCTGGAACCCAGGAGGTGGAGGTTGCAGTGAGCCGAGATCACACCACTGCACTCCAGCCCAGGCAACAGAGTGAGATTCCATCTAAAAAAAAAAAAAAAGAAAAGAAAGAAAATAGAATTAGCACTAGCAACAAAAATATAAGGTACTAGGAATTAATGTAATGAAATGCAAAAACCTTCATGAAGAAAATGATAAGATTGTGTTGAAAGAATTGGCAGGGACAGTTAATACCCAGCAAAGATTGCAGGTGATCTCCCACACAGCACAGCCTCCTCTGCAGTTACGCTGTGGCCTTGTGACAATGGAATATAAGAGCAAGTGATGTTCACTGCTGAGAGATGTAGTTCAGATGCGGGAATCTCATCTAGTTGTCTCTTCTTCTCCCACAGTGATCTTGGAGAATGGGGGTTCAGTTCAAGTTGGTATCAGTGAGGAAAATGCTGCCTGGGCTGCACAGGACTTTACCCAAGCTGGAATAAACCTGTATTGTCTTAAACCTTGAAATTTGTGGCTTTTTCTGTTGGGGCTGTTTGTGCTCATTAATACCAAAGACATTAAAGAAGACCCAAATGTGGGAAGTTATACCCTGTTCATCCATGGGAATACACATTTCCGCAACAATGTCAATGTAATTTCAATCAGAAGCCCACTGGACTCTTCATGTACCTCAACAGATTCTAAAATGTCTGTGGTAGTGCAAAGAGACTGGAGTAGCCAAGACATTCCTTAAGAAAAAGCTGGGGGGCCGGGTGCGGTGGCTCATGCCTGTAATCCCTGCACTTTTGGAGGCCGAGGCAGGTGGATCACCTGAGGTCAGGAGCTTGAGACCAGCCTGGCCAACATGGTGAAAACCCGTCTCTACTAAAAATACAAAAAAACTAGCCAGGCATGGTGGTGGGTGCCTGTAGTCCCAGCTACTCAGGAGGCTGAGGTAGGAGAATCGCTTAAACCTGGGAGGCGGAGGTTGCAGTGAGCTGAGATCACACCATTGCACTCCAGCCTGGGTGACAAGAGCAAGATTCCATCTGAAAAAAGAAGAAGAAGAAGAAGAAGAAGAAGGTGGGGGACTTACTCTATATCAACATACTTTATAAAGCTAGTGTAACTAAGACAATTGACTGTTTGAATGGGGATAGACAAATAAGCTAATAGTACAGAATAGAGAGCCTCGACACAGACCCAGATATGATAGAGACGTGACATTGTATTGCATATTAATCAAGCCTCATTCAAGAAACAATGTATGAAAAATTGGTTATCCATATGCGGCAAAAAAGAAATTGAACTACGCCTTCACACCACACCAAAGTCAAGTAGAGTAAGGACTTAAATGTGAAAAGCAAAACTTCACTTCTAGAAAGAATATAGAACACATCTTTACAACATCAGGGTAAGATAGGTTTCTTAAGCAAAAAAGGCACTAAGGAAGTACTAGACATTAAATATATATATATATATAGCCAAAATTGACCTCATTAAAGTGTAAAGCTTCGTTTATCAAGGAACACCCCTCCAAAAAAAGCAAAAATACAAACCATAAACAGATATTTGCAATAAATATAGTGGACAAAGGATTTAGTTTTCCAAAAAGATGTGTAAAATTCTGACAAATCAATAAAAAGACAATAGAAAATTGATCAAAATATGTGAATAAATATTTCTCAGAAAAGGAAACACAAACAGCAAATGAATATACGAACAAGCATCCAACCTTACTGGTAATTGGGGATTTGCACATTAAAACACAAGTAGATATGACTAGATTGGGAAAAATAAGAAAGCCTGATGATTCCAATTGTTGGCAAGAATATGAAGCAAGAGCAATTCTCATACTCTGCAGGTGGGAGTGGAAATTGTTAGAACCACTTAAAACAGCTTGGCATTATCTTGTAAAGTGAAGATTAATTTACTCTGTGAGTCAGTTATTCCACTCCTAGATATAGAGCCTAGAGATCCTTTTACCATGTTTTTCAGGAGCCACAAACAAGAACGTTTGTCGCAGCAGTCCTGTTAATCACAGGAATGAAAACTGACTGAAATGTCTATGTTCGGAAGAACACATATGTAAATGGTGGACGATTCATATACCGGAATGCTATACAGCAATGAAAACGAACTATCCATGCATTGACAGGATCTCAAAATTACAGTATTGAATGAAAAAAACCCAAATTATTAAAGAATGCATGCAGCATACCATTTATGCAAAGTTTTAAAATTACAAATATATTCAGTGGTGTATGAAGATGGTGGGTATGGCCCACCCCTAATGCAGGTAATAAAAAGGCCCACTGTTTGTAAAGAAAAGAATAATAAAACTGACCAAAATCTGATTTTTATTGTCACCATACATCAGCAATTCTGGACAATATTATTGATAAAAATTCTTGCCAGAAAGGCAGCTACTTCCAATCTCCACTCCCCACCTTGGTGTGCAACTGAATACATTCTTTAGAGTCATTTGTTTCTATAGAAAGAGTATCATGAAAAGTAATGATAAAATTCAGGTGAGAGGTTTTCCTTGGAGGGAGGGAGAGGGACACACTTGGGCAACAGCATAGATGCCTTCAAAGGTATTCCTTATGCTCCATTCCTTATGTTCCATTCCTTAAACTGAGTGATTGGTACATGGCTGTTGATATTATTTTTTATATCTGATTTACATAATGTATCTCTTCAGTAGGTACGAAATATTCCACCCTCAAGAGAAAGAAAATTAAAGCAGCAAAATCAACAAGGGGGGCAGGTGGAGGAGAAGGTATGCTTTGTAGTGCACTGGAAGCTGCAAACCCAAGAAAGAATAAAAGGGCCGTGGTCAGTCAGAAGAAAATGAGGGACCCTGGAGCAGCTGCCCAGGCCGAGGCTCAGGGCATGCGGGGGCCTGAATTGGGGTAGGGGAACTCTGGGAAGCTTTTGCTTCCAGGCTGGGGAAGCCACAGGCCTAGGTGAGGTTAACCCCAGGAAGTGCATCTGGAGTGAGAAGACGGGGGCCAAGGCCAGAGGCCCAGGGAGCACCAACCTTTTGGGAGAAAGAAGAGCCCTTCAAGCTGAGGCTGAGCTTGAGAAAGGTGAAGCAGTGAGCAGAGGATGGGGTCCCATGTGCTGAGGAGGGCCTGGTGGAGGAGGTCACACCCTGCTAAGAGGACAGCAGGACGCCGGCTGGGAAGGAGGCCCTGGATTTCACAATGTGGGCAGGTGAATTCATCAGAAATTGTCAGAGCCATGCGGTGGAGGAGGAAATGAGGACAGGGAGGGGACACAGCTCTCCGGTGGGAAGAGTGAGGAGTAGCGGCTGGGAAGAGACGTGGAGTCCAGGTAGGGATCTTACGCATCTTTCAATTGTCCCTTTAAAATCCCAGTCGGGTTTAGCCCCACTAGGGAGAAAAAGTGCCTTCAGGCCTTCCCACAGCGCCAGCAGCACGAGCACAGCAGGTGTCCCTTGGGGCTGACGCATAGGGTGCTCGTGGTGGGGTGGAGGAGCTGTCTGCCCCTGTGCTGGGAGCATTCTATCACTGACACTGTCTGAATTGCTGGTACATGGTGATCAGAGGAAGCAAACTGACATTTAGTCACTTTTACCGTCTTTTAAAAATTCTCTACAGTTAACACACCCTTTGTTGCCTGCACCAGGGACAGACAGCTCCTACCGCCAGCCCTTGCTAAGGCTCTAGTGGGACGAGACCAGATTGAGTACCCGGCACCTGGGTGTGCAGCCCCGCTCCTTTCTTCTAGCTGACGGGGCTGGCAAATTCCTGCCTCTCTGAGCCCCTTTCCCTTTGGCTCACTGTAACTGAGGGAAATTCTGACCTCTGGGGTGGTTGGGCAGATGACAGCAAAGGAAAGACCCAGGGCCTAGCGCACAGGAGGTACTTACTAGGTGTCCTTCCCGCATCAGGGAACAGAGGAGACAGTGACTGAGGACCCCGCAGCGAATGCCCCACCCGCACAGGCTTCCTCTCAGCGGGGCCTGTCCCCACTGCTTCCCCACAGCCCCAGAGGCCAGGCCTCAGCCATTCAGATGCGGGGGAGGTGATCGCAGCACAGGGCCGCGCCCTGCCTCTGCCACTCCCGGGGTCCCCAAGAAAGCACCAACGCCTGGCCGCAGGGGGCAGTTGTCATGGGGACGCCAGGGCCCGCTGAGCCGCCTCCTTAGCAACGGGACTCCCAGGCCAGTTGCCATGGAAACAGCATCCCCTGGCAAGCGGTGATGGGGAACGGCTGGGTTTCCTGCCCTTTTCCGAGGACTTTCCCCTCCTAGGGCGGGAGACACGGCACTCCCTATACCGGCGGGAGCTGCGGGGACTTGGTTTTTCCAGTCGCCCGTCGCCACCCCAGGAGGGGGCCTCTGCCCGACCCCGCGAAGTCCCAGGGCCTGGAGGAACCCTCTGGAGACAGGGGTGGGGAAGGGGGCCACCCGGGGACCAGGCCTAGCCCCGAACAGGCACAGCAGTGGGAAGTCCGTGCCCTGCCTCCTTCCAGAGGCCCCACATGCTGCCTCTGCCCTCGGGCCCCCACCAACCCACACAGGAGCCCAGCGCTGTTCCCCCACCCCTCGGCCACCCTCTGATGCCCTCCCCCTTACCCAGTCACCTTGTGTCTCCAGCCACCCTCCCACTTCTGAGAGCTTACCTAAGACGGCATCCCCCTCTATCTAGCTGGATGGAGCCCAGGTGCACATTCACCACCCTCCTCCTCAGCCAGCCCTGGCAGTGGGGGTTGGGAAGGGTCTCACACCTCCCCCACTCCTGCGTTTCTCCCCTCCACTAGCAAAGCACACATGCCCACTCGCTCTCACCCTCCTCCTTAATGATTCTCACCAGTCCATCAGCACGTGCACACCTGTGTCCATAGCCAGGCCTTGCACATCCCCCGTGCACACCTCTATGCACAGAACACAGCTCCATGCTCTTGCAGGCATAGGTTTGCACATACACAAGTGCCCTCTGGGCCATGTCCCCTGCCTTCCACACCCGAGTTCCCAAGACTCCAGGATTTCCCAATGACCTCACCCCCACCCCTATCCCTGGCCCCTAGAAGAAGGTAGCATCTACTGGAATTTTTTTATTTAAATAAAATATACAATACGGCGCATTTACCGGTTTCTGTTTTAAAAGTGGATTTGAAAATTCCTTGTAGGTGACTGGGTGTGGGAGGGCCCATTGCCTGCACCTGTCTGTCCCAGTCTCTGCAGAGTGGCCAGGTTGGGTCAGAGCTATTATAAAATGCATGTGTGTGTAAGTAGAGAAGAGGGTGGTTAGGCCAGGCTCTGATGGCAAGGGGGCTCCTCATGGCCCTGGACCCTCCACCTTCACCCCTGCTGCCTCCAGGACAAGACTGTGGGTTTGGATCAAGTCCTGCTGCCTCTCAGAGCTGCCTTCCTTAAGGGGAAGGGGTGTGTGCAGAACTCAGGTTGAGGCTAAGTCCTTCCAGTTCTCAGAACTCCTGAGCCAGCACAGTAGAGACCAGTACTAGGCGGTGTCTAGTCTTTACCTAAGATCCCAGGAACCTTCACCCACTTCTCTCCTGGAGTACTGCCTCCCACTCCCTGCAGCCCATCTATGGAGAAATCAGTTTGTCTCACATCCCAGGATAGCTCAAGGCAAAACCCGATCTTGCCAACATTCTGGCTTGGAGCATGGAAGGTTCTGGATGGATAATGTGGGACCAGCCCTTCTCATTATTTGGGGATTGCAGCCATACCTGCTCTGGCCCTATAGGCAAGGGCAGACCCCTGACCTTGGCTCTGGCAAGATCCCATCTGGGAGGAGGGAGGATGGTGCCTCCAAAGGCATCTGAGCTGCTTTCTCGTTCCCGCAATCTGGAACCTGCTTATGGCTCCTAGTTGCCAGGACTAAGCCCAGACAATCCCTTACCCTATCACCCAAGGCCGTCCCTCTGACCCCTCAGCCTGGGGATCCCCTCCCAAAGCCCTGATCCACCACTCCACATCCACCTCAGGAATCTCCCCACCATACACTCCATCCCACCCACCATTCCCTCCCTCTCTCCCTGTTGAAGTCTTCCCACTTCTCAAGGCCTGGCTCCCACCCACCTCTGGCCACACACCTTCCTTGGGCCCTTAGGGAGGCCCAGCCACCTCCTGAGTCCTGAGATTTTAAGTCTTGGAGCCCTCAGCCAAAGCTCCCTGGGCTCTCACATAGTTTGCTGGAGCAATGGGCTGGGCATATGAGGGGCAGAAAAAATGTGATTTATTGAGCACCTACCATGGTATGTGCCAGGCACTGGGCTGGGCATTTCACATATAGATTTTTCTCATCTGGTCCTCATAGGTCCTTGTGAGGCAGTACCATAATTATTCCCATTTTACAAATGAGGTGACAGAAAGGTCAGATAACTTGCCCAAGATCATACAGCTAAGAAGTGGCAGGGCTGGGATTCAAACCCAGGCCTGACTGCTGCCAAAATCTGGTGTCTTCCTTCTGTACCATGCTTGGGGACCATCTACCTCAGCCCCCCTCAACAGTTTTCTGATGGAAGGAACACAGACTTGGGCCTCAAGCAGGCGTGGACTCGAACCTCAAATCAGTCCCCACTCTGCCACTCCTAGTTACATGATTCTGGAAAAATTACCCAAAACTGTTTCTTCCTCTGCTAAATGGGGAGAATCAAAGTACCCACCCCATGGTCTTTGTGAAACTGAAGGAGTTAATGTGTGTAAAGTGCGAAACCAGTGCTTGGCACAGAGCAGACTCAATAAACAGAAGTTCCCCTCACCTCCCACTGTACAGATGGGCAAACTGACGGCCCCAGAGGTGGCGGTGTGTGCTTGAGGCCCTAGGAAAGGGGAGTCTTCCACTTCCGTGTGGTGAGAGGTCAGGCTGGGACTGGCTTTGAGACCAGAGATGGGGAGAGAGGGGGCCTGCTGCGAAGTCCTGGGGTCCTCTTCCCTGAGGACTGGAGAGAGAACGTCCCTAGACCATGCAGTGCACAGCCTGCGGGCCAAGGTGGGTTGCTGGGTGTAAGGTGACCTGGGCATCCTGTCAACATGGGATTAAACTAGACCGCACACGTGTGCGCACATGTGAGTGGCTATCTACATGGCTCTACAGAGCGCTACATAGCTATACATATACACATCTTACATACATATACATATACATATTCATATACAGATCTTGCTACATTTACAGTAGAAAAAATGCTAGGCCCTCAGGGCCCTGGCCCTTTTCTCCCAAGGTCGCAGGCATCTGAGGCTCCCCAGGGCACACCCCAGGGCAGCCCCTTTCTGGGGGCAGAGTGGAGCTCCAAGTTACAGCTCACGGGCTGATGGCAGCTGTTTCTCTAAATGAACACAATGACACATCTGCTCTAAGAACCGCCAACACTGGCCACTCCCACCCCTGCCCAGCCCCGGAGACCCCATCTGCCTTTCTCGGGCTTTTGCATTTGGGACCTGCCTGCTCCCTCCTCCCTCCCCCTCCCTCCCTCTAGTGCTGAGTATTAAAATAGTCTATAAAAGCAAGTGACCAAAAATCTATAGCTCTAAGAATACCTGGTTATTTTCTGCTGTCTTTTGTTTTTCTGGTGTGTGTGGTTTTTTAAATAATTATTACTGTTATTGGTATATCTCCTAATCACAGTTAAACCTGAAGGAAGAAGGAAGGGAGAGAAAAGAAGAAAGAAGAGGGAAGGAAGGGCCCAGCTCATAGATTGGACGGCAGTTTGGAGCGCACTGGCTCAGGCCTGGCCCCAGGTTCCCTCTGGGGTCCAGCAGTCAGAGGGGTCCCCCCAGAAGAGGTGGCTCTTGCCCCAAACAAAGACAGAGGGGGTGGCAAAGAACCTGAGGATGTCTTCCGAGGCAGAGTGACGTGTTGGCCGGGGATGGCACCATAGGGCCTCCCAGGGGGACCGAGGCCCCCGCTGCTCCCACTGCCCCCGCTGCCACCCCCAGCCCTGGGGAAGAGCTGGAAGGCAGCCATGGACTCCCCTGAGGAGTGCGGGGAAGCTCTGCGGAGAGTCTGCGCCCCGTCCTGAGGCAGGGCTGGCTGAGACGCGGAGATGAGCTTGAGGTCCTGGGTGAGGCGGCCGGGGGTGAGCGGGGGCGTGCCCCGGCGCTGGGGGACCTGGGGTGGTGGGGGGCTGGATGCAGGTGGCAGGAGCAAGGATCCGTGGGAGCCAGAGGCCCGGGGCGGGGCACTCGGGAAGGTTCTTGGGGGGCCTGGGCTGTGGCCAGGGGGGCTGAGACCTCCTCGGGGAGTAAAGCCTACAGGGGAAGCCCCCCCAGAGGCCCCTGCCACAAGGGACGGCGGCTCAGGCTGCCGTGGGGGTGTCTCTGGCGTGCTCAGTGGGCCAGTGGCCAGACCTAGGGACAACTCCCCGGGAGGCTGGCCCAGCTGCCCGGGGCTAGATGACGGGGATCTGGATGAGGGTGGGGGTGGCAGGAAGTGCTCCGGGAGTCCCAGGCCTCCCCGGGCCCCGGGTGGCGCGGGAGGTGGCTGGGCAGCCTGCGGGGAGCGGGCGCCTGGCTGCAGCGGGGTAAGCAGGGGAGAGTCGGAGGAGGACAGGGAGCCACCCAGCGCCTTGTGGAAGTGGCCAAACCCGGCTATGGTGGTGGCGGCTGCGCCAGCTGATGGTGTGGGAGCCGAGGGGGAGCCACAGGCCCCGGGGGGTGGGGAGGAGCTGGATGAGGGCAGGAGTGGGCTCAGTCCAGCGGGGGCAGAGAATCCAGCCAGCTGTTGGATGTGGAAGGAGGATGAAGACGGCGTGTCCACCTGGGACGGGCTGCTGGCGGGCGAGGCGGAGCCCAGCGCAGAAGGGATCAGGGACTGCAGCCGTTTCAGGTGCCTTGGTGTCTGCCCGGCACCGAGGTTGCCCAGCCCAGATCCTGGGGGAGGGCGGAAGATGGCAGCAGGCAGGCGAGGGTGGTGGGTGAGGGCTATGGCCACAGAAGTGGTGGCAGCGGCAGCCTGCAGTGGTGCCTGGATCAGCGGGGTCCAGATGACGGGCGTGGGGGTTGGGGTGGCAGAGGCAGCAGCCTGGACGCGGTGCGCGCAGTGGGCCATCTCCCGGTCATGCTGCACAATCTGCTGGATGATCTCATTCTCCTGGTAGTTGAAGACGCCGGAGTTGAGGTCGTGCTGGACTTTGTGGAGGAGGATGGAGTTCTTCTTGCCTGGACCACAGAACAAGAACAGGCACTCAGGGCAGAGCGGGGAAGGAGATCAGGTGCAGACCTGGCTTAGGCATAAAGGAGCCCTGCCCTCCTCCCCCAACACCCCCCACCTGCCCCGCCTGTGGCCCCTCCCCCTCACCAATGCGGTCCAGGCGGTCCAGCGCCACGGTCTCGAAGGCCCTTCGCATCATGGGGTACTCCTCCAGCACCTCATTGAAGTTGTCCACGCTCAGCGAGTAGAGGCGGCAGTAGGTGTCGGCCCTCACGCTGGCTGTGCGCCGGCCCCGGGTCAGCAGGCAGATCTCTGCCAGAGCATCAGGACTCAGGATGAGACATGCACAGCCCGCCCAGGCCAGGGGGACTGCCCACCCTGACCTTGGCCCTGACTGCCTGGCACAGAAGCCTTGGCAGGCTCACAAGGCCCTGCCCCCAGACTGCGGCCACACTGGATGCCTCTTCCCCACCAAATGGGGGCTGGACAGACTTTCCCATCTTTGGGACATACCCTCTGCTCTGGACTGAATGTGTTCCCCCAAAATTTATATGTTGAACCCCTAATCCCAGCATGATGGTATTTGGAGGTGGGGCCTAGGGAGGTGATTAGATCACGAGGGTGGAGCCCTCGTGGATGGAATTAGTGCCTTTTTAGGAGGAGGCCGGGGAGCTGGCTCATCCTCCTTCTGCCACATGAGGACACAGCGAGAAGTCAGCAGTGCAGCCCAGAAGAGGGCCCTCACCAGCCCCGACCATGCTGGCCCCCTCAGCTCAGATGGCCAGCCTCCAGAACCATGACACATACATTTCTGCAGTTTACAAGCCACCCAGTCTGCGGCACTTTTGTTACAAGAACCCAGACTGACTAAGACACCCCTACCCTGGGCTCACAGACACCTCCCTCCAGGCTGTGGCCAAGAAGGGTGCTCACTGCCTCTGTCCCCTCGGTATCTCCCCAGCCCAGCCCCTGGGAGCAGCTGCCCTGTCCCCCAGGGCCCAGGGCTGCCTCACCTCCAAAGTAGGAGCCGTCGGCCAGCTTGGTCTCCTTGTTGCCCTTGGTGAGCACGCTGACCACGCCATGCTGGATGAAGTACATCTTCTTGCCAATGGTGCCTTCCCGGATGATGTAGTCCCCAGGCTGGAAGACCTCGAAACGCAGCTTGGTCAGCATGGACGTCACGAAGTTGGGGTCCGCATTGGCAAACAGTGGCATGGAGGCCACCAGCTTCCGGCAGTTAAAGTTGATGATCTCCTGCCGGACAGGGTGGATTGGGACACGGGAAGGAGGAGGTGAGGGGAGCTGGCTGCCAGGAAGGCCTGGCTCCCCTCCCCGCTGGGCCGCCGCACAGCTCACCTCCCGCAGGGGCTCGCTCAGCTCGCCCAGGATGCTCTCCTCGTCGAACATCTTGCCCTGGTAGCGGTGCTCGTAGTAGTCGTGGATGCGCTGCCGGGTGTCGGGCGGGAGCTTGTGAAAGGACATGTACTGCTCCACCTGCTTGTACTGAGGCCGGGAGAAGGGGGCGTCAGCTCCACCCCACCAGGGGGCGTCAGCAGCCAGCCCCACCACCTCGGCAGGCACCACATCCGGGCACCCACCCCGGGGGATTTCCTGGCTAAACTTGGTTCCTTGAGATCTGAGGTCTACAGTGTGGAAATGACCTCACTGTGCTCAAAACAACTGCCCGGGCTCCCAGCTGCTTGGCATGGAGGAGGGGCCCCCACCAGCATCTGCTCCTCACTGTGTTCAATACTAAGGAGGTGGGTGAGGGCGGCAGGGAATGTCCAAAGCCCAGTGACAGGACATCAACTGTATCTCCAGGGAGGTCGATCACGTTTCCTTGGAATGTTACACTGGGGACAGGGAGGCCTCACCGACTCTGCGGGGAAAGAAGCTGTTTCCTCCCAGCAGTGACAACTGGCACAGTCAGGAGGCAAGGGTGCGATGGATCAGAACGCTCAGAGGCAGAAGCAAGGATGCCTGGCTGCTCGATGCTATGAATCCAAACGCGGCCTCAGCTGAGACCCTGGGTCATTTCGTTGAGAGCAACTCCAGGTAAGGGAAAAGCAGGGTAGACTAATTTGAGGGGACCTTCAAATAGAGGCTCGGGTACAAAAGATTTGTGAGCCTCAGACCCTGGGGCTCAAACAAATAAGAAACGATCCTGCCCGCCCTCACTGAGAGGAGTGGACATTGCTCCCACCATCCTAGATTGTGGGTGGACAGTGGGATTCCCAAGAGCAGGATGAGGGATGGGAGGTATTGATTAGGCAACAACACAGACTCCTCCTGGATGGGAAGTAGAGGAAGTCCCTATCACCCCAGCAGCAATCAGAAACGGGGCAGCCTGTTTGCATCTGTGTGTGCTCCAAAGAGGTGGGAACGCACAACTGCTGCACAGAAACACCCACGGGCAAATGAGGGCTGAGAAATGACATTTCCTAAACGTCTTCCAGCCACCCTGGCCTCTGACTGCTCCAAGTTATGCAAAGTCCCAGGGGACAGTGACTTCCTGGCTGGTTACAGGGGCGGAGGCAGCTGGAAAACCTGGAGCTGTGTTTTAGAGAGTCCCTCCCCTGACCCCCAGAGAACAGGTAGGGGTAGGGAGGCAGGATCTGGACATGGGGCAGGAGTTAAAAGGTTGAAGTGGTCCAGGTGAGAGACAGACGTGGGGATGGAGAGGAGGGAAGACATTTAAGAGAAATTTATTGGGCAGACTTAGATATTAGCCAAAGGACAAACATTTTAAAGTCTCAAATGAAAAGCCACAGACGCCTTGACTCTGGCCCTAAAATAAACTCTGATGCATTTTCTTTTCTTTTTTTCTTTTTATTTATTTATTTATTTATTTATTTATTTATTTATTTATTTGTTTGTTTGTTAAGACAGGGTCTCGTTGTGTTGCCTAGACTGGAGTGCAGTGATGTGAACACAGCTCACTGCAGCCTCAACCTCCTGGGCTCAAGCGATTCTCCCATCTCAGCCTCCTAAACAGCTGGCACTATAGGCACATGCCACCACACCTGGCTAATTTTTGTATTTTTAGTACAGACAGGGTTTTGCCATGTTGCCCAGGCTGCTCTTGAACTCCTGGGCTCAAGAAATCAGCTCGCTTCAGCCTCTCAAAGTGCTGGGATTGCAGGCATGAGCCATCATGCCCAGCCTCCCAGACGCTTTTTCTTTTTCTTTTTCTTTTTTTTTTTTTTGAGATGGAGTCTCCCTCTGTTGCCCAGGCTGGGGTGCAGTGGTGCAATCTTGGCTCACTGCAACCTCCGCCTCCTAGGTTCAAGTGATTCTCCTGCCTCAGCCTCCCTGAGTAGCTGGGACTACAGGTGTGCACCACCACGCCCAGCTAATTTTATTTTTACTTTTAGTAGGGATGAAGTTTCACCATGTTGGCCAGGCTGGTCATGGACTCTTGACCTCAGGTGATCTGCCCGCCTTGGCCTCCCAAAGTGCTGGGATTACAGGCGTGAGCCACAGCGCCCGGCCCCAGATGCTTTTTCTAAACTAATCCCTGATCTTGACCCCAGACTAAACCCTAGCCTTGATCACACACTGAGCCCTGACCCCACTCACATGCTGAGCCCCACCCCAGTCACAGGCTGGGCACTGGTGCTGGCTCCAGAAGGATCCCTCACCTGGCTGAGCCCCACCCCAGTCACAGGCTGGGTCCTGGTGCTGGCTCCAGAATGATCCCTCATCTGGGCCTGGACTAAGCCCTGACCTTTGTAGCTCGATGCTTTCTCTAGCTCCCTAGGAGGCAGAGAAGGGGCCTCTAACCTAGGACCCTGTGTTCTAGCCAGGCTAATTTCTCTGCCACCACCCCTGTGCTCATCCTCATCCTGATGCCTGGCCTAGAATTCTCTTCCACCTTCTCCTTCCTCTGCTTCCCCACGGTGAGCTCTCCTTGCCTCCCAGCTCTGTAGGCTCCCCTGAGCTCTCTTCTTGGCATCGTGGGACCTGGACCTCCACATCTGGGTGGCCCCCACCTGTCAGTCACCCCACCAAAGGACAGTGCCTGGGACAGGCAGGCAGGCAATGAATCCACAAATGCTGACCCTACTGTGTGCCAGGCATGGGGCATAAAACAGAAAACGACATACTGGGTCCTCCCCTCATGGAGCCGTGGCCTGGAGAGGGAAGGCGGGTTTGTTAAACAGATGGCTGCCTATGGTTAATTACATCATCACAGAGTGCCGAGTGTGGTGGAGGAGAGGGTGCCATGGGGTCACATGACAGGTGAGGGGCTGGCCAGGTCATAGATGGCTTCTCTAAGTGGTGAGGCTGGACGTGGAGAGGGTGTCAGGTGGACACCTGGGGAGGAGAGTTGAGGGTGAAAGCCCGTGTCTGGGCCCCATGGCAGGAGCAGGCATGGGGAGAGAAGTCTGGCCAGGCTGAAATAAAGAGTGCAAGGCCCAGGGCAGGAGCTGAGCATGAGGGCAGATCCCTGGTTATGCTCCTCAAATGCCAGGCTGGGAAAACATGCTGAGGAGTTAATCTACATCTTCAGAGCAACGTGAAGTCCCTGAAGAGTTTCAAGCAGAGGATGAGGCTGACGTGTTTTAGATGCCGCTCCAACTGCTGTGTGAAGCGTGCAGTGGAAGGTGCCAGGGCAGAACCTGCTTAGCTGATAAACACAGGGGAGCTTACTTGCAACCCCCACAGCCTGATGTCCAGTACCACCCCCGCCCTGCAGATGAGGAAACGGGGCCTCACGCTGTGGAGGCACAGGCCCACGCTCAAACAGAGCTCGGCAGCAGAGAAGCTGGGGTAGGGCCCAGGTGGCCTGACTCCAGGCCACAGGATTCATTCTCTGTGGTGAGGGGGCTGCTGTTGAGACCCAGGGAGAGATGAAGCTGGGGACTGGGGAAGGTGGTTGGGATGCAGAGAAGGAGCTGTGGCTTTGAGGTAGGCACTGATGACAGAGAGAGGTCAGGGATGGCTCCTAGTCTCTGGCCTGGGCATCTGGGAAGAGCAGAGACTTGGAGTAGAGAGAACAGGGCAGCCTTCTCATTACAGACATGAGGGGCGTGGGGTGTCCAGAGAGGGATGAAATAAACCACCTGGAGCTGAGAGATGAGGTGGGGCTGCTGATGCTGTGCAGGCCCCACTGTGCAAAGATGGGCACAGAGCCTGTGGGCCTGGGTGGTGAAACCACAGCACCGGGGCCCCAGACAGAGGGAGGGTCAGGGGCGAGGCCCGGGCCACTGGGGACTCCAGTGGCAGTGACTGGGAAGAGAAGCCAGCAAAGCGGGGCAGGGGACTGGCCAGAGGGGCAGGAGGAACACCATGAGAGTGCGGTCCTGGAGAACGAGTGAGCAGCCAGGAAGGGCGTGGTGACTGTCAAATGCCTACTGGAGCAGCACGGAGGGCACAGGGCCTCAGCCAGGAGCCACAGGCCCCAGTGACACTGGAGATGGGGAAGGTGGGCACAGATAAAAAGACATGTGGAGGGGCCAGGCCAGGGAGCTGAAACTCTTCTCATCTCAGAGGTGTCCCCCTCCTCCGGCTCTTCCCTCACACTGGGAGTTCCGATCCTGTGGGGTGGGAGCAGGGGGCGGTTCCTGCTGGGGGCCCACTGGCTGGTGGCCTGTGCTCCCTCTCGGGAGGGACCAATGTGCGGGTCCTCCCTGGGTAGACCTACCTTTTCCTGGTACTGGCGCCGGGAGGAGTCCAGGGACTGGATGAGGGCAGTGGCGTGGCCAATGAACATGGCGTAGCAGGTGGCACCCACGATCATGCTGAGCATGGTGAGCCAGACGTCGGACATGCCCACGGGTGCCTGCCGCCCGTAGCCGATGCACAGCATGTGGCTCATGGCCTTGAAGAGCGCGTAGGAGTACTGCTTCCCCCAGGAGTTGTTCTGTGGACAGACGGATGGGTGGGGACAGTGGATGAGAGGGAAGGCCCTTCTCACTAGCAAGAAAAGGCCCTGCCACCTCCTCACCTCAACCTAACTTTATCAGTGGCTGGGCCCAGGGCTCCCTAACCTTGCTGTTGGCTGAAAGCCTTGGGTGAGAAGCAGCCTGTGCTGCCAGCAAGTCCTCCTCTTGCGCCTTCCTCTTGCAATGGGGGCAGAGATCAGACTGGAAGCCCCAGTAAAGGTATGGGAGCCAGCGTGGCCCAGCCCCCATGGGGCAGCTTGGAGCCTCCTGGCTGGGTAGCAAAGGCCCCGGGCTGAGCCACTGTGCTGCCCTTCCCTTGCTAAAACAGCTCCACCCCCCAACCCCCTAAACAGCTGCCAAGTGAAGCCCATTTCCCCACTGACCTCAATTATAAAACCAGATATGCTTCCCTTGGGGGGACAAGCTCTGGCGGACTGAGCCGAAAAACACTGTCCTCATTTTGGATGAGCAAAAGTTAAAGCTGTGAGCTAACGGGCCTCCTGCATGAACCCTGCCCGCCTCTGCTAGGGCTGCGGCCACCAGTTCTCCTCCCACTACCCCCAAGGCAGACTCTCTGGAACACACAAGGCGTGGGGACAGGAGGAGGGAAGCTCTTGGCTATTTTTGTCTACAAAGCCGGTCGGTGTCTCAAGGAAGGCTCAGCGTGGGAACACTGGGATCGGAAGGGCCATCTCTTGAATTTAGTGCATGTGTGGGCCTGCCACCCTCACATAGAGAGGACACTGCCCCAGATGAGGGCCCGTTGAACCTGACGAATGCCAGCACTGGCCACCTCCCTGGTGTCTTTCTGCTCACAGGGCAGATGCATGAGCCACAGTGCAGAAACCTACCCAGGCCCACAGAGCACCTGCCAGAGGCCCAGCCCCCAGGGGAAGGCGCGGGAGCCCGTGAGCTTCGAGCCATATTCAAGGTCAGCCAGACTGCCCTGAACAGAGCTGAGCTGGCTCCTTGGGTCTGATGGCTCAGTCTAGACTGGAGTGGGGACCAGGAGGGCTCATCCCCAGGGGTGGAAGAGACCTGGGTTCCCAGCCTTGGGGAACAGGGGTAGGCCCCCAGCAGCCTTTACTGCTGAGCCTCTGGGAACAGGGAATTCAATCCATATGGCTGATTCATTTACACTTAGCTCATCAAAAGGCTGTTTTGTAAAGGCCTGTTTGATGCTGAAAGATGCCTCAGGGTCTCTTTCACCTCTTTCAAAGCCAATTTTTCCTCCCCTGGGGCCCTGGGAATTTGCCTTCAGACCAAACCAAACTGACTGGGAGGAAGCCTGGGAGAGGCAGGGGTTCACCAGAGACACAGAAAGGCTCACAGATCCAGGGTGTCTTCTGTCCTGCCTGGAACCCACCTCATCCACAGGGGGACTGGAAACTCTGCCCTATGGCTTCCGAGGCCCCAAGTTCAACTTCTCTCACCCACCCTGACCCACTTGCAAGGTTGGAGGGATAGGGTGGGGTCAGGCTTCATCCTGCCTGCCCTCCCTATCGGGACTCCACCTCGGATCAGGATATGTTGGGGGGTGGGGGCAGCCCAGCTCTGCTGTTGGAGTAGAAAGTGACCACATATGACCTGGGAGTCTGCGTGGGCTGCAAATAGTACCCTTGAAGGCGTCTGTTTTCTTGGGCTCAGCTTTTTGTTTTTTATTTTTATTTATTTATTCATTTTGAGACAGGATCTTGCTCTGTCACCTAGGCTGAAGTACAAGCGAGCTCAAGGGATCCTCCTGTATAGCCGGGACACATGTGCTTGCCACCACACCCAGCTAATTTTTTAAAAATAAATTTTATTTATTTGTTGAAGTCAGGGGTCTCCCTATGCTGCTCAGGCTGGTTTACAATTCCTGGGCTGAAGGGATCCCCCTGCCTCGGCCTCCTAAAGCACTGGGATTACTGGTATGAGCCACTGCACCCAGCCTCAGGCTCAGCTTTTAAGGACTTGGCTTCTAAGGGGCAGAGGCAGGAGGCCAGGAGCTGCCAGCCCAGCATTGCCACGCCTGGGGGAGGCCGCCCAGGTCTTAGTCTCCCTGGGTAAAATCAAGATGAAATACTGAGGCTCCCAGTTGCAATGGAGGCTGTGAGAAGATGGAGGTACCAGCTCCCAACCCAGAGCTGTGAATGGATTCCTGGACTGGCAGCAAGCGATTGGGCCTGTACTGGGTAGAGCTATGTGCCCCCTCAGCCCCAGGCAGCACTCAGGGTCCTACATGCTGGAACTCAGAAGTTCCAAGTCCACATCTCACCACCCTACCTCTGGAGAGCCCACCTATGGCCCAGAGAGAGGACCGGGCTGGGCGCACTCACCACCATGTTGTTGATGGACACCCAGCAGTCGTCAGGGAAGTCCTGTAGCATGGGTACCAGGAACTGCAGGCAGCCGTCCCAGTGGCAGAGCAGGAGCATCATGCCGATGAGGTTCACGATGCGCACCACGGCGCTGGCCAGGTCGTAGGTCATGTGGAAGATCTGCCAGCAGAGGAGGAGAAATTGGCTGGGATAGGTGAGTGGCCAGGAGGGCCAGCGGCCACTTTCCCTGCCCTGGAGCTGCTGGTGGGCACTGCTCTGCCTGGACTCTGCAGGGCGCCCACTCAGTGCAAATCCAGGCTGGGGGTGGGATGGGAAGGCGTCAGTCTAGGTCTTGGAAGAGGAAGACTGTAGGCTACAGGGTCCCAGAGGGACATCTCCTGGCATCTGTACAGATGGGGGATCTTCCTGAAAGGTCTAGCCATCCAGGACATGTGGAAGGACACCTGGAGCCCCATGCAGCCCAGAAGTGGGTAGAGAAGCCACTTTCTCAGCTTTCCTGGGGTGTGAGGATACCGGGGAGAAAAGCCTGCCAGCCTGAGGCTCCTCAGGGAACCAAAAGTCTACAGACATGCCAGGGGCGTGTTTCCCTAAATCTATCACTAAATTCTCAAGACTCACACACGGTAGCCACGGAACTGCAGAGGAAGCGGCACAGGCTCACAGGCCCCAAGTTCAGGCAGACCTTGATCCCAAGCCCAGGTGCTAGCCAGTTCCTAGCTGTGTAACCTTGAACCTCTCTGATCATATTTTCTCATCTGGAAAATGGTGATAAAAATTCTTATCTGAGTGGGCTGTCAAAAGGACTAAATTATACATATAAAGTGCTTAGTAATGGGTAGAGGAGTGTTCAATAAATTACAAACCATTATTAATTGATAAGCTGTTATTAATAATTAATCTTCCTGATTGGTTAATACGTATTTGGGGTAATGTTCTCCTTAACAGCACCCTTGACCCCAGCCCACTGGCACCAGCCCCTCTCTACTCCTGCAGCTCGGAGTGGGGGGCTGCAGTGTAGCTGGACAGGGCCAAGGTGGGCATATCCCAGCCCCCCCTCCTCCCAAAGCTGCCATGCTGGGGTCCCCTTGCTGACAGGGCAGTGGGGGATGGAGAGGTGGAGGCAAGTCTAGAGGAAAGTCTCTGGAAGCTCTGGCCTTGCTTCTGTGGCCTGGGAGACTTTGAAGTGGGTCTAGCCACCCAGCCCCCATTCTCATCCCTCCATACTATTCCCAGGTAAAGACACCCCTCTTGGAGGGGGGCTTGGGTCAAATGCCACAGAGACCTAGTTTAAGCCCATTTCAGATGTGGAAACTAGGCCCAAACAGACAGAGCCTAGATATGTCAGCCCCTGTCTACTGGTCTTCCAGCTACAGCCCTGTAGCTAGTGGCAGGCTGTTCTGATACTAGTGACCGAAGATGAATACTTTTTGTCCACAGCTCATCACCTGCAGTCACCCCCACCTGTGGCCCCCATCAAGGGCATGACCCTGAAGGTTCCAGCTACAAAGCTGGGAGTCTTTCCAGGATGAAGTGGACAGCGAAAGGTTCATGGGGTCTGGTAGCTTAAGCTTGCCCCATCATTTCCCTATGGCCCTGGTGACAGAGGGGACAATAGTGCCACACCTGACTGTGGACATGAAATTCCACAGCCATCCTCTATTTAAACTCACAAAAATCCTTTGCTGAAGATATTGTTCATCTGTTTTATACCAAGGCTCAGAGAAGTACAGGAACTTGCCCAAGATCACGGTGGCAGTGGAAAGGCCAGATGTTGTAGCCAGGTCTGCCTGATTCTGAGGCCTGTAGCCACCATATTAGATTGTTAGACTGACCTAGTGAGGAAAGGGTAGCTCTCAGCAGTTCCATTTTGTGGATAAAACAACTCAAACCCAAAGTGGCTGAATGAGGTGCCCAGATTCACACAGCAAGCTGGGTCCGAGGCCAGGCGGGACTTGCCAGCTTCTCGCCTCCCCAGCCCCTGCACACAGTGTGATGGTGTAGACGGTGCTGTATGCCCTGCAGCCCAGTACCACTGGGGCACAGACCAGCTCTGGGGCTGTCAGCGTTTGAGCTCCTGGCTAAGCTGACACTGCTCAGCATCTGTCATGGCCTGGAAGGAATGGTGGACCCTGGAGAGCAGGCCGGTCTGTGGCTGGGCTGGGGCCTGGGTCTGGGACGCAGAGCAGATCTGATTATGAATCTGGGGTCTCTGGTCCATTTTCTGTGGCTGGTCGTGTTCAGGCACCTGTATCCTGAGACCGTGAGGCTCTCCCCAGCAGGTCCCTGAGCACCAGAGCCCCCAGCACCAGCCAGGGGGAAGATCCCACTTTTGCCTCCTTAACTAACACTTAGGTGAATGTGACATGTCTATGACCCTGGGCAAATCCTAACCTTTCTATGTCTTGGTTGACCAGGATGCCACTAGCTCCCCAGCTCACCCAACCCCCTGGTGTCTGAGCTAAGACACCAGGGGTTTGGGGAGGGCGAGTGACACAGCACCATTCACGGTCTCAGAGCCGGCCATCCTCCATACCTGCCTCCCCACCACCACAACTCAGCCTCCCCCTCAAACAAGCTAGACATCTGCCCCCTGTTTTACAAGATTGCTTGTGAATTAAACTAGCTAGCAAAGTGCTCTCTGCACACCCATCATAGACGCAAGGGTGGGGCCATTATTATTAAGCTCCTTCTCTTCCCAGCTGCTAGGGACTGCACCTTTGTGTCCCTACCAAATTCCTATGTTGAATTCCTAACCCTCGAGGTGATGGCATTTGGAAATGAGGCCTTCGGAAGGTCATCAGGTCATGAAGTTGGCACCCTCATGAGTGGGATGAGTGCCCTTATAAAAAGAGACCAGACAGAGATGATCTCTCTTTGTCCTGTGAGGGCACAGGGAGAAGGTGGCCGTCTACAAGTCAGAAAAAAAAAAGGCCTCACCAGAAGCCCCCGTGCTGGCACTCTCAACCCAGACTGCCAGCCTCCAGAGCTGTGGGAAGTAGTGTTTGTTATTTCAGCACCCCCAGCCTCTGGTGTTTATGTTGTCACAGCCTGAGCTGACTGAGACACCAACCTTCAGAACCCAGTCCTCTGCCACAGACAGGAAAGCTGCGCAGGAGGCCAAGGGTACTGGAGGCACAGACGGGGGCCCGTGGGGGCAGGACGGCAGCCTCCCCGAGGCACATGGCCGAGTGCTGAGCTGGGGTAATGAGGCAGGCCTGCCCCAGGGTTGGAGAGTCCAGGACAAGGGGCAAATCAGGTTCCACAAGCCACAGATTTGGATATTTAAAGTCGTAACTCAAGCCAACAAACTGTTAAAGAAAATATATTCTATTCTCCTACCTTGACAGAAGGCATCGTCGTAACGCCCTGGAGGGCCAGACTTGAAATGAGAACTCTTAGAAAACCACACCAGAGCACAGCCCACCTCCCTTCTCTTCCCTGACTGTGCCCCCCAGCAGAGGACCCTGGCCCACAGCCAAGCCACATCCATGCCACTCCTGCGAACAGCCACTTGTAAGTGGGTCAAGGGGTGGGCACAGAGGCAGAATGGTCCCCTCAGGACATCCTGGGAACGGCCCTGCACAGGCCTTGACAGCAAGCTTAGAGGTGTCTGTGCCAGGAATGCTGGGTACCCAAGTGTGGTCAAGAAAGAGTTGCAAAGAGCCCCCAGACTCCTCACTGTGGGGAGAGGAGCCCTCCGGAATGGGGGCCAGTGGGGCCCTTCTTTCCTGGGTCTCGGGGCAGTACCCTCAGAAAGACCCAAATGTCTATGCCATGTCCCCTGGAAGTCAGCCTGTGTCAGTGCCCAAGAAAGCCCCCCTCCCTATGGGGGTCAGGGAGGAAAGTCTTGCCCTTGCTTGCCCAGAGCTCATAGTCTGGCTGGGGAAGGAAGCCGCACCCAGGAAAGGGACTTGGGAACATGTATATAGAAACCCAGCAACAGAGGAAGGCAAGCAGGGCACAATGGGGAGGTGAGTAGAGAGGCTGGTCCAGGCTGTGAGCACCCCCAGCCCAGATGCTGCTGTGGGGCTGGACAGCACGGCTGGTAGCAGAGCCCACAGCCACAAGCATGCCGTTCTCCTCCCACCCCTGGCTTGTCAAGGCAGCAGGAATTCTGCTGAAGGTTTCTTTAGTTGAGGAGTGTATCAAAGTCTAGGGCATCTCTGGAAGCACCCTGAGTGGGGTCTCCCTGGCTAAAGGGCTCCCCAGGATGCAACTGTGTTGCCGCCATCACAAGGGGCTGTGGAGACCGGCAATGCTCCTCCTCTGATGGAGGCAACCTTCCCTGTGCTCCTCTTTCAAGCACTGGGATACCCCCAGTTCCTTGCTTCTGTCATGCCTAAGACACACAGGTGGACTCAGAGTAACACAAATTGGCTCGTATGTCCAGCTGTCTCGGTCTATCTCTACGTGGACACATCCAAAACCTGTTTCCATCTCACAATTGGTGTCGCTGTTCGTGAGGCTGAGCAACAAAAACCCACCAGCCAGCCGTGAGTGAGTCTCTCATCCCTCCCCACATTCCATCAATCCAGGTGGTTTTGGCTCTACTGCCTAAGTGGAAATCTCAAAGCCATTTACTTCCCTCCAATCCCAATATGTCCCCAATCTAAACACCCGCAAGATGACAGCCCCAACCTCTTGATGAGGCTCCCCACCCCTCCAAGCCACTCTCAACCAAGCAGCTAGAAAGACCTCTTGGAGACATAAATCAGACCATGTCACTCTCTTACCATAAACCTTCCAATGACTTCCCACTGCACCCATGAATACACTCCAAATGCCAACTGTGGCCCTCGGCATCCCGGCTCCCAACTACCGGCCTCCCTGACTCTGCCCAAGGCCATCTCTGGCCACAGCGGCCTTCCTTCATGTCCTTGAATGCCCCAGGCCAGTTCGCGCTTGCCCCAGGCCCTCAGTACTGGGCTTGCTCTTCCATCTGCCTGCGTGCTGCCTCCAGCTCCTTCTTGTCATCCTGTCTTGGCTCAAAAGCCACTTCCATGGAAAGGAAGGACACTGGATCCCTGTGTGTGACACAGCCAAGGGCCCTCCCTTCCCATTCTCACTGTGACTCTTCGCCCTGATGAATTTCCTTCCTGGAGTTCTCACTATCTGAAATGACATTCACTGACTTGCGTGCTGCTGCACGAGGCAGGGCTCCTCCCTACTTCTCACTTCTGTGTTCCTCCATGCTTAGCACAAGCAGGCATCAAAAATATCGCTGATTGCCTGAATAAATGTGCGTACATCTAAATGAATGAGTGGGTACCATATGGGAGCTCAAGGAAGCCTCCGGGCATGGCTAGAAAGAGTCCCAGACTGTCACAGGCCACAGTAACTGCTCCTTTGGACAGATCACGCTGGGCCTTAAAGACAGAGCATCGAAGGTGGCATGTTTTCCTGCAATGACCTCCTTTCCTTCTGTATCACCTTTATCTTTTCATTACTCCTTTTCTTCTAAGATCAGGTCCTTGTCTAATTGTGCCCTTATTGTGATCTCAGCAATGAACACGGCACAGAGCATGTGGTAAGGTTTCAGGAACTGAGAAGGGCTTTGCGATGAAGGTGAAGGCAATGGTGACAGTGACGAGAATGGTGGTCAGCAGGGCTCCTGCTAGTGTAGACAGTGGAAGAACAAAAAGGTACCCGCTCTGGGCAGATGCAGCCCACAGGGAACCTGCCCTTGTCCCTGTGGGAAGAACCAAGGTGCCTTCTCCTGCAGGGGACACAGACTTCCGTGTCCTACTGAGAGCATGGTGGTGGTGAAGCCTGGAACTGCGGTGAGGAGGACTGTGGGCACTGGGGTGGTGGGTGCAGGTGGCAGGGCTGGAGAGGTGTGTTTCAGGTGGTTTTTAGACACCACAAAGCTGGAGCGCCAACAACGCACAGTCTGAGCTGCCTGGGAAGAGCTGGTGGGGGCACAACCATTCAGGTTAGGGGTGCCCTAGATTTGAGGACACTCACCTCACCTGCACCACTCTCCAGCACCTGGGAAGTGGTTGCTGAGAACAAGGCTGGACGTTGCTGGGAGAGGCTGCTAAACACTGGTGTGTCCCCACTGTTGGCTGGGGCCACAGGCCACCGGAGAGTCAGTTGCACCAGGCAAATATTTGCCTTGCTCTTTATATTTCATTAGAACTCCCTCTTACGATGTTGGTTCTGACTGCAGGGGTTGAGCACCTTCATTTCCAGGCCAGTACAAGCCTTGCCCATCAGGCGGTCCAGGCAGCTCACTCTCCCACACATGGAACTTGGGGAAGCCCTGCTCTCACTCCTTCTGCAGTTTCTCAACTGCAGTGCAAGGACAGAGCCACTGCCTTTTCCACCCCGAGCCTCAGTTTCCTCATCTGTGGAATGGGTAATTGCCAGATCTCAGGGCTATCATGGGGGTCAGGTGAGATCATATCCACCACTGGCACATGGTAGGCACTCAGGACATGTTGGTTCCTTTCCTTCCCTCTCTTTCCCAGCCCTCCCAACAAAGAGTTGATTTCTCAGTCCCAAGGAGAGGCCAGAAATTGGAGGTCTGGCTGCTGCTGTTTCCACCAAGGCCTCTTCCTGGGGCCTGATTGAATCCTCTCCTGTGGATTCATTTTCTCCTCATGGAAGAACAACTTCCACCTGTGTCTCAAGAACAAGTGTCTGCGTTGAAGACAGCAACCCCAGGCCTGGCAGAACAGGCTGCTGCATATGCATGCTGGGTGCAGTTTGAAGGCAGCTGCACTGAGGGTCATGCCGGGTCCCTTCCTGGGTGCAGGAGACAGGGCCAGTACCCACGCCCCAGGACCTCTCCTCGTGTCATCTCCACTTCTCACAGATGCCAAGCACCTGATTCTGAGATGAGGCAATCAAGGTCTACAGGATGAGGGGACTCATCAGAGGCCACACAGCAGCCCCAGCTGGCCTTCTGCCTCCAGCCCCTCTTTGGCCACTTCAGGCTGCCAAGGGAGAGGAGAGACTTCTGGGATGGGTCACTGGAGTGCTGATCCTTGCAGGGTAACGTCCAAAGAAGGGTAACCATGGTTTCTAACAATAGCCTCCACGCCTGGAACAAGCTCACACCTCGGAGGGAGGGAGGAGGCATGGCTGGAGAGGCTCGGGAGGGAGTCTGCTGACCCAGATCGCCCAGGATGGAGGCAAGAGGCTTGCATCCTCCAAGATGGCGGCCCACCTACGCTGACTCACAAGACTGCCTGACTGCCACCAACACTTAGGAGATCTCCTGGGGGCCTGGTCTGGGCCCGGCTGGGGGAGGCAGTAGAAGCCTGGGGTCAGGAGTCTAGCTTCTTGCAGCGCCAGGCAGCCTGGGGCAAGCTTTCCCCAGTCTGTGGGAGGCAAGCCCCCTAGCCCCAACCGAGGGCATCCTCCTTCACGTTCCCGTGAGCTACAACAAGGTCTTCAGAATCAGCTAACATAAACCTTGCCAAGGCAGATGGGAGCTAGGGACTGGGCCCCAGGGAGCCACAGCTTCAGAGAACATCATGTGCCTGACAAGTGGGGAAACTGAGGCCCAAAGGAGGAAAGAGACTCATAGAGGGACTTGAAAGAGGAGATTAGGGCAGGGTTTTCTGTACCAAATACTCTCCTCAGCTCTCATGTGGACCTAGGGCTCCAAAGGGTCTTTCTGCTGCTGCCTCTGGGCCAAGCAGAGGTGGGAGAAGCCCCTGGGCTGGAGTGGTCTGCTATGGTCCTGGAGACAGGGTTCCTGGGGCCAGCTGGGAAACCCCAGTCCAATCTCAGGGGTCCAGTGAGAGCCCTAGGCTGGCCAGTGTGCCCGGCAGAAACTAGCTCAAAGCAATTTTCTTCCCAGCTGGTAGGAGAGATAAAGGTTTGTGTGTGGAAGGGTGAGAGTCATCCATCTGGCCTCCTGGGATCTCCTTCCTCCCCACGAGATGGGGCGGCACGTCTAGTTCAGAGGCCTGACTCAAGGCCTCCTGGGGCCTCTGCCTCCCCCAGAGAAAGGCCAGGACCAGCGCCTGACCAGTTCTGGGTGCCCAAGAGGGTGGCCTGGCCAGGGTGGCAGTGGGGACAGGAGCCCTGGGCCTGAGCTCCCAGGATGCATAATGTGGGGACGTGAAAGACAAGCTTAGCTCTGACCCACGACTCACCCTGTCCAGCCACTGGCATCTCTGCCAACTCCTACAAAAGACCACAGCCCCCAGGCCCTGGAGGAGTAAGGTCAGCCCCTGGGAGGCTGAGGCCTGGAGACACGAATGGATGCTGGAGGAGGGAAAGAGCTGGCGTGTCTCTGCTTTTCATGGCAGTCTAGCTGTGGGTCCAAGACATGCAGAAGGTTGGGGGTTTCTCAGGGTCTGAGGGAGCCAACCTGGTCCTACATTTCCCCCTGCGACGGAAACCAGGAGACAAGTGTGTCAGAGCATGAGGGGAAACATGCCTCCATTTTTCCTTCACAGCCCCTCAGAGTGGACCCAGCCGCACCCTCCAGAGTCACTGTCCCCTCTCAGCCCTCAGCTCAGACCACCTGCCACATCTCTGCACATCTCTGTCCCACAGGCACCTCCAACTCAACCTGTTGCACAGATCTCCTCCCCTGCCACTGCCCTCCCACTCTCTGCCAACAGTCGTCCTAGTACTTTGATCCCAGCGCCCACCCAGGCCAGCACAGGTGGGTGCCCGGCAAGCACTTGCTGGACTGAATGAAGTCCAGTCCCCCATGGAGGCGCCCCAGCCATGAAAGGAAACAATCATAGAATCAAAGTCATTCCCTTTCCATCTGAGAAGGCGGGAAGTGCATGGAACAGGGAGACAGGAGGCCTAGGCCAAAAGCCCTACCACTGGGGCGGCTGGCCTTTCTGATCTTCAGTTTCCTCACTTGACACATGAGGATCATAAATCTTGCCCTGTTTCTCTTGCCAGCTAAGTATGGGGAACCGAGGAAATGTTACTAAGACAACTTGGTGGGGAGGGAGGTAGGTGTAGGTGTGTGTAGGTGTGTGTGTGTGTGTGTGTGTGTGTATAAATATATATATATTATAAATATAAATAACATCTATTTATTTATTTTTTTGAGACGGAGTTTCACTCTTGTTGCCCAGGCTGGAGTACAGTGGTGCGATCTTGGCTCACTCTGCAACCTCTGCCTCCTGGGTTCAAGCAATTCTCTTATTTCAGCCTCCCGAGTAGCTGGGATTACAGGCGCCCACCACCACGCCTGGCTAATTTTTTGTATTTTTAGTAGAGACGGGGTTTCACCACGTTGGCCAGGCTGGTTTTGAACTCCTGGCCTCAAGCAATCCACCCATCTCGGCCTCCCAAAGTGCTAGGATTACAGGCGTGAGCCACCGTGCCCGGCCAGGAGGGACACATATTAAACAGTTCTTCTGCACCAAGCTTCATGCTAAGGCTTTATAAACATCAGGTACAACTTATACCTATTTTGCAGATAAAGAGACTGAGGCACAGAGAGGCAAAGTGGACCCAAAGCTACATGCTAGGCAGTGTGGAGCCGGGATTTTAACTTGGGTCTTAAATGTGCCATTCCACTACACCGGGGTGGGACAGCCCACACTGTGCTGGGGGCCAAGAGAGCTAGCTGGATTCTGTCCCAGTTCTACCAGAGGTCTAACTGCATGACCTTGGGAGAGTCACGGCCCCTCTCTGTCAGCATAAGTAATGTGAATTTTCCAAGCCAAAGAGAATTTCTGCCATGGAGGGACGCTGCCAAACTGGCGCACACACTTCTCCTATGGCACGTGCGTTCATGACGCCTCTGACCTGAATCTGCCCGTGCCTCTACCATCAGCCATAGGTGCTGCCAGTCGAGGCCCAGGCTGCTGCTGGGGGTGAGCATGGGGGGCTTCATGTCCTGAACATGGGAACTTCTGCCAGGCAAGCAGGGGGTCCCGGAGGCTGGGAAGTCAGCCACGCGGCACAGGGATGGAGCGGGAAATGGCCCTCCATGGAAGCTTGTCCCGCCCACAGGTGGCAGGACTCCAAGGTGGGCTGTCTCACAGAGAGAGTAGGCCCTCCAGGCTGGCCTGCCTGCCGCTGCTGCCAAGTTGTGTAACTTGGGTGGGTGGCAGACACAGACCGAAGCACTTGGCAAGGTCAGCTGCTCTTCCCCCCAGCAAAGCCCTTAGCTCCTCTGCTGCAGATGACTGCTTCAGCCCATGGATGAGTGAGGTTTGTTCACAATGCAGTTGGCCCGCCCAGTTCTTTTTCAATGTTTTATTTTCCTCCTGTAGCCAGTGTTCACAGCCCCTATGATCCCTTTACAGTTTCTGAGCACAAGACTCCAGCTTGCCCGCGTGATTTCACTCTCTACAGCCAGCGGCCGCACCTTTTGTCAGAGGCTTGCCCGGGCTGCTGGAAACTGCTTTGGCTGTGAGTGCTGAGGGCTGGCAGTGCCTTGAACCAATGACTGACAGGTAAGGGGATATAAACATTCCAACTCCCTTGCCCTGACTGGGACAACTCCAAGGTGTGGCGCACACTATCCTCAGATCCCATAGGGCTGAGGCAAACAGCCATCCACAGGACACCCTCCAATGTCCAACCATTGCTTGGCTTCCTGCCTTTCCCTGTCCCTCTCCCCAGTCCCCTTACCAGATTTTCCTGGGAATGCATCCCCAAAACATCCCTTTCATGCAAATCTTTGTCTCAGGTTCTGCTCAGGAAGAACCCAAACTAAGAGAGTTGCCAAGAAAATTTGTATAAAAATCCAGATTTCCATTTCTCATAATGCTATAGATCTAGCAACCCTGGGCCCATTCCCACTTGACAAAAATTAGCTGGAGCTGCATAGAGGCCACCCAATATAACGGAGATGTTCTCTAGTTCTTCTCATCCACCACACTGTCTACTGTCCCCCAACTGGCCCTTTTCACCCATCCCTATTCCCTGCCTGTCCCCAACAAGTTTATGGGTTTACAAACCCTACAACATAATGCAGTGGTTAATAATGTGGGCTCTAGAGGTGATCAGCTTAAGTTCACATTCCAGGTTCACAAATTACTAATCATGCAACCTTGTATAAGTCACTTAATATTTCTGTCTGTTTCTTCAGGTGAAAAATGAGTATATACATGTACCTATATGGTTCCCTCTATAGCTGTTACACACTTCATTGAGATACTGCATGTAAAGTATCCAGCACATGATAAGAGGTCAAGAACTTACTAGTATTTGTCCTCTTGGAGCAGGTGTGCCTGCCACAATCTGACAGCCTATGTTCAATTATCTGAGGTTCCCTGCCAGTTCCTCACTCCCTCTGTGGGGAGTGGCCTTTCCCCCAAGAGCTTTGCACTGACCACTTACCTCTTCCCACTGGTGAATATATCGAATGAGGCGGGAGAGGCGTAACAGGCGTAAGAGGCTGAGGATCTTCGTGAAGCGGACAATGCGCAGGGCCCGGGCAGTCTTGTAGACCTCCGAGTCGATGCGTGTCTCCACAATGAGGAAGATGTAGTCCACGGGGATGGAGGAAATGAAATCTACCATGAACCAGCTTTTCAGGTACTTCATTTTAATCCGCTGCGGGTCCAGGATGATCTCTGTGTTGTCCTCCACCACAATCCCTGTGCGGAAGTTGAGGACCAAGTCGATGAGGAAGAATGTGTCTGACACCACATTGAAGACAATCCAGGGTGTGGTGTTCTCATCCTTGAAGAAGGTGATGCCCACAGGAATGATGATCAGGTTTCCCACCATCAGCAGCAGCATGGTCAGGTCCCAGTAAAATCTGCCCAGAGACACAGGGGTCAGTTGCCAGGAAGAGAGACAGGACAAGTTACAGACTAAGGGAGGAAGATCTGAGGGACAGCATCTGGGACAGAGAAGTCTTGGGAGGTTCTGAGACAGGAAGACAGGCACATGGGTACCAGGGCAAGATGTGGAGATTGGCACAGGGAATGACACAATAAGAGGCTCTTCATTCACTAAGGATACCCTCCGTGCTGCCCTTCTGTGAGTTTCCCCGAGCCCCAACAACAAGCTTCCTCCTCCCATCCCCAGCCCGCAGTAAGAGTCAGGCTGAAAAGCAAATCAGTGACACTCAGAGAGAAGCAAGAGGCTGTTTTAGCAAAAGGAGCAGCTCACCCCACACCACCCCAGGCTCAGGCTAGGCTGCCCCATCCTCCCTGAGGGTCAGCTGTGGCTTGAGACGGGCTGTCAGGGAGACATTCCACAGACCATGACCAAAGAGCAGGGGAGGTACAGACATGACTCAGGTGCCTGGAAGGCAGGAGGCCCAGGCTCCGGCCCCAGCTTTGTCATCAACATGCTATGTGACATCCGGAAGGGCCTCCCTATTCTGGGCCTCAGTTTCCTCACTGTGTAATGAGTCCTATCATTCTGATCTGGCCCTCTCCCAAACTGGTTCTCTGGCATCCACCTTTAGTCCATCCCCTATAATCAGAAAATGTCTGACCATCTCCTTCCCTCAGAGGTTTGCATCCTAACATGGGGGTGTGGAGGGGGAGAGATAGCTTCAAAACAAGAAGAATTAATGGGGGGATTTCAGGCACCAGTGAGATACCACTCAATGTGATAGAAAGAGACAGCCCAGGGCTTCCAGAATCATTTCTCCTAAGGCCTCAGGCACCTTCAAGTCATTTGTAGAGGGAGCCTCAGGGCAAAGCCTTGGAGAAGTTGAGCAGCATGAGGAGGAGGCACAACACCAACTCACAGGTCTGTGCTGGGTTTCTCCCAACTCACCAAGCAGGGGGCCTTCTGGAGTGTGGAAACAACACAGGTGGCCAAGACCCCAATCAGAAGGCATGGCCAGTTATTCCCAGGGACGCTGCCCAAGCACCAGCCATCCCAGGGCTGGCCCCAAGACCAAAAACTTGCACTGCAGAGCTGTTTCCCTCTGCTATTAATTTAGACATTTACACAATAACAGATAAAGGTATTAAGTCAGGCAGAAATAAGCATGTCTTCTCCCAGGAGAAATAACCTTTTCACCATCTTTGATTCTTTACTACAGGGAAGCCAGGAGGAAGGAAGTGGGAAAGAAAGAGATAAGCTTTCCTCGAGTCTTCAGAGGGTCTCACTGTAAACCAAAGTGCCCCTGCCTGCAGAGTTCCAGGTTGCAAAGAAATTACTTCATAGCAAATTGTTTGTTTGTTTGCCAGACTCAAAATGGGGCTGTGAGTCAAGGAGAGGGTAGGGCCTGTTTTGCTGAAGGTGGGTGAGATGGCTGTCCTGCATCACACTGTGTGGCAAAGGGCAGTTTCCAGAAAGTCAGCTTTCTGCAGCTCCTTTGAAAGCCAAGCTCTTCAGGGCCTCAAGACAGGGCCTTATGGGGGATAAGGCCGGATGCCAAGAGGCCAACTTCAGCTCCTCTCTACCCCATGACCCACCACTCCTTCCTGTGGCCCCAGTACCCATATGCCAGCTGAGAGAACCCAACTAAGGCCTGAGGACCCATCCTCAGCTTCACACTTTACTACAAAGAATGCAGCACACCTGCTAATGAGTCATGGGCCCCAGGAGGATGGTTTCAGCATCTATGGGGTGCCCTAGAGCCATGCATGCTCTACCCAGCCACATAGACCTCACTCAAAGACAGCTGTGTACACTCATTAGATGCCACAAGCAGGTATCCCCATTCACACACACAGTGCACAAACACCCCTCTATACACTCTGCTGTCATCCCTCTTCATTTAATCTCTTGGGAAAAACAAAAGAAAACAATTTTTTTTAACTGTGCATAGAAAGGCCACTGAGGGCTATGTGGCCCTCTGTACATAAAGCTAATAATACACCCAGGCTGGAGGAGTTTCTAAAATTAACAGAGTGGGTGCAAGGCGGCTGGGAATGCTGACTCGGGCGGGCCTGCCACTCCAACGGGTTTCTACACTCTCCCCAGCTCTAGTTCCCTCAATTACAGTCCAAATTTGAGAGAGTAATTAACAGGAGAATGTTTGCATTTCATGGTCTTCATAAAACCAAATTGCATAAGGCAAAAACACCCATTTCCTCGCACTCTGACTAATGGTTTCAATCTTGAGCTTCCAGATGCTCAGGGATATTTCCAGCACTCGATCTGGGCTGGGGTCGGGATCCTGGATCATTCTTTCCCACAAACCACTACCCTGGAACATCACAGAGCTGCTGGAGAGACAGTATAATATGGTGGGAGGAGGGATGGGCCTGAAGTCAGGGTTCGATTCCTGCTCCATGGTTTACTAGCAAGTCACTTTACCATGCCACACCTCAGTTTTCTTATCTGCTCAATGAGGATAACCACAGTACCTGACTAGCAGCACTGTCATAAGGAGGAAATCAATTGATTTCTGTCAAATGCTCTGACCTATGCCCAGCTACGTTATGAAGTGAGTAAATAAATCATCAAAATCAATAAATTTGCAGGAAAGAGGTAAGAGGGAGGATCAAATCTCCCAGAGAAGAGCCAGAGCAAAACATCTGCTGGGAGTGGGATCACAGAGGAGCCTGTAATAGACCCAGGAAAGCCAGTAGCAGGAGGCAAGCGCTACAGAGTCCCTCCAGCCATCAGATGACAGACCTATTTGCCTCAGTACACAGATGCCCTCACCTCCAGAGACTCATGGTCTGGTCAGAGCACAAGGCTTGGATAGAAGGCAATTGGCAGTGGTGTAAGAAACCATCCCTATGAGCCCAGGTATCCGTAAAAAGCCCAGGTATCCATAAAAATGGGATCCCGGTGGCCTAGAAGGGTGAGGCCGGGAAACTGCTTCTGGAGGAGGTGAGAGGAGTTGGGTTTTGGGAACTGCCGTTGGCTTCTGGACTACCTTTCCTTACTCCTTGCCAGATGCTTGCACAGGTCTCCGAAAGCCAGGCCCTGCCAGAGCTAGATATGACGTTCAGCACCACGGACAGCGCCCAGCACACCTGCCAGCCGCGTTCCAGTGGGTTTAGCCAGGGGAAGGTGGCAACAGCTTCTACACTGGCATCCTCAGCTTGCTGGCCCCTCTACATTTCCAATCCTGCTGGTCGAAGCATCTCAAGTGATGCCTTAATATCTCTGAGCATTTTTACTGGGGGCTCCTTGGTGACTGAAAAGTCTTTATTCATAAAGACCCCAAAACACGTCACATGTATAGAGCACTTACTTGGGTTTTCCATGCATTACTTCATTTATCCCTCACACCAGCACTGTGGCTGCTGTTATTTTACAGATGATGATCTTGAGGCTGACAGAGAAGTGTCTGCCCTAGACTACACAGCTAGTGAGGGACAGACACAAGATTAGGAGAAGTCTCTGGGACTCCAGAGTTTGAGTTCTTGGGGTTGTGGGTACCCTAGAGGGATGTGGGAGGCAGATATGCCTTTCTGACACCTTTACATCACGGTGGAAAGGCAGCCTACCACAGCAGGTGTGGCCCCTGCCCCAGAGAAAAAAGAGAAGAGAAGACTGCAAAGAGGATTTGGGGGGCCCATGCTCCTGATGCTAGGGCTGTCTGAGGTAGAAGAAGTAGCACACCTCTCAAGTGCTGAAGGCACCCTGGCCATCAGCAATCACTCGGTCACGGTCACACATGTCCTACAGAAGGGAAAATGAAGGCTCACAAAGGAAGGAAGAGTAACATTTCCAAAGCCTCAAGCTGGATGCCCAATGCTCCCTTATCACCTGGCCACCCCGAGAATCACTCATGAATAAATCTCACAATCCAGGGTGTGAATCCATGGTGGTGGGTGTAATGCCCTGACAGGAAAGCAAGGGGCAGTCAGGCTCAGATATCCTGGAGTTGGCACGTGCCTGAATTAGGGGCCCTAGTCTCTCCAAATCCAGAGGATCCTCCTCCAGCCCAGTGCCCTTTAGGTTAACAGGAGTCCTGGCCAGCAAGACACCAACTGGGCTCTGGGAGCCCCAGCAGCCCCAGGCTTCCAGACCTGTCTTATCTCAATCCTTACTTCCTACCTGGACCAATGGGTCCACCCAGGCAGGCAGGTGGCCTCTCAGCAGGAAGAGGCAACTTATAGGCTGACACTGGAGGGGCAGGTCCCATATGCAGAAAGAATGGGGGATGGCAAAAAGCCAAGCAGCCCATTACACCGATATCTGGAAATTTCATGTTTTGGTGTGAGAGGAAGTTCATAGCCTCAAGGGAGCTGAGGAAGACAAGACAGGAGGTGGCTGATCCTGAACTTGGGGACTCAAGGACAAGACTAAGGGCCCTCTCCTTCCCTGGAGGCCAAAGAGGATGGGAACGGTGACAGAATGGAAGTAGGAAAAGTGGAGGTCCTAGCTAGGGATGACCTCCTTCAGCCTCTTCTTGTCCACACACACCCATGCTTGCCTTTGAGGACATATGCACATATATACATGCATGCACATGTGCACATGCACAGACACGAACATGCGTGCACACACGCACACACACATGCACACCCACATGCAATACCATGAATACATTTTTTGTAAACACGCTCTTGCCTTTTGCCCTCCTACTTGCATCCATTTTTACACATGCATACTTTCTTGCATACATTTTGGCACAAATGATATCCACTGGGAATCCTGTCAGCTGGAAGAAGAATGTCATTGTTTTGTCATTAAAATATTTTCCACCTTTCAAGCTAGCTCTTCAACTCTGACCACTGAAGCCTCTGCACAGCCTGAGTCTTGGTTTTAGCTCCTAAAACACCATGGGTTCATGGAGGACAGGGACCTTGTTTCAGACACCCATGTCCCTGCAGTACTGACTGTAGCCCGTGGGTCTCCACGCTTTCTCCCAGGTGAGCAGCACACTCAGTGCCCCATCTGTTACCCTCTCCAACTTTGCAGACAGCTCCCACTCAGTGCCACTCCCAGCACCAGACCTGCATTCTTACCTGCCTGCAAAATGCATCCACCTGGAGGGCCTGCTGTCTCCTACAGCCAACGACTCCAGAGCTGAACTCAGCATCATCCTCCTCAAAGCTGAATGGCACAGTTTGCATTTCAATAATCTAGGCTCAAAACCTCCCAGCCATCCCTTACTGCTGCCTCTTACCTCCCACCCGCCCCTACAGCAACACCCCCAGCAGTCACCATGTCTAGTCTAGCTGCTTCCATGATGGCTTCTGCATCTGTCTCTCACCTGGACCCTTGCCCCACCTCCTTCCTGGTCTCCAGCCTCCATTCTCCTTCTCTCCAACTCATATGCCCTCTGGGTTATCTTTCCCATTCCCTTGGTTTTCCAGACCCAGCAAAGATCCTGACCCTGAAAACAGTGAGAATGGAGGAGGATGGCAGTCAATACTTTTTGGACACTTACCATTTGCCAGGCACTAATCTGAGTACCTTATCTGGACTACTTTATTTAATCTTCATTAAAAAAAACCCCTATGAGGTAGATACTACGATTATGCCCATTTTACAGATGAGGAGACTGAGGTACAAGGAGTTGAGAGATTTGCCATATATGGTGGGCCAAGTATTCAAACCCAAAGAGTCTGACTCCAGAGGCCTGCTTTCTAACCACTCCACAGAAATATCAATCTGGCTGGTGGTATTTTATTACTCCCAAACTCTGTCCCTCTCCAAGCTCCTTGTCTCCCTCCCAGCTCTCTCTCCTGTGCTCTCTTCCATGGCACCTGCATCCTTAACTTCTTCACTCCCAGACCCCACTGCCTCCCTGCTTAAGTGAACCCTAGTTGTGTCCTAAGGACATCACTCTTCCAAATCCCTCATACCTCAGAGTCAGGGGTGAGTCAGCATCCTCCCCTCTCCCTACTGCTGCTACCTCCTGCCTGTGGCAGAAATGTCTACAAGATCTTTTGGGTATCCTTGTCATTTGCTGGCCATCCTTCCAGCACCCATCTGCCATCCTCAAGGACTTTGGCAATGCTGGCACCTGGGTCACAACCTCCCATTCCACTCCAAATCCTGTGATCGTCCTGGGTGACTTCTACTCCATATCATTGACCCAGACAACACCTTGGCCTCTTGGTAGCTTGCCACCCTGACTCTAACAATCCCACCTCAATGGTCCATTCCAAAGCACACACTTGACCACGTCACCACCTCCAGGTGCTGCATCTCTGCAGTCCTCTTGTACACCCTGCCCTTCTTTCCTGCCGGCTCTTCTATTCAGTTGCGCTGCACCTGTTTTTCAGAGTCCTGGGAATATCCAGTCTGCTGACTCCTCTGATCCTCTCATCAGAACCCTCCTACATCCTCCCAACCACCCTTCACCCCAGACACGATGGTCCAGCTCATTCGCCTCTCTAAAACCAGCGCCTTTAACTCCCATGCCCCTCCTCCTGGCACCGTCATGAAATCCCAGCCCCAGGCAAGGACCACCATCAACCCTTTTCATGTTCACATGGGAGCTGTGTAGAGAATCCCACAACCTCAGACCAGTCCTACTAAATATCCAAGTTTCTTAGCTCCTCGTGCCTCAATGTCATCATCATGGCCTCATTCACAGCCCTCATCTCTGTCCCCTGATCCTTCCAGGAGAACCTAGTAAACTTTCCTGCCCATTCCCCATAGCTGGTAGTTCAAATTAATTCCTCTCTCCTCAAAGCTCTGAAACCACCACTTTTTCTCTCAGAGTCAGTAGATAATACCACTTTCTACGTCACAGAGAAAAGCAAAGCCGCCAGTGTCCCCTTCCTCTTTCTGCCACCTTGAAGCATCTCCCCAATCCCATCTCCTCTTCCCAGTCACAGGGAAATCAGCAGCTCTTCTACCTGCCCTTTTGATACCATCCCCATTTTCCTCCCCAGGGACCTTAATCTACAGAAGATTCCCTCTCTCTTCCATCTGTCTCTCTCCACTGATCCTTTCCCATCAGCTTTTCCTTTTAAGCTCTCTAAACTTAAAAAAAAATCCCTCCCTGAACCCCTGCTGTCTTATCTCTTACCAAGCTCCTTGAAGGAGGTGTCACCGTCCCCACACTCTCGCTTTCGTGCCCCTCACCCAGCGCTCCTCTCCACTCCACTTGATCTTAGCCAAAAGGCGGAGAAGCGATGCTGCTCTCCACTCCTCAGCACGTCACCAATATGCACCCTGCTGCTAAATCCAATGGTCACTTTCCAGTCCATTTCCTCCCTGGCCTTTAGCATCATCTGGCCCTGTAGACCATTCTTACCTGCAGACAGTCTCCTCCTTGGCTTCCAAGGTGGCCCACTCCACTGACTTTTCTCTGTTCTCACTGCCTCTCCTTTCCCTTCCCTTGAACGGCCTCCTTTCCCTCGGCATGACCTTTCCATGTTTTTGCTCCTTGGGGCCCTCATCTCTTCCCACTCTATGCACACTTTCCAGGTGATTTCACCGACTCCCATGGCCTTGTTATTCTGCTGCCTTGTAAACCATACCCCTCTCTTGAACTCTAAACCCATGCATCCACTTGCTGACTACATGTCTACAACTGGATGTCCCATGGGAACCTCACCCTTGCCATATTCAGACAGAGCTTCACAGCTTCCTCCACACTCTTGTGCTCCCAGAAAATGGTACCACCAGGCATCCAAAAGTATATCCCAGAAACCTCAGAGTTATCCTCAACTCTTCTATCTCCCTTGCCTTCCAACACTTCATCACACTGGATCCAATGTGTCCCATCAACCCACCATGGGGACTACTCCAACAGCTTCCCAGCTGAGCTCCTGGCCAGTCCAGGACCTCACATACCTCAGGGTCAGGGCTGGGGCCAGCACCCTCCTCCAATCCACTCTCCACACTTTGCTAAGCCCCAAATCCTTCTGCGCTTCCCATCACCTCTTAAGTGAAATCCAAATTCCTCACTGTTGTCCCCAAGGCCTTTCCTGGCCTGGACTCTGCCTCCTTCTCCTGCCTTGATGCTCCCCATTCCTCTCCTTGCACACTCTGCTGCAGACAGACTCAGCAGCCTTCGGTGTCCCCAGCGCATGGTGCTTTCTTTGCCTCTGGGCTTTCCTACATGCTGTCATCTCTGCCTGGAACTCTTCTCCCCACTTGTGCCCACCTACCCCCCTTGGTTCACAGGGGGCATCACTTCTCCTGGGAAGCCTTCTTTGTATCCTAGGAAATCCGGTTAACTGCCCCTCACAGGTGCTGCCCTGGCATAGTACTTATCATGTTATAAGAAACTGTGTGTGTGACAGTCTAACTTGCCATCACTGACTCTCTGAAGTCAGCACAGTACCTTTTATATGGTAGGTCCTCATAAATACGTGAATGGGTGGAAACATACGAATGAGTGGATGGGGGATGGGTGAACAGATGAGTGCATGCCATGCATGCCTCAGGAGTGCGTGCCAAAGGCTGAGTGGCAGGGAGCCCAGCAGAAGCCACATGATGCGGGCAGCCCTCAGAAACAGACTCCTTCCCACCAGGCTTCCACAAGCCTCCGACAATCAGGGAAGAACTTAGCACATCCAAACCCCCAAGACTCACAGCAACAGCCCTCAGCAGGTGGTCCCACCCAGTGCTGAGGATCATGGTGGAAAAGTGACAGAAAAAGAGCGGAGGCATTGAAAGTGGGGGAGAAGGCAGGTGAACAGACATGGGCCAGAAGAAACAGGGGGCCTGGGGTCTCTGACAGGATGGGATGAGAGAGAGCTGGTCAGGGGACCTTGTGGCTAAAGACTGCAACCAGGGCCCTGACTGCGTTTCCAGCCTGAGCTGTGCAGGCGGTGGGAGCAGAACCAACCACCCATAATAAGCCTCTCATTATGGGCACACCCCCTTGGCCCTCCTCTACCCCACCTCCACCACAGGGGATTTTAGAAGTTCTCCCTTCTTCCCAAATAGGCCTAGCAGTGAGACTCAGGAGCCCTGAGGAGGGGATGAAGGAGGCAACTCCACTGCTCTCCCGGAATCCCCTCCATTCCCCAACCAGACAGACCCAGGAGGAGTCTTAGGGCTTCCCCTACTGTGAGCTCCCCAAGGGCAGAAATGATTTCTCTTCCTTTTCCAAGATGGGAACACACAGTTGGGCAAGGGATGGGGAGGAGTCTCAGTAACATTATCTTATTGTTAAATGGATGGATGGACAGATGGATGGATGGATGGATGGATGGATGGATGGATGGATGGACGGATGGACGGACGGACGGAAGACTGTTGCCAGAAGAAGAAAAGACTGCCAAAGATAAAACAAAAAAAGAATTCACTAAATCATTAACATTGATGATTTCTAAGGGTGGGAATATATCGTGACTCTGAGTTTCTCCATTTCACCTTTCTACATTTTCCACCTTCCCCAAAACAGGCAGATATTACCTTTATAATCAGAAACATTCATCTACCTTTAAACAACGGCCAGCGCCCTGTGCTGTGAGGGTCCTCTAACATGTGTCAGGGGAAAGACACGACCCTGGTCCCCAGACGGCTCCTAAGTGGTCAGCAGAAATATGTGGCAAAGTCATTGCCGTGCCCGGGAGGTCAGGAAGAGAAGATGTTTTGGAGATCAATGATGAAGGTGGAGAGAGGGCGGTTGTCTGAAGGGCAGGTGTAATAGGCAAAGGAGGATAGCTTAACATCACACGCATGTCAGTCCATGACACAGACACGTGACACGCATGAGGCTGCCTTTCCTGCCTCCCCTCCTCACACCTTGATAACTGTTTGAAAGCACCTATTACTCCCCCTCCACACCCCCTATCTGTCTAGCTCCTCTTTACCATTCTCTGAGGCAGAGCCACTGTCACCCCCTTCACCATCCCATACCCTAGAAGGAGCTGCCTCTCTGGTGGTGGGGGAATGTTTTGTCCCAGGGTGAGCAGGAGTCCTCCCTGCCTGTGTCCTGGGGCTGGCATCTTAGCCTCCCCCTGTACCCTGAGGGTTGAAATCACCTCCCACAGCCTTCTTGAGCCAGGCTGGGTGCTCAGCTCAGGTCTCTGGAGGGAAATATAGCCCCACCCACTGCCCAACCTTCCTGCCCAACCTCCCCTCACTGTTCTTCCCTGACCCCAGGGTCTCCCCACAATAGATAAATTGCTGTCTTCCTCCCACCCCCGCCTGGCCACTAGGGCTCTATTTTTAACCCACCTCAAAAACTCTGACTCAGAATCACAGGGCTCCCAGGTAAGCTGCTCCCTTGGCTGCCTAGGGCTGCCTCAGACACAGTCCGATTTAGAGCCAAGGGCATCTGGGGCTTGGTTTACAGGCGGGTTGTTTGGATTTGGGTGTACCTTTATTTTCCAATTTTTCTATGTTTATCAATATTTGAGGAACAAAGTTTGTTTCGTTTTGTTTTTCTTTAAACCCAATGATGACCCTTTACCCCTGCCTCTTCTAAGGTACCTCCCCATCCTGGGCTGAGGTCCTGCCTGTCATGATGCAATGAGAGCTGGCCTCAGCCTCTCCCCAAGAAGGTGAGCTGTGTGAGGGCGACAGCTAACCCAGTCTTCTCTTCTTGGCCTGCGATCCTTCAGCCATACAGCACGGCGCCCCTCACACTGGAATGTGCATACACATCACCTGGGGACTTTCTGAGCTGCAGACTTGGTGGACTTCAGTCGGCTGTGGGGTGGGGCCAACATCTGCACTGTTAACAAGCACCCAGGTGATGCTGAGACTGCTGGTGCAGGGACCACATTTCGGTGTGGCCAGGCTATTGTAGATGTGCGGTGGCTAGGTGCTCTGCTGTGAGGCCTTGGGCAAATCACTTAACCTCTCTGAGCCTGTTTTCTAATGTGCAGGATGAGAACATTAATCCCCACCTCACAGGAGTCTAGGAAGACCAAATGAGATAATATTTACAATATGCTATATGGCATAAATACTCAATTCAAGTGGGCCATTATCCCCATCATCATCATCCCCATCATCATCATCATCATCATTCTATGGCCATTAAGATGCAGGTCCTGGCCTGAGAGCTAGGAGGATCCTGAGGGACACAAATGGTCCCACCTCAAGAAGCCCTCAGTATAGAGGATGGACAGACCCACCCCACAGGGGAGCTGAAAATCCAGGCCAGCTCCATGGGCAGATGGGGCCATGAGCCAAGGGAAGGGAATAAGAGGGTTGATGCAGAATCTCTGACTCTGTATCCCTTAGGCTGGGGATGGCCAGAGGGGAGGAGAAATTCAGCCAGGCTTGCTCCAGAAAGGAGCAGGGGGCAGCATGCCCTGTTGGGTACTAAAGCCTCAAAGAGGATGCAGGCACCCAAGTAGGTCCACTGGTCAGGAGACAGCACTGTGGCTAGAGGCCAGGGGTTACAGGAAAGAGGCCCATGCTATGCGATGGAAGGTGTCTGGGTCAGGGGCCTGAGATTCTCAAGTTCTAGTCCTGTCCCTGTCTCTAACTTGCTGTGTGACCTTGAATAAGTCCCTTCCTCTCACTGTCTCTTCCTCAGTTTCCCCATTGGCACAACACGAGGATGGAGCTAGACATCTCTAAAGATATGCTGAGTTCCATGAATCTCTGCAGTGCAGAGGCTAAAGAGGTCAGCCAAGGGCAGCTGGCCAGATCGACAGCTCACTCACGGAAGAACGCGCATCTCAGGGAACCCTGACACCTCAGCTCCCAGCTCTGAAGAGAATGTGGGAGACATCCTGAATGCCAGCTTGAGAACTCAGGGCTCTTCCAGAGTACATGAGGGGCTGGGAAAGTTATAGAGGAAGAGAATTCCTTGAGAAAGGGACTGCAACCGCACCTTCTCAACAGCACAGTGAGAACAGGCCTGGGCAAAAGAAATATTTTGAGATGAAAACCCATTGTTTATCTGATGGGCTAATTCCTCCTCTGCAGACACTATGTTGCATATGCAGAAACACACCAGTGAACATGTACATGCACACACACACACACCGCCAAACTGCACAGCAGGGGACATCTGCTCCGCAGTGCTCCAAGTTGCCCGGATGCATGTTCCCTCAGGCCAGGGCCTAACCTCTCTGTGCTTCACCCAGTGGACAAGACCACTGGGGAAGATGGGGGAGGTAACAAGCAGTTGGAGAACCTCTCAGTCAAGCTTACAAGAATCAAAGAAGGCTCCAACACCACTCCCCCAGGAACCTTCTGTCCTCCCACTCAGGAGATTGGAGCAAAAATAGAACATTGTTGTGGAGTAGCACGGGAGCACACCCTCTGGGGAAATTAGGTGGGAGAGCTCACCTGCTCACACAGGAAGGCACTGCCAGCAGCGGGAGGAAACAGGCTTGAGGGGCAACATGAAGCACTGGAAATGGATTTGGGGCAGAACGTCTTTGTTTTTTGTTTTTTTGTTTTTTTTGAGATAGGGTCTCTGTAGCCCAGGCTGGAGTGTGGTGGTGCAATCTTGGCTCACTGCAGCCTCGACCTCCCTGGGCTCAAGCCACCCTCCTGCTTGAGCCTCTGGAGTGGCTGGGACTACAGGCACACACTACCATGCCCAGCTAATTTTTCTTTCTTTTCTTTTTTTTTTTTTTTTTTTTTTTTTTTTTTGTAGAGGTAGGGTCTCTCCATGTTGCCCAGGCTGGTCTTTAACTCCTGGGCTCGAGTGATCCTCCTGCCTCAGCCTCCAAAAATGCTGGGATTACAGGAGTGAGCCACAGTGCCTGACCCGGGGCAGAACTTCTTAAGGCAGGCAGCATTGGTCATAGAAGGGGCTAACAAGGAGGCCATAGGAAGGCTTCCCTATAAAGAGTAGCTAAATACTGACTCTGCAAGGGTCTACACCATCCCTTTTTGATGGGATGGAGCTTGGGGCCAAACAACAAGGATTCTCTGGGGCATCTGGGGACACAGAGCTGGAGGGAACGTGCTGCCTTCTCTCCAGGAAAACACAGTCTAACAAGGAAGGTGAGTGGGGCCATGTTCTCTGAGGTCCCTTCTGGCCTCAGAATTTTATGATTTTGACTCCTCACAACCCACAAGGAAAAAAAAGGTATAAAAGCTCCCTGGAGAGGGAGGCCTATTACCAATGGGGTTGGATATTGGGCTAAGAAGGCAGGATTTTACCCTAAGCTCTGGGGAGCCACCGTAGGACTAAGGCAAATGCAGAGCAATCAGAGAACTGCAGGCTGTTAGTGCAGATGGGGGCTTGGGGATGCCCAGCTCATTGGCTCCCAAAGTGATGGAGGCAGAATCACCTGGGTGCTTCCTAAAACTCTACCTGCCCGGCCTCACCCAGGGAGCCCAAACATCCATGATCACATAAGCACCCAGATGACTCTTCAGCGGCTGCCAATTCAGGCTTTGGGATCTTGCTAACACCCAACCCCTCTCTGGTCCCATTTTCAGAGGAGGAAAGCAAGACTCAGAGAGGTGAGGCCTCAGTTAAGTCCACACAGCTGGGCAGCACAGAGCCAAGTCTTCTACTAGTAGGATTCATAGGCTTGTCCCCTAGACTCTGTCCCCAGGAGCTACAGAGCAACCCAACAGGATGATGATGCCCCAGAGCCTCTGGGACACGTTGAACAGCTTTTCCTGTTTCCTTCCTCTGCCAATCCCAGAGTAGATGATCCTGCTGGCCTGTCCCACAGGGCCCCTCCACCCACAGTCATCTAGTGTGCCCTGCAGTCTGCATGGGTCCTCACACTCTGAGCTCTTCTGAGGCCAGGTCTGAGCTTCCAGGAGGGGACTGCTCCCTAGGAGGGGAGGCTGGGAGGAGAGCATGGTTGAGGCCCTTTCCCAGATGGCATTTCAGTTCATTTTCATTAAGCTCCTGCTGCATCACTTCCCGGGAAGGATGCCCCGGAAACAAAGAAAAGAAAGCCTGGCCTCCATCCACGGAGGCCATGACCTAATGGAGGGAGGGCCTTCAAGAGGCCTCACCAATATGATATAACGTGCCAGGAAGACCCCCAGCCCCGCTCCCCAGGACAAGGGCCGACAAAGCCTCCACAAAACAAGGCCCCTAGGTAAGAGATCTTCCACGTGTCCCTGGCCCCCAGGGACTGCAGAACTCTAGGATCATGACTGGCTGGACCTCGGTGACAGAGCCAGAAAGAGGGAGGGAGATTCTCAAAAGCTCTACTGGTCGGCAGCGCTGTCCCTGCCCTGCTGGCTCTATTTGTGCTAATGGGGTCAGGATTCAGGACTCAATACCTATTTGGCCAATTAGCTCTGCTCTCTTCAGCCTCATACTGAGGCCCGACCCTGGACACTGAGAGAGGAGAGGAGCTTGCTGAGGTCACCCAGCAGAACAGGATGAGGGTCAGGAGGGGAAGCTGAGGGTGGGAGGGGTGGGCAGTTCTGGGCAGGCTGGCTCAAGATGGAGGACCCAGGGCTCTGGGGCGGGCCGGCCCCCACACTGCAGGAAGCCAGGCCCCAGGGGCAGTCTCCCCTGCTGGACCAAGTTTCTTCTAAAAGGTGCTAATGGCATGAACGGGACCTGTGGACCTGAGGGTCTTTCCTGTCTTTGGGGAAAGGAACAAGTGCCCTCACATCCTCTGAAGATACTGGAGGTGGGAGAAGCCCATGGCTGACTTTGGCATACAGTGGCTGGGGACTCACATTAATCATTAACAGGGGCTGCTCTAGCCTCCAACGGGGAACTGCAGGGTAATTACTTCTGGGCTCCAGGCCACACGCTCAGTGACATTATTGCAGGCAACACCTGCCTTCTGGGCCTAGTAAGGCAGGAGAAGCGAGTCTTCTCAAAGGCTGTGCACCTAGGACCAGGGTGCACACATACACACTGGCAAACACACCACACGTACTCAGATGGCAGCACAGGCAGCCCACTCAGAGTCCTCAAGGGTGAAGGGCAGGGACTAAGGAGTACAGGTTAAAGGAGGCAGGTTCTGAATAAGCAGCCCCCAGCACCTGCCAACACCCACCCCAGCCAGGCGGCCCTTAGCTTAAGCTTCCAAGAAAGTGCACAGAGTGGTTCTCTCTTTCCTTCAGATCCAGCTCAGAGTCACTTCCTCCAGGATGCCTTCCCTGACCATCAATCCATATTGATCTATTGCTCATCTGCCCTCCCATGAACCAGAAGTGGAACCCTACTCTCCATTTTGCCACCTCCAGCACCCTTAATAGTGAAAGCAGTCTTGGAATGGGTGATATGGTATTCTGGAGGGCATGACTCCCTTAGCTTGCCTCTCTCCAAGCCCAGAGGATAATGTATTAGCCAGCCCCCATTATGTATTAATTTCTGAAAGCCTCGTTCACGCAGACATAACACATCCACCCACACAGATAAATGCTTAGACAGACACAAAATCATCAGCAGCCAATTATCAGGCCCCCGCAGCTGCCGTGATCAGACCTGGAGGCCCCGCTGCTTGCTCTGCAATTTGTGGTAGCCCAGAGCTGGGGGAGCAGTGGGTGGAGGGAGTCCCCCTATCCAGCCGGCACGGCTCGAGGTCCAGCCCTGACCCTGAGGGCACCTGAGCTTGCTGCCTGGCTGAGAACACCAAACACCAGCCCCAAACGATGAGAGAGCAGAGTTGGGTGGGGAGCTGTCACGTGTGAGATTTGGTGGCTCTGGCGTCGGCAGTGGTGGCTCTGTTGTTTATTTATAATTTGTACTTTACCTCCCAGAGAGGACCAGAGGCAGCTGGCTCAGATACTAAGAGGTGTAGGAGCTCAGGGAACTTAGGGAGAGCTTCCTAAAGGGGGGCGGGGCACGAAGGTAGAGTCCCGAGCCTTGGTACCTCAGCAAGGGCACCGAAATTGGCTCAAAGGCTTTGCACAAGGATGCCAGTTCCTGACCCTAGACCAAACCCTTCCCTTGGCCACAGACTTAGCCCTGACCCCAGCCACGGACTGAACCCCAATCCTGGTTACACACTGAGATCCGACCATTGTCAGAAGCTGAGTTCTAGCCATGGTCACAGAATAAGCCCTGATTCTGGTCACACACTGAGTCCTAAACCACAGATCAACCCCACTTCTTGACTTTTCTGAAGTCTATCATGAATAGATCACGTGACCATTTCTCTGGTGGATCAGAGAAAGATACCACTGGACACTTGCCCCTTCTCCTCTGAACCCCAATCACCGCCATCCATGAACAGGGGCATTAATGGCACCCGGATATGGTCCCCAAACCCCAAAGGTCTCTAGCAGTCAGGACCTGCCCAGGAAGAGGAGGTGAGCTGGCATCCCAGCCCAGCATCCTCAGAAACAGCATCCCCAGATCTGGGGTCAGGACAGCATGTCCCAGCCACCAGACTCTGCATCTTCAGAAAGGGGAAGACTCCCTTCTCATGGGAGCAGCTTAATTTTGATGGGATCCTGAAAATATCTATCATCCCAGAAAGATATGTATGAAGCTAGAGTGACAAGAAAAAGCTCCAACTGATAGGACCATTCAGGAAAAGCCTTCCCTGTGAACCCTCTGGCTGCGAAGCTGGGGGTGGATTTAAGCTTGAAGACCTTTGCAGACAAGACGTTACACAACCCACTTGGTCTCTGGTTTCGCCTCTGACATACTCTGTGACCTTGAGCCAGTTGCTCCCCATCTTTGCTCCTCTACTCCCCATCTATGAAACAAAGGCTCCAGGCCAGGGGCTTGCTAAGGCCTCTCCAGATCTGATATTCTGACACCTGATCGATTTTCTGTGCCTGCTGACTATCCCTTTCTGAGCCCCTCCTCGACGTTTTAATTCTCAGGAGAATGTTTTCTTGAATTACTTGTGTAATTAAATTTTTTAAACACTAACATAAAAGAAGGAGGAATGTCAAATTCCAGTTCTGATATTCATGGCTGCATGATTTGGGGGACCTCTCTCTCTCTCCTTTCCTCGTCGGAGGCTTATCTGTAAGTTGGGGATATAAAACTATTTGGAGGCCATCGTGAAGAATAAATGAAATGGGAGATATAGAGCTTCTAGCACAGCCTGGCACATGGTAGGTGCTTTGTAAATGGTGGTTACTGATCTGTGAACCCACCTGGCTTTAGTCTCTGTTGATTTGAGTCTAGGGCTGTAAACTCCGAAGCCTACAGGGGTCAGGCAGCTAAATGGCATGAATGACGTGGCTGGGTGTAAGACAGTGGCCTTAGCGACAGCTGGGGACCTGCACAACTGCAGAGCAAAAGCCAATGTAAAGGAGGCAGCCTCTAGTGTCTCCTTCAGCTCCCCGCTGTGGAGTGGGAATGTGGGGCCAGGGCTGCCAGGGTTTCCAGTTTTTCAAGAGAAGCCCGAGAGCCATATTTTCATGTTGTATCTTTCCATTTAAAAACATTGGCTCAGATTTGTTATGACACACTATGCTGGCCAAACAGAGCACATCTGGGTGCTGTATGTGGTGCAAGGGATGCTGCTTGGCAACCTCTGATCGAAGTACTGCCCAGTCTTATCTTGAGCGCCCACGGTGACGGGGAGCTCACCACCTCTCTGTGCTGCCTCCCACCTCAGATCCGAGTGGGTGCTGATGGTACAGTGTCTCCCAGTGCCTTCCTAGCCCTTGGGACTGCAGACTTCTAGGGCCCTGGCAATGCCTCCTCAGTAAAGAAGCCTAGCTGGCAGAGAACATCCTCTCCAAAGCCAACACAATGCCCCTGCCCGCCCATGGCCCTCTCTGTCTGGGAAACGTGAATTCTTCAGCATCCCCTGGGCGAAAGCAAGACTGTCTGGCCGGCCTCAGTAGCCCTTCTATTAATTAGCAACTGGCAGTCGCAGCTTTGTAAGAGCCCTTGAGCCAAGTGAGTCTGTGCAGGAGCCGGCTGCCTCCTCGGTTCTAAGACAAGCCCCCAGGGGACTGGGGCTGGACCTTCTGCTCTGAGTGAATTCCTCCACGGTGGTCAGTGTTGTGGCAGGCACAACGGCCACTCAGGCTGCTATGACACTTGTCAGCCCCATCATTTGTATGGAAGCTAATGCCTTTCAGGGTAGGAAGGGGCAGGGAGAAGTGACAAGCAAGCCGAGCCCCCAGGGGAGGCTGCTGGCCATAGCCTGGGGCAGGGAAGGAGGATATAAGATTGGGAAGAAGGCCTGGATGCCTCTGTCCTCCTCTCAGCTGGCCCCTGTCAGAGCCACTGGCTCCCCTGCTCAGTCACCTCTGCGCTCATACCGACATCTGCTCCTTTCCAGAAATCTCATTGCAATGCAGCAGTCACAGTACTCCCTGCGCCTTCTCCCCAGCCAGGCCCACCCCTCTGGCCCTTTGGATGGGAGAAAAGCTGCAAAAGTGGTGGGACAGGATGGATTAATGAGGGTCCTCTGACCACCCAGCTTCTTCCTGTTCACACCCATCCCAAAAGCCAGCATGCAGGACCAGCAGCGTCCAAGCAGCAGTGCAGGAAAGGAGGAAGAGCAAGCTATGAATCCCACATCCCCACGCTGGCAGGCAGACCTCTGTGACTTGGCTCAGCCCAGTTCACAGACTTCACCCTGCCATGCTGAGCTTGGGGATAGAGGCCACAGGCTCTGAGGCCAAAGAGATAAAACGGAGCTCTGCCCTCAGGGAGCTCAGTTTGGGAGCTTGGGCTAAGCATGGAACAAGCGCATGAACAGTAACCTCAATACTCCAAGCATGGTCCTGGTCTGGACACCAGCCACATTAGCAATCTTTGGGCGCTTAATGAGAAATACAGCATCTCAGGCCCCATCCAGACCTACTGAATCAGAATCTGTATTGAACAAGATCGCCGGGTGAGTCGGATGACATTACAGCAGGACAAGCTGCATTGTAACAAACACAGAGCTCCGTCCAAATGCCACAAGGTGGTCAGCCAGGAAGAGATGGATGGTGGCCAGGGTGGCCTGAGAGAGCATCCCACAAGGCCCTGGGGACACTGGGCCCTAAAGCATGGGAGAGGAGGGTGGATGGACAGGGAGACAGGTCAGCACAGTTGGAAACTCCCTATGTGAGGCAGGCAGCTACCTGGCAGCCCAAAACCCTCGAAGCTCACAGCAGCTAAGGGAACCAGTGTGGGAGGGCCAAGCAGGGGAGAAGGTAACCCCCATCCTTATCATGTAGCCACCAGACCAGGAACTTGAGCCTTGCAGCAGGGAGAACCTGGAGCCGAGGCCTCTCTAGCCAGGCAGTATGGGGATCCTGGCCCTCTGCCCCTATCGGGTTTTTGTGCATCCAGCATCCTGGAAGCACCTCGGTCCTGAGCTCCAGCAGCCCCTGCCTTGTCAGGTGGGACACATCTCATCCCCAGAGAGAGCCCTGCTGCCCACTGTGCCAGCTGATAGCACAGCCCAGGCAGCTCACCTTGGAATTCCCCTCTGCAACTAGGCACCCTTCCCCCTCCAACACAGCCTGCGGCTCCTTTCCGCCTGGCTTTGCACACTGAGAGTCCTAACAACATTCCTGGGTAATGGCCCCAGGAAAGCCCAGCAAAGAAGGGGCCTCGGAACCCCCAGACCCAGAGTCAGGCTGCTGCCTCTTCCTCCTTGCCACCTCCTGCCAGAACAGTCCTTTCCAGGATTCAAAGTGAGAAAGGTGGGAGCGGGTAGGACTGAGGAAATAGAAAAGAAACCAGTCCCCAGGCAGAACCCCTTTTCCCCCCTCAGGCATCTAACTCTGAGCCCTGTTTTTGTTTCCATCCTGCTGGCAATGGGAGGCCCAAGCCCCAGATTGCAGAGGGACCCCCACTGCCAGGCTCCAGAGAAGGTGAGTGTCTGCCTCTCACCAGGCCCAGGCTCTCTTCTGGGATGGCCTAGAGAGGGGTTCACAACCTTGAGCTCCCAGATGGTCCTCAACTTAGGGGGCCACAGACACCAGAAATTAAGTGCCACACTCTATGTGTCTGGACACCCAGGTATCCTTCTGGATGGAGTAAAATGTCTGACCCCAAGAAGGTTCACAACCCCTGCTTCAGCCAAGGACAGAGGCCCTTGTGATCTTCCCAAAACCAAGGAAAGGAAGTTGTGAGGACAGGGGAGGTGTGGTTCACAACAGCATCACGGCTCCTCTGACAGCTCACTGCAGCTTCTCACCTCGGCGGGGCGACCACAGTTATACAATTTGTGCTTGACATGGCAACAGGCAACAAGATTCCCATTTTCTAAATGGGAAAACTGGGGCTCAAATAAGGCTCATAACCCACACAGGGCTCCACAGCAGTCAGGGTTGGGGAGGTGATGGGAGGTGAGTAATGGCAGTGACTGGGTGCCAGTGACCAGCAGCAGGAAGTCAGCTCAGGACACCCCTGGGACCTGCTAGGCCACTGGCCCAGTTTCCAAGATTTTGGAGCCCAGCTCTTTCTGCCCCAAGGAAAGGACACTTTAAGCACCCCCGTCTTCCCTTCCTCATGGCTTCAGGAGGCTCAGTCTAGGAGAGGGTAGGGACAGGGGGATGAGAAAGGCCAAGCTTCTGCCTGCCTCCATTATTAAGGCTGAGCCAGCTTTGGGGGCGCAGCAGCAATCCCAGAACTGACGTTCCACACAGGGACTTCCCCACCAGCTTCCACATCCACCCACACAGCCCCCAGACACCCACTCAGACAGACACCTAGATACACACACCCAGGCTGACTCCCTGAGCCTGACCAGCTTCCAGGAACACAACCAGCTACATCTGCACTTGGGGTTCCATTTCCTTTCTCTCCTCTTAGAAAAACAAGATTATCCAGTACCTATGTTTTTTGTTGTTGTTGTTTTTCCAGGTTCTCCAGGACACAGCTTGTGTGGAAGGAAGGACCCATCCAGGACCCAAGAGCCCAGCCAGCCTCGGGGAGGAGCCCGGGGAGCTATGTCCTGAGGGGCTGCAGCATCCTGGCCTCTTCCCTTAACACACCACAAATACAAGTTTCAAAAGGCAGATGGGGAGTTGGAGGGGAGGGGAAGCCAGAAAAGCCCAGGGAGCCTGGGGAAGCCATGGCGGTGGCCAGGGCATGGTTTCTTTTCTATTAGGGGGTGGGATCGGGGGCAGGTAGAGTAATGAGAAGCAGAGGTAGCCCAGAAAAGCCTATGATTAGCCATGGCTCAGGTTATGCTGGTCCCTCAAAGCACAGCCCACCCTTGCCCTGGAAAAGGCACCCAGCCTTCCTCCCCCAGCAATGGGAGATGCCGGAAGCAGCCCATCACAGCCAGCCCTGAACTCCAAACCGCAAACTCAATCTATCATGGTTTGCTGGCAATTCTTTATTAAACCAATTCTGCTGGATCAATGCTTCCTGCCCGTCAAAATGATGAATAAATCCTCGACTAGCCTGAGCAATGCTTGCAGAAGCTCTTGCGAAGCCTGAGGTGGGCAATGGCGATTGGCTACACATAGAGGCCCAAGGCCAATGGCTAAAACTCTAGAGACCAAGGCTGGGGGTGCTGGTCGGGGTGCGGTGGGTTAGGTGGGGTTGAGTGGTGGGTTTTCTAAGCTTAGAAGAATTAGCTAGGCTCTTGCCTGTTTGACATTCTAAGGATGACACTAGCTGTTTTGGCCTAGAAGCAGGAAAGGTATGGCCACCGCTCCTCCAGACACACTCAGATGGTCTTTCTTGGATTTCTTTCCTTACACCCCACCCAGCTCCAGACAGCTACAAGGCTGTGCAAAGAGGACGTGCCACTTGCAGCTACCAGTCCCTGTTGCTTGTTGCACAAACCCAAATTCAAAGCCCACTCTGACCCTTTTCCTATTGCCCATTTCACAATTCTGCTGTATCCCCGCTTCCCTATCCCCACACCCTCTCCTGCAGCCATGTCCCAGGCAGCCTGCAGTTAGTGGGAGATTCTGCAGCAGGGGGACTGCAGACAGACATACCAGAATGGGGTAAGACCAGGAAGGGGAAAAGGATCCTATCTGATGAAATCAACCCAGTCCTCACGCTCCACCTTCTAAGGTAAGGGAGATAGGAAGGGCCAGGCCCAGCATCCAAAAGGTCCCCGGCCAATGCTTGCTGCTGAGGGAGGCTGGGCATGCCTGGGGTTGGCCTCTTGTAGGCTCCCCAGGCAATGGGCTTGGTGATGAGAACCCTGAACAGATGCTTTCTGACAACAAAAACAGCAGGGACCTGGGCAAGGGCGGGGAGGGCCCTTCAACAATCTCAAGGGGTTGGTACTGGAACTGCCTATCACCACCACTGAAGAGTTGAGAGACAGGAGGAAAAACCCAGGACACCCATGGGGGTGGAGGAGACATAGCTCCTGCTCACTCCTCTCTAGCTCGGCCCGGGATCCTCAGGGCCCAGTACTGGCCAGAGGCAAGCCCACTCTTCAGGAACCTGGCACTGGGAACCCAGACACCGTTCCTGATGGGAGGGTCCCACATTTGCTCACACAATTTAATGACTATGGCTGTCTGTTTAGCCTGCCCTCTGGTCTCCCTAGTCTTCTGGGAATGGGAACCCTGGAGATATTAGGGTTAGGAAGAGCAGTCTGTCAAAGGAAAAAAGGGGGGAGGGGCTCTGTTCACTACCTATTTTAAGCCACCGAGTGTTGTCTGACTGGTCATTCCCAGTGCGAGAAATCTCTCTCATTGGATGGAAAATGGCTTTGCTCTCATTACAAACCCAGCTTCCCTGGAGTTTGCCAAGAGGGCTCTGGGTTGGCAAAATGCTCATTTTTATAGGCAGGCAACTAAGGTAGGCAAGGAAGGGAGATAAGTAGGCGGCAGGGCCCAGAGAAAGAGAGAATGAGAGAATTAAACCCAGCTTGAAAAGTGTTTCCCAGACCTTCATCACAATCTCATGTATCACGAAAGCCCAGAGGGGCACTAGGGAACCTTAGGACCTTGACTTAGGTAAAGGCATCCCTGATCCCAACCCTAGAAACAACCAACAATCCCTCTTTTTGCACAAATATGCCCACAAGCTCCCAGTGGTATCTGCTGTTCAGTGGCATCCGACTCAAGTGATGTGGAAGGGGGCAGGGTCCCTCTCCCTGACTGGCGGTCATACCTTGTTTGGGGACCCACGAGTGGCCCATGAGAGACCAAGCAGATGCTGGAGCTTGGGTCTCTGGGGTATGGATGGGCCACTGGACAAGCATGGGGCACAGGACAGCTGCTCATCAGTCAGAACACCAGGCATCTTCACCCATCACTATGAGCAAGGTCATTCTGCCCTGCCGCTCTGGATGCCAGCTGCCCAGGGTGCCTGCTCTTGGCCCACCACTCAGCATGAGGAGCTGAGCTCAGGGTTACCGTGGGTGCAGGGGGTTTTCATCCCGGCCTGAGGCCCCAGTGACTTCGGTCCTCCAGGGACCCGGCCGCAGCTTCCCAGGGCACCAGAAAGCAGACATAAATGCCTGCTGTCAGTACCCAAGGAGCTGGCCCGTTGCTAAGAGGTCTGTCTCTCTTCATGGCCCTGCTCTGCAGGCTGAATGACCCGGAGCTGCCTCTAGGATGGCCATCCTGACTCTGCAGCCTTGAAGGGGGAGGAGGAATATGTGGCTTAAGGTGGCAGAGCCCTATCCTGGCTGCCGGCAGGGGTAGGCCAGGCTCAGAACACCTTTTCATTCTGTCTCCAATGCAGCCCAGACCCGAGAAGACGAGTGACTGAACCCAGAGGAAAGTTCCCCCAGCGCGGTGCAGGAGGGGGCCTGGGGGTGTCTCGGAGCCTAGAGGCGCCCTGCTTCTCTTGGAGCTCCCAGCGCAAGGCAGGAAAGTTAACTCCGGCTGGGAGGCAGGGTCAGGAGGAGGCATGCCTGCCACCGCGCAGGGCACCCACAGGATCATCGCTGTGGCCCCTTACCTGAAGTCACTGTAGGGGTGGATAATCCAAAATCCGGCCGACTTGACCCTCTCCTGTTCGCGCTCCACGGCTTTCTGGCTGCCGAACATCCTTAGGGAGAATTTGTTGACCCCAGGTTGGAGCATGGCCCCGAACTGGCGCTGCATGAAGCCAGCCTGGCCCAGGCGCACCTCGGCCTCCGGGAGGATCTGGTCGCCGGCAGCCGCGCCTCCCTCCACTTTGATAGCTGTGTCCACCGAGGGCTGCTCGCAGGAGGCGGAGGCCGGCTGCGCTGGCTGCTGGGGCGGCGGCGGCGAGGCTGCGGGCTGCGCCGAGGCGCCGGGGCGCTCGGGCTCGGCCGCCAGGCCTGGGGGCGTCCTGTCCTCGCCGGGGGACGCGTCGCCCTCGGCGATGAGCCGCCGCTCCTCCGCGGAGTCATGCAGGTGTCCGTGACTGCTGCCGCTCCCCGTGCCGCCGCTGCCGCCGCCCCGGCTGCCCAGCGAGGCCAGGCTCCCGCGGAAGCGCCTGCAGTCGCCGTTCGTGCTGGACTTGCCCGCGCCGCGGGCCGGCCCTTCGCTGTCCGCTGCCCCGAGGGCCGAGCTCCGGGACTCCGTGCCACCCGCGGCCGCCGAGGGGGAGGGCGAGGGCAGTGGCCGCAGCCGGATGCTCCTGCGGCTGGGGTCTTGGCGCCCCCCGGCCCCCTCCTCCTCGGCGTCCTCTTCCTCGTCCATGATCCACGCCTTGGCCCCCACCTGCTGCGGGAGGCTGTAGAGCCGCTTGCGCATGGACGGCGGCAGCTTGTCCATGGCGCCAGGGGCCGGGGTCGGACCGGGCCGGGGGCAGGAGCGCGGCGCCGCGGACGGGCTCCAGGTCCGCCCGCCGGTCAGTCCGCCCGTGGGGACGCGTCCTTCGCCACCGGCGTGGGGGCAGCCTCAGGCGCCCATGCTTGGGCAGGCTGCGCGCCGCGGGGAGGATCCTAGTCCCGCTCCGAGTCCCCGGGCTCGCCGCGCTACACCTCCTCCCGGGCCCGGCTGGGCGCGGGGACCCCGCGCTCCCTTCTTGCCTCCCTCCCTCCCTCTGGCGTTCAGGGGCGCGGCGCGCGGCCCGGCTCCAGGCGCCCCGCCCCCGCGGGGAACAATGGGCGCCGGCCGGAGAGGCTCTGCGGCCGCGGCGCTCGGGGAACCGCTCCGGAGTGCAGAGCGCACGGCCCGCGCGGGTCCCGGGCGTGCGTCCCGCGGGAGGGCTGGCTGTCCGTCTGTCTCGCCGCCCGGGCTTTGTGGCTGGCCACCCGCGAGCTCGCCTCGCCTCCTCTGCCCCGGCCCGTCCGGCCCGTCCCGGGGCTCCCGCCGCAACCTAGCGGAGCCCAGCGACCCGCCGGGCTTACATCAGCGGCCGCCTCCCCCGAAGCGCCCTCCGGCAGCGCTGGGGCTCCCGCGCCCCGGAATATTCATGAAGCCGCCGCAGCTCGCGGGTTGCCATAGGAGCGGCTCCAGCAGCCGGGCCTGCCTACCTGGGCTTCTTAAAGGGGCAGCGGCGCACGGGCCGGGGGCTGGAAAGGGGCGGGGGGCGGGCCTGGCAAGGGGCCCAGGTTAGACCCTCGCTAGACCTTCGGGGCCGGGGTGAGAGGTATCCACACTGCTGCGCCCTTAAATCTCTTTCCTGGGCTAAGCTGGGAGTGCGCCCCAAGTCTGAAGCTCCGGCTTCAGTTGCGAATTCCCCATCCTAAGATTGAAGGGTGGGGGGTGGCTTCCCAATTTCTCCATCACCAAGCTCTGGGCTCGCCTTTCCCTGGCATTTTTGCCCCTCAGCTGGGTCTCCGACTTTCCTCTTGGGAGGCGACCGGGTTCGTCTGGATGCAGAGTCCCGGCCTTCCCGCAACCCGCCTGGAGAGGGGGCTTCCGGAAATGCGCCGCGTCGGGGAGGCTCCCAGGGTTTTCCTGTGACATGGGCAGGGTGCGAACCCCGCGCCAGTCTTTCCCCTGCAAAGCCTCGCAGCAGCCAGGCAAGGAGGGCGTGGGGAAACAGGGAGACACGCACAGGGCGCGCGGGTGGGACCCAGCCCTTCGAGGTAAGACTTCGAGGAAATGCGCCGGCAACAGTGACGGATGCGAGATCCGAACGCCGACCTCCGCACGCGCCTCTCCCTCGGTAGTTCCGAGAAAGGGACAAGCCGGCTGCAGCGGGGAGCGGTTGGGCCGGCTCCTCGGACGCCCCAGCACTCTGGAACTGGCTTTGGAGCCCCTTCTCCCTGTGTTCCCATCCACATTATGACACCTACTATGTGGACCCACGCTGGGTGAGTTCCTGTTCCACCCAGTCCCCTACCTGCACCCCCAAGCAGCTGCACAGCCCCCACTCCCTTCCAGTCTGCAGCCCAGCCCCCTTCCCCCCAACCCCCGCCAAGGATCCAACTGTGTGTCCTCTCTCCCAGTCTCTCCCACTGTACAGTGTCCGGGCTTATGGACCGATTTCACTAGCTCAGCCTAAGGTATAGCCCTACCCCCTCCAACACCATGGACAGCCTGATACCCCAGATTAGCTCAGAAATGGAGAGGGGGACAGATTGGGCATTAAGGGGAGGGGAATGGTCCAGAGAAGGCTGGAGCCGAGGTTAATGCTGGAGCGGACACACAGCAAAGTCTCACAGGAGGGAGGCAAAAAGGTCCCCTGGCTCTGCCATCTCTCTGAGGAATAACATCAAGTTTTTCTTCAAATGATTTTTTTACTCTCATTCTTAGCCCAGTGTGACCACTTTCGCCTCCTCCATCCAGAGTAGGAATTTGGAGAGCAGGATGCGGGGCGGGCCGCCTAGCAGGGGCTCTTCTGCTCTACTCACTGGACCACAGGACCTCCCACAGTGAGAGGAATGACTAGGGTGATGACATCACTGGTAGCTGGCATTTTTACTTTTGAGCAGCTCTGAGCTGACAGTTCTCTGCATAGATGCTGGAAGCCTAATCCCTGAGTGTCCTTGGGTCTCCTTGAGAAGAAGTGTTCTTAAAGAGCTGTGAGCCCAGCCTGCCCTGGTCTACCAGCCACAGGAGGGAAGACCTCCATTTAACACACTTCTTTGAGCTTCTTTGTCTAGCTGGGGAGTTAGTCTGCCTTAACCCCGCTCAGGAAGTCAGCCCATATAGGCTTCCCCATGACCTATGGTAGAGACATCTCCTCCTCTGGGAACCCTTTCCTAATCACCAAAACCTTGGTCATGTCCCTGCCTTTGGTTCCCATGGCCCATTAGCTCCTGTGACCCTGAGCACTGATTACACAGTGCAGTCTGTGCCCTGAGGGTGGAGCAGGTCCACCTTATCTCAGGGACCTCTCCACCAACACAAGGGTGGACAGAAAGCAGATTAATCAGTTTCAACTCTACAAATGAGTGAGGGACCCTAGAAGTTAGCTAATGGCATTGGAGGGGATGCTTGGAGGAGATGGAGGATAAGACCAAAATTCTGCTTCCTGGGATACTGCTGCCACAGGCCGGCCAGGGGTCAGGATCTCTTAATTCCCCCCCACCAGCACCTCACTCGCCCTCAATTTCGTTAGTGGCACCCATTCACGACCATCTAGGACCAACTTTAGGTGCAGCAATGACTATTAGATAAATCAGGCCCTTGATAAACCCTGATGAGATCTGGCTTCTCCTGCCTCCTTTATGTGGAAACCCTAATGGAGGACACTGGTGGTGTGCCAACAGTCCAGGGGACAGAGGAGGAGCAGCCCCAGGTCTTGCCCTTGATGGGCTTCAAGTTGTGAGGAAGCTAGACTCATTCTCAGGAATAGGGCATGAAAATAGAGCAGGAAAACTGAAGACAGGAAAGAAATGTGTATTAAATCATGTCCCCAACCATGAGAGATTTCAGAGGGAGCTATTGCTGGCCTTGGAGTAGCTAGGGAGGGTTTCCTGGAGGAGGGGGCCAGACTTGATGAGAGACATATATCTAACACTTTACAGTTTACACCTTTTTGTTGTTAAACCACATGAAATTTTGATTTTTGTGAGCCCAATATTGTCAAATTTTGGCAATTTCACGTGGGTCAACCTAACATTCTTACTCCCATTTGCAGGCAAGAGAACTAAAGCACAGAGAGGTTAAGTGGCTTGCCAAATGCCCCATAGCAAGAAAATGGTGAAGCTAGAATTCAAGGGCTCCACAGGGCAGGCTGTGCTCTACTGCCCATCTGCTCATGCAGGTGGGGTAGGGGGCAGGCACAGATGGAGGAAGGAGAAGGAGAGAGAAGGTAAAGAATGGGGAGAGAATAAATAGGACTCCCACATTCTGTAATCTCCCCATTGCTCCACCTGGGTCTCACACCCTCTCCTTTCCAGCACTGCCTAGAAGGCCTGGGGTCTGCTCTGGTTCCTTTGATAACATGGTAGCCAGGCCCTGGGGACCCCAGCAAGGGGAAGGCCCTGTCTCAGGACTGAAATATATGGAGAAGACCTGCTGCTCTCACCATGGGTGGGGGACTAGGGGACTTTGGAGACAAACGGGCTGCTGCAGGGCTGCAGCGGGCCTGGATATTCCTGGAATGCAAATGTAGAAAACATCTGAGTCTAAGAGAGAAGGGGACTGGGGAGGATGGGTTTCCTTCCCTGGAACGGACACTGAATATCACTGAAAGTTAGAAGACCTGCTGGGAGTAGAAGTGGAGAATGTAGCTGATTGTATAAATCAACCTCAGACCTTATTTGTGGGGGACCTAGATGGGCAGAGGGGGATGGGAAATTCTGGAAGCTTATTTGCTTATGGGCAGAGGGCATTGTTCTTGCTTGGAGAGGCAGCTCTGGGGTAGGGCAGTGGCTCCCACAGCCTGCAATGCCAAAGTTTTGGCCAGTTCTGCTTGAAATGAAATGAAAAAAAACAACAACAAAACACACACACACACAGAGAACAATGTAGGATATTTTAGGGTAAGGTTGCCAACTGTCCTTTCTTAGAAGGCTGTCTTTATTCTAAGGTTATATCCTTGCTACATTCTCTGTGTTAAAATGCCCTTTTATGAAATCATGGTGCTGGAAGATGCTGTTTTTTCAATGTCGTTGGCTAAATAAAAAGTTGGCACTGGGTTCTGTGTTTGTTCCAAAAAATCATTTTTGAAATGTTATTGATCTATAAGTTCCAAAAATCTGGGAACCCCTGTTGTAAACAATAGAGCATGAAACTGAAAAACAAAAGCTGGAGAATTAAGTACTTCTCTGTCAGTTACTGCCTGTGTATGCCTCGATCTTCCTCGTGTGTAAAATGGGTTTAATGATATGCACCTCAAAAGTTATTGCTAAGACTACATGAGAAAATGAATGCACCTAGCATAGCATCTCATTTGTAGTAAGTTCTCAGTAAACACTGAATGATGAAATGATGGAATGAACTTGCATTACCCAATGGAGAGGAAGGCTCCTGGCCTTTGGAATCCAATTTAGGTCATATCATCTTAAAACTTTCTGTTGGGATGAAAGGGATGTTTTATACAAGATTCCTTCCTTTGAACTCTCCATCCCTGACAAGCCCTGGCTGGGTCTCCAGAAGGCAGACTTCCTTCTCTCTGGGACAGGACCTTGCTGTGGCCCCAAGCTCTACAGCAAGCTTGTTCAACCCGCAGCCCACAGACCACATGCAGCCCAGGACAGCTTTGAATGCAGCCCAACACAAACTTGTAAACTTTCTTAAAACATTATGAGATTTTTTTGCGATTTTTTTAGCTCATCAGCTATTGTTAATGTTAGTATATTTTATGTGTGGCCCAAGACAATTCTTCTTCCTCCAGTGTGGCCCAGGGAAGCCAAAAGATTGGGCACCCCTGCTATATAGGCAGCTGCTAACTCAGAGGGCCACATCGTTGACCCTGTGCTCAAGACCCTCTGAGAAGGCTGGGGGTGGTGGCAAGTGGTATCCATACATACATGCCACTTCATCTTTTTGCTCAGTGTAGATACAGTCCTGCACTTCTGCTCTGCCCCAAGGCAGGTCTGCTCTGTAGGGCTGGACAGGGATCAGGGACATATAGACTTCCTGCTGGGAGTCCTGACCTGGAGACAAGGCCTCCAAGAAAGAATACTGGAATCAGCACCATGCCCTCAGGTTTTCTGTCCTGAGGCTTCCTGATAAAGAAGCTGGAAAAAAAAGAAAGAAAGAAAGAAAGAAAGAAACTGGAAGGGGAGGGGACATGCAGGGAGCAACCAGACTGGATATAGATGTTCCAGGAAACAAACCAACCAGCCAGTGTTGACCAAGCCCTTGGGTGCCCAACCCTGTGCACAGCTACACATGGATGGAGGCCAAGAAGGCAGAGATATGCCCTAGCTTGGGCGATACCTGGTCTGGTCAAAGCAGCAAAAGATCATCCCAGAGGTTTGTAATCAAGAGTCAAGGGGAGTGGTTCAGAAGCTCAGGGCAATAATCCTCTTGAGTAGAGTCAAATTGGGTTTCCTGGAGGAAATGGAAAATGGTTAGTGTGTGTGTGTGTGTGTGTGTGTGTGTGGATGTGTGCATGCACACATGCTTATTATGGAGGAAAGAGTGAATGGAGTAGCCTGGCATGGATAAGGCCTGCAGCATTCTCACAGTGGGGTCATCAAGGATAGAGCTGGGGGCAGGTGTTCAATTCACCTGCAACAGCCTTTGCCCTAAGCTAGCCCTGAGAGAAAGTCCTGCTGTATTATACTCAGTCCTTCTGGTCCCCCTCCTCCCAGCACCCTCAACCCCAGTAGGTGACACTTGCTATAAAAAAGCACTGGGAGCCCACATGCCCATCACATGAAGGTGTTAGTGAACGAGAGACCCCCTATAGGCTCAACTTCCTATTGGGCTTGCCATCTGCTTTCTCTTCACTTCTGCCTGGTTTCTTTAGGATCTAGGAGCATGAGCTATTGTATTGTCCTCTTCTCTATCCCCTGCCTCTGTGCAAGACTCCACCTGTGAGCCCCTGGACCCCAGCAGAGCCCAAAGCCCTTTCATCTCTAGGCCAGCCCCAGCTGCATTGCCCTTGATCTGTCTACTCCACACCAACCCGGATGCTCGACTGTTCCCTGGGGACTCTGCCAGGGCACTGGGTGGGACCTCTTCCCCCTCCCACCTCGGGGAGCCTGGAGGAAGATGTGCTGACAGCTCAGCCAGGTCTGGACTGTGTCTCTGTGTCCTTCTGGGGCTCCAGGACGTCTGGGCCACCTGGACTCAGAGCCAGGCCAGAGAGGGAGGCACTGGGAGGGGGAGGCCCTGAGGTGCCAGCTGAGCAGAGCTGCCAAGAAATAAGTACCACAGACTCCTCTGTTCGAAGTCTGGAATTCACGATATATCAGGGATGAAGTGGGTTCAGACAGGGGCCTCTGGGGTGGTTTCACAGCTTGGGCTGGAGGCGCCAGGAAGGGAAAGAAGGAAGAGACAGAATGGACTGGGAGGGGGGGGAAGAGATTCTGAAAATGGGGCTGGGTGCGGTGGTAGAAAGAGAGGTGGTGGACAGCTGGAGAGTTGGGGCTTTTCCTGGGACCCTGAGATGGCCCAGGGACTGGACTTGGCTCAGTCCCCCACTAACACTGGGCTCCTCCGCTCCACCCAGCCTTGCCCAGGCAGTCCTCCCTGCCATGCCCTCAGTCCTCTCCCCGACTTATCTATGTTTTCTTCCTCCCCCAATTTCACATGATCCCTTTTCTCTGTTCAACGTGTGGAGTACCTGTTATCTGATGCTGCATGACCCAGTCCCTAATCTCCAGGCATCTCCAGGCTATGGCAAGGATAAGACAGACTCAAGACTTCACATAAGGAAGCCAGGGACGAGGAGCACGTGATGTGGACAAGAGGCTAGAGGGCCGAGGGGGGAGGAGGAAAAGCGTGAGGAGGGAGCAGGGGAGATGCTCACGTCTGAAGTAGTTTTGATGCAAGCAGGTGTGACTTGTAGAAGTGGAGGCAGGGAGGTGGGGCACGCCAGGTGCAGGGCCCAGTGTGAGCAGAAGAGCAGCGAAGGGAAGCCTCTGCCCTGGAGTGGGTGAGCACCCTGGGAGACCACAGTCCTGGGGGGTCAAGGAGTGGGGAATGCGAGGACACGAGGGTTGGGTGGCTCTGGAAGCCGTGAGGAATGCTGAGGGCGACTGGAGACAGGCTTTTGCGAGGACCATTGGGTTGTGCCCTGGGAGCCCAGCGCTGTGCTCAGCTCTGCTCAGAGTGAGCAGGAAAAGAACAAGACACAGTCCCTGCCCCTGGAAGCTCACAGTGGGGTGGCGGAGATGAAAGTAATGCTGTGAAACAAGTCATCCTGCCAGAAGCAGGGGCCTGGACCCCTGACTGCTACAGGGACTGGGACTGAGCAACAGCCAGGCTGGAGTTTAAGAGAGCTGCTCTCTCTGGTTCCCTGCAAAGCACATCTTTGTACAAGCCCCACGGCCCAGCCTCCCTCCCACAAGCCCCATGCATCAGGGTAACCTGCTATTACATGAGCCTTCTGCTGGATGCCTTCCAGAAAGAGACAGCTCCACTGTGTAATGAGAGCTGTGCCCCAGGCCACCCTGCAGGATCCAGAGAAGAGGCAGAGCCAGGGAGAGGGCAATGGAGACTGCCACATAATCTATGACAGATGTGGTGACAGGGGCTGTCATGGACGCTGTGACAGAGACTGCGGTGTGGACTGTGATACACACCGTGACAAGGTCTGTGATACAGACTGTGACAGGGACTATGACAGAGGCCGTGATAGAGACTGTGACAGGGGCTGTGACAGAGACTGTAACAGACGCTGTGATAGAGACTGTGACAGAGACTGTGATAGAGGCTGTGATAGATACTGTGACAGGCTGTGATAGAGACTGTAATACAGACTGTGATAGAGGCTGTGATAGAGACTGTGATAAAGACTGTGACAGAGACTGTGACAGAGGCTGTGATAGAGGCTGTGACAGAGGCTGTGATAGAGGCTGTGACAGAGGCTGTGACAGAGGCTGTGATAGATACTGTGACAGGCTGTGATAGAGGCTGTGACAGAGGCTGTGACAGAGGCTGTGACAGAGGCTGTGATAGAGACTGTGACAGAGGCTGTGACAGAGACTGTGATAGAGGCTGTGACAGAGACTGTGACAGAGGCTGTGATAGAGGCTGTGACAGAGACTGTGATAGAGGCTGTGAGAGAGACCATGATAGGGGCTGTGACAGAGGCTGTGACAGAGACTGTGACAGAGGCTGTGATAGAGGCTGTGACAGAGGCTGTGATAGAGGCTGTGACAGAGACTGTGACAGAGGCTGTGATAGAGGCTGTGACAGAGGCCGTGAGAGAGGCTGTGACAGAGACTGTGATAGAGGCTGTGACAGAGGCTGTGACAGAGACTGCGACAGAGACTGTGATAGAGGCTGTGACAGAGGCTGTGACAGAGGCTGTGACAGAGACTGTGACTGAGGCTGTGACAGAGGCTGTGACAAGGGCTGTGACAGAGACTCTGACAGCGACTGTAACAGGAATTGTGACAGGGGCTGTGACAGAGGCTGTGATAGAGGCTGGGACAGAGACTCTGACAGGGACAGGGACAGGCACTGCGATGGGGACTGGGACAGAAATGTGACTAAATCTGGAACCACAATCAGAGTTGGGACAACAGTTCCTGGAGCCCGGGCCCACACTCCCACGGTCGACAGAGCAGTTGGCGGTGACAGCAGCAACACAGCAAACACAGAGGCCCAGCCAGGCCCAGGCATTTGTGGGGACGCCAGCAGGCTGAAGCTGCCGCGGGAAGACAGCGAGAGGGAGGTGAGTGAGGCTGGCGCCCACCCAGCTCTGCCTCGGATGTCTGTGTGTCCGCAGGCGAGTTCCTGGCCCTCTCTGGGCCTCAGTTTCCTTGATAGTGCTTGCCATGGGGACAGATCAGATTAGAGTGTGGTAAGTGCAAACGTGCACTGATTGAGGGTCCCAAGTTACTCTCAGGGGTCTCTGAATCTCCAGAGTGTCCCCAGGCACAGCCAGCTGATTGAATCCGTAATGCGCCTCCCACACATATGAACAACCATCTACCCCATGTGTGCAGTGCTCTTGTGAAGAACGAAACACAAATTTGTTTTAAAATGTACGAGAATTCATAGTCATGATCGTAACTAACATTTATGGAGCACTTGCTCTGCGCAAGGTACCACGCCAAATACTTAGCATGGATTAGCTCATGTAATCCTCACTAGAGCTCTGTCAGGTAAGTGGTATTTTCCCCATTTTACAGATGATTAAACTGAGGCTTAAAGAGACTGACCGAGTTGCCCAAGTTCCCAAGGCTAGAGGAAGAGCCAGGGTTTGAAGACACTTCTGTCTGACCCAGTCTGGGCTCCTATCCTCACTCACCATGAGCAACTCTCTTAATCACAACTGCTATTGTGTCAGATACACTTGAAGTTCAAAGTCAAAAATGTTTTCATTGAAAAAGGGGTCTTCACACTTGAATTGGCTGGGACCTACCGGGAAGCGTTCCTTCAGTCCGTGGGCACTTCTGGTATTTCTGGAACTCTATCTTCTCTCTGCCCCTGCCTGAGGCACTAAGTTGGGGATAAGCAGGATATGATTTTCTGCCCTAAGAGAGCACAGAACAGCTGTAACGATTTCAAGGACTGTGGTTGTTTTTGTACCTTGTGGTCAGGATCTCACTTTGAGCTGTGCAGAGAAGGCCCTCACACCCTGCTGTCCTTGAGGGTTGGATCCTCATTCTCCCAGATGCTCCTTGGTTGGGAAGTGAGGTGGGGACCCCCATGGCTCCTCCCAGACCATCACTCTTCTACCTTCCCATAAAACTCCTCACCCAGCCGGGCGCAGTGGCTCATGCTTGTAATTCCAGCACTTTGGGAGGCCAAGGCAGGCAGATCACCTAAGGTCAGGACTTCAAGACCAGCCTGGCCAACATGGTGAAACCTTGTCTCTACTAAAAATACAGAAATTAGCTGGGCATGGTGGTGGGCACCTGTAATCCCAGCTACTCAGGAGGCTGAGGCAGGAGAATCACTTGAACCTGGGAGGCAGAGGTTGCAGTGAGCCACTGCACTCCGGCCACTGCACTCTAGCCTGGGGGACAGAGCGAGACTCAATCTCAAAAAATCAAACAAACAAACAAAATCCCTCTTCACCCACCTGCTCCTCAGAGGCTCCCACAGCCGGTCCCCTCATGGCTGTCACCCAGGCATCTTTCCCGCTGAATTTCTGCCTTCATGGAGGGGGCTCCCCATGAACCTTGGCCCTGGCTTCTGATTTCAGTGGCCTTCTTCTCACCCCCAGCCATCCACTCCCATGGCCTCAACCTAGAGATGCTCTACCTCTACAATTTAGGCTGACCTCAGCCTCTGCTCCTTCCACCTGCTCTCCGGGCCCTCCCTTTACACCTGCTCATCAAGGGCAGTGAGAGCTGCAAAAGAACTCTCAGCACATAATGACTCCATCTGAACCCTTGCACCCAGAGACTTAATAAAACTCTAGCATCGTTTCTAACAGCTCAAAGCAGCATCACTAGATGATGACTCCAGCGCTTTAAAGTCCCTGCCTGGGAAAGCTCAAGATGGCCAAAAGAATTTATTGTTTGTTCCAGTCGAGGGCCCCTGTCTCCCAGTCTCTGTGGGAGGGCACTTAACTTTGATAAGTGCCAGTCACCAAACCTAGCTTGCCTGGTCATATAGAGCAAACTCCTGTTTTTGCCCTTCAGTGCCTGTTGCCTGGCTCATCCCACTTTAAAAAAAAAAGTCTTTTGGCCTTTGTTTTGAAGAAGTTGAGTTCAGTTCATGCTGAACCCTTTTCCCTATTGCAATAGTTATCATTGAATAAAATCTGTCCTTACCATTTTAACTAGTGTCTAGGTTTGTTTACCTTTGACAATAGCAAGTTCTGTGCATCTGCCCCTTCCGCCTTCAGTCCCTTCCCTTCCCAGTTTAGATACCAATATCTACCACCACAAGCTTATCTTGCCAGTGTCCTCAATTTCTTTGCCTCTTGGTTCTTTTTGTCTGTCAACCTAGAAACTCCAGCTCTGACCTTCTCTGCAGGCACACCAGCTACAGCAGGCCTGAGAGGCAGCCAGAGAAAATCACATAGCCGCACAGATTTGTTCATTGTCTCTCATGTGCCTCTATGCCTGGCAATCTGACTGTGTTTTCCTTATCTGCCATGTCTTCATTCTGTTCCATCAGTGTCTGAGTCTGCACAGTGTTGCTATGACAGAATACCACAGACTGGGTAATTTATAAAGAAAAGAGATTTAGTTGGCTCATGGTTCTGGGGGTTGGGAAGTCCAAGAGCATGGCACTAGCATCTGGTAAGGGTCATCCTGTGGTGGAGGGCTGGAGGGCAAAGGCAAGCATGTGAAACAGAGAGGAAGGGGACCAAACATATTAGGAGCCCAATCCTGCAATAATGGCATTAATCCATTCGTGAGGGAGTAGCTCCTATGACCTAATCACCTCTTAGAGGCCCCACCTTTTAATACAATGGCAATTAAGTTTCCAACACACAAACTTTAGGGGGACACATTCAAACAATAGCAACCAGTCAACACTTCTCCCCAAATCTCAGCCTTCTGATCAAATCTCTGCTATCCAAAAAAAAAAAAAAACAAAAGTGTCCTCCTTGAACTTCACTGTCCCTTTCTCTCCTTCCCATCACATCTAAACCTCTCAAGAGGGTGGGCTTCATTTGCCTTCCTTTCTCAACTCCCACTCATTCCTCAGCCCATGCAGTCAGGCTTCACTACCCATGGTGTCTTCAGCAAGACCACAAATGTCCTCCTGAGTACAAAGTCCACCTTTTTTTCCTTTCCTTATTGACCTTGGAGCACCATGCCATGCTGCTGACCACCTCCCCCTTCTTGAAATACCCCCTTCCCTTGACTCCAGGGACACACACTCTTCTGATTTTCTTTCTACATCTCTGGCCAGTTCTCAGGATCTTTTGTGTCCCATCCTCTTCTACTGGCTCCTCACATGTGGGTGATATCCCTGACTCTATTGTATGCTCTTTTTTCCCCCACGGGGTCTCTCTCCCTGAACACCAGACCCTTGGCTTCAGTTACCATTCATGCCTTCAGCCCAGACCTCTCCTGTGGGCTCCAGACCTGCTTATTTGGCTTCTTGGATGTGTTACAAGCAGCACACACTGAAAATGTCTAAACATTCACACTCTTCTCCAAAGACCCCTGCTCTTCCTGCTCAATGAATGAGACCACCATCATCCAGCGGCTGAAGCCAGAAACACTGGCATTATTCCTGACTCCTTCCTCTGCCCCAACATCCCATCGGTTCAAAAGTCTTATTTCTCCTTCATAAATATCTCTCAAATATGTCCACTTCTTACCATATGCACTGACACAACTTCAGATGATTTCTTGCCTAGGCTATGGCAACAGCCTCCTAACTGGCCTCTCTGCCTCCAGCCTTGCTCTACTATAATCCATTATCCATGATGCTACCAGAGTGGTTTTTCAAATGTAAATCTAGCCATATCTGCTTAAAACTCCTGATAAATATCACTGGCCTTAGGATAAAGTCCAAACTCCACTGGCAAATAAGCTGCTCGGTGGTCTGGCTGCTGTTGTTCCCTCAGCCTTCCCTCCAACCAGTGCCCTCCTGACCACTGCACTGTGTGCTCATGCATGTCCATGGGCTTTCTGCTGGTGGTGATGGTGGCGATGTCATTCATGGCTGTGGAAGCGATCAGATGTCAGTTGTTGGTGATTATGGTGGTAACTTTAAACCACTGCCCATCACATTTTCAAGGCGATCTTTGGAGGCTGACTTCATCCAACAAATATTCCTCGCTCCTATTTCCTGCAGGGTTAATTATGCATGCCCATCTCAGACCCACCTCCATCCAGGACTGTTTTAGGGCTCTCTGTTTGGGGCCCTGGTGAGCTCCCACATTGACTCTTGGTTATCAGCCTGAACCTATGTCCAGCGTTCATCTCTTTCTGGCCTTGAGTTGAGCCCAGCATGTTGGTGATGGGACAGTGATGGCGATAAACATGAAGATCCTGCTGCTATCAGCACTCACTGGGGAGACAGACAAAGTTGCCTGGGGACCCTAGGAGAGGAGCCACTGGGAGGTCCAGCCAGGTGGTGCTGGTTCCAAGTCCTGCTGCGTCCAGCAGTGATCAGCTGATGGGGCTGCTTTGACCTTCTCAGAGGTTTGGCTCTGAAACACTGACCTTCACCGACTTTCTCTGTATACCCAGGGCTGATGGTCTGACCCCCAACACAGGGCACTTGGTTGCCAGGCTGGAGCCCTGACACTTCTGATATAGACAACATCTCTTCCCAATACCAGCATTTATTTGCATCTATGAATATGCATGGAGGCTGTTTTCCTGAACTGGGGAAGGTAGCTGGGAGCTGGGAAGACTGGATATAAGCTGTCTGGGGGGTGATCACAAGGCACTGATCTGCCCCTGTGGTAGGCAGAATGACGGGCCCCAAAGATAACCAGGTCCTAATTCCTGGAACCTATGAATGTTACTTTGCCTGACAAAAAAATATATAAAAGTTTGCCAAGGTGATTAAGGATCTTGAGATGGGAAGATTATCCTGGATTATCTGGGTAGGCCCTCTGCAATCACTGGTGTCCTTATAAGAGGGAGACAGAGGGAGGTTTGACCCAGAACAAGAAGACAAAGTACCCACAAAAGCATGATGATGCGCTGAGGGCTTTGAATATGGAGGAAGGGGCCATGAGCCAAGGAATGCAAAGGAAAACATCTAGAAGTGGGAAGATACAAGGAAACAGATTCCGCACTGGAGCCTCTGGAGGGAGCGTGGCTCTGCCAACACCTTGATTTCAGCCCAGTGAAACTGATTTCAGGCTTCTGACCTCCAGAACTATAAGAGAATAAATGTGTGTTCTTTTATGCCACCAAGTTTGTGGCACTTTGTTACAGCAGCAATAGGAAACTAATACAGTCCCCTTCCACCCTCCCTCTCTGTCACTCCTCACTTCCTCTTGAGTTGGGTTAAGCTGTGGGTAAGCAGGGTAGTTGGGCGCTGAGTGGTAGAGAAGACAGTCCTCCTCACCTCTCCTTGGGGCCTGGCACCCTCTGGTTCCATTGAATGGTGGCTTTGGAAACATCGGAAGGTGACACCTCCTCAGAGCAGTAGTCACACATGGGTCACTGTCAGAGTGACATGCTCAGGCTACTTCCAGTGGCTTTGCTGGCAGTAGGCGTTGAGCTGGGGCAGAGAGGAAGGATTCTAGAGAAGCCATATGGGGATCGTGGCTGACAGAGCGATGCTTAAGCATATGTGTGCTCCCTTTTTTGGAACTCCCAGAAATACTTGTGGCAGAGGAGGAAGAGGGCAGAGGTCCTGCAGGCGCAAGAAGAGAAACAGCAGGAACTTTGAGTTATGGATGTTAATGGAGCTTTATTTATAGCCACAGACTGGGAGGGTCTGATAACATTTGTGTGATGTTGCTCCTCTCGCTGGCTACTCCCCCACTGCCTTTTCGCATAGGTGGCTGATTAAGCAAACAACAATGTCCAAATGCTTTCATCCCCTTTCCCTGTTTTCATTCAGTCTCCATCTTTTTCTTATTGAGTTGAAGGAGCACTTTCTGTACTGGGGAGAGTATTCCCTTCTCTGTCACGTATTGCTACAAATACCCATTTCCCCTAGTTTCTTATTTCCTTTAACTTTTGTTATGTGGTGTTTGCCATGCAGAAGTTTTCTTTTTTATAGTAAAGTATAAAACTAAAAAGTAAAAAAAGTATTTTTTTTAAATTTATTTATTTTTGAGACAGGGTCTCGCTCTGTCACTCAGGCTGGAGTGCAGTGGCACCATCTCGGCTCACTGCAAGGTCCGCCTCCCGGGTTCACACCATTCTCCTGCCTCAGCCTCCCTAGCAGCTGGGACTACGGGCATTCGCCACCACCCCCAGCTAATTTTTTGTATTTTTAGTAGAGACGGGGTTTCACCATGTTAGCCAGGATGTTCTCAATCTCCTAACCTCCTGATCTGCCCGCCTCGGCCTCCCAAAGTGCTGGGATTACAGGCATGAGCCACCGCGCCCGGCTGTAAAAAAGTATTTTTATGATCAAACAATGCCTTTTGATAGTAAAGTATATCAACATTTCCTTTTACCATCTCTGACTTAGATAACACACTTAAAGAGCTCTTCCCCATCTCAAGAAATACTCACTTAAATTTTCTTTCTATAAATAAATGTTTATATACATATATAATCCATATTTCTCCCATTAATTAGCAATGCCTCCTTTCATCATATACTAAATTTCTATACATACATGGTTATATATTTCTGGATTTTATCTCTGTTCCATCGATTTGCTTCTCTATTCTTGTTCCTATACCACTCTGCCGCCCCAAATTACTGTAACATACTATTATCTTTAAATAATAAGAGGAGTCTCTCTCCTGTGATACTTATCTCATTCAGAATTCTTTCCTGGGTTTCTTACCAGATTAACTATCTAGTTAAAATAATTTGATCATATTTTAAAAGACCATAGGCTGGGCAAGGTGGCTCATGCCTGTAATCTCAGCACTTTGGGAGGCTGAGGCAGGCAGATCACGAGGTCAAGAGATCAAGATCATCCTGGCCAGCGGGATTCCCAGAGTCTTCAGATTTGCCCTGAATTGAGGGTGAAGGCAGGGATAATGGGTGAAGCTGTGGGTGTGGGTGAAATTCAGAAGGAGATTGAATACTAAACAAGAGGAACTGAAGGTAGAAGACCGTTGGCATGTGTGGGGAAAGTGAATGCTGCGAATGTGGATAAGAGAAAGCACACAGAGGGGAGAGGTGAGACACCAGCAGATGGGTGTCAAATAAGCCAGAGGAGGAGGAAAGCTCAAGACCAGCATAGTTGACAGAGTGCCGTGTTGCAGGGCGGAGGGCGGTTGCAGAGAATGACTGCAATGGAGCTGTGGGCTGTGTTGGTCGTGGCTGATTAGCGATGAGGTGGTTATAACATTTAGTGTTTAAACTGGGACTGTTGGAGAAGACTCTGAGACAACAGGGGTAAAGCAGGATTCTTCCTGGAAAACTGAGACACATGGTAACCCCAGTTAGTGGTGACCTCTGAGAAAGTGGTCTCATTGGAGGGATGGCCAAGGTGCCTAGGTTACATGGGTTGATGGTACACTGTGCTTTGTAGAAGTTTGGCCCAAAAGATAAGGAAAGAGTTGGTGGTAGATGGAGGGGAATCAAGGTTGAAAGGGGTGGGTATATTTACCTGTCTGTTTTCTAGCCTTGAGAGATTTGTCCATCTAGGGAAGGGTAAGGACTTAGTAAAAATGGAGAGATAGAAGATACAAGATATAGAAGGGATAATTAACAAAGAGAGAAGATATAGGAGGGCAAGGGCAAGATCAGCAGTGTATAAAGGACATGGGGTTAACCTGGAAGAGGAGGACAGTTCCTGATAAGAAGGAAATAAAAGAATGCATGGCAAATGGAGGAAAGTTGAGGTGCAGAAAAGGGAATTTGGGAGAACTAATAATTTCTCAGGAATGGCTGCTGAGAAGGAAGTGGGCAATCCCTTTGGAGTAAAGAGCCCCCAAAGGAAAGGAGTAGAAGCCTTTAACCCCTTTCCTTCAGTAATTAACACGGCTAGATTCCCTCTAATGGATTGAGATGGTTCTGAACGAGACCCATTAGTGGTAGGGACCTGGCCAGGGTCTAAGCTCAGTGCCAGGCCCAGGCTCTAAGCTGGTAGGGTTCTGGCTGGTGTGTCTGGGCTGGAAGCCTCTCCCATCCTAGGCACTTTGGCACATTGGGGGTCTTCCTCCATTGAAGAAGGACCACAATCCCTGTAGAAATCTGGACCAGTGAGAACATCACTGTCTCGGTGGGCAAGGATGCTCGGACTGTGCAGGGCCAGGTTCTACTGTGACACCTTGGGGTGGCAGCAGAAGCCACAGTGAGTCGGAGGCTCCAGCGCTCTCCTCACCTGGCTTTGGATGGAGGAACCAGCCCTTCGGATTCAGGAAGTCCTCCAGTTCAGGGTGGAGGAAGCCCCCAAGAGACAGACACTGGATTTCTTGTTACTTCAGACAGGCTCAAATGGTTAATATGAAATATTAGTCTAATTTATAACCCAATTTCAGTATAATAGAATGGTATGCAGCCATTCAAATATGTTGGAAAATAACGTTTGATTACATGAAAAAAATATTCAGGAATATTCATAGAACAACTAGTATGAACACAATAATCTGATTTTTGAAAAGAATATGTAATATATCTATATAGAGACAGATATAAGACTGTAAGAATATATGCAAGTTAGCAGTGGTTGTTTCTGGGTGATGGAATTATGAGAATTATGAGTGATTTTTCTTTTGAATTACCTTTATTTTCTACAAGGTGCTTATATGGCTTTTTAGTAAGTTAAATAACAAAGTCATTTTTTCAAAGGATTGCCAAGCAGTAACAGGACCCCAGCTGAGCCGGGCCTGAGCCCGGGTTACTCTCCCCAGCTGCACTCAGCAGGTACAGCTCATGACTGTGTAAACTGAAGGGAAAAACAACGTGGCCAAATTTAGCAATGCACCTAGCCCATGGGACACTTCCAGGGGCAGCTGCCCTGCATTCCCCACCTGGGGCTCTGTAGACCACCTTTGAGCTGGCGACTTCAATCCAGATGGCATCGGTTACACTTTCGCCCTTCTCTTGACTCTGCACACAACTATCCTCAGCCCATCTGTACCCAAGGCCAAATGGGAGAGATGAAGGTGTAAACCGAAAGTGACTGAGACAGGTTTCCATCGAGTAAAGGTTTATTTAGCCAAGGTTAAGGACAGGCCATGCGGGCTGTAGGTGGAGGGTGGGAGGGAAGGTAGGGAAATTCAAGCCACAGGAGCATCTGTGACCCATGCTTTTTCCAAAGGGAGTTTTTGGGAACTTTCATATTTAAAGGGGAAAGAGCAAACAGGAGGGAAAAAAGAGGGAGTGAGGGTAGGCCGTGAGGCAGATGATTACGGTCTTGTGAGGCTCTGATTCACCCCAGTAAATCTACATTTTACATGTGAAAGAGAGCAGAAGAAAAAGTCAATGATGCTTTATCCTGCGCTGAGTAAATCTGCATTTGACATAAGAGAAAGTAAACATGTGAAAGGAGGGAGCAGAGGAAATGAGGCTCTGACAGGGTTGTGAAATCACTGCTGCCTGTTTGGGAACAAAAGGAAAGCCGTTCTTGTGTGACTCAGTTCCCCAGCTTAACTTCCCCTTTGGCATAGAGAGTTTGGGGTCTCGAGATCTATTTTCTTTCACAAGGGTTTAGGAAGGCTGAAATAAGCAAGGGGTTCTCAGAAGGAATGGACTGCGGTGGCTACGGCTGTGATTCCGGTTATGTGCCTGTCACGGTCACTGCGCTGCACAAAACTGTGGTTTTTCCACCCTCTGGTGGGAAGAGGGGCAAGGACACTGCCAGCCAGTAGGGAAAGGCGCAAATCAGACCAGAACCCAGCATCTAGAGGGAAGGCCTTACAGCTCTAGCCGGAGTCCTTGATGAGTCCTAGACAGCATCCACCCAGGGGGCACGGTCAGCTCGCTCATCCTGGCTGGGGCTAGTGGCCCATCCCGAGTGTCACTGAGAGGGGCCCATGATACCTCCCACCTATATTTGGTGGATGTGTGCAAGGGGGTCGCTGAGGGGCGTGAACAGGTCTCCACTGGAGGGTGCGGAAGGGGCTGAGCACTAGCCCTTTCGGCTCTTTCCAGATCCCTGAATCAGATATCACCACCTGCCCCATGGGAAGCCTGTTAGCCAGCCGGATCTCTCTGCTTAGCACACAGGGCTGTCTCTCTCCCAGGAGCAAGGCCTTTGCCAAACAGCAGGAGGGGTGAGATGGGGCAGGTGAAGAGGGAGGGGCCTCCCCTGGCCCACCCCCATGCCTACGTGAAGATTCTCTAAGTGAAGCGCCATCCCTGGTACCTACCACTCTCTTGAAGATTCCCACAATGATGGTGAAGGAAACGCAGTTTATCTCTGACTCATAACAGGCATTCCATAAATATTTGTTGAATGAACAAGTAAGTGAGTGAAGTAATTAATTGATTTTGTGGGCACATGGCTAGATAAGGAGACAGACTCTTTTTAGACGAGGGACATATAGATAAAAATACCCATGGTGCCTGGCCATGAGTAAAAGAAAGGCTAAGTTGCCAAGGTTTGTTGACTATGAGTCAAAATTTTTATGTATTAATCATGATACTTTAAAAAGTCTCACATTGAGGCTGGGTGTGGTGGCTCATGCCTGCAATCCCAGCATTTTGGGAGGCAGAGGTGGGCGGATCACCTGAGGTCAGGAGTTCGAGACCAGCCTGGCCAACATGGTGAAACCCTGTCTCTACTAAAAATACAAAAATTAGTTGGGTGTGGTGGCATACACCTGTAATCCCAGCTACTTGGGAGGCTGAGGCAGGGGAATTGCTTGAACCTGGGAGGCAGACATTGCAGCGAGCCAGGATTGTGCCACTGCACTCTAGCCTGGGAGACAGAGCAAGACTCTGTCTCAAAAAAAATAAAAAATAAATAACATTTTAAAAATAAAATTAAAATAAAAAGGCTTATATTGGGACTAGAACCACAGAGTATCAAGTCCAACCAAGTCCAAGTTTCAGAAAAGAAAACAGGCCTGGAAGGAGAAGGGAGTGTCCAAAGCCACAGCTGGTAGAATTTAAGCAAACTGCAGGCCTCTTGCCTCCCGGTCCTGCAGGGGTCTTGTGCCTCATGCTACTTCTGCAATGCAGCTGGGGGCCTTTTCCCCAGGTGCAGGGTGTATGTGATCAGTTTCCCTTATAAATAAATATTGGTTGGGCATCTACTGGATGCAATGTACCTATTATATGCCAGGCAAGTTGCTAGATACTGGTGGTAGAATGGTGGACCAGATATTAACTTGACAGGAAAGGAGATGGGCGATTAATCTGGCAATTTCAATAAGGAAAGTACACCCAGCTTTGGGAGCCCCAAAAAGGAATGCCTAGCCCAGACCTGGGGTGAAGGGTCAGGTGGGAGAAGCTTGAGGTGGAGAGCAGACATTCCACACAGGAGCCTTTCCAGGGGCATTCCCTCACCCTGCTCCCCCAACCCCCGCATTCCTGGCTGATCTGTCTCCTACTTGCCTGGGAGTGCCTGGCTCCAGAGTCCCAGGCACTGCAGATAAGAGTCACACCTCAGAGGCCAAGGGGACAAATATGCAGGACAGGCTGCTCAGATAGAGGGAGCCTCAGGAAGGGGTCAGGCTCCAGAGGGAGGCCCTGGGAAGGAAAAGCTCTTCAGGGGGATGTGGTGGGATGGTATGGACTCAAAGGCAGAGGCCTGACCTGCAGGCCCCTCTCAGCAGGCCCTTCCCAGCCCTGTTGAGTTTTGCTCTTCAACCATGAATCTCAGTCTTATTTGGAGGCCAAAGCTTCTCTAGGAGAAGGAGACCCCTCATCTTTCTGGTCTCCTTTCCACCTCCCTCCTCCCATCTGCCGATGGGACAACTTCATAGACAACTCACCCCTCTTGCCTCATCAGCCCATCCTGAGTCATTTCTTTCATCCCTCTTCATTGGATGGCTCCTGAAACTCAATCTCTTCCAGAGAAGTGTGGAGGCAGAGTCAGAAGTGGAGAGAGAGAGAAACAACCATGATCCTCCTCCTCTCCATCATCCTAGTCCTAGTAGTTGGGCTAACATAGACAGGAGCCTATGTATCGGTCAGAAACCCTGCAGGAAATGGAAGCAGGAGAGCTGTGAGTCAGCATGTTGCTGAGGGGCAAAGTCCTAAGAGAAAGAGGGCAAAGAAACTCCATCTCCTTCCCCACTGGATGTGCTGGTTAAAATCATCAGCTAAGGTAGGTCTGGCTTCTCTGAGATTTCATTGCTACTCCTGATTGGCCTGGGGCAGCCCCTGGGCACTTTTCACGCTTCTTGACGAGGAGTTCTTAACTGGGCTACTGGGGTTCCATGCATGGCTCCAGGAGGTCTCTGGAGCCCCCAAACTTGTATGCAATACACTGCATATTTGCATGTGTCCTTGTTTCTAGAAGGCTCACAGGTTCCATCAGATTCCCAAAGGTGTCCATGACACATAAACGGTACAGAACCCCTCATCCAGGTCTTTGGAGGAAGACACACCTCCTGCTCACCTGCTCTCTCCCGAGAGGCTCCCCTCCCCTCCTCTGGGTTTCTTCCACTCTTGTGCTTCTGTAGACAGCCTGTTCCCAGAGCCAACTGGGGCCATGTGCTTCTCTGCTCACCTGGACACAGCACCATGCCTCTATCGACTGCCCTATTTAGGAGCTGCTGAGCTGACAGCAGAAACCAGGGCTGCATTTGCCCCCTCCAGAGGCATCTAGGCTTTGAGGAAGGGTGTGGGCGAAGAGCCTCTGAATCTCTGGACTTAAGGAGCAGGAGTTCTGGAGTCAAAAAGACTTGCACTTCACCCTGGATCTGTGCCACCTTGACAATTTAATGAACCTCCCTGAGATTCCGTTTCCTCATCTATAAAATGGGGTGAATGCCTCCCCACAGGGGTGTTTTGAGGATTGAGGTAATGGCTATAAAATGCCAGGCACTCAATAAATATTAGCTGTTATCTGGCATAATTGGACCCAGAAATTTTCTCTCCAGTGTCCCTGGCTGGAGGTTGTCCAGCTCTTTCTGGGAGCTGCCACCTCCCAAGGCAACCCAGCCCCATTTGGACAGCTCCCACTGTGAGAAACTTCTTACGTCAGTTGGGAACTCTGAGTTGAAGTGACAGAAATTCAACTCACTGGCTCACCAAAATAGGGAATGTATTGGGCCAAGAAATTGGGAAGGGTAGCAGCAGAAGTGACCTCAAGGACTCTGGAGACCTAAACAATGTTGTCAGGACTTTGCTTCTCTCTCCCTGCAACTCTTGGCTCTGTTTCTCCGTGTGATTGGCACAAAGTCACCAACAATTCCCAGCATATCTCATCCCAGCTTGGAGAACCAGAAGATAGAGAATCTTTCTCCCAGTGATCACACATACATTCTCAGGGAGGATTGAGAGAGGCCAGGCGTGGGTCACATGCCCATCTCTGAGCCAATTACCATGGACAGGGCCATGGGCGCTTATGACTGGCCAGGTGTTGTCCCATGACCTGAGGCTAGGAGATCGTATACACTGAGTGGTAGCCACGTTGAAACCATATGGAGTGTGGGAGGGTAGGTTCCCCAAAGAAAGGAATGCTGTTTCTAGAAGCCTGGGCAAACAAAACAAGTGGTTGTTGACTGCTCTTTTTCAAATTCAGTCCAGCACCAGTCCTGGCTCTGTCTTTCTGGCCTACACAGGACAAAATATGAAGAGTCATTGTAACCTCCTCAGTCTTCATTTCTCCAAGCTAAGTTATTCCCTCTCTCTGAATACAATGGGTTTCCAGTGCCCCCTCCCCAGACTCCTGGGCAGAAGGCAGCAGTCTGGTTGGAAGTTGGAATGGGGACTGGATTTGAGAATTATCAACTGAAATGCTGATGAAAATGATGGGGGGCTCTAGTATGCCTTGGAGGCAGCCACTGATCTGGTGTTTCCTTTAGCCACCAGGGGAGTTGACTTGGGAGGAAGGAGAAGTGGTGGTGAGTGGGAGGAAGAGAAGGGGAAAGAGGAGGAAGGAGAGAAGAGAGAAGAGTGGGAGGAGCAGGGAGGCAGATGAAGAGGGAGAAATAGGAGTTAATGAGAGGAATGGGAAGAAAGCTTCAGCTCTCAGGCTGGGAAGCACAATCAATACATCAAAAGGTGCCCAGTGTGGGCCGGGCACAGTGGCTCAAGCCTGTAATCCCAGTACTTTGGGAGGCCAAGGTGGGCAGATCACTTGAAGTCAGGAGTTTGAGACCAGCCTGGCCAATATGATGAAACCCTGTCTCTACTAAAAATATAAAAATTAGCCGCGCATGGTGGCATACGCCTGTAATCCCAGCTACTCAGGAGCCTGAGGCAGGAGAATTGCTTGAACCTGGGAGGTGGAAATTGCAGTGAGCCGAGATTGCACCACTGCACTCCAGCCTGGGCAACAAGAGCAAGACTCCGAGAAAGAAAGAAAAGAAAGAAAGAAAGAAAGGAAGGAAGGAAGGAAGGAAGGAAGGAAGGAAGGAAGGAAGGAAGGAAGGGAAAGAAAGAAAGAAAAAGGAAGGAAGGAGAGAAAGAAGAGAGAGAGAGAAGGGAGGGAGGGAAGGAAGGAAGGAAAGAAGGAAGGAAGGAAGGAGGGAAGGAAGATGCAGACTATGTGCAGAAGGAGCTCGCGGCTGGGAACCATGCCCCAGGTGATCAGGGCAGGTGTGTTAGTTTGTTTCCACTGCTACAACAAACTACTACAGACTAGGCAGCTTATAAACAACAGAAGTTCATACCTCACAGTTCTGGGGGCTGGAAAGTGCAAGATCAGGGTGCCACCATGGTCAAGTTCTGGTGAGAACTCTTTTCCAGTTTGCAGACTGCCAACGTCTAGCTGTGTCCTCACCTGGCAGGAGAGGCAGGCAAGCTCCCTAGGGCCTCTTCTCTAAGGACACCAGTCCCAATCACTAAGCCTCTGCCCTCATGACCTAATCACCTCCCAAAGCCTCACCCTAATACTATCACAATGGGGATTCAGTTTCATCTTATGAATTTTGAAGGACAAACAGTCAGACTATAGCAGCAGGCTTCCTGGAAGAGGGAGCTTGAAGGAAGAAGAGGAGTGCGAAGCTAGAGCCTGGCTCTGGGAACCCACAGCAGGAAGCGTAGGAGCATCTCTGATGGCCCAGCTGGAGAGTCGGGGGCAGGCTGGCAAGAGAAGGGGCTTCTGCATCCCTCCCTCCATTCTTCCTTTCCCAATTGGGCTGCTCTGCAGAGGTCACCCCTAGGCTAATGAGGAATCTTCCTGAAGTTTAAAACCAATTAAGCAACAAATGGTTTCTGATTAGTTATTTCTCTTGATGTGAATTTTAATGAACAGCTTCCTCTCCCCGCCCTACCTTCCAAGCACCCTGGGAGCTAGCCAGCTTTGGGTCTGCCTTGAAGAGCCCTCAGGGGTGTCTCAGAAGGCTGGGAGAGGAAGGGGAGAGGGACTGGGATGGGGGGGATGGTGAGCAGGTTTGCACAGCACAGCAAACCCTACCAGTCAGCCTGCATTTCCCTTGACATTGCAGGGTGCCGCTTGTCCCTGAGGCAGGGGCTGTCTCGAGGGGAATGAGGAGCAGGGAGAGGACAGAAAGCAAGTGGAACAGAGAGATGGTGACAGCGACTAGGTGACAGCCTAGTCAAACAGGCCGAAGTAGAAAGTATAAAAAGTTCACCCAGGACAAAAGCTAGAAGAGCTGGAGGAAGCCCAAGCTGCAGGGAGGCACAGAGGTGGGACCAGGGCTACAGGGGAAGGCAGAGTGGTGCAGTAAGCAGAACCAAGTTCTATGGGGATGTGCTGTGGGGCTCTCAGTGGATGGGCCCCCCACTCTTGTGCTCATCCTTCCACGAATGCTGAGATGGTGGTTATCATTGGCCTTCCTCTAGGGACACTTATGACCCTTCCATGAGATGACGCAAGGGAAAGGACACTGGGAGTAGGGTAATGAGTGTGGGGGAGATGGCAGGGCACTGTCTTCTCCACCCCTCAACAGGAGACTCCCCGCACAACAGCTGTTGGACCTTATTCAGTTACACCCCTGTCTCATTCCACGGGCAGCAAACGGGGGCCAGAGTCCTCAGCTGTGTCTCCACTGCGGACAGGAGGGCCAGCTGCACAGTCACAGGGTCCAGCTCTCTCTACCCTAAAATGAGCATCCTCTAGGATCCTTGCCCAGGACTGAGACACCCCTCGGGAGTAGCTGAGACCCAGAAGTGCTGCTCGGAAGCTTTGTGGAATCTTGCTGATCAGCCCTGCACTCCTGACCACTCCTTCCAGCTGAGCAGAAAAGCTTTCTTGAAAGGAGAATGAAGTCCAGATCTCTGCTGGAAGAAGGAAAGAGGGTGGGGGAAGCACCTTGTAGGAACTGCTGACGAAGAAATAAGGATGGATTTTTCTGCAGGTTCCTCTTCACTGTTCCCCTCCTCTCCCCCTCCTCCCCAGTCCCTCTACCTCCCACCTTTTCTTCCCTCCCTAATCCATGTTGGCTCTGAGGGACATCTGGCAGAAGGTTTCTGGAATGATCTGACTAGGCTCTGGACTTCCAGGAAAAGCCCAGTGGTTCTTATAGTGATTCCCTCAGGGTCAGAGGAAAGGCAACATTTCTGGCCCAGGCATCTGAGTAATGACAAATTGAGAGCAGCCACCTCTAAACCCAACCTCTTTGGCTTCTGTTTTGGGTACCAGGAGCCAGCCTGGCCCAAAAGATTGGCTTCTGACCAGGGCTCTGCAGCCCAGAACTGGGGCCAGCTGCTCCAGGCCTGAGCCTCCCCCACACTTGGCCTCATGTCACTATCAGGCACCTGGGCCCCTCTGGTTGGCTTGACTGCCCCAGCTTTCTGGAACATGCTGGCTGTGTCTTCCTCATGGAGCAGTGACAGATGACAGATTGGGTTGATTAGGTCTCTTGGTGGCAAGGGACAGAACCCAATTATGGGTACAAAAAAGAACTTTATTGGTAGATAATAGTAGTACCAGGTTGTCCTTTTTGAGGAGCCGGCCAGAGTCAGGTATGGGGTATTGGCAAACACATCCCAACTAGAAGAAGGGTTGAACAGTCAACCTAGGGAAGAGCAGGGCTGCTGCTGGATCCCAGGAACATCTGAACTCAAGTCTTTTTTTTTTTTCTTTTGAGACGGAGTCTCGCTCTATTGCCCAGGCTGGAGTGCAGTGGCATGATTTCGGCTCACTGCAAACTCCGCCTCTCGGATTCCAGTGATTCTCCTGCCTCAGTCTCCCTAGTAGCTTGGATTACAGACATGTGCCACCACACCTAGCTAATTTTTGTATTTTCAGTAGAGACGGGGTTTCACCATATTGGCCAGGCTGGTCTCAAACTCCTGACCTCAAGTGATCTACCCGCCTAGGCCTCCAAAAATGCTGGGATTATAGGCATGAGCCACCACGCCCAGCTGAACTCCAGTCTTGAATGTTGCCAGGAACCTGTCTTCTTCCTTCCGCCTATATCCCTTGTCTCTGCTCCTCTCTGACTGTAGATCAGCTTCAGATGCCTCCTGAGCCTCATCCCTCACAGCTTCAGTTCCTAATGAGAAACGGACTCATCTCAGTAGCAGCTCAAAAAAAATCCCAGGGAGGAAGTCAATGGGTTCAGCTTGGGTAGAGGCCCTGCCCCTGGATCAGTCCATGATTAACTGAGGATAGAGTAAAATGGCTCTTTCCACGGGAACCCTGTAGGTGGAAAGGAAGAAACAGCTTACTAGAAGAAAGGGGCCTCTCCCCAGAATTTGAGAGGAGGGCTGGAGAGACAAATCAGTAAGCCTCTATTTCATGGGCTCTCTCACCAAGAGGACTGTGGGACTTTTTTTGCAAGTCCCGCTAGAGAAGCTTTGTGAGTGTGACTCTCATCATCTCTGGCTCTCAAGGGGGCACACACGGCTAGATGTATTTCTTTCCCTCATCCCCAGCTCCCCGCCGGCCAATCCTGACCCAGTGACTGTTCTCATCTGTCACCCCAGACTCTGGCCCTGGTGACCCACACCTGCCATCTTGTCCTGCATTCTCTCTCTTTTTTTTTTTTTTTTTTTTTTTTAGATGGAATTTTGCTCTTGTCGCCCAGGCTGGAGCGCAATGGCCGCAATCTCGGCTCACTGCAACCTCCGCCTCCTGGGTTCAAGTGATTCTCCTGCCTCAGCCTCCGGAGTAGCTGGGATTACAGGTACGCACCACCATGTCCAGCTAATTTCTGTATTTTTGATAGAGACAGGGTTTCACCGTGTTGGCCAGGCTGGTCTTGAATTTCTGACTTCAGGTGATCCGCCTGCCTCGGCCTCCCAAAGTGCTGGTATTACAGGCGTGAGCCACCATGCCTGGCCTCGTCCTGCATTCTCTTGTCTTGGTCAGCTTTACTTAGTGGTTGAAATAGAGCCCAAAGATAAGATCCCAGGATTTGGAGTCAGGTGTCCCTGGGCTTAAAAGTGCCACCATTTATGACCTGTCTGAGATCCTGTTTCTTCACTTGTAAAATGGAAAACAGTACCTAATTGACAGGGTTGTAATGAGGGTTAAAAGAGACGGGTGGCCGGACGCAGTGGCTCATGCCTGTAATCCCAGCAGTTTGGGAGGCCAAGGTGGGCCGATCACTTGAGGCTGGAAGTTTGAGACCAGCCTGGCCAACAAAGTGAAACCCTGTCTCTACTAAAAATACAAAAACTAGCCTGGCGTGGTGGGGCGTGCCTGTAATCCCATCTACTCGGGAGGCAGAGGCACGAGAATCACTTGAACCTGGGAGGTGGAGGTTGCAATGAGCTGCGATCGTACCCACTGCACGCCAGCCTGGGCAACAAAGCGAGACTCCATCTCAAAAAAAAGAGAGAGAGAGATGGGGAATATAAGCTCTTGGCACATAGTAGGCACTCAATAAATGGCAGCCTGAAAAATTCCTCATCAAAACATATAGAGTCTCCATGGCTCCTTTGTCAAAGAGCAAGATCCCTGTATTTGAGCAGGAGCTATTTGTAGCAGGTGGGGGAAGGGCGGTGAGGATCGTCTTCCTGCTGCGGGCTGAAGGAGAAAACCTCAGTCTCCCCTCCCCAGCTAAGCTCACGTACATACCTTCTGGCCAACTCTGGGGAGCTGTCTGTTTTCTGGGAAAATGTCTCCGTGGCTTCAGGGAAAAGGTCAGCTACACTGGAGTGCATCACAAGAGCAGAATGGAGAGGGAGATGAAGACCCTGCAAGGGACCCTGGACATATCTATCCTGGGGAAACTCCAGCTTCTAAATGTTTCAGGCCGTAGGGAAAACGCAGACACTGGGTCCCTCAGGGCCACGGTCTGCATCTGTGCCCAAATCAGCCTTGTGTATCTGCACAGGCTGTCCTTCCCGAGGAGCTGGCAGTGACTGGTACAGGATATTGGCAAACACATGTCAGCTTTACTCCCCCTTGTTTGGGTCGGCAACCCTGAGCTGCAGGCTGGTGGGCCTAGCAGTGATAGGGAGGGGCAGGGGAACAATAGGGAACAAGGGCAACCCAAGATACAGGTACATGCATGCAAGCACACTCAGACACACACCAGCTGGCCCTGTGTGTAGATGGAAACAGATGGCCAGGATCAGAAGCCCTACCTGAGGCCTCCCAGATGTCTAATAATAGTAATCGAGCCTGCATTTACAAAGCACTTACTGTGGGCCAGGCACTGGGATAACCTCTTCCAGTTCATTATTTCATTAAATCCTTTCCAGAATCCCTGGAAGTGGGCAGTAGTACCCCTGTTTTACACATGAGGGACTGGAAGCCCAAAGAGTTAAGTAACTTGCTAAAGACCACATCATCTGATTTCAAAGCCCTGTCATCCTGCTGCCCACATGGGTACTACAACAGACCCAGTTTTCCTAAGAAGACATTCACAGAGGACAGAAGATTCTCCAGGCAAATGCACTGGTTCTTGCAGGCAGGCCTGGAGTGGCCCAGTGTTAGAATCTCCTGGGGAAGTTGCTGAAAGTGCAACTTCCTGGGTTCCACTCCCCCTTCAGGCACCCTTTCTTCTCCATACTGATTCAATGGGGTTGAGGACCTAGGAATATGCATTTTAACAAGCTGCCTATCTCCCATGAAAATAGCTTCCCGCCCCATTATTAAAAATATATACTGTCTGTAATCCCAGCACTTTGGGAGGCCGAGGCGGGTGGATCATGAGGTCAGGAGATCGAGACCATCCTGGCTAACATGGTGAAACCCCGTCTCTACTAAAAATACAAAAAATTAGCCGGGCGTGGTGGCGGGCTTATATACTGTCTGGGCATGGTGGCTCATGCCTGTAATCCCAGCACTTTGAGAGGCCAAGGTGGGTGGATCACCTGAGGCCAGGAGTTCAAGACCAGCCTGGCCAACATGGCGAAACCCCGTCTCTACTAAAAATACAAAAATTAGCCAGGCATGGTGGCTCACGCCTGTAGTCCCAGTTACTCAGTAGACTGAGGCAGGAGAATTGCTCAAACCCGGGAGGTGGAGGTTGCAGTGAGCTGAGATCGCGCCATTGCACTCCAGCCTGGACGACAGAGCAAGACTCTGTGAAAAAACCAAACCAAACCAAACCAAACCAAAACAAAAAACATATATATACTGTTTATCGTAAGATCTTTGACTCCCAATTGCTACACATGGGGCTCAGGTGCAAATCTACATTTTTCATATATTTGTGGGAAACAACTAGGTTCACTAACGTTGGAAATGTCTGCTCAGGATTTTGAACACACGGCCTGGCCCGGAATGCAGTTGCTGGGCTTCCCCAGGTCAGTGTCAGTCCCAGGGATCTGCACAGAGGACGCTGGGAACTCCACAGTCTGGAGTGTGGGAGGAGGGTGCATCCCCTCCAGCTTTCTCCTGGCTCCCTAGGCTCCTGCAACCCCTATGGACTCAGCCTCACAAGCAGGGGTGGAGGAGGCAGCAAGCCCTGCTTGGAGTAGGCAACTCTACCAGGCCTTCTCCGTCCACAGGAGAATGCATCAATAACTTCTGCAAAAGCCTCTTTCCTCTGCCCAGGACCCTCTCTCTTGGAAGCCTGGGACCATCCTTGGTTTCCTACTTCCTAAGCTCCTCCCACACCATTCTGCCAGACTTATAAAGCTTCTCTTCCAAGAATGTCCTCCCCTGGGTAATTGGACCCTCAGGCCATTGACATTTAAAGAAATGTTCCTGACCTTTTCAGCAGTTCCATAAAATCGCAAAATAGGTCTCTAAATATTACTGCAGACTCCTACTTGCCCAGACCCTGGCAGAGACTCATTTTCCCGGCTAACTCAGGAATAAGAGAAAAATAGCAATATTGCTAGCAAAAAGAGGGCTATTCTCAAACATCTTTTGGTAATCATTCTGTTATAGATGGCTGTTATCTGCATCAGGACTCCACCATCACCACCCACCACCACCATTACACATTTCGCCATCATCACCTTAATTACTTGATGATATAAAATGTGCAGGATTTGTGCTCTTAAATCTTCACAGTGCAAAAAGTCTACTTGCGTTTTAGCTATTTGATCCAGCAATGTGAGAACGTTTATCTTCTCCCCTTCCTCCATTGGTGTGGGACCAGATGGAACAATGGATATAGAAGGACCAAAGGCTATGGAGAGAGACACAAGAGAAGACAGAACTCTGGGAGGAGAGGGCAGTGAATGTGTAAAGAGACATTCTGAGAAATTTGAAAATAGGTTAGATATTAGATCAGGACTATCCCTTGCATCAACAGAGCTTGGGTTAAGAGTAGAAATTTACATTTTCCTCCCACATGTTTCCTAAAACAGCCTTATCACTTAAAACAGGAGTTGGGCAAACTCCACTCTGCAGGCCAAATGCAGCCTTTGGCTTTTTGTACGACCCTTGAGCTAAAAATGTTTTCACTTTTTTTTTTTTTTTGAGATGGAGTCTTGCTCTGTCGCCCAGGCTGGAGTGGAGTGGTGCAATTTCGGCTCACTGCAACCTCCACCTTCCAGGTTCAAGCAATTCTCCCTGCCTCAGCCTCCTAAGTAGCTGGGATTCCAGGCACACGCTACCATACTCAGCTAATTTTTGTATTTTTAGTAGAGACGGGTTTTTGCCATGTTGGCCAGGCTGGTCTCAAACTCCTGACCTCGGGTGATTCACCTGCCTTGGCCTCCCAAAGTGCTAGGATTACAGGCGTGAGCCACTGCGCCCGGCCCACTTTTTTAAAATATACAATTCGGTGGTTTTCAGAATATTCACAGAATTGTGCAACCATCACCACAATCTAATCCTGGAACACTTTTCATCACCCCAAAATGAAACATGACCCATTAGCAATCACTTCCCATTCTCCTAGCCCCCAGCCCCTCAAAACCACAAATCTACTTTCTGTCTCTATGAATTTGCTTTTTCTCGACATTTCATATAAATAAAATCATGTAATATATGACCTGTTATATCCAAATTTTTTTACTTAGCATAATGTTTTCAAGGTTATCCATGTTGTAGCATATACTGTATATAAGTAATATTTCATTGTATGGTTATATGTGTAGTACTTTCTGATAACACTCTGGCACCAAATGTGTTTTTTTTTCACTGACACCAAATACCTGCTGTTTTTCCACACCAACAACCAATTCTCCAGCATGACTCTGTGTCCTACAATTCAATTCAGTTCTAACACTAACTATCCAGAGTTAACACAGACCCCACAGGTTAAGGGCTCAGTCCCACAAGACTGCTCCCACTTCAGGCGTCAGCCATAAATGGGGTTCCAAGGCTACTAACACTTCTGTCTGTCTGACTCCAAATTCGTGACCCCACCCCCACCCCGACCCTCAGGTTCAGTAATTCTCTAGAATAACTCACAGAACTCAGGAAAGTGCTTTACTTACAATTATTGGCGTATTATAAAGGATACAAATGCATAGCCAAATGGAAGAGATGCGTAGGGCAAGGGATGTGGGGTGGGGCACAGAGCTTCTATGCCCTCCTTGGACACACCACCCTCCAGAAGCTCGTTGTTCAAGAGTTTTTATAACTCAATCTCCAGCTCCCCTGCTCTCCCTGGAGATAGGGAAGGGGGTTAGGGGAGGGCACTGAAAATTCCCATCCTCTAGTCACATGTTGGGTCTTTCTGATGACCAGCATCCTGAAGCTATCAAGGGGCTCCACCATGAGTCACCCCATTAACAAAACTAAAATGTATGCCAGCGCTGGGCGCAGTGGCTCACACCTATAATCCCAGCACTTTGGGAGGCCAAGGTGGGTGGATTACCTGAGGTTAGGAATTCGAGACTAGCCTGGCCAACGTGGTGAAGCCCCGTCTCTAATAAAAATACAAAAATTAGCCTGGCGTGGTGGCACATGCCTGTAATCCCAGCTACCCGGGAGGCTGAGGCAGGAGAATCCCTCGAACCTGGAAGGTGGAGGTTGCAGTGAGCTGAGATCAGCTGTTGCACTCCAGCCTGGGTGACAGAGCGAGACTCTGTCTCAAAAATAAATAAATAAATAAATAAATAAATAAATAAATAAATAAATAAAAATGTATGCCAGGCCCCGTGGTGTGCACCTGTAGTCCCAGCTACTTGGGAGGCCTCATGAGGCAGGAAGATTGCTTGAGTCCAGTTTGAAACCAGCCCCAGCCAAAATAGCAAAACACCATCTCAATGCCCCCACCCAAAACAAAACACAAAAAAACCTCAGGTGTAGTCAAAGGGGCTTGAAATGAATAACTAGATGCTCCTATCACTCAGGAAACTCCCAGAGTTTCAGGAGCTCTGGGCCAGGAACTGCAGACAAAGATCAAATACATTTTTTATTATACCACAATATACCACATTTTGTTTATCCACTCATCAGTTGGTGGACATTTAGGTTGTTTCCACTTTAGGGCTATTACGAATAACGCTGCTATGAATATACATGTACAAGTTTTTGTGTGAACACATGTTCTTAATTCTCTTGGGTGTATACCTAGGCGTGGAATTGCTGGGTCGTGGGTTTCACCGTGAGATGAACCGCCAAGCTTTTTTTTCAAAGAGGCTGTACCTTCTATATTCCCACCAGCAATGTGTGATGCTTTCAATTTCTCCACATCCTTGCTAACACTTGTTATTGTCTGTCTTTCTTACTTTAACCATCCTAGTGGCTAAGAAGTGGTATCTCATTGTGGTTGGTATCAACATTTTTAAAGGATTGTAAAAACAAACAAACACACAAAAAAATATAGCACAGAGACTGTATGCCATACGTGGTCTGCAAAACCTAAAATATTTACTACGTGGATCCTTACAGAAAATGTTTGAAATATTCTTAATTACCCATTGAATTAAAAGGCAAAATACAAATAATAAGGAATGATTATCAAAAGTTTAAATCCAAATTATTTGACTAAAGCTGAAATTTTTACTTTTAAAAAATTTAATTACATCTTAATTTTTTTATTAAAAATTAATTATTTTTATTAAAAATAATCACAATGTTAGCATTTATTGTCTATCTTTTTTTTTTTTTAAACAGTGTCTCACTCTGTCACCCAAGTTGGAGTGTAGTGGCATGATCTCGGCTCACTGCAAACTTCGCCTCCTGGGTTCAAGCGATTCCCCTGCCTCAGCCTCCCGAGTAGCTGGGATTACAGGTGTGTGCCACCACACCTGACTAAATTTTGTATTTTTAGTAGAGACAGGGTTTTACCATGTTGGCCAGGCTGGTCTTGAACTCCTGACCTCAGGTGATCCACCGGCCTTGGCCTCCCAAAGTGCTGGGATTACAGGCATGAGCCACAGCACCCGGCCTCATTTATTGTCTATCTAATTGCTAATGTAAAGAATCAGCATTATACTTCAGGGACAGGACATCTAGATCTAGCAGATACAAATTTAAAAGTAGTATGAATTGTTTACTTTTGCAAAATGTTCCTCAGTTACCATATATAGCTATTGCAAATTCTTTGCTAATTCACTAGTGTGTCCAGAACTCTGAACTAGAATATGAAGAGAAGCAAGGAAATGGTCTCTTGGCACTACTGAGGCAGACATTTATCATGCAAGAATGTACTGCATTCATATCACACTCTCTAAGAGGAATGATTTGACAAGTTAATTAATTTGTCTTTCTCTGCTTAAGTGCTTCTGCTGCTAAAATCCACAGGCTCCCAGAAGTGGACCCATCTCTAACCTCAAAAACTGCCCAGCTCTGATGCTTACTCAGTATTTGGAGGCAGGCACCTCTTACTTAGAGGCTGGTGGGGCATTGGGGGAACAAGAGCATTTCCCAGAGGCCTGAATGGTGTGAGTCACAAGAGTAGATGTTAGGCTATGGGTCATTTGTGCTAGGGCTGTATGCTCAATCCAGGGTGATAGAGGTACCCACATATTCTTTAATACTTATGTATTTATTTATGTATTTATTTGTTGGTGTTAGAAATATGTAAGAACCTTGGCCAGGTGTGATGGCGCACCCCTATAGTCCCAGCTACTCAGCAGGCTAAGGTGGGAGAATTGCTTGAGCTTCAGGAGTTCGAGACCAGCCTGGGCGACATAGCAAAATCCTGTCTCTAAAATATATTTATATTATTTATTTATATATATAAATGTATATAAAATATAAATATATTATATATTATATAAATATATTTTATAATAGATTATATATTATATTTTATAATATATTATATAATATATTTTATAATATATTTTATAATATATTTTATATTATATATATAATATATATAAAATATAAAATATACATATATATATATATGAACCTCTAAAGAATGGGGTCTGGCCCAGGTCTAAGAATAATGCTGTATTACTGTGTTGGGAAGATGTTGAGGGATTACTCTTTATTTTGTTAGATGTGATAATAGTGTTATGGTAATTTTATTTTATTTCGAGACAGAGTTTTGCTCTTGTTTCCCAGGCTAGAGTGCAATGGCACGATCTCGGTTCACCGCAACCTCTGCCTCCCGGGTTCAAGTGATTCTCCTGCCTCAGCCTCCTGAGTAGCTGGGATTACAGGCACGCACCACCATGCCCGGCTAATTTTGTATTTTTAGTAGAGATGGGGTTTCTCCACGTTGGTCAAGCTGATCTCGCACTCCCGACCTCAGGTCATCCGTCCGCCTTGGCCTCCCAATGTGTTGGGATTACAGGCGTGAGCCACAGCGCCCGGCCCGGTAATTGGAAAAAGTCATCTGTTAACACTGAAGTATTTATGAATGAAATAAAATGACATCTGGGATTGGCTTTACAATACTGCAGACAAAAAAGGAAAACATCAGGAAGATTTATGAAATAAGATTGGCAAGTATTAATATTAATAACTCGTGAAACTGGGAGATGATCTATCACCCAGTTCATTTTACCATTTTCCTGACTTTTTGTATGTTTAAAATTTTTCATGCTACAAAGTTAAAAATAATGAAATGAAAAAAGACAGAGGACTGTGGGGGAAGGGGAGGCACAGTGAGCGAATGAGGGAGAGAATCCTGCTTCCTGGGGCGGCGGCCACATTCTTCTGACAGTGAAGGAAGGAAGGACGCCCAGGAAGCAGGCTGCAGCCCACATGTAAGAACCTTTACTAGCAACCAGATCCATGAAAATGGAGTGATAGCATTTGGGCTGGAAGTAAAGGACTAATGAAACCTTCTCCAGCTGACAGTATGGCTATTTTAATATGGACTGTTCCAACCCTCCCTTCTGTAAGGAAGCATTCCTGGAATAATGAAAGAGTTCTTGAGACAGACGGCTGACCTCCAAGGTAGCTCTTTTCCATATCATTTTTAAAGTTAGGAGATAATTCAGGCACCAAAAAAAGGTATATGTGACCAGCCCAGCCAACACGGTGAAACCACATCTCTACTAAAAATACAATTGTTAGCTGGGCGTGGTGGCGCATGCCTGTAATTCCAGCTACTCGGGAGGCTGAGGCAGGAGAATCACTGGAACCCAGGAGGTGGAGCTTGCAGTGAGCTGAGATAATACCACTGCACTCCAGCTTGGGTGACAGAGCGAGACCCCATCTCAAAAACAAAAGTTTATGTATGTACCTATCACTCACCTTGTCAAATCTTAGCATTTTGCCACCTTTGCTTCCAACCTTTAAAAACAAATTTTTTAATTTTAATTTTTGTGAGTACATAGTAGGTGTATATATTTATGGGGTGCATGAAATGTTTTGATATAGGCATGCAATGTGTATTAATTGCATCATGTAGAATGGGATATCTATTATCTCAAGCATTTATCCTTTATGTCACAATCCAATCATACTCTTTCAGTTATTTTTAAGTGTACAATTAAATTGTTATTCACTACAGTTAATCTATTGTGCTATCAAATACTAGGTCTTACTCATTTTTTCTGCTTTTTGGTACCCATTAACCAACCCCACTTTCCCCCAACCTTCCCTATCCTTCCCAGCCTCTGGCCACCATTCTTCTACTCTCTATCTCCATCAGTTCAATTGTTTTGATTTTTAGATCCCACAAATAAGTGAAAACATGTGATGTGTCTTTCTGTGCCTGGCTTATTTCACTTAACATAATGACCTCCAGTTCCATCTATCTTGTTGCAAATAACAGAATCTCATTCTTTTTTATGGCTGAATAGTACTCCATTGTGTGAAGTACCACATTTTCTTTATCCATTCAGCTTCTGACCCTTTTATTTATAAATTGAAATAAAATATTACAGATAGAGTTGAAGCCCTTGTAAACCAGTCTGCAATTCTCTTCTCTTTGCCCTCAGAGATAACAACTAGCTTGAATTTGGTGTTCATCATTCCTACCCAAACTACATGTATAGGTATCTATCAATAATATATAGCATTGTGTTGCCTATTTTTAAACTTTATATAAATTGTATCATACTTAAGTGCCCCATAATTTTATTTTTTCACTCATATTTTTTGAATATTTATCTGTGTTGATCCTAATTATATCACAATTGATTTATTCATTCATTCTCTTATTGATGGACATTTAGGTTGATTACAATATTTTTCTATTGTAAACTATACTGACATGAAAATTTTGTACATGTTTTCTCATGTATAAGTACGACAGTTCCTATTTAGCTGGTAGTAATTAATTGTTGATTTCTAGTGTATATAATCTTATATTTAGTAGCTCCTCTCCAAATTGGTTGTATGAGAGTCCATGTGGCACCACAGTTATTAATTTTTGCCAGTCTGTTGAGTGTGAAATGGTATATCATATTCTCTTAATTTTGCATATCTGACTGCTTATGCGGCTGTGCAGTTTTTCTCTCTTACTGGCCACTTAGATTTTCCTTTTCTGTGAATTCCTTGTTTGACCATATTTTCTCCTTTGCATTGTTAGTTTTTTCCTCAATGCTTCTTAGTTCTTTATATATTCTACATACTGACCCTTTGTAGGTTTAATGCAGTGCATAGATCATCTCCCAATCAATAACTTGATTTCTCAATTGTGATTTTTTTGTACAAACTTTTTTTTTTTTTTTTTTTGAGACAAAGTCTCACTCTGTTGCCCAGGCTGGCGTGTAGAGACGCGATCTCAGCTCACTGCAACCTCTGCCTCCTGGGTTCAAGGGATTCTCCTGCCTCAGCCTCCTGAGTGGCTGGGATAACAGGCACGCACCACCCCATCTGGCTAATTTTTGTATTTTTGAAGAGACAGGGTTTTGCCATGTTGGCAGGGCTGGTCTTGAACTCCTGACCTCAGGTGATCCGCCCACCTTGGCCTCCCAAAGTGCTGGGATTACAGGCATGAGCCACCATGCCCGACCTATACAAACTTTTTATTTTTAATGTAGTTGAATTTATTTTCCTTTGTTGTTGATGTTTTTTTTCTTAATTTAAGACACCCTTTCCTACTCCAAGGTCATATAAGTATGCTCTTATATTTTCCTCTAAAAGGTTTTAAGTTTTGCTTTTTCATAATTAGGTCTTCAATCTGTCCAGAATTTATTTTGTGTGTGGCATGAGCTACCGATCTAACTTTTTATGTGTGAATAACCAATGTTTTCAGCATTTCTTACTTCTGACTCAAAATTCTACCTCTATCATGTATCAGACATCCATATAGACTTAGACATGTTTGCGGTCTCTCTACCCATTAGGTTTTTCTATTTGTCAATGTTTATTCCAATAACACACTCCCTTAGCTACCATAGCTTTATATGAGATTTTAATATCTGGCTGGGAAGTCTCTCCTCCTATCATCTTCAAAATTGTGTTGGCTGTTTTTAATTCTTCACTGTTCCATATGAACGTTAGGATCAAATTTTTCGTTTCCACAAAAACCCTATTGCCCAAAACTATACTGATTTCATATATTAATTTGGAGATAACTGCCATAGTTACAACTTTGGGTTTCATCACATATGAATCTAAGAGATATATAAAATCCACACTTACTTAGATCTGTTTTAAAATCTTCCAATAGTGTTGTATAATTTTCTCCATTAAATTTTCTCCTGGGATATGTTGGTTGGGTTTATTCTTAGTGGACTTAAGCTTTGTTTTGTTTTGCTATTTTGACAGTGTTTTAAATTATATTTTACAAGTATTTCTTGTTGCCGTATATGAATGCAATTAATGTTTTCACCTTCTCCTACTCTTTGCTTTAATAATTTTACTATAGATTATTTTGGATTTTTCTATGCATTGTTGTACAAATAATGATGGTTTACTTTATTTCCAATACATTTTTTGACATCTTTGTACTAATTGATTTATGCTTTAATAGAGACATGTATGGGTTTTGTTTGTTTGTTTGAGATGGAATTTCGCTCTTGTCACCCAGGCTGGAGTGCAATGGCACAATCTCGGCTCACTACAACCTCTGCCTCCCAGGTTCAAGCCATTCTCTTGCCTCAGCCTCCCGAGTAGCTGGGATTACAGACGCCCCCTCACCACGCCCAGCTGATTTTTGTATTTTTAGTAGAAACAGGGTTTCACTGTGATGGCCAGGCTGGTCTTGATCTCTTGACCTCAGATGATCCACCCGCCTCGGCCTCCCAAAGTGCTGGGATTACAGATGTGAGCCACTGCACCCAGCCTGTTTTTGTTTGTTTGTTTGTTTACCAGTATCTTTTTTTTCCCTAGCATGGCTAGGCTCTCCCTTAGCTTATTGAAAAGAAGAGCCATTGTCTTATTCTGGACTTTAAAGGGAATAGGAGGATGCTAATAGTATTTTATTTTTATTTTTTTTTATGAATGGATATTGAATCAACTGCATTTTCTGCATCTCTGAAGGTCTCCTTTAGTGTGTTGATGTTTCTGACTTTTGGCATCAACTTGTAGGGCAGGCTGGATTTATCTAGAGAGGCTGTCGCAGAGTGGCCACCACTACTGGTAGAACCGGGTGCATTTGCTCTATGTCCTGCTGAGTCAGAATCCCTGGTGATGGCAATCAGGCCCCAGTAAGGCAGTGTCCTTAGGCTTTGCAGCTGCTTCTCAAGTGAGCCATTTTCCCTCTCACTCAGAAAAACGGGAGAATTTCTTTGAGGAACATTCACACAAGCAGAAGACTCTCATCTGGGAGTCTTCCTGCAAGTGGAAGATGCTACTATGTCATGGGAGCATCTACCTCTGAGACATTAGGGAAACTTGAGTTGGAGGAAAGCTAGAATGGCACAAGAGTGGTGTCGAAAGATAGGATCACTGTGATGGGTAAATCAGTAGCCCACCAAGAACAGCAGTGCAGGAGAGGTAGGGAGGACTGGCAATGGACAGCAAAAGATGCAAGAACAATATTAACCACATAGGGCTAAGGACCAGGCCCCAGGGATCTAAGTATGACTCAGTAGTGGGGGAAAAGGAACATAGCACTGGCATGGAAGGTCAGGGCTGCTTTAGATGTTAAAGGGCCAGGGTTCTCAGAGCTGATCTATTTTGGCCTACAAAGATAATGTGAAATTCCTACAACTGAGGGATCATGGCTGTCATTCATACCTCTATATGGGCACAAATTTTTATGTCCTTTCTTCACCTAGAACCCAGCCTAATACACAAAAAGTATTGTACCTTTCCAATATTTGTTAAATGAGTATTTGTTGACTGTCGAACCCACACGCAAAACAATTAGCACAGGGCCTGTCACACAGTGATGTGGAAACCATAATGCTGGCTCTGAGTGTTGGTTGGAGAGATGCTGGGTGAATAGAGGCCTTCATGGACTTACAACCCAAGTCTCAGACAGACAGTGTCTCCCTGACCAATCCTGGAATGAGAGAGCAGAATGACAGTACCTCTAGCCTCCCTCCTCTTCACTGGCCCCCTCTCTAAAGTGCAGTGGAGCCAGACAGAAGAAAAATGACCCAAGCATGTCAACTCACAGAAGCTGCTCCCCTTGGTATGTCTTCCTCAGCTCATCGTTGTCTGTCTACTTCACTAAGAGAATGGGACACATATGAGCATGTGGTCTGCTTTACTCCTTCCCCAGGAGCTGTCAGCATGCCTGTCAGAATTTATATTTGCAAAACCATCAGTGATCAGAAAATACTATGGTTGATTCCCTGTCCTTGCTGCCTCCAACAGAACCACAGGAAAGGTACAGGTTCCATCTTTTCCTCCCTCCCCTTCTATTATCCATCTCCTCTCCTCTCCATGTCCCTACTGCAAAAATTGGCCTCTCAATCTCCATTCTACCTTCTCTTAGTTAGAGGCATTGAAAAGCTACACACTAGGTTTCTCAGATTCCTTTGCAGCTAGGCTTCTGGATTCAAAGCAGCTTTTACCAAATAAACACTCAGGTGGCATTTGGAAGTAAGAAGTGAGAAGAAGACCATCTTCCTGCTGTTGCTGATAAACAAAGTAAAGAGTACGAAGGCTGTGGCGGCATCTGGACTCAGAGTTCCAATGTCTAGTGTCTTGCTTTGTGGGATGAGGGTCAGCTGTGGTGTTCACAGAGGTAGTAGCAGCAGTGGGTTCCTAACAGTTTCAGTGGTATAATTATGTATTTGATAGCCTGGTTGCAGAACCTTGACTTCCACATCACAAATTTCTTCCAAAAATTTTTTGTATTACATCCCTTTCTGCATAAAATAATTAGAGTGATTTCTGCTTACTTCAGTAAACTGATTGATGCATCTATCCTCTGCTGGGTCACCTAAATAGATAACAGTTTGCCCAGGAGGGAATTCATTTTCGGTTCAGGTCAACCCAGTTGGTACTGACCTCCACTATATGCCTAGTTCATTTTCTAGGGTTTTGCCTTCAGGAAGTTCCTAGTCTGTCTGGGTAAATGGACTCACACAAAAGGGTCTGTAATCATAGATACTATTTATTGAACAACCACCAAGCACCAAGGTACTATTGGGACTTTACATTTGCTGTCTTTCTCATCATAACCCTGTACGTATGTGTATCAAGAATGCTTTTGGTCATAAGCATTAGAAAATCCTATCACATACTTAAACAAGTAAGGGGTTTATTTTTCTCACATAAACAGATGTTCAGGCTAGGAAATTCAGAACTGTATGGCTTGCCGAAGCCATTATGAAGAACTGGGCTTCTTTTATCTACCTGCCTTACCATCGTTAGTGTGTTTTTACTTCTACAATAGAATAGAATAGAACAGACTAGAATAGAATAGATGCTGTACCTCCAGACATGTCATCCGAGTTCAAGGCAGAAAGGAAGAAGAATGAGGAAGGCAAAAAGCAAATAGCAGGCTGGGCATGGTGGCTCATACCTGTAATCTCAGCACTTTGGGAGGCTGAGGCAAGTGGATCGCTTGAGGCCAAAAGTTCAAGACCAGCCTGGCCAACATGGTGAAACCCCATCTCTACTAAAAATACAAAAATTAACCTTGCATGGTGGCACATGTCTGTAGTTCCAGCTACTTGAGAGTGGGAGGCTGAGTGAGGCACAAAAATTGCTTGAACCCAGGAGGCAGAGGTTGCCATGAGCCAAGATCGCACCACTGCACTCCAGCCTGGGTGACAGAGTGAGACCCTGCTTCAAAAAAAATAAAAATAAAATAAAAAAGCAAATAGCAACATTCAGTAGCCTCTTCCTTGTCAGACATTGACTTTTTATTCTGGAATGGAAGGCCTCCCTGGGGTCTTCTGTCTGCATCTGATTAGTTAGAGCTGTGTGGTATCATGGCCACCTTTTTCTACAAGAGAGAGTGGAGATGTGAGCATGTCACTTGCCAGCCTTTTTTAAAGTAAGACAGTAGACAATATGGTTGAAATAGAGGCTAAATCATCTAATCTACAGAATCTGCCAAGGCAAGTGTTATCTCAGTTTTACAGATGAGGAATCTAAGGTTGAGAGAAGTCACACGATGTGCCTGAATTAGCTAAGGGAATGTGGACCACAGATAATATGGCCGTCTGTCCTGTGGAGCATCTATGCATTGCACTGAGGTGAAGGGGTGCTTTTCCTCAGTGTCCATCAGAGTCTCCTTGGCCTCAATGCCTGCTACAGATGTCCCCTGATCTTGGACAAGGAGTGTAGACTTGGGGAAGTATAGAGTTTTTGACACCATTAAACCTAGAGATTGAGAAACCTACCTTAACATGTTAGGAGCATTTCTAGAGCTGAAGCATTACCATGGGGATGTACAGGCTACTGTGAAAACAGAGGACTCAAGGGAAGATTCCACAGCAAGAACCACCAACTCATAAAGGTCACTTGCCAGCAATTTGTGTGGCACCAGCAGGGAGCATCAGGGCTAACAGGGAGCTGTGTTCACTGTTAGGTTGTTATAGAGGTGAGTAGTAACATTTGAGATAGCTTAAAAAAGAAATGGTGAACAGGCTTAGGAAGGTAAAGGTGGAGGTCTCTGTCCCCTTGAATTGGTGTAGGCTTGAAGAGAAAGTGGAATTGTGGACAGGGAGATCTGGGTGAATGGTGGCACCAGAGAGAAGCACTGAGAAGGTCCTGAGGGCAGTGGCTGCTGTAGATGGTCTAATTTCAAGATCTCAATAAAGGTAACTATAAAATTGGAGAGATTTAAAGGAGGCAAAAAAAAAATGAGATACCATGTTCGTGGATCAGAAGTCAATATTGTAAATATGTAAAATTTCTCTAAATTGATCAATAGGCTCAATACAGTCTCAATTAAAATCACAAGGTTCTTCTAGGAAACAAATGAGCTGATTCTAAAATTTATATGGAAATGTAAAAGGTAAAGCTTATCCAAGGTAGAAGAAGAGGTAAGAGGACTTGTTCTAGCAGATATCAGGATTTACTATGAAGTAGAGTAACTAAGTCAGTGTGGTATTGGTACAAAGATAAAAAATTAAACCATTGAACTGATGGAATAGAATAGAGAATCTAGAAATAAATTGCGCATAGACAGTCGATATATGACAAAAAAAATGCTGTACACTGGGAAAAGATTGTCTTTCTAATAAGAGGTTATCAATGTGGAAAAAAATGACTCTTATTCTCATACCATCAACAAAAATCAAATTTCAGATGGATTGGAAAATTCCCAATAGATTGGAGTCCTAAAAATTAAAGACAGAATAGTAAGAAATGTATAAGGGAAGATAGGGGAATATTTTCATGACCTTAGGATAGGTAAAGATTTCATAAGATGCACAACAGTACCAACCGTAAAAAAGAAGATTGTTCTACATTAAGACCTTTGTTTTTAATTAAGACCTTTGTTCAAAAGATACAAGTAAAAGAGTAAAAAGATAAGCCATGGAATGAGGCAAGATGTGTTCCACACATATAACCGACAAGAAAGAGCACCTAGAAATCAATAAGAAAAAGACAACATAATTTAAATAATGGTTAAGTACTTGAACAGACACATCACAAAAAGGGAAGTCCAAATGGTGAATACATTTAAGGAAAGTGGTTCAATTTTATTAATTAAGGAAAAGTACAATAAGATTCTATTACATACCCATCAGATGGGTAAAATTTTCCTTAAACATCTGGCAGCACTAGGCATTGGCTAGGGTGTGGTGCAAGGGGAACTCTCTTATACTGTTGATGGGAGTGTAAATTGGCATAACCATCTTGGAAAAATGGCATTTGTTACTAAAGTTTAAGATATGCATACTCATACCATAACCCAGAAATTCCTGTACAAGAATGTACATGGGCAAGAATGTTCATAGCAGTATTGTCCACAATAGCCTCAAACTAGAAACAATCCACATGTCCATCAACCATAGTTTATTTATTCATATAATAGATTATATGGCAACAAAAATGAACCCAGCTACATGCAGCAACATAAACAAATCTCACAAACACAATTTTGAGCAAAGAAGTCATATACGAAAGAATAAACACTACATGATTCCATCTATATGATATTTAAGAAATCAGCAGCCAAACTACCTAGCCTAGACTTGCATACTTAGGTAGGATGTGACTACTATTATTTTCAGCATAGTGTATTCTTCTTGGGGAGGAAGAGGGCTGTGACTAGGAAGAGGCAACTGGGGGTGCTTCAGTGGTGCTAGAAATAATCTCTGTCTGGCTGGGCACGGTGGCTCACACCTGTAATCCCAGCACTGTGGGAGGCCGGGAGGCTGAGAGGCTGAGGCGGGTGGATCAAGAGGTCATTAGTTCAAGACCATCCTGGCTAACACAGTGAAACCCCATCTCTACTAAAAATACAAAAAAAAAAAAACAAAATTAACCAGGCATGTTGGGACACGCCTGTAGTCCCAGCTACTCGGGAGGCTGAGGCAGGAGAATAGCTTGAATCCAGGAGGCGGAGGTTGCAGTGAGCCAAGATTGCGCCACTGCACTCCAGCCTGGGCGACAGAGTGGGAGTCCTCCATCTCAAAATAATAATAATAATAATCTCTTTCTTGAGCTGTGCTGATTACCCAGGTGGTCAGTAAGAAGGATTAAACTCTACATTCATCTGGAACCATCAGTTTTATGTACTTTCCTGGGTATAATATTGCAGAATAAAAAGATGAAATATAATATATATTAGATCTGGAGATAAATTCAAGAGGCCCTCTGGTTTAGGTCCACTCCATCAAGCAGATCAGATGTCCTTTATCCCCATTTTCAGGTGAGGCAATTGAATTTGAGGGCTTTAAATGACTTGTCCGAAGCCATTCAATGGTAATGAATCAAAATCAGAAATAGAACCCAGGCCTCCTGCCTCCCAGGTTAAGACTCTTTCCGGTCTACTTTACATTTCTCTCAACCCAAACAGCAGTAGTTAAGTTCACAAAGAGTTAAGCAACATCATTGAGGGAAGAATTTCCCAGGTGGCCTGGATCATCCTGGATCCTGGCCTCCTTTTCCCCAGGGTCCCAGCCCTACCTTGATGACCCAGGCAGTGTGAGGAGCTGGGACTGGAGGGTTAACCCTGAAGCCTCCAACAGCTGCCTGGGTGCATCTGAGGCTTTGCATTGCTCTTATTTCCCTGTTCTGCTCCACATTTCCTGGCTGGCCCTTCTGGACCTACAAGCCCTGGCTGATGTGACCAGCTCTTTGGGATTTGTATGTTTTATTGCCTCTCAGTCAAGAAGAGAACTACCTAAAAGATACACAGTTTGAGCTCTGTGAGGGCAAGAACCATATGGGCACAGGCACTATACTCCCAGAGAGGTGGAGCTGAATAAAGGTCTGGTTCCTTATCCAAGGAAGTCGGTGACCAATCCATGGACTTTGTAAGTCATTGATGGTTGGGGAAGGGAGAGATCAATGTGGGCTAACTGGTCCAAGAGGCCACATTTGTACTGAGTCTTCAGTGATAAATGGAATTTGATACATGAAAAAAGAATGGAGGATGTTCCAGCATGGGAAACTTCAGGCCAGTTTTGAGGAGGGTGATCAAGTTGACCACAGCAAATCATTCATGTGGGAGTGTAAGGTTTGATCAGTTTGTTTCACTGCCCTTTCAGTTACAGCATTCTGCAGGGCTTGTCATCAAACTTGTGAAGCTATTTTGTGGCCCATGACTCTTCCTCATCACAGTGGAGGCTCCTGCAGGGCAGACCTATGCCTCCCCTAAGGGGCTCAGCCAGAGTGCCACGCTCTGCAGCTTTGCCAAATCCCCTTCTGACCATCAGGCTATCAGCAGTGTTCCTCCCGTGACCATCTGGGTTCCAGGTGATGGTTCTCCCAGACGTTCTGGTTTGCATTTTTTACAGGTTGAAGTAAGTGCATTATTTCATTCTGGCTGTCCCACAGCCCCAACCCTTATGCAGTTGTCCCCCCGGTCCCCCATATTTTTAGCAACCAATGTAATTAATATGCTGTGTAATGTGTTTTCCTGGAACTATGATTATGCTCAAGGTATCTCAAACCTTTTTACAGTAATTACTGAGAAAAAGCTTGGAGAGTATTAACCATGCATGTGGAGTGAGCTATAATCTGACCTTGGACACTTAGATATTAAAAATCTCTCTGACTGTGTCTGCCTTCATTTGCATTTCCAAATTTTCAGGTTAGAGGGCCTTTCAGTTGATTGAATAATGGGTTAATGGAATCCTCTTTCTAATTAAATCCAGATTGTCTCTTTGTGAAAGTGCACACTTGACAGTCTATCTGGATCATTCTAATTGCATTCTAAAGTTGCCATGGGGGCTGTCTTGAAGAAGCTACTGTCCTGTCTGAGGGTAGAAACTGCACACAGGAGAGTAGCAGGTCCAGGAACACTCAGAGGCTATCCAGTTCCACACAGTGCTGTAATATAAGATTTGGGAGAACAGGGACCCACTTTGCCTTGTTGACCATCATGTATGCTGTGCCTAGAGCAATTATGGCCACTGTTCTCAATGCTAGGCTCTTGATACTGGATAACTATTGCTTGAACACATGAATGAATGAATGATTTGCAGCTGTGTTGTCATACTGACAACCCAGTGGGGCGGGCTGAATGGCCACTTGGATGTAGTTTTAATCCCATGTTTTAAATTATGGGACTAGGATATATTGAACCCAGAGCATGAGAAGATTCTGAATACAGGAGAAGCTAGGCTTGAGCAATTCCCATATCTCCCCAGTATATGCCCCCATAATGAGACTTCTGCAGGGACTGGGTGGCCCATTTCTTTAACAAACTCTATGACTTGCTAATAGCCATCTAATTTCAAATTTCTATGACAGTTATGCCATATCATAAAAACTTTAATATGAAATGTTCTTCTAATACCAATCCTAGCTAATCTAAAACATACTGCTTCCTCTAGCCATGGATTTCTATGCTTAATTCTAATCTTTTTTTTTTTTTTTTTTTTTTTTTTTTTGAGACAGAGTCTTGCTCTGTCGCCCAAACTAGAGTGCAGTGGCACAATCTCATCTCACTGCGACCTCCATCTCCCAAGTTCAAGCGATTTTCATGTCTCAGCCTCCTGAGTAGGTGGGATTACAGGCACGCACCACCAGGCCCAGCTAATTTTTGTATTTTTAGTACAGACGGGGTTTCACCGTGTTGACCAGGCTGGTCTCGAACTCCTGACCTCAAGTGATCTGCCCACCTTGGCCTCCCAAAGTGCTGGGATTACAGGTGTGAGCCACCACACCTGGCCAATTCTAATCTTTTAAAAACTCAATATTAATCCTTGATTGCAGAGAAAGTAGTGGGGAAAGTATTCTGGGTCTGCCTATTACAAACAGTAATATAACCAGCGTTTTTTTTTTTTTTTTTTTTAATGCATGGTTGGCTGGGTGTGGTGGCTCACACCTGTAATCCCAGCACTTTGAGAGGCTGGGCAGGCAGATCACCTGAGCCCAGGAGTTCAAGACCGGCCTGGGCAACATGGTGAAACCCCATCTGTACAAAAAATATTAAAGAAAAGTAGCCAGGCATGGTGTCTCACACCTGTAGTTCCAGCTACTCAAGAGGCTGAGGTGGAAGGATTGCTTGAGCTCAGGAGGTAGAGGCTGCAGTAAGCCCTGTTTGCACCACTGTACTCCAGCCTGAGCAAAAGATTGAGACCCTGTCTTAAATAAACAAATAAATAAAAATTAAAAAATAAAGTGCATGGTTAAGCTTATAAGAAAGAAAAGTGAATCTTTCATTGGCCACCAGGAAAATTAAAACCTAAACCACTATGAGATACCATGTTACACCCATTAGGATAGGTGTAATAATTTAAAAAAAAAACATAAAATAACCAACGTTGGTGAGGGTGTGAAGAAATTGAAACCTTTCTACATGACTGGTAATAATGTAAAATTGTTTAAAAAAAAAAACAAAACTCCAGGCCGGGTATGGTGCCTCATGCCTGTAATCCTAGCACTTTGGGAGGCCGAGGCAGACAGGTCACTTGAGGTCAGGAGTTTTGAGACTAGCCTGGCCAACATGGTGAAACCCTGTCTCAACTAAATATACAAAAATTAGCCAAGTGTGGTGGCAGGCACCTGTAATCCCAGTTACTCCGGAGGCTGAGGCAGGATAATCACTTGAATCTGGAATGCAGAAGTTGCGGTGAGCCGAGATCTTGCCATTGAACTTCAGCCTGGGCGACAGAGAGAGACTCTCTCAAAAAATTTTTTTTAACTCCAAAAAGTTTTTTTTTTCTTTTTTTCTTTTCTTTTTTTTTTTTTTTTTTGGAGACAGGGTCTTGCACTATTGCCCAGGCTGGAACACAGTGGTATGGTCATGGATCACTACAGCCTCAACCTCACCAGGTTCAAGTGATCCTCCCACATCAGTCTCCCAAGCAACGGGGGCTACATGCGTGAGCCACCATCCCTTGCTAAGTTTTGTATTTTTGGTAGAGATGGGGTTTCACCATGTTGCCCAGGCTGGTTTTGAACTCTTGGGCTCAAGAAATCCACCCACCTTGGTCTCCCAAAGTGCTGGGATTATAGACGTGAGCCACCATGCCTGGCCCAAAAAGTTAAACATAGTATTATCATATGATCCAACAATTCCACACAAGAGAATTAAAAACTTGTACATAAACATTTATAACAGCATTATTTATACAGTTGGTTCTCCATATCCACAGGTCCCACATCCTTGGATTCAGCCAACTGTGTCTGAATAAAAAAGTATTTTTGGGGCTTGGCATGGTGACTCACGCCTGTAATCCCAGCACTTTGGGAAGCCGAGGTGGGTGGATCACAAGGTCAGGAGATCGAGACCATCCTGGCCAACGTGGTGAAACCCCATCTCTACTAAAAACACAAAAATTAGCTGGGCATGGTGGAGCATGCCTGTAATCCCACCTACTCAGGAGGCTGAGGCAGGAGAATCCCTTGAACCAGGGAGTCGGAGTTTGCAGTGAGCCGAGATCGCGCCACTGCACTCCAGCCTGGTGACAGAGTGAGACTCCATCTCAAAAAATATATATGTATGTATATTTTTAAGAAATATATATATTTAAAAACAATAATACAACAATAAAAATAATACAAATAAAAAACAACACAGAACTACCATTTACATAGCATTTACATTGCATTAGGTATTATAAGTAATCTACAGATGATTTAAAGTATGCAGGAGGATGTACACAGGTTATATGCAAATAGTGTGTCATTTTATATCAGAGACTTGAGCATGTGGATTTTGGTACGGGTGGGTATCTTGGAACCAATCCCCCTTGGATATCGAAGGACAAGTGTAATAGTGCATATCTTGGTATAAACAACCCAAGTGTCTATCAACCGATGAATGGATAAATAAAAGGTAATATAGCCATACAATGGAATATTAATACACTTATCCCAGGCCACTTTTCCCTCCACAAAAGTTGATGGCCAGATATCCTACATAGAGCTCTGCCTTCCAGGAGGATCACAGCCATGGGTGGAGTCGTAGGGGGGCGGCAGACCATTTTTGACGCACAGCAACAAATCAAGGCATTCCATTCATGGACCAGACCCAGTTTTTTCCTGCTCACAGTAGCTGGTTGTATGGAACTCTCCACAAAGCCTTAGGTTTGAGCTGAGACAAAAGTATTGGTACAACAGAGGTAGGCGGCATGGGGATTTGGGATACCTGACAGTGTAAATTATTTGAGCTCTTCAGTTTTATTTGGGCCTAATCTCAAACATACCAATTCCACCATATGATGGATTGCTACTGTGTTCTCAAATTTGTGACTTGGTGGATGTGACAGGACCCAACTTATAAGGTTAGCTCCACTCAAACAGTCACCTAGCACCCCATGGTCATGCACTCAGTTTCAGCCAGGGTTCTGGTCTACCAGGGACTGATGTTTAAATAATGGCTATCTCTCTGCTGCAGGTAGCAAATCCTTTCTCCAGGACCTTAGGGATTTGTGCTATGACTCTCCTAAAATAATTTGTCAGAGATGCCACATAGCACCCTTATCTATCACAGGTACCTATAGCCCCATTGTGCTGGATTATATGACCTCCCCACCCTCTGCCCCATGGCAGGGCTGCTTTTGCTGAAGCCTGGACCTGCTGAAGAGCTCACTTTTACCCTAGGACCAATTCAAAATCAGCTGCCTTCCAATGCATCTGATAAATGGGACTGAATAATATTCCCAACCATGGTATGTGCTATTTCCAAAATTCAAAGAGAGCTTCCAAGTACTCTGCCACTTTTTCAGTGCTAGGAGGTACAAGGTACAATCGTTTGTCTTTTACTTGAAGATATTACAGCATACCCCAGACCACTGGGCCCCTGAAAACCTCACTGGTATGGTATTCTCCCTAAATTTTTATGGGATTTATCTGTTATCCTCTGGCCCTCAAGTGTCTTGCCAGGGCTTCCAGAATACTTATCACTTCCTCCTTACCAAGTCTGACTAATGTGATTTAATCAATATGGTAAACCAGCATGAAGTTCTTCAGAATATCAAGATAATCAAGGTCTCTTTGGACTATATTGTAACGGGGAGCAGGAGAGTTAATCGAGCTCTAGGCAAGACAAGTGAATGTGTACAGCTCTGTGTCTTAGGTAAATGCAAACTACTACTAACCTCTTTTCCTAATGGAGGTTAAAAATAACACATTCACCAGCTTAATATATGCAGACTCAGTATCATACACTGTGTTGATCTACTCAGTAAAGATAGCAAATTTCATATAGTAGCTGGGATTGGGACTACCACTTGCTTAAATTTATGGGAATCCACCATCATTTGTCTTGGTCAATCTGATTTGTAGGTCCTTAAGAAAGAATGGTGGTAATCTCTGCTATTCCACCCAGTATGCAGCACAACTACTTCTAATTTACTATCTTGGTTGGCAGGAGGAATAGTTTAAGGGGCTTCTGTCTGGCCTTTCATACTACAATGACTCTTACCCCACAGGCCAGGGAACGAACTACTAAGTGTATCTATCTCAATAATGCAATCGGGACTGAGAAAATTGACTTATACCAGGACTCCATGTAATACCCAGCCTGCATATACCCCTACTCTAAGTATGGGGACCATGATGACATTTTGGGTCTTTGTGGTATCAAATGTCAGCTCATTTAAAGGCTCTATATCCAATAGCCTTTAAAAGATCTGGATAGCCCTGTGCATGATTACCGTGCTAAACAACTACAGGTCCCTTTGGGATAAGGGTTGAGGGAACACCTACTTGCATACACTTGATGTGACATTATAGGCTCCTTCTTCAAGGGAGTATAGCCCCCTTCAAGCAAGTGCTCTAAAAACTGGCTCATGTCTGGAAAACAGTGAGAGATCATGATGTTTTTTCATTGCAATCAACCTTCTGCTCACCCTCTCTTGATCTATTTTGATCTTGTAAGTTAAGCCACATCCTCATTGGCCCTCCATTTATCTTGTGCCTAGAAACATCATTGTTTATTAGCCGTTGCTCTGAAGCCATGTGGGTTAGGACTCTTGATTTTCTTCTGGCCTTGCTGTTCATCATGGTAATTACACCCACATTTTCTCTGACAGTTAAGTGCTGCCCCATGGCCTGTGCTATTCCTGAATCCTATCATCTCATTGATATTAGGGACTCCAGTTCCATAGCACATCTTTTACCTTTAACCCTGGCCCACACAGGACAGCCACCACGGAACCACTCACTAGCTTATTCCTTATTATTTTAATGAAGAAAGTGTCTTCTTGGCCTTTCCAGGGAATATAGTCAGCTGGAGTGTTCTCTAAAATTGCATAATAAATGCGTTCTAACACACTCATTTTTCTGAGGCTTCTTTTTTTTTTTTTTTTTTGACAAGAGTGCAGTGGCACAATAATAGCTCACTGCAACCTCGAACTCCTGGGCTCAAGCGATCCTCTTGCCTCAACCTCTAGAGCAGCTGGGACTATAGGTGCATGCCACCTCACCCAGCTATTTTTTTTTAAGAGGCGGGGTCTTGCTATGTTGCCCAGGCTGGTCTTGAACCCCTGGCCTCAAGTGATCTTCCCGCCTCAGCCTCCCAAAGTGCTGGGATTACAGGCATGAGCCACTGTGTTTGGCTTTTCTGAGGCTTTTGACCTCCTCCTCAGTACTCTGCTAAGCCATCTCCCCTTTCTTTCCTACAGACTATCACTGATTCCAAGCTTCAAGGAGCCATTCCATATTAGGATCAGCTCCAGGCATCCTCATTGGGATGTTAAATCCAAAGCCACAAGTTTGTCTCCATATCATTAAATCTTCCATGTCCAGCCTTATCTTTCAACCTCATTAGTCCAGCAATCTTGGAATCCATTCCCACATATGTTTTCCCACAGCTCTTTTGGTGAATAATCCCTTTTATTTAATGGCAACAATCATACTTTTCAACTGAAAGCACGCTGAGACCTGACCGTACTTATCAATCTAGAAGTGGCCGGGTGTGGTGACTCACGCCTGTAATCAGAGTATTTTGGGAGGCTGAGGGGGGTGATCACTTGAGGTCAGGAGTTTGAGACCAGCCTGGCCAACACAATGAAACCCTGTCTCTACTAAAAGTACAAAAATTAACCGGGTGTGGTGGCATGCCCTTGTAATCCCAGCTACTCGGGAGGCTGAGGCAGGAGAATCACTTGAACCCGGGAGGTGGAGGTTACGGTTAGCCAAGATCATGCCACTGCACTCAGCCTAGGCAACAGAGCAAGACTCTGCCTAAAAAAAAAAAAGAAAGAAAGAAAGAAAGAAAAAATAGAGAAGCAAGGAGGGTGGCAATGGGAGGTTGCCCTCCTAACAAGTGGTGGTGGAGGTGAGAAGGGCACACCTACTGGCTCAGAAGGGTCTAGATTCTTAAAGGCATCTACCCAAATATCCCATGTATCAGTGTCCTGACCTCACCTTATCAGTGCTGTGATTTTGGCATAGGAGACTTGTTAGGGCTATTAATTCATCTTCCTCTGTAACTCCACCACCCTTGCAATCAAATCTTGTCCTGATTTTTAGTACAATCGTCTTTCAGCTGCAGGAGATGCAGGTCACTAACATTGCCACCAGGCCGTGTGGTCTTCACATTGTATCCAGACTTAACAGGACGCTGACATGAATTTGGTATTTTTTTCCCCTGCTGAGCTTTCATTTTATTTCAAGACAGGGTATCGCTCTGTTGCCCAGGCTGGAGTGCAAGTGTTGCAATCTCTGCTCACTGCAACCTCCGCCTCCTGGGCTCAGGTGATTCTTCCACCTCAGCCTCCCGAGTAGCTGGGACTACAGGTGCATGCCACCATGACTGGGAAATTTTTTTATTTTTTGTAGACACGGGCTGTCACTATGTTGCCCGGGCTGGTCTCAAACTCCTGAGCTCAAGCGACCCACCTGCCTCAGTCTCCCAAAGTGCGGGGATTACAGGCATGAGCCACCGCACTGGGCCCCCTCTGGGTTTTTATGGCAGTTAACAACAGCCAACCAATTCTGCCTTCTCTGTAATTACCATTGCCCCCTTACCTTTCAAGTGCCAGAGCTATTGAATAAGCATTGCATTCCATTCCACCTGTATTCCGTCCCAATCTAGAGGCAAGTTTTATTCATTGCAGCTAGCATGAGAGCTAATATTACCACCCCAGTCGCTTCTTTTTTTTTTTTTTTTTTTTTTTGAGACGGAGTCTCGCTCTGTCGCCCAGGCTGGAGTGCGGTGGTGCGATCTCGGCTCACTGCAAACTCCGCCTCCCTGGTTTGAGCAATTCTTCTGCCTCAGCCTCCGGAGTAGCTGGGACTACAGGCGCCTGCCACCATGCCAGGCTAATTTTTTTGTATTTTTTAGTAGAGATAGGGTTTCACTGTGTTAGCCAGGATGGCCTTGATTTCCTGACCTCATGATCCACCCACCTTGGCCTCCCAAAGTGCTGGGATTACAGGCGTAAGCCACTGCGCCCGGGCCACCCCAGTCACTTCTTACTGATATCTGGTTGGCAAATGATACAATTTCAGAACCCCATATTGAGGGTCTGCTTCGTAGGATCACTTTTGGCACCACCCTTCTTAAGATGAGAAAAGGATTTGAATGCAGGGAGCTTATTTGGAAGGTGTTCCCAGACAGCACTGGTATGAAGCTAGAGAAGAGAGAAAAGTAGAAGAAGGAAGTCAAGAGAGGCTCTACTAATGAGCAGATTTTCACCATGGACACCTCCTCCTCCCATTCATCACTCCCCAGGATTTGCACTCCCCAGTACTTCTGGTTCACCCCATGGCATGGACCATGTAAAAGCCCACAGGTAGAGAATCACAGGTTTACAATGGGATACTATTAGTGTGTATGGTAATGATGAATGCTGGTGGGGTATGTGTGTGTCCTTAACTGTATATACTATCGTAGGCTAGAAAAAAAATTGTCCACCTTAACCACCTCACACAAAAGGAGATATCAAGAAAGCTTATCTTTTTTTTTTTGCTTGAGCAAATGTGTGTGTGTGTGTGTGTGTATGTGTATGTGTGTGTCCCCTTTGAGAATCTGCAACCATAGATCTTTACTTGACAAAGGCTTGCTGTTTGAATTTATACTCCTTGATGGTCCAGAAACCCAAGGTAAGAAATTAATGTAAAATTTATCCCTGGCTAAGTGATACCCATGGAATGCTCAGCAAATGTGCATGAAAAAATAAAAAAAATTATATGACTTTAAACACCCAATAAAAGGAGAAATGATTTTTGATAAAGCCAAATGATGTTACATAATGCAGCCATTAAAATGATGCTTAGAACCGGGAGCTTGGGGGAGAGAGATAAAGAGAAGTTGTTTAATATTTGCAGAGTTTCCGTTCTGCAAGATGGAAAAGTTCTGGAGATCTGTTCCACAGGAATGTGAATATACTTAACACTACTGAAGTGGATACTCAATAATGGCTAAGATGGTGAATTTAATGTTATGTGTTTTTTTACCGCACAGGAAAAAAGAGAAACAAAGAATTCTTAATGGTGAGGAGAAATGCTTATGGTAGAATGCTAGAGAGAAGGGGGACACAAAATTGTATAGACCATCTTATCCATCTTATCTCATCTGTGAACAATTACATATAATAGTAATTACATATTTTATATATAATATATTATATATATACATATATATGTATATATAACTACAGTGGAGGGAAAAGGTTTAAGAAAATATTTTAAAATACTAATAAAACTGCCTGGCAGAATTATGGGTGATTAATTTCATTTTATCTTCCTTTCTAAAAAAATCTATTTCAGTAATGTATCACTTAGGATGCTTTCAGTTGCAAGAAATGGAAAATCCAATTTGAAATGACTTAAAAAATGAAGGGGATTTATTGGCTTATGTAACTGAAAAGGCCAGAGGTGGGGTAAGCTTCAGGGCTGATTTGGTTCAGATGTTCTAGTGATGTCATCAGGAACCCATTTCCTTCCCTCTTTCTGCCCTGCCATCTCTGGCTCCAGCTTTACCCCAAGGCTGACTCCCTTCATGGTACCAGAATAGCTGTAGCAGTCCCAGGCTGTGCACCCACACACCATGCTGTCCCAGGGAAAGGACCCCTCTCTTGGCGGCTTTCAAAAGAAGAGGAAATTTCTTTCTCATAAGCCACAGATAACTGACGCTTAAGTCTCTTTGGCCATATTGCATCACATTTCCACCTCCGATCATATTATCCTGATCGATCTTAGCTTAAGCAGATAGGCTACAAGGTGGAGAAGATACCTGAAAAAATGTCTGGGCATTGTTAGGAAGGGGAGAGAAGAGAATGAATGCTGGCTGGACAGCTAACAAATACATGTATTTAAGCCTATTCCAAAATTTTAGAATAAATTTGTATTTCTCTGGGAAGTTCAAAAACCACAAGTGTAAAAATGCTCTTTTATAGAATATTATATATAGTATACTATAGCATGTATTACATAAGTTTATATAATATAAACATACAATATGTAAGTTATAAGTTTGTTGTATAAATATATATTTATTATAATATATGATATATATTATATATTTTGTACATAATATATATCATAAGTTTCTATAATACATACTATAGTATACTATACATAATATATTTATATATGTACTATAATAGACTATTATATTACAAATATAATATAAATACCATAATAATAATGTTCTTTATGCAGAAAAAGTAACAAACCACCTTTACCAGCCTTTTACATAGACTCTATAGAACGAGGCTAGCATTCTGAAATCAGCTTTAACCTGACATTACAATTAAGGGTGACATTAAAAATATTTAATGAGCAGTATGGCACAGTTATCAATCAATCTGAGTGGGCACCCAAACAATGGGGGAGAGGAGGTCACTGGCCATTCCACTGCGTTGGTGACCTCAGCCACAATCACAGTCATTATTACTTAGCAGTCACCATTAGCTCAGAGTATGACATAAAACTGTCCAGTTTACCTTCAGCCACCAGTGCTGGACACCCACTAGCCAAGGGATTCTCACTCACACCCAGTCCAACACTGTGCCAGGACAGAGGGATCCCCATCACCAGACACACAGTTTCAAGGGAGACTAGGATTATCATTGTCAAACACGAGTGGAAGCATGGGCTAAAGAGAATAAAAATAAAATCCAGCAAAAGCCTCCCTAGTCTTCTGTTGCATTTAATGAAGAGATACGGCATTGAAGTCAAGACAAACCAATGTCAAAATGAGCTCAATCATTTACAGCTGTGTCTACTCCACCTGGCCAAGCTTCAATGTTCAATCTACAAAAATGAGTAATACAGGAATTACCTCCAAAATTGGTTATGAACACGTAGAGGTAGTGTAAATAAAGTCATTAATGCGGGTGCAGCACATATTAGGGAGTTAATCAATGGTAAGTATCTTTTATTACCATCTCAAGAGGCTTGTTGAAAAACCTCAGAGAACTGAGAGGCTTATAAATGCCCCTGTAGGGAGATTAGCTCTCTGATTTCTGAAGTAAGGAAACAGCCACTGGCCTCTCCGTAATTTAACCCTCATTTTGGGCTTGAACCATCCATTCATCCACACTGCCCCTGTCTCTATAAATATAATGGGCTGACAGCCTCTAGTGCTGGAAACAGCTCTTCCTGAGCTGGGATTTCTGACAGCTCAACTTCCACAAGCTGTTCATGAGTTATTTCAAGGGACATTTTACTGTCAATCACTTACCCCTGAAGTGGACTGCACAGTCCTGCCATGTGACCAGGATTCTGAAAGGGGCGAGAACAACATTTGCTTCCTGGAAATCAGCATACTGGTTCACGACCCATAAAAGGAAGCTGAGAAAAGGAATGTGATGCTAAACAAGGAAAGGAAGCTATTCTTACCAAGAACTCCATATATGTCAACCACTGTGCTATCTTGCTGAATCCCCACAAGAACCCGGGGAGGCAGGTGTTAGATGCCCACCTTACAGGTGAACAAACTAAGGCTTAAAGATGCTAACTAACTTGCCCAGGCTGGTATGGGGAGGAGCTGAGTTTCACATCTAGGGCTCTTTGACTGCAAATTTCTTTCAGAATTTCTCAGAGGTGATGCTGCTGACATTTTGGGCAGGGAAGTTTTTTTTTATTATATGATGTTTAGCAACTCTGGTTCCTGAGCATTAAAGGTCAACAGCATGCCCAGGTCATTGTAACAGCTAAACTGCCTCCACACAGTTTCAAACCTTCTATATCTATAATAAATAGATCTTTTAGATCTATAATAAATCTATTTGTAATAGATAGATAGAAAAACATCTTATTTCAGAACAGGATTCTGGCACAGAGTAAGAAGAGAAAAGGAGGCTGGGCACGGTGGCTCATGCTTGTAGTCCCAGCACTTTGGGAGGCCAAGGTGGGTGGATCCCTTGAGCCCAGGAGTTTGAGACCAGCCTGGGCAACGTGACAAAACCCTGTCTCTACAAAAATACAAAAGTTAGCCAGCCATAGTGGCACACACCTGTGGCCCCAGCTACTCAGGAGGCTGAGGTGGGAGGATTGCTTGAACTGGGAGGGTCGAGCTGCAGTGAGCTGTGATTGCACTACTGCACTTCAGCCTGGGTGACAGAGTGAGACCATGTCTCAGAAAAATAAAAATAATTTAAAAATAAAAATAAATAAAAATAAAAAAATTTAAAAATAAGTAAAAAAGAAGAGAAAAGAAGCTTCACAGTTGTGGCCATGGGTGATATTGGAAATGCATTTGTGAATCCAAGTATGTGTGTTCCTGTCTAGAGTTAATAATGCATCTCTGTGCATAGAGTGTGCATGCCACACTATCACTGCACACGTGCATGAGATGTGCTCTTGTGTATGCACAGGCATGCAAGGCCCTAAGTCATCTGGGACCCTTTCTTCTCAATCAGCTCCCACATTCAATCAGTCTCTTCAGTCCTGTTGATTCCCCCTCGTAAGTATATCTCACAACCATTTCTGCTCTCCATCACTGCTACATTGGTCTATATCAAACTTCTTCATCTCTCATCTGGACCACTGCACTGACCCTATATCTGATCACAGGTACTACCAATTCATTCTCCACACCACTGACCACCAGCATTATCTGTCTGTAAGGCAAATCAGACCACATCTCCCTCTAGCTCAAAATTCCTCAGTCGTTGCCATTGCCTATAGCAATTTTAGAAGCAGAACCTTGTATCTAAATGAAGTCTTCAAACACAAGTGCAATACGTAAAGCAGATAAATGCAGAACTGCTCTTTTGGATTATGTAGACTCCTCAGCAAGGCATACAAGGTCTTTTATGATCTGTCCTCCAGCCAACTACTACAGCAACTTCTCTGGCTTGGTGGTCATGTTTGAGGGCTCTAGAATTCCCTACCTGCATTCAAATTCTTTGCCACTTACTAACTGTGCAACTTGGGCACATTGCTTTACTTCTCTGTGCCTGAGTTTCTTGTAGATAAAGTGGGACTAACTGCACTTAATGGAGTTCTTTTGAAGATTAGATTCATTCATATTTGTGAAACACTTAGAACAGTTCCTGTGGTTCCCAAAGGAATCTGCGGTGGGATTGACGCCCACTAGAGTTGCCTACAATGTGACCAGTTAAATACACATCCTTGGATTAGCTTTCCTCTTTCTCTCTTTCATTTCAATTTTTTTTTTTTTTTCAGATCGAGTCTGGCTCTGTCGCCCAGGCTGGAGTGCAGTGGTGCGATCTCAGCTCACTGCAATCCCTGCCTCCCGGGTTCAAGCAATTCTCCTGCCTTAGCCTCCCAAGTAGCTGGGACTACAGGCTTATGCCACAATACCCAGCTAATTTTCGTATATTTAGTAAGACAGGGTTTCACTACGTTGACCAGGCTGGTCTCGAACTCCTGACCTCAAGTGATCCACCCGCCTCAGCCTCCCAAAGTTGAGGGATTACAGGCATAAGCCACCGCGCCCAGCCCTCTCTTTCACTCTTTAGTCCCCCCACCTCTATTTCCTCAGACCACTTCCCCAAATAAACTATTTGCACACAAGATCCTGTCTTGACCTCTGCTTTTGTAGGGAATCTAAGCCAAGACAAAAAAAGGTTCCCAAATTTTTCACTATTACAAAAAAATCCTGCTTTATGTTTTTATGTTTCCTTGTGACCATGTGTGAGTTATTCTCCGAGGTATAAATCTAAAAGAAGAACTGCTGAGTTACATGATGTGTGCATTTTCGATTTTATTAGAAATTGCCAAGTTACTTTCCCATATGGTGGAACTAATTTACATTGTTGTCCACACTGCTGAAAATTCCCATTTTCCCACATTCTCTTCAATATTAATGTTGTCTGGTTTTAATTTTTGCCAGTAACATACAGCCTCATTATTGTTTTTAATATGTATCTCCTTGACCGCTAACGAAGTTGAGCATCTCTTCTTAAGTTCATTGCTCATTTTGTTTTCCTTTTATGTATTTTGCTTATTCACATCTTTTGCCCATTTTCTATTGGGTTTCTTTGTCTTTTTGTTATTGATTTATGGAACTTCTTCATACATTCTAGATACAAATCCTTTATCTGTTAACTAGGTTGTGAATATTTTCTCTGAATGTTTCACTTGTCTTCAAATTTTGCCTATGATACTTAGTTTTTACTTTTAATGTAATCAAATATATTTTTCCCTTTATTGTTTGTTATTTTTTATGTCTTGTTTTAAAAAATCTTCTTTTTATGTTACTTTATGATAATATTTACTTCTTTCCTTTCATAATTTTACATTTTGGTTTAGGGCTTTAATACATCTGGAATTTATTTTTATACATGGTATAAAGAATAACTCTTTTTGAGCTAACAGGCATTGAGAAGTTTTACTTTGCATTAAAAAATGTTTCTTGCAGAGACATCTTGGCATTTTGCATAATGTATGTCTGACAGACCTAGAAATGGCAGAAAGGTAGAAAAGAAGGGGAAAGCACTGAGAAACTAGGGATGGTAAAGAAATTTCAATTTCACATTTTATCCAATGTGAGTACTGTGACCTTGTTTGGGCAATCTCATAAAAACCACTTTGAAAAGGTTTACATTGGTTCTTAATTATCTAGAGGTGTCATATTATTGAACATTTTTTGATTCCCTCACTTCCATTAGTCAGCTGGAATATGCTCAGAGAAATTGCAAAAGCTATGAAGTGGGAAAATAAGTAGCTTCAGTCTGAACCAAACACAATGAGAAAAGGAGGCCTGCAGGAAGAAAATTACATTTCAAAGCCTAAGCTAAAAAGTTTGGGGATTTTCTGCTATTTTGGAATAGTTACTCACTTTATATTCATTCACTCAGCAAGCATGTATTGAGCATCTACTCCATTCCAAGGACTATCCTGGGTGTAGGGAGCTGTAGAGATAAATAAGTCCCTCCCCTTGCTCTCAACAATTTCTCTTTTAGGCAAAAAGACAACTATGTAAGAAAATAAATGTTCATTATATGTGATAAATATATGAAATGCCTACCATACACCATTTAAACAATACCAAGCAGGAGGAATTAGTTATCTACATTGGGGAGGAGGAGGTGGTCAAGGAGATGTTCCTGAAGCTAACATGTGAGGAACTATTCAGGGGTGAACAATGGTTGACCAGGTAGACAAGGAGGTAGGTATGAGATGACTTCAAAGGACATTCCAATCAGAGGGAGTAGAGAAAGCAGACATGTGAGAGGCAACTGTGCCTGTAGGTGGTGGGAAGGGTCTAAAAATGTCACACAAACAGGATCTATTTTCCCAATTTTCTATTTCTCCTCTTCAGTTTGAGCTTGTCTTAGTTCTGAAGAAAAGGCCTATTTCATCAAAGTAAACAAATACGGGCTGAAATTGACCTTCTTTTGCATATATACCTAGATTTCTTTTATTTATCTAACAATTTTTGTTCAGCACCTACTACAGGTGCTAGCAATACTTAAGGAATTCTTGTGAAAAGACATACAGAAATACAGACATTAGTAAGACAGATCTGCTAATGGAAGGTTGTACCCAGGTCCTGGATGTGAAAACAGGGCACCTAATTCTGCCTGGGAGAGTCAGGAAAGAGAGACAGAGGAAGTGGTCCTTGAGTTGAAATTTGACAGGTAAATAAAGTTTGCCAGGCAGAGAAGTAGGAAGGAGACAATTCTAGGTGGAGGCTGCAGGATGTTACGGTACCAACGTGGTCACTACACCCCTTTCACCTGCAACTGTCTCACCCACAATGCCCTGCTCAAGGAAGAGAAGCAAAGCCATCCTTTGAAGGATGGTGGCTGCTGATTGGACCTCCTCACAGGCAGACAGTGTCCTGTGACGTATCCAGATGCAAGGGCTTTACCCAATTAGGAAGCATTGGTAACTGGTCAATCAGGCTGCATCCCCTAAGAATTTAGAGAATACAAATTGGACTGTCTGGTAACAGCAGAAGGATGATGATGCCAGCTCTCAGAGAAAAGAAGAAACCTGGCTAGAGCACCAATTGTCTGTGATTATTTCCCCCAAGGATAGAAGATTAATTCATTTATCCATAGGCTCCCAGCTTCCAGTCATCAAGGATTGCCCCATGGGATGTTAACTCCTTCACGTTTCCAGGTTGCATGTAGGTCAGAATGGCTGAGTAGGACCCCACTGGAGTTGCCAGATTGTTATGTTTTCTTTCATGGGCTCTGTCTCTTTGGCCTTTTTTTCCCCTCCCTCCCTCCTTTCCTCCTTTCCTCCTTTCCTCTTTCCTTCCTTCCTTCCTTCCTTCCTTCCTTCCTTCCTTCCTTCCTTCCTTCCTTCCTTTTCTTTCTTTCTTCTCTCTTTCTTTCTTTTCTTTCTCTCTCTCTCTCTGTCTCTCTCTCTCTCTCTTTCTTTTTTAGATGGAGTTTCACTCTTGTCACCCAGTCTGGAGTGCAATGGCGCAATCTCGGCTCACTGCAACCTCCGCCTCCCAGGTTCACAAGCGATTCTCCCGCCTCAGCCTCCCGAGTAGCTGGGATTACAGGTGCCCACTACCATGCCCAGATAATTTTCATATTTTTAGTAGAGACAGGGTTTCGCCAGTTAGCCAGGCTGGTCTCTAACTCGTGACCTCAGGTGATCGGCCTGCCTCGGCCTGCCAAGGTGCTGGGATTACAGGCGTTAACCACTGCACCTGGCCAACCTTTTGTTCTACTTTCTAGGAGAGCTCCTCAACTTTATTTTTCAACTCCTGTGCTTTCTTCTATATTTGTCCAGCATATTTTAAAATTTTTAGAGCACTCTTTTTTCTCTAATTATTTGTCTTTTCTGTAGCGACCTGTTCTTGTTTTATAGATATAATAGCTTCTCATGTCTCTCTGGGGATTTTAATTATCTTCTTCTTCTCTCTGTGTCATCTCTGTTCTCTCTGGTTATTTATCCTTTCTTCTACTCTCTTTTATATGTTGGAGATTTTTCTCAGAAGTCTGATAATATTAATTGCTGGTTTTTATTTAAGAGTGAGGTAACTAAAAAGCTGATTGGAACTATAATATTTTGGTTGGGCTTTAGAATTGGGGAAATTTGCTTTAGGTAAGTTAGGAAATAAGAAGTTTCCTTCTATTCTGAGTGGCCCCCAAATGCCAGATAAATGGAAGTTATTCCATTTCTCTATGGAAGAACCCTCTGCCTGGGGGGAGATGTCCTGTGGGTAGGTGTTTTACACTCAAGTTTTGAGAATGTGTTCCACTTATAGACTTTCTTTCTTTCTTTCTTTCTTTCTTTTTTGAGACCGAGTCTCGCTCTGTCACCCAGGCTGGAGTGCAGAGGCGCGATCTCGGCTCACTGCAGCCTCGGCCTCCCGGGTTCAAGCGATTCTCCTGCCTCAGCCTCCTGAGTAGCTGGGATTATAGGTGCCTGCCACCATGCCCAGCTAATTTTTGTATTTTTAGTAGAGACGGGGTTTCACCATGTTGGCCAGGCTGGTCTTGAACTCCTGACCTAGTGATCTGCCCGCCTTGGCCTCCCAAAGTGATGGGATTACAGGCGTGAGCCACTGTGCCTGGCTCCACTTATAGACTTTCAATTAGTCCATCCATTTGCAGCCTCACGTCTCAGTCACGTGTACCCTCTGGGGACACATGCCATCTCTGCCAGACATGATGGCTTTCTTCTATTTTACATTCTCCTTCTAGTATGCTCCAGGCTGCAACTTCCCCTGCCCTACTAACAGTTACCCTTCCTTCTGTAGTTTTTTCCTCCTTAGAAACTTGTCGAAATCTCTCCTTCACCTTGCTTTTTGATCATAGTCTTTTTTTCTAGTCATCTACATTTATTAATATGACGGTACATTTGGTCTTCTTAGTTATTCCTTGGTTTTAAGTACTTTTTTGATGTTCTGTTATATTAATGTTTCACTTTATAATCTGTGATTACTTTTCTGGGACGTGCATGCTGTTTTTGTCTGATAATAAGGATTTTTTTTATAGTCTGATATTTTTCTAGTTGATCACTTTTTAGCTATGATTTTGAATAACATAACTGATTCTAGCATACAGCTAGATTTAAAAGTCCAATCTGATGATTTATGTTTTTAATTTGTGAGTAGAGTTTATTTACATTTTTGTAAATATGTATATATTTGAAGTTTTAGGACCACCTTATGCATGATTTCTGCTTATTATTCTTTCTTTATTCCTTCTCTTTGTTGATAGACTTTTCTTTATACCAACACTCTTTTTTAGTTTACTCATTTGGAAGCTATAGATTGTTCTATATTTTTAGTGGTTTCTTTCATTTTTTGACATATGCACACTTAACTCCTCATTTTCTAACAAAACTACTGTTATTAAATATTTCAATCCTAACTTTGGACATTGTCACAATTTAACTACTTGTTGAATACCTCTCTCCCTCCATCTTTTTACTCTTTAGAGTTTTAAAAATAGTCAATAGTTTTTTTGATAGTCAATAATTTTCTCTACATTTAAAATCAATTTCTGTGCTATCATTAAATACATCCTCTAATAGTTATTTTAGTGAGTGTCTAGAAGTATCAACTCTCAGTTATTACACTGAAAATTCATTGTTTAAATTTTTAAATGGGCAACTTTTTAATTGAAGTGTAATATACATAAAGAAACCTACAAAAATTATATACAATTGATTCTCATTATTTGTGAAAATTATGTTCCATAAAATCACCATGAACACTGAATTAATAAATACTGAACCATTGCTCACAGGAGAAATACAGAGTTAGGCTCCCGTGAGCCTCTGGTCACAACATTTTCGTCAGCCGATCAATGTGTAATCTTGTTTTATGTGTGTTTCTATTGAAAGACACCTTATTTAATATGTATGGTTGATTCATTAACATTGAACTTACTGCCAACAGCACTGCAACTCATGCCTGAATGAAGCTTACTAACACATGTATTTTCTCTATAAGGCATACCACAGGCTTATGATAACACTAGGTAACACTTCAGCTGTATGCTTCCAGGCCATTATAAACAGCAAAATCACCATCAGAAAGCACAAAAATGCAGAAAAACGTGCACTAAGTAGCCTGTGAAAAGGACACTTGAGGCCAGGCACGGTGGCTCACGCCTGTAATCCCAGCACTATGGGAGGCCGAGGCGGGCGGATCACGAGGTCAGGAGATCGAGACCATCCTGGCTAACACGGTGAAACCCCGTCTCTACTAAAAATACAAAAAATTAGCCGGGCGTGGTAGCGGGCGCCTGTAGTCCCAGCTACTCGGGAGACTGAGGCAGGAGAATGGCGTGAACCCGGGAGGCGGAGCTTGCAGTGAGCCGAGATCGCGCCATTGCACTCCAGCCTGGGTGACACAGCGAGACTCTGTCTCAAAAAAAAAAAAAAAAAAAAAAAAAAAAAAAAAAAAAGCCCGGGCGTGGTGGCGGGCGCCTGTGGTCCCAGCTACTCGGTAGGCTGAGGCAGGAGAACGGCGTGAACCCGGGAGGCGGAGCTTGCAGTGAGCCGAGATCGCGCCACTGCACTCCAACCTGGGTGACGGAGACTCTGTCTCAAAAAAACCAAAAAAAAAAAAAAAAAAGAAAAGAAAAGAAAAGAAAAAAAAGAAGAGGACACTTGCTTCTAACATGAGAGCTGAAACAAGTAAGCAGAGAGTTGCTTTGTCCGACTTCAGCTTGGAACATGTGCATCCAGTGACTCAAATTTTTCCCCTCAATGCGTATATCTGCAAACGACCACAAAGCTCAGCAAGTATTGATTTTGGGGTTGCAAATAAATTTGAGTGAGTAGGTAAATTAACAAATACAGAATCAGTGAATAAATGAGGATGGATTGTATGGACACACAATGACTTTTCATAAAGTGAAAGCACCCATGTAACAAGCATCTGAGTCAAGAAATAAAGCGTTTCCAGCATTCTCTTTGGCCTTTTTCCAAGGGTAACCATTTTTCTGGCTTCTGACACCATAGATTGGTTTGCCTGCTTTTTCACATTACCTCATGTAAGCATGTGTTATGTACTTTTTTGTGTCTAGCTTCTTTTGTTCAAGAGTATGTTATTCATCCACGTCACAGGTTGTAATAAATAGTATTGATCATTCTAAAGCATTTTTGTCAGTCTGTTCTATACAATTAGTTTTGTCAGAAGTGAGTTTGTATTCCTAGTGTTGATTTTGTTGATTGTCTTTCCTAGAATTGTATTCCCTGATGTGTTTTAGACTTTTGATTTTCAGGGTCATTTTAAGCAAGAAGCTTCTTGCTTTTCTTCATGTTTCTCTTGCTTTCTAGTAATTGAGTGGTGTGCTACTGCCTTCCCTTGGTCCCCCAGGCTCCAGTCCAAAACTAGGTCTTACAGGGATGTTGATGTGCTGCAACATTGGAGATACCCAGTTCCAGAGTCTGCACGAGCCTTGGCTCAGGTCCTGCTCATGAGGCTGTGTCTGTCCACCTGCCTCCTTTGGGCCCCATGTTGCTGGGAACAGTTACACCAGGCAGCAGAGTGGCAGTCTTTTTGAGCCCCTTTCAAAGGAGTAGCATCCCACTCCAGCTCCTGGCTTCATGCAGGGAGCCTGACTCTATTCTGTGCCTTGTGTGGAGGTGTTTGGTCCTGATTCCCTGCTACCGCTGTCTGGGGCCGGACCTGGAGCCCAGCATGCCCTGGCTTTATCCTTGCTCACTGCTGGAGATTTATGGTCCCAGAGATGCTTGTCTTCTCTTTGATCCCAGCTATCCATTTTCAGTCATCTCTTCTTATATTTGACCTGTCATTACTGTGTCTGGACATGGGTGAAGTTGTCGAGGAGTGAATTTAACTGTACTATGCTGCCTGGGAGTCTGTATTGTTTGTTTTATCAGAGAATTAACAAGCCATTTTTATCTTGAAATACATAAAGTATTCAAGAGTTTCCTCTCAGGTGGAAACAATTCAAATATCTGTCAACTGATGAGTGGATAAACAACATGGGTATATCTATACAATGGAATATTAGTCATCCATTAAAAAGAATGAAGTATTCATACATGCTATAACATGGATGAATCTTGAAAACATTATGCCAAGTAAAAGAAGCCAAACATAAAAGGCCATATATTGTATAATTTCATTTATATGAAATATACAGAATAGACAAATTCATAGAGACAAAGAGTGGATTGGTGCTTTCCAGGGGCTTGGGGGAGGGGAGCATGGAGCTGATAACTAATGGGTATGGGGTTTCCTTTTGGGGTGATGAGAATGTTCTGGAACTAAAGAGTGGTGATGGTTGCACAACACATGCCTTCTAACTGCTCTCATTTGAAGGTATCACTCCTTCGCACCAACACAAGGCCAGATCCTGTCTTTATTGAACATCTTTCACAATATATTGTGAATTACTTGTCTTTGAGTCTGTCCCTCTACCAAACTATAAACATTTTCAAGAGAAGCGTTTTTTCCTATTCAGATTTTTATCTCTGTTACTTTGCTTAGTGCCTGGCACAGAGTAAATCCAAGTAACACTGCTGAATAAATGAATGAACAAATTAGTTGAACTGACATGACCACTTCAAAAAAAGTCATTCTTTTTCTGGGTCCCTCAGTTTATTGTCAGAATCATCTCCCAGGGAAAGATTTTCATTCAGAGACACTGTGATGCCCTCAGAGTTAAAGCATTTGATGTGAGGAAGCAGTGCAAGCAGCCCTTACCATTCCCAGGGTCCCCCTGAAACTTTGACCTCCCAGCCTCAGCCAGTCCTAACCTAACATCTGCTGGAGGTGCAGTTGCAATGGCTGAATTATTCAAAATATTCCCAACAACTAAGCACAAAAATGCTGTTGCTGAGTCACTCCCAGCACAAAGCATTTTCTTTATGATGTCTGCCCTCTGAGGTGTAAATTGCAAGTCTCACAGCCTCACTCTATAGAGGTGAGCTAAATGACTTCTCCAGGGTCAGGGAACAAATGATGGAATAAGTGATGCATCAAATTGGAAGCGATTTCTAGGGATCTATGCTTCTGTATTTGACTATGTATATGTAGGTGTCAGGGTTGGAAAGTCCCCAAATATATCACCTATTAGATTCAGATCTTGAGATACAAAAATTTATTCTTGAATGTTAGCGCCAATTCTTCATGACGTGGTTGAAGGTGATTTCTTCTTGTTCCAACAGTGTGGAGGTAAGGAAGGGAAAGGGTTATTAACCATTTCCCCCCATGTTAACCCTTTATACACTCACAGTGATTTTTAAATTTTCCTTTTCTTCCATATTAAAATTTGCAGTCCATTCATTAAAAAAAATTAAGAACCTACTATGTGCCAGCAATTCTGGATTTCAACACAAAGTATGGTCCCTTTCTTTAAGGTCTGAGTTCATAGTCTTCCTTTAGGGTTTGCTTTAAATTCTTATTTCTGACGCTAATCCAGCTTTGTAAAATATGCTCCCAAATCTACCACCTGGCAAACATTTTGTAGTGATTTATTATTCTCTGTGCTTTTAACACACGGGAAAATCAGTGTTAATCTCTCTCCATGTTATGCCAATGACCAGCAGCCTGTAGACAAGTTAGGATTGTCTGCGCCTGGTCACATTGAAATACTTTCAATTACCTGCGATGGAGGAGTTGATTTTTGCTTGTGGAAGATACAGAGTAGCAACTTGAAAATAATTGCTTTTTAGCAGTGAGTGTAAAGTACCATGGGAACATCCCCTTCTCACACAGTATACACAGGTCTGTCATAATGTAGACAGTTCATCTGGCTTGACTGATGCAAACAGGGCTTTTCTGGGAAACCTCACAGCCATCAACATTGTTCTGCAGTTCTCAATCACTTTGTGTGTCCCCAGAGCTGTTGCTGAGGGACACAGCAGGCAGAGCAGAGGTACAGCTTTTCCTGTCGTCTTGTCATCTAGGGGACCCAAGGAGACTGAAGCCATCATTTCCTTTGCTGACTCAATATCCTGGGCAAAACGGATGTATGATGTCCCTGGTCTGCTCTGAAAGAGACATGCTAGGGTTCCAAAACCAGTCCTTCAGCCTGCCTCCAACAGTGATGCTGACTTACTCACACAGCATCTCTCTGTGCTATTTATGCCACCTGCAAAATAGAGTTACACAGTAAAAGAATTTGGAATGAAAACACTGTTCAGTGAAATAAATGACTTTTTCTCTTTTTTTAAAACTTCAGGGGCTAGGTTTTTCTAACTGGTAATAGTCTTCTAAGAGGGGGATGTAGGGATCCAGTGGCTCATGCGAGTAACCCCAGAGGCTGAGGCAGGAGAATTGCTTGAAGCCAGGAGTTTGAGACCAACTTGGGCAACAAAGCAGGACCCCATCTCTACAGAAAAAAAAAAAAGAAGGGGATGTTTTAACTCATAGTAACCTGTCATTTATTAGTTCTGCCTTCAAATGCTGTCATTCTGCTGCTTCTAGTCAGCGAGGCATTGGAGGGTCTACTTTGCATTTGAGAATGACTTCTCCCTCCTCTGAATGCCGGTTGTAGCATCTTCCTGTATGCAACTATATTAAAGCTAAATACATGAGGGTAGGGACGGTCTGTCTTGTTTGTTACTGTCTTGGTTTGAGTTTCCACAGAAGCAGACCCTGGGATAAGCAGACCCTCGAGTGCAAGCAATTTATTTGAGAGGCGATCCCAGGAAACACTGATAGCAGAGGGAGACAGGGTAGGGAAGTTAGCCCAAAATGAATCATTGCTAAACAAGTTAGCATCATGGGTAAGTGGAACTTAATTCCACTGGAAAACTTAGGGAACAGGGTATTACACACATCTCAGAGCTGTCCCAACTGAGGAGTAAGGGAACTTGGGTATTTATATGACAGTTTCCATTAGTCATTGGTTTAGGGCTACCCCCATTTAACATAATGGTACATCCACATGGAAAAGAATGATCCTTAATCCCTACTTCACTTCACACAAACAATATAATGCAAGAAGGATCATATACCTAGTTGTAAAAGTTAGAACCATAAAGTTTCTGGAAGAAAATGTGGGAGGATATGTGTGCAACCTTAGGGTGAGCAAAGTTTTCTTGTGCAGGACAGAGAAAACACTATTAAAAACACCCGAAAAATTAATTAAAAAGTACTTAATCAAAATTAAATACATCTGCTCTTTACAAAAACATTGTTAAGAAAATGAAAAGGCAAGTAATGGAATGGGAAAATATTTTCATTACATATATCTGACAAAGAACTGGTGCCCAGAATATATAAAGAATTCCTACAAATCAACAACGTTCAATGATTTGAACAGACACTTCACACATAATGTATACAAATGGCCAATAAGCCAATATCATTCATCATCAGGGAAATGTAAATTAAAATCCCAATGAGAAACCAGTAGACATCAACCAGAATGGCTCAAACTAAATACTTGGTAAGGTGAATGTCAGCAAGGATGTGGTCATGTCAGCAACTGGAACTCTTATATTTTGCTGATGGGAGTGCAAAGTAGCATAATCACTATGGAGAACTCTTTGGCAGTTTTTTACAAAGTTAAACATACATCTCTCTAAGACCCAGAAATTATATATCTAGGTATTTATTTATTTATTACTATTTTTTTGAGATGGAGTCTCGCTCTGTCACCCAGGCTGGAGTGCAGTGGTGCGATCTTGGCTCACCACAACCTCCGCCTCCCAGGTTCAAGTGATTCTCCTGCCTCAGCCTCCGGAGTAACTGGGATTACAGGTGCCCACCACCACGCCCAGCTAATTTTTGTATTTTTAGTAGATAGAGGGTTTCACCATGTTGGCCAGGCTGGTCTTGAACTCCTGACCTCAGGTGATCCGCCCGCCTTGGCCTTCCAAAGCGCTGGAATTACAGACGTGAGCTACTGCGCCTGGCCCTCTAGGTATTTATTATTGAAGATAAATGACAACACACATCTACAAAAATAAAAATAAAAAGCTTGTACAAAAATGTTCATAACAGCAAAAACAAACAAACAAAAAACTAGAAAGTATCCCAAATGTCCACCAACAGGTGAAAAAAAGCAAGCTGTGAAGTAGTCATATAATAGAATGCTATTTAGCACTAAAAAGGAATGAATTATTGGTACATGCAACAACATGGATGGAGCTAAAAAAACAAAATTACACTGAATGAAATAAGCATATATAAAAGAATATATTCTGTTTCATTTCATGTATATAAAGTCCGCGAACAGGAGAGCTAAGGTGATAAATCCACCAGTGGTTGCCCTTGCAGGGTGGTCTGATTTGAGTAATGGAAAGGAGGCACTCACAAGGGAACCTGGTGGTTTTGAAAGTGTTCTATATTTCGTTTTGGATGGTGGTTACATGAGTATATATAGGTGCCAAAACTCACCTAATTGGATATGTGAGATCTGTGCTTTTTATTATCTAAAATTATACCTTAATAAAGATTACAGACTTATCTTTTAAAAAGAAAACACATTAGCCATTAACAATAGTGGGTGATTTGCTCAGTGTTCTGCCCTCTACTAGACTGTGAGCTTCAAGAGAGCAGAAGCCCCATTTGTTTTGCTCTCTACTATATGCTCAGCACCTATCATAGCACCTGGGACCACTTGAGTGCTCAAGTCATATTTGTTAATATTATAAGTTTGTAAGAACGTCTGTGCATTGAGCTGTGGCTTTAGCCTATCTCCCTTTGCAGACATGATCTGTTCTTGGCAGATGCTGGTGGCCCCAGAAGCTCGAGCACAGGTGCACTGTCTAGGAAGGGAGCTTGCAGGTGGGAACCCAGCAGGGCCCTGGGTGTCCTTGGGCACTGACAGGGTCCCAACTGTGAGCACCATCTGCTCCTGTGAAGGGTGTCTGACAGTAGCCGCAGCCCTGGACCTGGAAGGTGAGTACCTCTGAGACCCAACGTCAGGCTCCCATTCCCATCCTCCCTGCCTGTAGGGAGTCCACGGAAAGTCACTTTAACCCTGGAAATAGAAAGCACCACCATATGTACCACTTTGTAATTTACCAAGTGTTTTCCCACATACGTTCTTATTTTATCTTCTCCATGACCCTGTAAAGTAGTTGTCTAATAACCTTATTTTACAGAGAGGTTAACTGACTTCAACAAGCTCACGCAGCTGGCAGCTGACAAACCTGGGATTCAAACCAAGTTTTTAACCATTTATTCCTATATTAAATGCAGTACTGCTGTGTCATTTATGGATCTTCAGAAGCAATTTCTGAAACCCGACCCCTTCAGTAAGCTTTACTGGACTGCTGGAAAGATAAGTAGCAGGCCCCGCTTGCCTTTTATCCAATTTATCCCATATGCTTCCGAGATATTAACCTGCCTGGACCACTACTAGGATAGTGTCATTCTCCCATGCAAATTGTTCATATTCCTCATCACCTACCAAGTAAAATTCACATTCCTTAGCTGCTGTTCAATGCTCTTTTGCCCCAACTCACCTCTGTAGCCTCATTTTCCTTAAAAAACAACTTCGCATTCTAGCTGGTCATGTCATTATCCTCATTTCCACAACTTTACTCCTCAACTTCTCCTTCATATGGAACAACAGTTCCTTCCATCTTCCCTCGGGAAATTTTTCTCACCCTTCAAGTCCTCACTCAAATACCACTGCCACTCCCTATTGGGAAGATTTTTACTTCATTTGAACCCTGAGAGTACATGGTTTGTACCTTTCCTGTGGCATTAACTGTCAGGTGTCATGGGTATATTTGCACCTTGCTTGTTTTCCTTATTAGATCCTGTGATCCCAGAAGGTTAGATATATGCCTTATCCGTTTCTGTAGCCCCTATGGTGACTAGCATAGCTGTTTGCCCATTGTAGATATTTAATTGATACTTTGTAGAGTGAATATATTACCACCTCTCCAACCATTGTCTATGAATTGAATATCCTTTGGTATGCATAGCTTTAAACATTGTTTGCGTTTTAATTCTATTTTATGTATTTGGTTAGCATAGTCTCTACCCTCTGTATACTTTGCTTCTAACTTGACATAGATTGTATGAATATCTAAATTCTTTGCAAATGAGGTGGACACGTGGAGATTGTGGAGTCCACAGCTCTACTCTGGCTCTGCCGTTCACTGGCTATGTAACCTTGGACAAACCACATCTACTCTCTGGATTATTTTATTTATTTTATTTTATTTTATGAGACAGAGTCTTACTCTGTAGCCCCAGCTGGAGTGCAGTGCGACAATCTCGGCTCACTGCAACCTCCGCCTCCGGGGCTCAAGCAATTCTTGTGCCTCACCCTCCCAAGTAGCTGAGGTTACAGGAGCCTGCCACCATGCCTGGCTAATTTTTTGTATTTTAGTAGCGATGGGGTTCACCATATTGCCCAGGGTGGTCTCGAACTCCTGAGCTCAGGCGACCCGCCCACCTCGGCGTCCCAAAGTGCTGGGATTACAGGCATGAGCCACTGCGCCTGGTCACTGGACCTTATTTTGCCTCCATCTATTAGATGGGGGTAATAATCCCTGCTTTGCTTCTTTAATTCACTACAAGTTTGTTGGGAGGATAAAGGAAATAACAGATGTGTAAGTGCTTTGCCGCCTATAAATCACCCAGAAATGTCGTTTCATTGCATCTGCTGTTGAATGCAGGCACATCTTTTGCTGCTGGCAGCCCCCACTCATCTGCTCCTCTTTCGGTGAAAAATTGACTGTCGGATGGCAGGGAATGTCGAGCGGGCGGCAGGATGGATGATGAAGAAGCAACCATGTCTCCTGAATGGCGTGTGGCACTGGGGCTTTGTTGTGGTGGGTGTTAGGTGAAGCGGGGACATTGTCTTCTGAAAGGCCGCTATGAGGAAGGGAAAAGCCTGTGTCCAGGCAGCCTCGACTACCAGCCTAGTCCCAGGGTGTACGCTACAGGGAGTCAGGCAGTTTGGGAAACTTCTCAGACTCAGAGCTTCAGAAGTTGACGTGGGCTGCCTGAGGGAAGGTGTGGGCCCGAATGCTGTGCAAGTGCGACATCAACTTCCACTAATAAGGGTCACAACCGCCCTTCAATGTAGAAGCAACCATCTCGGTGCCCAAGGTCAAGAGAGACACCGAAGCCCGGAAATGCCCTAAGCGGGAATCTTCGGAGCCTGCCCATTGGCTTCTGCTGGACGGGTGGGTGGGCCCTGGGGCGCCCCGCTTACTGATTGGTTCGATGCCGGATTGGCAGGTCCCCGCCGGCAGTGCGTGTGGTGAGGCAGGACATGGCGGCGGCAGGAAAAGTGCCCTTGAGCCTCGGGCTTACCGGAGGAGAAGCGGCAGAGTGGCCTCTGCAGCGGTACGCCCGCTGCATACCCTCAAACACCAGAGACCCACCTGGGCCATGCCTGGAAGCTGGGACAGCCCCCTGCCCCACATGGAAGGTGAGGCCTGAAGGCAGGAATATCCCTGAGGTGCCCACAGCCCTCAGGAGGGGAGGCTCCGCGAATACACGGGGCCAGTGCCCCGAAAGCAATGCCGAGGGGACACCGAGTGACTGCCAGGCCTGTTGGGGAATGGACAGGCCGACAACTAAGATAGGAAGTACATACATAGCAGTAGGAGACATGGTTGGAACCCTTTACAGTCTCAAAATAATTATGCAAGGGAGTAGTAAACATTCATATATTCAATGTGTATTTATTGAGCGTCAAATATGTGCTAGACTCTATTCAGGGTGCTAGGGATGGAGCAGTGAGCAAGATATAAACGCTCCCCACCCTTATTGATGTTTTTAGTTTAGTGGAGGATATACTATTTATCCAAATAACTAATTACAGAAGGGACAACGGAGTCATCCCGTAACCAAGCATTCACACAGGACTAAATTTGAATCCTCGCGTTGCCAGTGAATTTCTGGGACCTTGCTTTAGTTACTTAACCTGTCTGTACCTTATTTACTTTGTCTTAAAATAGAGATAATAATATAATAGTACAGGCCCTCAGAAATATTGGGATTCGGTTCCAGACCATCACAATAAAGCAAGTTACGACCTTTTTGGCTTCTCAGTGCATATGAAACCTGTGTTTGCACTGTACTGTAGTCTATTAACTTGTCTAAAACAATTATGTCTAAAAGAACAATGTACACACCTTGATTCGAGAATACTTTATTGCTAAAAAATGCTAACACTCACCTGAGCCTTCAGCAGGTCAGTCTTTTTGCTGCTGGAGGGTCTTGCTTCATGCTGGTGGCTGCTGACTGATCAGAGTGGTGGTTTCCCAAGATTGGGGTTGCTGTGGCAATTTCTTAAAATAAGACAACAATGCAGTTTGTCACATGGATTGCCTCTAACTTTCAGGAAAGATTGCTCTGTAGCATGCAATGCTGTTTAATGGCATTTTTACCCACAGTAGAACTCCTTTCAAAATTGGAGTTAATCCTCTCACATTTTGCTGCTGCTTTATCAACTAAGTTTATGTGATATTCTAAATACTTTGCTGTCATTTCAGCAATGTTCACGGCATCTTCACCAGGAGTAGATGCCATCTTAGGAAACCACTTTCTTTGCTCATCCATAAAAAGCAACTCGTCATCTCTTCAAGTTTTATTGTAAAATTATAGCAATTCAGTCCCATCTTCAGGCTTCACTTCCAATTCTAGTTCTCTTGCTCTTTCAACACATCTGCAGTCCCTTCCTCCATTGAAATCTTGAACTCCTCAAAAGTCATCCGTGAGGGTTGGAATCAACTTCTTCCAAATTCCTGTTAATGTTGATATGTTGACCTCCGTCCATGAATCACAAATGTTCTTAATGGTATCTAGAATGGTGAATCCTTTTCAGATGTTTTCAATTAACTGCCCAGATCCATCAGAGGAATCACAATCTACAGAAGCTATAGCCTTATAAAATATATTTCTTAAATAATAAGACTTGAAAGCAGACAATTACTCCTTGATCATGGGCTGCAGAATGAATGTTGTGTTAGCAGGCATGAAAACAACATTCATCTCTTTGTACATCTCTATCCAAGCTCTTGGGTGACCAGGTGCCTTGTCAATGAACAATAATATTTTGACAGGAATCTTTTTTTCTGAGGAGTTGGTCTCAACAGTGGGCTTAAAATATTCAGTAAACCATGCTATAAACAAATATGCTATCATCCAGGCTTTGTTGTTCTATTTATAGAGCACAGGCAGAGTAGATTTAGTACAGTTCCAAAGGGCCCTAGGACTTTCAGAATGGTAAATGAGCATTGGCTTCAATTTAGAGTCACCAGTGGGATTAGCCCCTAATGCAAGAGTCAGCCTGCCCTTTGAAGCTTTGAAGCCAGGCATTGACTTCTCCTCTTTAGCTATGAACGTCCTAGATGGCCTCTTCTTCTACGAAAAGGCTGTTTTGAATACGTTAAAAAATCAGATCAGACTTTGGCTTAAGGGAATGTTGTGACTGGTTTGATCTTCTATGCAGACCATTACAACTTTTTCCATTTCAGCAATAAGGCTGTTCCACTTATCATTCCTGTGTTCACTGGAATAGCATTTTTAATTTCCTTTAAGAACTTTTCCTTTGCGTTTACAACCTGGCTAACTGGCATAAGAGGTCTAGCTTTTGACCTATTTTGGCTTTCAACATGCCTTCCTCACTAAGCTTAATCATTTCTAGCTTTTCATTTAAAATGAGAGATATGTGATTTTTCCTTTCACCTTAACACTTTGAGGCCATTGCAGGGTTATTAATTGGCTGGATTTCAATATTGTTGTGTCTCAGAATAGTGAGGACCGAGGAGAGGGAGAGAGACAGAGCAAAGGCTGGTGGATGGAGCAGTTGGAATATACATATCATTTATTAAGTTCACTGTCTTCTATGGGCATGGTTTGTGGCACTCCAGAACAATTACAATAGTAACATCAGAGATCACTGATCACAGATCACCATCATATATAATAATAATAATAATGAAAAAGCTTGAAATATTGTGAAAATTACCAAAATGTGATACAGAGACATGAAGTGAACACATGCTGTTAGAAAAATGGCACTGAGAGACTTGATTGATGTGGGGTTGCCACAAACCTTCAATGTGTAAAAAATGTAATATCTGTGAAGTGCAATAAAGCAAAGTGCAGTAAAGGGAAGTGTGCCTGTACCTACTTCATAGGATTATTTTGACCATTGCATAAGCTAATACATGTCAATCACCTAAAATAGTGCCTAGTATATATTAAGTTAGGGGTTTGCTCTTATTATCATTTTGTTCTAGTGGTATGCTTTAACACCATGGGTTGCCAGTCATTCCGTTCCCTTTTGTCTGGTTTGACTATTGGATGAGGAACCTGGGATTTTGGATTATACACATACATGTACGTCACATGTGTGCACACATGCATACATGTTTGTGTATTTTGGGCAGCAGTAGATAGGAGAAGAATTAAAGAGAATAAAGGTCCCAGGTAGCTGGGTGTGGTGGCTTATGCCTGTAATCCCAGCACTTTGGGAGGCTGAGGCAGGCAGATCACCTGAGGTCAGGAGTTTGAGACCAGCCTGGCCAACATGGCAAAACCCCGTCTCTACAAAAAATGCAAAAATTAGCCGGGTGTAGTGGTGCCTGCCTGTAGTTCCAGCTACTCAGGAGGCTGAGGTGGGAGAATCGCTTGAACCTGGGAGGCTGAGGTTGCAGTGAGCTGAGATCGTGGCACTGTACTCCAACCTGAGTGACAGAGCAAGACTCTGTCTCAAAAAAAAAAAAAAAAAAAAAAAAAAATTCCCACAACATGTACAGAGGCCACAACATACCTGAAAAAACCTCAGCATGTAATGTATAGTGAGAAGGCTAGCAAATCTGGTGCTTAGAGAATAAGGGAAATGGTTAGCTTGAGATAAGCCTGTCTGAAGATGTAGGCAGGTGCCTTGTGAATATTATTATAAATCCAGTGGGAAGCCACCCAACAGTTTTAAGCAGAGGCATTTTCATCTTTGAAAGATCACTCTAGCTGTGGTGTGAAGATGGAATTGGAGGGGAATATGAGTGGATTCAGAAAGATCATTTAGAATGCTATTGCAGTGTTATAGGCAAGAGATGATGATGGCTTAGACTCAGGGCATGGCAGTAGAGATAGGGATATTGGGAATATATTTTGGAGACCAAAATGAAAAGGCTTGGTGATTGATTGTATATGAGTGGTGAGAGTAAAGGACTTCTGGGTTTCTAGCAGAAGCAACTGAGTAGATGGTTGAAGAATGGGAAACACTGGAGGAGGAACAGTGAGGGAAAAATCCAAGATGTCAGTTTTCGATGTATTGAATTTCATAAGATTGTGAAGCATCCAAGTGGAGATATTGAATAGGTGGTTGGGTATATTGGTCTAGACTCAGAAGGAAGATCTGGGCTAGAGATGTAAAGGTGTGAGTCATCAGCATAAAGGTGATATTTATAGTCATGGGATTAGGTGAGATTCGGGACCAAGCTTAAACGTAATCCAACATTTGTAAGTTGGGTAGAGGGGACAGAGCCCCAAAGAAGACTGATAAGAGGCCTGGCACAGTGGCTTATCCCTGTAATCCCAGCACTTTGGGAGGCCAAGATGGGTGGATCACTTGAGGTCAGAAGTTCAGACCAGACTGGCCAACATGGTGAAACCCGAGGCTACTTGGGAGGCTGAGGCAGGAGAATCCCTTGAGCCTAGGAGACAGAGGTTGCAGTGAGCCAAGATTGTGCCACTGCACTCCAGCCTGCGCAACAGAGTGAGACTCTGTCTCAAAATAAATAAATAGATAAATAGGAAAATACAACAAGATAGCCGAATAGGAACAGCTCCGATCTGCAGCTCCCAGCAAGATCAACACAGAAGGCGGGTGATTTCTGCATTTCCAACTGAGGTACCTGGTTCATCTCATTGGGACTGGTTGGACAGTGGGTGCAGGCCATGGAGGGTGAGCCGAAGCAGGGTGGGGCATCACCTCACCTGGGAAGTACAAGGGGTTGGGGAATCTCCCTCCCCCAGCCAAGGGAAGCCGTGAGAGACTGTACTGGGAGGAATGGTGCACAGATACTGTGCTTTTCCCATGGTCTTTGCAATCAGCAGGCCGGGAGATTCCCTCTGGTGCCTACGCCACCGAGGGCCCTGGGTTTCAAGCACAAAACTGGGTGGCCATTTGGGCAGACACTGAGCTAGCTGCAGGAGTTTTTTTTTTTTTTTTTTCACACGCCAGTGGCTACTGGAACGCCAGAGCCCAGCAACCTGAGATCCACTGGCTCGCAATTCTCACTGCTAGCACAGCAGTCTGAGGTTGACCTGGGATGCTGTATCTTGGTCGGGGGAAGGGCATCCGCCATTGCTGAGGCTTGAGTAGGTGGTTTTACCCTCACAGTGTAAACAAAGCCACCAGGAAGTTTGAACTGGGTGGAGCCCAAGACAGCTCAGCAAGGCTGCTGCAGCCACACTGCCTCTCTAGATTCCTCCTCTCTGGGCAGGGCATCTCTGAAAAAAAGGCAGCAGCCCAGTCAGGGACTTATAGATAAAACCCGCATCTCCCTGGGACAGAGCACCTGGAGGAAGGGGTGGCTGTGGGCACAGCTTCAGCAGACTTAAATGTCCCTGCCTGACAGCTCTGAAGAGAGCAGTGGATCTCCCAGCATAGTGTTCGAACTCTGATAAGGAACAGACTGCCTCCTAAAGTGGGTCCCTGACCTTTGTGTCTCCTGACTGGGAGACACCTCCCAGTAGGGGCTGACAGACACCTCATATAGGAGAGCTCTGGCTGGCATCTGGTGGGTGCCCCTCTGGGACAAAGCTTCCAGAGTAAGGAACAGGCAGCAGCCTGTTCTGCAGCCTCCGCTGGTGATACCCAGGCAAACAGGGTCTGGAGTGGACCTCCAGCAAATTCCAGCAGACCTGCAGAAGAGGGGCCTGACTGTTAGAAGGAAAACAAACAAACAGAAAGGAATAGTATCAACATCAACAAAAAGGATGTCTACTCAGAGACCCCACCCAAAGGTCACCAACGTCAAAGACCGAAGATAGATAAATCCACGAAGATGAGGAGAAACCAGTGCAAAAAGGCTGAAAATTCCAAAAACCGGAAAACCTCTTCACCTCCAAAAGATCACAACTCCTCGCCAGCAAGGGAACAAAACTGGATGGACAATGAGTTTGATGAACTGACAGAAGCAGGCCTCAGAAGGTGGGTAATAACAAACTCCTCTGAGCTAAAGGAGCACGTTCTAACCCAATGCAAGGAAGCTAAGAACCTTGAAAAAAGGTTAGATGAATTGCTAACTAGAATAACCTGTTTAGAGAAGAACAGAAATGACCTGATGGAGCTGAAAAACACAGCACGAGAACTTCATGAAGCATACACAAGTATCAGTAGCTGAATTGATCAAGCAGAAGAAAGGATATCAGAGACTGAAGATCAACTCAAAGAAATAAAGCAAGAAGACAAGGTTAGAGAAAAGAGTGAAAAGAAATGAACAAAGCCTCCAAGAAATATGGGACTATGTGAAAAGACCAAATCTATGTATGACTGGTGTACCTGAAAGTGATGGGGAGAATGGAACCAAGTTGGAAAACACTCTTCAGGATATTATCCAGGAGAACTTCCCCAATCTAGCAAGGCAGGCCAACATTCAAATTCAGGAAATACAGAGAACACCAGAAAGATACTCCTCGAGAAGGGCAACCCTAAGACATATAATCGTCAGATACACACCAAGGTTGAAATGAAGGAAAAAATGTTAAGGGCAGCCAGAGAGAAAGGTTGGATTACCCACAAAGTGAAGCCCATCAGACTAACAGCAGATCTTTCGGCAGAACCCCTACAAGCCAGAAGAAAGTGAGGGCCAGTATTCAGTATTCTTAAAGAAAAGAATTTTCAATCCAGAATTTCATATCCAGCCAAACTAAGCTTCATAAGCAAAGGAGAAATAAAATCCTTTACAGACAAGCAAATGCTGAGAGATCTTGTCACCACCAGGCCTGCCTTACAAGAGCTCCTGAAGGAAGCACTAAACATGAACCAGTACCAGCCACTGCAAAAACATACCAAATTGTAAAGACCATTGATGCTATGAAGAAACTGCATCAACTAACCGGCAAAATAACCAGCTAACGTCATAATGACAGGATCAAATTCATGCAACAATATTAACCTTAAATGTAAATGGGCTAAATGCCCCAATTAAAAGACACAGACTGGCAAATTGGATAGAGTCAAGACCCATCAGTGTGCTGTATTCAGGAGACCCATCTCACGTGCAAAGATACACATAGGCTCAGAATAAAGGGATGGAGGAATATTTACCAAGCAAATGGAAAGAAAAAAAAAAGCAGGAGTTGCAATCCTAGTTTCTGATAAAACAGACTTTAAACCAGCAAAGATAAAAAGAGACAAGGGCATTACATGATGGTAAAGGGATCAATGCAACAAGAAGAGCTAACTATCCTAAATATATATGCACCCAATACAGGAGCACCCAGATTCATAAAGCAAGTTCTTAGCGACCTACAAAGAGACTTAGACTCCCACACAATAATAGTGGGAGACTTTAACGCCCCACTGTCAATATTAGACAGATCAATGAGACAGAAAATTAACAAGGATATCCAGGACTTGAACTCAGCTCTGGACCAAGTGAACCTAATAGATATCTACAGAACTCTCCACCCCAAATCGAGAGAATATACATTCTTCTCAGCACCACATCACACTTATTCTAAAATTGACCACATAATTGGAAGTAAAACACTTCTTAGCAAATGCAAAAGAATGGAAATCATAACAAACAATCTCTCAGTCCACAGTGCAATAAAATTAGAACTCAGGATTAAGACACTCACTCAAAACCGCACAACTACATGGAAACTGAACAACCTGCTCTTGAATGACTACTGGGTAAATAAAGAAATGAAGGCAGAAATAAAGATGTTCTTTGAAAGCAATGAAAACAAAGACAAAACATACCAGAATCTCTGGGACATCTTTAAAGCAGTGTGTAGAGGGAAATTTATAGTACTAAATGCCCACAAGAGAAAGCAGGAAAGATCTAAGGTTGGCACCCTAACATCACAATGAAAAGAACTAGAGAAGCAAGAGCAAACAAATTCAAAAGCTAGCAGAAGACAAGAAGTAACTAATATCAGAGCAGAACTGAAGGAGACAGACACTTGAAAAACCCTTCAAAAGTCAGTGAATCTGGGAGCTGGTTTTTTGAAAAGATCAACAAAATAGGCTGCTAGCCAGACTAATAAAAAAGCAAAAAGAGTAGAATTAAATAGATGCAATAAAAAATGATAAAGGGGCTATCATCACTGATCCCTCAGGAATGCAAACTGCCATCAGAGAATACTATAAACACCTCTACGCAAATAAACTAGAAAATCTAGAAGAAATGGATAAATTCCTCAACACATACACCCTCCCAAGACTAAACCAGGAAGAAGTTGAATCCCTGAATAGACCAATAATAAGTTCTGAAATTGAGGCAGTAATGAATAGCCTACCAACTAAAAAAAGTCCAGAACTAGACGGATTCACAGCTGAATTATACTAGAGGTACAAAGAGGAGCTGGTACCATTCCTTGTGAAACTATTCTAAACAATATAAAAAGAGGGAATCCTCCCTAACTCATTTTACAAGGCCAGCATCATCCTGATATCAAAACCTGGCAGAGACACACACACACAAAAAGAAAATTTCAGGCCAATATCCCTGGTGAATATTGATGTGAAAATCCTCCATAAAATGCTGGCAAACCAAATTCAGCAGCACATCAAAAAGCTTATCCACCACGATCAAGTCAGCTTCATCCCTGGCATGCAAGGCTGGTTCAATGTACACAAATCAATAAATGTAATCCATCACATAAACAGAACCAATGACAAAAACCACATGATTATCTCAATAGATGCAGAAAAGGCTTTTGACAAAATTCAACAGCACTTCATGCTAAAAACTCTTAATAAACTAGGTATTGATAGACTGTATCTCCAAATAATAAGAGCTATTTATGATAAACCCACAGCCAATATCATACTGAGTGGGCAAAAACTGGAAGAGTTCCCTTTGATAACTGGTACAAGATAAGGATGCCCTCTCTCACCACCCCTATTCAACATAGTATTAGAAGTTCTGGCCAGGGCAATTGGGCAAGAGAAAGAAATAAAGGGTATTCAGATAGGAAAAGAGGAAGTCAAATTGTCTCTGTTTGCAGATGACATGGTTGTATATTTAGAAAACCCAATCGTCTCAGCCCAAAATCTCCTTAAGCTGATACACAACTTCAGCAAAGTCTCAGGATATAAAATCAGTGTGCAAAAATCACAAGCATTCCTATACACGAATAACAGACAAACAGAGAGCCAAATCATGAGTGAACTCCCATTCAGAATTGCTACAAAGAGAATAAAATACCTAGGAATCCAACTTACAAGGGATGTGAAGGACCTCTTCAAGGAGAACTACAAACCACGGCTCAAGGAAATAAGAGAGGACAAAAACAAATGGGAAAACATTCCATGCTCATGGATAGGCAGAATCAATATCATGAAAATGGCCATTCTGCCCCAAGCAATTTACAGATTCAATGCTATCCCCATCAAGCTACCATGACTTTCTTCACAGAATTGGAAAAAACTACTTTAAATTTCACGTGGAACCAAAAAAGAGCCTGCATAGCCAAGACAATCCTAAGCAAAAAGAACAAAGCTGGAGGCATCAGCTACCTGACTTCAAACTATACTACAAGGCTACAGTAACCAAATCAGCATGGTACTGGTACCAAAACAGATATATAGACCAATGGAACAGAACAGAGGCCTCAGAAATAACACCACACATCTACAACCATCTGATCTTTGACAAACCTGACAAAAACAAGCAATGGGAAAAGGATTCCCTATTTAATAAATGGTGTTGGGAAAACTGGCTAGCCATATGCAGAAAGCTGAAACTGGATCCCTTCCTTACATCTTATACAAAAATCAACTCAAGATGGATTAAAGACTTAAATATAAGACCTAAAACGATGAAAACCCTAGAAGAAGACCTAGGCAATACCATTCAGAACATAGGCATGGGCAAAGACTTCATGACTAAAACACCAAAAGCAACGGCAACAACAGCCAAAATTGACAAATGGGATCTAATTAAACTAAAGAGCTTCTGCACAGCAAAAGAAACTATAATCAGAGTGAACAGGCAATCTACAGTATGGGAGAAAATTTTTGCAATCTGTCCAGCTGACAGAGGGCTAATATCCAGAATCTACAAAGAATTTAAACAAATTTACAAGAAAAAGTCAACCCCATCAAAAAGTGGGCGAAGGATATGTACAAAAGAAGACATTTATGCAGCCAACAAATATATGAAAAAAAGCTCGTCATCACTGGTCATTAGAGCAATGCAAATCAAAACCACAATGAGATACCATCTCATGCCTGTTAGAATGATGATCATTAAAAAGTCAGGAAACAACAGGTGCTGGAGAGGATGTGGAGAAATAGGAACGCTTTTATACTGTTTGTAAGAGTGTAAATTAGTTCAACCATTGTGGAAGACAGTGTAGCAATTCCTCAAGGATCTAGAACTAGAAATACCATTTGACCCAGCCATCCCATTGCTGGGTATATACCCAAAGGATTATAAATCATTCTGCTATAAAGACACATGCACATGTATGTTTATTGCAGCACTGTTCACAATGACAAAGACTAGGAACCAACCAAAATGCCCATCAATGATAGACTGGATAAAGAAAATGTGGCACATATACATCATGGAATACTATGCAGCCATAAAAAAGGATGAGTTCATGTCCTTTGCAGGGACATGGATGAAGCTGGAAACCATCATTCTCAGCAAACTAACACAAGAACAGAAAACCAAACACTGCATGTTCTCACTAATAAGTGGGAACTGAACAATGAGAACACATGGACATGGGTGGGGGGCATCACACACTGGGGTCTGTAGGGGAGTTGGGGGCTGGGGGAGGGATAGCATTAGGAGAAATACCTAATGTAGACCACAGGTTAATGGGTGCAGCAAACCACCATAGCACGTGTATACCTATGTAACAAACCTGCACATTCTGCACATGTACCCCAGAACTTAAAGTATAATAAAGAAAACACAAACAAAAATAAAATAAATAAATAAATAAATAAAAGATTGACAAGGGACAGAGAGTTGAGAAGCACCCAAGAGAATGGAGGTCTATCAGTGCTAAAGAGAGTTATTTCCAGGGGAAAGAGTGATTGATTAACTTTGTTGAATGATGCTGCAAAATGAAGAAACATGATGACTAAGGGATATCTATTCCATTCAGCAGTGTGAATGTCCTTAATGGTCTTTACCAAGAGAAATTTAAGTGGAGTGAAGGGAGTGGAAGCCAGATAGGAGTAGGGTAAAGAATGGCTGATGGGTGAGGAAGTGTAGCCAATGTGCACAGACAGTTTTTCTGAGAGGCTTGGCTGTGAGTATGATTAGAGAAAGGGCACAATGAATTATTCACCACATTCTAGAATATTAGAGCCAGGGGCACTCCTTCAAGATTGAAATCAGTATATCTAGGACGATAAAAAAGACATTAAATTCCTAGTTGTACTGTTTTGAAACCCTGTATCCTGAGAAATGATATAGGCTGAAATACAAAATGAGGTGAAGAAGAGTTAAATATAAGGATGACTGACCTATAATTGGATCTTATAAAAAGCTGGGAATGTTTGGTGACATATTTAATTTTTGAGACTGCTCCACAGGTTCCTTGATACCTTCTCATAAAACACTTTAAACCCTTTCTCCTAAAGCATCTGTGTTGGGTGCAGCTGAATAATTCTTAAATTCTTATCCTGCAACCCAGAGGCCAGGACATTTGACCATTCTAAGGAGTTGATTGTTATTACAATTTTTTTACTTCTTTTTGCAAAGCTCTTCATAATTGCTTATAAGGAACAGTGCTTTTAACAGTTTTCAAATGTTTGGCATAAAGCCACAGCTACAGTGACAAGAGATGAGGTTGGCTTTTGCAGTGCTTTTGAAAACTGAACATTTGTACCTTCCTTTGAATCTGTGCCGAACCATCCTACCCGCTGTGATCAGTTTCAGCCTAGGTCTGTCATTTTTTTTTTGGAAAAAACGAAAGAGAAAACAAGATTTGTTCTATTTTATGGGCACTGGGCCTATTGTGCAATAATAATAATAAAAGATGAGCCATCTAAAGAACTGTACTCTCTAAGTCTCATGTGAATTTTTTATTTTAAAAATATGTGGTACCTGCAGTAAAAAAAGAGGTTAGGTAAAGCATACAAATATATTATTGTGGAGGATAGAGTCATTCTAGTTGTTTTTTCTTTAGGGAACTTTCGAATTCAATCTTGGTTGAACCTATTTTGAGTTCTTTGATTTTTTTCTGATTATAGGAGAATCTGTTCTCCTGGTACTGTTCTCTATAGCTGTTTAATTACAGAGAAAACGTTCATCGCAATGGCTCTATATGCTGAGACAAAAATGTCAACTCAAGAGAAAAAATGAATAGTACAACAAGACTCCTAAGACTCGAAGTCCTAGTTGAGAGGGAAGATCAATTCTGAGACAGAAAGAATGTTATGTATAAAATATCTAATATATTTTATAGAATAATATACTTCATTATGTATACTGATTTGATTTACTTCTTTGAATTGAATTAATCTTGTTAAAAGACACTGTCTAGAGATAAACACAATTCAGAAGCAAATAAACTTTGTAAAACACACGCATGCACACTGAAAACCCAATGGTTTAGAGCTGTGCTACCCAGACCTTAATGTGCATAGAAATCATCTGGGGGTTTTGTTAAAAATGCAAATTCTGACTCAGTCAGAATAGGTCTGGTATGGGGAATGAGATTCTAGTTCTAACAAGCTCCCAGGTGACACAGATGCTGTTGGTTCAAGGACCACACTTTGAGAGGCAGGGGTTTAGAATATCTTGAATGAAATGATAGCCATATAGTAAAATTGATAAAATGAATTTATAGAGTTATGAGGTAAGGCAATCAGATTCATAATGACTATGCAAATGTTTTATTAATAGGGTTAATATTTAAGCCATCTGTCGTCATTTAAGTGGAATGAGCAAATGTTAGTTCCTTACATCTGTTGGCTCAGCCTTTCTGAAAAGATATAATAACAGATTGGTCCATTTTATGTATTTTATGTCTGAATATAATTTAGTCTACTAATAAGTAGACTAATTTGAAAGGTGATGTTAATTGCAGGTTGCTTTTAAAGTTTTACCATGTTTTTCAGATTTCAAGGATTTCTCAGACATGCCCTAATTGGTTGAACCTGACAACTTCTTAGATTTTTTTTTTCTTTCAAAGGGAAAAAAAATCCTTTTTTTATAGGAGGAACTTAAAATAATTGCCCTACTTAGAAATTAAGAAATAGAATGTGAAGTTTGTACTTGAAATGAACTTTTAAATGTGGATTCAACATAAGATATATTTTGGATCTTCTCAACAGTGTTCTTTTTTCTTTCATATTCCTAGTGCCTACATAATACCAAGTATATGATAGGTGCTCAGTAAATGTTTGAATGTGTGGTGTGGTAATTTTCCTTATGATAATGTGTTAATTATTAAATGATAGCTATTATTTATCATTTGCTTTGGTATATTTTTTACAAGAGCCCTATGAAGCAAATATTATTATACCCATTTTATAGATAAGTGAACTGAAACTCAGGTTCAGTGGCTTTCCCAGGAACACAAAGATAAGTTGAAAAGAAAGAATTTAGACCCTCCTTTTCTTGTCTGTAAAATCTATGCTTTTAAGCTCTATGCTGTTTGCCTTAAAAGTGTTAATATCTTATATGGAATGTAGCAATTCAATTATGTGGATGAAGAATTTTGAGATTAACACACAGGATAAAAATGACAAAAATAACAGTTTTTAAATTTGTTTTTAAGGAAAATTTAAAATAGTTAAATAGTTCTTTGTATGCTTGATAATTTTTTATTGCAGGCCTAATGTTGTGAATTCTACTTTGTTGGGTACAGGGTATTTTTGTATTTCTGTATTTCTAAGCTTTTTTTTTTCCAGATAAGTTATTTGGAAACAGTTTGATCCTTTCAAGTCTTGCTTTTAAGCTTTGTCAGCTGGGACCAGAGTGGCTGGGACTAGGGCTAATTTTTCCCGCTTCTGAGGCAAAGCTCTTGAATATTCTACTCAATGTAAATTGTTTTCTCTACTAAGAACAGGCACTATTCCCTGTCCTGTGTGAGCTCTGGGGATTACTCCCTTAAATTCTTTCAGGTGGTCCTTTCCCCACCCTCTGGCAGTTTCCTTACGCATATATATATGTTGATTAGTACTCAGCTGAAGCAGAGGAGGAGGTTCTGCAAGTGTCTGGAGTTCTCCCTTTGTACAGGTCTCTCTTCTCTGGTGTTTTGTCTTGCAAACTGTAGCTGCACTGACCTCCTAGGACTCGAAGCTTCATCTCCTCAACTCAATGAGACCTCACCAGGCTCTGCCTGGGTTTATCATCCTTGCACTCTGACCTGGAAACTTGTGCCAAGAAGTAACCTGGGGCAGTGGTAAGGGCTCACTTCCTTCATTTTCTGTCATTTCTCAGGAATTACATCCTTTATTACGTGATACCTATTGACTTGAGAGCTGTTGCTTCCTTTGATTTGTTCAGTTTTTTATTTCAGTTAGGAGGTATGAAATAACCTGTTAAGGAGGTACTTGTTAATTCCGGTTGGCCAGAAGAGGAAGTCTATAGTGAGTCTTTTGATTCAGTTCCACTTTGTTTTTCTACTGGAGGTCATCAAACAAAGCATTATTAAATTATCTGCTAAGTACTTGACATTCAACTAGGCATTAGAGATGCTATGGAACTGTGTGCTTCACACAGTCTTAAAATATTATGTTACTTGAGTACAGGATTACAAGGATAGGTGGGGCTTGATCACTGGAGCCAAGATTCCTCCTGGTGAGCAGACAACTTTCATCAGTCTTTTGGGGTGCTTCTTGAAAATGCAGCTTCATTGTTCCTGTGCTAGGCCTACTGAATCAACTTCTGGGGTGGCTCTCTAATTGATTCTATGAGTTGTAATCAGTCTTCATGGCCCAATTCTGAAGAAAGGGTGGTAGGGAAGAGGGGACAATTGACAAAGTGGTACTGATACTATATGGAACTTTCAATTTACAAAGTATTTTCATAAACCTTTTTCCATTTAATTCTCACATTAAGACTTCCTGGGTCTCATTACCATCTTATAGACAAAAAGCTGAGGCCTAATTAGGGTAAATAGTTTGCCAAAGGGTAACATAGGAAGTGGAAGAATGAATTCTAAAACTCAGGTTTTCCTCAAGCCATTGCTTCTTCTGCCATACACTGACACTTACTGCATTAGTTATCTTCTCATATGCAGATGTAGGAATATCATCAAGAGTTATTATTCTTTCATGTAGCATGCTTTTTTTGAAGAGTTAACAGGTAATATTTTGTATTAGGATTAAGATAGGCTCTGAGTGACATATAACAGTGGATTAAATAAGATGAAAGTTTATGATTTTCCACATAAAAGTCCACAGCTGGTGTGGCACTATAGTGGTAGGTACTGAGGCTCCTTCTTTGTTCTCTGCTGTGCATGGCCATGGTCTCACAGTCTGAGATAGAATCAGTATCCTAGATAGCTTGTGGAGGAGGGGATAAAGAAATGGACAAAGGTATATGATTGCTCTCTCTTGAGGAAGTTTCCTGTAAGCCACCACGACACTTTCCTAGAACACAGTGGCCAGAACTTAGACCTGTGGCCATCCTAGCTGCACGGGCAGCTGGTATAGATGGTCTGTATTCCACAAGTTCATATGTCTAGCTAAAAAAACTAAGGGTTCTATTACCCCATAAGAAGGAAAAATGGATATTGGAGGGTAACTGGCAGTCTGCCACACAGCTCTCTTCTGAATCTAGAGACTGCTAAGAAATGAAGACTTATTCTTTGAGTCCCTGGTTGGAATAACAAAAGCAACTATTTAATGAGTAATTATTGTATGTTAATACCTAGAACACTGCTTGGCAGATGCCCCCAAAATATTAATTGAAGGAATGAAGGCCAGACATTCTGCTAAGCATCTGATCTCACATACCATTTAATCTTTCAGATGATCCTATAAGGTAGTATTACAATTTTTATTTTACATTTTACAGATGTGGTAATTAAGTATACTTTTTCGTTTTTTCTTTTTTCTTTCTTTTTTTTTTTTTTTTTTGAGACAGAGTCTCACTCTGGCACTCAGACTGGAGTACAGTGGTGCAATCTTGGCTCACCACAATCTCCACCTCGCAGGATCAAGCGATTCTCCTGCCCCAGCCCCCTGAGTAGCTGAGATTACAGTTGCCTGCCACTACCGCCTGGCTAATTTTTATGTTTTTTTCAGTAGAGACGGTTTCACCATGTTGGCCAGGCTGTTTTTGAGCTCCTGACCTCAAATGATCCACCCGCCTTAGCCTCCCAAAGTGTTGGGATTACAGGCATGAGCCACCGCGCCCGGCCCTAATTAAATATGCTTCTAAATGGCAAAACTGGAATTTAATCCTAGCTGTAATTCCAGATATTGTCTTTTATAAAGTAGTAGTCATTAGTTCTGTTCACCAAATATGCTCAGATTTTATATTCCTGGCCTCTTGAAGTTAAGTTTTTTATATGACTGGTTTTGGCCAATGAAATGTGAGCAGAACCAACTGTCATGGGCAGAAGCTTTAAGAACCAGTGCATGATTCATCTTATTCTTTTTCTTCGCCAGTGTTGCAGATATTGGCTTCTCTCTTAGCCTAGGTCCTACAGTGAAAACATAGGCGGTGTGAGGTAGAGTATGAAGACAGGTAGAATAAGGGTGGATAGGTAATGTAAGTGAGAAACCTTTGCTTTTGGGGGTTGTTAATTTCTGCAGCATACTGTAAGCTACACCTGACTGATATGGAATTTTTTTTTACTTTTGGTTATGTTTAATTGAATTATGTCATGTACATTGTAGAGTGCATGGGCTTTTGAGGAAGAACCTTATAACTGATGTTCTAACGTTTTTTTTCTATGACAAAATTATTAGTTGTTCTAAAGCATTAGTTTATAAATGTTTCCAACTTGGGACCAGTCTTTGTTCTCTTTCTTCAGTAAACAAAATCTTAATTTTATTGTGTAACAGACATAGTTTTCATAGAGGCTATGGCTTGTTTATGAAACATGATTTAAGGTAGAATTTATTTGGACAAATAACTGAAGTTTTTTTCAGCTTACTGGTTTAAGGAGTCTAAGAAGTTACAGTTTAGAATGAGGCCCAAGAGTATGAAAATTCATTCATTTTTAGGATTTATTCTCTACCCACTATGTGCCAGACACTATGCAAGGCTCTGTTTAGAGATGGTTAAAGCATCTCTACTTAAAGAGCTAGCCAATTAAGCTCAAGTACCTGCTTATTTCAATATAGGGTGTTTTTGACTTCACAAATGACAGCACTGTATCTGAGAAATAAAGTAAGGTGTTTCCTTAACTCAAATTTGAAATATAATTTGAATACTGGAACTGTTATGAGCTTAAGTGCGCTTTGTGAATGATTAGAAGAGCATGCCTATGAAGATACCAAAGGTGAGTGTGAGAGTTGCAGAGACCTAGGATAGGTTTGATAATGGGAAGTACCACTTTCTGGTATAGTTAGTGATTTTTATCAGATTTAGTAGTCTGGGAAATGTTTAAAGGATATTTTAAACATGTTGGAGAAATGTTGTGGGAGTATTTGTTATAGAAATAACCAGAGTGGCCTTGACTGGTAATTTCAAACACATAAGGAACTTATTCTTCTGTTACATGGGAAGTGTTTTGAGTAAATGTAGTCTATTTATGGCTACTGATAATTCTTCTGTTACATGGAAAGTGTTTTGAGTAAATGTAGTCTATTTATGGCTACTGATAGAGGTGATGAAGTTAATTCTAGTAATTAGGTTTTAAAAGACTGGATAATTTCATGATCAATAATCTTAGGGATATGTGGTAAAAGTAGGGGAATTACATCTCATGCTTTGATACATGAGATAATTTTTGTACATTGTAAAAGAAAAAGTTCTCTATATATATGATTACTTTTTTGGTGGTGGGAGGGTCTGTGTGTTATTGCTATTGTTTTTTTTATTGTTACAGTTAAAACTTTGTATTTCTGTGAAACACCAAAAAATGCTGAATTTTATTGTCTGGTAATTGGTATTTGGCAGGACCACTTTTATTAGCATAATACACTCTACAAGTTTGTTGAAATAATTTATGAGACTCTTGCTACCAAGAGTCAGTGGGAAGGCAGTTGATAGCCTACTTAGCAATTTTGCACATTTTTCATATTTTATAGTGCATAAAATAGCAACTTGAGCCAATATATAAAGCTGTGACACTTTTTGAGGGGTCTTAAAAGCAGAAAACAAAACCCTTAATCTAGTACATACTTTAAGTCATCACAATCTGAATAATAATACTATTTTCACCATTCATGTAGATATAATTTAGGGTAAGCACATTTGGAATACTTTTCTGTATTTTCATACTCTTGACTTTTTTCTACCTGATGTTAGATTTTTCTTATAGTAGTGACTTGCACAAACACATGCTTGTAAATTTTGAGAAGATTCTCTGTTTAACCAATATATAGGTTGTGCTATTGTTATTTAACTGATGTATAAGCTTGTGATAGGGAGGTTCCAAATAAAGCTGTGTGTGCTGCTGTGTTGATGGCAACATACTGCCATAGGCGGAGGTCATGTTGATGTCAATGTTAAGCTACGTTTAGATTGGCAACTGGAACGAAGAGAAGATGTAAACTTTATGTATGTTCTCTGTGACCCCTTAACATCAATGTCTTCTGTTATGATTTGGTCATTAGAGATGACATTTTTCTTTTTCTTTTTTTTTTTAAAGACAGAGTCTTACTCTGTCACCCAGGCTGGAGTGCAGTGGTGCGATCTCGGCTCACTGCAACCTCTGCCGCCCGAGTTGAAGCGATTCTTCTGCCTCGGCCTCCTTAGTAGCTGGGATTACAGGCACCTACCACCGTGCCTGGCTAATTTTTTTATTTTTTGTAGAGATGGGGGTTTCACCATCTTGGCCAGGCTGGTCTTGAACTCCTGACCTTGTGATCCACCCACCTCAGCCTCCCAAAATTCTGGGATTACAGGTGTGAGCCATCGCGCCCAGCCAACGTTTTTCTTTAAGCTTTCCATATTGTGTTAATGTGAACATGCCAGTAGTATAAAGTTATCAGTCATTAAAGATATTTCCCCAGGGCCAGAAATAAGCAATTTTTTTTTCTCAGATACCTGGATCATGTTAGGTGTTATGATATTGGAATGTCTCGGTAGAATTAGGACGTTATATTCAAATCCTAAATACAGTATCGTTGTCCTTTGTGGTAAGCTGAATGCTTTTCTTAACCTTGATTCTACCTAGTCAACAAAGAACGTGGAAGCCTCTAACAATTTGTATTCTAAAGCATTTCAAGCATAATCAAAGGTAGACAGAATAATATAGTGATACATGTATGCATCATCTAGCTTTAAGAATTACCAACTCGGGCCAGGTGCGGTGGCTCACGCCTGTAATCCTAGCACTTTGGGAGGCCGAGGCGGGCGGATCTTGAGGTCAGGAGATCGAGACCATCCTGGCTAACACGGTGAAACCCCATCTCCACTAAAAATACAAAAAATTAGCCGGGTGTGGTAGTGGGCACCTGTAGTCCCAGCTACTCAAGAGACTGAGGCAGGAGAATGGCGTGGATCTGGGAGACGGAGCTTGCCCTGAGCCAAGATCGTGCCATTGCACTCCAGCCTGGGCAACAGAGTGAGACTCCGTCTCAAAAAAAAAAAATTACCACTTACAGCTAGTCTAATTTCATCTATACCCTATCCACTTCCTTCTCATCATGTTATTTTGAAGCAAATCCCAGATATGATATCATTTCATCAGTAATTATTTCAGTTCATATCTCTAAAAGAAAAAGGACTTTAAAAAAGCATAACCATAATACCCCAAAATTAACAATTTCATAATATTATCAGTGTTCAAATTTCAAGTAGTCTTACAAGTGTCATAATTCTTTTAAACATGGCCAAAAATTGTGATTGATTGGTGTATCTTTTAATTTTTAGGTTTCTCTGCAGTATTTCCCTGACCTCACCTCTCTGTCTTCCTTGCGGTTTAAGAAATCAGGTTGTTCTACAGAATTTCTCAGTCTGGATTTTGCTGACCGCCATCTCTGCGGTGCAGTTTATTGTGATCCTTTGTGCTCTGTATTTCTTGTGAACTGGTCATTGAATCTAGAGGCTTTGTCAAATTCAGGTTGGATTTTCTTGTATTTTCTTTATATATCATCTGGAATATTTCTGTAAAGAAAAACATCCCCTTATCTATTAGAGGTTACCCGGTGGTTGGTTTTTATAGCAGAGCTAGGATAAATTCTTGATTCTTTCTCTTCATTTACCACTTAAAAAATGAGTTAAGCTGGGCGCTGTGCTTCACACATGTAATTCTAGCACTTTGGGAGGCCCAGGTGGGTGAATCACTTGAGGTCAAGAATTTGAGACCAGCTTGGCCGACATAGTGAAACCCCATCTCTACTAAAAATACAAAACTTAGCTGGGTATGGTGGCGCATGCCTGTAGTCTCAGCTACTTGGGAGGCTGAGGCAGGAGAATCACTTGAACCCACGAGACAGAGGTTTCAGTGAGCCAAGATCGTGCCACTGCACTCCAGCCTGGGTGACAGGAAAAGGAAAAAAAAAAAAAAAAAAGTTGGTTCCCTAGACTCCTTCGGTGTTGGAGGATGTTTTTGTTTTTAACTAGAAGCTTTTAAGATCTTCTTCTATCCATGGAATTCAGGAATTTAATCAGGATATGTCTAGTTATTGATTTTTAAAACCCCCATCCCCATTAATGCCTGGAACTTAAACCGTTTGTATCTTCAGTCTCACTTCTTTCTGCAGTTGTAGAATATTTCATTCTATTATTTTTTCAATCGGTTCCTTTCCTCAGTCTTTTTTTCTCTCTCTACTTTAGCCCCTGTCACTAACATTTTTTCTCCTGGATCTGAATCTTTGCTCCGTGTATCTTGTATTGTTACACATGATTTCTTTCTCCTAGTTTTGCTCCATTTTTCTCCTGCTTGCTCTTTTAAACTATTAATTTGGCCTCAATAGTGTCCATCCAATTCTTCAATTAGCTATTGAAATTTGTATTCATAAAATAGTTTTAGCTTCAAGATTCTCAAGTGTGAATAATAATTATATTTATCATTATTTAATAAGAAATACAGAAATATATATTTTTTATTATTATAGTTATTATTTAGTTCAAGCTGTTGTCAGTCTCCTCTAGCAGCTTGTTCCCCCGGGAGCCTCGTGTTTTGGGTTTTCTGTTGTTCTTCATTGCTTTAGCCCATTGGTTATGTAGCTATTTTCCTTTGTCTAACTTATGGGTCTTTTCACTCCTGGGTGTCATCTCCAAGAGTGGACACTTTAAGGTGGTGAGTGTTGGGAGATGCAGAAGTCACAGTGCTGTGGGCCTCCTGTAGAGAAGTAGGAAGGACTGAGTTAAGTGGCCAACTCCTTTGTGACTCCTTGGAGGTTGAGAGACCGCTAGGAACTTCAGAGCACATAGTCTGGTCTGCCCATCTTCATGAGGTCCACCAATTTCTAGGGACTAGCAGGCTCTCTCACAAGAACTGCAGCATTGTCTTTGCCTCAGGGCTCCTTGCTTAGTACCTCCTTTCTCCTGTAGGGGGAAAACATCCTACTAGCTCTTTTTTTGTGGACACTGAGACCTCAATCCACCCTTCTGGCTCTCTTGGATGATGTGGTTTTTTTTGTTTGTTTGTTTGTTTGTTTTTTGAGATGGAGTCTCGCTGTGTTGCCCAGTCTGGAGTGCAATGGTGCAATCTCAGCTCACTGCAACCTCTGCCTCCCGGGTTCAAGAGATTCACCTGCCTCAGCCTCCTGAGTAGCTGGGATTACAGGTACCCACCACCACGCCCAGCTAATTTTTGTATTTTTAGTAGAGACAGGGTTTTGCCATCTTGGCCAGACTGGTTTCAAACTCCTGACCTCATGTGATCTGCCTGCTTCGGCCTCCCAAAGTGCTGGGCTTACAAGTGTGAGTCACTGTCCCCTGCCAGATGCCGGTCTTAATAATTGCTTAAGGAAAGGTAAATGGCATTTGGATTGGATTTGGAAAGAGAAGACTTCAGGGATGCAATGAAGCTACCATTTTTTCTTGAACCCCTTGGAAGTTCTTAAAATGGATATTTTCTAACTATATGAGCACATTATGTAGACCTTTTGGATGAGGGATTGCAACAGACATCTGAAAAATCATAAGCCTGGAATTCTCCTCCCCCAGATATCTGGTTAACTTTCATACCTTTGGTCTTTGCTCAAGCCTCACCTTCTCAGATGCCTACCTTAACCTCTCTTTATATTGTAACATCTGTGTCCTGTCTTTGCACTTTGATTCCACTTGCCCTGCTCTATTTCTTCCCTAGCTCTTAGCATTATCTCATATACTAGATAATTTTTTTATTTGCTATGTTCAGTGGTGTGCCTAGAACATCTGACACCTAGAATGAATATTTTTTAACATCTTCTTCCCCTGAATGATGAAATTATTTTCAGAAATAATCAAGTTAAATGAAAAATATTATGCAGCAGACATTTTCTCTTACTGAGTTTTGTTATAATAATTATGCCAAATAAATAGGAAAAATACAGTATAAGGCAGGAAAAAAAATCCACAACTATTTAGCCCATTGTTTTTATTTTATTTTATATTGTTATTTTATTTTATTTTGAGACAGAGTCTCGCTCTATCACCCAGGCTGGAGTGCAGTGGCGCGATCTCAGCTCATTGCAACCTCTGCCTTCCGGGTTCAAGCGATTCTTCTGCCTCAGCTTCCTGAGTAGCTGGGACTACAGGTGCACACCACCACGCCTGGCTAATTTTTTCATTTTTTTTAGTAGAGACGGGGTTTCACCGGTTGGTCAGGCTGGTCTCAATCTCCTGACCTCATGATCTGCCCACCTCGGCCTCCCAAAGTGCTGGGATTACAGGCATGAGCCACCGCACCCGGCCACCAATTGTTTTTATATCTAGTTAACTGTTTGAACTTGGATCCTGCAGTTACAGACTGATATTTTATGTAATTGTTCATTACCTAATAAGTGAAGTTTTTTTAAGTAAAACTAAGCATTTCCCAGCTGGGTTCGGTGGCACATGCCTGTAATCCCAGCACTTTGGGAGTCCGAGGCAGGTGGATCACGAGGTCAGGAGTTTGAGACCAGCCTGGCCAACATGGTGAAACCCCATCTCTACCAAAAATACAAAAAATTAGCCAAGTGTGGTGGTATGCACCTGTAATCCTAGCTACTCAGGAGGCTGAGGCAGGAGAATCACTTGAACCTGGGAGGCAGAGGTTGCAGTGAGCCAAGATGGTGCCATTGCACTCTAGCCTGGGTGACAGAGCAAGACTCCCTCTGGGGGAAGGAAAACAACAACAACAACAAAAACCTAAGCATTTCCAAGAGGTACAATTTACGCAACTATTAATAAAATTGCTGATATGTTTTATCCCCTCTTAATGTTCTTTAGTTTCAAAAAACTTAATTTGAAGAGAATAAATTTCAATGTTAGAGATATTGTTCAAATTTAGTAAAATATTTTGTGAACTAAAATGTGCACTTATTAAATAAGTTACATCTTGCTATTTACACTTGCAACAGTGTTTTAAATTTTAGACAAATACCAAAAAGTCCCATAAAAATGACAGAATTGGAGTGCCTCAAGTTGTTTCTTGGTCTTTACAATCACTGTGCTATCTTTGTTTTATTTTGAATCTATCATTTAAATGCACAAGAATGTAGTACCACAGGGATGGAAAAGCCAACTGCATCCTAAGAAAGGGTTGGATTAAGAACTTCATGTTAAGCAGCCTTCAGGTTTAACAAAGCCTGGTGCACTGCTTTTGAAACAAGTTTATGTGCCTAAGTTTGCATGGATGGGGGTTAGCTGTAACTGGGAGTTTCCCCAATGAACTTATATGTAGACAACAATTTAAGAATAAATAACAAATCTGATATTTTGAAGCTTACATATATATTATTTAAACTCAGCAGTAACTGCAGTAATTATTTGGAACTTAGACCAACAAAATTTTTTTTCAGGAAGGAGTATTTTTATCACTGACATTGATTAGAATTACTGGCACATGGTGGTAATAAACTGATTTTAGTCAGCTTTTTAATTGTTTATAAATTCTCTACAGACCAAGCATTGCTTTATTGCCAGCACCTGCAGTGTACTGCTCCTAACATCCCACCTTTGGTATGTCGCTAATTATATTTGTTGTTTATTGTCTGTACTCTTGCTCTGCATCACCATTTCACACTTGCTCCATTAGGATGAGGATCTGTGTTTTGTTCAGTGATACTGCAATCATATATTTGTTGAATGAATTAATGAAGTTCAAGTTCAGAGACTTTCTATGTCTTTTTTCTTCTCCATATTATAAGAGGGATCAGTACATAGTGGATACTTTGCTATTGTTAACTCACTGACTTAAATGCTTGGCATATAGTCTCTTTGGACTCTTGCATTTCTTGAAAAATTTGGAATTTTGATTGGGATTGGATAGATCAACTTGGAGAATTAGCGTCTGTACTAATTTCTTAGTGCTGCTGTAACAAGCTATAAACTTAGTGGCTTAAAACAACGCAAACATTAGCTTATAGTTCTAGAGGTCAGAAATTTGAAATGGGTTTATTGAGCTAAAATCAAGGTGTCAGGAGGACTGCATTCCTTCTGGAGGCTCAAGAATCTTTTTTTTTTTTTTTTTTTTCCTGGCCTTCTCTAACACGTAGAGGTTGCCTGCATTCCTTAGTTTGTTACCCACCTTCCATCCTCAATGCCAGCAATCACATTCCTTCTGACTCTTTCTGCCTCCCTCTTTCCCTTGTAAGGATGCTTCTGATTACAATAGGTTCACCTGGATAATTCAGGGCTGTCTCTCCAGCTCAAGATATTTTAACTTAATCACATATGCAAAATCCCTTTGCTATATAAGATAACATATTACAGGTTCCAGGTATTAGGACATAGACATCTTTAGGGGGACCGTTGTTCTGCCTATTACAGCATTTTAATAATATTAAATCTTCCTATCTGTGAACAAAATATTTCTCTCCATATATTTAAGTGTTCTTAAATTTCTCTCAATTTTCAATGTGCTGGTCTTCTTTTGTCATATTTATCCCTTAGTATTTTATATTTTTGATGTTGTAAATTTTGATGCTTTTAAAATTTCAGGTTCTAGTTCTTCATTAGTGTATGTAAATACAATTGGTTTTTATTTATTGATCTTCTATTCTGTAACCTTTCTAAAATTCACTTATTCTAGTAAAATCAACTGCATTTTCTACATAGATGATCATGTTGTCTGTGAATAAAGAGTTTTACTTCTTTCCAATCTGGATGCTTTTTCATTCTTTTTCCTGTCTGATTACAGTGGTAAGAACTTGCGGTAACAATGTTGAATAGAAGTGGTGAAAGTGGACATCTTGTCTTGTTTCTTATCTTAGGGAGAAAGCTTTCAGTATGAAGTTAACTGTAGTTTTTTGTTTTTTTTGTTTTTTTTTTTTTTTTTATAGATGCCCTTTATCAGCTTGAGGAAGTTACTTCTATTCCTGGTTTGCTGAGTTTTAAAATCAGGAATAGATGTTGGATTTTGTCAAATGTTTTTTCTGCATTCTCTCATATTGAGGTGATCATATGGTTTTTCTTTTTTAATATGTTAACATGGTGAATAACTTTGAGTTCACAATATTTCTGATTTCCCTTTTAATTTCTTATTTACCCATGAGTAAATAAGAATATTTGGGGTTTTTTTCAGAGACCTGTTTTTGATTTCTAATTTAATGCATCTGTGCTCAGGTAACATTCTCTTAAATCAACCAGAACTTGCTCTGTGGCTTAGAATATAGTCTTTGTGAATGCTCTGTGTATACTTGAGAAGAATGTGTTTTGTGTTGGTGTTAGATGGAGTGTTCAATAAATGTCGATCAATCATGTTGGTTGACAGTTGCTCAAGTCTGCTATATACTTGGTGATTTGCTATGTGCTTTTTCTATCAGTTATTGAGAGAGGGGTATTAAAATCTGACTGTAATTGTGAACTTGTCTATTTCCCCTTACAGTTCTATCACTTACTGCTTCGTGTATTTTTAAGCTCTGTATTGGAGGAATACATGTTTGGGATGATTATCTTTCTTGATTAATTGACCCTTTTATTATTTGAAATGACCTTCTTTGTAACCTTTTGATATTCTTGTCTAATATTAATAAAACCACTCCAGTTTTTATTTTTTATTTTTATCTTTTTAGTGAAAGAGTCTCACTCTGTTACCCAGGCCTCTGGGTGCAGTGTGCAGAGTGCAGTGGTGCAATCATAGCTTACAGCAGCCTTGAACTCCTGAGCTCAAGTGATCCTTCTGCTTCAGCCTCCCAAGCAGCTGGGACTACAGGCATGTACCACTGTGCCTGGCTAATTTTTAAATTTTCTGTAGAGATCGAGTCTTGCCGTGTTGCCCAGGCTGATCTCAAATTCCTGGCCTTAGGCAAGCCTTAGACTCTTTTTTTTTTTTTTTTTAAGACTCCGTCTCCCTCCGTTGCCCAGGCTGGAGTGCAGTGGCGCGATCTTGGCTCACTGCAAGCTCCACCTCCCGGGTTCACGCCATGCTTCTGCCTCAGCCTCCCGAGTAGCTGGGACTACAGGTGCCCACCACCATGCCCAGCTAATTTTTTGTATTTTTAGTAGAGATGGGGTTTCACTGTGTTAGCCAGGGCAAGCCTGTGCTGAGATTGTAGGAGTGAGCCACTGTGCCTGGCCTTACTCCAGCTTTCTTTTGACTAGCATTAGCTTGGTATATATTTTTTCTATCCTTTTGTTTTTAACCTGTTTGTTTTTATATTTAAAGTGCATTTCTTGTAGGCAGCATATAGCTTGTTTTGTCTTTTTTATCCAATCTGACAACCTCTGCCTTTAATTGAGGTGTTTACATTTAAATGTACTATTATATTTAATATGATTATTGATAGGGTTGGGTTTAAGTCTGTTATCTTGCTATCTGTTTTATAATTTTCCCTTCTGTTCTTTGTTCCCTTTTAATTTTGATCTTGCCTTTCGTTTGGATAAATTGAATATTGTTTATCAATATAATCTCATTTATCAGTTATCTTTTAAAGATATTTAGGTAAAATTTTTATGTATTTGCCCATGTAATTACTATTTCCAGCACTCTTCATTCTTTTGTGGAGATCTTAGTTTTTATCTGACATCATTTTCTGTCTTCCTGAAGGACTTCCTTTCACATTTCTTTCAGTGCAGATCTGCTGGTGATGAATTCTTTCTGAAGACATCTTTATTTCCTTTGAAAATTTTGCATCTTAATATGGTGCCTTCATTTAAAAGTTCTTATTTACTTAACCATCCAACAAAATATTGGGTGTCTATTGTGTGCCAGGTACTATCCTAGGCATTTGAATATAACAGTGTCCAAAACGGGGAAAAAAAATCTCTATCTTCATGGAGCTTAATTTCTGCTCAGGGAAGACTAGTAACAAGTAAATATAACAAAGTGGTAAGAGCTATGGATAAAAATAAAGCTGGAGAAGGGAATAGGAGTACTGTGGTTTAGGTAACATGGGGGAGTTTTCAGATGGATGGTTAGGAAAAGTTTTACCTGAAAACACGATATTTAAGCCAAGGTTTGAAGATGGAGTGAGTCATGTGGTATCTAGGAGAAGAGAATTTCAGATAGAACAGCAATTGTAGAAGCCCTGAGGTTTATAATAATCAGTGTGCCTAGTGGGTTCAGGGAGCAGGAAGGAGGCTAGTGTGGCTGATGAGAGTGCACAGTAGGTGGGTGCTAGAGGACAAGAGCAGAGAGGCAGTGGAGGGCCTAGACCGTGGAGTGCGTTGCAGGAGCTTCTGAATGAGATAGGGAGCTATTGCAGGGCTGTAAGCTGGAAATGACATGATCTGACTTATATTTTTAAAGGATCACTCTGGCTACTGTATCGAGAATAAACTCCCGTGTTGGAGAAGGGAAGCAAGAACAGAAATGGAAAAGCCAGTTAGGAGATTATTATAATAATCCAACTACAGAGAATGATAATTTAGACAAGACCTATAAGAAGTGGTTGAATTATGGATATTTTGAAGATAGACATGAAGGATTTGCTGATGGATTGGATATGAGTGTGAGAAAAGGAGTCAAGAATGATTCCATGGTTTAGCCAAAGAAATGGAAGGAAAGAATTAATTTCTTCAGTGTTGTATATAGAAACCTGAAAAAGAAGAAAATTATTTTCTGAGGTGAAAATATTGTGATGTCAAATGTCTACAACAGCCTAGCACAGGGTAGGTACTTTGTAAATAATGAATGAGAAGGTTAGGAGTTCAAGTTAGGGGCTGTTAATTTTGAGATAACTATTAAACCTTTACATGGAGATGTTGATTGGGTGATTAAATGTAGCAATTTGGAGGGCAAGAGAGTAGTCTAAACTGGGGCTCTCCTGGAAGTTGTTGGCTATGATTTGAAAAAAAAAATAATTTGGGAAAAATAGAAATCTTTATAGTGAGTGTTTCTGTCCAACAAGAGACATATGTAAGAATGTTCCTAACAGTATTATTTGTCGTGAACCTAAACTGGAAAAAATACCCATCAGCAAAAAAACAAACAAACAAAAAAAGGGTGGTATCATCATAGAATGTATTCAAGAATCATGAAAATGAGTACACATGCAACAACATTGATGGAGCCAAATGTCAAATAATTCTTTATGATTCCACTCATATAATTAAAACTAAAGTATAGTGTTAGAAGTCAGGATGGGAGATTATTTTAAGGGAAAAAGAAGCAGATAATGATTTTAAGACAGCAAACACTAGAGGACTTTCTGGAAATCTGGTAATGTTCTATTTCTTCATCTGGGTGATGTGTTTGCTTTGTCATCGTTCATTGAGCTGTACACTTATATTTCGGATGCTTTTTGGTATATATGTTACATTTCTTAAAACAAAACATTAAACTATCATGTTAACACATTGCCTTCCAAAGAATTCATTGACCAGACTGTAGTTGTGAAAGCTGTACTTGACTCCTAGCTATGCTTCTGGTTCTAACTAGTCATTAAAACACACAGGATAATTCATTTACACTGTGACAGGAAGAGTGTTGTGCCACTGACCAAGTTCCAAATACTGGGAAAGAGGGAGAATTACAACCACTGAAGGAATTAGTGCAGGTCTTATTGTATCCCCTTTGATATCTAAAATGTTATTCACTTTTTAAGTTTGGAATTTAAAATGAATTAGAGAAAACACAGTAGAAACCTTGGATTTAACTATAGCATTAAAACTCCAAACCCCGCATTAAAACTCCAAACCCCACATATGAAACTATAAGAGCATTGTTAGTAGAATGCAGTAACCTCATAAAAACATATCTAAGTTGAATTAGGTATGTGTTAATTATTTTGAACTTTGGGCATTAAGATGAGTCTATAACATCTTATTGTTTATGTAAGGATGTTTACCTTACGGTATTTATTAAGGATATGAAAGCCACCTATATAGTATAGTCACTTAAGACCCAGATCCCATTCTAATGTATCTATCAGTCATGTCCTTCCCTGACATTTTGATTTAATTTCTTCGGTTCCTCACTACATCTCGATAGGTTGGAACTATAGATCAAATCTAACAAGATAAAATATAATGGGGCTAATCCAAGGTTTTATGTTTAGGTTCAAGATGAATAAAGGGAAGTATGATTTACCAACATAGGTAATGAAGTGTCAGGAGGTTATATTGATTTAAGATCAAACTCTTCAGTGTACTACCCTCTCAAAAAGTTAATGTGATTATAGGCAACAGTATTGCAAGTAATGGGAAATAATCAGACTACACCAAGCAGATTATGGTAAGTTTATGGCACCATATTTTAAGAGTGACACTGACAAACTAGAGCTCATCCAAAGGAAAGCACCAGATGTTAAGGGGTTATGAAAAATGGAGGGCCGGGTGCGATGGCTCATGCCTGTAATCCCAGCACTTTGGGAGGCTGAGGTGGGCAGATACTTGAGGTCAGGAATTCGAGACCAGCCTGACGAACATGGTGAAACCCCATCTCCACTAAAAATACAAAAATTAACCGGGCATGGTGGCGCATGCCTGTAATCCCAGCTACTCGCGAGGCTGAGGCAGGAGAATCGCTTGAACACAGGAGGCAGAGGTTGCTGTGAGCCGAGATCACACCATTGCACTCCAGCCTGGGCAACAAGAGTGAAACTCTGTCTCAAAACAAAAAACAAAAAAGAAAAGAAAAATGGATTACATGGCTGAAGAAATTGGGACTGTGAAGTCTTACAGCAACTCTGTAAGGTGCTATCTCCATTTTACAGAAAGAATACTGAGGCTCAGAGAGAATAAATTATTTATTAAAATGTAACTAAAAAGTGGTTGGCTCAGGACCCACAACTCATGATTCTTAATCTGATATTCTTTCTGTTTCAAAATATTGGCTTTTAATTTTATTTTTTAAAAGTCTGGCTGTTAGCCTATATATATGGAGAAGCTTAAAGTTGTAAGGGAAGGGTTACAGATTAAATGAATGGAAAAGCAAAGAGAATGCTCGGAGTAGAAAGATCAATATGAGAAAACACTTGGTCATCAGTATTGTAAGTTTATCAGTTATAGAAATGTATTATCTTTTACATATTTTTCTCCTTCTCCCTTTCAAGGTTTTTGATTCCAATGAAGAATCTGGATATCTTGTTCTCACCATAGTTATATCAGGTCATTTCTTCATTTTCCAAGGACAGACACTACTGGTAGGTTTTATGCATAGTAGTTTAATATGGAAATACATCTTTGTCTTCTTAGCTTTACGTGAATTTTTGTATCCTCAAGCTTCTTCAGTCTCACTGTAATTCATCAAGGTCAACACATTTATCAAATGTGCATTTATCAAGTGTGCCATAACAGTGGGAAATACAGAAACGTACTGAATATTGCCTGCCCTAAAGGGGTTTAGGATTTTGTTGGGAGTCGGAGTGGATCAAAAGATTGAAATTAACCAGTATGATAAAGGATTCTGTAGTAAGGGAGATTGAGTTAAGATAGGCTTGTTAAGAAAGACAAGTGTGGAGGGTTTTCCAGATAGGGAAAACAGCATATGCAGAGGGATAGATTTGCAGAAATAAAGAAAACAAAAAGGTGTTATTGTTAATTGATAGCGTCCTCTATAAAACTCTAATTTTATGGTGATACATGTGTTCTTTATTCTGAATATATGTACACTTTAGGAAATTTTGGAATGAAGAAATATGTAAAGAAAATAAGAATCAACTTGGTTGAAAGTTTAGGTTTTATTTGGTACATAGAAACCAAATGAAAAAAAAAATTGGTAACTTACAATCAAAGGAATTGTACAAGAAACGAACATATAATGGAAAGTTATTATATCATTTAGCTGTGAATGGGGTCTACATTGACATAAATTCATACAACAAATATTTACTATCTACATGGGCATAATTTAACAAATATTTATTGAGTAATTGTATATGCTAGGCATTTTAGGGGATGCTAGGGATATAGCAGTGAACAGTGAAGACAGAAATCCCTTTCATTATGGGATATCATCATTCTAGTGGGGGAAAAACAGCAATAAGCAAATAGGTCAAATACATTTAAAAGACATTAATTCTTTTTGGATCACTTACATGTTCTATCTTAATATGGTAGGATCTCACATGTGTATGTTGTGATGATTCATATTTTAGCCTTCTCATTGAACGTGAGATGACCTGCAAAGTCATCTTTGTATTCCTCGTGACTTTTAAAACTGCAGCATGCGTTGTACTATTTTGCTTTATCTGCTACTGTCAGGGTCTGCATCAGTTGCAAGAGATAAAGGTTTCTTCAGCTGCTAATGAGTGTTGCAAATGGTAGACCTGAAGAATACCTAGTGCACAGTTAGTTCTCCCTGCCAATATCATGGGTCTTTGCTGAATGGTGACATTAATGCAGTTTGGCTTCCTCGGGCATAGGAGACCACCCCATACTGTGTCTCTGTTCCATCTTTTTGCCCCAGTGGTGACTATTATGAACAAATGGATAGAAATTTCTTTGTATCACACATAGAATGATTTTTGCACTGTAGTCACACAACCAAGTTATCAAATTCCAAGATACCCACTACTGAGAAATGTAAGGATAACTCTGCAATTTGGTGCATGTTGCATATACAGTCATGTGTCTCATCACAACATATTAGTCAAGAGAGGACCACAGATATGATAGTGATCCCATTAGATTATAAGGGGGCTGAAAAATTCCTATCACCTGTGATGTCTTGATGATACTGGCCCTTGTAGGCATAGGCTAATGTGCATGTTTGTGTCTTAGTTTTTAACAAAAGGTTTTTAAAATACAATGATTTTAAAAATATAAAACTAGAAAAAATATTGTATATGTTTTAAGTTATTGTAAAACAGTCCAAATGTTTTTTAAAATTTTTTTGAAGTTTATAATGTAAAAATGTTACAGTAAGCTAAGGTTAATTTGTGATTGAAGAAAGATACTTTTTAAAATAAATTTATTTATAAAAAATAGTCATTAAGGAAATGCAAATTAAAACCACCATGAGATAACAATACACACTTAATTAGGATAGTTAACTGAGTGTACAGTGTTTATAAAGTCTACAGTAATGTACAGTAATGTCCTAGGCCATCACATTCATTCACCACTCACTCACCCAGAGCAATTTTCACCTTGCAAGCTACATTCATGGTAAGTGCCCTATACAGGTGTAATGTTTACTGTACCTTCTCTATGCTTAGATATACACATATTTAGCATTGTGTTAGTGTTACGGTTGCCTACAGGGTTCAGTACAGTAACATGCTTTACAGGTTTGTAGCCTAGGAGCAATAGGCTATCCCACGTGACCCACATATGTAGTAGGCTGTACCATCGAGGTTTGCATAAGTGTACTCTATGATAGTCACACAATGACAAGATCACCTAATGACACATTTCTTAGAACATATCCCCATTGTTAAGTGACATATGACTATACATATATAACTTGAATATTGTAATTTGTTTAATCTTTTTTAAAATTATTTTTAAAAATCACTTTTATTGAGGTATAATTTACATAAAATTCACTGACTTTAAGTGTTCAATTTGATGTTTTAATAAATCTATATAGTCATGTAACCATCGCCACAATCATGATACAGAACATTTCAATTAACCCAATTTCCTTGTGCCTCTTTGCAGTGAGCTTCTCTGCCCACCCTCAGCACCTAGAAACCATTGATCTGCTGTCACTCTAATTTTGCCTTTTTAAAAATAATTTTTGTTTATATATATCTTTAATTGACAGATAAAATTGTATATATTTACTGTGTACATTATTTTGAAGTATATATACATTGTAAAATGACTAAATCTAGCTAATTAACATATGCATTACCTCACTGTAGTTTTGCCTTTTCTAGAATTCATGTAATGGAATCATATGATATGTAGTCTTTTCAGTTGGGCTTCTTCCATTCAGTATAATTTGAGATTCATCTCTGTTGTTCCATGTTATCAGTAGTTTATTCCTTTTCATTAATGAAGAATATTCCATTGCATAGGTAAACCTATTTTGCTTATCCATTCAACTTTTGATAGACATTGGGGTGGTTTTCATTTTTTCAGCTGTTATGAATAACACTACTGAATATTTGTATATGAGCCTTTGGGCATGTTTTCATTTTTCATCGTTAAATGTCCAAGAGAAGAACCGCTGAGTCATATGGTGTGTCTGTGTTTAACTTTATAGGAAACTGCAAAACTGTTTTCCAAAGTTGCATTCTCATAAGCAACGTATGAGGGTTCCACATATTCCACATCCTCACCAACACTTGGTATTGTCAGTCTTTTTAACTTATCTATCCTAATAAGTGTGTAGTATTATCTCATGGTGGTTTTAATTTGCATTTCTTTAGTGACTAATACTGTTGAGCATCTTTTCACGTATTTGCCATTTGTATGTCTCATTGGTGAAGTGTCTGTTCGTGTCTTTTAACCATTGAGTTGTTTGCCTTCTTATATTCGAATTTAAAAATTCTTACTCTGGTTACAGCTCTTTTATCAGAAATGTGTTCTTCAAATATTTCTACCAGTTTATAGCTTACCTTTTCATTTCTTTGTGTCTTTTGAAGAGCAGAAGTTAAAAATTTTGAAGTTCAATATTTTTTTCTCTTATGGTTTATCCTTTTTGTATACTACTTAGGAAATTTTTACCTATGCCAAGATTGCAAAGTCATTTTTTTTGAGTCAGGATCTTGCCCTGTTACCTAGGCTGGAGTACAGTGGTGTGATCATAGCTCACTGCAGCCTTGACCTCCCAGGCTCAAGTAGTCCTCCCATCTCAGCCTCCTGAGTAGCTGGGACTGTAGGCATACACCACCATGCCTGGCTAATTTGTTATAGTTTTTGTAGAGACAGGATCTCACTATGTTGCCTAGGCTGCTCTCAAACTCCTGGACTCAGGCGATCCTCTCACCTCAGCTTCCCAAAGTGTTGGGATTATAGGCATGAGTCACTGTGCCTGGCTGCAAAGATTTTTAAAAATGTTTTCTTCTAGAAGCTTTATGCTTTCAGCTCTTATATTTAGGCCTCTAGTTCATTATGAATTTTTTTAGTATTAATATTTTTTATTTTTATTTCATGTAGTGGTCCTTCTTTCCCACAATTAAAGCAATGTGGTATTGATAAAAATTACTATATTATGGAATGTAATCATGGATCTTAGGCAATTTACTTCTGGAACCATTGAATTAATTTTAATATATGGTGACAGTTAAGAATTTGGGTTTATTGGCCGGGCGTGGTGGCTCACGCCTGTAATCCCAGCACTTTGTGAGGCCAAGGTGGGTGGATCACTTGAGATCAGGAGTTCGAGACCAGCCTGGCCAACATGGTGAAACCCCATCTCTACTAAAAATATAAAAACTAGCCTGGTGTGGTGGTGGGCACCTGTAATCCCAGCGACTCGGGAGGCTGAGGTGGGACAATTGCTTGAACCCAGGAGACAGAGGTTGCAGTGAGCCGACACGGTGCCACTGCACTCCAGCCTCGGTGACAGAGTGAGACTCTGTCTCAAAAAAAAAAAAAAAAGAATTTGGGTTTATTTTTTGCACGTGGATATCAATTATTTTAGTACCATTAATTGAAAAGACTAGCTTTCCCTCATTGAATTACCTGGGTATCATTGTTTAAAATTAATTTGCTAAGTAAGTATGTGTTAGTCTATTTCTGGACTCTTTTTTGTTCTGTTGATCTATATGTCTATCCTTACTCCAATAACACACTGTCTTCTGCTTTGTTGTAATTTTTGAAATCAGGTAGTTTAATTCTTCCAACTGTGTTCTTTTTCAAAGTTGTTTTGACTATTATAGGTCATTTGCATTTCCATATAAATTTTAGAATGACATTTCCTACAAAAAAGCTTGCTGGGATTGTGATGGGACTGATTTGAATCTATAAATCAATTTGAGAAGAATTGATTTCTTTTACCATCTTCTAACTAGTGAGCATATTTAAAACTCTCCATTTATTGATTTCTCTCATCAATGTTTTGTAGTTTTCATAATACAGGTCTTGCACATACTTTGCTAAATTTATCCACAAATATTTCATATTTTTTATGTTCTTGTAGGTAGGATTTTAAAATTTCAATATATAATAGTTTGTTGCTGATGTTTAGAAACATAATTGATTTTTAAATATTGACCTTGTATCCTGTGATGATCTTGCTGAACTCATTAGTTCTGCAGCTTTTTTGTAAATTCTTTAGGGTTTTCTACATACATGGTCTGTGTTCTGTAAATAAAGATGTTTTACATTCTTCCTTTCAATCTTGTATACTCTCCCTGCCTGCCTCACCCGCTTCCCACAGATTATGCTGGCTAGGATGTCCTTTTCAATGTTGAATAGCAATGGTGAGAGTTGATGTCCTTGCCTTGTTTCCCCATCTTAGGGGGAAAGCATTTAGTCTTTTCACCATTAAATATAATGTTAGCTGTAGGTTTTTTTTGTAGATCCAATTCATAAAACCAAGGAAGTTCCCTTCTATTCCTAGTTTGCTAAGGGACTTGTTTTTTCCCTTTGAGCTTCTGGTATTTATCTATTTTTAAATAAAAATTATATATATTAATATACATATAATTAAGGTATACAATGTAATGTTTTGATATACATTGTAAAACAATGACTGTAGTCAAACTAATTAACATATCATTACCTCACAATTACCATTTTATATATGTATGGTGAGAATATTTAAGATCTATTCTAGCAGATTTCAAATATACAATATAGTGCTATTATCTATATTTATGCTGTACATTAGATCTCTAGAATTTATTCATCCTATATAACTAAAGCTTCATACCCTTTGACCAACATCTCATTTCCTCTACCTTCCCTGGCCCACCCCTAGTAACCACTATTCTATTCTCTGCTTCTATGAATTTTACTATTTTAGATCTCATATATAAGTGAGATCATGTAATTTTTGTGTGTGTCTGGCTTATTTCACTTAGCATAATGTATTCCAGGTTCATCCATGTTGTTGAAAATGGTAGGATGCCTTCTTTTTTAAGGCTGAATAATATTCGTGTGTGTATATGTACCTATATGCATAACAATTTTTTATCCACTTATCCACTGATGGACCCTTAGGTTATTTCTGTATCTCGACTGTTGTTAATAATGCTGCAGTGAATGTGGAGTACAGATACCTCTTCAAAATACTAATTTCATTTCCTTTGGGTATATACCTGGAAGTGGGATTGCTGGATCATATGGTAATTCTATTTATAATTTTTTGAGGAAACTCCATACTATTTCCCAAAATGGCTATACCAATTTACATTACCACCAACATTGTACAAGGATTGCTTTTTCTCCATATCCTCACCAATACTTCTTGTCTTCTGTCTCTTTAATAGTAGCCATCCTAAGAAGTATGAGGGAATAATGTCATTGTGGTATTAATTTGCATTTCCCTGATGATTAGTAATATTGAACACTTTTTCTTATACCTGTTGGCCATTTATGTCATTTGTGGAAAATGCTTATTCAGGTCTTTTGCTAATTTTTTTTATTTTTATTTTTTTGAAATGGAGTTTCGTTCTGTCACCCTGGCTTAATAATAAATAAATTATTTAAATAAACAAATTTATTTAAAATTTTTAAATTTTATAATAAAATTTTTCAATTACTGAATCAACCTTTATTGTAGAAATATTTGATTTTTAAAATTATGTACATATGTAAGTGTGATAAAAATAAGAATACACATTTAAAATATATTTTGCCCCCTAAATTACAGAATAATTTTCATCAGTTCATGCCATTTATTCATAATCTTTCTTGGCCTCCACAGAAAGCAACACATAGAAGAGCAAACACATTTGGATTATAACGCATTTATAACACGTGTAATTTTATGTTGGTATTACATTTACACACCCTCTCCTTTCATACTAATCTGGGTCATGATACATTTTTAGAACTTTTTTTTGAGATGGAGTCTCACTCTTTCGCCCAGGCTGGGATGCAGTGGTATGATCTCAGCTCACTGCAACCTCCGCCTCCTGGGTTCAAGCGATTCTCCTGCCTTAGTCTTCTGAGTAGCTGGGATTACAGGTGCCCACCACCACGCCCAGCTAACTTTTGTATTTTTAGTGGAGATGGGGTTTCACCATGTTGGCCAGGCTGGTCTCGAACTCCTGACCTCAGGTGATCCACCCACCTCGGCCTCCCAAAGTGCTGGGATTACAGGCCACCGCATCTGGCCTTAGAACTTTTTTCATAAAAGGTAGAGACAGGACAGCCATAGACAGTTTTAGCCATTTCTGTCTTAGTACAGTTATTCAATCACTGGCATGAATCTAAATATCATATATTTATATTTTCAAAGTTGTGTGGAAGCTGCATCCATAAAACCCCTCCAAAAAGTAGTAACAGCCTAGTAGCAGCTTCATGTGTGTGGTATGTTTATGTAAAACTCAAAACACGTCAACATGGTTTTGGGCTTTCTGCTTGGTCCTGGGAAGTTATTTAAATTTAATTTCCCTTAACCATCATAGGTCTTTGATTGCCACTCCCTGTGAGATCCATGGGAACTTAATGCTTCAGATTAAACTGCATGCATGGTATCTAGTAATACTACAGATTTCCATCTTGCTTGTTCATATAGCACCTGCATTCAACTGGGGACATCACTGCCAGAGGGCTCCATGGAGACATACCACTAGACTGTTCTATTGTCATTTATGTCAAAGGGTTAATATAGCAAGAAGGCTGAGATATCTTGACCCCATCCTCAGTTTACCTTGGACTTGGGCTCAACTGACTTTCCCTTGCTAGTCTTGAGAGTTTGAATAGATTCTCCCTTGGCCGTTTTGGGTTTCACATTTTTTTTTCCTAATTGTGGTAAATACATGTAACATAAAATTTACCATCTTAGCTCCCTTTTTTTTTTTTTTTTTGAGGCGGAGTCTCACTCTGTTGCCTAGGCTGGAGTGCAGTGGAACAGTCTCGGCTCACCACAACCTCTGCCTCCCAGGTTCAAGCAATTCTCCTACCTCAGCCTCCTGAGTAGCTGGAATTACAGCTGCACACCACCACGCCAGGCTAATTTTTGTATTTTTAGTAGAGATGGGGTTTCACCATGTTGGTCAGGCTGGTCTCAAACTCCTGACCTTGCGATCCGCCCACCTCGGCCTCCCAAAGTGCTGGGATTACAGGCATGAGCCACTGCGCCTGGCCTATCTTAACCATTTTTAAGTGTACATGTCATTGACATTAAGTACATTCCTATCGTTGTGCCACCATCAGCACCATCTATCTCCAGAACTCTTCATCTTGCAAAACGAAAACTCTGTACCCATTAAACAACTGCCCATTATTTTTCCCCCAAGCCCTTGGTAACCACCATTCTACTTTCAGTTTCTATGAATTTGACTATTGCAGCTACCTCATATAATGGTGATATAGTTTGGATGTTTGTCCCCTCCAAATTTTGTGTCGAAATGTAATCCCCAGTGTTGAAGATGGGGCCTGTAGGAGGTGTATCCCTCATGAATGGCTTGGTGCTGTCCTCACGATAATAAGTGAGTTCTTGCTCTGAGTTCATGCAAGATCTGGTTGTTTAAAATAGTGAGGCACTTCCCCCTTCTCTTGTTCCTGTTCTTGCCATGCGACATGACTCTTCCCCCTTTGCCTTCTGCCATGATTGGGAGCTTCCGAGGCCTCACCAGAAGCTGAGTAGATGGTGGTGCCATGCTTTCTATATGGCCTGCAGAACTGTGAAACAAATAAACCTCTTTTCTTCATAAATTACCCAGCCTCAGGTATTCCTTTATAGCAATGTAAAAACAGCCTCTAATACAAGAGGAATCATACAGTATTTGTCATTTTGGACTGTTTCACTTAGCATAATGTTATCAAGATTGCTCCATGCTATAGCATATCATAGATTCCTTCCTTTTTAAACAGAATAATATTCTACTGTAGGTATATACCACATTTTGTTTACTGATTTATCTACCAATGGATGTTCAGTTGTTAATACCTTTTGCCTATTGTGAATAATGCTGCTGTGAACATGAGTTTACAAATATCCCTTTGAAACCCTGCTTTCAATTAATTTGGATATGTACTCATAAGTAGAATTGCTGGATTATATGGTAATTCTATTTTTGATTTTTTTTTTTTTTGAGGAACTGCCATACTCATTTCCACAGGGGCTATACCATTTTACATTCCTAGCAATAGTGCATGACAGTTCCAGTTTCTCCACATCCTTGCCAATGCTTATTATTTTCTGTTTTTAAAAACAGTATTGATCTTAGCGGGTGTAAGGTGGTATCTCCTTATGGTTTTGATTTGTGTTTCTCTAATCATTAGTGAGATTGAGCATCTTTTATGTATTTGTTGCCCATTTTTGTATCTTGTTTAGAGAATGTCTATTCAGTTTTCTTTTTCAAAAAAATATTTAACAGTTTATTTTCTTTGAGTCCTTCTGGTCAGGCTTTGGCAGGGCTCTCTGGATTCCTCTGGTCATGTTTTGAGCTGCTGCTGCTGCTGCTGCTGCTGCAACTTTTAAAGGCTGTTTTTGCTTCTTCAGCTTTTGAGTCTCTTGGAACATCCAGAACGCACAGTCTTCTCAGTCAGGACTTGGCAATGGGCTGCTCCATCAAAAAGATGTGCTCAGTCCCCAGTGTGTCTTCTCAGAGACATCATATTGGTCTAACGAAGGTTTTTGAGCATCTTTTTCCTCTGGACAGTGCCCATCACCAATAGTATTTGTGGGTTTTGTTATTTCAGTGTTTCTGCTGTGTTCTTCATAATTGTGGGCTTTGGTCAAGGGAATAATTCGAGCCTCCAGGAAGCTGGTGTCCTTAGGGTTTGCCACGACTTTGTTCATCAGATGTTCTTACTTGATATTTAGCTTCTCCTTTTGGTTGGTCATTTCCAAAGACAAGGATCTTTTCACTGTATCATTGCCCTTCTCAATTCCAGGGATGGTCTGGTGGTCTTTGAGCAGCATGGAAAGGGGAAGGTCATGGTCCTGTCTAGGCCAGACTGGTTTCTGGATGGTGTATCTGCTGCAGCCTGGAGGAGGAGACTGCAGACCCCTTCAGTTGGGAGGAGACTGCAGGCCCCTTCAGTTGGAAGGAAGCCTGGCATTCCCTCAGCCCAGCAGCCCAAGGACTGGGGTCTGGGTCACTGCCTGGGTCCAATAGAACTCGGCACTCTCTATGTGGCCCTCAGCATGGTGACTTCTGACCCCCACCAACTCCCTCGGGGCCTACTCCACAGCCTCCAGCCCTTTCACTGTAGGGACTGGGTTACACAGGCCTCTTCAATTTTCTGATTGGGGTTTTGTTGTTGTTGTGTTGTGGAATTGGTGTTGTTTTTTTAAAATGATAATTCCCCTTTACACACACACATGCATACACATCCTCCACCTAGTGAATGTAGCTTTTAAAACATTTTTGGCCAGATCTCATGTGATCTTCTCCACTCCTGTTTCTTCTTTCAGCTTGGGTGAGGTGTAGGATAAGCACTATGAGCCCTTTTTAGGGTAGGGACTAGAAAGTGTGGCTTTTCTTGGAGCACAGAGCTCTGTGCCATGCTGTGCCCTCTCCCCAGTCACCCTTATATATCAAGTTGCTTCTGCCACCTGCTTCTTTGTTGCCTGCTCAGTCCTCCTCGGCTTCTTCTGTCCTGGAGCTGGAGCTTCTGATTATTAGCAGGAGGTACACTTACTCTTCAGTGGGCTGCCATCTTTTCCTGGATCTCAAATTCATTCTTTAAAAAAGTGGAATTCATAACTCCTTTGGGGATATTTCTCCAAATTTAAAAACACATTCTCTTACATATCATTGTAAACCTCTAAAGATCTACCTTTTGTCAGCATCTTCCTTCTCAATCCAGAAGTTGCAGAAGCCAAAGTTTCAAGCCAGGTTCTAAATATATCCAAATGGGAGAAGTTATTTCCCAAGGCTTTAGCCTCTATTTCCAGCCATTCCTTTTTATCGCAGTTGGCTTTGGTCCAGCATGAGTGTCTTTACCTAAATATAATTATGCCTGAAACACAGAATGGTTTTGAGACAATTTTAACTCTGTTTGTCTGGAAAACATGGGTCATTCTAGAAATGATAGAGTTCATCAAATTTTGGGTTTAGTTTCCTTTTTATTTTTCACACCCGGCCCAAATGTTCTTCCAACAGGAATTGTCTTTCTGTTTACCAGTGAAAATGCTATATTCCTATTTAAGTGAACTCTGAAACCTTTAAACACTAATTTTAACCCAATTAGTTTTTAAAAATGTCCAAATCAGTCTTAACTACAGAATCTTCTAAACGGAAAGATTTAGCATAAACTTTTAAAGTCAAGTTATTCATACCATTAAACTATTTATTTAATATTTATTTTGAGATGGAGTCTCGCCCTGTCTCCAGTGCAGTGGCACGATCCCTGCTCACTGCAACCTCTGCCTCCCAGGTTCAAGCGATTCTCCTGCCTCAGCCTCCCGAGTAGCTGGGACTACAGGTGTGCGCCACTACGCCCAGCTAATTTTTGTATTTTTAGTAGAGACAGGGTTTCACCGTGTTGGCCAGGATGGTCTCGATCTCTTGACCTCGTGATCTGCCTGCTTCAGCCTCCCAAAGTTCTGGGATTACAGGTGTGAGCCACCGTGCCCGGCCAACTGTTTAAATCAGAACCTGTCTATTCTTTGGCCACTGATATGGTTTGGATCTGAGTCCTACCCAAACCTCATGTTAAATTGTAATCCCCAGTGTTGTAGGTGGGGCGTGGTGGAAGATGATTAGATCATGGGGGTGGTATCTCATAAATGGCTTAGTACTAACCTCTTGGTACTGTCCTTGAGATATTGAGTGAGTTCTCATGAGATCTGGTTACATAAAGTGTGTGGCGCTTGCTCACCACCTTGCTCCTGCTCTTGCCATGAGATAAGCTCCTGCTTCACCTTCTTTAAGCTCCCAGAGGCCTCCCCAGAAGCAGACGCTGGTGCTGTGCTTCCTGTACAGCCTGCAGAACTGTGATCTAGTTAAACCTCTTTTCTTTATAAATTACCCAGTCTCAGATATTCTTTATAGTAATGTAGGAATAGCCTACTACAGCCACTTTTTCAGGAAAGAATGAGGGAAACAAAGCTCTTCATAACTTTATCACCCCCTCCCACATTTAAAACCACTGTGATCAATTTAATTCCACTTTTGTGTGTTTTGTTATTTCTCTTATAAAGACAGTTGGGTTAGCAAGAGTTAAAGCATTTTACTGTTCTACGTTTATACTGTCCTACATCTAAATAAACTTCAGCTCTTATGCAATACTTGCTTGCAAATTTGCTGATTACTCAACTGGAAGAAATATGAGGCGAGGCAATCTTCCACCATACCTTTTTTCCTTTTTTTTTTGGAAACGGAATCTCGCTCTGTCACCAGGCTGAAGTGCGATGGCGCAATCTCGGCTCACTGCAACCTCCATCTCCTGGGTTCAAGCGATTCTCCTGCCTCAGCCTCCTGAGTAGCTGGGATTGCAGGCACGCACCACCATGCCCAGCTAATTTTTGTATTTTTGGTAGAGACAGGGTTTCACCATGTTGGTCAGGCTGGTCTCGAGCTCCTGACCGTGTGATCTGCCCGTCTTGGCCTCCCAAAGTGCTTGGATTACAGGCATGAGCCACTGCACCCGGCCACCATACCTTTCTTATCTTCCTGGCTTTTCAGCTCCCTTTGGGAATCTGTGATGTGAAAAACCAGGGAATAACGCCTTAAGCTATCTTACCTTTCCCTCTTTTACCCATTGGGCTCAATTTGTCAGCAGGGGGTTCTTAGTCCATTTGTACTGCTATAACAAAATACCACAGACTGAGCATTTTATAAGCAATGGAAATTTAATCTTACAGTTTTAGAAGCTGGGAAGTCTGAGGTGCCAGCAGGATTCGTGTCTGAGGTATCTCTACTTCCAAATGGTGCCTTGTTGCTGCATCCTCCATAGGGGAGGACTGCGGTATCCTTACATACAGAAGAACATAAGAGAGGTACTCTATTCTGGCTGGGCGCAGTGGCTCATGCCTGTAATCTCAGCACTTTGGGAGACTGAGGTGGGCGGATCACCTGAGGTTGGGAGTTCGCAACCAGCCTGACCAACATGGAGAAACCCCATCTCTGCTAAGAATCCAAAATTAGCCAGGTGTGGTGGCACATGCCTGTAATCCCAGCTACAGGAGAATCGCTTGAACCCAAGAGGCGGAGGTTGCGGTGAGCTGAGATCGCACCATTGCACTCCAGCCTGGACAACAAGAGCGAAACTCTGTCTCAAAAAAAAAAAATACTCTATTCCCTGAAGCCCTTTTCTAAGGACCCTAATCCCATTTATGAGGGCCCTGCCCTCATGACTTAATCACCTCTTAAAGGTTCTACTTCTGTATACTATCATATTGGCAATTAAGTTTCAATGTATTACTTTTGAGGAATACATTCAGACCATCAATTCCACCCCTGTTCCCAAAATTCTTGTTCTCACATGCAGAATATATTCATTGCATCCCAGTACCCCCAAAAGTCTTAACTTGTTCCAGCACCATTTCAAAAGTCTTCAAAGTCCAGAGTCTCATCTCTAAATCAGATGTGGGTGAGACTCAAGGTAAGATTCATCCTGAGGTAAATTTCTTTTCAGCTGTGAGCCTGTGATATCAAACAGGTTATATCCTTCCAAAGTACAATGGTGAGATGGGCATAGGATAGACATTCCCATTTCAAAAGAGAAGAAATGGTTAGGAAGAAAGGGATAACAGGTTCCAAGTAAATCTAAAACCTAATAAAGCAAACATTAAGTCTTGAGAGTAATCTTCTTTGACTTCATATCCTACTTTTGTACACACTGGGGTGGAGTTGGGCTCCAAGGGCCTGGAAGGCCCTGCCCGTTAGAACTTTGTGAGCACGGCCCACACAGCAGTTCTCATGGGTTGGAGTTGGGTGCCTGAAGCTCTTCCAGGCTAAGATCACACTCTGGTGGCTCTACAGTTGTGAGATCTCAGGAGTGGTGCTGCTCCCGTGGCCTCACTAGACATTGCCTTAATAGGGAGTCCTTGCAGTAGCCCTGCATCCGTGGCTTCACTAGGCATTGCCCTGGTGGGGGCTATCTACAGTGGCCCCACCATGTGGTATTTTTTTTTGCCTGGGCCCTAAGGCTCTCTGAGCCATCCTTTGATTCTAAGTAAAGGTAGCCATGCCTCCACAGCTTGTGCACCCTACACACCTGCAGAATTAGCACCATGTGGATGCTGTCAAGATTTATGTCTTGTGCCCTCTGGAGTGGTGGCCAGAGCTGAACTTGGGCCCACCTTAGTCACAGCTGGGGTGGTCAAGGAACACTGCACCAGAATTCTGGGAGCAGAGACTTGAGGCAGCCTGGAGCAGTGAGCACCAAGGTCAATGGGCACTCTGGGTCCCTCCCTTAAAACTGTTCTGCCCTCAAGGCTCTGGCATTGTGGACCTATGATGGGTGTGGTAGCCTCAAAGTTCTTTGAAATACTTTTGGGGTTATTTTCCCATTGTTTTAATGAATTGTATCTGGCTTTCTTCTATCCACACTATTCTTTTTATCAAATAGTTGCTTGGCCATACCTTTAGGGTTTTCTTCCAAACACTCTTTTATATTCTTTACATGGCCAGGCTGAGAATTTTCCAAATCTTTATGTTCTGCTTCCATTTGACTATAAATTCCATGTTTAATATCTCTCTTCTTGCAGTTTATTATAAGCAGTTAAGAAAGTCCATACAGCACCTAGAGTATTTTGCTCAGAGATTTCTTCTACTAAATATTCTATTTCATTGCCTTTAAATTCTGCCTTCTTCAAAGCAGTGGGACACAAACACAATTCAACCAAGTTCTTTGCCATTGTATAACAAGAATGGCCTTTCCTCCAGTTTCTAATAAGATATTATTTATTTTTGTATAAGACCTTATCCAAATGGTCTTTACTGTCCATATTTCTACCAACATTCTATTCACTACCACTTAGATTATCTCTAAGACTGAGGCTTTCTTTATAGCCGTCCTCTTCTAAGCCCTCACCTGAATCATCTTTAATGCTGTGTTCATAGCAATATGGGCCTTTTCCAGCATTCACTTCAAAACTATTCCAGCCTGTACCCATTACCCAGTTTCAAAGCCACTTCCCCATTTTCAGGTATTTGTTATAGTAACACCCCTTTCTTGGTACCAATTTCTGTCTTAGTCCATTTGTGCAGCTATAACAAAATGTCACAGACTGGGTAATTTATAAACAATAGAAATGTATTTCTTATAGTTCTGGAAGCCGGAAAATCCGGATCAAGGCACCAGCAGGATTGGTGTCTGGTGAGTGCTGCTCTCTGCTTTTGAGATGGCATCTTTTTGCTACATCCTCCATAGGGAAGGAAAACTAAGTCTTCACATGGTGGAAGAGCAGAAGACAGTGAACCCATTTTCTGAATGCCCCTCCCCCACCTTTTTTTTTTTTTTTTTTTTTGAGACAGAGTGTCACTCTGTTGCCCAGGCTGGAGTACAGTGGTGCGATCTCAGCTCACCGCAACCTCTGCCTCCCGGGTTCAAGCAATTCTCCTGCCTCGGCCTCCTGAGTGGCTGGGATTATAGGCAGGTGCAACCACGCCCAGATAATTTTTGTATTTTTTTTAGTAGAGATGGGGTTTCATCAACATGGTCAGGCTGGTCTTGAACTCCTGACCTCAAGTGATCCACCGACCTCAGCTTCCCAAACTGTTGGGATTACAGGCGTGAGCCACCGCGCCTGGCACCTGGAGCCCTTTCCTAAGGGCCCTACTCCCATTCATGAGGGTTCTGCCCTCATGACTTATTATTTCTTAAAGGCCCACCTCTTAATTCTATTATATTATTATTAACTTATGTAAGTTTCAACATTTGAATTTAGGGGAACACGTTCAGTCCATAGTGAGGGGAGAGTCTGTGCACTCTTACATGGCTACTCCAGAAAAAAAAAAAAAAAAACTCACTCAACTCTCTAATCACCCAGCCTTCCTCAGGCAGCAGTTCCCTTATTTGCTTCCTAGCAGTCCTTCCAAACTCTAACAACAGTGGTGGTTTATCTGTGCCAATCTCATGTCTGATGCCAACTGTAGCATTTCAGGTAGTGGAAGGAGTGAGTACACTCAAACACAGTAGAGTTCCTTGCTTAATTGTAAATGTGGAATCTTTTGAGAGTGAGGTGACCACCCATGACTGGAATAGGTACAGTGAATCTCAGGATAGCTTTTGCTAACCCCATTTTCTGATGACACTTTGCTAGGCTGTAGCCCTTATGTACTTGGGACCTAGGTCACTATTCCAAAAGAATTTCACTAATAGCTTCTGATTAAGAGAATGTTTACAAGCATTGGATTTACATCTGCATTTTTTTCAAAGATAGAAAGTTGTCAGTGCTCAGATGTCCATGAAATTATTCTTTTGCCAAGCTTTTCAGCATTCTGGAAATCCACAGTGCTCCTCACATTTTCTGTTGGGATACTAAGGTTTTGTTATGTATTATTGGCATTATCTCTATAGAATAAGAATATTACGTCTTTGAATATATGTTGAAATAGTTTTGCGTGGTTTGTCATTGACTATTCTTAAAATGAGTTTTATTAGAGTACAATTTATATATAATAATAAAGTATCTGGGCGCAGTGGCCCATGCCTGTAATACCAGTGCTTTGGGAGGGTGAGACAGGAGGGTCTCTTGAGCCCAGGGGTTCAAGACCAGACCTGGCAACATAATGAGACCCTATCTGTACAAAAAATTAGCCAGGCATGGTGGCATACACCTGTAATCCCAGCTATTCAGGAGGCTGAGTTCAGAGGATTGCTTGGGAGATGGAGGCTGCAGTGAGCCCTGGTCGCACCACTGTATTCCAGTCTGAGCAACAGAGCAAGACCTTGTCTCAAAAAATAAAGAATTTATATATATAATATACTCACTGAGTTCATTGAATTTTGATAAATGTATTCAACTATATAAACCATCACAATCATGATATGAACATTTCTTTCATTCCTTCGCCCCCACCAAAAAAAAATTCCCTCTTGCTTGCCCACCTTCATCCCCAGAGAACTACTTTCTGTCTGCTTTCTGGCACTACAGATTAGTTTTGCTTTTGCTGGAAATTGATTAAATGCAATTATTGTAATATGTGCTCTTTTTGTGTCTAGCTTCTTTAATTCAGCATGATGTTTTTGAGCCTTATCCGCATCATGCTGAATTAAAGAAGAACATTGTACATGTTCTTTTTTTGTTGATTTGTATTTCATTTTATGGATGTACCACAATTTGCTCATCTATTAACCTGTTGGATATTTGGGCTATTTCCAGTTTGGGGAAATTATGAGTAGAGCTGTTATGAACATTTATATATAAGTCTTTGTGTATTATCTTAATTTCTTTTGGGTAACACCTTAGAGTAGAATTATTGGGTTGCCCAGTAAGTGTCTTTATAAGAAAGAAGTAACTTCAAAAGAAACTTCTGTACAGTTTTTCAAAGTGATTGTATCAGCCAGATGCAATGGCTCACGCCTGTAATCCCAGCACTTTGGGAGGCTGAGGCGGGTGGATCACATGAAGTCAGGAGTTTGAGACCAGCCTGACCAACATGGTGAAACCTTGTCTCTACAAAAAAAATTTAAAAATTAGCCAGGCCTGGTGGCACATGCCTGTAAGCCCAGCTACTTGGGAGGCTGAGGCAGGAGAATCGCTTGAACCTGGGAGGCGGAGGTTGCAGTGAGCTGAGATCATGCCGCTACACTCCAGCCTGGGTGACAGAGTGAAACTCTATCTCAAGAAAAAAAAAAAAGTGATTGTACCATTTTGCTTTTCCACCAGCTTTGTTTGGCAGTTCAAGTTGCTCTATAATCTTGCTAACAGTGGTGCTGTCAGTCTTTATAATTTAAGTTATTCTTGTGTGTGTGCAGTGGCATGTCATTGTCATTTAGTTCTCATTTTCTGAATGACTAGTGAAGCACATTTTTTATATGCTTATTGGCCTCGTTAAGAAACAGAACATTTTCAGTATCCCAGAAACCTTTCTCATATTCCCTTCCAGTGACTACTACACACCCCACTCCCCAAAGACTAACCACCATCTGACTTCTAATAGCATAGTTTCCCTGTTTACGTACTTTATATAAAATGAATAATACAGGACTCTTCTGCCTTCTTTTGCTCATCATTATATTTATGGGACTTGTCCATATTATATTTATGGGACTTGTGCAAAATGAGATTGTTCATTCTCATTTTGTGAATATATAACAATCTATCCATTGATGGGTGTTTGAGCAATCTCAAATTTTTAGCTACCACAAATAGTGCTTCTGTGAACACTCTTGTATATCTTTTGGTGGACACTTGTATGTGTTTTTGTTGGGCATACAACTAGGAGTGGAATTAATGAGTTATAGGGCAGCGCTTCTCAAACATTAACATGCATATGAATTATCTGGGCTCTTATTAAAATGTTGATTGTGAATCACCAGGTCTGGGATGTAGTCTGAAATTTTGCATTTCTAGCAAACTCTTGATGATGCCGATTTTACTCATCTATGAACACACTTTGAGGGACAAAGTCATAGAGTATGCTTTGGTAGGTATTGCTGGAGTTTTGCAGAGTTATTCTGCTCAATTTATACTCTTACAAATAATGCATGAGAGTTCTCCACATTCTTGGCTATACATTCCTGATATTTTCTTTTTAGCCGTTTTGGTAGGTTTTCATTTATATTTTCATAATTAATAGTGAGTTTGAACACTTTTCCTTATGTTTATTGGCCAGCTGGATATCCTCTTTTGTGAAGTATCTGTTGCAATCTTCTGCACAATTTTCTCTTGGGTTATCTTTGTGTAGTTTTTATTTCTGCCATTTTTTTACTCTTCTTTTATTTTATTTTTTATTTTTATTTATTTATTTTTTTTGAGACAGGGTCTCACTCTGACACTCTGGCTGGAGTGCAGTGGTGTGATCACTGCTGACTGCAGCCTTGAATTCCTGGGCTCAAGAAATCTTCCAGCCTCAGCCTCCCAAGTAGCTGGGACTATAGGCACATATGCCAACACACCCAGCTAATATTTCTAATTTTTAGTAGAGATGAGATCTCACCGTATTGCCCAGGCAGCTGCTTATTCTTTTATTTCTTCAAGCTCCTTGTTTATTTATTCTTTACTCTTAGCAAAATCTCTGACTGTTGCTTATTATCTGATCTTTACTCTCTTGTTTCAAAGAATCTGCATTTTTTTGAATTTATTTAGTTTTTTTGTGGTGCAATTTTAATTAAAATTTACTTCTATTTCCAGTTTTGTTTGTTTTCAAAACTATGCCCTTTTCTGTATCTTGAGGGTTAAGTTTTCCCCTTTCATTTTGTTGCAGAATGTTTTCATAGATCTATTATTATTTTTTCTTTTTTTCTTCTTTTTATTTTATTCATCCTCATGCATGGAGATGTCTCATATGTAGAGGCCTGAGGGTGGATTCATCTGCAATAACCTCACTGTCCTTAGAAACTAATAGTTTCCTTTCAAATATTACATAAGAGACCTGGCTAATATAAGTTTACATTTCTGTTCATTGATCTAGAAGCCTGAGAGGAGTGAACTTAGAGCCTGTCCTAGCAAAGGAGTTATCTCTAATTTCTTCTGTAAGGAATCAGTTTTTTGCTAGCCACAATGCCAGTTGAATACTGTAGTTATTCATCCACCCTTCTGGTATATCTGCCTATTATTTCTCACACAAATTTTTTATTTCTCCAGTTATTATCTGGTATGCTGCATTACACATTCTAGGGCACAGTTATTTCAGATGATCTTGATTAGTAGTGGTGAAACAGATTCCAGATGAGGGCTTTCTTATTTTTTCTATGGCTCCCCTATTCAGTAGCTCTTGCCCCTCTTGGTAATGGTGTTTCTGCCGGTGTCTTCTCTTTCTCTCTGAGTCACAGAACTCCTTTCTCAGGAAGGTGCGTCACTAGTTGGCTCTTGGCATCTTTCTTCCATCACAATACCATGTCTTGCATAAATTCTTCAACAGTTTTGTCATATGAATGGCATCTATTCCTAGTTTCTAGTATTGATATAGTTCTCTACTATTTTATATTTGTTTTGGCATTTTCATTTTGATAAGATGAAGGTATGAGTTAAAAGTTCAAGATACACCCGGGAGGCAGAGATTGCAGTGAGCCGAGATCTCGCTACTGAACTCCAGCCTGGTGACCTGTCTCTACTAATAATACAAAAATTAGCCAGGTGTGGTATCATGCACCTGTAGTCCCAGCTACTTGGGAGGCTGAGGCAAGAGAATCATTTGAACCCGGGAGGTGGAGGTTGCAGTGAGCCCAGATCATGCCACTTCCCTCCAGCCTGGGTGACAGAACAAGACCCTGTCTCAAAAAAAAAAAAAAAAAATTGAAGATATTTTCTTACCTCGAAGTCTAAAACCCTTTAAATTATTTTTCTTTTTTTCTAAAATGCTTTAAGTATTAAAAAGAAATGTACCTTTTCTCACTATAGGATAACAGTTATGCAGCTTTCTGTGAGGTTTGGTTGTTCATGGTATCCCAGATGATGTTACATTTTTGCAATTGGTTGATATGCTATAAGTGGGCCAGAATATCCAAATATACATCAAGAACATTTATGTAGATGTAAATAATTCACTTTCTATAGTGGATCAGACAGATGAGACACTCTAATTGGGTAGCTAAAATGGAGATCTTTGACCTAAGCCTTGTTATACTAAGTGTTTAATGGAAAGTTAGCATATATATCTAGCTTCACTAATATGGTAATAGCTCTGATAGGGACCCGAAGGGCTTATCTAGCCTGGTTTGCTTTTAAAACTGCAATTACACTTTTGTTTTGTTGCACTTACATTGTGACTTTTATATGAATTTCTTGTCTCTCTTTCATTAGGGACTAATTCCCGACAATTTTTAAAAGAGATTCTGCTTTATATTTAGTATGAAAATCTTAAGCATGTGAAGCCAGTAATACCATTTTATTTCTTCTCCTCATCTTTTCTCTTCTCTCTAAAGTGAGTCATGACTTTGGAATAATCTTTTGAAAGGGTACTAACTACTCACAAAGAGTAATTTTGACACTTTAAACCTAACTGCCTTTCCCACCCTTCTTTTTTCATTTCCTAGCATATTGGAGTCAAAGACATTTGCCAGATTGTGTAGACTGTCTTTATTTTTAGAGCTCTTGTTTACTTTACTAGATTTGTAGTTTCGAAAAAAAAGTACCTCTTCGGGGCTTAGTTCTGGTTGGTTCCTTTTGGGTATGTTGAAAGTTTGCATCAATATGTAGCTTACTAGTTATCTCTGATATGTTCTATCCTCAGTGTCATAACCCGAAACAAAACATAAATACCACAGTCTTAAAATATTTTGCACTGCCAGTCTTAAAAAAAAAAAAAAAAGCAGAGAACTTTTTTTTTTTGCTGCGACAAATAAGTCTTGATTTAATTTATATCCCTATTTATCATCTTATCAAATTACAGGCATAAGAAGCTTAGTTATAGTACTTAGCCAGACCTCTAGATTCCTTCTTTTATTAAGAGGCTATAGAATTTAGGGTCTTTTCAAAAACACATCTTTGGTATAAGATTTTTTTCTCACAGTATTCCATTAAGTCTGTACTAGGTTCAATTGGATTAGCTTTACTTGGATTCCTTTAAAATAGTAAATCTTCTTATTGTTGGAGAAAAATTGTTATTTTTTATATCACTGATCATTAATGAAAGGGAAATGAGCACATTTTACTATGACTATTACTAATTAAACTCTTCTTAAATCTTTAATATTTGGGAATATTTAATCCTTCAGTGGACCTTATTGAGCAGATAAAATTTACACACTTGAAACAAAGAAAATGCAGTTCCAAAAGATGGGAAAGATGCTCTAGCAGCATAGTATTTTTTTATTTAAACTTTTTATTTAGAAATAGTTTCAGATTTATAAAAAAGTTGGCTGGGTGCGGTGGCTCACGGCTGTAATCCCAGCATTTTGGGAGGCCGAGGCAGGCGGATCACGAGGTCAAGAGATTGAGACCATCCTGGCAAACATGGTGAAACCCCATCTCTACTAAAAATACAAAAATTAGTTGAGTGTGGTGGTGAACATCTGTGGTCCCAGCTACTCGGGAGGCTGAAGCAGGAGAAATGCTTGAACCCGGGAGGCAGAGGTTGCAGTGAGCTGAGATCGTGCCACTGCAAATTCAGCCTGGTGACAGAGCGAGACTCCTTCTCAAAAAAAAAAAAAAAAAAAAGTTGCAAAAGTAGGCCAAGCGCGTAATCCCAGCACTTTGGGAGGCCAAGGTGGGCATATCACTTGAGATCTGGAGACCACCCTGGCCAACATGGCAAAACCTCATTTCTACAAAAAACACAAAAATTAGCCAGACGTGGTGGCGGACACCTGTAATCCCAGCTACTTGGGAGGCTGAGGCAGGAGAATTGTTTGAATCTGGGAGGTGGAGGTTGCAGTGAGCTGAGATCACGCAACTGCACTCCAGGCTGGATGACACGGTGAGACTCCATCCAAAAAAAAAAAAAAAAAAAAAATTGCAAACATAGTATAAGGAATGTGTTTATACCATTCACCCAGCTTTCCCAAATGTTAACATTTAGCATAGAATGGTAATCCAAACCAGGAAGTTAACACTAACACAATACTACTAACTGATCTACAGACCTTATTCAAAATTTGAAGTTGTCATACTGTGTTTTTTGCTGGTTCAGGATCTAACCTAGGATTCCACGTTGCATTTAGTTTTTATGTCTTCTTGGGTTCCTCCCATCTGGGATAGCTCCTCAGTCTTTATTATTATTATTTTTAATAACTTTGACACTTTTGAAGAGTACTAGCCAGTTACCTTGTGAAGTGTCTCTGAAAGACAGAAGAGATGTTCAGTTCATTATCTCAGGAGGTATATGATATTGATATATCTTGTTACTAGTAATGTTAACCTTGATCACTTGGTTAAGGTGATATCTGCCAGTTTGCTCCATTGTAGTTACTCCTTTTCCCTTTGTAATTAACAACTATGTTGCCAGAAGATATTTTGAAGTATGAAAATACCTTCTTTCTCACAATACTCTTGTCCACTAATTTTAGCATCAATTGGTGATTTTTGCCTGCAACAGTTACTGCTCTGGTGTTTGCCAGATGGCAATTTCCTATTTCTGTGATTCCTTCTGCATGTACTAATTGGAATTCTACTGTAATAAAGGGCTGTCCCTTTTCCCTTATTTATTTATGTATTTATTTGATTCTATCAGTATGGACTCATAGATGCTCACTTCATTCTGTAGGTTATCCATCACTATCATTATCTATCACTATCACTAATCTCCCACTGATCACTTTTCTTTAGTCTTTTAGTCTCTAGCAGCATGCTATCAGTTAGAATATCAGGGTTCTTACTCTAACTTCCTATGTGCCATGAAATTCACCTTTAGGCAAAATATTCAACTATTGTTACCCTGAGTGCCCTCTCTCATAAAATGGGAATAATACCTGCTTGTGGTATATAAATAGATTTGTAAACTATAGAATGTGACACATATAGTAATATTGTCATTATTTTGTTGCTAAATGCCACAGTAGGTATTCAGAGAACAGGGGCTGTTTTCAGGGGCTGACTTAAGAATTAATTCTTTTAGAGTGTCCACTTATTTCTATAGGGAGGCCCAAGAATGAAAGTGGAGAGGAACAGTTGTATGGAGATGAAAGGCAGAAGGAAGCCAAAAGTAAGTCACAGAAACACAGAGCAGCATTTATTTTCACATTCTGCTGTGTACAGTAAATAATTACTGAATTCCCTAGAATATCATGCAATAGTAATCTATTTCTTTGACTATTAGTTTTGAAAATTCCCTTGTTTCATGTAACAAAATATTTTTAAATTAAATGTGGCATATGAAAACAACATTAACTTAATTTTTCCTGAACCTCAAGCTATTGTTTGATTTGGAAATGTTATCTCTGGTGTACTTTAAGGATGTGTGAAGCACACAAAACCATAAGGTGTTATGAATGTTATTACTCTTGTTTTTTTTTCCGAGTTTGCTTTGTGAGTCTTTTTAGATACCTATGACAATACTGTGTACAGAAGTCCTTGATGTGACTTTTTCCTCATTAAATTTCTGAATCAATACATACATCCACTGCCCGAGATCATTTGTTTCTCCATCCTCTTTGCTGTAGGTATTTGGAGGATCTGTTGAATGCTAAGTTTGTGATTTAAGGTAGGGGTGTGTGTGTGTGTGTGTTTCCTTTTTTATGTTTTATTTTGTCTTTGGGGATGAGAGTTTTATTTCTTCCTATCACAACAATTGGGCAAAAAATAGTAGACTAAACTGCTAAGTAGGTCGACCTGCCTGAGCACCATGAGGTGGCAAATTCTAATAAGATTTCCTGACTTCAGCAGTTATCAGTGATGGGAACAGGGAGTAGAAATAGCAGTATTTGAACTTCAAATATCCAGGGAAGAATAAATGAGTTTCTGCTTTGTTCAACATTTGTAACTAAAGAAACATTTTACACCTTTTTCTATTTCATTTTAATGAATATTACCAAATAAAGGCATGAAACCAGAATTAAAGAATAAGATCACAGTAAATTATTATATTAATGGATTTAGGCTGTGTAGTAGGCACCTTCTGTGTTCTCTAATACAGTAAAAGATTAGAAATAGCCTTGCCTCCTTGTTGCATATGTGTATAAAAGTGAACGTTAGGCGTTGAAGCTATTAAGGGATACTATTTTGTGTCAGTTATTTTGGAGATGGATGTTTCGTAAAATCCTCTTAGACATTAAAATCAACAAATGCTGTGAATGAACTTCAGACCTTTGGCTTTAGCTTAGCTTTTGGTCATAGGTTGGAATTTCATTTTTTGTTGTTGTTGTTGGTCTTTGGCTACTGACTTGTTTGCAGAATGGTGCTCAGCCAAACTCTTCCCCATGTCATTGGTCTACCAAGTATCTTAAAACTCTCCAGATAACAATGGCAAGCGCATTGGGCACTGTAAAGAAACACCTCTTAAGGCGTTAACACTTCTGAATGAATTACTCCGATTCCTTTAGGTTGGTGCAAAAGTAATTGTGATTTTGCCAGCAGAAAGTGCAATTACTTTTGCACCAATCTCATAATTGACCTGAAACCAGTTATGAGGAGGCAAGTATTATGGAAAAATATTTTTCATCCCTGCAAGGTCATGTGGAGAGTGTTTTAAATAGCAAAGTCAAGTACTTATTCACCAGAATCCACTTTGATCACTTGCTGTCTAATTAGTCTTTTGTGTTAAATCTTTCAGTTTGGTTGAGGGACAACAGGGTAGTTTTTGACAAATCATATTAAAACCAAGTAGTTTTAACATTTGAGTTCCCTACATCTTTATTACCATTACCTCAGTTTAGTCCTCATTATCTCTTGTCAGGGTTACTACTGTAATCTCCCACTGATCACTTTCCTTAGTCTCTTATTAAGTCTGTACTAATATCTGAATAATCATTTAAAAATACAAGTCTGGTCAGATAATTTTCTTGCTTCCAGTTTCTTCAAAGCTCCCAATCGCCTTAGAATAAAACCAGGCTTTCTTAGCATGGAATGCAAGGATCTTAGTGATCTAGTCATGGCCTGACTTTTCAGTCCTGTTTCCTTACAACTTCCCCCAAATGACTTGTGGGTCCCTGAAAACTCTGCAGTTTTGCTTTTCACCCTTGCTTTTAATGTTTCTCTGCTTGGCGTGTTATTGTCTTACTGACTAGCTCCTATCCATGCTTTAAGACACAATTTAAATTTTAGAAACTTTTAATTATGGATATTGTCCAAACATACACAGAAGTAGAGAGAATAATATAATAAACCCCATGCATCCATCACCCAACTTTAGAGTATCATTTTGCAAATTTTTCAACCATGATTTTTTTTTCCAACTCAGTCTTCACTGGAGTCCTCCATGACCTCTCTAAGCAAAGTGAGCCACTCTTTTCCTGTGTTCTCTTTAGCACCTTGACCATCCTGCTATTAGAATGCCTGCAAATATAATTCCTCATTTACCTGTCTCTCCCTCTACAACGTGAATCCTTTAGGGTAGGTACCAAGCTCTTTTCACCTGTTCTCTATGCCTAACATAGATGCCAGCACATCATAGGTGTTAAATATATGTGAATGAAAGTAATAACCTCTTATCTTCTTCATCCCCACTTGCTGTCACCCTTTCCTTCCTTCACAGAAATAGCAAAAAAAGAAAAAAAAAACTTGTTTCCCCAAAGAAACCAGATACGACAAAAGAGTGTGTTATGTATGCACATGTGCATTTATTTTTACTTTTTCAAGAAAGGCAAAACTAGTCTATGGTGATAGAAGTCAGGATAGCAGTACCTTTGGCAGCAGGTGAGGTGGAGGCATTGTTCACTGGGGAGAGATCACGCATGGAGGAGCCTTCTAGGTTCTAGAAATGTTCTATCTTAATCTGGATGGTGGTTAAATATATGTGTGTATAAAAATGTATCAAGTGGTAAAGTTAAGATATGTGTATAATACTTTGCTATATATAAGTTACAGCTCATTTTTTAAATGTCTGTTTGTTTTTTAAAGCCTGTTCTCTTCAATTATTGTTTGTTTTTTTTTTTCACTGCTGATAACATCATTTTCTTGATTACCCAAATTGCAAAACTGGGAGTTTCTCCAGACTTCTCCCACTCCCTCCTCTGAACTCTGATGAATCCATTTTATAAATAGCATTTGATCTTTCCCTTCTTATTCATCCTTAGAACCTCTGCCCCCAGGATATGGACCAGCCTGTGATGGGCCCACTTTGTGTCAGGTGTCCCCATGGTCTTATGTATTTAGGGAGGAGTCATCTGGCTTACTACCCACTTAACAGGAGTTGTGAGTGGGACATGGCTCAAAGGCCTTGTTTGGGAAGGCAGTGATTCACATCACTTATATACAGTATGTGAGAATTTAAGGCATATCCATTAAGCCATTTTTAGTACCTAGATAAGTGTATCCATGTAAATGAGGTTATGATATTTGAAGTAAAATAACACAATTTTTGCTAACTGTATATTTTATTGCAGCACATCTATGAAGGTGTGCCATTCAATCTCATTGGATAAATGTTAACTAAAGTTTAAAAGAAACAAGTTTTTATTACATGTAGTGTGGAAACATGTAGCACAATTTAAGGCAAGGTGCATTTTACCTAAGTATCCCTTGTCATTCTTCTTCTATTGAAGGAAAGGTGGTAAAAATAAAAAGCCATAGGAAGGTTCCAAATGGTGATAAGAGTTTATCCTGTGAGCCTTTTCCAGTTTTATCAGCAGCAGCAGCAGCATTATTATTTTAGGCAGAGTCTCGCTCTGTCTCCCAGGCTGGAGTGCAGTGGCACCATCTCAGCTCACTGCAGCCTCCACCTCCCAGGTTCAAGAGAGTCTCATGTCTCAGCCTCCAAAGTAGCTGGAATAACAGGTATGTGCCACCACACCCAACTAATTTTTGTATTTTTAGTAGAGCTGGGGTTTCGTCATGTTGGCCAGGCTGGTCTCCGTCTCCTGACCTCAATTGATCCACTCACCTCAGTCTCCCAAAGTGCTAGGATTACAGGTGTGAGCCACCATGCCTGGCCACCAGTTTTATTATTAAAGAAGGACAGAATTGACTCACTTTTAAGCAAGCTGATTTTATGTTTGATTCTTGAGAATAAATGTCTCATCAAATAATCAGAACAGATACAAAGATGCAACAATCAGAACAGTGAATACTTAAATGTGTGCAGTTCCTGAGTAGAGTTTATTTTCTTATGTAATGACATTAAGATCATATTCTTCTGAAAATAAACTCAGTATTTAAGAGAGTTGCATTGTGGGAAATGCAACTGAAAGAGTTATGAGCTGGGCACAGTGGCTCTCGCCTGTAATCCCAGCACTTGAGGAGGCTGAGGCTGGAGATAGCTTGAGCCCAGGAGTTGGAGGCTGCAGTGAGCTATGACCACGCCACTGCACTCCAGCCTGGGCAACAGAGCAAGATCTTGTCTCTTAAAAAAAAAAAAATGACAGAATGCCAGGAATTTTAGATACAGAATGTAACATTTGTTTACTTTGTATTCTTCATATCATTGTTAAATAACACATCTTATAGAAAAAAACAAAAATATAAAAGCTGAGGATTAAATTTCCATGGTGACATCACCTTATTACACTACAGTTGATCCTTCAGCAATGCAGGGGTTAGGGGCACCAACCCCTTGCGCAGCTGAAAATTCAGGTATAAATTTTGACTCACTGAAACGTAACTAATAGCCTACCGTTGACTGCCTTACCAGTAAAATAATTTTTAACACATATTTTCTATGTTACATGTATTACATACTGTATTCTTATGATAAATTAAGATAGAGAAAATAATCATAAGGAAGAGAAAATATATTTACTTTTTATTAAGTGGAAGTGGATCATCATAAAGGTCTTCATTGTCATCATCTTCATATTGAATAGGCTGAGGAGGAGGAGTAAGAGGAGGGATTGGTTTTGCTGTCTTATGGGTGGCAGAGGCAGAAGAAAATCTGCCTATACATGGACCTGCACAGTTCAAACCTGTGTTGTTGAAGGGTCACATGTAATTAGTTTTAGATTCCATTTAAGTAAGTTTTAGTGCTAAAATTGTTCAGAGCATAAATATTTGAAAATTGTATGTTGATTTTATGGAACCTGGCACATTCTTTAGAATCCTGTTACCTCCAAAACTTATTTGTAGGCTATTATTTGCATAAAGGACAATATTTTTCTATGCATGCTTCAATTCTTACTGAATTGATTGCATTGATTAGCGAAATACAGATTAAAACCCCAATGAGATACCACTACATATCTATTAGAATGGCCAAGATTAAATGAACTATAATACAACTGTTTGCAAGGATGCAGAATAAATGGAGCTGTCATGCTTTGCTGTTGGAAATGCAAAAGGATACAGCCACTTGGCAAAAAATTTAGCAATATTTTGTAAAGTTAAATAGTCACTTACCATATGACCCAGCAATAAAGGCTCTTAGGTATTTATTCAAGAGAAATAAGTTACTTTCACACAAAAATTGGTTCACAAATGCTTACAGCAGTTTTATTCATTATCACGCCAAACTGGAAACAATCCAGTTCATACGTTCCCCAGTGTTTCAACTGAGTTGTGGCACACAACTCATAGAACTGTATACTAAAAAGGGTGAGTTTTACTGTATGTTTATACCTCAACTTTTATTGAGGTATAACTTATACTTCAATAAATCTGACTTAAATTTTTTCCATATCTTTTAAGGATGTAACTGAAATATTTACAGGAAAAAAAAGTGATACAATACCTGGGATTTGCTTCAAAATTATCTGGCAGTAGAGATAGGGATAAAATAAGATTGATCATGAATAAATTATAGTTACATTATGGGGTGGGTACATGGATGTTCATTTTATTTTTCTCTCTACTTTCATACATGCTTGAAATAAGCAACATTAAAACAAATTACAGGTTATCTGGCAGATGTGAAATGGGATCTCATGTTTTAAAATTTTATTTTCCTGTTTATAATGAGTTTTAGCATCTTTTCATATTGGCAATTTGGGTTTCCTCATTTATGAATTTTTGTTTTTGTCCTGTGCCCATTTTCCTACTAGCTTGTTTGGCTTTTACTTATTGATTTTAGACCTTTATATATTCTGGATACCAGTCCTTTGCCAATTACACAGGTTGTAAATCTTTTTTCCCAGTCTGTTATTGGCTTTTCAATTAGTTTATGTTAGCTTTTGTTGTATATAAGTTTTAAATTTTTATGTAGATGGATTATGAACCTATTTATTTATGCTTTTATATCTTAGAAATTCTCCCATAGGAATTTTTTTTTTTTTTTTTTTTTTGAGATGGGAGTCTTGCTCTGTCGCCCAGGCTGGAGCACAGTGGTGCAATCTTGGCTCACTGCAACCTCTGCCTCTCAGGTTCAAGCGATTCTCCTGCCTCAGTCTCCCGAGTAGCTGGTACTACAGGCACGCACCACCATGCCCAGCTAATTTTTGTATTTTTAGTAGAGACGGGGTTTCACCATGTTGGCCAGATGGTCTCGATCTCAACCTCGTGATCGCCCTCCTCAGCCTCCCAAAGTGCTGGGATTACAGGCGTGAGCCACTGCGCCCGGCCTGAAATATTTTTATATTTCTTTGTTTTTCACATTTCTCTAACCCTTCTGGAATTTATCTTTTTGTATAGGAATTCAATATTTTTTTCATATTGATTACCAGTTGTCCTTATACTAACCTTTCCTACTGATTTGGAATGCAACCTACAGTTCTTTACCACTGGGCTCCCTACTGATGTTGGATCCCTTGCTGGACCATGTTCTTGTTTGGCAAGAGGAATCCTAGCCCCTCCTTCCTGCCCATATGATCAGAAGTTGCTTTTTCTCCTCTGGGTTTCTTTAGGAGTAGTTACAGATTTATGCTGCTTTGGCTTTGCTTCTCTTCCAGGTTTGGAAATGGGTCATTTTAAACTTTTTCTCAGGAATATACTTGGTGGAGGTTGGGGTAGAGAGGAGCAGGCAGGCTCAAGCTACAGATTTTATATGTTGAACTGGTTTGGAATGAGTCTTTTAAATTATTTTTGTTACTTATTTAAAAAATTGACTATTCATGAATTATAAGTTGTATAAAAAATTTTGTGGGTTTTGTTTTAATGGGTTTTGTTTAAAAATATAGACGTTTTATTGGATTCTATTTTAATTTGGGTTAAGAAACCCTGAACCTTGGGTTGCTTAAATTTCTGCAATAATAAACTTGCATCCTCTTCTCTAGCCAAACTAAATTACATTCTATTCCTTGTTCATGCCATGTTCCTCTATTCCTCTGTACCTTTGCATTTGCTGTCCTCACAAGTGACCTTTTTTTTCCTTATCTGCTTGGGAAACATGTACATGTTTCTGTTTATCTTCTTCACTAGTCTGTGAGCTCTTACTATGTCTTATTTATCTTTTAATCCCATTAACTGTGCACAGCACCTAAAATGTAGTCAGTGCCCTGTAAATGTTTATGTGCAACCTTAGATTCACTATGTTTGTGATGTTCTTCATGTATAAAAGTTTTAAACCTTTTCTATAATTTAGTTTGACATTTGGTCAGTATAAATTTACCAGTTTCACACATGTGGATTGTTATTGGTCAGGCTCTACCATGTGTACTCAACCTGTTGGCCCCTAATTTGCTAAATCCACCAAGATTCTTATGAAAACAGTTTTTTGTCCAATTGGCCCGTATGTAGATTTTTCTACCCATCCCTTTGGCACAAGCTAGTTAGGATGCTTTTCTGTTCTACCAATGCCCTTTCCCCTGTGTAGGGCCTTTTCTTATCCAACATTCAACTGCACTTCTCCTTCCTTTTTTTTTTTGTTTTTGAGATGGAGTCTCGCTCTGTCGCCCAGGCTGGAGGGCAGTGGTGCGATCTCCGCTCACTGCAAGCTCTGCCTCCTGGGTTCACGCCATTCTCCTGCCTCAGCCTCCTGAGTAGCTGGGACTACAGGCGCCCGCCACCATGCCCGGCTAATTTTTTGTATGTTTTAGTAGAGACAGGATTTCACCGTGTTAGCCAGGATGGTCTCGATTTCCTGACCTCGTGATCCGCCTGCCTCGGCCTCCCAAAGTGCTGGGATTACAGGCGTGAGCCACCGCGCCCGGCCTGCACTTCTCCTTCTTACCCTGGTTATAGTTGGTAGAACATTTCCTGATTACACCCTGATTATTGTAGCTATTGTGATGTCATGCTCTTAGTTTGAAAGGCTCTCTTGTTTTTATTCCTACTAATGGAGCGGTTGAAGAGGGCACGCCTGACAAGTGTGGTCTGCAGAGCACATCCTTTCTGAACTGACAGGAATGGAGATGCCCCCTGCTTTTTTTTTCCTTTTTGTAAACAAATGTTTTCATATTGATTTAGCCATTTTATACAGAAAGCTTCTATAAAATGTTATTATTACTTATTTATGGAATAGGCTCCATAAATGAAAGGTTAAAAAAAGCTTTGTTATTTCTTAGAAGATAAAAGCTTTACTTTTTTTGTATCTGATCTTTTATCACATATATTTTCTAATAATGGAAGATAGTGAGAACTGAGAAATAGGTTCTGAGTTGTGACCCTTCAATTTTTTAAAAGCTCTGTTATCATGTTGTTTTGGTTCTGCTTTTAATGTCACTTAGTATTGTCTAAACTGTACTGAAATAGCAAGAGGTGGCATTATACCTAACTCAGCTGGTTCACTGTGCTGTTATAATTACTACTACTTATGAAATCTAAAAATTGAAAGTTTAAAGAGATGCCTGCAGTGCTGATAAAACGTGGCTGAAGTGCCACTAGAAATGAATGCAAGTAGAAGTGCTATATATAATAATTCAGGAATTAGGTCAGAAATTGTTAACTATAAACAATGTAAATATGCTTGGTTTGCTGAGGATTATAGTTTAATGCAGCCATATATATGTTCATCAACACTAAGTGCAATCATTTGTAGAACCATTATTACAACTGTAAATCTTTTGGGGGGATAAATGTAAATGAATGAGTTTTATAAGTCTCATCTCTATACTCAAGAGGCAAATAACTCTATCAAACTTACAGGACCCTTTGAAGATTAAGAGCAATACAAGTCTGAGAGAAGGTACTTGTATAAATTTGTGTGCTGACATTCTGGCGTTAGAAAGGATTTTTAAATCAAAGAAAAGATCAACATATATTAACTACATAAAAGTAGAAAACTTTGGTATATCAAATAAAATCCATAGCCAACTAAAAAAAATTAAAGTCTTGAAGTGAAAAGGCCTTGTTAAATAAGATAGAAATGCTCAGAATCTATAAAAGAAAAGATTGATAAAGCTTGCTACATAAAAAAATTCAAAACTTTCTGCATGGAAAAAATACCATAAAGTTTTAAAAAAAGACAAATCAACTCAAGACTAAGTGTTCATTTCCTGTGTATATAAAGGATATCTACAATTAATAAGATAAATTATAACCCAATTAAAAATGGGCAAAGGATATAAACAGACTGTCCACAGAAGTGGAAACTATGTATATATAACTTAAATAAAAATATATCACATATACATTTTTGCTTGCACATGCATAGGGTACATCTAGAACAAGATTGTCCAACATGTGGGCCAGGATGGCTTTGAAAGCAGCCTAACACAAATTTGCAAACTTTCTCAAATTATGAGATTTTTTTTTTAAAGCTCATCAGCTGTCGTTAATGTTAGTGTATTTTATGTGTGGCCCAAGACAATTCTTCTTCCAAGGTGGCCCAGGGAAGCCAAAAGATTGGATACTCCTGATCTGGAGGCTTTATAAGAATTTGGTAAAATTGCAATGGTTATCCCTAGGGAGGGGACCTAGGTGGCTGGAGGACAGAAATGAGAAGAGGATTTACTCTCTAAAATATTTTTTACCTTTTGATTCTGTACATATGTATTAAATATTAAATAGACACTATATATGGGTACACATGTATGTGTACATGTATGTACACATATATAGTGTTTTATGTGTATATATGTATTTTTAGTGTTAAAAACCTAGAAACAATCTTTAGAGCACAGAATGACAAATTTTTGTTTTAACAAAGAGCTCACACAAATTAAAAGCAGCAACTTATAAATAAGTAAGCAAATGAACAAACAGTTCACAAAAAGAATGAATAAACAGACATACAGAAGTATGTTCAATCTGAGTAGCAATCAGAATGAAGCTTGGACATAACCTTCTCAGAAAGCCATTTCCAAGTACCTAGGGTCATGAATGAGTGGGTTTTATGAATCCTGTCTGTATAAACGAGGTGGATGCTAAGGTCAAGGTTAGCGCCATTTTTGGTGCATCCCTACAGCATCTTGTATTTGCTGTGTTGTGGCACTTAATCATAATCAGTGGCTTTTGTTGGTTGGTTGTTGTTCTTGTTTTCTGTCTTCAGCTCTAAACTACAAGCTCTCTGAGGTCAGAGATTATGTCTTCTGTTATTTTTTCCAAGTCTGCCATCACATCTGGCATCTGTTTGTTGAATGAATAAATGAATAGAGTAAATAGATAGTAATCAAAGGCATAGAAATTAAAGTAAAGTATTTTGGTTTATTTAATAAGGGAAATTAAATTTTAATATATTGTGTGTTGATAAAAATGTAATGAAGTTAGTATGTTCATTTACTGCTGGTGACATAGCACACTATTTTTCTAAAATGTTTTCTTCATCTGCCAGTATATATATCAAGACTACCCTCTACCACAGCACAGTTTCTAACCTTTGACCCAATTCTATTTCTCCAAATCTGTCTTAAGATAATTTAAGATACAAAAAAAGTATACATTTAAAAATGTCTGTCACAATGTTACTCCTAATAGGGATAAAATGGAAGTATTCATAATGGGCAACATTAAAGTAATGGTTTTTACAAATTGTTGGTTCTATATGATAGGCATTAAAAATTATAATCCTAACAAAAAGGTAGCAGTTTGAAAAAAACACTTGTGCTAAAATAATGTTAAGACAGCAAAATTCAGAATATAAGTATACTTTAATAACAATGATAAAATATAAAGAAAGACTAGAAGAAAATACTTTAAAAGGAGAAAACAGGAAGGTATATTTATCTGCTGTAATTGGAATAAGTTTAAGTACAGTGGCTAAGACTCCCTTCTCAAAAGTGCTCTAATGGGCACTACTGCCTTTAACACTCTGATTTTTTTTTTTTTTTTTTTTTTGAGACAAGGTCTCACTCTGTTGCCCTGTTGCCCAGGCTGGAGTGCAGTGATGCCATCATGGCTTACTGCAGCCTCAACCTCCTGTACTCAAGTGATCCTCCTGCCTCACCTTACAGAGTAGCTGAGACTATAGGCATGCACCACAATGCCTGGCTAATGTTTTGTAGAGATTGGGTGTCTCTCTGTTGCCCAGGCTAGTCTCAAACTCCTGCATCAAGCAACCCTCCCACCTTGGCCTCCCAAAGTGCTGGGATTACAGGCATGAGCCACCATGCCTAGCCAGATTTCTTTTTCTTTAGATATATTTAATACATCCAAATAACTTACTGTATTATCTTTTATCTTTTGGTAGGAGTCTGGGAGATTTCTCCAACAGAACAATCATATGATTATTTTTAAAATAAAAATGTTTACATATTCCAGCAAACATAATATCCATATTCTTACGGGTTGCTGCAGTTATTGTATTGGTGATGTTGCTTACAAATTTTCAAGGTATTTTGGCAGACAACTCTTGTGGGCTTTTACGGCCTGAATTGTGTCTCTGCCCATATTCATATGTTGAAGCCCTAGCCCACAAAGTGATGGTGTTTGGAAGTGGGGGCCTTTGGGAGGTAATTAGGTTTAGATGAAGTCATGAGAGTGGAGCCTGTGATGAGATTAGTGCTTTTATAAGAACAGGAAGAGAGAGAAATCTCTCTCCCTTCTCTTGGTGCATGCACTGAAGAAAGGCCATGTGTGAGCACACAGCAAGAAGGCAGCTGTCTACAAGCCAGGAAGCAAGCCGTCACCAGACACTGAACCTGCCAGTATCCTGATCTCAGAACTCCCAGCTTCCAGAAATGTGAGAAATGAAGTATCTGTTGTTTAAGCCACCCTGTCTCTGGTATTTGTTATGGCAGCTTCAACCGACTAAGATATGGGCTAACTTTTATGAATATGGGATGTGTTGAAGGCACATGATAGCTACTTTTATATTTTGCCCATAATCCATTTTACTAACAAGGAACTGAACATGAAGGCCAGTCTCTAGCTTTTTCTTTTTTTTTTTGGAGACAAAGTTTTGCTCTTGTCACCCAGGCTGGAGTGCAATGGCACAATCTCGGCTCACTGCAACCTCCGCCTCCCAGGTTCAAGCGATTCTCCTGCCACAGCCCCCCAATAGCTAGGATTACAAGCACCTGCCACCAGGCCCAGCTAATTTTTGTATTTTTAGTAGAGACAGGGTTTCACCATGTTGGCCAGGCTAGTCTCGAACTCCTGACCTCAGGTGATCTGCCCGCCTTGGCCTCCCAAAGTGCTGGAATTACAAGTGTGAGCCACCTTGCCTGGCCTCTAGCTTTTAACTATTAATAAAATTAAGGTTCTGATTGTTAGTGTTCTAAGCATCTGGGGGTTTTAGAAAGATACTCGCCACCAGCCTGAAAATAACCCACCAAGAACTTTTATGATCTTCAAAAGTCTAGAACAGAGAAACAAATTTCACACAGAGTTAAATGGTAAAAATCAAAGCCAAGGTATGGAAAGATCTCCCAAGGAGATAAGATTGCTCCCAGGCTGAGTCCTGAGAAGTAAATTGAGATAAGTCTGCAGAACCTTGGAGGTTGTATTGATGAATGCGGTACTCCATGCTATGAAGTAAGACAGCATTCTGGGCCAAGTCTTACTCAAAGAGAGGTGCTATAAAGCTATAAATGATTTTTATACTCTTGTTACCCAGGCTGAAGTGCAATGAAGCAGTCTCGGCTCCCTGCAACCTCTGCCTCCTGGGTTCAAGCAATTCTCCCGCCTCAACCTCCCGAGTAGCTGAGATTACAGGCTCCTGCCACCATGCCAGGCCTATTTTTTATTTTTAGTAGAGATGGGGTTTTACCATGTTGGCCAGGCTGGTCTTGAACTCCTGATCGGAGGTGATCTGCTGGCCTTGGCCTCCCAAAGTGCTGGGATTACAGGCATGAGCCACTGTGTCCAGCCATGTAAAGGATTTTTATATGCTCCAAAGTTGGAGTATTTTGTAAAACACTCCATCGATTTCATTCATCCCAAAATGTGTACTGGGGAAGGTGAGGAGGGAGTTGAGAGAACCTCACTAGGACACAGGCTTGTTCTGTGTCCGTAGACCCCTGTCTTAAGAGGTTTCAGGTCCTAGAATGTCTTTATGATTTCTTGGCTGTTTATGATCTTCAAGTCTTTTATTTAGCAATTAGGTATGCAAGTGTTTATATACTTCACCCTTCCCACTTCTTTGTAGGTCATATAAAAGATTTAGTTTTTAGCTTGAGAGAAATAGGAAGCTATTGAAGAATTCTAAGCAAGGGAGTGACAGAGTCAGTTACATTTTTACATAAAAAAGGTATCTCTCAAACAAAGAAAAAAAAATTTTTTAAAAGGTATCTCTCACAGTGTTGTGGAGAAAAGGAAGAGTGGGCAAGAAGATACATGAAGCCTACTTAGGAGGCTGTTTTAGTAAATAAAGAAGATGACAGCTTGGACTACAATGGAATAGATTTATTTAAAAGATATTTAAGAGCAAAAACCAATCAGACTTAGTGGTGTTTTAGAAGTGAGGGGGGGAAAGAGAAGTGAAGGAAAACTTTGAAGTTTCTGGTTTATGCAACTCAACTGAAGGTAGCCTCATTTACTGAAGTTAGGGACTTTAGAGACGAGCCAGGCCTGGCAGCAGGCATGTGTGATGACCACCGCCCTGGTGTCAGACAGTTTGAATTGGAGGTGTTTTTGAGACACTCAAGCAGGGATGTCAGTTCCACTTGTCCTCATTTACTATTTAACAATTAGCCCTTCTGGTTCTTTGAAGGTCAGAGAAGGCTGTGCTAGAGATATGATTTGGGACTCACAGATATTTAAATAGCAATTGAAACTGTGGATCTGGTGATCATAGCCTGGGGGAGGGTAAAAGAATGAACAAGGGAAAGAGGAGGTTGAAGAGAGTAAGATCAGAGTAGGCGAAGAAGGAACTGCCACATGTAGGAGGAAAACTAGGAAAGGGTGTGATCATAAAAGCCAAGACAAATGTTTCACAAAGGAAGCAGTGGTTAACTATGTTGAATATTGCCGATGTTGATAAAACATTTAGATAAAAAACCAATTTGTTAATTGCTATGTTAAATGAGGAGATGTGGAGTTTTTAAAATGGCATAGCAATTAGACAGGGAAATTTGGATAATTGAGCAGTTAAAGAAATGAATTATGTTTGCTATTATACTTCTTAAGCTGGGTATTAAACTCTTTGTGTTGCAAATAACAGAAACCCAACTCAGGTTCTTTTAAACAAAATAAATAACTTATTCCTTCATGGATTTGAAATATCCAGGATAGGAGTGGCCTCCAGCACAACTGAGTCAGGGGCTTAACCAATATTGTTAGCTGTGTCTCTCCCTGTCTCTGCCTCTGCCTCTCAGCTTCGTTTTCCTCTGGAAGGATCTCTCTGGTGGTTCCTGGCCACATCAGGCTTTTCTGATCCTTACAATAAATAACCCTAATGGAAAGAGAGCTCCTCCTTCCTAGTTCTAGCAGAAGTCCCAGGATTTACTTAAATTTTACTAATTTAAATCACATCCTTTTTCATAACCTAATTACTTTGGTCAGAAGTAATTAGATATGCTGACAGGCCAGGCCTGAATCACCTGCTCACCCCTGGAGGTGGGCCAGGTGAAAAGTAGCCTTGTCTGAATCACATGGGCTCTGAATAGGGGGAGGGGTGATCTCCCAAAGGAAAACCGAAGAATGCATGCTGGGGATACAAAAACAACAGACAGCTATTTTAGCGGTAAAAAGAAGCCTTTGGCCCAATACATTTGAATAACTGCTTCTGCAATATACTTTATAGGTAATCTTTTGGCCTAAAGGATGAATGGATGTATTTGTTGTTGTAACTTTAAAAGAGCTACAGGGTCTGATTTTTAAGACTAAAGAAAGGTTGTAATTATTTTTGCTGCATGTGCTGCTACCATGGGGCTGAATACTAACTAATCTTAAAGACACATTGAGGCCAAAACAAGCCCATGAAAAATGTTCAGCATCAGTAATCATTAGAGAAATGCAGATCAAAACCACAATGAATTATCACCTCACACCCATTAGGATGGCTGCTATAAAACAACAAACAAGCGAAACAGAAAGTAACAAGTGTTGATGCTATGGTCTGAATGTTTGTGTCCCCCTAAAATTCATATGTTGAAACCTAATCCTCAATGGAATAGTATTATAAGCATTACATAGTATTAAGCACCCTTAAGAGGTGATTAAGTCTTGAGGCCTCTGTCTTCATGAATGGGATTAATGCCCTTATAAAAGAGACCTCAGAGAGCTAGCTCTAGCCCCTTCCACCATGTAAGGACACGATGAGAAAATGTCATCTTTCAACCAGAGAGCAAGCCCTCATCAGACACTGAATCTGCCAGCACCTTGATCTTGGACTTCCCAGCCTTCAGAACTGTGAGCAATAAATTTCCACTGTTCATAAACCACCAGTGTATGACACTTTTATTATAGCAGCTAGAATGGACTAAGACAGTTGGCAAGGATGTAAAGAAACTGGAACCCTTATACACTGTTGATGGGATTGTGAAATGGTGCAACCTCTCTGAAAAACACTATGGCAGTTCCTCAAATAATTAAAAATAGAACTACTATCTGATTCAGCAATCCCACTTCTGCATCTATATCCAAAAGAAGGAAAGCAGGGTCTCAAAGAGATATTCGTACACTCATATTCATAGCAGATTATTCACAGTAGGCAAAAGGTAGAAGCAACTCAAGTGTCCATCAGTGGGTGAATGAGTAAACAAAATGTGGTATTTACGTATAATGGAATATTATTTATCCTTACAAAGCAAGGCTGTCCTGTCTTGCTACATAGATGAGCCTTGAGGACATTATGCTAAGTGAAATAAGCCATTCTCAAAATGACAAATACTGTATGATTCCTCTTATATGAGATATCTAAAGTAGTGAAACTCATAGAAACAGAGTAGAACAGTCATACTAGGGGCTGGGGGAAAGGAGAAATGGACAGTTGTTATTTGATGGGTATAGAATATTAGTTTTTTTTGCAAGATGAAAAAGTTCTGGAGATCTGTCGTATAACACTGTGAATGCATATATAATATCACTGAACTGTACAGTTAAATATGGTAAAGATAGTTTTATATGTGTATCTTACCACAATTTAAAAAAATTCATGACACATTGACTGATTCAACAAATTACGTAAATAGATGGTCCTTATGGACTAATTGTATCTCTTTTTTTTTTTTCGTTTTGGGTTTTTTGTTTGTTTGTTTGTTTGTTTTGAGATGATCCCTGTAGCCCAGGCTGGAGTGCAGTGGCACAATCTTGGCTCACTGCAACCTCTGCCTCCCAGGTTTAAGCAATTCTCTGCCTCAGCCTCCTAAGTAGCTGGGATTACAGGCGTGTGCCACCACACCCGGCTAATTTTTGTATTTTTAGCAGAGACGGGGTTTCACCATGTTGGCCAGGCTGGTCTTGAACTCCTGACCTTGTGATCCACCCACCTTGGCCCCCAAAGTGTTGGGATTACAGGTGTGAGCCACTGTGCCTGGCCTATTGTATTTCTTAATAAGGATTGGTGCACGTATCCAAAGGCAAGGGGTTTTCGGGGGTTGAATTTGTTAGAAGATGTACCTAGCACCCCATCACGAACCTCCCTGCCCCATTTTGCCCTGGATATGCCTCTGAACTATGTGGTTGTTGTACTTTGCAGTGGTATTAATAGATTTGTATGATTAACCTTATTTTTCCTGGTTCTCTTTTAAATAGTCCATTTGTGTTATCAGTAACTATCTTTTAAAAGAGTATTTCTAAATCTTTCTAGGAGTTTGCAACTCATTATATTTGTTTATTAGAAATTAACCCACACTTTCTTTTGCCATAGATGGGATTGCTGTTCTTCATTTTTTCATTAATTCATCAAACAGACATGCCTATTGAATGTCATTCTTGAGATACAGAGGTTTGTGACATAGACTTTGCTCTCAGGAATCTCACAGACTAGGCAGATATGATTCACAAGACAGGGTAGGAAGTGCTGTGACAAAGGTGTGCACAAGATGTTACAGGGACATAGAGGATGAGTATCTCTTTCAGAATGGGCCAGAGTATAAAGAAAGTCTTAGCAGAGGTAATGACTGGGTTAAACTTTATTTTAGCATTAAAAATACTTAAGAAACGGACAAATCCACAATCCTGGTGAGAGACTTCAACACACCCCTCTCAATAGCAAATAGAAGAGCAGAGAAAAATCAGTAAAGATGTAGAAGATGAAACAAAACAGCAACTGACATACTGAACACTGTACCTAGAATGACAGAATTCACATTATTTTCAAGTACACATACTATACATACCAAAATTGAATAATTGTTGGCCTAAGCTATGCCTGAGGAAATTCTGTAGTTGTACAAGCATATTAGAAAAGATGTAAGAGTGAAAATCAAGGATTTAAACTTCTATCTCAGATTGAAAAAGAACAGTAAATCAAACCTAAGGAAAATAGAAGAAATAAAGAAGAGAAATAAGTGAATTAGAAAGCAAATGTATAACAAAAAAAATCAAGAAAGCCCAAAATTGGTACTATGGAAAGATTAGTAAAATTGATGAACCCTTACAAAGACTAATTTCTTGAAATAGAGAAGATATAATATTAGGAATGAAAAGGGGGATATCACTGTAGAGCCTACAAACATTAAAAGAAGGTATTTTTATCATCTTTATATCATGTATTTGATTGGATGAAATGCACAAATTTCTTGAAAAATACAACTTACCAAAGCTAACAGAAGAAAGAATAGAAAATCTAAGTAGTAAAATGTATATTAAGGAAACTGTTTCTGTTATTTAAAACCTTTCCACAAAGAAAACTGTAGGCCCATGTAACTTGTCTGGTGAATTCTTTCAGATGTTTAAGGAAGAACTCAGATTTTTCTAGATAATAGAAAAAGGGAATAGTTCCTAACTCAAATTGAACACATAAAATGAACAGTACATTACAATGAAGTGGGTTTATTTAAAGTATGCTAGGGTAGCTTAATGTTTAAAAATCAATGTGTTTCACCACATTGACAGGAAGTAGAAAAAGTAGATGATCATTTTGATATGAATTTTTAGCTTAGCAGAAAAGGCCCTTTTCAAAGAATCTGCCTGTCCTCCAGCCTCCTCTCCTTCCACTGTCATGTATACACACACTCCTTCAGCCATATATGGAATGGTTTGCACTTCTGAGGCATGGCATGTTATTTCTTGCCTCTCTGCTTTCACATGTATCATACTACCTGCTTCTTTACTCAGTAACTTACACTTGTCCTTCAAGTCAGTTTAGGATTCTTGGAAGATGTTGCCAGCATAGTCTTTCCTCCCCCTTTTTCCATCTTTATTGAGATATAATTTACATGCAACGAAAGGCATCTGGGTAACTACCACCACCACAATCAATATGTAGAATATTTGTATTACCCTTAAAAGGGTGCTCCTTCTCTATAAATATTCCCCACATTGATCTATCTGCTTTCCGTTAGTGTAGATTAAATTTATATTTTGTGAGATTTCATATAATCTGTATTAACTCTTTTGTGTCTGGCTTTTTTCACTCAGTATGTTTTTGAGATTCACCCATATTGTTGTTTGTATCTGTAGTTCATTTTCTCTAACTGTTGAGTTGTATATCACTATATGGATATACCACAAATTGTTTATCCAATACATATTCATGGACATTAGAGTTTCTTCTAGTTTTTATTTATTAAGAATAAAACGGTTATAAACATTAGTATTCAAGTTTTGTGTGGACATATTTTCATTTCCCCTAAGTAAGTACATAAGAGTTAAATTGCTCAGTAATATTGTTGGTATATTCTTAACTATGTAAGAAACCACCAGACTGTTTTCCAAAGTGGTTGTACCATTGTACACACCAATCAGCAATGCATGAGTGTTCTGTTTGCTTCATATCCTCAGCAACACTTGCTATTGTCAGTCTCTTTAATTTTAGCCATTCTGCTGGGTATTGGTGGTATGTCATGATTTTAATTGATGTTGCTCTGATGAATTATGTTGAGTATCTTTTAATGTGTTTATTGGCCATTAGTATTATCTTCCTTTGTGAAGTGTCTGTTGAAATATTTTGCCTATTGAGTTGTCTATAAGAGGTTATATATATATTTATATATATATTCTGAATTCAAGTCCTTCATCAGATATGTGATAAAAGAAAAACTTCAGCCGAATTAAATTTAAAGGAGTTTAATTGAGCAATGAATGATTCATGAATCAGGCAGCCCCTAGAATCACAGCAGATTCAGAGACTCCAGCACAGCCACATGATGGAAGAAGATTTATAGACCAAAAAAAAAAAGGGGGGGGGAAATGAGGTACAGAAATTGGAAGTGAGGTACAGAACAGCTGGAATGGTTACAGCTCAGCCTGTGCCTTATTGGAACACAGTTTGAACACACAGCAGTGAATGAATGGTTGAAGTCTGGCCGCTGGGATTGGCCAAGACTTAGCTATTGTTACAGGTGCATACTACTAAGTTAGGTTTTCAGTTTTGTCTGCCTATGAAGCTAGGTTACAGTTCATCCACAAGGACACAAATGTAGAAGTATGGAGTCCTTCTCAGGCCATATTTAGTTTGCTTTAATGTATATATGTTGTGAATATTTTTTCTTAATCTGTGGCTTGCTTTTTCATTTTCTTAACGTTGCCTTTGGAAGAGCTGATACTTTAAATTTTATGAAGTCTGATTTATGAAATGTTTCTTTTATGGTTCATACTTTTTGTGTCCTCTGTTTCTACCCCGGGGTGGCAAAGATTCTCTCCTATGTTTTATTTTAGAAATTTTATAGTTTCAGCTAGTGTATTTAGGTCTATGATTTATTTTTAGTTAATCTTTGTGTATGATGTGAGGTAAGGGTCAAGGTCCCCTTCTTCCCAACTATGGATAATTTGATTGTCCCAGCACCATTTTTTGAAGAGATTGTACTTCCTTCATTGAATTATTGTGGCACTTTTATTGAAATCAATTGACCTTGTACAAGGGGTCTTCAAAAAGTTCATAGAAAGTATATTGTGAAAAATCTATACAAGGATTTCATTTTTTTTGCACCAAAATAAACATCTACTAACTTGTTATAACATGTCTGAACAGTATCTAGTTTGAGGCACTAAGAAAGAGGAGACATCAGTTTGAAAACAACCCCTATTAGAGCAACATGGATTTTGCTAAAATTGAAGAAAGAACAAACATCACATTTATGGTGAAGCTTGGATGGAAGAAGAGTGAAATCAATGATGCTTTATGAAAAGTTTATGAGGACAATGTTCCCAAAGAAATTGGCAGTTTATAAATGGATAAATCATTTTAAGAAAGGATGAGACAATGTTGAAGATAAAGCCCATAGTGGCAGACAATCCACATCAGTTTGCAAGGAGAAAATGAATCTTGTTCATGCCCTAATTGAAGAGGATCAATGATTAACAGTACAAACAATAGCCAGCATCATAGATATCTCAATTGGTTCAGCTTACACAATTCTGACTGAAAAATTAAAGTTGAACAAACTTTATGTTGATGAATACCAAAACTCTTGTGCCCAGATGAACTGCAGACAAGAACAGAGGTTTCTTTTTCTTTTTTCTTTTTTTTTTTTTGGAGACAGAGTCTCACTCTGTTGCCCAGGCTGGAGTGCAGTAGTGTGATCTTGGCTCACTGCAACTTTCGCCTCCTGGTTTGAAGTAATTCTTGTGCCTCAGCCTCCTGAGTAGCTGGGACTACAGGCACCCACCACCATGCTAGGCTAATTTTTGTATTTTTGAATAGAAATGGGGTTTTGCTATGCTGGCCAGACTGGTCTTGAACTCCTGGCTTCAATTGATCTGCCTGCCTCAGCCTCCCAAAGTTGTGGGATTACAGGCATGAGCCACTGTGCCTGGCCCAAAAGCAGAGCTTTCAATGGAAATTTTTAACAAGTGGGATCTAGATCCCAAAGCATTTCTTCGAAGAACTGCAACAGATGAAACATGGCTTTACCAGTATGATCCTAGAGACAAAGCACAATCAAAGCAGTGGGCTAGAAAGAGGTGGAAGTGGTCCAGTCAGAGCAGATGTGGATCAGTCAAGTGCAAAGGTCATGGCAATAGTTTTTTGGGATGCTCAAGGCATTTTGCTTGTTGACTTGCTGGAGGGCCAAAGTGCAGGGATTACAGACATGAGCCAAGTTGTACTATTCTTACTATCTTTTTAGTGCCTGTGGGATCTGTTGTGCCATCTTCTCTTTTATTCTTGTTGTGAATTTGTGTCTTCTCACTTTTTATTCTTGATCAATCTAGATAGAGATTATTTTTTCAAAGATCTATATTTTTGTTTCATTAAATTTTCTGTTTTCTATTTCATTTACCTAAGCCCTATATTTATTTCCTTCTACTTATTTCTGGTTTAGTTTGTTATTTTCTGACTTCATACAGTGGAAGCTTATATTATTATTGCTTTTTTTCTAAGTATTTAAAATCATAAGCTTTCCTTTGAGTACTATTTTCACTATATATCCCAATTTTTTTCTATGTTGTATTTTCATTTTCATTCAGTTTAAAATGTTTTATTCTGTGATTTTTTTTTTTTTACCCATGGGTAATTTCACATTGTGTTATTTAATTTGTAAATATTTGGAGATTTTCCAGTTATCTTTATGTAATTTTTTTCTAATTTAATTCTGTTATGACCAGAAAGCCTACTCTATAGTATTTCATTCTTCTTTTAAAAACCTACTCTATATTATTTCAGTCTTTATGGAAGGTATGCATATGGTATATCTTTTTGAATGTTTTGTGTGCATTTGAAAAGAATGTATATTCTGCTGCTGATGATAGGTATTCTATGAATGTCAGATCAAGTTGGTTGATTGTGTTAAGTGTTCCATATTCCTAATGTTATTCAGTCTACAAGTTCTGTCCATTACTGAAAAAGGAGTTTTGAGGTTTCCAATTCTAATTGTAGATTTATTTCTCCTTTCAATTGTGTCAGTTTTTGCTTCATGTATTTTGAATAGCTGTTATTGGGTACAAGCACATTCAGGATTATTACGTTTTCTTGATGAATTTAACCCTTTATCATAATGAGATGTTCCTTTTTATCTCTGGTAATGATCCTTGACCTGACATATGTTTGTCTGAGATTGACATAGCCATTCCAGTTTTCTTATTATTAGAGTTTAAATGCCATATCTTTTTATCTCTTTTTGTTTTATCTGTTTCTTTACATTCAAAATGAATTTTTTCTAGATAGAATATTGTCTGATCTTGCTTTTAAAATCTATTCTGACAACCTCTTTTCAGGGTTTAGACCCTTTGCATTTAATGTGATTTTCTGTGTAAGTTTAAATCTGCCATCTTGTTGTTTTCTGTTTATCACATCTATTTTTGTTTGTTTCTTTTTCCCTCTTTTCGTTACTTTTGGGTTAATTCAGTGTTTTTTTAGGATTCCATTTCATTTTCACAATTGGTTTATTAGCTACTCCTCCTTTATCACCACCCACCATGGCTGTTGTAGGGTTTACAATATACATCTCTAACTTATCACAGTCTGTCTTCAAATATATGCTGCTTCCTGTGTAATGTATGAAACTTAACAATAGTGTACTTCCATTTGTCCCCTGGACAAATGTGCTGCTGTTGTCATATAGAGCATATTCATGAAATAGCTTCTTCAACACCCTTTTCTGCTAATTTTATCATCTCTTAAATTTCTGAGTTTGTTTCTGTTGACTCATTTTTCTCAAGGCTACTAGTCATTGTTGCTGGTTTTTCATATATCTAGTACTTTTTGATCAGATGTCAGATATTGTGACTTTTACATTGCTGCATGCTCACTTTTGTTGTATTCCTTTAAAGAGTACAGAATTTCTTTCAAGCAAGTAGTTAAGTTACTAATAATCAGTTTGACCCTTTTGAAGCTTATTTTTAATCTCTTTTAAGGTAGATCTAGAGTAGCTTTTACTCTAAGGCTGATTTAGCAATACTCCTGATGTATTTTTTTTTTTTTAATAGGGATAGGGTCTCATTATGTTGCCCAGGCTAGTCATGAACCCTTGGCCTCAAGCAATCCTCCCATCTTGGGCTTCCAAAGTACTGGGACCATAGGTGTAAGCTACCACATCTGGCCCTCATGTATGTTTTCTACTGAATGTCCTGTGTATTCAATGAAGTCTCTCTACTCTAGCTAGTTGTAACTTAAACATTCCCAGACCTGTGGAATTCTAGGACTGTTTGACTTACAATTCCTGGTGATTCTTATTTTTCCAGAAGTTGTTCTTGCTCAGTCTTATGGTATTTCATTCTGCATATGTACAGATAGCTATTCAGCCAGAGATTCAAGGAACGCATATGCAGGTTTCTAAAGCTCTTCCTCTGTGTTGTCTTCCTCTCTTAAGTGCCCTGCCCTGAAAACTGCAGCATCTTGGCCTACCTGACCTCCCATCTCTTTCTTCTCAACTCACTGGGGTTGCAGGCTCTGTTTGGATTTCCATTCTCTGTGCCAAAGTCTGGAAATTAATTTTAGGAAGAAAGCCTGGGTGATGGTAGGGCTCACTTTGTCTCCCTTTTATCAGATATCACAGTCCTGTACTGTCTATTTTCTACTGTCTGAAAATAGTTGCTTCCAATAGTTTTTTCCAGTTTTCTAGTTGTTTATAATAGGAGTATAAATTTTGACCCTCTTATTCCCTGTTGGTCAGAAATGACATCACAGCTTTTGTATTTTCTCCTATCTCCCCATAAAAATAGACAGTTCAAACAGGGCTGCAAAACCAAAGACCCATGGATAACATCTACAACTAAAACTAGATGACTAGGCATTCCTGTGACCTTCCAAATATGAGTGGATGGAGCTAAATCACTGACAGCTTGAAGACCTGTGTGATGTCGTTATCTATACGGGGGGGAAAAAAAGGCATTTCAGCTTCTGATACCTTGAGATTACTAAGGCTATATCAAAAGGACAGGGCCAACTTGAAAAGGTCCTCATAGCTAAAGAGAGGCAATGTAAAGATCAGTAACTGCAAAGGATCGAAACAGCAAATATATTTAAATTTGTAAGTTTCAAATGACACTTTTTAAAAAAAACCCTCATTGTAATCTTTGGAGGATACTAGAGAACCACCTCATTATTTTGAAAGCTGACAAATACAAGAAATGAGGGTGAGCATTTATCCCACCTTTCCTATTTTTACCTAGTATAACAAAATAGTTGATGAGGCAAAATTCCTCTTTCGAGATGTATTCTGTCTCATAAAGAATGAATGAAAAAATTTAAAAATTACCATTTTGCAACCCCAGATGAATTAATGAGTGTAGGCAGTGATTATCAATGGCTGCTAATATCACAAAAAGAATAAAAAACCATTATGTACCTACTATGGAATCAAATACCTGTCACTTAGGAAGTAATCTTATAAAATCTGAGAAAAAAAAATCCAACCTGAATCTGCAAGCTTCTTGATCTACCACTTTTTGAGAATTATAAGACAGAGTTACATATTAAAACACACCATGGAGATACAAAAACAAAATTTAGTGAGGGGACTTTAGGGCAGGGGTTAGCACACAATGTGTGGGACACATCTGGCCCATTGCCTGTTTTTGTATGGCTTTTGAGCCAAGAATAGTTTTTACATTATTAAATGGTTGAAAAAATTCAGAATATTTTGTGAATTATGAAAATTGCAGCATTCATAAAAAGGTTTTGTTGGAACACAGCCATGCTTATTTGTTTATGTATTGTTTGTGGCTGCTTTCGTGCTACAAGGGCAGAGTTGAGTAGGTGCAGGAGTCTGTACAATCAAAATGCCAAAATATTTACTCACTGGCCCTTAACAACAAAAAAAATTGTCAATCCCTAATCTAGAGGACTAATGGCCTGGTTTCTTTAACAAAAAAATTCCAAGAAAAAGGATGAAAGGAAAAATCAGTAAGACTTAAGAGACATGACAATCAAGTATCACAATATGTGGACCTTATTTGGATCCCTATTCAAAACACCATGTTTAAAAAACCAAGATCATCAGGAAAATGTGAACAGCAACAAAGATACTTGATGATATTACGGAATTGTTAATTTTTAAAGGTGTGATAATGATTTTGTGATTATATTTTAAGAGGTCCTTAGCTTTTTATTTTTATTATTTATTTATTTATTTATTTATTTATTTATTTATTTATTTATTTTTTGGAGACAGAGTCTCGCTCTGTCGCCCAGGCTAGAGTGCAGTGGCGTGTTCTCAGCTCACTGCAAGCTCTGCCTGCCAGGTTCACGCCATTCTCCTGCCTCAGCCTCCTGAGTAGCTGGGACTACAGGCGCCCGCCACCATGCCCAGCTAATTTTTTGTATTTTTTAGTAAAGACGGGGTTTCACCATGAAAGCCAGGATGGTCTCGATCTCCTGACCTAGTGGTCCACCTGCCTCGGCCTCCCAAAGTGCTGGGATTACAGGCGTGAGCCACTGCGCCTGGCCGGTCCTTGGCTTTTTAGAGATAGATTCTGAAATATATACAGATACTTGGATTTGCTTCAGAATAATCCAGGGAGATGGGAGTTGTTGAGTGTGGATGTAAGTAAAATAAGATTGGCCATGTTATGAAAATTGTGACTGGAAGATGGGTGCATAGTGTGATGGCTCATCACACTGTTTTACTATTTTCTCTAGCTTTGAATGTTTGAAAACTTAGAGTTTAAAATAAATCAGTTATTTCAAAATAAGTTTAAAAAATCAGTTCAAAGGCCATTTCCTCTGGACCTAGTAATTGAATGCCTCTTTTCTGTGCTTCTGTAGAATCATGGAACTTACCACATTGATTATTGTTGGGTGGTTATTTGTTTAATTTCCCCTAGACTCCCAGCTCCTTGAGGGCAGGGACCATTTGACTTTGATCTGTAGTGTCAGTTATAGGACATAGCACATAATCTGGTACATACTTCTGGAACAAATATAATAACTTTTCATGGCATATCATGATTTCTAGATGATAAAAATTGTAAAACACAGTCGTCCTTTTTTGTTGACATTATTTATTTTTATTTACTCCTTCCAAATAGCCTATAGTTCAGCATGAAACCAAACTGGTTATATAGCTTTTATAAATCAGGAAAAATATAACTCCAAAATAAAGTAAGTTATAGAATGGGCATCTTAGTTTGAGCTATCTCAGTCTGAGATATGATATTAAGTGTGGAACAGGTACTTTGAAGTAAGGCAGGTATTTCTTCTCCAAGCACAATATTGTATGTTTCTGAATATTGCAGAAATATCCATATTCAAATCTAAGACCAAAATCTAATCAAACCAGCTACAAATTATTTCTATCTTATTATTCCCTTTTGCTAGCTTAATACCTTAATTATTAGCTTAACCTAACAACTGGTTATGATTATTGAAAATTTAATTTTTGCCTGGGTGTGGTGGCTTATGCCTATAATCCCATCACTTTGGGAGGCCCAGGCTGGAAGATTGCTTGCGACCAGCCCGTACAACATAGCGAGACCCCATCTCTACAAAAAAATTTAAAATTAGCTGGGCATGGTGGTGCATGCCTATGGTCCCAGCTATTCAGGAGGCTGAGGTGGGAGGACTGCTTGAGCCCAGGAGATCAAGGCTGCAGTGAGTTATCATCGTACCACTGCACTCCATCCTTGGCAACAGAGCAAAACTCTGTCTCCAGAAAAAAGAAAATGTAATTTTAGAAATCCCAATCTTTTGCTTTGTTTTCCCTCTTCACATCGTTGTCTTCATATTTGTAGCAATTCTCTTATCATGGATTTTTTTTTTCTGTTTTCAGTGAAATTTGATCCTCACAAACTGAGCTCCAGGATAGTGAGTCAGAAACACAACCCTGAAGCTTAAGCCAGGGTCTAATTTTTAAATAAATCACCTGGCACCAAAACACCTTCTCACATCCATCAAGAAGCGCTTTTGGTGTTCTGAGCCTGGGGACGAGGTGCACTGTGAAATGATCAGTCATCCAGTTATTTTTGTAACCTGATTCTCCTATGCTGTTTTCCTCTGAATCAGGGTTTTTACAGCAGGTGTGAACATTTAGAATTGTCATTTTCATAAAAATAAAATGCTGTTTTCTTCAAAGCATTTACAAAATCATAATGGGAAGATTTTAAAGCTAATTTACCTAGCTAAATGCCAGTGACACCCCATGATATTCTCCTGGCTTCCTTGCCCAAACTGGTAGGTGAAGTCAGAACTGAGGGGTGTCTGAGGTACTAACGGAACTAGCTCAATGGCAGAGTCAACAGCAAGGGAAACAGACTCAGTAGGGTTAAGGGCACAGGTAGTTTTTCCCACCATCTTTGGACTTCGGATTGTGTACATCTTATCTGTGCATCCATTTTCTTAGGTACTTTTCTCCCTTCCGTTGATGGCTTCCTTTTTATCTCTATGGCAAGTCTTCATTATGTATGAACAGGGGCCACGGAGTGCATGGATGACCACAATTTAGAAACGCACTTCATAATTTATAATGCATGAAAAGCAAAGCTTGAGATTCTCTTTATATGAAGTGTAGTGTGGTGCCCCATCTTGGTGGCATTCTGGCCACTGCCCCTCAGGGAGGCTGTGCCAGAACTGGGCAAATTAAGGGATGGGTCAAAGTGTGTTAGGAGGAAATGGGGGTGTCAACCATGTGCCAGAAATTGGCCCTCTTTCATTCAACAGACATGCTGGGCACAAAGATGAATGTACCCCAGTTCTTGATCTCATGAAGTTTGCAGTGAGGTGTAGGGGCTACAAAAAGAAGACAGGGTAGAAGCAACAGCCAGCCATTGCAGGGCACAGCACCTCCTGCTGCTAGACTCCATGCAGATTTGACAGCCCTTATTTCTACTCCATCCCTGTGCATCACCTGACACCATTGACAAGTTTCTCTGCTGGAAACTCTCACCCCTCTTAGCTTCCACATTACTCTGTCCTGGACATTCATTCTTGGTATTGGCTCTTGTTCTTTTGTCTGATGGTAAATTAGCATTTCCTAGAGTTCTCCACTCTTTTTTTTTTTTTTATACTTTAAGTTTTAGGGTACATGTGCACATTGTGCAGGTTAGTTACATATGTATACATGTGCCATGCTGGTGAGCTGCACCCACTAACTCGTCATCTAGCATTAGGTATATCTCCCGATGCTATCCCTCCCCCCTCCCCCCACCCCACAACAGTCCCCAGAGTGTGATATTCCCCTTCCTGTGTCCATGTGATCTTATTGTTCAGTTCCCACCTATGAGTGAGAATATGCGGTGTTTGGTTTTTTGTTCTTGCGATAGTTTACTGAGAATGATGATTTCCAATTTCATCCATGTCCCTACAAAGGACATGAACTCATCATTTTTTATGGCTGCATAGTATTCCATGGTGTATATGTGCCACATTTTCTTAACCCAGTCTATCATTGTTGGACATTTGGGTTGGTTCCAAGTCTTTGCTATTGTGAATAGTGCCACAGTAAACATATGTGTGCATGTGTCTTTATAGCAGCATGATTTATAGTCCTTTGGGTATATACCCAGTAATGGGATGGCTGGGTCAAATGGTATTTCCAGTTCTAGATCCCTGAGGAATCGCCACACTGACTTCCACAATGGTTGAACTAGTTTACAGTCCCACCAACAGTGTAAAACTGTTCCTATTTCTCCACAACCTCTCCAGCACTAGCAAGGCAGGCCAACGTTCAGATTCAGGAAATACAGAGAACGCCACAAAGATACTCCTCGAGAAGAGCAACTCCAAGACACATAATTGTCAGATTCACCAAAGTTGAAATGAAGGAAAAAATGTTAAGGGCAGCCAGAGAGAAAGGTCGGGTTACCCTCAAAGGGAAGCCCATCAGACTAACAGCGGATCTCTCGGCAGAAACCCTACAAGCCAGAAGAGAGTGGGGGCCAATATTCAACATTCTTAAAGAAAAGAATTTTCAACCCAGAATTTCATATCCAGCCAAACTAAGCTTCATAAGTGAAGGAGAAATAAAATACTTTACAGACAAGCAAATGCTGAGAGATTGTGTCACCACCAGGCCTGCCTTACAAGAGCTCCTGAAGGAAGCACTAAACATTGAAAGGAACAACCGGTACCAGCCGCTGCAAAATCATGCCAAAATGTAAAGACCATCGAGACTAGGAAGAAACTGCATCAACTAACGAGCAAAATAACCAGCTAACATCATAATGACAGGATCAAATTCACACATAACAATATTAACTTTAAATGTAAATGGACTAAATGCTCCAATTAAAAGACACAGACTGGCAAATTGGATAAAGAGTCAAGACCCATCAGTGTGCTGTATTCAGGAAACCCATCTCATGTGCAGAGACACACATAGGCTCAAAATAAAAGGATGGAGGAAGATTTACCAAGCCAATGGAAAACAAAAAAAGGCAGGGGTTGCAATCCTAGTCTCTGATAAAACAGACTTTAAACCAACAAAGATCAAAAGAGACAAAGAAGGCCATTACATAATGGTAAAGAGATCAATTCAACAAGAAGAGCTAACTATCCTAAATATATATGCACCCAATACAGGAGCACCAAGATTCATAAAGCAAGTCCTGAGTGACCTACAAAGAGACTTAGACTCCCACACATTAATAATGGGAGACTTTAACACCCCACTGTCAACATTAGACAGATCAACAAGACAGAAAGTCAACAGGCATACCCAGGAATTGAACTCAGCTCTGCACCAAGCAGACCTAATAGACATCTACAGAACTCTCCACCCCAAATCAACAGAATATACATTTTTTTCAGCACCACACCACACCTATTCCAAAATTGACCACATACTGGGAAGTAAAGCTGTCCTCAGCAAATGTAAAAGAACAGAAATTATAACAAACTATCTCTCAGACCACAGTGCAATCAAACTAGAACTCAGGATTAAGAATCTCACTCAAAACCGCTCAACTACATGGAAACTGAACAACCTGCTCCTGAATGACTACTGGGTACATAACGAAATGAAGGCAGAAATAAAGATGTTCTTTGAAACCAACGAGAACAAAGACACAACATACCAGAATCTCTGGGACGCATTCAAAGCAGTGTGTAGAGGGAAATTTATAGCACTAAATGCCCACAAGAGAAAGCAGGAAAGATCCAAAATTGACACCCTAATATCACAATTAAAAGAACTAGAGAAGCAAGAGCAAACACATTCAAAAGCTAGCAGAAGGCAAGAAATAACTAAAATCAGAGCAGAACTGAAGGAAATAGAGATACAAAAAACCCTTCAAAAAATTAATGAATCCAGGAGCTGGTTTTTTGAAAGGATCAACAAAATTGATAGACCGCTAGCAAGACTAATAAAAAAAGAGAGAAGAATCAAATAGATGCAATAAAAAATGATAAAGGGGATATCACCACTGATCCCACAGAAATACAAACTACCATCAGGGAATACTACAAACACCTCTACGCAAATAAACTGGAAAATCTAGAAGAAATGGATAAATTCCTGGACACATACACTCTCCCAAGACTAAACCAGGAAGAAGTTGAATCTCTGAATAGACCAATAACAGGAGCTGAAATTGTGGCAATAATCAATAGCTTACCAACCAAAAAGAGTCCAGGACCAGATGGATTCACAGCCGAATTCTACCAGAGGTACAAGGAGGAACTGGTACCATTCCTTCTGAAACTATTCCAATCAATACAAAAAGAGGGAATCCTCCCTAACTCATTTTATGAAGCCAGCATCATTCTGATACCAAAGCCAGGCAGAGACACAACAAAAAAAGAGAATTTTAGACCAATATCTTTGATGAACATTGATGCAAAAATCCTCAATAAAATACTGGCAAAACGAATCCAGCAGCACATCAAAAAGCTTATCCACCATGATCAAGTGGGCTTCATCCCTGGGATGCAAGGCTGGTTCAATATACGCAAATCAATAAATGTAATCCAGTATATAAACAGAGCCAAAGACAAAAACCACATGATTATCTCAATAGATGCAGAAAAAGCCTTTGACAAAATTCAACAACCCTTCATGCTAAAAACTCTCAATAAATTAGGTATTGATGGGACGTATTTCAAAATAATAAGAGCTATCTATGACAAACCCACAGCCAATATCATACTGAATGGGCAAAAACTGGAAGCATTCCCTTTGAAAACTGGCACAAGACAGGGACGCCCTCTCTCACCACTCCTATTCAACATAGTGTTGGAAGTTCTGGCCAGGGCAGTTAGGCAGGCGAAGGAAATAAAGGGTATTCAATTAGGAAAAGAGGAAGTTAAATTGTCCCTGTTTGCAGACGACATGATTGTATATCTAGAAAATCCCATTTTCTCAGCCCAAAATCTCCTTAAGCTGATAAGCAACTTCAGCAAAGTCTCAGGATACAAAATCAGTGTACAAAAATCACAAGCATTCTTATACACCAACAACAGACAAACAGAGAGCCAAATCATGAGTGAACTCCCATTCACAATTGCTTCAAAGAGAATAAAATACCTAGGAATCCAACTTACAAGGGATGTGAAGGACCTCTTCAAGGAGAACTACAAACCACTGCTCAAGGAAATAAAAGAGGATACAAACAAATGGAAGAACATTCCATGCTCATGGATAGGAAGAATCAATATCGTGAAAATGGCCATACTGCCCAAGGTAATTTACAGATTCAATGCCATCCCCATCAAGCTACCAATGACTTTCTTCACAGAATTGGAAAAAACTACTTTACAGTTCATATGGAACCAAAACAGAGCCTGCATTGCCAAGTCAATCCTAAGCCAAAAGAACAAAGCTGGAGGCATCACACTACCTGACTTCAAACTATACTACAAGGCTACAGTAACCAAAACAGCATGGTACTGGTACCAAAACAGAGATATAGATCAATGGAACAGAACAGAGCCCTCAGAGATAATGCCGCATATCTACAACTATCTGATCTTTGACAAACCTGAGAAAAACAAGCAATGGGGAAAGGATTCCCTATTTAATAAATGGTGCTGGGAAAACTGGCTAGCCATATGTAGAAAGCTGAAACTGGATCCCTTCCTTACACCTTATACAAAAATCAATTCAAGATGGATTAAAGACTTAAACGTTAGACCTAAAACCATAAAAACCCTGGAAGAAAACCTAGGCATTACCATTCAGGACATAGGCATGGGCAAGGACTTCATGTCTAAAACACCAAAAGCAATGGCAACAAAAGACAAAATTGACAAATGGGATCTAATTAAACTAAAGAGTTCTCCACTCTTTCCTGTCCCACCCAGTGCTATCAATTCTGAACCTCAATTTTTCTGCCTCAGCACTTTCCTGGGTTATGACAGACTCTCATCAATTAACAGTAACTTCCTTTGGCAGTGATTCTTGACCTGGTGGGGGAACAGTATCCAAAGCTCCAGTAGCAGAAGCTCCCTCGGTGATTTTGACACATTTCCCCCTCCTCTTGGACAGATTCTGTGTCTTATATTTTAACCCCTAGCACAGTGGCCAGCTGTGGTAGGAGCTCAGTGATGTTAACCGCATGTTTAATGGCAGTAAGCACAGCATGCTATGAGAACACAGAGCAGGTCACTTAATTGTGAGAAAGTCAGGAAAAGCTACAGAGAAGCTATCAGTTGAGCCAAACTGAATTCTCTAGATGGATAAGCCTTAAAGAGATTCAAACAGGCGGATTTTCACAGCAAGGCAGATCAGTTATTGAAATTTATGTATGGCAAGTGGTTAGACACACAGGCTTCTTTACTAAATCTCAGCATTAGGAGGAAAGAACTCTTTCTGAATTTTGAACATTAGCATAAGTCAAATAAAAGTAAGATGTTCTATATCATTGGATAGGTAATAGATTTGTGGTCATCACTGCTCCCAAGAAATGATACTGGTCCTGGCATGAAATAGTCTAATTAATTTTTAAAAATAATTTCAATTTTCATTTTAGATTCAGGGGTACATGTGCAGGTTTGTTACCTGAATATATTGTGTGATGCTGAGGTTTGGGACACAAATGATCCCATCACCCAGGTAGTGAGCATAGTACCCAATAGATAGTCTTTTAATTAATTGTAATAAAGTGTTTCATTTATTCACTCAATAAACTTATTGAAGCACCTTTTAGTGTTAAGCACTATAATAGGTGCTATATATTCATTAGCGAGCAAAACGAACTTAGCCCCTTCCCTCTTGGGGCTTATAGTCTAGCGACAAAATAGACATTAAGGAAATCACTATAAACACACAGACACAATGATAAATGCTATGAGAGAAAGTGGAATGTTAAGGGAAAGTACAACAGAGTCACCTAGTTGAGAGAGTAGGCAAGAAGTGAACAATGATCAGAGGTTAATTAGGCAAAAAAATTAGGGGGAAGAGGCAGAAGAGATATAGGAAACTCCATGGCAAAATAGTTTGAACAAATTGATGAAGAGCCATAAAGCAGCTCAACTAAGAGTTGCTGTTGAGGAGGAAGGGCACACCCCTTCTCAGGTCCTGCTTCTGCCTCTTCCTTGAGTTCATGCCATATTGTAGTGGGTATCCTCCCCATCAACTCCAGCGACAGTGGTCTCCTTGCAGGTTCTCAGACAGGCTATGCTGTTTCATGCCTTTTAAAAATTGTAGTAAAAAACATGCGACATGAAATGTACCCTCATTTTAAGTGATCAGTACAGTATTGTTAACTATAAGCACAGTGTTGTCCACAAATTTAAGCATTATGCATAACATAAGCATTAAGCATAACATTAAACAATAATGTTGTCCAGCACAAATGTTTGCACAAATTTTCTCATACATGCATAAGAAGCTTACACAGCTCAAAAATCAGAGCAATGTAAAAAGGCATAGAGAAAGCTTTTATTCCCACCCCTGCCACATCTGCACTGTTCGCCTTCACTCCCTGCAGATAATATTTTTATTAGCCTCTTGTGTATTAGCCCTCTAGTTCTTTATGTAAAGAATATACATTGTTATGTTCTCTCTTATTAAAAAAGTAGCATATGATGGACATTGTTATGTAGCTTGCTTTTTTGCCTAACAATACGTGTTAGAGTTCAGTTTATATAGAGCTGCACTGTCCAAGGTCAGTAGGAGTCATATGTGGCTGTGGAGCACTTGAAATGTGGCAGGTGCAACTAAAAATGGAATTTTAAATTAAATTTAAATTTAGATTTAAAAAATGAAAGCAGTGAACAATATTTTCCTATTAATCTCAACTTTATTGTTTTAGTAGGACTACATTTCACTTTAACTATTGAAAATCCAACATCCAAATTGAGATGTGGTATAAGTGTAAAACACACACTGGATTTCAAAGACAGTATAAAAAAATGCAAACTGTCTCATTAATGTTTTACATCGTTTACAATCTAGTCATCAATTTGTTCAGTGTTTTTTGATATAGTTGGCTACATAAAATATTAAAACCAATTCTGCCAATTTATCTTTTTTTAAAAGTGATACTAGAGAACTTTAAATTACATATGTGGCTCAAATTCTATTTCTTTCTTTTTTTTTTTTTTTTTGAGACAGAGGCTTGCTGTTTCGCCCAGGCCAGACTGCAGTGGCGCTATCTTGGCTCACTGCAAGCTCTGCCTCCCGGGTTCACGCCATTCTCCTGCCTCAGCCTCCTGAGTAGCTGGGACTACAGGCACCCGCCACTGCACCCAGCTAATTTTTTGTATTTTTACTAGAGACAGGGTTTCTCTGTGTTAGCCAAGATGGTGTCGATCTCTGACCTCGTGATCCGCCTGCCTCGGCCTCCCAAAGTGCTGGAATTACAGGCGTGAGCCACCGCACCTGGCTCAAATTCTATTTCTACTGGACAGTGCTGATATATAACATTTACTACTTTTTACACCTGTATAGTATTCCATTGTATAGAGTACCACAATTTACTTAACCAATCCACCTTTGATGCATACCTGAGTTGTTTCCAATCTTATGTTTAAAAAAAAAAAGCAGAAATGCTTACCCTTCTCCATGCATCACTTCATACATGGGCAGGTTGATCTGTAAAATGAATTCCCGGCATTGGGATTGCTGGGTCTAAATATAAATACATTTGTAATTTTGATATTGCCAAATTGCCCTCCATAAGCATTGTACCAATTTGCACTCCCACCCGCAATGTGTGTGAGTGCCAGTTTCCTCATACATTGCCACTTGAAACTACAATTAACTGTATTTTTGGATGTAATAATCAACATTTCTTTTTGCTAATTCTGAGAGGGTTTTAAGAAGAAATCATAAATGGTTTGTCTAACTTCTCTTTCCATTTGGAAAAAAAAACCTATTGATAAAATGCTTAGAGGTAGCATTTCAGAACTGATTTTTTTTTTTTTTTTTTTTTTTGAGACGGAATCTCACTCTGTCCCCCAGACTGGAGTGTAGTGGCGCAATCTCGGCTCACTGCAACCTCCGCCTCCTGGGTTCATGCCATTCTCCTGTGTCAGCCTCTGGAGTAGCTAGGACTACAGGCACCTGCCACCACGCCCGGCTCCTTTTTTTTTTTTTTTTTAATGAAAGCATCAAAGAATTAACCCTCACTGTTTCCCAGGTTGTAAATTTCTATGAAAGTTGCAACTTTCACCATACTGAGATTTAGGCAGAGGGATTTTGTGAGGGTTCAAATGGATAAGGGACTACATTTTCTTCTGTTTTTTTAAGAGTTGGGGATTTCTCAGATTACTCCAGCAGCCTTCCCTGGCTGTGGTGGACTAACATTTAAGGGTAGACTGGCAGTTTGCATGCAGTTTTTGCATATTGTCAGTTAATCTCCTGGATTGGTTTTACTGTATGCTAAACATATTCTAACTCAATGGGTTGCTTAACTGAGGAAACCAGTGACAACATAACTGGCGCTTAAGAGCTGCCATAATCATCAGATAGTTCATTCCACTGACTTTATTAGTAAACGGCAGAGAAAGTTTATCTTTTCACTTTATGGATCCAACTGTTGTCCCTCATTTGAGACTTGTGTGCCCTCTACTGCCCTCTTTGCCTTTTTTTGTTTTTTCAGGTGGAAATGAAGAAGTAAACATTCAGTATCCAAAAGAAAACTGCTTTAAATTTTCCATTCATAGGAATCTGAAAATAAGATTCTTATGAAGAGAAATCTTACTATGGAGTTAGAGACGTGCCAGATAAGTTAATAAATCAGTATAATGGAACCCTTGATTTGGGGGAATATAAAATATTTTGGCAAATCCTAGAGGCATAGAAAGGCATTTTATATCAAATATGACTATGGACACTTAACTATCTTTAGTATCGTATTGATTTTCCACATAAAAAGATTAAGAAAAAAAGTTGTCTTATGTTCCTCATGCAGGAAAAGCACCAGGACATTGAGGACTTAGTATAAGGGTCATCCTTGGCAACTGGTTTTATTGAGTCATTGCTACTATGTTTGAGTTACACAATAAATAAATATACAACTTTCTAACAGGAAGTAGCTGCAGCCATAGCTATTCTTCATATTTTTGTTTCTGTTGCTAATTTTTGCCTAATTTTGTTTCAGGAAGGGTTTTCACTCATTGGTAGCAAGGACTGGTTGAAGATTGTAAGACGCGTGGATTGTCTGTTGTTTGGAACAACGATAAAGGCAAGATTTAAGCTAATGATCACACTCTTCTCATCTTCTATGTGTGTATGTTGGGGAGGTATTTGGGGGCATCTCTTGGTAGGTGACGGGTACTGGGAAGAATACAGATGTTTAAGAAAGGTTTGTACTATGAGAAAAACATGAAACAAGGACCGTAGAGAGGCAGAAGCCTCATTAGCAGGAGGACATTGCTAAGGAGTCAGGCTCTGATGGATTTCTCAATATGCGTCTGATGGAGCTGTGCAGCCATTCTCTATCCCCCAAGCACAAATCGGAAGTGGAGTACATCATTTGTCTTGCGATTTGGATGTTTAAAAAGGTGTATACCTTCAAATGATTCAGTGAATATGTATTTTCATTTTTTCTTTTTAATATTAAAAAATTTCCCTTTTACTTGCTTTCTAGCTGTATTAAGTGTAAAGAATGATCCTCATCAAAGAAACAGTCATATTAATCACCTGGATCATTTTCCTTCAAAAATAACTATGAAAACCAATCTGTTAACATTCATGGAGTAGATAATACTGAAATTTAAGTGAAAGATACTAATTTTTGAGGGACTCAGACTCTGTTAGACGATTATCTAGTGGAGGGGTATTAACCTGGGGTACACAGACCCCAGAGTCTCCATAGAATTCAGGGGGTCCATGAACTTCCATGGATTTTCACTGACCTCTAATTGAAATTTATCATTTCCTTCCACTATGAATGTAAGGCCAGCAGACCACAGTAGTTTTAGACCTTCTCACTAATGGAAATCACAGATACTTTCATATCACATTTCAGTTGTTTCTGACATCTCAAATGTTTATGCTCATCACTACCTCAAAATTAAGGTGTTTATTAGTCCTCCTACTAGATCTTTATTATCAAATACATTAATAAAGAAGCATATATATTAGTTCACAAATTAGTGCCTTAATATTGTAATAAACTAATTCAGTATAATTGGTTTCTTTGTAAACTTGTGCATTTTGTGTGATTAAAAACATTGTTCTGAGAAGGGGTCCACTGGCTTACCAGATTGCCACAGGGATCTGGAGCACACACTCCAAAATGTTCAAGAACCCCTGTTTTGTTTCCCATATAAGGAAATTGACTTAAGCCAATAGCCCAGGTTATGACTAGCTATCAGAGAACCAGGCTGCCCTTTGATCTTTGGACTTAGCTCCAGACCACATCATACTGAATGAATGTATAGATCTCTGAAAAAGTTATACCATGCTGTATGTTTGATACTTGAGTTTTAAATTTTTCTAAATATACATTATTACTAAAATTTTAAACTAACTACAAAGAGCAAAATAAAAATCAACCATAATTTGATCACTCAAAAATAATTATTAATATTCTGAAGGTTTTACTAAGCATATATACTGTATCAGTTAGGATTGTGTTCAGATGCATGTAAGAGAAAAATCAGCTATAATGGCCTAAAAAACCAGATTTCTTTTTTTTTCACTTAAAAGGAAATCTAGGCTGGGCATGGTGGCTCATGCCTGTAATCCCAGCATTTTAGGAGGCCGAGACAGGTGGATCACCTGAAATCAGGAGTTCAAGACCAGCCTGGACAATGTGGTGAAACCCCATCTTTTCTAAAAATACAAAAATTAGCCAGGGGTGGTGGTAGATGCCTGTAATCCCAGCTACTTGGGAAGCTGAGGCAAGATAATTGCTTGAACCTAGGAGGCAGAGGTTGCAGTGAGCCAAGATCGCACCACTACACTCCAGCATGGGCAACAGAGCAAGACTCTGTCTCAAAAAAAAAAAAAGAAAAGAAAAAAGAAATCTAGAAACAGGCCCTTGCTAGCATCCTCCAGCAACTCAACAGTGTCCAGGTTGGCATCTCGGTAATTCTCCTGGCCTCTCCCTCTTGGGTGCAGAATGGTTGCTGCAGCTCTACTATATTTCCATTGAAGGAAGGTCAGCATCACCTGGCCCTTTTATAAGGAAAGCATCCACTTTCCTATATAGCTCTCCACCACCCACAACTCCCAGAAGATGCCTGCTTATGTGTCATGGACCAGTGTAATATGGCTGTCCCAAACTGCAAAGATTAGGAAAATGAGCGTTTGACATTTCCAGCCCCTCTTGTGGATTGGCTTGTGCTAATTGAGTGTCCACCATATAGATAATTTATAAAATGGGGATTGTAGTACTTTGTATCCTGTTCTTTTTATCAGGAACATTATACCAAGTCATTAGATAGTCTCTGAAAGAAAACACTCATAATGGCTTGGTAGCGTGTTATTGTTTGGATGCACTAGGGTTTAACTCATCGCTAATTTTTCACTATTATAAAAATGTTCTGATTTTCATAAGGATTTATTTACAGGGTTCTTGAGATAGAAGTCCTAGAAGTATACACTTTTTTAAAAAAAAAATAGATAAATTTGCCCTCCCGATAGGTTGTCCCTGCTTCTACTGTACTGGCAATGTGTAAGAATGTTCATTTATCCAAATCCTCTCCAACGTGGTGATACAATTTAAATTCAAAAACTAGTTTCTAATTTGACAGGCAGAAATGAGCATATTCCTTTAATTTGCATTTCTTGTTAAAACTGATGAGAAGGGTAATGTAACATTTGTATTTCTTCTGTTAATCACCTTCTTTTGCCTAGTTTTTCTCTTCTTCAAACTATGTATAATTTGTGTAGCTATAAAATTTTATATATTTGTGTATATACTGTATGCACAGACTTTTTAAACATTTAAAACTAGGAACCATTTGCCTGTTATTGTCAATGGTTTTTTTGTTTGTTTTTGAGACGGAGTTTCACTCTTGTTGCCCAGGCTGGAGTGCAATGGCGTGATCTCAGCTCACTGCAACCTCCTCCCACGTTCAAGCGATTCTCCTGCCTCAGCCTCCTGAGTAGCTGGGATTACAGGCATGCGCTACCACACCCAGCTAATTTTGTATTTTTAGGAGAGACGGGGTTTCTCCATGTTGGTCAGGCTGGTCTCAAACTCCCGACCTCAGGTGATCTGCCCGCCTCGGCCTCCCAAAGTGCTGGGATTACAGGTGTGAGCCACCACACCTAGCTGTAAATGGTATTCTTTATCCCAAATATATTTTCAGCCAGTTATTATTGGATTTTTTTCTGAATTAGTTTAAATTTAACCTCCTTACTAAACTTTTATTAACTGTTTTTTAATTTCTAGGAAAGTGTTTTTATAATTTACAGACAATTGTATTTCTTTCCAATGATTTATATTTTTTATTACTTTCCCCACCTTACCGAATTGTCTAGATCTCCCAGAATGCTGTAATCATAGGGTTATAGTATCTTTGACGTCTTCCTGACTTGCATGGGAAGTAGTGTTTAGACATTAACTCCATCTCTGGCTGTTAACTGGCTTTTTTTTTTTTTTTTTTGAGAAGAGTCTAACTCTGTCCCCCAGGCTGGAGCAGTGTTGTGATCTCTGCTCACTGCAGCCTCAACCTTCAGGGCTCAAACAATCCTCCCGCCCCATCCTTCTGAGTAGTTAGGACCACAGGAGTGTGCCACCATGCCTAGCCAATGGTTCGATATTCTTTATCATGTAAGGCAGATTCTCTTTCAATTATAGTTTATTTAGTACCTTTATCAGGATTACATATCATTTTATCAAATGCTTTTTGACAAGTATTAAGATCATGGGTTTCTTCCTCCTTTGATCTATTGACTTGATGTAATATGTTGACATTGAACCAACAGATTCTTCTTTTGCCCTACCTGGCAAAGAGTATCTCTGGTGCATCTTGGCTTGGATAACTTTTAGTTTTCAAGTATTATGCCAAAACACTATTATTTAATTGACAAATGGAAGAAGTAAAATTTTCATTCCTTTTATAGCAATTTAATATAAATTCTATGAGTAGTAAACATTATATTTCTTTTCTCTCTGAACTAAGTAGGTTGAATAAATTCTGCCTACTTATAAGGTAGGCTTCCCTTTTTCCAGCAATTCTGATCAAATAGGGGGCTAACAATAGACATATAATTCCTTATCTTAAGGGCACTTTGGCTCAAAGAAGGAAACCCAAACAACCACTGTCCTCTTTACTTCTCACTCCCAGTAACTCACTGAGGAGTTTTTAAAATGATTTCGTCTAGCCAAGGCTTTGAGTATTGCCTTTTAGTTTCAAAGCAAAGAATCAAATAAAATGCTGAAGTACCTTCTCTGGTTAAGACCTTTTTCTGTACTTCCACATTTTCCATAGTAGAGGAATTCACAATTAGCGGTGGGGAAAACTGCTTCAGTTGGGGTCTTAGTGGTAATGGAAAATTTCTTACCAACCTGGGTGATGAATCTAAAACCAGCGGGAAAACCCACTGGGTTTTTATGAGGCCTCTAGTGTCTCCTTGGCTCTCTATGTCATGTTAACTGGGCTCCACATTTTCCAGGGCATGACGATGCCTTGGAACACCTACTGTGGAGCCTGTGGCCTAAGCATCTCTGTATGGAGATGCTATTCATACCTGTGAGCCAGCACTTAGTAGGCCTAATCCCTTTGTGAGTACACGTAGATAAGTGAAAAGAGATGAGCACTTATCCTTAAATTTGCTTCCTTGAGTCTGTATTAGTTGTTATAACTTGAAATTAAGTGTTCTGAAGGAGAGTAGGTGCAACTTTACATGTAAGCCACCACTTCAGATACAGTAATTATGAGCCCATCTTCTTAGGTGATAGAAACTAGAGACTGTATATTTGGCGAAGTTCGTGATTGTTGGTATACTTGAGAACTTTTCACTTCACAGCAAGAAGCTCTTTCTGACTTTTAATTATGGCATAAAAATAAATCTCATCAAGACTTTCAATCTTTAGCAGTTCCTCTGGTTAACCCAGTGGAAAGTTTTCCATTATGGTAACCTATGGCATTGAGGATATAGGATGGAGATACAACTAATTTTCAGATTTTTCCTGATGTACCTGGGTTTTATCTTGGATCCACATGCATTGAAGTGGTATTTCTGGCTTTAGATGATAAGCTCAAATTCTAAAATTTTTACAGAAGCAAACATGGAACAAGACTTCAGTTAGGCTATTAGACATGTAACCTACTCTGTTGCTTTTTTGGAATTATACTCCAAAAAAAACCCTAGCTATCCAAACTGATTATTATATACATTCACATATAGATACCTGTAGACTTATATAACTGGTCTCAGGTTTTTGCCCTGCTTGTATGCTTAGTGTCTGCTTGTGCATACAGCTTTTTAAAGCTAGCTATGAAATACAGTTGCTGATGTCACTGTCAGAAAGTTAATTGCAGAATCCTAATAGCTAATATAAGGGTACTTCATATAGATGTCTTCATATAGAGTCTGTTGGAAACAGCTAAATAACTGTAAACAAGAAATCAGTTTAATTTCACAAAAGAAGATTCATAGTAGTATTATAGATCGAATGTATTAGGTCTCTTATCAGTTCTTTTCCCTTCCTCAGGGAAGGTTAGCTTTCAATGACTCTTGATAATCTGGGGATTATCCATCCAAGAGGAAAATGGCTAAGGGCATGAATAGGTAATACACTAAAAGAAAAAATACAAATGACCAATAAGCATAAGAAAGATAGTCAACCTCACTTGTAATCAAAGAAATGAAATTTTTAAAAAACTATGTTAACCTAGTATGTTGACAAAAATTTTAAAAAAGAATCTTCAGTGTTGGAGGGAAATGGGCACATAGATTCTTGGTGGGAGTAAATAAGCCCTGTCTTGCCACAGGGGAGTTAGGCATTATGTACCAAAATACGAATTACACACATCCTTTGACCCAGCAAATCTGCTTTTAGGCATGTATACACAAAGATGTATGTATAAGAGTGCTTGTTAAAGCTTTGTGGTTTACAATAGGAACAAAGGCTGGAAATAACCTAAATGTTCATCCATAGGGGGCCAGTTAAATAAAGGAATACTCTTCAGCCATTGAAAGTAATGAGGTATACTTCTATTTTTATATATTTGATGTTAAATTAAAAATTATGTTATAGAACAGCAATGTATTTTACATATACACACACAATATATATAACCTATAAAAATATATTTATCAGTGAACTCATTTTTGATAAAGGTTACAAGAACATACCCTGAGGGAAGAGACAGTCTCTTCAATAAAGAGTTCTGGGAAATTGCTGAGGCAGGAGAATCGCTTGAACCCGGGAAGTGGAGGTTGCGGTGAGCCGAGATTGTGTCATTGCACTCCAGCCTGGGCAACAAAAGCAAAACTCTGTCTCAGGAAAAAAAAAAAAAAAAAAAAGAGTTCTGGGAAACTGATATCTATGTGCAGAAGGATGAAACAAGACTCCTATCTTTCACCATATACAAAAATCAAATAAAAATGGATTAAATACTTAAATCGAAGACCTCAAACTATGAAAACTACTACAAGAAAACACTGAGGAAACTCTCCAGGATGTTGATCTGGGCAAAAATTTCTTCAGTAATACCCCACAAGTGTAGACAACCAAAGCAAAAATGGACAAAGGGGATCACTTTAAGTTAAAAAGCTTCTGCACAGCAAAGTGAAGAGACAACCCACAGAAGGGGAGAAAATATTTGCAAACTACCCATATAACAAGGGATTAATAACCAGAATGTATAAGGAGCTCAGACAACTCAATAGGGAAAAAAAAATCTAATAATCTGATTTAAAAATGGGCAAAAGATTTGAATAGACATTTCTCAAAAAGCAAATGGTAAACAGGTATATGAAAAGGTGATCAACATCACTGATCATCAGAGAAATGCAAATCACAACTACAATGAGATACCATCTCACTCCAGTTAAAATGGCTTTTATCCAAAAGCCAGGCAATAACAAATGCAGGAGAGGATGTGGTGAAAAGGGGACCCTGTTAAATGGTTGGTGGGAATGTAAACTAGCACAACCATTATGGAGAACAGTTTGGACGTTCCTCAAAAAACTAAAAATAGAGCTACCATATGATCCAGCAATACTACTGCTGGATATATACCCAAAAGAAAGGAAATCAATGTATCAGGATATCTGCACCCCCATGTTTGTTGCAGCACTATTCACTATAGCCAAGATATGGAAGCAACCTAAGTGTTCATCAGCAGATAAATGGACAAAGAAAATGTGGTACTTATACACAATGGAGTACTATTCAGCCATAAAATAGCCATACACAGAATGGGTATAACTGGCTAGCCATACACAGAAATACAAAAATTAATTCAAGATGGATTAGAGACTTAAATGTAAAACCAAACGCTATAAAAATGCTGGAAGACAACCTAGGCAATACCATCCAGGACACAGGCACAGGCAAAGATTTCGTGACAAAGATGCCAAAAGCAATTGCAACAAAAGCAAAATAGGATCTAATTAAACCAAAGAGCCATGCACAGCAAAAGAAACTATCAACAAAGTAAACACAAAACCTATAGAATAGGAGAACATTTTTGCAAACTATGCATATGACAAAGGTCTAATATCCAGCACCTACAAGGAACTTAAATTTACAAGAAAAAAACAACTCCATAAGAAAGTGGGAAAAGGACATGAATAGACACTTTTTTTTTCTTTTTTGAGATGGAGTCTTGCCGTTGCCAGGCTGGAGTGCAGTGGTGTACTCTAGGCTCACTGCAACCTCCACCTCCCGGGTTCAAGTGATTGTTCTGCCTCCGCCTCCCGAATAGCTGGGACTACAGGCATGCGCCACCATGCCCAGCTAATTATTGTATTTTTACTAGAGACAGAGTTTCACCATGTTGGCCAGGATGGCCTCGATCTCTTGACCTTGTGATCCTCCTGCCTTGGCCTCCCAAAGAGCTGGGATTATAGGCATGAGTCACTGTGCCCGGCCTGAATAGACACTTTTTAAAAGTAAGACATACATGCAGCCAACAACTATATGAAAAAAAGCTCAGTATTACTGATCATTAGAGACATGCAAATCAAAACCAGTGAGATACCATCTCATACCAGTCAGAATGACTATTACTAAAAAGTAAAAAAATAACAGATGCTGGCGAGTTGTGCTTATATACTGTTGGTGGGAGTGTAAATTAGGTCAGCCATTGTGGAAGACAGTGTGGCAATTCCTCAAAGACCTAAAACACCATCTGACCCAGCAATCCCGTTACTTGGTATATAATCAAAGGAATATAAATCCTTCTGTAATATTGACACATGCACATGCATGTTCTTTGTGGCACTATTCACAATAGCAAAGACATGGAATCAACCTAAGTGCCCATCAATGATAGACTAGAAAAAGAAAATATGGTACATGCACACCATGGAGTACTATGCAGCCATAAAAACATGAAATATTTTTTGTAGGGACATGGATGGAGCTGGAGGCCATTATCCCTAGCAAACTAACACAGGAACAGAAAACCAAATACCACAAGTTCTCACTTATAAGTGGGAGCTAAATGATGAGAACACATGAATACATAGAGGGGAACAACACACACTGGGGCCTTTTGGAGGGTAGAGGAAGGAGAGGATCAGGAAAAATAACGAATGGGTACTAGGCTTAATACCTGGGTGATGCAATAATCTGTACAACAAACTCCCATGACACAAGTTTACCTATGTAAAAAACCTGCACTTGGACCCTTGAACTTAGAATAAAAGTTAAAAAAAAAAATTATGAGATCTTGCTACTTACAACAACATGGATGGAACTGGGGGTCATTATGTTAAGTGAAATAAACCAGGCACAGAAAGACAAACATCACATATTCTCACTTATTTGTGGGATCTAAAAATCAAAACAATTGAACTCGTGGAGATAAAGAGTAGAAGGATGGTTGCCAGAGGCTGGGAAGGGTAGTGGGGATGGTTAATGGGTCCAAAAAAAGAAAGAATGAACAGGACCTAGTATTTGATAGCACAACAGGATGACGATAATGGAAATTTTTAAATACACGAGTATGGTTGGATTGTTTGTAACACAAAGGATAAGTGCTTGAGGGGATGGATACCCCATTTTCCATGATGTGATTATTACTCATTGAATGCCTGTATCAAAACATCTCATGTACCTCATAAATATATACATACCTATGTACCTAAAATTTTAGAAATTAAATATACATGAGTGTTTGTATATATTCTTTTATACACCCACAGATATATATGACTCTTCATATTTTTTCCAATGTTGGATAAGATAATGATAATGGATTACTTTTATATTCAGGGGAAAAAATTAAATGAATTAAAATATAAAGAGTACCAAATACTGGCAGTGAAAAGGGGTAGTGGTGCCTATTCTTCTAAACATGATAGCTTACCATTATCTCAGCCATGCCAAGAGTTTTCTGTAATCTAAATATATGGCTTTACTTGATGGGTTTATCTAAATAGTGTAAATTGTGAACAGGAAAATCAAGGACTATTTATTTGCTTATAGGAACTTACAGGATTTTGTTAACTGTAGTTAGGAGTGTTTTCAAGGAAGCAACATGGTATATATATTTCATGAGGGAAAAGGACTGTCACTGTGCTAAGCTTAGCATCTACATTTCTTTACAGAAGAAACTGATGAAAGGTATACAATATATACAGTCCTGTTTCGGGAGGCTTTTATGTAGGTTGACTCCTCTAAACTAGGCAGAGTAGTAGACTAGAAAAAAGGGAAACTATTCTAAAATGATTTTATGTTATTGTTATAATCTAGATGTTTTTACACTTAGATGTTTTTATACTTGTAATCAAATAAGTTTGATGTAGTTGACAGATTTTTAAATTTTTTAAATTGCATCTGTCCCACATTTGCTAATTTGCCAAGGGATGTGACTCATACAGCAAATTAAAGACAGCCTTTCACTATGCAACTTGTATGGTAGTCTGGCCTCTTTAAGGATAAAGGGTACTACAGATCATTAGCATGAGATCTATTAGCTTTGAGCATCTGCCTGTCACTCTTCCCCAGTATTGTTTAAGCTCACTGCCTTGTTTAACATAGTTATCTACCTGGTTTGGAATTACTCAGTTTAGAAAAGTTTTGAGCAGGACTATGCTTGCTGTATTATTATCCTCACAGATTTTTCACTTAGGGAATTAGAAGCTATGAAATCTTTATTCTAAAGCACGATAAAACACTGATCTGCAATCAGTATAGTGATCTTCCTGTCTTTATGATATGAGCTTTTCCACTGTTGCTGATGTCACTTCCCAGAGGGAAGTGAATTTTAGTATGATGAACAACTCCCAAAAGGGGGAAGAAAATGAATTATTGGCTTTTCTATGCCTGCATCAATAAGTGAAGATGACTGTTCCCTTATCTATACCTCTTCCTCCGCCAAGCAAAGGAAACACTCAGTGGAAGACCCCACAGTAAATAGTTATATGATGAGGGTCTCTCATGATAACTTTTGATTTGTCAAACAGGACAAGAGTCGCCTGTTTCGAGTACAGTTCAGTGGAGAGTCAAAGGAGCAGGCGCTGGAACACTGCTGCAGTTGTGTTCAGAAGCTGGCGCAATACATAACCGTTCAGGTGCCTGATGGAAACATCCAGGAGCTTCAGCTGATTCCTGGCCCACCCAGGGCAACTGAAAGTCAAGGGAAGGATTCTGCAAAGAGTGTCCCACGGCAGCCTGGAGTAAGTAGGCTGATGTGTTGGTTATACAGGAAACATGACAATGCAGTGCACGATGGGTGGCCAAAATGACAGTGGAGTTTGTCAAGTCTGTTAGGTTTGTAGTTTAAAAAACATCTATGTTGGGTGACTTTTTAAAATTGAGGTCGATACTCATTGTAGCTCCCTATTCAGAAATTAGGCAGGGAGGAGTTCCAGCTGCATTCTGGGTGTCACTATAGAACAGTGGTTCTCAAAGTGTGGTCCATGAACCCCTCCCTAGGACTCTTCCAGGGGGCCCACACGGTCAAAATTATTTTTCTTAATATTTAAAGAAATAGTATCACTTGCCTTTTTCACTGTGTCAACATTTGAATTGATGACACAAAGGCATCGTAAGGCTGCTGTCATCTCATACAGATCAGGCAGTGGCACCAAACTGTACTAATAGTCATCGTGTTCCAATCATTCGCAGTAAGAACAAACTAACGAAATAACCCTGCAGTCTGCAGTACCATGGCTGTCTCAAGGGAACGCACCTGTGTGACATTTGTATTTTGAACTAGCCTCTTTTTTCATAAAATACCATCATTATGTGAGAGAACAACAGACTATGGTAATTCAGATTTGGGTATTTGGCAGACATTTTCTCAAAAATCAGTGAAATGAACTATCACTTCAGGAAAACAACTGATAGTATTTATTGAAAATGATAAAATTTAAGCTTCCAAGTGAAAATTAGAATCTTGAAAAACTTGTATCTGCCACATGAGCTTCACAACTTCCCAACCCGGAAGACTTTTCTAAAGGTGCTATTAATAAATGTGATTTACTTGTTTGTAAGTAATTACCTGATGAAATGTGTCAATATTTGAAAGACAGTATATTCAGTGAATCAGTATTGTCCAGATGACCGATGCCTGAATGCCACAAAATTATACGTGGATAAAGAGCTATTCAAAAGTGTAAGATAGGCTAAAAGATTGTAATATAACAGTATAACAAGTTTATTGCTATGGTTTCAGACTCTATATTGCAACTTAACTTTAAGCAACTCACTCGTTGAGTTTTGGTGTTGTATCAAGGAATATCCAGTTATCTGAACAGGCTATTCTAAAATACCCCTCCCTTCTCCATCTATAATTTGTGTGAGGCCAGATTTTCTTCATGTCTTCAACCAAAGCAGCACATTACAGCAAACTGAATGCAGCAGCAAATATAAGAATCTAGTCACCTTCTACTAAACTAGGTAGTAAAGAGATTTGCAAAAATCATTATTTTGTTTTAGAAAAGTTATTTTCCATAAAATGTTTTCAACGTTAACGTAAAGTGGGTTTATTTTTAATGAATATTTTTAAATTTCGTGTTAATTTCTAATATGATAAATACCAGATAAATGTAACTCAGATGAAAGTTCTTTGAAGGCCTCATAAGGGGTCTTGCGATAAAAAAGTTTGAGACTCATGACTATAGAATTTCTCCCAGAAATATGTGTTCTGCATTTCTTTGGCAGTTTCAAATATTATTGGAATAAGCACCTACCTCTGTTCTTGAGATGAGATACTACTTTCAAGCTGGGTTTTGCATTTGCTTTGAGAAGTGATTTTTCCAAACCTGGTTTTCCATTACTTCATCATGTTAGTTTTCCTTAACCAAAACACCTCATTTTTGCTGTTTTGTCACTATGTTTCTTTTTTTTGAGACAGAGTTTCGCTCTTGTTGCCCAGGCTGAAGTGTGCAATGGCACGATCTCGGCTCACTGCAACCTCGCCTCCCAGGTTCAAGCCATTCTCCTGCCTCAGCCTCCCCGAGTAGCTGGGATTACAGACATCCACCACCATGCCCAGCTAATTTTTGTATTTTTAATAGAGATGGGGTTTCATTATGTTGGCCAAGCTGGTCTCGAACTCCTGACCTCAGGAGATCCACCCGCCTCGGCCTCCCAAAGTGCTGGGACTACAAGCATGAGCCACCACACCCAGCTGTCACTAAGTTTCTTGTTACTCATAATTTGTCTAAGGTGAACATAAATTTTCATTATTTATTATACAATCTTTTTCTTTAAGCAGGTGCTGCATGATTTCCTCTTGAACGTATTTAGTTTACCAAACAGATTTTGGTGTTTTCCTTCCCTTCGTTTGATTTTTGTGAAGATGTCTTAATGCTGAAGCTGCTTGCCTCACAAACCCTGGATCTAGTTTCAAACAATAATGCTTCGTCTATATTCAGCTCCTGCTATATTCCTTAAGAATCCCCTCCCTACAAATGGGTTGGTTGTTATGAGGTATTTTATTGCTTATGATTCTTTGCCCTTTAGTTTTTCATGTTTCACTGCCCGTTAGATTCAGATGATAGTATAGTATACCCAGTGTATGGAGTGTAACAAAAAAACCCAAAAGGGTTCCAGATTTTGGGAACTCAGTCTGGAGTTCCTTATAAAGGTAATGAAGTCACATCACGCTAGAACCTCATCAGGCTACACAATTATCTAAGTATTACAAATGCAAATAAATTGAAGTTGTAACATGCAGTAACAAATGCAGGCTGAGTTGTGAGCTACAGCCCCAGATGAAGGCTCCAGCTCTCTGATGTTAAAGACTGGTCCCAAATGTCTAGGTAGAAATACCTGAGAAGTGGTTAGGAAACTTTCATGCCTTTCTTGATTCTATTTTCAGGGACTCTTCTGAACTGTAATTGGGTGATTTGACTAAGATAGCATGATGTTGTGCAAAGACTACAGGCTTTGGTATCAAAATGGATCTAGGTTAGAATCCTGGCCCTATTTCTTAGTAGCTGTGTGATCTCATGGAAGCCAATTAGCCCCATCTGTAAAATGGTGAGATTAAAATGCTGTATAGAAAGTACCCAATACAGTGTCTGGCAAATATAATCACAAAATCCATCATTACTATTATTGAAACCAATGTTACCCTTTCAGATGTGCCTTCCCTTGCAAATGAACAAATCAGCATCCTAGTCAATTAGCAAGGATCAGAACCGCCAGAGCCAAGAGAGGGCATGATAAGACAGTGTCTGAAGCTGCAGAGCAGATGATAAGTTAAAGCCATTGGATTAAATTCCACCAGGGTACAGACCTTGTGAGGCACCACCTAGAACATTCTAGTTTTCCTAATGGCAAAACATAAGGTTTGCCCTTAACTCTGTTGTACAAATTTTGGTAGCATGTGCTCTTTCTCAGAATCCGTCTTAAGAGGTACAAGCCATGGCCAAGGTTCTGGTCATTTTGCTGCTCTCTTACATTCAGGTGTGTCATTTTTGTAATACCTATATATTTTTTAGTATAAAATAGTTGTTTCCTTCTTTGCAAATAGAGATAATTCTATTTCAAGTTCTTGAGTCATTTACTGGCTCATATTTTAGTTTTTGCTTTTCCTCAGCCTTGTAATTTTGTTAATTGTGGCTTAACCAGGCATTTCTCAACCTTAGCACTTCAAAGGCAACCAGCCCACCCCAGGGAGGGGGATGGGAAAGACAGTTAAGAGGATCGCAGTTCCTATGTGGACTCTTTCCTGTTAGCACAAAAAGTCCAGAAGAAAGTAGCTAGGGGACTCCAGCTACTGTGTGCACAGACTCTTCCATCTCTATGCTGTTGCAGAGGTGGACCATCTAATCCTAGAGCCCGCTAGCCTCAGGTGCTTCAGTTCCACTTAGCTATTTTTTAGTGTTTATGGCAGACAATTTTGGTTGACATTAGTTCTTTGTGTGAGCTGAAATGATAGGTATTCTAGGAAAGCATCATATGTCATAGCTGAAGAAACACTAGGCACTAGAGGCTGCCTTGTTTTTACAGAGGAGAAAACTGAAGAAACTGAACAGAGAAATGGGGCTTGTCTAAGGGCTCTTGATTATAGAGTCCTTTGGCCCTTTGGCCATTTTGCTCGTTTTTTGTTTTCTTGTCTTTGTTCTTTCCTTCCTCACTGTACCTCCACCCCTCTTTTTTGTTGTTGTTGTTTGATGCTTCCAGGTCTGGTTTTCTGCTACCTACTGACTAGCAACCATCAGATTCTCTGTAGGACAGAAGACAGAATTTGGCATCTCCCACCTTCTGGTAGTCAGACTTGTTGCTGAAGGACAGAAGCGCCCTCCAAAGAGTGCCCTGTTTCCTCCCTGTATTGCACCATGAGCTCATACCTAGTGCAGGATCACCACTGCTCGTCTGGAGATTAGCACTGCAGCACTGCAGCAACCTCAGGTACCCAAGGCACATTGGGGCCTGCAGACATGTGGCTAGGAAGGAACGGAGGTAGGGCCCTTCATGCCTCCAGACCTCCTGCACCTTGTTCATTCCATTTGCCTGGAAAGCATCCCATGTCCTACCCGAGAACAACTTATTACCATAGATTCTCTCCAGATAGCATGGACCTTAGAGCATCCCTGTACTTCCTGCTTAGCATACAGCCCTCCAGTTTACCCACTTCTCTGTGAACCTCTAGCACTTCCTGAGTTGCAAGATAATTCATGGTTTTACTTGTTAGGTTCTCACTAGGTTGTGGGCTTCCAGAGGGCAGGACTATCTTGTTCTTTGTCGCTCCTATCCCCGTACCACCCCAGTGTCTAGTACGTAGGAGGTATAAACAGTTGTTGAAAGAAGATATCTGTAAGTTTTACTTACAGAAGAACTCATTCTTTCAGAATATCTAAAATGAGATTAAAAAAATCATTTTATTGAAAACATCAGTTGTCTTAAAATTATAGGAGTTTCCCCCCATTTTGCATTTCTTCAATGAACATGTATTACTTGAGCAATAATTTTTAGAGTGTGACAAATCATCAGAAGCTGGGGTCCGTCCACTGCATGTAGGCTGCCATGGTAACAGCACCGGGCCCACCCTCCAGCACCTGGTCCTGAATCCTAGGCTGGGCCTCTGACAACAGAGGAATGCCCCAGTGTCTGACAGGAAGAAGCACTAACAGCCTGCCAACTGCTGAGGAACAACAAATAGAGGTCAGGAGCCGCAAATTTAAACTCAGTACTTCTGCTGTGGTAACTCAAGTAACCCTCCGTTTAAATCAGGACAGACCTATGCTGACAACCATTTTTATCACTCTTAGTGGTATTTTCTTTCTTTGAACATGAATGCATATTTCTGCTTCTTTAATGGCCTTTGGTATTTAAGATTACATTCAGCTAGTCTCCTTATTGCATGTTGTTTTATTCCAGTCCCACCAGCACTCAGAACAGCAAGTGTGTGTAACAGCGGGCACAGGCGCTCCAGACGGAAGGACCTCACTGACGCAGTTAGCTCAGGTAGAGCTTATTTCTGTGTTCAATTTTCTTGTCATGAGAAGCAGTGACCCCTAAGAATTTGTATCCCTTTGTTCACTTCTTTGTTTTAGGAGAGAAACTTCTAAAGCATTACTCTAAAAGGTGATAGAGACAGAGACGGGCCATTTTCATCTACCCCTTGCAGAGTTAAGTTTTATTACAGTAAGTTGTGAGGTGAGACATGATGGCTGCAGGCACATAGTCAAGATCTACCCTCCTAAGGAAATAAAAAGGGGAAAAGTGGTTGAATGTCCAAGATAGAAAATTTAATCACCACTTTCCCAAAAAAGAATAAATGGAGGACTCCATTGTAATTATGGAAATGAAATTTGGGAACTATTTTAAGACAAATATCAAAATGAATGTGGATTCAGATCTACAACAGTTTCTATATGGGTAGATTGTTAGTACTCAGCTAAGGATGTGAAACCCAGGAGGATTCAACTGTTAACTCAGACTTGCTTTCAGACAGCCCCTTGCCCCCTGCTGCAAAACCTCTTCATTCAAAACTATGGTTGTGTGATGTCCACTCTCCTGGGAGCTCTGCAAGGACTTTGTCTCCCCCTCACTGCATTCCTCATTGCAGGTGTTCAAGCCAGCAGCTTCTGCTTGCCACAGAATTCTGTGTGAAGTTCATCAATCTTCAAGTATGATTTTTTTTTTTTTTTTTTTTGAGGCAGGGTCTCACCATGCCTCAGCACCCAGCAGGCTGGAGTGCAGTGGTGCGATCTTGGCTCACTGCAACCTCTGTCTCCTGGGTTCAAGTGATTTTCCTGCCTTAGCCTCCTGAGTAGCTGGGATTACAGGCGTGTGCCACCATGCCCAGCTAATTTTTGTATTTTTAGTAGAGTCAGGATTTCACTGTGTTGGCCAGGCTGGTCTTGAACTCCAGACCTCAAGTGATTCCCCCACCCTGGACTCCCAAATTGCTAGGATTACAGGTGTTAGCCACTATGCCTGGCCACATTTTCTTTTAATCCCTCTACTAAACTGTACTATCAGTAGTTTAAAAAAAAAAAAAAGAAAAAAGAAAAAGGGTTTTCTCCATCTGGCTTGCCACTAACTCAAAATAAATGGACAATCATATAGAATAAAAAACTCAAGAGGTAGGAAGACTAAGAATTCATGTTTATTTCTTTTAATAAACCCGTAACTATGAAAAAAATTATTTGTCCAGCAGCAGGACTAATGCCCATATTTGCATTGGGGTTAGGGGCTAACTGAATCAGAGAAGCTGAGGAAAACAGAGCTGCAATAAAACAATAAGCAAGGCAGGGTGTGATGTCCTTATTTAGGAAATAACAATTGCTAGAAAAGGCATACCTTTGCCCAGTTTATTTACATAGTATGGAAGAACCATATACAAATGAGAAAAAGCATGAAGCTTGGAGCTCAGATACATTACTTACTTGCTCTTATCTTTTGGACATGTTATTCTATGTAAGTTGGTAAAACCTTTTGGAAGGCAATTTAGCAGTACATATCAAATTTAATATTATGTTAGCTATAATTTCATTTCAACTACACAAATATACATATGTTCATCACAATGCTTAAGAAATTGGAAACAACATAAATGTTCATTTAATAGGATATTAAGTGAGGTATAACCACAGATGGGATAGAAATGCAATTAACACAAGGGATGTAGGCCGCACATGGTGGCTCACACCTGTAGTCCCAAGCACTTTGGGGGGCTGAGGCAGGAGGATCATTTAAGGCCAGGAGTTCAAGACTAGCCTGGCCTAACATCATATTGAGACCCCCATCTCTAAAAATAAACAAAACAAGTGCTGTATATCCCAAGTAAGTTTCTGTTACAGAGAGTTCCTAGAGAAATACCAGTTATGTACTTACACACTAAAACATGCTATCCACATAAAGAATAAAACCACCTACCTCACAGAATTAATGTGAGGAGTCAATAAGATGACCAAGTCAATGCACCAAAGTAAGTGGACCACACAGAACTGGAGCCCATCATCGTCATGTGGGACTGTGGATCCAGTGTTGCCAGATCTTCCAAATTGTCAAGATTTTTATTTGAACTCTCCTAATATTTAAACGTTGACAACTTATTCAACTGGTTTTAAAACACTGCAGGTTACCAAAGAAAACATACAGATGACAAATAAGCATGTGAAAAGATGCTCAACATTATTAGTCATTAGGCAAATGCAAATTAAGACCACGATGAGACATCCTGCAAACTTATTAGAATGCCTAAATTAAAAACAAAAAGAAAAACTGACAATACCAAACCCTGGATGGGTGAGCAACTACAACTCTCATCTACACTGCTAGTGGAATGTAAATGGGACAGCCACTATAGATGACAGTTTGGCAGTTTCTTACAAAGTTAAATATACACTCACCACATGACTCAATCCTAGGTATTTACTGAAGTGAAATGAAAACCTGTGTTCACACAAAAACCTGTAAGGGAATGTTTATAGCATCTTTATTCATAATTGCAAAAAATAAAACCCAAATGTCCTTCAACTGGAGAATAGATAACCAAACTGTGGCACATCCATGCAATGTAATACTTATTCAGCAATAAAAATGAATTACTGCTATACTCAACATCATGGATTAATCCCAAATGTATTCATTATGCTAAGTGTAAGAAGCCAGATTCAACAGCGTATTATGATTTCATTTATATGACATTCTGGAAAAGGCAAAACTATATGGAGAAGAGATCAGTAGTTATTAAGGGTTAAGGGTTTGACGGTAATGGTTAGCACAAGGGTCACATAAAGGAATTTTTTTGGGAAGTGAAAGAAATGTTCTGTATTTTGATTGTGGTGACAGTTACACGACTATTTGTCAAAACTCACAGATGGCCAGAAAAAGATGCGTGTGAACTAATGTCCTTTGGGAGTCTGTGGCCTCTTTCTTACATTCAGAATGCAGCTAGCACATAGTAGGCTGCTCACATCCACTCTGCCACCTATGCTGTGGGGAAGATGAACTAAGCTAGTGGAGCTCATTCATTGATAGGTTTGTTTTCAATCCACAGGTTATCAGCACAGTATTCTTCATTAAAGTAGAATCTCAACTTTGCAAACATTTCATCAGTACATTTGAAATTCTTTCCTTAGGGCAACAAGATTCTCTCACATGCTATGTGTATTCAGAAAACATATTAATATACAAAATTGTAAATGTAACAGTAAAACTATGTAAAGGAAGCCTGTAAAGCTAATTAACACTAATTTTTTTGGTGTGTATTTCGCTAATCTTTCCTTAAAGCACTATTTGCCTGTGTTCTATTAGCCAGGTATTGCTTTTACCTGTAATCTGTAACGACTTTTCTGGTATCCCTGCAGACTCTTCTGGCATCGGAGGAGCTGCCCCATGTCTATGAACAATCTGCATGGGGTGCAGAAGAGTTAGGCCCCTTCCTACGTTTGTGCCTTATGGATCAGAATTTCCCAGCATTTGTGGAAGAGGTAGAAAAGGAACTGAAAAAGCTGGCGGGTTTGAGAAATTAATGCTCTATATACATATATAACTAAGGAACTTCAAAGTATTGAAAATGCTTCCTCCTAAAATTAAAGAAGATATTAGAATAAAGAGTATTATCCAAACACCTTTTATCAATGTTTTATTTTTAAAAACAGGTGAATCCACTTTTTTATACATCATTGCACTTCAATAATTACACAAAACACACAAGTACATGCATCTACAGTTACGCACCGCATGAGAACCGTTAGGTTATAAAATCTATCATCAACCAGTAAATCAATGTGAAAAAATACAGTGTCAAACCAAAAAGTATAACTATAGTTGCATAGAATATTACCATGCTATAACATTTCAAGGTCATTGGAAACAAAAGAAAAATTATAAAAGTTTGCCTTGATTGAATGAATGTACAAGAATAAGGTTCAACACAGTGCAAAAGGATTTATGAATTTACATGACTTAACAAAAGAAAAGATAATCAATCACTTAAAAAGCAATCATACGTATATACTGCAATTCATTATACCCATTCAGTGGACTGTTCCAGCTTATTAAAGTCACAGGTTAAGCCCTTAAAATTATAGATTTCAGTTTATATTACTCATCTTTATGTACCAGAACTGCACAATTTCCTCATCTGACAACATACAATAAGGAATGAATATCAGCAGCTTAAAAATGAAACAAGCATTTACTTTATTTTGGATTTCTCCCACCCCCAAAAATATAAATATATATATATATATTTATATACTGTATATATCTGTAGGTTTTGCTGTACTTTACAAAAATGTATCACTAGATGGCAGCAGTGCATTTTAGAGCTTTGCCAATTTAACAGCTGCATTAAGTAAAAAATGGCGCATGCATGATCTGATCCTCAGAGGACCTTTTCACTTCTATTTAAATATTTTAACAAAGGAAAAAAAAAAAAAGCAACATTCACAGCACATCAAGCCCAAAATAGTTTACACCTTCTACACTGAAGCATTGTTTAAAATGTACCTGGCTAGATCACCCTTACAGGAGAGGCTAAATAAGGCATGCTTTAGACAGTCATTGTGGTGTTGCTCACTTGAAAGGGGAGAGAACCAAAGAGGTCCAAGCAGAAAATTTTAGCAGGTCATGTTGCCACCAGTTTCAGGAACCTAAAGATCTGTAAAGAAATATGTATTTGGAAATTATAAAGGGATTATGCACTGTCACTCACAACTACACCGTGTGCCACACAAAACTTGGTTCAAACAGCATGCTCAGGGATGTGGTGTGAAATTCTGATCTCCATATGCCTAACAAGATGACATTCTGGCCCTGCTGCTACCTGGCCATTCTTGTCTTGCCCCCAGATGTGAGGTAAGACTAGTAGGCCTCTGGGAATAAGCCACCTAAGAAGGTGACAATTTTCACCTCTTTGTAAAGATATAATAGTAGTGGAAAGTATTGATTTTAAAATATGTCTTCTGAAATGGCATTTATATAAACGTGACACAATGCACCTGATGGCGGGGCACACTGGCTCATGCCTGTAATCCCAGCACTTCTGGGAGGCTGAGGCAGGCGGATCACTTGAGGTCAGGAGTTCAAGACCACCCTGGCCAACATGATGAAACCCCGTCTCTACTAAAAATACAAAATTTAGCTGGGCGTGGTGGTGGGCAGCTGTAATCCCAGCTACTTAGGAGGCTGGGGCAGGAGAATTGCTTGAACCCGGGAGGCGGAGGTTGCAGTGAGCCGAGATCACACCACTGCACTCCAGCTTGGGCAACAGAGTGAGACTCCATCTTAAAAAATCCAAACAACAACAAAAAACAACGCAGCTGAAAAATGTTCCTTTCCAGTCCCTAAACTGGGCAGACAGAACTGGCTTCATCAGTATCAGCTGCTCTGAAATGAACTAAAATATCTTATAACACCAATTACTGAAGAATTTGTAACAAGGTCAATAGAGGCACATTCATTTGAATATAATTTTTAAGACTGCTACAGAAGGCCATACTTACATTGTAAGCAGTACTTAATTTGTGTTTCTCTGGCGCAAGTTTTTATCTTTGTGATTGTTGGTAGAGTTGGTTTTCCTTTGGAGGAAAAATTGCATTACATGAGTTAAACTCAGTCAATAACTTTTGAAAGTATAACACATGGAAATACAGGGACTCTTTCACTTACTGCCATCCCTGGTGTAGTGAGAAATTTTGTGGCACAATATGAGTGCATAAAAAAACATTCCTTAAGTAGCTACAGGTTAAGTATCCCTCATCTGAAATGCTTGGGATCAGAAATGTTTCAGATTTTGAATTTTTTTAGATTTTGGAATATCTGCATTATACTTACCAGTTCAGCATCCCTAATCTGAAAATCCAAAATTCAAAATGCTCCAATGAGCATTTCCTTTGAGCCTCATGTGAGCACACAAAAAAACCTTCTGATTTTGGAGCATTTCAGATTATGGATTTTGGTAGTAGGTAGACTCAACCTGTATATACCTCATTTTATCCTCCTTTTGACCCCCAAGGCAGACAAGTACTTTCCCTTCGAATCCGGAACTATAATTACGATACAGGTGAGAATATGTAAAACTTTTCTCCACTGAACACAACACCACTGTCCCTTCTTGATAAAAGGTAATCTATAAGCTGGCAGTGCTGGGCCCTCTGGTACTTAACAAATTTGGGTGCTGTTTGTCTGCTTCTCACTCTTTAGTCCAACTCTAGGAGATTCTGCCGATCTTAGATTGATTCCATACCTGCAGTACCCTCTCTCTTGGATACGAGCAATTGTTAATGGGGCTAGACAGTTTATCCAGGCTACAGTTCAGCCTCAAATTGCATTACATGAGTTAAACTCGGTCAGTAACAACTTTTGAAAGTATAACACATGGAAATACAGGGACCCTTTTACTACCATCCCTGGTGTAGTGAGAAATTTTGTGGCACAATATGAGTGCATAAAAAAACATTCCTTAAGTAGCTACAGGTTGAGTATTCCTCATCTGAAATGCTTGGGATCAGAAACGTTTTAACATTGACAAAACCGGAAGCCTCAGATATACTGGCCATTTCCCCCACATTTTAAGTATATCAAATACGCAAAATTTGAAAAAAAAAAAGTTTTTTGCATGGTATTCCACTTTGTATGGCCACTGAAAACAAGACTGCATAACCTATCCTGAGAATCAAGTGGTTTTTAGTCAGATCTGTGTCAAGCTAAGAAATCTACACTGCAACCTTCATTTCCACTCACTGTCTTCCCCTCCAATCTTAGCTACTCCATTTGATTAAACTGCAAACACAACATCATTCAATCAGATACTGTTGAATCAATGTCCAATAAAGTACTTACATTGGTCCAGCTGGTTCATCATCTACATGGTGTTCAGTTTTTTAAAAATCCATGAGAGATAAGAGAAGAAAGGAGAAAACTGTTAGATTCTGCATAAGGATTAACAGAATAGCAAACTGCAAGTGGCAATCATGGCTACTCACAGCATTTATTAAAGGCCATTCCATCTGGAGGTGCAAAACACTCATGGAGTTATTATTTCTAGATTCAAGTTTAAATGGCAGGTATGTTGTTTCAATGGTTTTAGTTAACACTTTGAATGCTTGTCATGAAAAACTGCAACTGTAGCGGACAGATAGGCTGCAACATTGTTATACTCATCTTGTCCCCAAGTTCCAGTGGTTCACTCTTAAATAGATGAGAAGACAAACCAACATTTCAGTTGTAAAATCCTGCTGTTTGTTTTCTTGTGGTGAATGCATGCAGTTTTGGCCCAATCCTGCAATGTGAATGGATGTGTACCATCTGTACATTTAGCCACACATCCTCACTTCCCCAGAGGGCACTCTGTTTTTCTTGCTGTTTTGTAATCTTTAGAAGAGTCTTTAGTCTGGAGAATGAGATTGAGAAGAGGCAACCACAATAGTTCAACCTAAATTGGGTCAGCCATGCTGGGCTATGCCAGCAACAAGTGTATGTATACCAGAGGATGTTCTGTGACACACCAAGGAAAGCTGAACAGTGGTGACATCCCTCTAGAAAAGACTTCAGAAAGACAGGCTCACTCCTGTGCCCTGGCCAAAACCAGAAGCCAAACCCAGGGGAGCCATGAGATAACTTTTTTAAAATCAAAAAGCTGACATTATATGAGTTTAAGCCTTCTTAAATTGATACTTTATGATTCTGATTTATAAGTCTTTCGTGTTTCAACTAAGTGCAACTTGATCCCCTTTAAGCAGAGATACACATTCACAGAGAGAATGTTTTAAAAAGACCCACAAGGGGAAGGGAACAAGTAAGTGCTCTTAGTTTGTTTTTATTATACAAAAGTCAGGTAAACTAAATGATTCAGAACAGTTTGATTTCACTGAAGGCTTCTAGAAAAACTCTCAGCAGGATTCCACAAGGGGGCTTGGTGCACATGAAGCAGTTATGGAGATTACAGTCTCAGTGTAGGCATCTGCAGGAGCACACGTCGGGAGTAATGTCTGTCAGAGGGAGACATTGCTCCACCTGTTCCTTCGAGGCAACGGAGAGAGGCAAAGCCACCGCCAGCACACACAGTGACTGGAGCAAAAAAGGATTTCAAAAAAAAGAACTAACCACAAACCAATGACTCATCAGCCAAAACAATAGGCTAGCGACACACTAGTGTCCACAGGAGTCCACTACTAACAACAGTATACACTATCAAACGGGTACAGAGAACAAACTAAGACTTAAGGACACCCAAGACATCTGTGTGCTGTGTATGCAGTGGAGAGATACAAAGACATACCAGGTACTAAGACACAAAAGCCCAGCCTAAATTCTCCCCTCACAACATCCTAATGCTCAGCATCCCGGCCAAGCCAGCTCAGCTACATGCTAGGAACTAAGCACTTTGGGGATTTAAATGAAAAGACACAGGAGCAAACTTGGAATACTTTTAGTGCTCTGGCTGTGCACTCGAAAATACAAAATTCTAATGCAAGAGAGCCGAATCAAGAATACACCAATCTACTCCCAAATTTAAAATAAAAAGCAGGGGAGGGAGAATCGCAATAGCCAGGCTAATCTTTTCAAAGCATGACACTGTAGGCACCAACCCAAGCACCTCACACCACGGGCTGTTTTTCCTTTTGGAGTGTGGGTATTCCCTGGTGTCTGATTAGTAATGTCACTTTCCAGCCCAACAAGCTGGTAACATGCAAAGGGTTGCATGGAGGTGTTTTAGCGACAGTGCCTCCGGCATAGCTGCCATGCCTGCAAGTGGGAGCAGTTGAGATTCACAAAGGGGCAAAATCCCAGGAGCCCTCTTCATCTGTCTCCCCAAATCCACTTTCACACTGACAAACAAAAGAGCCTCATGTCTCCCCACTCTCCTGGACTGAATCACTATCTGCAGCACCACTCTCCCCTACAGGTCAGACAAAAAAACGACTTGACCCCTAACAGGGAAGTCAGGGGAGAGGGAAAGAACAGAATTACAGAAAAAAGATACAGAAACCAAAGTAAATGAGGATTAAACAGCAAACTGAAATCCAAATTAGTTGTGAAAGTGAATGAAGTAAACTTGAAGAAAAGTGTTAACATTATGAACTGTGCATCGTATAGACTGAAGCGGAGATTAAACAAACTCCAAAAGCATGCATATCGCTCACTTACCACCATGTTTTAAGGGTTTGATGCAATTGAGGGGGGAAAAAAAAGAAGTCATAGTAACCGACAAATATCAACATACCCCAAACCCTCAGGCCAAAAGATAGCCAGCTTAAACAATGACTGTTCTCTCCACCTCAGTATTACAGCCACTGGCTAGATGAGAGGAAGAGGACTGGGGGGAGAATGGAAACAAGATGCTTCTGGAATCCACCTTATGAGAGTGAAGTTACCGGTGGAACTGTAGCACACACTGATTTATCTGCGTGTTCCATCTTCCCAACCGAATGGACCACAGCCCTCACTCCCCCTATATCCGCCTCATCATCTAGAAGGGGTGCTCTGCAATGTCTAGTAAATAACGGATTGCCTAATACAATATCACCTCCAAAAAGATGGCTTTAAAGTCCGAATAATGAAGAGTTGACTCTCTGGTCAAAGGTCCTTTGTCACTGCATTCATCTCACTAGAAGGTTTTATGGTTTCTAAATCCACTTAAATTTTGCCTGACCTTAGCAGGTTAGCATTAAACCCAAGAGAGACTGAGTTACTTCCTATTTCCTTCCTTGTTTGGTCCTATTGCATTTTCTCCATGAGGTAACTTGTTATTGACCCAGATGGCCCCTAGTTAACAGACCAGACACCGAATGCATGTTTTAGGTGTCATTTTAAAAGTCACATTTCTTTTCCAATATCCCTAGTCTGTATAAAGCTTCATATGCTACCAAATGTTTTGACCAACTAATAGATTTTGGAACATTAGAACAGCTCTTCATTCTAAAGTGTCTAAAAGAGCTTGGCTATATCAGAGCCACTAAAAATGGCCCCCCAAAAAACCTCAAATATCTTCTCCATCAGTAACTTAAAGAGAGTCCCTTTGACTTGCTTACAAAAAATTATCCCAAGGTAAAAACAGAAAGTTCTTTTTTGGTGCCAGCACTTCTTTTCTTAAATCAGCTCCTGTTTTAATTTGCTGTCTGTGAGGTCACTAAAATATCCAGAAGAACTGCAGGCCTCAGCAACTAAGTGGGTTCACTCCCCATTCCTCCAGGGCCTGGGGAGGGGAGACTCAGGAGCACAGGCTGACTGCTCCTGGAGTGCAGTCGGCAGGACACCAACACAGAAGGTGCACCCAAGCAGGTGCCCAGCTATGACATGGATGGAAGCCTAGAGGCTGCTAGCTTGACCTGGTCTTTTTAGAGAATTATCATTTAACATTTTCAGGGAATACAGTCAAGTGTGAGTCAAGTGAACAAAACAAAGCTCTTATTTGACTCCATGATTCACTTGTTCCTGAAAATACTGAAGGTAAAGGTGATCTGTAGATTAGTCCACCTACAAGACAACCTAGTGGGCACTGATCCTCAAAGAGACCATACAGGGGACTAAAGGAATGCAGGTGGGTGCTTTCATGTAGGAAATGGTCTGAGAATACTCCAGTAGGTAAAGAAAAAAGACATGGGGCTTTTTTTTTTTTTTTTTTTTTTTTAAAGGAAGCAGCTAAACCTCAATCCTAAGCATTTTCAATGTGAGAAATCTAAATATTTGATTTTCTAGTGAAACATACTTAAACTAAACTATGTAAGTTCAAATTTGTGCTTTTATACTTTTGTATTGTTTACTTAGTGCTTTTGTAGTAAGGGGATGAGTTACCAAGAGCTCACAGACTGCCCAAAATATGACGACTGTGCATTCATATAAAAAAAGTTCAGTGAGTCTGAAATGAGCCATGGGTGTATCTTGATAATAAAGTGCTATTTGGCAAAGTAGAAGTATGCCAGGCCTATAAAAAAATTCCCATTTTCCTAATGGTATAAAAAAAATCCAACACAGAGCCACAGATAGGTAAACACTTATCACCTCTTAACACTCCCAAGTTTGTGTCAAATATAATGTACCTCTTCGTTTATTCCAAAAGGAGTGTATGTATATATCTATATGAAAATTTGGGGAGAAGCACATAGGAAGAAAGCAGACAGGTAAGTTTGTCCTTCCTATGGAGTGCACAGGGGTTGAGGGAAACTGGCTAAAGAAGGAAAAGGCAGAGAAGAAGGAAACTCACCAAAGAACATTCAACTTTTTCTTTTGTTTAATGATTACTTCCAGGAAAGGAGAAGAAAAGCGGGCAGGGGTGGAAGCAGGATGGAGTTTGAGAGAAAGAGAGAAAGAGACAGAGGAGAAAAACAGAATGGAAATACTGGAGCAAGGGCAGGGTGTGAAGATGGAGAGTGGAGCCTGGCCCACACTGGCTGTCAGGAAGGGAAGGAGAGAAGGCAAACATTGCCATCATTCCAGCATCTCAGATTTTTCACCCCTATGCAACAACGAAGCAAACGCTGCTTTCATTACAATACTCTCCCAAGAGACTAGAGCAAGGAGGTTTTACTTTGCACTTACCCTGCCGTCATCTCTTTTAAGGGTAGGATTCGTTCACTGTCTATAATAACTTAGTTTAAAAGAGGTACTTTCCCTCTAGGAAGCTGTTCAGATTTGCTGGCCACAGATGTCTCCTATAACAAACTGGTCCCCCATTTGAATTCAGTAACCAAGAAACCCTTACAAAAAAAGAGCTGCTTCCCTGGGCAGGTGTCTGCACTTGTCCAACAGAACAATCCTAACCATTTCTCAAATCTAACCTGCCACATGCACTGTGATAGCAACCTCATAAGCGCGGTGACTTCTTAGGGCAAAGACTAGACCTCTGCTGGGAACACGCTAGGCTGCTGCATCACTCTCACCAGTGGCAGCCAGCCTTGCCTTAAAATTTAAAAATCAGGTTCTGAAGTCCATCTCTGCCTTCTCTTACCTGACTTTTTAGCTTCTCAACCTTTCCAAAAGGCAGGCTGAGGAAGGTGGTATTGGCAAAGCAAAAGCATTCTGGGGGGATAAAAAGGCCCTTTTCAGGAATGAGGCATAACTGATCCCACAGAGCCAAAGCTGAAAACACACGAAAGACAGGCAACTCTTTCCCTTTACTCCCAGGTCTAAATAAAGGTGCACTCTTGCCTTGGGAGTCCTAATATGTAGCAGGAAAGAGAAATACCTGGAGAGAAAAAGCATTAGGAGTACATGAAATCCCAAAGAAAGCAGGTTCACTTCATAAAGTAGGAAAGTAAAACTCATGGGGACACTCCCAGGTTGCAGGAAACTAGAGATTCATTTGCAGAGGCCGTCTGCTCCCAGCCAACGTCCTTCCCACGCCTCTGCCCAGCTCACTGCTGAGTGCACATCTGGAGGGAGTCACCAGATATTGTCAGTGTCATCAACAAACCTCCTCACCAGCCACTCACTCTACTTACTGCAGGCAGAGAGATTTATAACTGCTGAGAAGAAAGGAAAAGATGGGGAAGGGGCTGTTGCTCTCAAACATGTCCTCCCAGAGAGTCTAAAGCCACTGGCATGCCTCTGGGGCCACATTCTTTCTGAGGGAGCACCAGATATCATTTTGTATTCTCCACTGGACAGCCAGCTCTGTGGGGCAGGATACAGCACCACAGGTGCACAAACACAGGCCCCAGAACAGCTGGACTACAGCTGGCAACCCCACCATCACCCCGGGTAGGCTACCACTGAGCCCAGGGGCACACCCATCTGTCTAGTCTAGCCAGGGACAGACTAGTGGTGGTAACAGTCGGCCAATTAATTTCTGTACGCCGGTCATGTTATAGGGTGGGGATGGGGAGCCAGCTGGGAACCTGAAGTACTGCAGATACAAGTCTCCATCAGCAGCTTCCCCCTTCACAGGAAAAATCGATCACCAAAAATTTCCCAAGGCTTTTCTGACTCTAGGCATATCCAATAACCTAAGATTTCAGCTCTTGCTCTTTCCAGTGCTCAGTGGTGTGCTGTGGTTCTGCTGCTACCATCTCCTCCCTTCTCTGACCCTAGGCCAGCTTGAGGGCACAGCCTCAGGGCATGGACTCCATTTGTTCCGTCTTTGCTATCTCTGTCTTACACTAGATGGGTGGATACATCAGACTCTCCTTTGTCTGTGAGACAAGATGGAAAGCCACCCAGCAGAGAGCGCTGGAAACCTATCAAAGGGACCAACCAAGGAACCAAAAGCTGGCTTGTTCCAATGGCTTTTCTGAGAACAGTCTGACTGGGCTGGGGCAGTTACCTACAGGGGCTACACCAGGCAACCATGTGACAACCAGTTAGATACCTTAAATCTGCCTGAAAGGCCAGGTGGCCTGCCATCTTGGGGTGGCTTCTAGGCTTGACTTGGATTCTCCTCAAGCTCAATCTGCCTGATGATCTGTATTGAAGGAGGACAGAGCTGAACAAAGAGACTGACAGCTGCCCATTCACCACATGGGGCCTGAAAGGCAGATGGGACTAGGGTTTGGAAAACACCCAAACAGAGGGAGAGAGCTAAGGACAGCTCTAGATGGCTAATGCAAAAAAAATAAAATAAAATAAAAATAAAAAATAAAAATAAAAAACTCTTACGGGTAGGGGGTTAGGAACTGGTATAAGAATTTTCCTTCTTTCCTTTAGGGATTGAATCCCAACATCCCTATAGTCCTCTTTGGGTACTTGGAAACCACCCGAAGGAACCAACCCCAGCAGTACAGCTATTTTGTAGGGATGCTCTTACCGTCAGGAACCTCATCTGGCCTCTTCCTCTTCTCATACACAACAATGATCACCACAAGGATGATAATTTCAGCCAGAATTCCCAAGAAAGGCCAGAGTGGGGCCAGGTGGCTCCGCACCCTGAGGACAGTGACAACAGAGGCGGAGCCAATGGCGTTGGTGGCATTACATTCATACTCGCCAGGGTCTTCCGTGATCTGCAGGTTCACAATGTTCAACTCAGTGTAATTTTCCTTGTTGATGATGAAGAAGCGGCCAGAGGTATTGACAATGTCCTGCAAAAAAGTGAGAATACACAAAGGTGAGAGTGAGTAACTGAGCTAATGTTCAAGAGAGGGTCACACTGCTCTCCGTTCTTTTTAGGCACCAGCCAGAACGAGGAAGCAGTGTCTAGGAACATTTCATTAATGATTTCCCTTCAGTATCAACAACAACAAATCAACTTCTGACAGAGCCAGGCAAGCCTCCCTTACCATCGGTCCTCCAGACTTCCCCGACTTCCACGAAGTGAGTGCAGGTCCTACTGCCTGGAGACTCAGAAAAGTCCAACAACCTAGTAAATGCTGCCTCCAACACCAGGTAAGAAACCACAGCAGAAAGAGGACGGCAGAAGGAGGGGTACAACCCCTACAGTCAGGCATGCCTCGGGGACCTCAGGCCTCTCTGATGACCTCAGAGTCAGCACACTGACTTCACACTTGGTGAGTTCTGAGGAAGTCTCCGTAAACTTCCTCCACAAACAATGCTAAGAACTCACTCCTAGTCAGACTGGGGGAAATTCATAACTTTCCTTTCATTTAAGGACTAGAGGTTAGAGGAAAGGTTATTCAATCAATCAACAAATATTTGTGGCTGGGCATAGAGGCTCATGCCTGTAATCTCAGCACTTTAGGAAGCTAAGGTGGGAGGATCGCTTGAGCCCAGGAGTTCAAGACTGGCCTTGGCAACAAACTGAGACCCCATCTCTACAAAAAATCAAAAATAAAATTAGCTGAGCATAGTGGTGTACACCTGTGGTCCCAGCTACACAGAAGGCTGAGGCAGGAGGATCACATGAGCCCAGGAGGTTGCTGCACTCCAGCCTGGTAGACAGATCAAGACCCTGTCTTAACACAAAACAAAACAAACAAATAAAATAGAACAAATATTTACTAAAATATGCTGCATGCTTTATATCCTACTAAGGGTAGGTGGGAGTGAGAAGGTGAGATAGGGAGAAGACAGACCTAGAAATGAATAAGGAGCTTGGCCTCAAAAGGGGACCAGACATCCAAAAAGGGATGACTGATTTCAGGAATGTGTTAAGAAGCCCCAACAGAGCGTGTGTATAGAGTGCTGTAGGGCACAGTGAGTGGCCACTGCTGGAAAGAGTCAGGGAAAGCTTCACACATGAGCTAACATTTGCACTAGACTGTGGAGGAGGACAGCTGATCAAACAGGGAGGAGCAGTGCAGGTAGGGATTCGCATGGGTGTGAAGGCAGAGGTGCAAGAGTGCACAGGCAGAGGTCGGGACTCAGCGGGATGGCTCACTGCACTCAGCTCATGAGATCCCGGCAGGGAAAAAAACAGACTCATGTGTCTTTACCCTGCAACAACTAAAGCACAATCAGAAATAGGAGAGAAAAAGGGGAATATTATCCTGGAAATGATTCTAGATATGGCATACAATCTTGTCAGCATTTGAGTGCAGGTACATCTGAAATGGGGAACTCGTAGCTTTTAAAACAGCTAGTCTGTGATGCCTCAAGCTTCATCTTTCAGATTAAAACACATACTGAGTTAATTCCAACCTGCTTTGGCAAAAGCTCAAGGGCACTCCTTCCCAGTGACCAGCAGAGAGAAGTGGACATTTCCTCTCCAGTGCCTTAGAAAGTTCAGTGTCTTGTAAAAAAGACTCAGCATCTTCACCTCGCCAATCCTCATCCTGCTCCTCGTTAACGGGTCTCTGAAATCATCGCTGATGTTGGAGTCATTATCACAACTCAACATTTTATTATCAAGATGTCATGAAGTAGGAAGAATAATGGACTTGAAATTTAAAAAAACTAGATACAACTCTTGGTTTTGCCACTAATTTATCTTGGCTACTATGGAACCCTTCCAAAGAAGATGGATTAATGATCTTTAAGGTCCTTTTGGATTCTGAAGACTGATAATCAAAGAGGATCCATGGGATCAGAGGAATGCTTGACACGCTCTCTGACAGAAAAGGTAACGGGTCAACAATCATAATGAGAGAGAAAGTGAGGTTCTAAAGCTCTGACTCTCCAAACAACATCATGAATCATCCCACTGATCGGAAAAGATGTTCTCTTTGACATTTTCTGGGGCAAATACCGTCAGGTTCCCAATGTCTAAGGCTGCCAAGGCTGCCCTTGGGCCTCCTCAGGTTGCCCCGATTCCTTATCAGTATGTTCTGTGTTGCAGGAATGTACTAATAATTGCCCTCAGTACCTTGTTTCCTACTAAAAAAACAAGGCAGGTTCTCTAAGACCACTTCAAAAACAGTATTTTCTTCAGGATAAATGAACGAGAATTAGGCTCGGTTCTTTCAGTGTCCTATCCTGAAGGCAAGTGATATGGTTTGGATTTTGTCTTCACCCCAATTTCATGTTGAATTATAATCCCCAGTGTTGGAGGAGGGGCCTTGTGGGAGGTGACAGGATCATGGGGGCGGATATCCCCCCTGCTGTTCTCCTGACAGTGAATTCTCATGAGACCCGGTTGTTTAAAAGTGTGTAGCATCTCCCTCCTTCACTCTCTTCCTCCTCTCCAGCCACCTAGGACCTGCCTGCTTCCCCTTCACCTTCCACCATGATTCTAAGTTTCTCTACTTACAGGTATCACTTAAGAAGAAATAAACAGCAACTGCAGTCTAAAAAATAGGTAAGTTTCAAGGATCAAAGAAGCCTGAGGGGGAGACTAATTCTTTGGATTTAGCTTTATCTTAACTATATTACCTGTCAATGCCTCACCTTCAGTTACAGTAATCTGAAAGCAATAAAACTCAAAGCAGGCCAGATGTCACTCTGTTGTCTAAGATAGGAAAGATCATCTTTCCTGTGTTTCCTGAGGCCTCCCCGGCAATGCTTCCTGTAAAGCCTGTGGAATCATGAGCCAATTAAACCTTTTTTCTTCATAAATTACCCAGTCTCTGGAAGTTCTTTAGAGCAAAGTGAGAATGGACTAATACAGTGAGCAATCTAATCTCTTACCAGAGGGACAGCTTTAACAAATCATGTACAGGGATTTTTGTGCTGGAAGAGACTGTCAATGACCTCTTGATTCATGCTGTAAACCGTGACTCTAGAAAGGGTGACCCTCGCCATGCACACATCCGAGGATACAGCTACTACAGTAACTGACCCACGTGTCTGGACCTCTGCAGGGAAAACTCCAGCAACCAGAGACCTGGGCCTGCCTCCTACTCACCATGGGCATCCCGTTCTCCTTCTTGCGCCATATCCAGTCTGGGTGGGGGTAGCCAACTGACTTGCAATACATAGTGGCATCCTGCCCTTCATTCTTGTTCTCACTCCGTTTATGGCCAGTGATGTCAGGAGCGGCTGTGAGAAAGCGTTAGACGCAGTTACCACGGAAGTCTACTCCAAACAGGATACAAAGGCCCCACCTTCTGGCTCAGAGCCCTGCTTGTAATGTAGTCAGTCTTTATGCTTACTGTCATACTCAGCTTTGATGAAGAGCATTTCAGGTCAGAATAGGGTAAAGGGACCAAACCCATCCTCTACCCCCCACCCGCTAAAGATGCCCAGGCAGATACCAGGGTTACTAATATATGAGGCTCTACTAATGTAGGTGATTCTCCAACCTACTGGAAAAGGATGCAGGTCCAACTGCCCTCAATTAAGCCCACCTTTAAAGAAAATGCAAACAAACACTATTATCTCTTCTATCGGCCCAAGTTTTTTCTTAAAACACCTGCATGAACAACAGTTATGCATCCTGTCAAATATCACACATTCCCTTAAGGAAATGAGATTCTGAGATAAAACAACTACAATCAAGTCCTATTACAAGGTATGTAAAAACAATGAATGCTTGGAGAAGCTACTCAATAAGTAACAATGACCAAGGCTCTCCCAGGAAAGAGGGAATCCAGAAACTGGTCTTCACAAGGAGGAAGAAAGGAATGAACAGGAAATTCAACCAGTGTCCCAAGAGATTTTTTTTTTAATTGAATGACTGATTGAGATGGGGTCTTATTCTATCGTCCAGGCTGGAGCATAGTGGCATGATCACTGCTCACTGTAGCCTCAAGCTCCTGGGCTTAAGTGATCCTCAGCTCCCGAGTAACTAGAACTACAGGCACATGCCACCACACCTGGTTAATTTTTAAATTTCTTGTATAGACGGGGTCTTACTATATTGCCCAGGCTGGTCCTGAACTCCTGACCTCAAGTGATCCTCTCACCTTGGCCTCCCAAAGTGCTGGGATTACAGGTGTTTGCATCTGCACCTGGCCCTAAGACCTTTTATTAACAACTTAAGAATCTGCCTTGGACACCTGATTTGCAACAGTTTCCTAGACTGAACCCAATATAGAAGGAATTTCAAGACATGCTAGAGGCCGTTGGTCTTCTCTATTTATAGGGATCACTTAGGAAGAAATAAACAACAACTCTAGTCTAAAAATTAAGTAAGTTTCAAGGATCAAAGAAGCCTGAGATAAAAACTAATTCTTTGGATTTAGCTTTATTTTATCGTAACTATATTACCCGCCAATGCTTCACCAGTTACAGTAATTTTTTTGGAGACAGAGTTTCGCTCTTGTCGCCTAGGCTGGAGTGCAATGGTGTGATCTTGGCTCACTGCAACCTCCAACTCCTGGTTTCAAGCAATTCTCCTGCCTCAGCCTCCTGAGTAGCTGGGATTACAGGCATGTGCCACCATGCCCAGCTAATTTTGTATTTTTAGGAGAGATGGGGTTTCATCATGTTGGTCAGGCTGGTCTTGAACTCCTGACCTCAGGTGTTCTGCCCGCGTTGGCCTCCCAAAGTGTTGGGATTACAGGCGTGAGCCATCACGCCCGGCTAATTTTGTATTTTTAGGAGAGATGGGGTTTCACCATGTTGGTCAGGCCAGTCTCGAACTGCTAACCTCAGATGATCTGCCCGCCTCAGCCTCCCAAAGTGTTGGGATTACAGGCGTGAGCCACCACGCCCAGCCGGGTTACAGTAATCTGAGAGCAATAAAAGTCAAAGCAGGCTGGATGTCACTCTGTTATCCAAGATAGGAAAGAGAATCGATATGCCTTGGTCGCAATTCCAGTTTTGTTGGTTCTTTCGTTATTCTGGGCTTTGCTGCTACAGCCATTATCAAATGGAGACACCTCGTGTCCTTGTCTACCTCCCAGTGTTCTTGGATAGATGAACAGGATGTCAAAACATTCATCTTGAGACTGTAGAAGCCTGTACAATTGCATTGGGGCTAATCTCATGTTCCACCTTTGACTGGCTTGGTTTTTCTTGGCTTAAAAACAATGCAAAGTCCTACTAGTCACAGAATGTGCTTCCCAGGCACAAACTGGTTTTAGACTCACCCTCCAGAGGCACCTGGATGGGCATGCACTGGGCAAGGCCCCAAGCTGTCTCTGTAACCAGTCCCTGCCAAACTGAGGCCTGCTGAGTAACACTCAGTGTGAAGTGTTTTCTAGATAGTACGTTTCAAAGGAAATATCTTTTTTTTTCCAGGCAAAGTTTCTTACTACAGAAGGAAGTGGTCAACCTGGCTCTATCTCATTCCCACAAAGCCGAACTTTTCCCACAGCTACTCAGTCACTTCTTAGGCTGACTGTTCAACCTGGTCACCCTTTCTCAGAGCTTACTTCAGTCCATAAATTCCAAGCACTCCAAGGAGCAGGCTCCATAGCCACACAGGACCCAGCATGCCCGAAGGGTTACCATGTGCTGCTCCAGCCAGCCATGCTTCATTCATCTGGCAAACACCTGCTGAGCACCCACTACACACCAGATATGTCAGACCGGTTGGGTAAGGCTTTTGTGATGAGATGAACTTTAGCATGGTCGTGAAGAAAATAAGGGAGTATATACAAGGTTCCTGACCTGTGGTAAGTAAAGAATGTATTTTTTTTTTTTTTTTTTTTGAGATGCAGTCTCTCTCTGTTGGCCAGGCTGGAATGCAGTGGTGTGATCTTGGTTCACTGCAACCTCCACCTTCTGGGTTCAAGTGATTCTTCTGCCTTGGCCTCCCAAGTAGCTAGGATTATAGGCATCTGCCACCATACCTGGCTAATTTTTGTATTTTTAGTAGAGATGGGGTTTCACCATGTTGGCCAGGCTGGTCTCAAACTACTGACCTGAAGTGATCCACCTGCCTCAGCCTCCCAAAGTGCTGGGTTTACAGGTGTGAGCCACTGCGCCTGGCTAAGAATGTCACTTTCTAACAGGCCAGGAACCCCAAGTTATCTTGGGACCTCAAGAGGAGAGGAATTTGCCCAACTCATAAGTATTTGAGGGTACAAACCCATGGCTGGGCTCGACTTTTTAACAGTCTTATCTGAGATTCTTCATGGAACAGAGTTCTGTCAAAGCCAATTTAAAAAGCCTAAGTGAAAAATAACTACTCTTGCTGCACTTTATGCAAATAATCAGGCCAAGTACAGTAAGAATAAGTTTATTTTATAAATAAATCAGTTCTATCATGATTTGTTTTTAAGAAAAATGGGGACTGGAGAGAGAAAAATTACGCTTCAAAAGAAAAACTATAGTATACTGTTGTTAGCTGTTCTTGAGGTTTTTTTCTGCAGTTTAGATGAAATTCTAAATTCTTTGTGGGTTGGAAGTCCCCAAACTAATGCTTTCAAATCTTTGCTTTTAAAATTGGGAATTGTACTCCTCATCCTAGGACTCGTTATTTACGTTACAGTAGGCTATTCACTTAAACACTGTAGTAAAACTATAGATGAGAGTAATAATGTTTTTCCCACACAAGCCTTGGAATCCTAGCCAGGCCTGCATGAGTACACTCAGACAGTTACAAGGCAGTTCCACTCTTCTCACCTTGGGGTTCACTCCCATTCCCACAATGTCCCCTATCAGCAGGAAGAAGCCTTCTTGAAGTCGATCTGAAGATGGCCTTTTGCCATCTTCAGAGCCTACACCTTAAGATTAAGGTGTTATAAAACCCAAAGGGAGGGACTGAAACCGTCTTTGCAAAATTATGACTGAGACAGTGAAAGAGATCGAACTTAACTGCTTCATCTTACTTCTAACCTCCAAGCTGTCCTTGTTCACTCCTGGGCGCAGGCTGAACTAACTTTGGGAGAAACTTATAGTTTAAACAAAGATGGTAACAACCCTTTCCCAAAACAGACCCCCTTCTTGCCTGAGGACTAGATTGCCTTTGTAGAAGTAACATTAGACACAAGATTAGAAATCATGGTTTAGGAGTCATGCAGCTGGAAGCTACAAGATTCTGACCCTCCCTAAACTGCTCCTAAGATCAGTGCTTGAGATATTTTGCAGACCTTGCACTTGATGGATCAGCTGGCCCCACCCAGATCAATAAACTGGCTCATCTGATCCTGTGACCCCCACCCAGGAACTGACTGAGCACAAGAAGTCAGCTCTGACTCCCTATGATTTCAGCTCTAACCAATCAGCACTCCTGGCTCACTGGCTTCCCCCAACCACCAAGTTATCCTTAGAAACTCTGCTCCCTGAATGCTAGAGGAGACTGATTTGAATAGTAATAAAACTCTGGTCTCCCAGCAAAAAAGAAAAGAAGGGAGTAGTTCACACATATCTGTAGGAAGAACACTCTAGGTCAAGGGAAATGCAAAGGTCTTGAGGTAGGATTGTGCTTGTTATGTACAAGGAACAGCAAAGAGGATTTGATTGGAACATAGTAAGCAAGGAGAAGAGAGCAGGAAATAAAAGAAATCAGAGAGACTGGGGACCCAGATTAGACAGGACTTTGTAGGCCACCATAATGACTTTGGCAGTTACAGTGAGTCAGCCGGGAAGCCACTGGTGAGTACTATGTGCAGGTATAAAATGATGGGTGTGTTTTAACAGGCTCCCTGTGGCTACTATGTGAACAAGAACTGCAGAGACAGCAGTGGAAGCAAGACCAAGCAGGAGGCTATTACAGTAACCCAGGCAAGGGAGAGGCTGGTTTCCATGGGGGCAGTAACAGTGGAAATAAGGAGAAATGGTGAGATTCCAGGTATATTTTGGAGGTTGAGTTAACATATTTGCTAAAGATTGAATGTGGACTGTGAGAAGAAAAGGAGTCAAGGATGACACCAAGGTTTTGGCCTGTGTAACTGTGAGAATGGAGTTGACAGTTACTAAGATGAGGAAGATTGCAAAAGAATAAGAGTGTTTTTTGTTTGCTTAATCTTAGTTTGTTTTGTTAAAAGACTGAGAAACAGTGGTGGTAAAAACCAGAAGGTCAAGGTCTAGAACATGGTAAGTTTAAGATACTTATTTAACATATGGCTAGGTGTGGTGGCTGGCTAGGTGCAGTGGCTCACACCTGTAATCCCAGCACTTTGGGAGGCCGAGGTGGGCAGATCACCTAAGGTCAGGAGTTTGAGACCAGCCTGGCCAACATGGTGAAACCTTGTCTCTACAAAAATACAAAAATTAGCCAGGCATAATGGCAGGTGCCTGTAATCCCAGCTACTTGGGAGGCTGAGGCGAGAGAATCGCTTGAACCCGGGAGGTGGAGGCTGCAGTAAGCCAAGATCATGCCATTGCACTCCAGCCTGGGCGACAGAGTAAGATTCTGTCTCAAAAAAAAAAAAAAAAGATACTTATTTAACATCCAAGTATTGGGAAGGCTGAGGCAGGCGGATCACGAGGTCAGGAGATCAAGACCATCCCTGGCTAACACGGTGAAACCCCGTCTCTACTAAAAATACAAAAATTAGCCAGGCACGGTGGCGGGAGCCTGTTGTCCCAGCTACTCAGGAGGCTGAGGCAGGAGAATGGCACGAACCCAAGAGGTGGAGCTTGCAGTAAGCTGAGATCGCGCCACTGCACTCCGGCCTGGGCGACAGAGGGGACTCCGTCTCAAAAAAAAAAAAATCCAAGTAAAAATATCAAGTAGGCAGTAAAACAGCAAGTCTGGAGTTCAGGGAAATGTTCTATGTTAGGGATATAAATTTCAGGTATCAGCTTATATGTGGTACATTTTCCCATTTTCATTCTTTGACCCAAAGAAGACACCCACTTTGGGCCAGTTATTGGCAATAGTACTATGAATTCAGTACTATCAGCTTTTGCTTTGGGGACTCATTTCCAAGACTGTACATTAGAACCATCTAGAATGCTAAAAGTTGAGTCGGCAGCTGCACTGCCTCTGAAAAGTCACTATTCTGAAAGGACCCAGACTTAAAGGTCAAGATTGGGAAGGGGGCTAGGAACAGTCTTCACTCCTGCCTTGGTGTGTGGGGAGGAGGAGAACACCACTTCCCCTCTTTATTTGACACTCTGGGAAAGGGTGGCCGCCATACTGGGGGACACTCAACCAACCAATGGAGAGGGGCACACTGAGGAACTGAGGGCCACTGCCAAGAGCCATGTGAGTGAGCTGTACACATGGAGTGGATCCTCCAGCTCTGGTCAAGCTTTCAGATGACTGCAGCTCCAGCCAACAGCTTGACCAAAATCTCAGGAAAGACCCCAAGCCAGAACACCCCACTAAGCTGCTCCCTAATTACTGACTCAGGAAAACTATGAGGTGGTAAGTGCTTATCATTTTATGCCACTAAGTTTTGGGGTAATTTATTATGCATTTTTGTATGTATAGATACAAATATACCAATTGATGAAGCAGACATTACCCCACTTTTTAAAATTGGAAAACTCAAGTTTGGAAAAGTAATTTAATGTTTAAATGGTAATGCCAGAATCCAAGTTCAGGGTTGTCTGAATCCAGAGACTATGCTTTTTGTACTTTAATATACTGAGGGGAAAATAAACTAGAATAGAGTCCACAAAAATAAAAATATACAACATGCGAGGAGGGAGACCATTAGGACAAACACCTAATGCATGTGGGGCTTAAAACCTAGATGATGGGTTGATAGGTGCAGCAAATCACCATGGCACAAGTATACCTATGTAACAAACCTGCACGTTCTGTACATATATCTCAGAACTTAAAGTAAAACTTTAAAAAATATATATTTTATATATATATTATATATATAATATATATTATATATAATATATATTATATATAATATATATTATATATAATATATATTATATATTATATATATTATATATAATATATATTATATATTATATATATAATATATATTATATATAATATATATTATATATTTTATATATAATATATATTATATATTTTATATATGTATATATACAAAATATATATATTTATATATACATAAATATATATTATATATAATATATATTTATATATGTATATATTTGTTATATATGTATATATGTATATACATGTTATATATGTATATATTTGTTATATATGTATATATTTGTTACCATGTATTACTGGTAACTGCAGAGCAAAGAGCCCAAAAGTTATCTTTCCTTGTAGATGTGCTAAAACACCTTAGACCCAAAGCAGAACCAATTTACCTTAGACCCAAAGCAGAACCTATTTACCTGTCAGACTTTACTCTGTATTAGTGTAGCGTAAAGAGCAGAGCTTCAGACCTGAAAACATGGAAATCTGGACTTGATCTCGACTCTATTACTCACCAACTGAGTAACCCAGGGCAGATCACGTCAAATACTCTGAGTTTTAGTATTGTAAAATAAGAGTAATACTCACATGTTTCAGAGGTCTTGTGAGGATTAAATTACATCTCCATACTAATCTAGAACATGGTTGGAACTCAGGGCCAAGCATTTAAACATCAGTCAGGGAAAGGAAAGGCTAAGGCTTCGACTCTGTCATTAGTTCTAAGAAATCAAAGATACTGATTACTATGTGCTCTCCCCATTTGCTGATACAAACAGGACTTTTGTTTGTAGCTCTAAAAATAAGGTTTAATCATGTCAGATACTGATAAATTATCTCATTAATGGCCTATTTTAGTGCCTCACCTTCTATGGTCTTGCCTTTTAATAAGGGACTGCTTAACCAGATTTTGTTGGTCTAAAAGCAGGTCTGAGCGTCTAACTAAGCCTTCATATCCTGAAGGAGACAGAGACAATACTCTGTGCTTCTCTTTACCCTCTTAGTGGGGCACAGACTAAGTGGCAAGAGCAAGGGGTAGGAGCAACAAAGTAACAAAAAGACCCTTAGAAGAGAGTTCTGATCCACTCAGGAATTCATTCATTCTCTGGCCTTGTTAGTCACATATTCTAGTCACACTGGTTAATGGATATCCCTCCAGTATCCTAATAAATAGCAACACAGGGGTCCCAAAAGAGTCTCTGTTACCCAACAGCACCTGACCCAATTTCATTATCTGGGCAGTCTGGGACTCTGGCTGAGGACGAATGCATGTTCCTTAGTACCCTCTGCTACCCAACCTGATGCACTTAGAGCAAAGGGTCAGCTTCTAGGCCAGGCTGGATGCTGTAGAAACTGTCAACTCAGGCCATGGAGGCACGTTTCAGATGATATTAAATAAAGTTAACAGAACAGACTTAAGAAAGTGATCAAGATATAAGGCCTCTTTACAGACACTGCTTATATGGTGCTCTTTTTTTTTTTTTTTGAGACGGAGTTTCGCTCTGTCGCCCAGGCTGGAGTGCAGCAGCGCGATCTCAGCTCACTGCAACCTCCACCTCCCGGGTTCAAACGATTCTTCTGCCTCGGCCTCCTGAGTAGCTGGGACCACAGGCGTGCACCGCGACGCTCAGCTAATTATTGTATTTTTTAGTAGAGACGGGGTTTCACCACCTTGGTCAGGCTGGTCTGGTCTTGAACTCCCGACCTTGTGATCTGCCCATCTTGGCCTCCCAAAGTGCTGGGATTACAGGCTCAAGACACTGCGCCTGGCCTTGGTGCTCACTTTTTAAAGCATGTTCATAACCCAGCAACTTATTTTCAAAGAAAATCTATCCTTAAAGGTGTTGTCAATGACTAGCCTATTTCCAAGTAAACACAGAGATTCTGCATTTACGGTCTATTTGCTTCCTTCATGCAACCTATCAAATCCCAAAAACACCTATCTTTGTGGTGGACAAAATGAACACTTGGCTGACGGCAGTGGGAGAGTGAAGATTTACTGCTTGCCAAGAGCTATGCCCAAGAAGGAATATGAGATCGGTCAAGACGGAAGCAAGAAGGATGCAGGCTTTTGGCTCAACAAGCATTCTCCACCCACAGCAGATTCATCATTGGTTGTGAACACTAGAGCAGTCTAGGACAGGTGCCTCCTTCTGCAGGTGAAACCACTGTGTAAGAGGTGTAGAAGTTTCCTTGAAGACAGTGACCCTCAACCCTGGCTGTACACCATAATCACCTTATATGCCTTAATCTGATGCCCGAGCCACAGTTCATATGAATTAAATCAAAATTGAGAACCACTGTTCTATCACCTTTCCTGGCACCAGTACTGGAGGTCAGATACCTCCCACAAGACAGGGAGATGAGTGGGTAGAGGTGTGGGAGTCATTCAGGTGACTTTTCCAAGCTGAGAAACTGACAAATTGAAATTTTCCAATAACACTAGGAAAATGGGCTTGGAAATCACTTCCTGCAATAACCAACCTCTCCCAGCCTACATCTTTCTCCCGTGCTGGATGCTTCCTGCCCTCAAACATCGGACTCCAAGTTCTTCAGTTTTGAGACTCGGACTGGCTCTCCTTGCTCCTCAAGCGTGCAGGCAGCCTATTGTGGGACCTTGTGACCATGTAAGTTAATACTTAACAAACCCCCATATATGTATCTCCTGTAAGTTCTGTCCCTCTAGGAAACCCTAATACACAACCTCTCATCTCTGTCCACATAAGGGAACCTAGACCGTCAAGAGCCACACAGAGCAAAGGAACCTTAAAGATGAGCTATCTCATTCTACTTCATCATGCACTTGAGGAAGCTGAGACTCAGAGAAGGGAAGTGACTGGTCAGAGTCACTGTGTTTAATGGCAGGACCACGATTAGAACACATTTCTCCTAACTCTTAGTCAAGGCCTTTTAAATGTTACATGCTCAACAGAGCACCATGGCTTGGTGCTTAGGAGCACAGGATCTAGTGCTAGGGTGCCTGAGTGAGAACCCTAGCTTCACCAGTTAACTCTGTGACACTGGGCCAGTTATTCCCTCAAGCCTCAACTTTCTCAACTGGAAAGTAGAGATAATAATTGCACTTATCCCATAGAATTGTGGAGACTAAAGGAGAGAAAAGGAACAAATAATGCACCTAGCACAGTGCCTGACCCACAGTAAGTGTGCAATAATGTTAGCTATTCTTATTCTTATTAAGGAAGGTCAGGGTGGCACCCTGAAGAGAGGAAAAGAAAGTGCAGGTGTGGTTTTTGGGCTGAAGTTAATGTTCAAAATGCCCTAGCAGCTTCATGATATTATTATGCCTTCAAAGACTTCTCAAGTCACAGCAATTCTGAGTCAGAAGCAGGTTGCTTTGACATCAGTTCTCACCTAAAGGATGTCACAACCTCTACGCATCCTCACCTATCACACTAGCTGCCTTTCCTGACTGTCAGTGAAGAAAGGACGGTGGAGATGCTGTGCATGCTGAAAGTGCCGTGTGAATGTGGTCTGGGTATCACTGTTCTTCACAATGATCTTCATCCCCACCACACTGCCTTAGCCAGTCTGGATTAATATGTCACTTGTAATGCACCATGACAGAGTAGGAAATAGGAAGGCAGGGCAAGGCCACTTATAGAAATCCTAACCTTTATTCTTAATAGTCAAATATAGAGAAAGCTAAGGAGTAGGGAGGAGAAAAACAAGATCAATCCTGGCTCTCACAGCAGCCAAAAGACTGAAACTCATTTGAAATGTCCAATAAGGAGGGTGAGATGAACCTAGTAAGACAACAGGCTCAACCCCCTTCTGGGCTGGTAAGTGCCTCTCACAAGAGGCAGTGACATATTTGTTGCAAAGGATTGGATGACCAACAAAATCCTCTTCCAAAAACAGCAATAAAATTCAAACTCCTTCTTTCTTGTACTAATCAAAATGGTTAAGGGATAAGGATACTGCTTGGGAGTCATGAGAGCAAGTTTTCTCTTTTTACTTTGTAAATGATACCGGGATTTTTAATTTGCTTTTTTGTGAGCACTTTTTTAAAAAAAATTTTAGAAAAGGAAGGAAGGAGAAGAGGGAAGGAGTAAGGGGCAAAAGGTTGAAAAATTATAGGGGTAGAAAATTTCAACATCTATTCATTCATGTATTCTCTATAAGGTGTGCACTCTGGTACCACAGCCTCTGAAGAGTCACAAGCTGAGGACAGAGATGCCCTCCTCAGTATTAGCTGAGTGGATCCCAGGGAGGTGGGGCTTTGGGCTCCACAAGGCCTCATCACTGCTGTCTTCCCTCTCCTGACCGGCTCTGCTCCATCTTCCTTCTCTGCATCTGTGCAGATCACCTGCCGAATACCTGAGAAACGTAACCCTCAACAGTATCTTCCTGTTTATACTATGCCACATTGTGTCCTTTAAAAAAAAAAAAAAAAAAAAAAGGAAGAGAATTTAAAAACCTGCTCCAGATACAAGGCCTCCCCCACTACATGTAGATACTCCTATCCTCCAAATTCCTTTCTTGACGGTGATCTACAGGCTTTGGTTAAAAAACATGATCATCTTGGCTCTGTTCCCAGGCCACCGTCCCTCTGTCTGGTTCCTTCAGCCTTCTTTTCTTTTGTAGACCACAGATAACTCAAGATTTGGTAATCTGACAGATAATGCCCAGTCCCTGGCTAGGCTAAATCCTTCACTTCCCACAGTGCTGAGCCCAAACAACACCCCAGAAATGTTCTGAAAGACAGGAAAAGGCAGATGGGAAAGAAACGGCTGAGAGCAGAATAGATGATGAAGAAATATATATGCATGGTCTGAATTACATGCCCTGTTGTGCTGATTCAGTTAAAGCCACACAGGAAGATTCTCAAAGACTCCTTTCAGCCAAGAGGCCACTGATGTTCTCGGAACCTCTCTGTTCTCAAGTACAACCACCTCTTAACTCTCTATTACTCAGCAGATTTTTCAGATCACTACAGCTATAAAAAGATAACTGTCTCTTATCCCCACCCCGGAGACACTAAGGGAATAAAATGAGAGTTTCTATTAAAATGTTTTGGGAACATACAGACATGTACTACTCTAAATGCAAGGCAGTTTTTCTACCCCAACCACAATTGGAGGTTAGCTTAGAATATGATCCTGGGCCTATGGCAAACCTTTTAAAACTTATACAGAAAAAGCGAAGTGTTCATAGTCTTTACCATACTCAACTATCCATAACTTGGAAGACAAGACATTAAACATTGAACTCTTTTCTATCCAGGTGTTGGGGGGAGAAGGAAAGACAGACTAGAATTCTTTTACAAATTTTCTTGAGAGATAAACACACAGTATATCTATCCAAGGTGGTCCAGAATATGGTTTAAGATATTTATAAAACAGAATTCCCTCAAGGTCTACTTCTGTAAAACCAAGATACTACCACCTGCCTCACCTTCCACACAGGGCTATTTGTACAGTGAGAATCCAACAGTGCACAGTAAGCACCTTGAATATAACATGTAAGTTGTAACTTGCTCTGAAAATACTCCTGGCCTACAGCGTCCTATTCTCTGACCCTGGCAACTGCTGCTTCCTACCTGCTGAAGAGACTATGAAGAAAGATGCCTCTAGGGCCACTAAACCCCACCTTCGTAAGCAGCCAAACAAATGGAAAAACCATTTTGATTTCCACTCTTGAAAGTGCTATTTAGAAATCATTAACTCAAAGTCACTAACGATTACAGTTAGTTAGGACTAATTATCTCTTAGGCTTGGGGAGCACAATGAACTAGACACCCCACTCTTTCCTTCCCTCACCCACCCTGCCTCTCTGCACTTGGACTTTGTGCTGAAGGCTCAGCCAGGAATGCTGCACGGCCTCAAGTCTCACAGAGAGGTCTCCCCACAAATTCGGCTCACCTAGGCTGGGGAAAGCCCTCACTGGCTTAGAGAAAATGTTTTCCCACATCCTTCATTTTCATGTTGAATACATGTGGCATTCTTCTAAAATGGGTAGAAACCAAGGTTTCTCCAAGAAAAGCCACTAAAAAAATCAAATGCTAAGTTCTCTGGCCCACTGTGACCTGTAACTGTAACTCCTTTAGGCATTCAGAATTAAACTGGCAGCTGGAGGAGGCAGTGGCCATCCCTACATCAACTCACAAGTTCAGGGCTGTGTCACCAAGACATTACTTTCTTTTGATAACACCATATAACGGAAACTTTGAATGTGTCTAAGCCTTTCTTGAATCTGCATTTTTAACCTTCCAAATATTTTAGGAAGACCTGAATACCTATTATACGGGCCCTTCCTTCTCCTAAATTTGTCCTTCTAGCTTCCAGGGATAACTCTATGGATTTAAAGAACAAGTCTGTGTCCTTACTAAGCAAAATGAGAAAGACTGAAAATAAAAAATCTGATCTCAAACAGTAGCCCTGCCTTCTTCTCATGATAATTTTGTGAGAGTAGAAAAAACATTGGATTGGGGGTCAAGACCTGTGTTCTAGACTAGCTCTGCCACCAACTCACTGTGTGACAGACAGCTAGAGGTTTCACTTTTCTGGGTCTCAGATGCTTCTTTGAAATAACTTAGGAAAGCTGAAATTTATGATGTTGGGTAGCTCCAACTTTTATAGTTCTGTTTGCCCATCTTGGAACTTTCTGCTACTGCCTCATCTTTCAAAGGTTTCTATTAAAATTCTAATGAATTATCCACAAACAGCTGATGTCCACTCTGCACACTGTACTTTCCCCTCAATCCTGCTGGCCCACAGAAGACCTATGTAATCATACTTGTAAGGCACTGATCTAAGAGCTTTACAAAGCCTTGGGCCATAGGAGCTGCCAGCATTCAAACATTTTTGACATATAAAAACAGCAATTTTATGCAGTTCAATCTATTAACTTATTTAATCCTCCTAAAAAACCCATGATGTAAGTACTGCTGATATCCTCATTTTAAAAATGAGGAAAAGGAAGCAAAGAGAAGTTAGTAAACCACCAAGGCCACACAGCTAGTAGATGATGGGGTTTGAATTTAAACCCAGGCAGCCACGCTCCTGAGCCTGTGGCCTAACCACAACATTATATTGTGTCTCGACATGGAAAGAAGAGGAGCTTGAAGACTGGGACTCCAGACCAAGGTACTGTCTTGGAAGGAGAGTGAGAGGCTCACACCACAGCCTCTGCTGGGTTGTACCTTTCACTTCAATGGTGGCGTTTGCTTTAGGAGCGCTGACAAAGTGATATACGCAGTGGTATTCGCCTGAATCCTCAGCTCTCGGCTTATTGATCCTGCAGAGATGAGAAGAAAAACCAAGTGAGGAAACTGGGAACGGTCAAAATATAAAACAGAAGGAGAATCAAAGGGGCAATCAGGGATCCTGCTCTCCGAACCCTTAATGCAACTCACCTCCTTCTAACTAAAAGCAAAAATTCCTCTCTGTGCATCCTAAAACATTAATGTCTTGCTCTTTTCCAGGTGCCAAGAATACAAAGATGGAATGGCAACATGGTCCCTAACCTTAGAATGCTCTGGTCTACTGGGAGAAACAAAATGCAAAAGAAGTAATCAAAATAGAAGGATGTCCAAAGTACTATAGTTTATATTCAGATATACAGTATAAAACCATCACGGCTGGGCACAGTGGCTCACCCCTGTAATCCTAGCACTTCAGGAGGCTGAGACAGGTGGATCACGAGGTCAGGAGTTCAAGACCAGCCTGGCCAAGATGCTGAAACCCCGTCTCTACTAAAACTACAAAAATTAGCCGGGTGTGGTGGCACACGCCTGTAATCCCAGCTACTCGGGAGGCTGAGGCAGGAGAATCACTTGAACCCAGGCAGCAGAGGTTGCAGTGAGCCAAGATCATGCCAACGCACTCCAGCAAAAACAAAAACAAAAATCACTAAAAACCTCTTGTTCACCTGGTGGTTCCAGTTAGATAAACAAGAGAAACAAACAAACAAAAACAAACAAAAAGCACAAGCTTTCTGAGCTTCTCCAAAGACCTTGTTTTGGTAGTTCTGTTCTTCCTACCTTGTCTTTTAGGAGCATGCGTTTCCACAAGTCTACTTGCTAACAGGACCCAGGCACAGTTTAAAGAAAAAGAAAAAAATCTGCCATCAGAGCATCAGCCACAGACATGCAGCAAAAAGTCTGGTGATAAATCCCAGGGCCCTATATGATCTGGCTCCTGTCTATATCCCTAGCTCCATCCCATGCCACTGTCCAGCTCTTCTGGTCTCTCTTCAGTTTTTCAATGCACCAAGCTTGTTCGCACCTCAAAACCTCCACACAAGATGTTCCTTTACAGAGAATGCTCTTCTTATCACTCTTAGTCTACCTAACTCCTTTTCCATCAGGTCTTGGCTTACGTGTCAGTTTATTCCAGCCCCAATCTAAATGTCATCCCTTTCCACAACATTCTCTCTCACACTACTCTGTGCTTCTTCACAATACTTATCATGTGTGTGATTATATATTTATGTGATTACTTGATTAATGTCCGGCTTCCCAACAGACCAAGTTCTATGTGGATAGGCACTGTTTATTCAGCATACTATCCCATACCGAGTACCTAGCCTGGTGCCTGGAATACGGCAGGGGAATGAATAAATGAATGAATTACTGAGTGAACACAAACACAGAGTGAATATCTATGTACAGATTCAGATCAAGTTAAGCAGAGTGACAGGAAGGACTGTAAGAAGAGTGTATGGGTCAGGCGTGGTGGCTCACACCTGTAATCCCAGCACTTTGGGAGGCTGAGGTGTGTGGACTGCTTGAGCCCAGGAATTTGAGATCAGCCTGGGAAATATGGCGAAACGCTGTCTCTACAAGAAATAAAAAAATTAGCTGGGCATGGTGGTGCGCGTATAGTCCTAGCTACTCGGGAGGCTACGAGGTGGGAGGATCACTTGAACCTGGGAGGTCAAGGCTGCAGTGAGCCATGATCATGCCACTGCACTCCAGCCTGGGTGACAGAGTAAGACCCTGTTGCAAAAAAAAAAGAAAAAAAGAAAAAGTAGTATATATGGCCAGAACAGCACTTCATTTCAATCACACAGGGTGATCCCAAACAAGCTTTCTTGCCCCCGAGGGTCAACTACACATCAACTCAGTACACTCTGGCCTACAAGCACATACACCAAACACATGCAGAAAGGTTAGTGAGTAATTACAGAAAGAAGAAAAACATCAGCCTCCAGATGAGAGGATAAATATTTATATAGGGCTGAGTTCTAGCTCTTTTGCTTAGGGGTTAAAATATGATACTTGTGATGGTCAAATCTCTACTGCACTATTTAATGTCTAAGAAAAACTCCTAAACTCGACCACTCTGGCCTAATGCATTTATCCATCTTATATTGCTCATTCCAAAAAGGAAACACAGGTTAAGAGACTATGGACGAGGAGAGACATAGCCTATCCCCAGGGCTGTCTCAAGATATCCACATGGCAGCACAATATTCTGTGAGAAGCAGTCAAAGTGTCTTCTCAATGTGACACCATGCCTCTTCTTAAATCATTATGCTCCCAATTGGAAAACAGACAAGTCAGCTGCTCTTATCAACAAGTAAGTGTTCCAGAGTTTGAGGAAGGAGCAGCAGCTCTTTCTTCAGGGCTTAAACTGAAGTTCTTTGAGTCCAAGCCCTGAAGAAAGACCTGCTGTTCCTTCCTCAAACTCAGCCCTGAACTTAAGACTGAAGTTCTTAGACTTCTAAGTTCTTTGAGAAATACTTGGGAAGATAACTCCCACACTTGAGTCCATGCCTATAGGCTGAAAATCTCCCCACACCATTCCCTTGGACTAGCTATTAGGAAGAAATTAAAGCAAAGGGAAAACGTTCCCTATAGGCTGGGCAGAAGCAGGGTTCTGAAATCGGCTCTTCAGGCTAACTTATTAGGTAGCCCAAGGAACTCATCAGTTGTTATTTCACGAAATGTAGAATCCCTGAAAAACTCTAGAGATACACAACACCCTTGGAGAGCTTCAAATAAGCTGAGGGGAAAAAAGAAGCAGCATTTTATAAAGTCAGGCTGAAACTTCATGAAGTTAAAGCTCAGCACTTTGCAGGCAATAGTACAAGACCCAAGAGAAACATGATTGGATGTCTGCTATCTTAAAGGAGGTATCATAAAAAATAAGTCTAAGGCTGGACGCAGTGGCTCACGCCTGTAATTCCAGCACTTTGAGAGGCCAAGGTGGGGAGACTGCTTGCACTCAGGAGTTCAAGACCAGCCTGGGCAACATGGCGAAACCCAGTCTCTACAAAAAATACAAAAAAAAAAAAAAATTACCCGGGTGTGGTGGTGTGCACCTGTGGTCCCAGCTACTGGGGAGGATGGCTTGAGCCCGGGAGGCAGAGGCTGCAGTGAGCTGAGACTGCACTACTGCACTCCAGCCCGGGAGGCAGAGCCAGACCCTGTCTCAATAAAATAAAATAACAACAAAAAATCAAGTCTGTAAAACTAATGGACAGAACAAGAAAAAAATGCTTTTCATTCCACCTAACAACTTTATTTGATTAATCCTTTCCAAACTATGAGGAAAATTGCTGAGGTTAAATTTCTAATTTTTTTTTTATCAGAAGAAACTACAGTGGAGATAGGTTAACTACCTTGCCACTAAGTGGATGGCATAGCAGGGAAAAGAAAAACAATTCTAGAAAAATTTCTAGAAAATCAGAAGACCTGGAACCTAGCCTTGGTTCTAGAACTTATTAAAATACAGTATTTGGCCTTAAAGCAGCCAAGAGTCACTCTTCAAGTCCTAGTTTCCTTGCTTGGGAAAAAAAGGATCCACAAATTCATTTGGATCAACTAAATAAGGGGTGTGAAAAGATCTCAATGCTGCAATATCCTGCAGAATGCCCTTGCTATCACTGGATACACAGGCTTTCCTGGTCTCACCTCAGTGCTCTCTTTCTTTGCACTGCATTAACCTTCTAAGCAGGATTAGCTGATTCTTTTCCAGACAGCCTTCAACCAGGAACAAACTATTCTGCAAGGTGGGGTGCCATGTGTTCTAGATATTCCAAAAAGCACCAAATATTTGGGTGCTGGGTAACTCTAGCCAGCAAATATCCTTCTTTGTTCAAAGGATATTTCCAGGCTACCATCCTCAATCCAGATCATTCAAGAGCCCTGCATCTGCTGGTCCTTATCAGGTTACAGTGATGTTACACACTCCTAAAAGGGAATTCATAGGAAATCTACCCAGTGGAAAGATGGCTTAGGGAGATGTCTTGCTCTACAGTCACAAAGCAGACTTCAATCTGTTTCTTCAAACCTAACTTCAATCTGACTGGATTAGGTCAAGAGACTACATTCTAAGTGTGACTCTCCTATTGACTAGCATTGTTACCCTGAACAAATCACTACTTCACAGCCTCAGTTTCTCTATGATTATAGTGAGGGGATCATCTATGATTCTCCAATCTGGCTGCTCATTAGAATCCTTTGGGAATCTTTTCTAGACTACTGGGCCTTACCTGAGATACTGGATTGGACTCTCAAAGGGAGAACCGAATATATCTCATGTCCCTTCTGCATGGCGCAACTATGGATTATGAATGTCAAGTAAGCTCAGCCACACTCCCTCCCACCTTCCCAGGAGCTGCCCACCCCTCTCACCTGTACTCCATGTTGCTGGCATTCTTACGAGTGGCACTCAGTTCCACCCCATTCTTTGTCCAGTAGCTGTATGTAAGAGTGTGAGAGCTGGAGGTGAGGTTACACTGCAGGGTGACGGGGAGAACAGGGCTGTCTCGAATAATGACCTCTTCACTGGTGACAATCCTTGGTTCTGTAATAAGAGTGCACAATGATAGGGGGCAATAGCCTTCCATCCTCTGTAGCCCTGGCCTGAGAGTTGGACGGGGTAGGAGGGGGAAACTAGAAAAAGAGGGAGGGCAGACAGGACCACATGAGGAATTTCACTTTACCACTTTGGAGGAAGTCAAGAAAGGAAAAACAATGATTATAAGCAAATGACCACTAGCGCAGACAACAGCCTGAAGACCAGTTGGCCTAGACGTGAAAGAATGGGAGTATTACGGGTGCTTGTACTGGTAATAATCCACTTACGTTTTTGAATACCACCTTTTTATAAGAACCACCAAACAATTCAGCTTCAATTAGACAACCAGGCTCCACCTTGCCATTCTGAAGACAAAGGCCATATCATTTATATACCTATTATAATAAACTCCCTATTGTACCACTGGGCCTTGGAACAGTAATAATTACATAATACATGTATAGCTTTCCCCACATTTAAATGTTAAACCTATGGCAAACCATAGGCCATTATTTATGCAGAAAAAGACATTGTGGATTCTAAAAAGCAAACTTCCTATTGGAAGTCACTTGCATTTTCCAAATTTTGTGGAGGCAAAATTCTTGAGAAAGCATCATCAGTTCCTCCTCTCCAGCCATACCTATTCCCAAAACAAGTTGTTGTTTTCAGAATTGCACTTTAAAACACATTCCATTCTGAGAAAATATAACTAGAGTGCAATATTGTGTTGGTATTATGGGCTCCTAGAATTTTAGAAAGGCCCTTAGAGTTCATTGAATCCCACTCTTTTTTTAAGAGCTGGAAAAGTGAAATGATTTGTGCAAGGCCGTAAGTATTACTAATGGCAAAGCTGGGCCTAGAAGACATATCTGACTGAATTCTCTATCCTTGCCCCCCATCCCCAAGACCACCCCCACCACCTTGTGTCCTGGGCAAGGTATATATACTTCACCTTCTGATTCTATTCTGCGCTTAGATAACCTGGGATCACTAGCTTATCTACAAAAATAACCTACTTGAGTCAAATATTATAATACATTGAACAAAAATGTTTAAAATCACTCTGTATTATTCCTGGAAGCTTCATCTTTAAAGCACTTTGAAATCTATCACTGTATTAAAGTCAAGACATTTCTATGTTTGTTGTCTTTTGTTAATGTGCTTTGTCTTTATTATTTCCCCAGGCTTAGTTTTCTCTACTTTTGATCAAACATTTCCAGGTGAGGTCTACACTAACCATCTTTTCCCAACCACAATAAGAGGTATTTGCTGTTTGTTTGTTTTCCAGTTCTCTCAGAAACCCTTGATTGACTTCCCATTTCCCTGTGTCTAGTCACTTCCTATCTACAGCTCTGCAGCAGCTCCCCTCACCATTTTATACAGTATTGTGCTGAGCCTTAACTTGAGGAAAGAACTCTCTCCCTCCATGGGAACTAAGTTGCTTGCTGTTCAGGGAGGGGGAAAGCATGGGGAAGTCGTGGGATACTTGGGAAATGTAATGTCTTAAGGACCTCCTAACCGATGTAACATTTCTGACTTGTAGAGTTAACGTCTTTGAAGAAACTTGTAATAATGCAAAACCTTAAGTTTGCTCAATTAACAAATTAGTTCTATTTTCCAACTCTGGCAAAAGGATAACGGTTATCTTCCATTCAGCACTGGTCCTTATCAGTAACATCAAACAGGGTCTCTATGTACAGATAATGGAGGCATAGCAGCCACTAAGACAGAAGCAGATGCATGTAAACACGTTAGCGCAGTGGTGTCCCATGGTTTCCAAGACACACTGGACAGAAGCCAAATCCCTGGGCCTTAAGAAGTCGAGCAGAACGGCTGCAAACCCTGCAATGGAAGGCGCACACACACCATCAGCAGAAAGCATCACAATTCCAAGAAAAATCAAAACCAAGCAAAAACAAAAGAGAAAAAGATAGAACCAGTACTCCACAGAAGAGAAATTAAAAAAATATAAAGGCAACATTAAAACCCAAACACACTTTTAGGTTTTTACTGAATTTTTATTATCCAATTTCATTTTCTGTCCCACTTGGGACTCTCCTTCTGGGTATTCCTCTCAGACTGCACTGAGAAAGGGTAAACTCTGAGAATGAGGCCAAGAGCTTCCAGATGTTTAAATACAAGGAGGCCAAAGTAAATGCTACTCTTACCTGTGGCGATGCAAATGACCACTGCAGCTCAGGGAGATTAAGAAGTTGATGAAAGCAACCTGGTAGACTTTCTGCCAAGTATTCTTTGAAGGCAAAGGAAAGCATTTTTTCCCTTAAGTGTTAAAGATCCAGTAGAGAGTCAGCTGGGAGCAAGTGGATAATTTAAATAGGTTTAAATATGATTCTGCACCATAGGAGGGTTGTGGGGTAGGGTAACCTGCCTCCTGTGATTGCTGTATATGAAAAACAGTGCTACACCAAGTTCCTTGGCCATGGTGCCTCAACTGCATTCTGCACCAGGATGAAGGTGGGGCTTTTATTTTTGTGGCCAAGCGCTGCCCAAAGTCCAAGAGAGATGAACATTTAGGAGAAGTTCAAATGTGTTTACTTGCCACTGATGTCTATTTAAAAGCAGTGGATAGGAGACCCTCACCCCAGCCATCATGCATATATAAAGAACATGCTATGGCCAGAGAGATACCTAAAAACTGGGCACACTTCTCTTCTTGCCTTACATACTCAATGAGCTTTGGGGAAAGTACTACCAGGAGGTCATTCTTAGATAGAACACCTGATGTCCCCATAGAGCAATGTCTTTTGGGACGCTGAGATCATAAAACAGTCCAATTAGAGTTGGATCCAGGGTGTTTAAAAAAAAAAAAAAAAAAAAAAAAAGCAGCAGCAGCAGCAACAACCTCCTGGCTCTCCAAAACAGCTAACTTGGGTTAACTGACTGATGGGGAAGTCTGAAGAGAGTCTAGCCAGGATATGGATTTGGTTCAACCACATGCAAACAATTCTAAGTAAACTGGGGAATGCTATGTATTCTCGGGATTGGCAGGTAGGTACCCCAATGCCTCATCTTTTTCTAGCCCCTTGGCATGGCCATTCTAGCTATGAGTCAGGCTCTTGGAAGTATAAGTGCAAATGCCCAGCCCAGTCCATACCTATAAACTTCCACAGACCTTTGTGGCCATGTAGGTAATTCTGCTTTTATAAGGAAAGGAGCAAGGGGGCAGGAAAAGGAGGCGTGCAGGGTAAAAATATTGTTAAAAAAAAAAAATCACTGGGTTAATGTTCCCCATTTTCACATAGACAAGGTTTTCTTTTCCTCTTTCCAGAAGCAGGTTCTTTGATTCAACAGTGCCAACTGCAGCAGCCTCTCCTACCACTGCCCTACAAAGGACTCTTTTTTTACCCATAGGATCTTCAAGTGGCTACAAAGAACAGACACTAATTTGCTATTTTCCATCTAAGTATATAGACTCAAGGCCCATGTCTTACTACTTTATGTGATTACCAAATTCCTCATCAAAGTAAGATTTTACTATTCTTACTTTCTCTAGATCAATCAGCTCTTTAAGCTGGAACTGGCTATAGATCTCTCATTGTGTCCTCAAAGAGAAGGTGAAAAATCCAGAGGATCTTTCCAAAAGTGAATGTCCCCTCAATTATAACCAGGTTTGATGTGGGGCCAGAACTCTTCTTGGCCAGGAACGTTGGTTCTGTGGTGGCTTCTCCCTCTCTCTGCTTCTCAACATAAGGTAGCAAGTCACTTTCGAGAAAGAGAGAGAAGTGGCCACAAAAGTCCCGGTGTCATATGTCTCACGCATACCTGCTCAACAAGGAGAGGATTCTGAGCCAGCTGGTCAGCTCACCCCATCACTATGAGAAACCAGGTTGGAAGTTAGTTTCCTCTTTTTTCAAGACACAAAGAAAAGGCCAGTGTGAGTGGTCCCCACACTATGTCTGGAGTTCCCATCCTCTGGGATAAGGTACACTGTGCCAACAGCTACTCATCAGAGTCAAACCGTGAACAGGAATCAACTGCAACTCTGACTTCCAAACAGTGTGATGGGCTAAAATAATAATAATTTGCAGCTTAGTGTCACCTGGCTCCTAACAGCAAAACATAAGAAGGAAGTCCCAGGCTGCTGCTTTTAAAGAGGAGACTAATTAGCAGGCCCAGTGAGGAGTACACTGCTGCAGTAGAGGGCTGTTATCAGAGAAGCACATGCCACGGTTTTAGAAAAGAAAAAGAGCTGGAACTATGAAAATATCCAAGCTTACATGCCACCCAACAACCAAAACACACCACCACACTGCACCCATGGCAACATTCCCATTACAACAAGATGACACCAAGTCACAGTTAAGGGAAGAGGCTGGGCAGACACAAACTTAAAACCATAGAGGTGAAGGCAGCTACTTAGAGAGCTTCAAACAGAAGAACAGAAGAAATAAAAAGTAGTTAGACTGGGGAGAGAAACAAAAATAGAAAGGCACCAGAGAAGAAATCAGCAAAAGTATAGCAGGAAACCTACTACAAAATCAAAGGGGAGGGAAAACCATTTCAACACTACCCTCCTTGGACTGCCTGGTTTTATGAGTTTTAATTTAAGCTTCCCAGTTCTCCCTCCCCAACTCTTCCCAACACAGATGATTTTGGACAGTCATGGATTTCCTCAAGTTCTTTGTTCCTGAGAAGAAAGACACAGAGAAGGGTTGGGGGATAAGGGAGGCAGAGAGAACGGCAAAGAAAAGAAGAAAAAAAGTTGCCACAGATGTTTTCATACACTACAACCAGAAGGGTCATGGGATTGAAAAAAAAACGAAGACAAGGGGTGGGGTGAGTGATCATACTGGGGAAGAGGGAAAGGATGCAGAAGGGAAGGGTCATTGGGCCACCTCTAATGACTACAGTACTACTACTGTAGGGTGCTGGACTCACTCTGAAGGACGCTTATGGTGGCCTGGGCTCGAATCCATGTTATGGAGGGGTTTTGCCTCAAGTCATTCCTCTTGGGGTCGTTGCTGGCCCTGCACTCGTAAGTCCCAGAGTCCTCCAAGGTGAGCCGGGTTATTCTCAGCACACTCACGCCGTTTGACCCGTAGGCGGTGTTTACGGTGACACGGCGCTTCCGAGCACCGTCCCACAGCTGTCTGAAAGACTCTGCCCGGTTGACTTCTGCGTACCACCACTGGATCTCTGGCGTGGGGCTCCCGACCACGTCACAGTACAGCTCAAAGGCGTCCCCCGTGAGCTTAGTTTCTGACATGGGCGACTTGACAAACCCAGCTAGAGGGAGGGGGAGCAGGAATGCAGTGACAGGCCAATCAGAAAAAAAAAAAGAATCAACAGGTGTTAATAGTAATTTAAAGAAAAGAAAAGAAAAAAGCAAATGAGTTGCAAAGAACAAAAAAGGATTCATTTTTAAACTATAAAGAGACAGTACAGCAATTCATACAAGCTTTTAGAAGAAGAACCACACCCTGGGAAGCTTATGAAGCAAAGGCAGGCTAATTACAAGCTGGGGCAGCCCAGGTGCTGGCCAGGCAGAAGCAAGCCCACTGGAAAGCATTTTAGCAATGGGCCCAGCTGGTAGGAATGAGAAAGCCTCAGGTCTTGGGAAGAGCCTCTTTCCTTAGAACACAAACCATTTATTACCTTTTTAAACTCAGGCAAGTGATGAAAGATAACCAGAAGAGGCAGTAGTTTTATATGCCAAATCAGGATCTCTCTTTTGGATGGGTAAACGCTTTGTTAGAAATGCAGTGTCTTTTGCAAGCCTCAACAAGAAGTATTAAATGACCTACTGGTGCCTTCTCTTGGGATTCAGAGTTCAAATTTCAACTGAAAGAGTAGCAAATTTCTCTCTCACACAGGATTCTATCCTGGGTTCGATTAGACTTTCTCCACCTCCTATTCTTCCCTGGGCCTATGGCAAACAAACAACCCAGTTGTTTAGGGTTAGGCAGCCTCTTCCTGAATGCAGACCCTCAGGAGAACAAGACAGTCTGTACTTCACACCACAGTGAGATATTAATACTTTGTGGGTCAGCTCAGAAGTGGGACCAACAATACCAGCAACCCAACTCACTGCCAGCTAATGGAGGGACTGTGCCCTCCATAACCCCATAGATCCATTACCTAGAAAAATCTGAAAAGCTATGGTATTTGACAGGCTCCATACAGTTGAATTGCCTGGCTTCTAGAAGCCAGCTCAGAAGAATGAGAAATGTACCCTGATGAACTAAACTAAACACTAGGGTGAAAGCCAGGCCTCAACCAACACTCTCAGGAACTGCCCAGGAACTAAAGTTGATGCCTACCTCCAATTGCCCATAATTTGCTTGAGGTTACACTTCCATAAGACAAGGTGGAAATGGCAGAAAGAGTTAAAAAAAAAAAAAAAATCCAGGCTTAGTTTAAAAACTTGGAGTTAGGTCCATAGGAAACAAAATCAGAGTGCAAGCATACTCTCTCTTACCCTTCCACCCCACCTAGGGTTCATTCAGCATTTCTACTGATTCAGACAGTATCCGAAGGTATAAAGAGAGACACTAAAAGAGGGCATTCTGATTGGCTTGGAAACGTCCCCTGGGAGGCCTGCTGCATAAGCCAAGCCAGCCCCTGTGCAGTAAGCAGGGAGTGAGGTCAGGATCTGCCAACATCAGATTAAGAACATTCGAGAGGAAAGGATGAAATAAATAGAACTGTTTTCCTACAGTCCAGAAGCCAAGGATGTAACAGGGCTAGCTGAAAATGGAGGTTACTAAGTGGAAAAATTCCTGTTTACATCCATAGCAGTATTTGCCTTTGGTGATAACCCCACACCATGGACTAAGAACATTAATGGAGGTACTATACTTACTCAAGTACAGGCCAAGACCTCCAAATTCATACTAGTCTTTCAATTCCTGACATTTTCAGACTCTGGGGAGCACAGGAATGCAGTGATTAACAGGCTTAGACTAAACGTTCTGCCTTTAATATGCCATTTTAAACTACCTCTTCAGATCCAGCATGCATTCCTTGTAAGGAAATATCTACCAGAGGCCCCAAGAAGCCCAACAGATGTCATTCTCAGATGCAGGAGAAGCTTTAGAATTACAGAAAGGAGCCCCCAAGCCCCTGCATGAAGAGCTGAGCTCACTGCCCAATAAAGTGGTATCCAAGGAGCCATGTCTCAGTCTCACAAACTACCACCTGCCCACCTGTCAAAGTCAATGCCAGCTAATATAAACAAAGAAGTAAAGGAGGGCCGGGCGTGATGGTTCACACCTGTAATTCCAGCACTTTGGGAGGCTGAGGCGGGAGGATCATGAGGTCAGGAGTTCAAGACCAGCCTGGCCAGTATGGTGAAACCCCGTCTCTACTATAAACACAAAAATTAGTCGGGCATGGTGGTGCTCACCTGTAGTCCCAGGTACTCGGGAGGCTGAGACAGAAGAATCACTTGAACCCAGGAGGCGGAGGTTGCAGTGAGCCAAGATCGTGCCACTGTACTCTGCCCTGGGCGACAGAGCGAGACTCCGTCAAAAAAAAAAAAAAAAAAAAGAAAGAAAGAAAGAAAGAAAAGGAAGGGAGGGAGGGAGGGAGGGGAAGTAAAGGAAGTTGGTTTTATTTATTTTACTACTGGCTCAATCACCAGAGAAAACTGGATATCAGTAAATCCCTGAAATGCAGTAAAAGTATTATTCTGTTTTAATCATATTCTTGACCATAAGTGGTAATCACAAATGGTCTTATCACATTATCTGTGAACTTGGGGAGTTACAGCCTCTCAAATGCGGTAATTATGTACTTGATTATGCCCTAGAACTGTTAGTGGATTTCTTTTGTACTTTTTCCCTTCTTCTGTATTGTACTTCAAAGCAGCCTTAGACTTAAGCCTGTTTATCAATCTGTTGACAATGCTAATGTAAAAAAGATGCCTGAAAGTATCCTTTCACCAAGAATCCATCCAATTCCACTGTAACCCCAAGTCCTAATAACACACAAGTCACAGGTAGCTGAGAAACAGTCTGACTATGATTCCCACTGCACACAACTGGGCGAGTCACTCGGCCAGATCATGCCACTCTGGGCAAGACTTCCTGCTAAGAGTAAGGAATGCTGATCTGAGTCAGTTCAATTTTCTACCTGTATCAAGGAAAATGGGACCAAGACAAAAATGTTCTTTGCATTAGTAAATTATATGATGTATATTTAAATGAAGTTTTAAAACACAAGATAAAAAACCCTTTAAAATGCCAACAATGGACATTTTTCTGTGCTCTCTTTGAAGGCCATTATTGTTATTACCATTATTAGACATATAGAGTAACAGTGACATTTTCTAAGTATGCATTATATGTTTAGGCAATGTGCTAAGCACTTTATTCATTATCATATTCAAAATTCATTTATTCATTATGATAAGTGCCATTATAATTTTCTTAAAGATGTGGAAACTAACGTCCAAAAAAGTTAAATATTTTGCCCACAGTCACAAGCTAATAACAAAGAGTCTGGCCTGGAATCCAAAGTGAAAGCATGGTCTCTTAACACTTACCACAACTGCGGTCAATGTGTCTCACTGGCCTGAAAAGGCTTTTGTAGTTACTTAAGTTAAAGATATGCTTTGTCACCACTTAGTTTAATTAATAATAATTCCTGGCCACAAAAAGCCAGGAACCTTTGACCAATTGTGCAACATACTATGATCACTAACTCCATAAAATTATAATCTTACTAGAGAATGGAGATAGAGAAGCACTGGGTCAAAGAGTTCTTAAAGCAACTGGGGGAGGGTGAACAGTGTGAAAAGATAAGATGATTCTGAGGCAAGACTGCCTCTAGTTCTGATGATTCCAATGCCCTGCTCTGGAGAAGACTGGCTTCAGAGAAGGAAGGAATTTACAAGACACTGGAAAAATTTCTCTGATGCTGTAGTCAGGAGCCAAATTAATAAACGGCAGCATCTGAAAGTTTTATAAAACTTCACAGTTTGCAAAGAGCTTCCACATACATCACATCTCATTTCATTCGCACAGTTCCACAAGGCTCATACATAGGGCAGGTGCGGAGACAGGTTTATGACTTGCCCAAAATCACTTAGGCAGTTAATCCTGAGTGGGGCTGGGACTAGAATGCAGGTCTTAGCTTAGTCTAGGGTTCTTTCCAATAAACTGTGCTGCCTCTAAACAAACTAAGGAATTCCTTGATAGCTGAACACTCATCAAAAACCATGAAAAGAGATCTATTCCCCCTCCAAACAGCATGGAAAAGAAAAGAAAAAGAAAAAGAGAAAAGAGAAAAGAACCCTCTTTACAAAGTACTGTGAAATCACAATTAGCAAGGGAAAGTTATTAGCAACCATCCACCTTATTATCCATCCAAAATTAGCTTCAATTCAGGAAAAGAACTGGCTCTCAGCAGCAGCAGCAGGAGGTTCAGAGCCTGACTCACTGCCCTGCCTTTCATTACTAAGGGCTTTCAAACAAATATGTACCTTCAACAAGAAAGCACACACTGCCTAAAGTTGGGAGGCCAACAGAAGCATCTGTTTGCTCTCTAGGTCAAGGGTCATCCAATATTTTGGAAAAACCCTAAATTTTATAAGACAACCTCCTACCCCACCCTCTTCCCCACCATCGTCTCCATCCACTATCTTAAGTGACTGGGCTCAGATCTGCAAGAGTTTTGGGAAAGTATTAATATCAGTGCATTCAGAGCAACAGTGATAAAGAGGGAAACAACAGTGGTTACTGGCTTTGAGGGAGGAAGAGACTAGAAGCTGATGCTGGAGGGGGTAGCAGGCAGAGCATTAAAAATGGAGGCAGCAAACCCAAGAGAAGCGTAATGTAAAATTGCATAACTGGGGATGGGGGATGGGAGGCAAAGATGACAGCTGGGACTAGCAGCCGGAGAAAAGGAGGAGCTTGCTGGCAGGAAAAACTGGATGTGTAGATATGTAGCAGAGGGTGAGAAGAAAAAGGAAACACAGAAGAGCAAGTTGAGCCCAATCCCAGGAAAACTGCTTTCATATATGCCCTAAGGAAGTAAAAAAAGCTAGCCTAGCCCTATATAGGAGAGACTATCATGATTTTTCACATTTACCTCCAGGGCAACCACAGAACAAGAAATCAGACTAACTTTCTCTCTCCCTCAACTGACTACTGCCAAGGCCAGGCCTTTAAGTCTTGCCTGCTTTTGTCACCTCTTTTAAAAACAGCTGTTCCCTTCAAACCCCCTCTACCTCTAATTCCCTGTGGCTGGCTCATGCTGTTCTCTCCTTCATTCCTCGCAATAAAGAGAAAATGACAGCCAAGATCATAAGAGCGTTTCTCTCCTCTGTCTCTCTCACACACACACACACAAATTCAAATCGTCTACCTCAAAATAAAGACTGAGCAAGACCCACTGACATCTAAACGTGAATACAGGAACTATGAGTATTTCAAATGTCTAAAGGACCCTTAACTGCTGTGAGGCTGTCACAGACTTGAGCCTACACAAACTACTGTAGAGCCTGCCTATCCTTCCTGTTAATCAGGAAACAGATCATTCATCACTATTCCTTAACACCAAAGGTAGGTCAGAAGTCTATATGCACTCATTCTGTGTGTACTGACCAAGGGTAAGGCAGGCTTGAAGTCCTGGGAGCAGAGGAAATGGGGTAACCTCATTCTCTGCAGCAGGAAGAGGTACCATAGATTAGTCTCATCTCTAGGTAGAGATGGCAGCAATTACAAAACATTTTCCAAATTCAAACCTGCTCCTTCCACAGGTACCTTGATCAGGCAGATATGACAAAAGTTTGGAAATTAAGATCATCCCCATCACTAGCTTCTAAATCAGGGTCCACCCTTTATTCTGAAATTATACCATTCAAAATGACCAAAGGCATCTATACCAGCCAGCCTTCTGCTTTGGAAAAATAGGGGAATCTAGTTTATGCCAAGAGAAACTACATAGTTTAGTGATCAAATGCAGCAAACTCTAAAATCAGTTGTCTGGATTCACATAAGGCTCTGTCACTAACTGTATGACTGTAAGCAAGTGACCTAACCTCTCTGAGCTTCATCTCCCTAATCTGTAAAACGGGACTAATAATAGCAGCTACCTCACAGGGTTATTGTGAGGATTATATGAGATAACATAGCTTAAAACAGTACCTGACACATAGTAAGCACTCAATAATGTTAGCTATTATTATATGTCTCCATAGAAATAAGTGCTAAACAGGCCATGGGCAGCAGCCTGCAGCACTGCTCCACAACAGGCTGGGAAGCAGAACTTCACATCCAAAATGAGCTTAACTTAAAATCCAAGTTCTTCAAGAAACAACAAAAAACTAACCTTAACCTTCCAAATAAAATGAGAACCAGAACGGAAATGTTAACTGCAGAAAGGAATGAAAAAGAAGGGAATTCTTCATTCCTTCCTATCTTTAGAGCAAACCGGAATGAATAAAGTGATAATAGCAGACACATGTATGTGGACTCAAGGAATTAGCAAGTGTTTTCAGAGTTATAAACCATTAAATCTAAGATATTATGAATAATCTGGAAAGTCCAAGAATAATAAGAATAAAGAGAGGCAGTACAAATTCTCCTTTTCAAAAAAAATTCTTTTAAAGTAGAAAATAATCCTATCAATTATAAATCAGGCTGCTTAACAATATTTGGGAAGATACTGGATATTGAACAGGCCAAACTGTTAATTTACAAAATATAAGATGTAGTTATGGAATCTGAGATCATGTCACATTAGCTTAATTTCAGCCTAAGAAAAGGTGTCAGGTTTTGAGTCAGCACCTCCCCAACACAAATTCTCTTAACTTTAAGCAGTTTCTTCAAATGGGAATGATGCCACTTTCTTTATAGGGTAGTTGTGAAAATCATGTTACATTATGTGTAAGAGTTCTGTAAACTACTCTATGCAAATGTTAAGTTACTTTAGGACAGACAAGAAATAAGCATTTGGTATGACGGATCTCCCTCAACAAAAACTTTCATTCAGTCCTGTTGCCAATTCCTACTGACAAGCTAAACAAGCATGATCTACCTAGATCTACAGGTTTAAAAAAAAGTCAATGACAAAAAAGAAAAAAATTTAAAAGTACGATTTAAAAAAAAACATGGGCCGCTCACACTCATAATCTCAGCACTTTGGGAAGCCAAGGTGGTCTGATCGCTTGAGTCCAAGAGCTCGAGACCGGCCTGGGTAACACGGCAAAAAACTGTCTCTTCAAAAAATTAGCCAGGTGTGGTGGTGCATGTCTATGATTCCAGCTACTCAGGAGGCTGAGGCAGGAGAATCACCTGAGTCCAGGAAGTTGAGGCTGCAGCATGCTGGGGTCACAACATTGCACTCCAGCCTGAACGACAGAGGAGACCCTGTCTCAACAAAGAAAGAAAACAAAAATTATGGGAATCTCTCAACTCAGAAAAATATAACCAAAGTTTTGCATATTTCAGGGGTCTTCCAGACCCTGAGTCTAGATTGTACTACTGTTAGATGAGTGAACAGTTAAGGGTCTATTAAGATGAGAGCTCACCTTATAGGGAAATGAGCCATGGTTTAAAAAACTTGGGATGGATTTTCCCATTTCTTCAACCTCAGTTTCCTCATCTGAAAAATGGGGACAATGATTCCTATCTTCTTCATAAGGTCATGGCAAGATTCACATGAACAATGTACATAAAATTACTTTGTAACCTGTAAAGCTATAAATGTAATAACATGTCAGTTTTATGCAAGCATTCTACTCTATTAGGTAAAGAATGATCTAAGGCCAGGCGCAGTGGCTCATGCCTGTAATCCCAACACTTTGGGAGGCTGAGGTGGGAGGACTGCACCAGTCTGGACAACATGGTGAAATCCTGTCTCTACCAAAAATAGCTGAGCATGGTGGTGTGCACCTCTAGTCCCAGCTACTTGGAAGGCTGAGGTAAGAGGATCAATTGAGCCTGAGAGGTTGAGGCTGCAGTGAGCTATGATCATTCCACTGCACTCCAGCCTGGTGACAGAGTAGAGACCCTGTCTCAAGGGGGGGGAAAAAAAGAATGATCTAAACTAGTCCTGAGTGTTCTATTAACATACCTCAAAAGCAGCGTGGAAGAAACTGGGGGGCAGGGCTCACACACATCCATGAAGGAGGGGGATGTCTACTGGACTGACTTTTTCCAAATCTTTCCATTTTCCAAAAGAAAAAAGCACTGCAAACCACTGATCCAGAAAATTAACATGTTTCAAATAGAAAGTGACATTAAATGAGGTAAGGTTGCCAGAAATTAATAAAAATGATTTAGAATAAATTCTGGTTAAAAAAAAAAATCTTACAAAAATAGAACCTGACATCAGACCTGAGAAACAGAAAGAATTGGAAAATGTAGGCCGGGTGCGGTGGCTCATGCCTGTAATCCCAGCACTTTGGGAGGCCGAGGCGGGTAGATCACCTGAGGTCAGGAGTTTGAGACCAACCTGAACGACATGAAGAAAACTCGTCTCTACTAAAAATACAAAACTAGGTGGGCATGGTGGCGCATGCCTGTAATCCCAGCTACTCGGGAGGCTGAGGCAGGAGAATGAGGTGAACCCAGGAGGCGGAGGTTGCGGTGAGCTGAGATCGCACCACTGCACTCCAGCCTGGGCAACAAGAGCGAAACTCACCTCAAAAAAAAAAAAAAAAAAAAGAATTGGAAAATGTTAAAAGCAAAGAGAAGAATCAGCTCAGAATTGAACCCCTCTTGCATTCCTTTTGTACGTCTGTCTTCCAAGGTTCATTCCTATGATCCTGAATATCCTCACATGGACTCTTAACAGATTGAAAGCTCTGCCTGTATGTTACTTATCAGAAAATACTATGGCCATCATGCGGTGGCTCACGCCTGTAATACCACCTACTTGGGAGGCTGACGCACAAGAATCGCTTGAATGCAGGAGGTGGAGGTTGCAGTGAGCCAGGATCACACCACTGCACTCCAACCTGGGTGACAGAGCAAGACTACTTCTCAAAAAAAAATAAAAAGAAAATGCTAGCCACTTGTAGGCTTTTACAGTACTCAGGTAAAGAGCTTCATTATCAAAGACACTGCTGGAGACTAACAACGTTTCTCCTTCACCCCAGGGAGGAAAAAGGCATTTAATTTACTCTTGAGCAGTCAGATCCAAGAAAGTGTGGCCAAATACAATAAATCAGGGCCCATTTTGACTTTGACATCAAAATGACCATGACTTTTTTAAAACTAAGGATGTGTCTGTCCAAGGAGAAAAATGCAGCAGCCACAAACTATTGTCAAGCTAGTATTTTCAGGGGAATTTTAGGTAATTCACTTCCCAACTTCACAAATAGTACTTAAGCTGCTGGTCCGTAACAGAAAAAGCTGGTTTTGCTAGCCATTAAAAACCAGGAATGTCTCATGCAGGGGAAACAGAAAAATGCACACAAATAAGCTATATCTTAAAGAGAGTTATTAATGAAAGGTTTGGTTCAAATATGTAAGTGAAACCCTTACATATTTAAGCAAATGCTCATAAAAGCTCTCTTATCCCAAGAGATTGTCAAAAGTAGCTATGGGCAGATCTAGAACTACATCCAAAATGGAGCTTTGAGGCCAAAAACAATTTTAATTAATTAAAAGAAAAATAATACCAGTTACAAAACATTTAAAGAGTGTACTTCAACTGACTCTCCAGTTAGCATTAAAGCCAAAATGAAAACAATATACTAGAAAGCTTTAATACTTCAATTCGACAAAGATTCTTTGCTTGACCAATATTTAGGCTTCTGAACCTTCTCCTAGGCCCATCTGTGAACTTCCTTGAAAAATTCAGTTTTAGCAAAGAACCTTGCTAAGTCAGTTTAGCAAGAACCCCCATCTTTGATCATCCTCAGTATCAGATCAGGTTCTTCAGCCTCCACCATTCCCTAGCTGAGGTCTGATCAACCTGGCCTATCCTCAGTGAGAATGTTTAGGTTGGCTTAGCCAAATCCTCCTTACCCCTAATGTTTCCTCTTAGTAATTTTCCATCCACTGACCCCCACTTGCCTATGCTGTATTCAGAGCTGAGCCCATCTCTCTCCCCAGTGCAGAATCTCACTGCAGTGGTCTGGTCCCTACATCTATCACCATGTTCTAAATAAAGCCTTTCTTACCATGCTTTAACATGTTATCATTTTTTTTTTCTTTAGCAAGTTGAATAAACCATTCTCAAAAGCCATAGGTAATTACTGCTCAAAAGCTAATCTTTGCCAAACTTTTTCTGTGAAATGCACCTGTCTATAAATTCAGCATAACTTCTGATAACAAGCTTACTTTCTGTCTCTGACAACACAGTAACAATCAGGACTTAAATGTTAAGATAACAAAATTCATCTCATTCTTCCATCATCATATATCCCATGAATATGACAATGAACACAAGCAGTCCAAGCTGATAGTCTAAGTATAATCTAGAAGACATTTTAACTGAAAGAGGTAGTAAGCTACTTCTCCCCACCTTTTTTTAAACAGCCATTCTCAGAAACCACAGAGTCAAAAACTCTGACCAGAGGGAAATTCAAGTTTTGAATCACATCTCAGGATGTTAGGTAACCGTAGTCCTAGTCTTCCCAGCTGATAAACTATTAATATTTCCAAAGCATAAATAGCTTATAGCAGAAATCACACTGAGAACTTTGTCATTACATACAAAAGGCAAAGCTTTCCTTAGATGACAAAATTCTAAAGCAGTAATTCTTAAATTTTACCATGCAGCAGAATCATTTGGAGGGCCTGTTAGAACACAGACTGAGGCCTGAGACTGCACTTACAAGTTCTCAGGTGATGCCCGTGCTGCTGCTCCAGGGACCATACTCTGACAATGTCTTGGAGAATCTGAAACTGTGCAAATTTTGTGCAAATTTTGAGCTTGTTTAAATGGAAGGAAAATAAAGGCATAAGAGCCACACAGACGTTTCTGAAATCATATAAAGACTCTCCCAACAGCTGGGCCTGTGATCCATGGCCAAAAGGAGTAGAGTAGCAAAAACAGTTGCTAAAAAAACTGTGTCACTATGATTTCAAAACAATGACTTTTATCTTGGATTTGTTCAGTTTTCCAGTGTGTACACTGACAGGATGCCTTCAATTTACCATTTATTGAGGTCCTGTTTACCAAGGACTGTGCACAGGGATAAACTTTGTTCCTAAACAGATTTCAACCTTGCAAGACACAAGACAGAATAATCAAAATACAATACCACTGACAACAGCACTTCTATGACAGGTATGTACAACAGGAACATATATAAAAAATAATTTTGTTGGACTAACGTATACCTAGAAAGCTCATGCATTGAAATCTAAATCTAGCCTTGTCAGTTGCGGGGAGAGATGGTCTTGTTCTAGGCAAGAGGAAACACCATGAGCACAGTATTACAATTAGTAGGAATGAGTTCTAGATAAAGGTGAAAAAATTCAACATTTTTTGAGTGCTATTACATGTCAAGCACCTATTAAGTGCTCATGCTATTCAGAAAAATATCCTCAAGACCTCACAATATAGGGAGAATGACAGGTATCCTGTAAGCTATGAAGAGCATATTCTAAAATAAGCAGCTTGGGCTTCTTTCCATAGAACAAGGGTTATGACTGCTCTGACTGGTGACAGTACAATGGCTGTCAGAAATAAGGAAGTCAACAAGGAGTTAAGAAGCTCCTTCAATAATCCAAATGAAAAATAGTCTGAACTAATTAAGAGTGGCTGTGGGAATGGTGAGAAGGTAACAGACATGAGCAATGTTTACAAGATAGAATCAAATGAACTTATTGATGTGGGGTGGGCAGTGATACTGTAACTGTAATAAGGGAAAGCAGGCTGAGCTGGCTTTAGAGACATCTGGAGATATCCAAATGTAGTTAAAAATAAGGATCTGATATGCAGGAGAGAGGTGGAGGCTGGAAATATGCACTTGGGAATCATCAGCTTATGGACGTTGAAGCCATGGGAGGAGATGAGCTGACTCAGGGAGGATGAAAAAGAAACTGAGAATGGAACTTTCTACATAATTATACTTCTTTCCAAATGATTCACCACTGAATGCAATGCACTTTCACTAGGATAAAACACCCCAAGTTAGGAACTAATTCCCTTCCCATATCTAGACAACACTTTTAATAATGTCAAGTAAATATTTTATTATTTTGCTTCAGAAGACTTAAAACTCCATGTCAATGACTCAGATATAAGGCACAGTATCCATACCAGAAAGTCTCAAAGCAGCATTAGACTTCGCTTGAGTAGAGTGCGTAATGCTATTAGCCTTTACAAAGAATCCTGGCCGGGCGCAGTGGCTCACGCCTGTAATCCCAGCACTTTGGGAGGCCAAGGCAGGTGGATCACCTGAGGTGGAGTTCAAGAGCAGCCTGGCCAACACGGTAAAACCCCGTCTCTACTAAAAAATACAAAAACTTAGCTGGGCGTGGTGGTGGGGGCCTGTAATCCCAGCTACTCGGGTGGCTGAGGCAGGAGAATCGCTTGAACCCAGGAGATGGAGGTTGCAGTGAGCCGAGACGGCGCCATTGTACTCCAGCCTGGGTGACAGAGCGAAACTCCATCCCTGAAAACAAACAAACAAAAAACACACACAAAGAATCCTTAACTTCTGAGAAAAACAGTATCCATATGGTTCCAAAGATTACCTTTGGAAATGCTTTTTTCCCCTTACTTTTTTATATGACACATAAAAATTATATTTATATGACACATAATAAGTATATATATTTATGGGATACATAGTGATGTTTCAATATATATACAATGTGTAATGATCAGATTGGGGTAATTAGCATATCCATCATCTCAGACATTTATCATCTGTGTCGTGAACACTCAGTATTTTCTATTTTAGCAACATGAAAGTATGTATTACTGTTATAGTAATCCTACTTCTAGTATTTTCTAGCTATAAAACACTACAACTTATTCCTCCTATCTAGCTTTAATTTTGTGTCCTTAAACAAATCCCTCCCTATTCCTTTCTTCCCTCACCTTCCTGTTCTACTTTTTACTTTTTTTTTCTTTTTTTAGAGACAGGGTCTCGCTCTTGTCACCCACGCTGGAGTGCAGTGGCATGATCATAGCTCACTGTAACCTCGAACTCCTTGGTTCAAGCAATCCTCCCACCTCAGCCTCTAGAGTAGCTAGGACTACAGGTGTGTGCCACCCCACCCAGCTAAGTTTTTTAGTTTTTTGTAGAGATGAGGGTCTTGCTATGTTTTTTGTACAGTATGCTAGTCTCAAACTACTGGCCTCAAGTGGTCTTCCTGCCTTGACCTCCCAAAGTACTGGGATTACAGGCATGAGCCACTGTACTGGCCTACTTTTTACTTCTATGAGATCAACTTTTTTTTAAGCTTCTGCATATGAGTGAGAACATGCAGTGTTTAAATTACCATTCCTGGGTTATTTCACTTAACATGGAATGCTTTCTGTGGAGAAAAAGCTAACACATAATCCCAACCAAATTTTCTCAACTTTTAAAAAGGAAAACAAGCGGAATCTCAGCCTAAAGCCCAAAGCTAAACCAACTCCCACTCTGCAGTAAAGAGTACTGAAAAGAAACAAAGCCAATATGCCATGGACCAGTGATTCTAGAGAAAATATTAACAGAAATAGTAACCCCTATTTTAGACTGTGATAAAAGTTCATGAAATATTACAATGTTTATGCCCCTTTTCCTACCCTTCTGGTCCCCTCCAGTATTTCTGTAAAGATTAAACAAATATGATTTTGGAAAATAAGGATATGATGGTGATACACAGGCAACTGAACAAGAGACTCTTCACTTCCACAATGGCATGAAATGGGAACATTTTCCCCCCTCTAGGCCCCAGTGGTTTCTCAATTTAAAAAAAATTGAGGATGCTCAGCAGAACTTTACTGAGTCTTATTTTGAATCTTGAAAAATGAGACAAATTTGACTCCGTTACATATGGACCATATGGACAATGTGCTGAAACTGCAAACATTCCCACTACTTAAGTTGTGATAGTAGCAAAAATTATTTATACAGTTACACTGAGCCAGAGTCCAAAGAATATTTGATATTTGGTATGACACAGTTTATGAAGATCCTGAATTTGTCCCTGAATTCTCAACAACTCATATAATTATTGTTCATTCAGGAAGACAGGGAAAATCATTCTTAAAGTAATACGCAATTTCACTCCCATTAAATGGGAATTTATCACATATTCAACTCACTGTTAAATAATTAAAAGTTCCCACTTGTGGAATTTAGTACGCCAATCTCGAAACAGACTATCAAGAACATTTTCTTAAAATTAAATATGCTCCCAAACAGTAAAATACTATTCAATGCAAAAACAAAAACAAAAACAAAAACAAAACAAACTCTCAAGCCATGAAAAGCCAAGGAGAGACCTTAAATGCATATTACTAAGTGAAATAAGCCAATCTGAAAAGGGTACACAGTATGATTCCAACTACATATATGACATTCTGAAAAAGGCAAAACTATAGAGACAATAAAAAGATCAGTGGTCCCAGGAGATAAGAAGGAAGGAGGGATGAAGAGGTGGTACACAGGGGATTTTTAGGACAGTGAAACTATCTGTATAATACTCTAATGATTAGCGTATGTAATTATATATTTCTCAAAACTCATAGTATGCACAACATCAAGAATGAACCCTAAACTCAAAGTCCTAAACTATGATCTTTGAGTGATGATGTGTCAATGTAGGTTCATCAATTATAACAAATGTACCACTCTGGTGGGAATGTGATAGTGGGGGCTGTATGTGTGTGGGGACAGGGGGTACATGGGAACTCTCTGTACTTCCTGCTCAATTTTGCTGTGAACCTAAAATTGCTCTAAAAATGCAGTCGATTTTTTTAAATTAAAAGTATCAACTGAAAAATACTTATAATCACGTACTGAGGTTTATTTGCACTTGACACTGAGCATATCTGATTGCAATTTTTTAAATGATACATAAATGCAAAGCTACTTTTGAGCAAGCAAAAATAACTTCTGCTCGGACAAGCTAGTAATGTTCACCTATCTTGTGTTTCTGATGCAAGCACAGAAAACATGGGACAGGTTGGGCCTAGTGGCTCATGCTTGTAATCCCAACACGGGAAGGCGAAGGCAGGAGGATCGCTTGAGCCCAGGAGTTCAAGACCAGCCTGGGTAACATAGGGAGACCCTGTGTCTTACAAAAATGTGAAGAATTAGCCAGGCATGGTGGTGTGTACCTATAGTCCCAGCTACTCAAGAGGCTAAGGTGGAGGAACACCTGGACCCAGGAGGTCAAAGCTGCAATAAACCGTGATCACACCACTGCACTCTAACCTAGGCCCACAGAGCGAGATCCTGTCTCCAAAAAAAAAAAAAAAGGAAGAAAAGAAAACATGGGACTCTTAAACCTTAAGATCTATCAGACTGGCCAGGCGCAGTGGCTCATGCCTATAATCCCAGCACTTTGGGAGGCCGAGGTGGGCGGATCACGAGGTCAGGAGATTGAGACCATCCTGGCTAACACGGTGAAACCCCGCCTCTACTAAAAAAAATACAAAAAATTAGCCGGGCGTGGTGGCCAGCGCCTGTAGTCCCAGCTACGCGGGAGGCTGAGGCAGGACAATGGCGTGAACCCGGGAGGCGGAGCTTGCAGTGAGCAGAGATGCGCCACTGCACTCCAGCCTGGGCGACAGAGCCAGACTCTGTCTCAAAAATAAATAAATAAATAAATAAACAAATCTATCAGACTTCAACTAGGCTATCTTAATTAATGCTCTCCTAACTCCATTAAACAGAAATCTCCCATCATAGGGAAAAGAATGTCATAGGAGGAAATCTCCTAAGCCTTTATCACGTTAAATGCCCAGGAGAATAAATTACACTTATGGGTAAGGTAACCATATAATTTGTCATCTAAACCTGAATCCTTCTGAGAGTGAAAGGGGTGCTGTTAGTAATTCTGACAGGGCAACAGGCACAAACTGAGAATTATGATTACTCAACTTACAGGGAACCTGGAGGATGTATTATGTAAGATTAAGCAATTAGAGTGGAGATATCCCAGAATAAAATTCTAGGTCAATAAACTTCCAATTCTAAATACAGTATATTTGTGATTTAAAAACTTTCCCCAAAACCTGGAGCAATAATTTTCCAAGAATCCCTTTGATTGTTAAATATCTGAGTCTCAGATTCAAATGTATCAAGTCCTCCAAAGCACCTCCAAGATTCCTATTTTATTTTTATCTATTAAAATTATAAATCTTCCACCTTATTCTTCTACATTCAATATTAATTGGTAACTATACCACCCTTAGCTAATTTTTCCATTAACTAGAACCTATTGTCTTAGTATAAAGTACACAATTCAAGGCCCTACTGCTCCAAAAGAAAATGCCTCTCTTGATTTTAAATGGTAGTATACAAAGATCGATGAACAGTAATATTTACAAAAGGTAGTTCTCCACTTAGTAATTTCAGATTATCATATTTAGTAAAATCATAAACTCTGGTTAAAAAAAAACAGGCCAAGATTGTGTCAGCTAGCAATGACGCTCTAGAATTTATTACCATATACTCTCTAATAGTGTCTCAGAAATGAATACGAAGCTACGCGGTAACAAAATGCTGGACTCATCTTTTTTTTTTGAGACAGAGTCTCGCTCTGTCGCCCAGGATGGGGTGCAGTGGCACAATCTCAGCTCACTGCAACCTCTGCCTCCTGGGTTCAAGCGATTCTCCTGCCTCAGCCTCCCAAGTAGCTGGGATTACAGGCGCCCACCACCATGCCTGGCTAATTTTTGTGTTTTTAGTAGAGACAGGGTTTCACCATGTTGGCCAGGCTGGTCTCAAACTCTTGACCTTGAGTGATCTGCCTGCCTCAGCCTCCCAAAGTGCGGGGATTACAGGTGTGAGCCACCGTGCCTGGCCTGGACATACCAATTTAAATTGTAACTTTTTGAAAAGTATATTTAAGCCAGGTGTGGTGGCTCATGCCTATAATCCCAGAACTTTGGGAGGCTGGGGCAGGTAGATCACTTGAGCTTAGGAACTCAAGATCAGCCAAGGTAACAAGACAAAACCTCATCTCTACAAAAAATACAAAAAAAAAAAAAAAAAAAAAAAAGCTGGGCATGGTGGTCCACACCTGTAGTACTAGCTACTTGGGAGGCTAAGGTGGGAGGATCATTTGAGCCTCAGAGGTGGAGGCTGCAGTGAGCTGAGACTGTGCCACTGCACTTCAGCCTAGGCAACAGAAGTAGACCCTGTCTTAAAAAAAAAAATGCATATTTATAGAAATCATTCCATTTAATAAATACATACACATATATTAAAACCTGAAACCTCAGTTCCCTTGTGTATATAACCAGAAGACTGGAATGGACAATTTCTAAGGTCCTTTCAGCTTTAATATTCAGCAAATCTATGTATTTGTAGATGTAATTGATGAATTAATTCAAATGCCATATTCTATGAATCCATGAAGATGCACAAGGTAAGAAGAAAGAATATATGTTAACAGATTAAAAATTATTTGGAAACCAGGATATGTCTCTAATTTTGTTTCCCCACAGTGCCTTGCTGCACACATTATACTCAATATTTGTTAAAAGAAAGGTGAGGAATAAGATTCTTATTAATGAAGGATTAAGAAAAAAATCCTTTCATTAAATTGCAACCTATTAAAAACTTAAAATGTACTAGTCATGTTAATAAATGTATAATAAATGAAACCATCTTTCTTTGATTAGTGGAGTTTTTCATAGAAAGGTAGCCATCAGAGCCATCTTTCTTAATATCAACAGAATCATATTAATACATTCTAAAAGACTAGACTTTGTTATATTTGAATTTACCACAGATACCTTAGAAGTTACCTTTTGTTTAAAAAAATCAAATCCCTAATGTCAGTTTGTTTTCTAACAAGCAAGGGAATAAATTTGAGTTTAAAATAGATTTCTTATTTGAGTTTTTACTTTACAGTTAGGTTTCAACTTAACCACTGTTTTCCAAGTTAGGTAGTGATGCTGCTCATCACTAAGTCTAAAAGAGATGGATGTTCACAGTTTCTGTGAAACTCCTAGCATCAAAAACAAACAGCTTAACAATCTTTTTTTTTTTTTTTAAAGATAATCTTGAAGAAAACAATGGTGGGCCAGGGATGGACAGGGAATAGGACACTTTTTAACTATTCTTAAAAAATAAAAAAGAACATTTCAAAAAGATTACTGAGCACATAACTAATGTCTCTGAAAGGAAATTCATTATAACAGCAGCTAGCCTTTATTGATCATTTGTGTTAGACATAATGCAAAGTATATCATAATTTAATTTGCTACATAAAGATACAGTCTACCTCTTAAGGTTGCTTTTGCCATTCTACACAGTACAGAGGAATGATACACACCTTGGCAGTATACTTCCAGAGCTTGCAATCACTACACTATACTGCCTCACTGAGAGCAATGCTTTTACTATAAACAATCAGAACTAAACAATATCCTATATACATTATTTAATCCAAACACATTTTATCTTAGAAAGACTGTACACAGTGAGTTCCACTTCTCTGTCATCAAGGTTAACAGTTCAGGCCTTTATCACTACACTTTCATCCCCGATCTGAATTACCTATACAAAAAGTCTATGCGGGCCTATGAGTTTAAAAGGCATCTGGCATTACTAACAAAGACCGATTTTTAAAAGCTGATGTTCCTAACTAGTAAACTGGAACTTGGCAGTAGGTTTCCAGTTCTTACTGACAGATCTCCAAGATGGTTACTAAAATGATACACCCCTAAGATTTTCTTCCCACCAAGAAGGGATGAAAATAGCAGGTTCATCCTCTTTCCAACCAGAGACTTAACAGCACATTTCTGCACTCTATCATGTACATATACCTGGATTTCAAAACTCAGGTAAATGACAGGTAGCTCTTTCTTCCCCAGAGGTTGGCAAGCCTTGTAATAAAAATTATTTTACTGAATCCATTTTGCATAGGGTAATTATATTTGTGCTATTTTATACATTCTATCTTAAATGGGTCATCTTTTCTGTTGGTCTTATTTCAACAATGGACATATATATAAGTATCTTAATTCTCAGTTTTACAAAGTATGCACAGGACCTCTTCCGTGCAGGTATCAAGACTGACCAAGTACATTATGAACCAAAGGTACAAAACACTCTTATGCAAAAACTTTAAAAGTAGGTCTACAAAGGGGTCATCCATTTTTCAATTTAAAAACCCTGCTCCACAGACCCTAAAGATTCTTTGGAACACTTATGGGACTCCCTCTGCCCCTCAAACAGCTCTACTTGTATCTAATTAACAACAACAAACTTTCTGCAGCTAAAGGTTGAAAACTCCTAAATCTAATTCTTGCCCCAAATTAACACTCAGATATACCACGGGCCAAAGAGGCTATACTTTAGTTGCAGAACCCTTAACTAGAATTCAAATATTCTGACTCCTGTTCACTAATGCTCTATCCACTAAAACCTGCTGCCTCCTCAGTCCCTCAGGAAATCCCAAAATTCAGCCAATTGTCCAAATCTGTTCTATTCTCCCTCCACAATTACTTCTTATTTCTACTCTCCTCAACTTGTTTCAGGTCTGTATTACCTCATAACTACATGATTAAGTAGAATTTTCACCTCTGCAGTGAGGTAGAGAGTCAGGTTATACTACTTACCTAGTGTCCCAAACACCAGTAAAAAATATTGGTGCTTGTCTTGAAAAGGGACAGCAAAATTGTTTCCAGAATGCTTTCACTAAAAATTAGCAGAGCTGTCCCAGGAGTTACCCACATGGCTAAGATATTAAATGTGTGAACATTAAAGACTTCAGCCAAAAACTGGATAAAATTGAAGTAGTATATTTTTCTATTCCATTTAATGAAGCTTTTCCCTGCTTCCCTCTCAGTAGGCCAATTTCAATATCAAGAATGCAGTCACTATCAACGTAATTCCCTTTGGTGACAATTAGTAACAACAGATGTATTCCAGCAGTTCCATACGTTTACATAAATGAAAATATCTGTCACTCCAATTACTATATTCAAAAAAAGACTATAAATACCAAGATGAATTATAACATACTACTAAATGCAAAGCATCACAGTATGTAAATGATATGCCTACATAAACCAAGCTTTGAAAGGATACACAACAAACTACTAACACTGCTAACTAAAAAGTAGGAATATGAAGGAGTAAAAGGAAGAACTTCAACATTTTAAACACCAAAGTATTATTTGAAGTTATCATGTAAGCAAATCCTTTCATAATTTTTAAAAATCCAATAACTTTTTCCTTCTTTCAAAAAGCTGAATGAAATAATTCAGTATCAAAATGTTGGCTAACCACTATCCAATGCAGGAGGATTCATCCTTCCCAACTAACCACTGGTATTCCCTTCTGTGGTTAGTCACAGCTATTCTTTGGAAATTTGACCTGATGAAAACTTCACTAAATTCTAGGCACAGATGGCTGACAAGCTTATGTATCTGGTTACCTCAGGCTCACCTACTACTGGGCCTGTCAAGTTTTTCCAGTGTTATATTTTGAGAGTTCAAGACTTGACACAATTCTTTAGTTCTTTCTGTGACAAACAGATAGTGTTGCAGAATGGTAAGGTGACACTCTACTAAGACACTACTAAAAACACATTCCACTCAAACTCCCATTCGGCTTTACAAAGCTGCTGAAATACACACACCTGTTACTAAAATACAAATGCCAGGAAAGCTCATTCTTCTGATAACTTCTGAGCAATTTTCACTATAACCTAATGTTCCTACAGCAAGAACTACTACTTTATATACTCTACTGGTGTTTTTTTCTCCCTTTAATGCATATCAAAATTTGCCCTTTCATCCTCCAGCTGTAAAGTCTGACTACCCCTAGCACCACTCCACCTCATAATTGAATTTTAATGTCTACTTGCCACTGAGTAGCAAATTCTATGCTCCATGGGCAGACGTTTCACAACGTTTCATGTATGCTACTCCACAGTAAGTGGTAGCTCTGCAGGGAAGCAAGTACCACATAGCTCACAATCAATATTCATTACTAGCCGCCTGCCTGGAATTCTTTCTGCCTCGATGTCCTCACTTCCATCAGGAATTAATTTCCTTTGTGACTAGGCCTTGAAGACCAGCTGAGCTGTTTCTGAGAAACATGGGCATTATGACCCTTTGGGGATTAAAAGAGTTAAAAAAATATATGTTAGGAAGATCTCTACCATACGAAGAAAGTCATTAAACAGCTATTAGGAAATGCAAAAATACCCACTCACAATATGGAAACACTCCTGCTCAATAAACACCAGTCATCTAAACTTTTATATTACATTTAGAATATGGAACCACTACCTCTCTGTCTAAAAAGGATTAAAATAGAATTTAAAAATTTTAAGTGGCAAATGTTTATCTAGAAACAACTGAAGATACCAGAAGAAACAGGATCAAGAAAGTATGTGTAAGAAGAGAATAAAGTTAAGATAGGAAAAATAAAATAACTTTATAAGAAATTACAGGCTGGGTGCAGTGGCTCAAGCCTGTAATCCCAACACTTTGGAGACCACCCTGAACAACAGTGAGACTCTGTCTCTATGAAATATTTTTAACAATTAGCTGGGCATGGTGGCATGCACCTGTGGTCCCACTACTCGGGAGGCTGGGGTAGAAGGATCACTTGAGCCCAGACAATGGAGGCTGCAGTGGGCTGTGGTCTCACCACTGACTCCAGCCTGGATGAAAGAGCAAGATCCTGTCTCAAACAAAACAAAACAAAAACACCTCCCTGGGCAACAGAGTGGGACACCATTTCTACAAAAAAGTTTTTTAAAAAATTAGCCGGGTGTGGTGGTGCACGCCTGTAATCCCAGCTGCTCAGGACACTGAGACAGGACGATTGCTTGACCCTGGGAAGTCGAGGCTGCAGTGAGCTATGATCATACCACTGCACTCCAGCCTGGGCAAACATAGCAGCAAGACCCTGTCTCAAAAAAAAAAAAAAAAAAAAAAATAGTAACAATAAATTAACTTAAATTAAAAAATTTAAACTAAGGCATAGAGGTCTTTAAAAGGATTCCAAATCATATTGTAGAGGAAAACAAAGAGGGACAACAGAATTATGGTGATGGGAATAAAGCTTCTATTGCTTTAACTATTTAGATCATTGTCTTAATTACTAATGTTTAAAAAGAAAACTTTCTGCTGCTAAAAGCTGAAAACAAGATGTACAGCAAGCTATGTACGTCTCTACAAAATTTTACAAGAAGCAAGAAAATGTAAAACTTTTAAAACATTCACTGGAAAACTGGAAGAAAATAATATATCATAGTTTCCTAGTAAAACTCATGCTGCTAAATTTCTAAGTCAAGCAACAACTACCAAAACATGTCACTTCTATGGAACAACTTAATTTTGATGGTGCAATACATTACTGTAGTATTAGCAAAATTACCTGCTGCAAGACGGCTTCAAAAATAAAGACCACTGCTACCTGGATACATTAATGTTAAAAGCTAACCTCAAAGACCAAGGAGGGTGATCTACTGAAATAGTTTGGAATAAGCATATTTAGCGTTATAAGCATCAGGCTTCACACACCCTAAATGGTAAATAAGTTGTGTGTTAACCAAAAAAGTTCATTGTAATTACTTTCTAGCTTGTTAAAAATAAGAAGGGACTAATATCCTCTATATTAAAGATTTCAAATTTTATAATCATTTTACTATAGAACACATAGCTAGCTTTAAAACAACAGATTAAAAAGTAACCAAGATAACTGAATGGGTATTAGGGCAAAGAGAAAAGTTCACTAAGCACATGTATCTTGTGTCACGTACTGTACCGGGCATTGTATATATGCAGTCTCATTCTAACCACCATCCTGTGAGGTATGCGTTATGTCTAATAAGCGGCTGAGAAAACAGAGGCTAAGAGAGATTAAGAGATTTGCCAAAAATCAGGGTTTCAACCTAATCTCTCAGGCTCCAAAATTCATAATATAATCCTTTGGTGAAAGGGACACAACTTAGAGGCCCACTGATAATTTTATTTCATCAGCACAGTGTTTTTAAATCCAACTTTCAGTGTTTTCAAAGCATGTATTCTCTAGTTTAGCAAATGGTACTTGTTTAGCTCTTGTGGTAAATGAGTTTGCAAACCCTGCTTTAATGCATGTCAACAAAAAGAGTAAAGGCAAGTCAACAGCTGTTCTCCTTGCCTTTCCATTCCTAGAAGGCATGTGGCTTTGACTACTGATAGTCCTAGGGACTAAGTACTATAATCCTACCTCAGAGGACACTTACAAGTACAGGAACAAAATGAAGATATTCTCAATGGGGGTTGCCCTGCCTTTTATAGGGCATTTTGGAAATTTCTCTATTTTTGGTTGACACAATGACTGAGGTGAAACTACTAGTCTTTAGCGGGCAGGCACCAAGGATTTGCAACATCCCACAAAGTAAGGAAAAGTCTTGCACAGTAAAGAATTGTCCCGCTTCCTATACCACTTTCAAATGACATTCAAGATGAAAAACTTGTTCTGAGCCCAGAACCCAACTCTGTTTTAAATATAACACAAAGTATTCTTGCATGATTTTAATCATCACTTAATTTTCCAGGAATGTAATTACTGTGTAAAGTGAGAATAGACTGTTCTTTCGTTCATTTGGAACTCTACCAAGAGCTGTTCACCTTTTCAGAAAATCACATTATCAACAGCAACACTGTTTATAGTATTCAATTCACCATTACAGCACAACTGTATCGGTCTGAATTTGTAGCTTGGTTTTTCTAATATAAACAATGGGCTACTTCAATGTCTTTCTGTGCAGCCATCTCTTAGCACTTACAGACTGATCTAAACATTGTATTATTAGAGTTACTTACCCTTATTTTCTCCTTTATATTACATTTAGGACATCAGATTGTTTTTTCTTCAATAACATGTAGGTAGGTCAAAACATCTATGAATTTTATTTCAGGATAGTAAAAGCGAGTTACAAAAATTTGCTATAAAAAGGAAACACAGATAGACATCTGATTTCACTTTCAGTCACCTATCTCGGGGAGGAGAGAATGGGGATGAAAAATAACAAGGGTCCCTGTGACTAAATTTAACTTGAAGTGAGAGCAGTGAGCACACTACAAAGATTATAGAAATTCAATATTAACCTTCCCTAGTAGAGAGGAATAATTAATTCAATGAAAAGACTGGCCTATTAACAACCATCTAAAACGCACATTTTAATGATATGGTCATCATTTGTCAAAAGAGCCAACCTTGAAATAATCTGGCCTTTCTCATTAGTACTTTATTTTTCCTCTTAACTTTCTTATGAACTACCAGAGTTGCAGTTAACCTATTAAGGGTAAACACTATAAATACCATGCCCTATAACTCAAAGCTACACAAGCATGCCATTTAAAAATATAGCAGTTTATTAAGCACTTTAGCATACATTATAATTTAATCCCATAAAACTCTATGGGTTAAGTATTACACTAATTTTTAAAACAGAAACCAGAGTACTAAAATGCAAACAGACAGTATTACAGGGCTACTGCCAAATCCAGTGTTCTTTCTACTTAACTTCATTGCCCGACAAGATGACCTTTTCAGTATAGTTCTTATTCACATTTTATATTTACAATGGTAATTTCCTACTTTCATAAAAACTACAAGTTACTTTTAGTACTTTTTAAAATTACCTTAAATATATTTCAAATAAATATGGGTAAGTATAACTAGGGTTATGTTTCATGTTCCTTAATATCATTCTCCCTGGAACCTATTCCACTGTTCAAGTCCTCTTATTCTTATAGGCACCACTCCTTGCCTTAGCCCGTAACAAAAAGACAAAAGGGAGAACTCTTACAATGAATTACTGATAAACAGGGACAAACCACTACTAAAAACTCATCAAACCATGATTTTCTTAGTACTGAAATTTAGGTATAAAGTAATCACATCCCATAGGAGACTGAGGCAGGAGAATCACTCAAACCCGGGAGATGGAGGTTGCAGTGAGCTGAGATCGCGCCACTACACTCCAGCCTGGGTGACAGAGTGAGACTCCATCTCTGAAAACAAACAAAAAAAAACAAACAAAAAAACAAAGTAATCACATCCCTAGTCTGTCTGCATTGTTAACATCCACTTTCTGACTCTCTAAATCAGGTGGTTACAATTCAGCAAGTGAAAATTATTTTGAACCCATTAGAAAGAAAAGGGTGTGGTCAATCACGTCTTCATTTATACCTTTTTCTTCTTCCAAACCAAGAATACAAATATATTCCAAGCCCCCAGGCACAAATATGGAAAAGGGCAATCCTTAAACGAGAAGTCCCAGAAACATCCTTATCATATACCCTTTAGGCAATAATGCCCTAAATTTTAAAATATTTTAGGTAAGAAGAGGGAGAATTGTTTTTAAAAAAAAAAAAAAAAAGCCTGACGCCCTCAGCCCACCTTCTTCTCGAAAACAGCTTTAATTTCAGAGAATAAATGAAAAAAATTACTGTCAGATATAAGGTAGCTGAACTGAAGAAAACACATATAGAAATGTGAGGTTATCAAAATAAAACAATGCTACTCTAACCTATATTTTCTCATACAAAATTTGCAATGCAACATGATTTTGTCCATATTAAATCTACTTTAGGAAGGTTTCTTTTAATACACAAAAACCTCACCAAATTACAAGGCTGTCTTTTAAGTTCTAACTGGAAGGCCAAAATAGCAAAGATACATTCTTCCAGGGTTGCCATATTATGTAAATAAAAATTCTTCATTTTTGATCTGAAATTCAAATATAACTGGGCATCCTATATTTTATCTGACAACCCTACACTCTTCAAACTAAAGTGAGCTCCCACCTCTACCAAGGTATTACAGCACCAGCTCCCACTTCTAAAGACAGGCTGTGGCTTCTATCACAGCAGGATTTTAACTAATGAAGTCTTAGGAGTTAGGATGAAAGTGTCCTTTTCCAGGTTTTTAATAGCATACATTTACCATATAAAAGAAAAAGCTTAATTTCTAATGGCCAAAGGTTATACTTTTACTAGGTTTCATATAAAGTCTAACGGGCTCTTTATTATCTAGGCTTCTTTGTATTAAACACGTATTGGAAGGATTTCATAGTTTAGCTTTTTGATAACAAAAAGAAGTTGCTTCTGAAGGTTATAGTAAGCAAAATTCTGTTCTAATATCACAGGCAAGTCCTAAAAGCTACCTTAATGGATTCCAAAGTTAATCTACCATTTTACTTGGATTCATAATCATAGAAGTTTAGAGCTAGAAACACTAATTTCTGATCTTTAAAAACTTCTGGCTGGCAGGGGGGCTGTGGCTCATGCCTGTAATCCCAGCACTTTGGGAGGCAGAGGCAGGAGGATCACTTTAGTCCAGGAGTTTGAGACCAGCCTGGGCAACATAGGGAGACCTCATCTCCACAAAAAATTTAAAAATTAGCCAGGCATGGAGGTACGCGCCTGTGGTCCCAGCTACTTGGAAAGCTGAGGCAGGAGGATCACCTGAGCCTGGAAGGTTGATGCTGCAGAGAGCAATGATCACGCCACTGCATTCCAGCCTAGGCAACAGAGTGAGACCCTGTTTCAAAACAAAACAAACAACAGAAAAACACACTAACTTTTGAAAAGTCCATTTCATTTCATACTCATTTCCATATTTTTCTCTCATTGAGCTTCTAAACAAGCACAGTACTATGTAAGAAAGAGATCATTTCTGTTTTTGAGTACCCTCTCAACCAGCTCTTTGTCCTACTTATAATGGTTCTGACAATGAGTGCAAATAACTCTATTCTTCCGCTAGTTTCATTAAAATCATCTTAATACTAAACCTATGCTTTCTTCCCTGTGCTCTAGGCCACTGCTCTTTGATACAGCCCATCCATCTTTGGAGACTGCCTAATTCCCTTACTTCATTTACACTGCTACCTTGAAAGTATTAATAGATAATCACATCCCCCTAGTGCTCCCTTTTCCTAAGTTTAGCTCCTTCAGGCTTTTCTCCTAAATCTTAAGCTACCATCAACATAGATTCTATGTCTCTTCCAAAATGTGGTTAGAAAGTATTCTTATTTGGAGTTCAATCCTAGTAGAAAACAGTAACGCTGTTAGGTTAGCACCATACTTTTGATACGTGATCACTATGTTATTTGTGTAAGGGTAATTCAATGACCGTTCACTGCAAGCTATTTGAAACCTCTTTATACTTGCTTTTTTCCAGGTAGCAGTTTCCTGGTTTGCATTAAGGCCATTTATTTCATCTCCCTTGATGCATGATTTGAGATTCAGCATTAATGAATATAATTTCAATGCTGGAGCTCCTTGTGCTATTTTTTTCCAGTTGTTCGGCAATGATTCCCAAACCTGCTAAACTCATATAATCAAAAAAATCCCAAGTTAAATTTAACACATTCCTTCAATCTATGAATTTAGAAGTTTTTCACAGATAGTTGCCAACAAAGGAGGACATCTTGTTGCCTTTTTTTTCCTCCAGGAAGCAGTGTCTAAAAACTAGGAAATAATCCCACTACTCTAGGATCTTACACATGAACGGCAGATGATTCTTTAGTGATGGTTCTGCTTACCCTCTCTCTCTCTTCCCTTGGCCAGTATTCAAGTCAATCTGTACTCAACAGAAATGTGCCTCAGACTACAGCAACCAAGTAAAGCATTTGGCTTAGAATAAACATTAGTACTCCCAGCCCTGCAAACTCAAAGGCTCAGGAATAAGGAACACAAGGTCTAATTTAAAAGGAAGGTCAACTGAATATACTGGAAAAGTTATGTCTTGATTATATTCAAATTACTGTGGCTTCCCCTTTTTCTAAAGTTCTAAAAGGAAAAAAAATCGCTATATATAATGGCTAATGTATAAATCCAAAATGTTTTATTTTCTTTACTCATAATGACTAATAACAGTATATGCTGATATTACTGATAAATGTCTAGTGAAAATCCTTGTGTTAACAAAAATCATAATTATTCCAGACTAATATGGCATGTAAAAAATAAACAAAAGCCCCAAACTACTCCATACCTGAAAATGCTGTTTTTCAAACTGAGTTTCACGGCCCATGAATTGTGAATTCAATTTAGAAGGTCACTATGGTTCTCTTAACTACCTCACACAGATTAATAATAGGTAATGTTTCACAAGATGTTACATATTTGTGTAATTTTGTTACAAATTTCTATTAGTCAAAAACTACTTCTCTATCTGGGTCACAGACAAAAAAGTTTGAAAGCCTTTTTCTAAAGAGCTTTTTTTTTTTGAGATGGAGTCTGGCCCTGAAACCCAGGCTGGAGTGCAGTGGCATGTTCTCGGCTCCCGGGTTCACGCCATTCTCCTGCCTCAGCCCCGAGTAGCTGGGACTACAGGCGCCGGCGACCACCCCTGGCTGATTTTTTGTATTTTTGGTAGAGATGGGGTTTCACCGTGTTAACCAGGATGGTCTCGATCTCCTGACCTCGTGATCCGCCCACCGCAGCCTCCCAAAGTGCTGGGATTACAGGCGTGAGCCACCGCGTCCAGCCAAGAGCTTCATTTTTCAAGTAATTTCAACATGATTACATGTGAACCAAATATTATCTTTTACTCATATAAACTAACCCCTACTGACTACATTTCAGGTCCTAGAAAATTCTAGTTTGCAATGTAATTTTTAGGTTATTTTTAAATTAATAAGTAGCAAGGGTGTAGCTGAAACTAGATGATGAATACACAGGGGTTTATTCATTACTTAATCTATTTTTGTACATGTTTGAAATTCTAAAGATCTAAAAGAAAAAAAGGAAAAGAAATGGACCTAACAGATAACAAAGTAGTACCATGAATGTTTACAACTTGAGACCTTTAAACACAATGTTTCTAAGGAATAACAATCAAGGAACTTGCTAGGATTTAATTCAGTTAACACTTGGGGTTGCCTTCTTCGACTATAATGGACGGATTTCCAGGTCTTAAAAAATGCATAAGGGACTGCAGAAACTAACTCATATATAGAAAACAAACTTTCTCAAAAGATAACATAAAAATACAAATAGTTAAGTGTGTTTCATTGTCTCTTTATTAGTCAACCACTTTCAGCCAACAGAAAGATCATAAAATACCTACCTACCTGGCAGGAATATTCACTTCTTTATTCACACTGGCAATTTTCCCAGCAAGTTTAATATAAGATCTCTGCATAACAGACACGGTTCTGCCTCCCTTGAAACAAGAACTGCAAGGGTTGTCTGAAGTAGATTTAGAGGCAGTTAGATTTCAAAACAGTGCATGCCTCAAAGTTAATTTTCATTATATTCAAAAGTAAGTTCCTAAAAACTTTTAAACAGAAAGTGTTATCATCTCTGAGCCTTTAACCTATTGGAGACAGTATCTAAGCTATAAGGGCAAGATATTTAGTAATTTTTAGAACTGAAAGGAAATTCAGACATCATCTAGTCCAATGGTTTCCAAACACTACCATCAGGAAGAAAAGAATCTCAAAGGCATAACAATTTATATATGCAAAACAAACTCTTACTTGTGTGTTTTCCTGTATCTTCCTGCACATGAAATACTATGCCTTATCAGTATTCTATCAGGAAAGGATGTGACATTTCGTTATGCATTTTATATTTAATCACATTTAGTATGTGAGTATCCATTTAGATATGATTAAAACTATTGGTACAATTTGGGACTTAATGTTTTCTAATTATAGAAACTTACATAATATATCCAACCCTAATACTTTCAGAGTGATTTCATACCATCTCATTTATATTTCACTGTCTAGTAAATTTGAAGTAATACCTGGGTGACCGATGATTTTTAATAAGGCAAGAGAAGGATATCCAAATTGGCATATTTCAGCCGGGCACGGTGGCTCACACCTGTAATCACAGCACTTTGGGAGGCCGAGGTGGGCAGATCACCTAAGGTCAGGAGTTCGAGATCAGCCTGGCCAACATGGCGAAACTCCATTTCTACTAAAAATCCAAAAATTAGCTGAGTATGGTGGCTGGCGCCTGTAATCCCAGCTACTCAGGAAGCTGAGGCAGGGAGAATTGCTTGAACCCAGAAGGTGGAGGTTGCAGTGAGCTGAGATCATGCCACTGCACTCCAGCCTGGGCAACAGAGCAAGACTCCATCTTAAAAAAAAAATTGACGTATTTCTGGAAAATACCATAAAGTATATCATAAAGCTCCAGTAGTTAAGATTATTTGGTAGGAAGGCTAGTCTTAAAACATTCCATAATTGTTTCAGAAATGCAAGAGAATACCATTTAGTGCTTTTTAGTACAAGAAACTCAATACAAAATGTTTCCCTCGAGCTGACTACATTCTATTTTAATGAACGGATAACACTCAGTTTATTTATTTGGAAAACAAGAAACACAACAAAAAAACAGCAGGTATCTGAGGAATATTAAATGTCTCCCCTAACTTACTGTGTGCAAGTAAATTTACATACGTAGGAAATTCTTTAAATATTTAGAAAACCCCATTTCTATACAGATAGACAAAAGTTCTGAGCAATCAGGTCAAAATAATCTCAAATTAATAAGAGTTGATTGATAAATGTTTGCCTTTGTACATACACAAAAGCAAACAAAAATTAGGCCTACTTTCAGTTTCAGACAATATAATAAATTGAAATTAAATACAAATTTTGACTCTCCTTCCTAAACTGAATAGATCCTTAAAAAGCAGATATATTTTACTTGTGTATTCAATCCTTCAAATTTAGACATCAATATCACTAGAATAATGTTTTTACACAAGATCACTTTTAAATTCAGTAAGAAGTTTTGTTATGTATATAAGCCTAAAAGATGTAACCATTTATAACCAATTAATTTTACTGGAGGGGTTTCCTGTCTTCCCGAAGTTAATCCTTACCAACTAAAATTAGGAATTTTGAAAAAAAAAATCCATAAAAATTTCACAAACAAGCTTACAACTGCATTATCTAAGGTGCTTAAAATTAAACTCCATATTATGAACAACATTTAAAAAATTTGTATAAAATGATAATGTTTTGTTTAAAGAGGCATACTGAAAGCTAAGCCAATTGTTCACAGGAGGTGATTCTCCAACATTATTTTAACTTTGATGTGTGAATTTACTTTAGAGGTCCCTGGTCTATTTACTCTTTCTGACAGCTTATATTTTTCCGGATGCTCCTCAAACAAAGATTCATTCCTCATTCTTGCATCCTGCTTTTCTCCTTGTACTACTGCAGCCTTTCTTCTGTCTTTCCCTTTCTCTTACAACTTCATTCTCTACTTCCGATCCTGTCCAGATTGTACTCTCACTGCAAACAATAAATTGAATAGAATACATCAGAACGATTTTCATAAAATTCACTTTTCCAAAACTACTCTGCATAATTTTATTCAAACTTTTGTTGAACATCTCTTGTATGGTATCCAACATGGTCACTCACTGTTTTTCTACATACTTCATTTTAATAGATATTAGCACTTTATCTCCTTCCCGAATCGTTGTAAAAAACCTTTACACAGACCCAGCAAGTTTCAGAGTTTACACACAAAACATCTTACTTTTAAAAAGTACCTCAGACTAATGAAAAACAATGTTCAAACTGACAGAGCACTTTTCTAATTACATTTGGTCATCTTTCAAGGCCCAATTAAATCTTTTTTTAATTTAAATAATTATTTTTATTTAAACTTTATTTTAAAGTTAAAATAAAGATAATATAATGTTGCTTTTTATTAATGTCTAAAGGCATATTCCACAAAAGAAACTGTTTCACATCAAATCTGTATTAATGAGAAAAAACAATGGGATTCCCTTAAAGCAGTCTAATTTCTCATAAGGATCTGCATTAATCAAGCGAAGTCAGACCTGTAATGAATTCCAACCTCACATCTAAGGGGTTTTATTTCCTTTTGTGGTTTTAAATCTTGGTATATTCACAAGTTAAGCTCTACTGCGTCTGGCAACACAAAAACCCATCTGTATCTCTTTCTAATTTGGATCCAGTAACCTTGTAAAACAAACCCAGGGAATGGGTCCTGATGTAGTAACATGGCCTATCCTCCCAGACCGAACCAATTTCTCATGCCTGGGTGCTGCATTATATCTGTAGTGACATTTTAGTCAGTAGCCGGAGAGACTGACGGCCTGTGATCTCCTTAGGAAGGGCTTTATGTCAAGGCAAACTATTTCTTCTGGTCAAATCTTATTTGGATTATTTCAAAATTTTTTGCTTGACATTTGGCATGTCATTTGTGCCACAGCTGCCATAGATAAGATGTGTCTTCTGTTGCTCATTTCAGTTCAAAGAGGAAACACACAATCAATTAGCAAATACACCTCTAAAAATGTACTCAGTGAGAGAAAATTGCTAAACCACTGAAGCAAACAGCCCTTGACAGAAAAGAAAAAGATCCATGAATCATCTAATGCAAATACTGGCATTATTACAAAGCACAATGTTCACAACTATCTAGTATCACCCAAACAAAATGGTTTCTAAAATTTAGGTCGTTAAAAATAAAATTCATTAGATTCCTTATTTTCCTCCATTGAACAGTGTTAATTATGTGATGTCATATTTTCCATATGAATATATTACGTTTTTACACACCACTCCACATTCATTAATTCAGCTAACATCTATAACACTCCCACTGTGTGCCGGGTACCACACTCTATTTCTCTTATTCACAACAATAATACTCTATGAGAAAGTGATACCTGGCCCACTTGAAAGATTTGGTTCACTGAAAAAAAAGAAAAAAAAAAAGCCATAAAGTCTCTCCCAGAAACTCAAATAAAAATATTAACTTCCTCACCAGAATTGGCAATTGCAGACACACTGCAGCTGGTCACTTTTCTGAGAAAGTTACATAAGCAAAAGCACAAATCTCTATATGGGGCCTTCAAATGGCCTATTTACCATGACAGCAGCATTAACAATCAAGTTTTCAATATACACATGAAGAAAAATAAATAAAAAATAATGCTCCTCTTTAAAGGATAGTAGTAATAGCTAACATGTACTGAGACTCAGGCTGAAATCTAAGCGGTCATTATCTCATTTAATCCTCACATCATCCCTAGGGAATGGACATGATTGTAATCTCCATTTTACAGATGATGAACTGATGAAACTGAAGTTTGCATTACTCAAGATCACTCAGCTACTGACAGCTGGAACTCAAACCTGAGTCTGTCACCGTCCAAAGCCTGCACTCTTGATCATCACATTATACTGCTTTGTTTACACTCACTCAATTGCAGTCTAATGCTTTTGAATGTCTTATAAGGTTACTTTTTAGAACAAGTTCCTCTTTAAACTACTATTTTGATGATACATATAGAAGTCAACAAATAAGGATTTTACTTGGAATTGGTCTTACAAGTTTAAATTCTTGGATGAGAAACAAAATCCATCTGAATGAAAGCCCTGAATGTCCACAGCAATGGGTCAGAAACTCACTGGAGCTTCAAGAGACCTTGAGAGTCATACAGGCCAAATTCTTCATTTTAGGAATAATGAAACAAACGCCTTTTGAAAAACATCTATATTCAATCTAAACTACTACATTCCCAATTCAGAGATACTTGTGAGTTTTTTTCTCCAGTCATTTAAATAGAAAATCTAACATTTCTAACATTTCAACATCATGCACAAGCAAGGTATCCCTTTTTGAAAGCACTGTAAGAAAACACAAACTCCATGACATGAAGTCAGATCACTGCAGGGCTATTTATTACCAGCTGAAAGCTTGAATATTATAATAAGACACGTTATAGAAAGCTATAAAATGGCATCCATAACTATAGGAACTCAAACTCAAAAATAGCCATTTCTTCCTTGAATTAAATTTACATTCATTTGGGTCAACCAGCAGCTCAGCTTCATTTCATCGGTCATGTCATGTGACTGAATTCAAGCTCATTTCAAGGGAAAGGCCGTTCTATGCTGTATTTAGAACACATATCACTGAGCAGACAGATGAGTCTTTATAGGCCTATTCAGAAACCTTGCTTTAGTTGCTAAGAAACTACAATTTTACCGTATTATAAATCATTGGAAAAAAGCTATGCCAGCAGAGATTAAACATGTTAAGATCAAGAATCTCTCACCTATTGTGCAAAATGAAACTATGCTATTACCATAAACTGAATAGCTAAAATTAGCATTAGGCTTCTTTAAGTCATGTTGACACAGTCGAAAAACTGATAAGACAAATAAGACTAACTCTACCCTGCCTTCCACAGTGGACTCATGCTTAGAGGAAAACAGGAAAAATACCCAATACACTTAGCATATTCAATGCTAGAGACAGAAAAAATGTTTCCTTCCTGACCCCTGCAGTGATATCCAAGGCCATGAAGCACACATAAAATTTGGTACTACGAACACATATTTAACTGATGGATATTGTCAATCCTTTATTCATTTTAGGAATAATGAAACAAACTCTAACATTCAGCATTTTAAACCCAGTTTCTCAAAAAACTCCACTGGCTCTACCACTGATTTTTTAAAATTTAAATTGCAGCCTCTCTAATAAGAGTAATCGTAAATTGTTCTAGCGTAACAATAAACAATGAAAGATTAGCCAAAATAATTTATAGTTCACTCTCCAGTACTGACTTCTCATAAATTCCTTCACAGAAAAAATATTCTTTAACCTCTTAATGGCTGTTTCCACAAGGGCAGAAACAGGTTCACAATCCTAGACTCACTTGTGAAAGATCCATTCAGCAGCTGAATGCTAACACATGCCTTCAATCAGAATCTGCTCTGTTTAGGTCCCTATGCCCATGATTCCCCACCACTTCTCCATCTTCTCAAAGGAGCTTCAATTCAAAACCCAGTAATTCTCTGCTTTCTACTGTACCACCTCCCAGGGGCCACTTTCACGTTCCTCGGAAATAACGTCTCTTCTGTCTTGAAACTTTTAAATCTCAAAAATCCACTTCCCCATCTCCCTGTCGCCAGTCACTGCCCTCAATCCCACCACCGCAATTAGTTGCAGCTATGTGTCCCTGTTTTCCCAAAGGCCCGACCAATATCATACAGCATTTACCACATCCCAACTCCTCCCTTCCCTAATTTATCCTCCACACTGCAAACCAACATTACACCCCCGACTTCCTGCATTTTACTCCCTTCCCTTATTTTTCGTCTTCCCCCACCCCCATCTCTATACCCAGGCCTCCTTACTTCTCTAATAAATATTCCCCCACCTCAGTTCCAACCCTTTCCCTCCATCCTCTGCTCATTTTCCTCTCCTTATTTAGAAACTCCTTTTTGCTCTCCCAACCACTACCCTAGAATGCCCAGCACTCCACCCTCTTTAGCAAACCCAGCCCTCTTCCCCCAGCTCATTTGGAGACACTGCTGCTTCTCTCTCCAGGTCCCCTACTGCAGTCAACCCACTCCCTCATCTTCCCACCCACCTTCCCTCTATCCCTAGATCCAAGGTTCCCTGATTCTTTACCCCCTCCTTTGGTCTCTAGTACTCAGCTCACCATTAGTGTTCCTCAGGACTCTCTTCCCCCCAATTTCCCCCTTATTTTTAAGGATGTCACCAGTCCTACGGGGCCTCAGTAGAATCCTGGACGACCCCAGCTCCCGGGGGGCCTGACCGACACCACCATCCCCGTCGCCCGGAACACAAACGCCGGTCTTGTGCCACCCTCCCTAAGAGCTGCGCCCCCTCCTCATCCGCCCCCGCTACTCCAGCTCCCCACGTCGGCTTCCTCCGTGTCCCCTCGCCGACCCGGCACGACGAGCCCCACGACGTGGAGCCTCCGAGTCGGCAACACCTCGCGCTCACCCCGGACGCCCCCGCCGCTCGGATAGGAGCCTCCGGTCCTCACACCCGCGCCTCCTCAAACCCGCAGCCGGTACCTCCTCCTCTCGGACCCGCAGCCCCTCAGACGCCCACTCGGCCCCCTTCCCCGAGCTCCAGCGTCTCCTCAGGCCAGAGCCGGGCCCCCTCCGGCCCCGGCGCCCCTCAACCCCCGCCCGGCCCGCCCCCGGCGCCCCGCTTACCGTTCTGAGCGGCGCCTGGCCCTGGGAGGAGGGAGCCAGAGACCAGCAACAGCGAGAGGGCCAGGGCGCTGGGCAGCGACGAGCCCGACATCCTCCCTAGCAGAAGACCCAACAGCGAATGGGCCGGGGCCAGAGCCGGGGCCGGGGAAGGGAGGGGAGGGAGGGAGGGGGCGGGCGAGTGCGCGAGGGAGTGAGCGAGGGAGGCAGCCGCGGCTCGGCTCCGTCCTTCCCCGTCCTCCTCCTGCCGCCGCAGCGCCCAGGCCTCGCGAGACCTTCGCTCCGGGTCGTGGGCGGCTGAGGAGCGACCGCCGCAAGGCTCGCGAGAAGAGGCGGCTCCGACGGAGACTCCCGCCCCGCGGACTCGGTGGCCCCGCCCCTGCAGAGGCTGATTGGCCTAGCGCGAGGTAGGTCACGTGCCGAGGGCGCCTCTGGCCATGTGACGGGGCGAGGCGGGACTCCGCTAGCCCTCTGGGCAGTGGGGAGCTGGGAAGTCCTGCTTCAGTTTACTCCTCTCTGGCCCGGGAGCACCCATAAATAAGAGGAAGCTTTGGAACACAGTACATTTCCTCCACCCATCCTGCCTTTCATTTGTTAGCGCTCTTGGCTACAGAGTTTCATACACCGTGCCTCCTTTCCTCCTTCCTCTCTTTGTCCCCTGTCCTGCTGTTTCTTCCTTCTGGACTTTGAACATAGACCTCTACTGGTAACTGGCTCCAACCTCCTTCTCTCATCTGCTGTTTTTTCCTTCCAGGAAAAGTGGTGCGCCCCCTGTGCCCCCGTTACCTTGTGCTTTCCTGCCTGGACATCTGCTCCCTTTGCCTGAAATGTCCTCCTTTGCCGCCTCTGCCTACTCCCCCTCCCACCCCACATCTGGGCCTTATTTTAGCTTCACAGACTCTCAGGGCCTGAAGTTCAGCTAGCCTAATTGCATGTTCATTGACACAATTCTACAAGGAAGTCATGTATGAACTTACATGAAGACTCCTAAGAAGCGTCTTAATGCGGAAAACATTTATTGAGAACGTGCTGTGTGCCAGGCACATAGTGAAACCCACATGAAAAGGTAGTCCCCGTCCTCATGGAGTGCACTGCCTAGGCTAGCAGAGGAGTGAGGAAGGGTCAAATGGCCCCATAGGAAAGGATCTAGCAAAGCACTCTGGAGGGTGATTGGCAGTGTGATTACTACTGTTTGCATAGAAGTTTGGGAAATGCTCTTTTTAGGGGTATTTTTTGTACTACCCTCAGGGCTTGTGGTTGGCAAAGGAATTTCTATGGCTTAGCTCATCCCTGACTCACAGCAGACGTCCTGGGAGTGTCTGTGGAAACTCTGAGGAGCCAAGTAAACAGTCCTGGTGGCCTGACTTGATTTAAAGAGAGGGTTTGGAGGACCTGGAAGAAGGAGACCCTCGCAATCTCTATCAAGCTAAAGTGGTCTGGAACTTTCAACAGGAACTGAACAGCTGGTGGTTCCAGACCAAAATTTCTAGCAAGGGCCAGGACCACTATGGCATGTTGTTGATTGAAGTGAAAACTATGTCCTTCAAAACCTCAGGTGTGTGAGTGACAAAAAGATTGGCATGTACCTTCATCTGGACAAAGGCCATTCTGCAGACAGCCCAGTAAGGAGGGCTACAGGGCTGCCTGTGGTGGGATCAAGATTTTCAGCTGATGGAAGCTTTGGTTGGATGCAACCATTCTGCCTCATTATAGCTGTAACAAATGTGGCTCTTTGATCCTTACAACAAGAGATTCTTACAAAATGATCATGCTCTTTTTGTGGATAGGGAAGCTGAAGCCAAAGGAGGACACGAACGGCTCCAGCTCTCAGAATGTTTGTATTAATCATTAATGCCAAACAGTCTGGTTTGCTTGTTAATAGGCTCATGGTAGAAGTGCATTTTCTTGTCCCCTTGAAGTCTGGAGTGGCATTGGATGTGCTTGGGTCAGTGAAATGTGTAAAGTAACATGCATTGCTTCAAGCAGAAGCATTTCATTTCCAGTTTAGACTCTTTCCCATACTCTTTCCTCTTGGTAGTGATTACTGATCATGACGATGAAAGCATATATCAAAACGAACCTTGTGTCAGCATTAGTCCCTGAGTTAGCATAATAAGCTTAACCCCCCTGCTAACCTATACAGAACAGGTACCCTCTGTTGAATTAAACTGTGAGATTCAAGGGGTATTTGTTCCTGTGACATAACATAGACTGTTCTGGCTAATGGAAAGATGAAATTCAAGTCCACAACACCAACATTACCATCCAGGAGCTCTGTCATCTTAGGCAAATGACCTAATCTCTCTGGACCTTATTTTCTGTCAAATGGTGCTAATGATAGCACCTACCTTCCAAGATTATAGAAGGAATAAATGAGTAAATTTATGTGCAATGTTTAGAACAGTTTCTGGTGCATAGTAAACACTCATGTTGATGTTGATGCTGCTACTACAATTCTGACTCCAGCTTTGTATTCTTCTTCTTATCTCATGCTTGCAAAAAGTGATCTGGGAAGAACATTTTTAAGTATGGGTGTTACCAGTCAACTCTCAAAACCTGCAGTTATGAAAAAACCCTTTTACCCAGGGAGAAATGTCACCAAATTCCACATGATAGTAGCTGTACTTTGTCACTTTTCATCGAGAAAATACATAATAACTAAGACCTTTTAATAATTCTTTAAGTTTTTTTTTTTGAGATGGAGTCTTGCTCTGTTGCCCAGGCTGGAGTGAAGTGGCAGGATCTCGGCTTACTGCAACCTCCGTCTCCCGGGGTCAAGAGATTCTTGTGCCTCGGCCTCCCAAGTAGCTGGGACTACAGGCATCCGCCAGCATGCCCAGCTAATTTTTGTATTTTTAGTAGAGACAAGAGTTTTGCCATGTTGGCCAGGCTGGTCTCAAACTCCTGACCTCAGGTGATCTGCCTGCCTCAGCCTCCCAAAGTGCTGGGATTACAGGCGTGAGTGAGCCACCATGCCTGGTCTAAGTCAGTAACTTCCTTTTTTTTTTTGAGACGGAGTCTCGCTCTGTCGCCCAGGCTGGAGTGCAGTGGCGCAATCTCGGCTCACTGCAAGCTCTGCCTCTCGGGTTCACGCCATTCTCCTACCTCACCCTCCCGAGTAGCTGGGACTACGGGCGCTTGCCACCACGCCCGGCTAATTTTTTGTGTTTTTAGTAAAGACGGGGTTTCACTGTGTTAGCCAGGATGGTCTCGATTTCCTGACCTTGTGATCCGCCTGCCTCGGCCTCCCAAAGTGCTGGGATTACAGGCGTGAGCCACCGCGCCCGGCCTAAGTCAGTAACTTCTTTAAAAGAATTTAGGAATTTGTATTTTTTTGTTGTTCAAGATTTACATACACTGTAAAAAAAAAAAAAAATCTCTGCAAGTGTGTGTGGCTGTGCCAGAGGATGGCTGAGCTCTTTGCAATACCTTAGAAGAGCCCTAGGGGTCCTCAGAGCTCAAGCTGAGACACACTTACCTGGCCTCCAGGGACTGCTTGTAGTTAGGCTCTCCGTTGCTGATCGCGCCCCCTGGTGGGAAGGTCTGTAATACAGCATTCCCAACTGAAAGGCTTCGCGTGGTTTGGTTTGAACGTGATTCACTCAAGGATGTTAGTCAAAAGGCTTGTACTGTTCCTAGAGTTGACCTTGAACTTCCTAATGGTTTCCTCCCTCTTGTAAATATCTCTGCCCCTTTAAAGCTCTTGCTATTCAGATTACCACCCCACTCATCTTGATTGTTGTCATCCTCCGACCTCCCAGTCAATGTAATCTTTTCCCTGCCCCTTCCGATGCCTGGCACCATCCTTGAACTTCATCCTTGGGTGAGTTCAACATCCATGTTCGTGACCTATTCAGTATCCTGATCTCTTAATCCTTTTACCTTCTCACGTCCAACAACTTTCTCCTCAATTAAACCAACACTTCTGAGCTCACACTGTCAACACTTTAATCACCCAAAAAGTACTTCATCTTTAAAATATGAAAATGTAATACACCACTGTCCATTCACCAACACCTAGCCTTTCAGTTCCTTGTGCTAATACCCTATTTGCTGTAATTCTTCAACCTCACTGAGACCACTAATCTGCTAATACCACCAATTTGTCTTTATCCATTCTTCATTTCTTTCTTGGTCCAATTTAGAGCCCATGATTCATCATTATAATCATTCCCTTGCCTACCTCAACTTTCAACATACTTTCCTGGAAAAACCACGACCTGACTGAGCACTATAGTCTGAAGTAAGGTACCATGCCTGTACCTGAGCAGCTGAGTGTTGCCAGAGAAAAATCATACAAACCTTCTAAATGACTTCATTTTAAATTCATGACCTCAAACTTCAAAAGGATATTCAACACTACTCAGCAATCCTACTCTTTCATATGTGATAAGCCTGAATTTGCAACTACAATGGTCACTTGCCAGAAATGCCTCATTTTTTTCTTTCTATAAATCAGATTTAATCTAGTCTGAGTACCTTTCTGCTGAGATGACAAGAAATTCAATGTTGGCTTTTATGAGCCTCCGTGACTACTTCCCAGGATAATATGAAATTCCTGGTGTTCTACACAGCCTAGGACATTCCTTTTTATTTGCTTTTTAGTTCACCATGGTGACTGCTGGTAGGAACATTGAGCAGATCCACATGATTCCTTGAAGGTGAATGGCTCAGTGCTTCCCACCACTTCCCCCAGCAGCCTCATCCCACACCACATTCCCTTTCAGTTCTTTGTGATGGCTCTGCTTCATCTCACCTTGGAGGCCTTTGCATATTTTGTTCTCTTTGCCCCAAATACTGAACAACCCATCTTTTTTCCCTGGTCTACATCTCATCCTTTAGATCTCAGCTTCAACTCATCTCTCCTAATATGAAATTTTAAACCACAGTGAAGTGCCATTTCACATGCACATATTTAATTCAATAATTTTTTAATGCTGGGCACAGTGGCTCATGGCTATAATCTCGGCACTTTGGGAGACCAAGGTGGGTGGATCAATTGAGGTCAGGAGTTCAAGACCAGCCTGGCCAACATGGCGAAACCGCGTCTCTACTTAAAATACAAAAATTAGCAGGGCATGGTGGTGCACATCTGTCATCCCAGCTACTCAGAAGGCTGAGACAGGAGACTTACTTGAACCGAGGAGGCGGAGGTTGCAGTGAGCCAAGATCACACCACTGCACTCTAGCTTGGGTGGCAGGATGACATTCTGTCTCAAAATAATAATAGCAATAATAATTTTTTAAACCTGAAAATACCAAATATTGATAGGGATGTGGAGCAACAGGAACTCTCATACATTGCTAGTATGCAGATAAAAATGGCAAAATTACTTTGAAGAACTGCTGACAGTTTTTCATCAAGTTAAATACATATCTAATCTATGACCACCAATTCCACTCCCGAATCTCAGTGCCCAAGAGAAGTGAAATATATGTCTACAAAATGAATTGTACAAGAATGTTCATAGCAGCTTTATTCATAATAGCCAAAACAGGAAACAACCCAAATACTCATCAACAGATGAATGGATAAACAAACTGTGGACTAGTCATATGATAGAATACTACTCAGGAAAAATAAATAAGTAAATAAATTATTGACACACAACAACATGGATGAATCTCAGAAGAATGATACTGAGTGAAAGTGAGAAAAAAATGTATGTATATATATATATATAGCATAGTTCTACAAAGTTATAGAATAGGCAAAACTAATTTACATTGACACAAATCAGATCAGTTTCAGTGGTTTCCTGGGACAGGGAGGGTATTGACTGAAAGGGACGCAGGGGATGTTCTGGGTGACAAAAATTTTCTGTATCTTGATCTGGGTGATAGTTACGTTAGTGTATACATTTGTCAAAACTTATCGAAGCTACGCCTCAATTTAAAAATGAAAACAAAAACATCTCCTTATCAAAGCCTTTCCTGGGCTCCACAACTCAGTTAAACCTCATTCTTTCTTTCTTTTTTTTTTTTTCCAGACAGAATCTCGCTCTGTTGCCCAGGCTGGAGTTCAGTGGCGTGATCTCAGCTCATTGCAACCTCTGCCTCCGGGTTCAAGTGATTCTCTTGCCTCAGCCTTCCGAATAGCTGGGATTACAGGCATGCACCACCATACCTGGTTAATTTTTGTACTTTTAGTAGAGATGGGGCTTCACCATGTTGGCCAGGCTGGTCTTGAACTCCTGACCTCAGGTGATCCGCCCACCTCAGTCTCCCAAAGTGCTGGAATTACAGGCATGAGCCACCATGCCCGGCCTAAATCTCATTCTTAAACACACTGATTGTTCCATGCATATCTTCATGGCTCTTATCACAGCTGGGATTTTACATTTATTTGTGTGGTTATTCAACTTGCATCTGAATCCTTCTCTAGACCTCCAGGAGGAGGGAACCATGACCAATGGTATCAGTATTATTTACCACTGTATCTCTGTTGCAGGCTGAAAGAATGAGGGTCATGATCAACTCAGTATACCACTGGAGGCTCTATGAGTAAACAGCAAACTGTTCTCATGAAAGCAGGATGTTGGCAAACTGACAAACTGCGTCTGCCGCCCAGAAGGAATGCTGAGGGCAGTCACGCCCCAAGCAGTGTTTCTTGTGGTTAGGCACATCTGAAGCCTGTTCGCAGTAATGTGAACCTGTGATCAATTAAGCAGCTGACCAATCGTTACCTCCTCCTCCCTGCTCTTTCTACCCAATAAATACGAAGGGCTGTAGAAGCTCAGGGCTGCCTTTGCTCACTAGAAGCAGGGAGCCTTCTTCTTCCCCGGACCCCTTCTTTAAAACGGTTTCTTTTAAGTTTTCATTTCTGTATTCATCCTCCTTCATTCAGTCCCATGGTAACCATAGTAACCATGGCAAACTGCAGCATATCTCCAGTACCTACTACAGTGCCTGGCAGTGGGCATTTAGTGAATATCTCCTGAATGAATAGACAAAGCATACAGCTAGACTCAGAATCTCAGACTCTTGCCTCTCAATCCAGTGCTCCTTTCAGTCTGTCACTATGATGTTGGAGTCCAGTTCTGCCTCAAGGCCCAACTCTAATTCCACTTATTCTGGAAAACCATCTCTGTTCACTATTCATTCAGTCCTCATTAATTTCACAAATGTTGGGTGCATAGTCTGTGCAAGGGTATGGTATACAATGATGACAGGGAACATAGACATTGAACAACAATTATACCATTGCTTACTTAATGATAATTTTGGTCCATGATAAGAGTAGACATATTGGATGCTAAGGGAATATGTTACAGGGAAACCTAACTGTGTCTGAGGTGGGAGGAGTGGTCAAGAAAGGCTCCTGGAGGAAGGGACAGCAAAGCTGTGCTCTGAAGGATGCTTAAGAGTTAGCCAGGCTGTCAGGTGCAGTAGCTCACGCCTGTAATCCCAGTACTTTGAGAGGCCAAGGTGGGCAGATCACCTGAGGTCAGGAGTTTGAGACCAGTCTAGCCAACTTGGTGAAACCCCTTCTCTACTAAAAATACAAAAATTAGCTGCACATGGTGGCACACACCTGTAATCCCAGCTACTTGGGAGATCGAGGCATGAGAATCACTTGAACCCAGGAGGTGGAGGTTGCAGTGAGCTGAGATCACACTACTGCACTCCAGCTTAAGTGACAGAGCATGACTCCATCTCAAAAAAAAAAGTTAGCCAGGCTAAAAAATAATAAACAACAAAAAATTATATCTAGAGGCAAAAATAAACTAAAAAATAAAAAACAAATGAACAAAAAAGAATTAGCCTGGCACAGATAAGGTAGGCCTAGGTAGGGGAGGTCTGTTCCAGGCAGGTTTAAAGGGTTGGAAGCAGGAAGGAGATTGTCAAGGTCTGTGGAGGAGCCCAGTGTGCCTAGAGCTCAAACAGCAAGGAGAAGGGGGGCAAAAGGAGCTGAGGCTGAAGGAGGGGCATTGGGGCCATATCAGGCAATGCCTTGAGGACCATGTTAAGGGTTTAAGATGTTGATCACCTATGAGGTAACCTGTAGCTTTCTTTAACAAAATCTAGTCCAGAACCTCTTTATTTGTCAATAAAAGAAATCTATCTGTAAATACCATAATATATTAAAGCAGAATGAGTCGTTAAGCTGTGCTACGTATAAGCCTGATCACATGTTACTCTCCATCATCATTTCCTTCTGTTAGTAACGTTTTACTTAGCTGTTCCTCCAGGCTCAGCTGTGCTGCAGAGGATTAAGGGGAGGGCCATTTGTCCTTTGGGTCAGAACATAAATGGCCAGGAAGCCTCCCCTAAGGTCATGGTGTGGTGGCTGTTGTCTCCAAGTAGAAAGTGAATGTAGCACAGAGAACAATGCAATGAATTGTGAGGGAGGACCCGTTCTCCCTCCATACAAGGAGACTCTCTAGCAATTGCCAAGGCTGCATGTCCAGCCCTCAATGCTTCCTTCTGCCTCCCAATACCTATAAAGCTCCTCCCTATACCATTGAAAAATGTTACCAAGCCTTGCATGACGGGCTAATTTTGCACCTCTCCACATCCAGTCTCCCCATCTAGAACACGAGTTCATTATAACAACGTCTTACATGCTACAGCTTTTCACAGTTTACAAAGCATTTCCCACAATAGGAAAAATAAAGCATTCATTATCCCATTATTTCACTTGGTTATCACAACGACCAATCATGTTCATTTCATAAACAAGATAACTAGGCTTCAGAATGGAGAATGCCTTGTTCAAGGTCCCCAGCTGGCAGGTAATAGAGCCAGAATTTGAACCCCAGTCCTTTGGACCTCAAAGGAAATATGCTGAGGGTGGCTGAGTCACTTTCTTGGGGAAGATGATCTCTTGCAATGACCCTCCTCAGACACCATGAGTCTTGTCTGAAGGTAAAGCACTCTCTTTGGGCAAGTTCTCCATTCAAGATCTGCTAAGGCTGGTATAATGTTGTTTCGCCTCCTGGCCCCAGGAGTTTGAGGTGCTCATAATTTCTTCAGGGAGCATCTTGGGTACCAGCTCTACTATGATGGCCAATGCTCAAATGGGGCAGGGCAACTAAACAGCTGAGGTAGGCTCTCTCCACTGTTGAGGTTGGGGTTTTAGTGGCTAATACATGGCATTCTTTTAATCCCTTCTCAAACTTGGAAACAACTGAGAGACAGACACAGGAGTCAGGCATATGGAGGTCAAAATGGTGGAGAACATGGCTTAGTCTGCTGGCCAAGTGAGCTTGCTAACACTTTGCCCCTGAATTTGGCAGACTTATTCAGAGACGTTGGTAGTGCAGGAAAACTACAAGTCTCCCATGGCCACTGGGAAACTTAGGGCAGCATGGAGAAGCAGAACCACTCATCTGCTCTCTGTAGGACGCCGGTCCCAGGCTTGCTCAAGTCCTTCCGCCTCAGTTGTCCACCAGAAAACTCATTCCTGAAGCCAGGAGGGGAAGCAAGTAAAAGGAGGCCACACATGTCACAATAATGAAGTGATTCTCTGCCCCGGCTACACATTAGAATCAACTAGGGAGCTTGAAAAAAACACCAGTGCCAAAATAAATATACACAATAATGTCCAGGTTCCAGCCCCAGAGATTTAAATGCAATTGATCTGGGGATGGGGCCCAGCTTGCATAGCAGAGTAATGCACTTTAATGTGCTGTAATGCACTGCTTCTCGAATGTTGATGCACATTGGATTACCTGGGGAACCTTAAAAAATCCCAACCCTAGACCACACCAATTAAATCAGAATCCCTGGAGGGGAGACCCAGGCATCAGTATATTTTTAAGACTCCCCAGGTGATTCCAATATGCAGCCAAAATTGAGAACAGGTGCTCAAATGTGGTTGTGTTGTTGTTGTTATCGTTTCAAATTTGAGTGTTCAGCAGAATCACAAGAAATGTTTGTTAAAAGATGGACTTCTGGGCCTCACCCCCAGAGTTTCTGACTCAGTAGGTTTGGGTTGGGGGCCTGAGAATCTCCATTTCTAACAAGCTCCCAGGTGGTGCGGATACTACTGGTTTGGAGACCACACTTTGAGACCTGCTCCTTCACAGGGTGTGCAGAGAAGCGTTTCCTTCATCAGCTGAGAAAGCCACGGTAAGACCTGATGTGATAACTTTCATCCCTGCAGGTCCACAGAAAAATATGCCAAAGTCAGTAGCATTGGCCTACATGATGTTTTAAAGAGGGTTCATAGATTCTGACTTTAAAAAAGAGCTGCCTCATCGTGGCTCGTGTCAGAATGCCCAAGATGCTCTTTATTTTGGTGCTCTCCTCACAGTTGGGAAACTCATTTCTGGTTTTTACCAGGTTAATGGTTGGTTATAGTTGAAACAGAGATGCCTTCTGAGTGTTGACATTTTCTCTTGAGAAGTGCTCCCATCTACGTAGCTCTAATTGGACCACTCCATTCTTAAAAGTCCCTGTTTCCCTGTTTCGTTCAGGGGTGGTCACCAGACTCAAGCCAGGCCATCCAGAAGCCCTGGAAAATTTTTGGGTTAAAACTGAGGAAAGAGAGTCAGTTTCTCTCTTCTCCGTGTTATAAGCTATGAGATGTGAGACTTGGGGTGAAACTATGTTTCCTCTCTACTGTGAGCTCCTCAAGGACAGAGTGTTATTTACTGCCATATTTCTCAGTGTTTAGCATAGTTAGTGGCACAAAGCAGGGCATCAAATAAATATTATACACAGTTTTGATGAGGTATAAGTGACATACAATGAACGGTGCATATTTAAAGTATTCAATTTGATATGTTTTGACATATTTATACACTCTAATAAACAGATTTTCAGATTGAATTAAAAAAATAAGACCCGACTATATGCTGTCTCTGAGATAGCCATTTCAAATATGAAGCCACAAATAGATTTAAAGTAGGAGAATTGAAAAAGTATCCCATGCAGACATTAATTAAAGAGAAGCCAGAATGACTGTATTCATATCAAAGTGGATTTCAGAAAAAGAAATATTATCAGGGAATCATAGTGATATTACATAATGATAATGGGGTCAATTCACCAGGAACACATAACAATCCGAAATGGTGTGTACAACAGTGCTTTATTATGCATGAAGCAGAAACTGAAAGGCAAAATAGACAAGTCCTCAATTATAGCTGGCTATTTTAACACCTTTCTTTCAGTGATTGATAGAAAAAGTAGACAGAAAATCTGTAAGGATATGGGAGACGTACAACACAATCCATCAACTGGATCTAATAGCATCGTCTACCTAATAATAGCAGAATATGCATTCTTTCCAGGTGCGCACAGAGCATTTACTAAGATAGCCTGTGTTCCAGACTATAAAATAAGTCTCAACAAATTTAAATTTATTGCCAGGCACGGTGGGGCATGCCTGTAGTCCCAGCTATGCAGGAGGATCCCTTGAGCTCAGGATTTGAGACCAGCTTAGGCAACATAGTGAGACCCCCATCTAAAAAAAAAAAATTAAAAGTAGTGAAATCAGGCAAACTATGTTGTCTGACCACAAAGGAATATACTACTAAAAGTCAAAAAGAAAAAGATATCTTGAAAATCCTCAAAGAATTGGAAATTGAACAACACACTTCTAAAAAGAAACCAAAGAATAAATAATAATGGAAATTTAAAAATATTTTAATAGTCCATTACATTAAAGAGATGTGAAAATAAGAAAACATATTTAGGGCCAGGCGCAGTGGCTTATGCCTGTAATCCTAGCACTTTGGGAGGCCAAGGCAGGTAGATCACTTGCTCTCAGGAGTTTGAGACCAGCCTGGGCAACATGGTGAAACCCTGTTTCTACAAAAAATACAAAAATTAGCTGGGCGTGGTGGCTTGTGCCTGTACTCCCAGCTACTTTAGGGAGCTGAGGCAGAAGATTCCCTTAAGCCCAGAAGGCAGAGGTTCCAGTGAATGGAGATGGCGTCACCGCACTCCAGCCTGGGTCACAGAGTGAGACCCTGTCTCAAAAAAAAAAAAAAAAAAAAAGAAGGAGGAGGAGGAGGAAACATATTTAGTATGCTTATATTCACATTTATCATTTCTCTTTTCTTTCTTTTTTTTTTTTTTTTTTTGAGATGGAGTCTCAGTCTGTGGCCCAGGCTGGAGTGCAGTGGCCCAACTCGGCTCACTACAACCTCCACCTCCCGATTTCAAGCAATTCTCCTGCCTCAGCCTCCCAAGTAGGTGGGATTATAGGCACATGCCACCATGCCCAGCTATTTTTTGTATTTTTAGTAGAGATGTTGTTTTGCCATGTTGGCCAGGCTGGTCTCGAACTCCTGAACTCAGGTGATCCACCTGCCTCGGCCTCCCAAAATGCTGGGATTACAGGCATGAGCCACTGTGCCTAGCCACATTTATCATTTCTATACTCTTCATTCTTATGTGTGGATGCAAATTTTCATCTGGTATCATTTTCCTTCTGCCTGATGAACTCTCTAAACTTTTGCCTGAGAAAGTCTTTATTTCACCTTCTCTTTTGAAACATATTTTGGCTAGGCACAGCGGCTCACTCCTGTAAACCAAGCATTTTGGGAGGCCAAGACAGGAGGCCCAGGAGCTTAAGACCAGCCTGGGCAACATGGTGACATCTCATCTTAAAAAAAAAAAAAAAAAGAGAGAAAGAAAGGAAGGAAGGAAGGAAGGGTATTTTTTTTTGTCAGGTATAGAATTCCAAGTTAACAGATTCTTTTTTCAATTCTTTAAAGATGTCATTCCATTATTTTTTGCTTGGCATAATTTCGGTGAAAATTCTACTATAATCCTTGCCTTTGTTCCATTGAACATAATACGTCGTTTTTTTCTGGCCGCTATTCAATTATTTTATTTATCACTGGTTTTTCAGCAATTTGATTATAATGTGCCTTGATGTTTATTGTTTTCTTTATATTTGTTCCATTTGGAGTTCATTGAGCTTCTTGGATCTATAGGTTTATAGCTTTCCTCGAATTTGGAAAATCTTATGCCATTATTTCTTCTCATAAGTTTCTATTCTTCTACCCTTCTGCAACTCTAGTTACACTTATTTTATTTTATTTTATTTTATTTTATTTTATTTTTGAGATGGAGTCTCGCTCTGTCACCCAGGCTGGAGTGCAATGGTGTGATCTTGGCTTACTCTCCACCTCCCGGGTTCAAGTGATTCTCCCGTCTCAGCCTACCTAGTAGCTGGGATTACAGGCTCCCGCCACCATGCCCAGAAAATTTTTGTATTTTTAGTAGAGACAGAGTTTCACCATGTTAGCCAGGCTGGTCTTGAACTCCTGACCTCAGGTGATCCACCTGCCTTGGCCTCCCAAAGTGCTGGGATTACAGGCGCGAGCCACCGCGCACAGCCTGTCACGTGTATTTTAGATCACTTGTTATCATCCCATAGAATCACTAGGCTTGTGTTTTGTTTTTGTTTTGTTTTTGAGACAGAGTCTCACTCTTGCCCAGGCTGGAGTGAACTGTGGTTCACTGCAGCCTTAACTTTCTGGGCTCAAGCGATCCTTCCATCTCAGCCTCCCAAGTAGCTGGGACCATACGCATGTGCCACCACACCCACCTAATTTTTGTATTTTTTATAGAGATGGACTTTTGCCATGTTGCCAGGCTGGTCTCAAACTCCTGAGCTCCCGAAGTGCTGGGATTACAGGCATGAGCCACTGTGCCCGGCCACATTTATCATGGAGGAGGGGGAGGGGGAGGGGGGGAAGGGAGGAAGAGGATCTGCCCACTTCAGCCTCCCACAGTGCTGGGATTACAGGCCTTCACTTTTTTTCATTCTCATTTTTCTCTGTTTTCTTCATTTTGGGTAAATATTGCTATGTCTTCACATTCACTGACCTCTTTTTTCTAGTGTTTAACTTGCTCTCAATCCAAACTTGTATAGATTTCATTTCAGATAATTGTGTTTTTCATTCTAGAAATTCCATTTGGGTCTTTTAATATATTTTCTTTGTCTCCTCATTATTTTTATGTTTTCCTTTTCATCTTAAGCATATTTGTAAGATTTAAAAATAGCTTTAAAATCCTTGTCTGCTAATTCTATCATCTTTGTCATTTGTAAGTTTTTGGCTTTTTTTTTTTTTTTAAGAGACAAATCTCTCTCTCACTCTGTCACCCAGGCTGGCGTACAGGGTGACACAATCATAGCTCACCGCAGTATCCAATTCATGGGCTCAAGAGATCCTACTGCTTCTGCTTCCTAAGTAGCTGGGACTACAAGCATGCTCTACCACACCCTGCTAAATAAAAAAAAAATTTTTTTTGGACAGGTGGGGTCTCATGATGTTGCCCAAACTGGTTTTGAACTCCTGGCCTCAAGCAATAATCCCGCCTCAGCCTCCCAAAGCGCTGAGATTACAGGCATGAGTCACCGTGCCCAGCCCATTTCTAGTATTTTCTAATGATGCATTTTTCTCTTCACTATAGGTCATCTTCCTGCTGATTTGTATGCCTGGTAGTTTTTCACTGGAGGCTCTACATGGTAAATTTTACCTTGCTGATTGCTACACTTTGTTGCTTCTCTTTAAGGAGTATTGGGCTTTGTTTGGCATGCACTTAAACTATTGCATATCAGTTTGATCTTTTTGAGGCTTGTTTTTCTGCAGTTACGGAATCAGAACAGCCATTTTTCTAGGTGTATTTATGTCTTCTGTCAAGGCCTTCTGCTTCTGAGAATGCGCCCTATATTACAAAGTCTCTTTACTCTGGCTCCTGGGAACAAAAACGAGTTCTAGCTGTGTATGAGCTCCAGGAATTATTTGAACAACTGTTTTCCAGTGGTTTTTACCCCACCCTCCTGGAGTTTCACCCCAGGCATGTACAGATCATCACTCAGCCAAAGACTAGTTTAGAGGATCCTTTTGCAGATCTCTAGAGCTTTCTGGTGTGCAGCTTCCTCCTTCCCTGTACGCTGCCCCACAGTTTCCACCTCAGCCTCCCCAAATTCCAGTCTCTGTCTTCTAAACTCAACAAGGCTGGTGGTTCTGGATGGGTCCCTCTCCCTGCGCTAGAGCCAGAAAACTGCCTGAAGGCAGCAATTGCAGAACTCCCAATACCTGTGCCCCTCCGCTCAGGGATTGCAGTCTTGTGCTGCCCATGTCGTTTTATATATTTTGCTTGGTTTACTAGTTGTTTATAATGGGATTGCAATTTTTGTAGCACTTAATCCTTCATAGGAAGAAGTAGAAGTTAGAGTTAACTACTTTTAACCGTTTCTCTTTTAGTTCTTCTACTAGTTGCTTTCATAAGGTTAAATAATATTCTGAAGCCAACATTTTTTTAATCTTTCAACTTCCTGCTATGACTGATGAAGATTCAGCCTACTCTCCACTTTCTCCATCCCTCTTCCCAGTTTGAATAGTTACGTGATGTTTTTGTTGTTGTTCTTCATTTATTGTGTTCAAGTATTCAGTAGTATACTTGACAATGTATTTCTCACGCCATCATCTTTTTTTTTTTTTTGAGATGGAGTCTCACTCTGTCGCCCAGGCTGGAGTGCAGTGGCGCTATCTCGGCTCACTGCAAGCTCCGCCTCCTGGGTTCATGCCATTCTCCTACCTCAGCCTCCCAAGTAGCTGGGAATACAGGTGCCCGCCACCAGGCCCAGCTAATTTTTTTGTGTTTTTTAGTAGACATGGGGTTTCATCATGTTAGCCAGGATGGTCTTGATCTCCTGACCTCGTGATCCGCCCACCTCCACCTCCCAAAGTGCTGAGATTACAGGCATGAGCCACTGCACCCAGCCACTCCATCATCATTTGATAATATCTTTGGATCTTCAATTACTGTGTAAGATGAGGTTATTGGCTGGGCGAGGTGTCACGCCTGTAATCCCAGCAGTTTCGGAGGCCCAGGCAGGTGGATCACCTGAGGTCAGGAGTTTGAGACCAGCCTGGCCAACATGGTGAAACCCCGTCTCTACAAAAAATACAAAAATTAGCTGGGCTTGGGGGCGCACGCCTGTAATCCCAGCTACTTGGGAGGCTGAGGCATGAGAATCACTTGAACCCGGGAGGCAGAGATTGCAGTAAGCCCAGATGGCAGTGAGCCAAGATCACGCCACTGCTCTCCAGCCTGGGTGACAAAGCAAGACTGTCACAAAAAAAGGTTTTTTTAAAAAAAAGATCTTGAACCCCGGGTGGCAGAGGTTGCAGTGAGCTGAGATCGCACCACTGCATTCCAGCCTGGGCAACAGAGCGAGACTCCGTCTCAAAAAAAAAAAAAAAAAAAAAAATGAGGTTAACACCCTACCCTTCCCTTCGTTTCTATTTCCTGACTTCCAACTCCCTGCTTATTTAATAACCTATACCCTTTATTCCCACATTGCTGTAGTTCCTACCATTTATATTTTGCTGTGTAAACATATTTAAATCTTCTGTGCTTTGCCTAGGGATTACTTCCAAAAGTTGAAAACTAATAGAAAATAATGTATATTATTGTCATTAAGAAAATATTTACTGGCCAGGTGCGGTGGCTCATGCCTGTAATCCCAGCGCTTTGGGAGGCCGAGGTGGGTAGATCACCAGGTCAGGAGATTGAGACCATCCTGGCTAACACAGTGAAACCCCGTCTCTACCAAAAATACAAAAAATTAGCCAGGCATGGTGGCATGTGCCTGTAATCCCAGCTACTTGGGAGGCTGAGGCAGGAGAATGGCTTGAACTTGGGAGGTGGAGGTTGCAGTGAGCCGAGACCACGCCACTGCACTCCAGCCTGGACAACAGAGCAAGACTCCACCTCAAAAAAAAAAAAAAGAAAAGAAAAGAAAAAAATATTTACTGCAGAGCCAAGCTGTGTGATCAACTTACAATTCCTTCTTTATGAGGTCAATAATACAAACCCGTAATACTTGAATGAGTCGAGGTCAAATGGATTCTATTTTGCTTCATATTTGGACCATGACTTTGTTGTACACATTCTTTCCTAAAATTTCTAATTACCTTCCTCTTGTCGAGAAAACTAATGTAAGACTAAGCCACTAAGCTCTTCCAGCTTCTTATCTACCATTTTTGCTGAGAATCAATTCTACTCTTCTTCCTGAAGACATTCTTGTTGGATTCTACTGATCTGTTTTTCTTTTTCTTTTTCTTTTTTTTTTTTTGAGTTGAAGTCTTGTTCTGTCTCCGAGGCTGGAGTTCAGTGGCACAATCTCGGCTCACTGCAACCTCTGCCTCCCAGCTTCATGTGATTCTCGTGCCTCAGCCTCCACAGTAGCTGGGACTACAAACATGCCTGCCACCACACTCGGCTAATTTTTGTTTCACCATGTTGGTCAGGCTGGTCTCAAACTCCTGACCTCTGGTGATCTACCTGCCTTGGCCTCCCAAAGTGCTAGGATTACTGGCATGAGCCACTGCACCTGGCCAACTGATCTGTTTTTCTGATATGAAATGATTGGCTTCTAGATCTGTTACAGTATGGTCTTAGTGAAACTCTTTTCCCCAGATGAGCACTACAGGAAGTATTGTAATGAACACTGGTAGATTCCCCAACTCACATCCCACTCAGAGGATTAGTCTAGATTAACAATAATAATCCCATTCATTTTGCTAGCGATTGGTTCCGAATTGTGACTCAATTCTGGCTAATGAGACATGAGAATAAATTAGCAAGGGGACTTCTGGGAAAGATTTTCGTCCCTAAGAGGGGAAAAAACAGAAAACACAGTCCTTTTTCTTTGTCTGGACATTGTCATATCTAATTAGATATGACACCTGGAATTGTGGCAGCCATCTTGCTGTCAGCTTGAAGCTGAAGCCAACACTAAGAGGTGGCAGAACAGAGATATGGAAAAAACCTGAGCTTCAGATGATATCATGGAGCTAATGACTCAACTAATTCTGGAAGCCCTGCATCTGGACTTTCTGTTTCCTTTTTGCTTAAGCCAGTTTCCTGTCTCTTAGAACCAAATATTTTGTATGTAAAAAACTCTGTTGGTTGCTTGCGCAATACTTTTTCTCCTCTTCTTTATTACTAGGGGAACCTCATTTTTTCCCACAGAGAGGCATTATACAAAAGAAAAGAAAGAAAGAAGGCAAGAAGGCAAGAAGGAAGGCAAGAAGGAAAGAAGGAAGGAAGGAAAGAAGGAAGGGAGGGAGAGAAAGAGGCTTTGCCCTTCAGATTCCTTTTTTCAGCTAGAGATGACTCTAAGACCTATCTAATTCTAGCGAATAATATACAGATACAAATTTCTGAGTAGGGCCTCAGGAAAACCTTTTTAATGGGAATAAATTTGGTCTTCATACTTCCTCCTTCCTTCTCACTGAGAATGGAGGTTTGATGCTTGGAATTACTGCAGCCATCTTGTGATAGGGAGGGTGAAGACCAAATGCTAGGGATGGCAGAAATGGAAAAAGAAGATGTCAGGAAAACTTAGGACATCCTTGAGCTGCTAAGCCAGTCATAAAATGCCTGTGACCAGACATTCTGTGATGTGGGAAAAATAAAACCTTATTTCTTTAAGCTGCCGTTAATTGCAATATAGATAATACATCAAGAATCCAACCGCTTCCTCTTCCTTGGTTTTCACCTTCACTTTACTTGATGATATCCTCAAGATTCTCTCTCTTAAAAAGTATGTGAGATAGATGTTTTCTTAGCCTTTGTCTGTCTGAAAATTCCTTATTTTGTTCTCATACTTGATTGATTGGATGTATTATACAGTGCTAGCTTAAAAACAATTTTCCCTCACAAGTCTTAAGACATTGCTCCATTTTCTTCTGGCATTTAATGTTACTGATGAGAAGTCCACTATTAATTTGACTTTGCACCAATGCAAGTGGTTTAAAAAATTTTGTGGGGGAGCTTTTAAAAAATTTTATTTTTGGCGTTCTGAAATTTCACAATGATATGTCAAGGTATGGGTCTTTTTCGCTCATTATGTGCAATACTTGCTGGGCTCTTTCAATCTGAAAACTATTATGTCTTTATTACTTGAGATAAATTATGACCTTCTGTGCTCTTTTATTCTCTTTCTGAATGTTTGACTTTCTGGATTGATTGTCTCTTATATTTTCTATCATATTTCCCATCTCTTTTGCTTTTTCCTCTATGTTCTAAGAGATCTCCTTTATCTGCCAATTCTTCCATTACATTTCTAATTTCAGCCATTACAATTAAAATTTTAAGAACAGTTTCTTGGTTGGGTGTGGTGGCTCATGCCTATAATCCCAGCACTTTGGAAGGCCAAGGAGTTTGAGACCAGACCATGCAACAAAGTGAGACCTTGTCTTCTTAGTAAATAACAACAATGACAAAATTAATAATAACAAGGAACAGTTTCTTATTCTATGATTGTTCCTTTACCATAGCAATCTATACTTGTTTATGGATATGTTATATTTTAAAAGTCTCTCTGGAAATATAGTTTGTAACGGTTTTCTGTTCTCTGCATTCTTTATTCCTTTTGAGCCAGTTTTTTAAAAAATATGTTTTTATCATGATCTGTTTCTTTTATTTGTATGTGCAATGATATACATTTGCTTTTTTATATTTAAGAAAGGGAGGCCGGGCGCGGTGGCTCACGCCTGTAATCCCAGCACTTTGGGGAGGCCGAGGCGGGCGGATCACGAGGTCAGGAGATCAAGACCATCATGGCTAACACAGTGAAACCCCGTCTCTACTAAAAATACAAAAAATTAGCCGGGTGAGGTGGCGGGTGCCTGTAGTCCCAGCTACTCGGGAGGCTGAGGCAGGAGAATGGCGTGGACCCCGGGGGGCGGAGCCTGCAGTGAGCCGAGATCGCGCCACTGCACTCCAGCCTGGGCGACAGCGAGACTCCATCTCAAAAAAAAAAAAAAAGAGAGAAACCGTGTTGATTTTTCTGGGTACCAGTTTTGAGTTTCCTGGGTACTGCATGAAGCTAGGTCTGTTTTCCCATTTAGTATCTCCTGGAAGGAAAAAGTTGGCCAGGCATAATAATGAAGTTTGTTCATGAAGTTTGTTCCGGGCATAAGATGAAGTTTGTTACTATAGTGAGACTGGGCTAGGAGTTGACTTTTAGCACTGGGGGGAGGGTATTCTCTATGGTTAGTCCCATCTAGCTGAGCTCTACATGAGTAGAGATAGCAAAGGGCGTGGTCTAAGGAGGGCACCTTGGGAAGTTGTTATGGAAAGACTTCCACTTAATCTCTGCTCTCATAACTTTTCTTTCCTCACCAGCCAGCTCTTGGGCTCTGCTGGGTGTACCTGCCCCTCAGCTTCCTTCACTTACTCTGCACAGTGGGCCCACTTCTACTTCTCATCCATCAGTGGCTTCTCTCCACTTACTATTTTCTACAAATCTCAGAACGTCTCTTTTTGGTGATGGTCTACTCTCATTCTCTGCTCTAATCAGATCATTTTCTTCTGCTTTTTTTTTTTTTTTTTTTTTTTGAGAAGAAGTCTTGCTGTGTCGCCCAGGCTGGAGTGCAATGGCATGATCTTGGCTCACTGCAACCTCCACCTCCCGGGTTCAAGCCATTCTCCCACCTCGGCCTCCCAACTACAGGCGTGCACCACCACGCCTGGCTAATTTTTTATATTTTTAGTAGAGACGGGGTTTCACCATGTTGGCCAAGCTGGTCTTGAACTCCTGACCTCAAGTGATCCGCCCACCTTGGCCTCCCAAAGTGCTGGGATTACAGGCGTGAGACACCACGCCTCTTCTCATTTTCTTTTACTGGCATTCTAATTGAGTTTCAGGAGGGAGAGAAGGCAAATGTTTGTGCTTGGTCCATCATCTTTGCTAAAATTTTATTTTTAATTTTTCATCCATCTTCATAAATGAGATTGTTATATAGCTTTTCTTTTCCTTTATGTCATGTTTCTTTGGTTTTGGGTTCAGGGTTACAGGAACTTTAAAGAATGGTTGGTTCACATTCCATGTATTTCTATGCCCTGGGATAGTTTAAATTCATCCACATATTGATCCAGTAACTTACTGCATTACAGTCACCTGGGAATATATTTTAAAGTACATATTTCACTTGTCTTCGTATAATCACAGGAAAAATATGGAAGGATGTATATAAGTTGTTACATTTATACACAAACTAATAAAATTTGTTTCAGCAGGAGTAAGATCAGGGAGAAAATGGGGAGACAATTTTTCTTTTATATATTGTTGGATGTTTTTTACAACCACTAAATGTAACTTCTGAAATGAAAAAAAAAAAATCTTTATGAAAAATATAGATTCCCAGGCCAAATTTTGGAGACTTAAGTTTGTTGAGTCTGGGAAGCCAGGAAATCTATATATGTTTTTTAAAATGTACCTAGGTAATTGTGATATGCAATCAAGTTTAGAAACCCCTAGTATAGATATTATAGGAATTAGTTTTTTCTTGAAATTGTGAAGTACTTACCTATAGAACCCCACGGCCCTGAGGCTTGGTGGGGGAGGGCAGGGCAGGTGGACGGAATGTCGTTCTTTGACTCCTTTTTACAATTTGTCTTGTAGAGATCAAAATATGCCACTCTGAAACATGCCACTTTGGCATACAATTATTTCAGATTCAACAGATGCAGAAAGAAGCCGTCTCAGGGCTTCCCTTATCTCATGAGAAGCAGAAACTTCTGAGAAATGAGGACTGCTGTAAATCTCCTCTTCTAGGGAAGTTTTATGGCCACAGAGAAGATGAAGTTGGCGCCAAGATGGATCTGCACAAACAAACCTTACTCCATTAATTTCCTTCATATATTTACTTTCCCATGGTTTACTGCCTTTGGGAGCCTAAGATTTTTTTTTTCCTTTGACTTGTCACTTTTCTACGAATTTATTGTTCTTTCTTAAGATACATAAACCCACATTCTAACCACCTCTTTGAGTTTTTCATCATATCACTGAGTTTCTCCTGGGTACATGCCCACTGTACATGCTAACAAACTATTTGTTTTTCCCTTGTTAATCTGTTTTTTCTCAGTTAATTTTCAGAGCCCCAGCCAGAGAACCTATGTGGGTAGAGGAAAAAGCTCCCACCCTCTTACCGTCAATTTTGGTATTTTATGCATCTCCTGGGAAATCATCCATTCTATTAAATTTATTAGTGAAAAATTAGATCTACTAATTTTTTATTAGCTGTACACTTACCCTTTTTATCTTTATTTTGAACTCCTTTCTTATTCTTAGTATTTGTGATTACTCTGTTTTTCAAAAAAAAGTTTTATTGTGGTAAAGTATATATATATAACAAAATTTACCATTTTATCCATTTTTAGGTGTACAGTTTAGTGCCATTTTGTTCACTCATAATGTTGTACAACCATCACCACTATCCATCTTAGAACTTTTTCATCGTCCTGAACAGAAATTCTGAACCCATTGAATAGTAACTGTCCATTCCTTCCTTCCCTAGCCACTGCTAACCTCTGTTCTACTTTCTATTCCTATAAATTTGCCTATTCTTGGCACTTCCTATAAGTGGAATCTTAAAATAATTATCCTTTTGTGTCTGACTTATTTCACTTAACATAATATTTTCAAGATTTATCCATGTTGTATCTGACTTTCATTCTTGTTAAAGGTTGAGTAATATCCCATAAAGTGTGTATATATCACATTTTGTTTATCCATGCATCTGTTGATGTCCGTTTGAGTTGTTTCCACCTTTTGGCTATTGTGAATCATGCTGCTATGGACATTGGTGCACAAGGATCTATTTGAGTCCTTACATTCAATTATTTTGGGTACATACCTAGCAATGGAATTGCTGGATATGGTAATTTTACATTAAAATTTTTGAGCAACTGCCAATTGTTTTCCACAGAAGTGACATCATCTTATATTACCGCCCACAAGGTACAAGGGTTCCAATTTCTTCACATCCCCACCAACACTTATTTTCTTATTTTTTTTTTAATAATGGCTATCCTAACCGGTATGAAGTGATATCTCATTGTGTTTTTGATTTGCATTTCCCTAATGGCCAGTGATGTTGAACATCTTTCATGTGCATATTGGCCATTTGTTTATCTTCTTTGGAGAAATTTCTATTCAAGTCCTTTGCCTATTTATTTATTTATTTATTTATTTTTCTGAGACAGAGTCTCCCTCTGTGGCCCAGGTTGGAGTGCAGTGCGCAATCTCAGCTCACTGCAACCTCTGCTTCCCGGTCCAAGCAACTCTCCTGTTCCAGCCTCCCGACTAGCTGGAACCATAGGCACCACCACCACCACCACGCCTAGCTAATTTTTGTATTATTAGTAGGGATGGGGTTTCACGATGTTTGCCAGACTGGTCTCAAACTCCTGACCTCAAGTGATCCACCCACCTCGGCCTCCCAAAGGGCTGGGATTACAGACGTGAGCCACCGTGCCCGGCCGTCCTTTGCACCCCCCCCCCCCTTTTTTTTTTTTTTTTTTTTAAGACGGACTCTCGCTCTGTCGCCCAGGCTGGAGTGCAGTGGCGCGATCTCGGCTCACTGCAAGCTCCGCCTCCCAGGTTCACGCCATTCTCCTATCTCAACCTCCCGAGTAACTGAGACTACAGGCGCACACTGGCACGCCCGGGTAATTTTTTGTATTTTTAGTAGAGACGGGGTTTCACCGTGTTAGCCAGGATGGTCTCGATATCCTGACCTCGTGATCCGCCCGCCTGGGCCTCCCAAAGTGCTGGGATTACAGGCCTGAGCCAACACGCCCGGCCTGCCCATTTTTTTTAAATTGAGTTGTTTGTTTTTTTGTTATTGAGTTGTAAGAGCTTCTCTATTTTTTTTTTCCTTTGGAGACAGAGTCTCGCTCTGTCACCCAGGTTGGAGCGATTCTCCTGCCTCAGCCTCCCCAGTAGCTGGGACTGCAGGCACGTGCCCCATGCCCGGCTAATTTTTGTATTTTTAGTAGCTTCGGGGTTTCGTCATGTTGGCCAGGCTGGTCTCAAACTCCCAACCTCCAGTGATCCGCCTGCCTCGGCCTCCCAAAGTGCTGGTATTACAGGTGTGAGCCATTGCACCTGGCCGAGTTTCTCTATTTTTTATTATTTATTTATTTATTTATTTTGAGATGGAGTCTCACTGTTGTCACCCAGGCTGTAGTGCAATGGTGCAGTCTCGCCTCACTGCAACCTCTGCCTCCGGGTTCAAGCGATTCTCCTGCCTCCGCCTGCTGAGTAGCTGGGATTACAGGCTTGCGCCACCACACCTGGCTAATCTTTGTATTTTTGTAGAGATGGGTTTCACCATGTTGGCCAGACTGGTCTTGAACTCCTGACCTCAGGTGATCTGCTCACCTCGGCCTCCAAAGTGCTAGGATTACAGGCATGAGCCACCATCCCCAGACTATTTTTGAATGACCTGTTTATTATTCTGTGTCTCCTGGATTTCTATGAAGCATCCATTGGCTCTTCTAGACTTGTGCTGTTCAGTACAGTAGCCACAAGCCACAGGTGACTATTAAGATTTAAACTTTAGTTAATTAAAATTGAGTAAATTAAAATTTTAGTTCCTTGGTGACATTAGCCACATTTCAGATCATCAGTAGACACACGTGGCAAGTGGCTGCCATATTGGACAGCACAGAATGAACGGTTCTGTCATCACAGAAAGTTCTATTGGACAGCACTGTTCTAGCTCTACCTTCCACAGCTCTTATTTTTTCTCCAGTATTCTGCATCTCTATTTTTATGGTCTTCATTCTGAGAGATGTCCTTGACTTTATTCAGACCTTTAATTGGCATTTAATCATGGCCATTGCATTATTGGCTTCTAATATTTAATTTTGAATTTTATTTGGCAATTAGCTTTATAAATGCCAACGTTTCTTTTGTTTTTCTATTGCTACCTTTTCACAGCAGCATATTCTTATTTTATTTTTTATTTTTATTTTTTCATTTTTTGTTTGTTTGTTTGTTTTTTTGAGACAGAGTCTTGCTCTGTCACCCAGGCTGGAGTGCAGTGACGTGATCTCAGCTAACTGCAACCTCTGCCTCCTGGGTTCAGCGATTCTCCTGTCTCAGCCTCCTAAGCAGCTGGGATTACAGGTGCACGCCACCACACCCGGTTAATTTTTGTATTTTTAGTAGAGACGGGGTTTTGCCATGTTGGCCAAGCTGGTCTCAAACTCCTGACCTCAGGTGATCCGCCCGCCTTGGCCTCCCAAAGTGGTGGGATTACAGGCATGAACTATCACTCCTGGCCAGCATATTCTTATTTTGTAGGTGAAGTTTGCTCTTGATTATCCCCAAGGACACTAATTCACTTTAAAAACTATTTTTAAGGTCTTCTGTTTTCTGAATTAACTCTGTTTCCTCCATAATTAAACATCCTGTTTGTTCATCTTGGATTTTCTCTTCCATACTGTTGGTTTCCTAAAATGTCTATTGATTCTTAATTGTCCATTTATATTTTATAAATACAAATCTAGGCTGATTCATAACTTACATTCATTCTCTTAACAATTGAAACTCCATTTCCACAGCTGACATTTCTCCTTAATTATAAGATTGATGGGAGGCTATCAGTGTGCCAAGGTCAGTAACAGTCAGATCAGCTCCCACAATTGCTAAAAAAGGAAGGTTTTATTTTAGAGGTGAGTGCTTTATTTCAATCATGGGTGAAGCTGCCTTTCTATTTTTCCCTTTCTTCCACTTACATTTTGAATTTACAGAATTATCTGGGTCCTGATCTGATTCTCTCATCTCAAGACCTAAGAGTCCCCCAGGCAGATTCTCCAAGTAATCAGAGAGTGGTAATCATGGCTTTATCCTGCAGTGAAACATTGCAGCCAACTGCTTTATATAGAATGATGACTGGCTCAGTTGCTCCAGGGCAGACCTTTAATTTGTGACTCCAAGTTCCACTTCTGCTCCTTGCCTTTGCTGACTCCTGGAAACTCTTTGAGGAAAAAACATCTCTAACTTATATTTCAAATCTCTGCTACATCTATTTCGGATGTGAATTTCTCTGCTGTGATTTCTCCGCCAATTAAATACCACCTTCATTAATTAATCTTTGCTTTTATGGACCTCTAGTGCATTAGATTGAATTAATCTTCATAGCAATCAATTATCATCAATCTATAATGTTCCTCTCTGATTATTATTACTAATACTATTACTTTATTTATTTTGGTCTTCATGCATGACAAAGGCAGTCTCTTTTCACCAAAATGTTAGTCAGACTCCCCTGAGTCTTCTGCTTACCTGGCCCATCCTTGGGCTTTTCTCTCTGTCATTGAAGAATCCAGTTTGAGCTAGAATCCTCAAGTCAGTTTAATGAAAATTCACCATCCCTGATATCTGACCACCCTGGCCTATCTTCAGCAAGAATTCTGTTGAGTAGCCCTGATGTTTCTGCTTAGTAATTTTCCATTCCCTGATCCTCCACCCTGCTCCTTGGTTATAAATTCCTGCGTGTCCTTGTTGGAGTTAGGGTTGGGTCCAGTCTCTCTCCCCTACTGCAAGACCTCATTGCGGTGGTCCCTATACCTATCACCATGGCATCCTTGACAAGTGTCATGGATCATCTCTTCTTTAACATGCACCATCGCATCTCCTGCTCCTCTTCTTAGGATGAATGTATTTTTGCCTCATGTATGTTTGTATTTTTAACTAGTATAAATGGTACTAAAAGCCTTGTTTTCTTTTTTAGTCAACATTGTGTTTTAAATACACATCCGTGACATCTTATAAATTTCTAATTAATGCTTTAAAATGTACAATCCTACTGTGTGTGCAGAAGGAAAAAGGCCTGGAGATATTTGGGGAACAGCACTAATAACAACCATTGTTTGTCCTCCTGGTCAACAAATATTCAGTTTGCTTTATTTCCCCTCAGAAAAAATACACTCCTTCTGTATCTAAGGGAGTTGTCTGAAACATCACATGGAGTCCTCCCCACCTCCTCTCCTCGGGATGCACATGGTTCTTGCTTTGGCCCTGATTTCCTGCCCTGGGAGTAGCTACTTTGTCCTTTGTTCTTCTTCTTGTTCCTCTGGCTCTACCTTCTGGAAGATTCTTTCTTCTCCATTATCTGAAGTAACCATCAGCCCATTTCCTGCCCACTGGTGGTTGGGTGCCCTAGGCCCTTTAAGACTCAAATTTAAACTTTTTTTCACTCATAATTTCTTTGGCAACACTCTTAAAATTTAGTAGCCTTCTTATTTATTTGATTCCAGTCAGTTCCATATGGCAGAGCTCATCTATAGTTATTTTCTAGATATATTTCCTGAATTTGCTACATTTCTTGTTTCTTCCTTTCCCCAACCCTTCCCCTTCACTTAATTGCAGGTAAGGTGTTAAGCTTATCAGGCTTTGGGGGAAAAGCCACACATTTAGTCTCTTTTCCCAGAACCATTTTGTCAAATTAAAAGGAATTATTGAATATCTCACCCTTAGTTGACATTCACTTTGAGACATCTTCATCCATTCAAAGGTTTTTATCACTGGATGAAACAGCCATAAATTTGATCCTTGTTGAAAGCCTGAAATTTTAATTGGTCTTTGTCCTTCAAAGTCCTGCTCATTTTTCCTTTTACTTGTTAGGGTTGAGAAGCAGTTATTCACAACTTCCAACTTTGCAAGACTCCAATTTTCTAGTTCTTCTCAATTTCTTTTCATTGCTACTTGGAAACTTGCCAATTATTTTCTGAGCTTATCTCAAATACAGTCAATAAAAACTTATGCTCTCTCCTGTCTTCCTTTTCAGAGCTACCTTCCAAGTTTTTGCAGATCTACCTTCCAATATTTTGCCACTGCATAACATGAATCACTGGCCAGGCACAGTGGCTCATGCTTGTAATCCCAGCAATTTGGGAGGCTGAGGCAGGCGGATCACCTGAGGTCAGGAGTTTGAGACCAGCCTGGCCAACATGGTGAAACCCTGTCTCTACTTAAAAATATATATACACAAAAATTAGCCAGGTGTGGTGGCACACGCCTGTAATCCCAGCTACTCGGGAGGCTGAGGCAGGAGAATTGCACTTGAACCTGGGAGGCGGAGGTTGCAGTGAGCTGAGATCGTGCCACTGCACTCCAGCCTGGGAGACAGAGCAAGATGCCATAAAAAGAAAGAAAGAAAGAAAGAAAGAAAGAAAGAAAGAAAGAAAGAAAGAAAGAAAGAAAGAAAAGAAAGAAGGAAGGAAGGAAAGAAAGAAAAAGAAAGAAAGGAAGAAAGAAAGAATGACAAAAACATGAATCGCCATCCTTTCAACAGTTGCTAACAGTTTCCTTGCAACCTGATGGCCAGCTCCTAAGCCTTCAAAGCCATATTTTTGATTATATTACAGTAGGTAGGACTCCACTTCTGTATCAACCAGGATAGATGGATTATGCTGTGGTGACAAACAACCTTAAACAACCATAAAATCATAATGGCCTAACACCCCAAAGAGTATTTCTTGGTCATTGCAAGTCAGCAGTGGTCTCCTTTCATAGCCACTCAGGGGCCCAGGCCAATGGAGTGGCCACCATCTCTAACATTGCTTGTCATCACACCAAAGGGAAAGAAGATGTGGTAAACAGCACATTGGCTTTTAAAGCTTCTACTTAGAAGTGATACTTGTCACTTAAATTTTATGGACAAAGCAAGTCCTATGGCCACACCTAACTTCAAGGAGGCAGGCAAGTGGAAATATGGCCGCTAATCATAGCCATGTATCCAGGAGGAGAACAAGAAATATTTGTGGAATGGTACTATCTCACATAATTTGCCTATTTTTTATTGTTGTTTCTGTCTTTTGTTGTTGATTGTTAGAGTTCCTTGTAGGATCTAGAAAATGTTATGTACTCCCTCATCAGTTTTGTTTTGTTTTGTTTTATTTTGAGACAGAGTTTTACTCCTGTCGCCCAGGGTGGAGTGCAATGGCGCGATCTTGGCTCACTGCAACCTCCGCCTCCAAGGTTCAAGTGATTCTCCTGCCTCAGCCTCCCAAGTAACTGCGATTACAGGCATGTGCCACCATGCCCAGCTGCATTTTTTGTATTTTTAGTAGAGACGGGGTTTCACTATGTTGGCCATGCTGGTCTCGAACTCTTGACCTTGTGATCCGTCCACCTTGGCCTCCCAAAGTGTTGAGATTACAGGTGTGAGCCACTGCGCCCAGCCCCTCATCAGTTTTAAACATTGAAAATATCTTCTCTCCATCCTTCATCTGTTAATTTTGTCCATAGCATCCTTCCTTCACTGTGTAGAAATCCTTTATGTTGGTGTAGATCCATTCACCAATTTTTCCAGATGAAAGTTTTTGCTTTTGGGGTCTTATTTTAAAGATCCTTTCCCCATCACAAAGCCACAATATGTAATTATATACTTTCTCCTATTAACTATGTATTTTACTTTCCATATCTAAATTTTAATACAGCTAGAGTTCACCTTTTTCTTAAGGTGTGAAGTAGGGATCTTTTCTTTTAATCCATAAAAGGAGCGAATATTCTTAATACCATCAACTATAAAATTAATAATTTCTCCACTGATTTATGGTTCCATTTTTATATTTCAAATGTATGAAATCTGTTTTTGTCCCACTAGTCTATATGTTTGTTCCAATTCTTTCTAGTATAGTACTATATTTTTGTAGAATATTGAAGCAGGATATTTTCATGACCCCTTCACAGGCCTTGCGAAAGGGGTGTTTCACTTACTCAGCCTGCAGTGCTCCACCCCTCGTGGGAAGGGGAGCACATGTGAGCAGGTGCAGGAGCCAGGGTGAGTGCTTTTGGGTGCTGATAGGAGCAAAACTCCACGTGAGCCCCGTAGCAGTGACTGGGGGAGTCATCCCTGCAACTTCTGAAGCCCCAGAAGGAGAGTTACAGTGCCCTTTTAGCTTTGCCATCTGTGGACTGCTTAAGTGTTAACAGCTCAGTGGAGGGTCAGTGTGGCAGCCTTTTGCACCCACACTTGAGGCACCCGAGTTCTCGTCTGGCATACAGGAGGAATGATGTTGCACAAATGAATTGAATGAAGGTGGTAAATGCGGGGAATTTTATTGCCAATGAAAGTGGCTCTCAGTGGGTAGGGGAGCTGAAAAGGAGACAAAGTGGGAAGGTAATCTTCCCTTGAAGTCCAGCTGTCCTTGGCTGGACTCCTCTCTGAAGCTACACTGTCAAGCTGTCCCTCTGAAGTCAAGCTGCTTCTCTCTGACTTCCAGCTGTAGTCTCTGACATTCAACTGCTTCTCCTCTCTCTACTGGCTGAGCCTGGAGTTTTTATGTGCACAGTATGGGGGACAGTGTGGGCCATGGGTGGTTTTTGAAAAGGCAACATTCAAGCAGGAAAACAGGGATGTAAGTTTTCATTTTGGGCTGCAGGTTCAAGCAGAATTTCTCTGCCTCCTGTCCCTATCAATATCTTTGCTTTGTAGAGAATCTCTGCTCTTCTTCACAGTTGTCTTAATTATCTGTGAATTTCTATTCTTCCCTATGTATTTCAGAATATTTTAAGTTGCTAAAACCTTTTGATATAAATTGTACTAAATGTATAGATGATTTTGAAAGACAACATCTTTGTGATGTTAAAATTTTCCATTCTTTTTTTTTTTTTTTTTTTTTTGAGATGGAGTCTTGTTCTGTTGCCCAGGCTGGAGTGCAGTGGTGTGATCTCGGCTCACTGCAACCTCTGCCTCCCAGGTTCAAGTGATTCTCCTGCCTCAGCCTCCCAAGTAGCTGGGACTACAGGTGTGTGCCACCACACCTGGCTAATTTTTGTATTTTTAGTAGAGACAGGGTTTCACCAAGTTGGCCAGGATGGTCTTGATCTCCTGATCTTGTGATCTGCCCACCTCAGCCTCCCAAAGTGCTGGGATTACAGGCATAAACCACCATGCCTGGCCCATTCTTAGTTTTTTTTGAGATGGAGTCTTGCTCTGTCACCCAGGCTGGAGTGCAATGGCGCGATCTCGGCTCACTGCAACCTCTGCCTCCTGGGTTCAAGCAATTCTCATGCTTTGGCCTCCCAAGTAGGACTACAGGTGCCTGCTACCACACCCAGCTAATTTTTGTATTTTTAGTAGAGATAGTGTTTCACCATATTGGCCAGGCTAGTCACTCCTGACCTCAAGTGATCCGCCCCCCTTCAGCTTCCCAAAGTGCTGGGATTACAGGCGTGAGCCACCGTGCCCACCCCAATTGTTCCATTCTCTAACATGACGTGTCTTTTATGTATTTTATTAGAGTTTTAAAACTTTTCTTGTATATTCTTTGATATGCTTATTTATATTGTTAAAATAGATAATTGGGATGTCATTAGGATGAGACACTCTAATGCATGAGGTTCTTACCAGAGAAACCAAACCCCAACTCAATGTAAACTGTAAAATGAAACTTAGGCTAAACCAATCAGAAACTGTTAGCTAAACTTCTAACGGACTTTCCAACTTTAACCAATTAAATATTTTCTTTGTCTTGCTTTCAGGAGCACCTTATAAAATTTCTCCCTTGTATCTTCTCAGTAGAGCACTGACCTGCTTATAGTCTGGTGTTGACTGATGAATCACAGAATGCTCAAATAAACTCATTAAGATTTTAAGGTGTCTAAGTTTATCTTTTCTATTTATTTATTTATTTATTTATTTATTGAGACAGAGTCTTGCTCTGTTACCCTGGCTGGAGTGCAATGGCATGATCTTGGCTCACTGCAAACTCTGCCTCCCAGGCTCACGTGATTCTCATGCCTCAGCCTCCCCAGTAGCTGGGACCTACAGGCTTGTGCCACCACACCTGGCTAATTTTTGTACTTTTAGTAGAAATGGGGTTTTACCATGTTGGCCAGGCTGGTCTTGAACTCCTGACCTCAAGTGATCCCCCTGCCTCAGCCTCCCGATGTGCTGGGATTACAGGCATGAGCCACCGCACCTGGTGGTAGTGCCTATGTTTATCTTTCAAAACTATATAGTATAGATGGGATTTTTTTTTTTTTTTGCTGCTGCGAATGGTATCTCAGTTTATATTTTCTACTTGGTAATATCTGATGTAGAGGAATGCTACTTATTTTCAAATATTTTAAAAGATTGCAACTGTGCTTATTTTTTTAAAATGATGTTCTGTTGAGTTTTCTATGCATATGATCACATCTGTCACCTGAACATAATGACAGCTTTGTCTCTTCTTTTCAAATCTTAAATCTTCTTCATTTCTTATTGTCTTACTTCAGCGTCCACATTGACTAGGGGTGGGGATATTGTCCATCCTTGCCTCATCTGTAGCTTTCAAGGCTTTGTGCCTTCATCAAGCATGGCATTTTTTATTGAGGTATAAGTTCCATGCAGTGAAATTCATAGATCTTCAGTAAACTCTGTACTCAGTTTGGTGGACACAGAGCATCTCCTTTACCTCAGAAAGTCCCCAGTGCTCCTTTACAGTTAATCTTTCTGCTCTCCAGAAGCAACCACCACCCTCATTTCTATCATTATTACGTTAGTTTCGCCTTTCTAGAGTTTCATATAAATGGAATTACAGGAGAATGTACTTTGATGTGCCTGGTTGTTTTCCATCAGCATAGTATTTTTGAGACCCATCCCTGTTGTTACTTGCATCAGCAGTTTGTTCCTTTTCATTGCTTAGTAGTATTTCATTGTATGAATACACCACTGTTTGTTCCTTCTCCTTTGGATGAGCATCTGGATTGTTTCTACTTCAGTACTATTATGAATAAAGCTGCTATGAACGTTATTATACAAAGCTTTTTTGTGGACATATGCTCTTATCTCTCTAGGAATGGAAATGTTGGGTCATAGTGTAGATGTATATTTAACTTTTTTTCTTTCTTTCTTTTTGTTTGTTTGTTTTTTTTTTTTTTTTTGAGATGGACTCTTGCTGTGTTACCAGGCTGGAGAGCAGTGGTGCAGTCTTGGCTTGCTGCAACCTCCACCTCCAGGGTTCAAACAATTCTCCTGCCTTGGGTTCCCTAGTAGCTGGAATTACAGGCACATGCCACCATGCCCAGCTAATTTTCATGTTTTTAGTACAGAAGGGGTTTCACCACATTGGCCAGGTTGGTCTCAGACTCCTGACCCCAGGTGATCCGCCTGCCTCGGCCTCCCAATGTGCTGGGATTACAGGCATGAGCCACCACGGCCTGGCCAACTTTTTAAGAAACCATTAGTTTTGATGTAGTGTGGGCAAGGCCTCAAATTGGGGCTTAGCCCAGGAGGGTTTGAGGCTTCGCCCAGGAAAGAATTCAAGGTTGAGCTGGTGGTATTCGCAACTTTTATTGAAGCAGCAGTGCACAGCAGCGGCAGAGGTACTGCTTCTTGCAGATCAGGGCTACCCCACAGGCAGTGTGCCCAGAGTAGCAGCTCAGAGGCAGTTCTGCAGTCATATTTAGACCCACTTTTAATTATATGCAAATTAAGGGGCAGAGTATGCAGAAATTTCTAGAAAAAGGGTGGTAACTTCTGGGTCGTTGGGTAGTTGTCATGGCAATGGTAAGCTGACATGGCACACTGGTGCGCATGTCTTGTGGAAAGCTGCTTCCATTCTCTTTTAGCTACTCCTCAATTTGGTCTGGTGTCTGAGCCCTGCCTTCGGAGTTGAGTTCCGCCTCCTACCTCAGTTTTCCAAAGCAATTATTTCATCTCACACTCCTACCAGCAATGTATGAGAGTTCTAATTGCTCTACATCTTCTCCAGCATTTAGTGTTATAAATCTTTTTCATTTTAACCATTCTATCAAGTATGTAGTGGTGCCTAATTGTTGTTTTATTTGCATTTCCTTGATGAATAATGATTTTAAGCACTTTTTCCATCTACCTATTGGCCATTTGTATATCTTCTTTTATAAAATGTCTGAGTTTTTTGCCCATTTAAAAATTGTGTTTTTTTTTTAATTACTGGGTTGCAAGAATTCTTTATATTTTATGGATGCAAGAATCTTCATTAGATATATGTGTTGTGAATATTTTCTCTTGGCAGCTTTCCTGTTTATTTTCTTGATGGTGGTTTCTGATGAAGAGAAGTTTTAAATTTTGATGAAGTCTAACTTATTAATCTTTTCTTTTATGATTTATGCTTTCTGGATCCTCCTTAAGAAAACTGCTTACTCCGAGATCACAAAGATATTCTTCTAGCAGTTCTAGTAGCTTCATTATTATTTTAGCTCTTATGTTCAGGTCTGTGATCCATCAAGTTGGGTTTTGTGTATAGTGTGAGACAACGGTTGATGTCCTTTATTTCCTATATGGATATTCAATTCTTTAAGCACCATTGGTTAAGGATATTTTCCTTTCCCCATCTAATTGTTTTGATACTTTTATTAAAAATCATTTGATTTTATGTGTATAAGTCTGTTTCTGGGACTCTCTATTTGATTCCAGTAGTTTATTTGACTATCCTTTCACTAATAGCCCATTATCTTTGTTGCAGTTTTGTTTGTCTGAAAATATCTTCATTTTGCCCTCATATTTTGAAGGGTATTTTTGCTAGATATAGAATATTTGCAGTTTTTTTCTTTGAGCATCTTAAAGATGTCATTCAATATCCTTCCAGCTTCTAAAGTTTTTGATGCAAAATCATCAAATCTTACTTTTTCTCCTTTGAAAGTCATGTGTCTTTATTCTCTAGTTGCTTTTAAGATTTGCCTTTTAGCTTTGGTGTTTGGCTTATTGACAAGGAAGTGCTTAGGTGTGGTTTTCTTTGTAATTATCTTGCTTGGGTTTGACCCAGCATCTTGAATCTGTACATTGATGTCTTCGATCAGTTTGGGAGGGTTCTTGATCATTAGCTCTTCCACTTTTGCTGCTGTCTTATTCTTTCTCTCCTCTGTTTGGGACTCCATTTACACATATACAAGCATGAACTTTTGAGTTCACTAATCCTGTCTGATGTTAAATCCATCCAAAGAATTTTTATTTTCAGATACCGTATTTTGCAGTTCCAGAAAGTCCACTTGCTATATTTATAGATTACAATTCTCTGACAAAGTTTTCTTTTTAACTATTTTGTTGCATTTTCCATTATCATCTTTAAACATATTTGTAACAGTTATTTAAAATGTTTTGTCTGCCCTACAATATCTGAGTCATCTGTGGGTCTTTATTATCTTTTCATCTCCTGAGAAAGTGAGGTTATATTTTTCTGCCTTTTCACACAACTTATACATTTTTTTTTTTTTGAGATGGAGTCTCGCTCTGTCGCCCAGGCTGGAGTGCAGTGACACGATCTCAGCTCACTGCAACCTCTGCCTCCTGGGTTCAAGCGATTCTCCTGCCTCAGCCTCCCAAGTAGCTGGGGTTACAGGCACATGCCACCACGCCTGGCTAATTTTTTGTATTTTTGGTAGAGACGGGGTTTCACTGTGTTAGCCAGGATGGTCTCGATCTCCTGACCTGGTGATCTACCCACCTCGGCCTCCCAAAGTGCTGGGATTACAGGCATAAGCCACTGTGCCCGGCACGTTTTACCCTTTTCTTATTAGGCAGGTAAGGTAAGAGACCAATCACAACAATATGATCAGAAAATAAACTAGATTGAGGTTGAATTGTAGTTCTGCTAGACTCAGTCTCTGGTTTGATGGAGAGCTTGTCAAGTCTACCTCCTCAGACATATCACACGACGGAACATTTATTTATGCCTCTTAGAGGTTTGAGCTTGGCTCTTTAGCTTCCCACTTAACACGACTTCAATTTTGGCAAATAGGAGAGCGGGACCAGCTGTGCGTTTGACACAAGTCCCCCTTCCTCTACAGATTGTTGTCTCCTAATTACTGTGAGGGTAGAAAGTTTCACTTTGTTATTCTGTGTCCCTCCCACAGCCTTCCATGCCCCTCAGGCACTCGGCAAATGTTCCATGGGAAAAGCTGGCCATGCTTCAAGGGCTCTGTTCAATCTGAGACCCTACATCTTTAATTATGAGAAATAATTGGACATTGTGTCTTAAAATATTTTTCTGGTTATTTCTTTTTCTGAGACTCCTGTTAAATGGATGTAGGCCCTTATACTTTTGTCATCCATATAACTTTTCTTTTTTTTTTTTTTTTGAGACAGAGTCTTGCTCTGTCACCCAGGCTGGACTGCAGTGGCACAGTCTCAGCTCACTGCAGCCTCTGCCTCCCGGGTTCAAGTCCCCCTGAGTAGCTGGGACTACAGGTGTACGCCACCATGCCCAGCTAATTTTTATATTCTTAGTACAGATGGGGTTTTACCATGTTGTCCAGGCTGGTCTTGAACTCCTGACCTCAGGTGATCCACCTGCCTCAGCCTCCCAAAGTGCTGGGATTACAGGTGTGAGCCACCACAACGCCTGGCCCACTTTTCTTTATATTTTCTATTTTTAGACCTTTTCTGTTTTTTGTTTTGTTTTGTTTTGGTTTGGTTTTGAGATGGAGTCTTGCTCTGTTGCCAGGCTGGAGTGTAGTGGCACAATCTCGGCTCACTTCAAACTCCGTTTCCCGGGTTCAAGTGATTCCCCTGCCTCTGCAGGCTCCCAAGTAGCTGGGACTACAGGCATGTGCCACCACGCCTGGCTAATTTTTGTATTTTTAGTAGATGGGGTTTCACCATGTTGGCCAGGATGGTCTCGATCTCCTGATCTCGTGATCCACCCGCCTCGGCCTCCCAAAGTGCTGGGATTACAGGCATGAGTCACCTGGCCCCGATATTTTTGATTTTGGTGATTGTCTTCTGCCTGATCTTCCAACTCTCTAATTTATTTTTTGGCTGAATACATTCTGCTATTTACTCCATCTACTGAGTTATTTGTTGTAACGGTTATTAAATGTTGTCATTGCCAACATTTCTAGTTATTTTTAAATCATTGCTTATCTTGCTTGATATTTACAGTGTCCTCCCTTATGTCTTGGAGGATGTATATTGTCCTTATGGTAAATCCCTCTTCTGCCTAGTCTGTTCATATGACTTTTTAAAATTTTTTATTTTTTTGAGACAGAGTCTTGCTTTGTCACCCAGGCTGGAGTGCAGTGGTGCTATCTCGGCTCACTGCAAGCTCCACCTCCCAGGTTCATGCCATTCTCCTGCCTCAGCCTCCCAAGTAGCTGGGACTACAGGTGCCTGCCACCATGCCCCACTAATTTTTTGTATTCTTTTAGTAGAGACAGGGTTTCACCGTATTAGCCAGGATGGTCTGAATCTCCTGACCTCGGGATCCGCCCGCCTCGGCCTCCCTAAGTGCTGGACTTACAGGTGTGAACCACCACACCCGGCCCATACTACCCCTTTTGCTAGTCATTCATTTGGTGGTTGTTTTGGCTCTGAGTTCATCTTCCCTTAAAAGTGTCAGCTATCTTGGTGAATAATGTATACTCTGTGGGAAGGAGTGAGGTTAAAGACAGGGCTCCAGCTTTGGCTCCTCTAGGCAAAGGTATGAGGGGAGTGCCTCAGGGTGCAGAGCCTCTGGCAGCTATTCCCCAATTGCCACCTGTCCACAGACAAGCCAGAGTGAAGTGCCTCACCTTCCAGAGAACCTCTGCCCTAGTCGCTGCTCTTTTCCAAGAGCTGCCTCGCTCTGCTTTGTCTTTTATCCCAACCAAGGGTAGAAGAGGAAGGAGAGGCTGCTCCATGGCTCCTGGCCAGCCTTCATCTATTGAATCTGTTTTCCACCAGCCAGTTCAGCTGGCCCCAGAATTGCCTTGAGGTTACCTTGCTATTTTCGGCTGATGCTGTGTTGATGTTTTCTGCCCACAGAGGTGAAAGGGCAGGCTACCCTCCACCCGGAGAAGTATGGGGGACAGAAAAGCAATAAGAAAGCCCTCTCCCAGATTTATATCGACCCATGACCTCTGGCTGTCACCACTCTAGGCTGCAGTGCTCAGCCGACTGGGACCCATCTACCTTTTGTTTCTCAGGGTCAGATTCTGGGTACATCATCCCTCTCTCCCTTATACAATGTCTCTAGGGCCGAGTCTCGGGGAGGGAATCTGCAGTCCACTCCATCCAGCACCAAGATAAAAATCTGAAGCCCCATCTACTTTCCGTCTTCTAAAAATTCTCCAATATTTCTGGTTTGCTAATGGTTCTTCATTTTGTTTTCTAGCCCTGTTATGTTTTGATTGTTTTTAAAACTATTTGTTTCTTTTCTGCCATTTTCAAATGTGAGAGCATGTTCTGAGACCCTCCCTTTTCTTCTTAAGAAGAATCCCCTTGGCCAGGTGTGGTTGCTCACGCCTGTAATCCCAGCACTTTGGGAGGCCAAGATGGGTGGATCACCTGAGGTCAGGAGTTTGAGACCAGCCTGGCCAACATGGTGAAACCCCGTCTCTACTAAAAATACAAAAAATTAGCTGGGCGTGGTGGCAGGCAACTGTAATCCCAGCTACTCGGGAGGCTGAGGCAGGAGAATCTCTTGAACCTGGGAGGCGGAGGTCGCAGTGAGCCGAGATCACGCCATTGCACTCCAGCCTGGGCAACAAGAGAAAAACTCTGTCTCAAAAAAAAAAAAAAAAAAAAAAAAAAAAAAAGAAGACAAAGAAGAAGAAAGAATCTCCTACTTAGTAGAGGCAGCGATTCTTGTGCAACTTTGTAACTTTCATTCATCCCATTCACTCTTTCCTGTTTTCTTGTCTGTAAAATGGGAATAGAGGAGTAGGTGATGTTTGAGGGCCTTTCACCCTCCCCGTGCTGTGGCTCCAAGGATCAGGCCCAACTGTTGTTTGACTCATTTTCTGCTGTACATTCTGCATTAGTTCAGAAACGTGAGTGGTGGCACCGCTTTCTTTCTAATTTCATTCTGGTCATTGGTATTCAGACAGCAAAATGTAGAGCTGAAAAATGAAGATTGTTTCTTCTTAGAAAAACAAAAAGCACAAACCATCTACAGAAACCTGTTCCTATAATGGGCAGCTGAGGCAGGTGGACAGAGGATTGTCCTGAGAAATGTGAATGAACTTGCCTCCACGGAATGGGGTATCTAGAGTGGGGGATGGTGCGAGGGTTTTTTATTCCTTCCCAAAGCAAAAGCAGACTTCTAATCATTTTTATCTTGCACTCTGGCCTCTTTCAAATCCCATGAAGCCCCCCAAAGTTGCCAATGACTAATGTGAGACTATAACTCTCTAGGAAATAGGGATATCTCTGCCTCTGATGCCAGAAAACAAGGCAATAGACAGAATGACCTCCAAGAACCTTGCCTATCAAATACAGCATCCAGTCATGTCTCTTTGTAGAGGCAGAAACCATTCATGCTTCTGGGAAGAGCTAAAAACCATTTTGAGAAAGGTTGGAGGAGTTGAAAGGAACACTGGGATGCTGGCTTCCTCTTCACCTTCCCCCATGATTGTAAGTTTCTTGAGGTCTCCTCAGAAGCTGAGCAGATGCCAGCTTCATGCTTCCTATACAGCCTGCTGAACCGTGAACCAATTAAACCTCTTTTCTTGATAAATTACCCAGTCTCAGGTATTTCTTTATAGCAATTTGAGAACAGCCCAATATGCCATCCATGATTTTAGGTACTATAAAGCCATAGACTATTGGGCAAGGACTTCAGCTCGACCCTCATATACAGACAGGGAAATAGCCTGAAAGAGCTCAGAGACTTCCCTGATATCACCATAGTGAGTCAGTAGCTGAACTAGGAGTAGAACCCAAGGCCTCTTACTGCTGTGTAGGAGTCTGATACCTGTACCTGGATGCCTCAAGTAAGTTCCTGAAGCTTCTAAGCCCCCCACTGCTTTTGAAGGAAACGCTAGGTCAGGCATAGAATAAGGGCTAATTAAATGTTCAGTACTGTGGCAGATGCTGTGGATCCCCATTGTGGTTGAAGGACCTAGCCCTCCAGGTGCTAGGAAGACTGCAGGAAGATGGCTCACGGCTGTAAATCCTCTTTGGGAATTGCATCTGCTGAAGAAAGCAACCTGGATCAAAATAACTTCCCCCTTTCCAGAAGATCCACATCCAATGACTGATCTGTGCTTGAGTATTAAAGGCCAGCTCTGTCCCTGACACAGGACAACTCGAAAGAGGTTGTTCCAGCTTCAGAGTGCCCCATGCGGTTGGCCAAGGTCTTTGCTGAGTCTGTACTGTGGCCTAACTTCTCCCCTGCCCAATTCTATTTTTCTCCCTTTTCTTCCCCAGGTGTTGAGCCACAGAGCACTCCCTATTCTAATCTCAGAGTCTGCTTCCTGAAGAACCCATCCTGCCACACTTGGATTGAATTACAGTCATGAGGAAGCCTGAACTTGGGAAGGAGCCAGGGTCTGGTGGCTTCAGTCGTGGTGGGGGAGCAGCTGAAGAGAGATGGGTCATGAGGTGGGGCATAGACCCTGGACCTGGAGGCCTGGATTCCTGCCTTTCCATAGCAGCTCACCTGCCCAATTATGATTTTGCCTGCAACCCTCCAAGCAGAGCCGGGAGAGGCTGTGTGATTATTGCTGTTCCAATCACTGCTTAAAATCAATGCTATGTGTCCCAGAAGATCAATCTCCCCCATTTCTTAGAGCCATTCCCCTAAATCTTCACCCCTCTTCTCGGGCTCTGCTCACTCTCATCTCCCTCACTCTCAGCAGATGATCTTGCCTCGTACTGTCCTTTACAGAAAAAACGAAAATGAAGCCATTGGGAAGCTTTCATCAGTTTCAAGTCTCATATCCTTGTTACCCTATCCTCACCTCCTCCCATCCAGCCCAAGGAAGGGTGGTCTCCCCAGGCTCTGGGCCCTGCCCCTTTCTGCTTCCTTAGAGATCTCTGCATGTCAATTATCATACCCCTTCTCCCTTATGGGAATTACCTGTTTCCTCTCTCCTGGTACCTTCCCATGGGTACCTAAATATGTTTAGGTCTCTCATATCTGGAAAAAAGCACCAACCACAGATAGAAGAAAATATTTGCAAATTATATGTTTAACAAAGGACTTGTATCCAAAAATATACAAAGAAGTCTTAAAACTCAACAAGAAAACAAACAACCTTATTAAAAAATGGGCCAAAGACCTTAACAAATACCTCACCAAGGAAGACATTTAGGTGGCAAGTAAGCGTATGAAAATATGTTCCACATCAAGTGTCACTGGAGAATACAAATTAAAACAATAAGACATGACTACACACCTATTGAAATGGCCAAAATCCAGAACACTAACAACACTAAAAGCTGGTAAGGATGCAGAGGCACAGGAACTCTCATTCATTGATGGTGGGAATGCAAAATGGTACAGCCTCTTTAAAAGACTGTTTTTGGCAGTTTCTTACAAAACTAAACATACCTTTACCATAGAATCCAACTTCCTTTGTTAAATACCTAGGAGCAATCACGCTTCTTGGTATTTAACAAAGGAAGTTGAAAAGTTACACCCCAACAAAAAACTCTGCACGTGAATATTTATAGCAACTTCATTCACAATTGCCAAGGACATCCTCTTGTCCTTCAGTAGGTGAACAGATAAATAAACTGTGGTACATCCAGACCACAGAGTATTATTCAGTGCTAAAAAGGAATGAGCTAGCAAACCATGGAAGGACTTGAGGAGACTTTAAATGCCTATCACTAAGTGAAAGAAGTTAATCAGAAAAGCCTAGATACTGTATGATTCTAGCTATGTGACATTCTGGAAAAGGCGAAACTATGAAAACAGTAAAAAGGTCAGTGGTTTTCAGGAGTTGAGGGGAAGAGATGAATGAATAAGTAGAACACCGGATGTTTAGGGCAGTGAAACTACCCTATATGATACTGTAATGGTGGAAACATGTCATTATGTATTTGTCAAAACCCATAATTTGTATAACACCGAGAATGAACCTTCATGTAAACTACAGACTTGGGGTGATGATGATGTGTCAAGGTAGGTTCATTGATGGTAACAAATGTACCCCATAAATTGATTATGGGGGAGGCTGTACCTGTGTGGGACCAGGGGGTATATGGGAAATCTCTGTATCTTCTGCTCAATTTTGCTGTGAACTAAAACTGCTCTAAAAAATAAAATCTATTTTTTAAAACAACACCACAACATTTTCTATCCATGTACTTGTCAACTACTGGTCTTTTCATTTAGCCACACTCATGCCATAGTTATTAAGCAATATTCTAGGTGCAGAAATACAGCAGTGGACAACAAAGTCATGATTCAAATTCTATGGAGGGAGATAGACAATAAACGCATAACCAAGTAATATATAATGTTATCAGAGGGTAAATAAGTGCTAAGGAAAAAAAATCAAGCAGAGTAAAGAAGTTGGGGATGACCAAGGCTGGGGATAGTGGGCACCACTTTATTTAGGGTGGTCAGGGAAGGCCTTCCTGGAAAGGTAACACTTGAACAGAGACCTGGAGAAAGTAGGGAATGAACTCTGTGGACATCTGGGGAAAGAGTGTCCCAGTGAGAGGGAAGGGCAAGAGCAAAGGCCCAAAGGCAAGCATGACTGGTGTATTTAAGGAGCAGTAAAGGAAGCGAATGCAGAGTAGAGGAAGCAAGTGGGGGAGAGATGAGATCAGAAGGAAAGCACAGAGCCAGATCATGTAGGATCATATAGAACAATTGAAGGACTTAATTTTTACCTTAGAGAATTCTGAGCAGAGGAATGACTTGATTTGCTTGCATTTAAAGAGGTCACTGTAGCTGCTGTGTAGAAAGTAAACTATAGAGAGAAGTGGAAGGAAAGAGACTAATCAGAAAGCCACTGCAATACAGGTAAATGAGGATGGCTTGGATTAGGGTGGTAGCAGTGGAGACCAGAAAGGTGGTTCTGGTTCTGGATATATTTCGAAGGTAGGAGCCAGTAGGATTGTTGGTGTGGGTTTTGCAAGAAACAGAAAAATCAGCTGGGTGTGGTGGCTCACGCCTGTAATGCCAGCACTTTGGGAGGCCAAGGCGGGTGGATCACCTGAGGTCAGGAGTTCGAGACCAGCCTGGCCAACCTGGTGAAACCCCATCTCTACTAAAATACAAAAAATCAGCTGGGCCTGGTGGCAGGCGCCTGTAGCCCCAGGTATTCAGGAGGCTGAGGCATGAGAATCCCTTGAGCCCTGGAGGCGGAGGTTGCAGTGAGCCGAGATTGCTCCACTGCACTCCAGTTTGGGCTACAGAGTGAGACCCCATCTCAAAAAAAAAAAAAAAAAAAAAAAAAAGGAAAAGAAAAAAAGAAACAGAAAAATCAAGGATGACTGCAAGGTTTTTGGCCTGAGCCAAAAGAAGAATGAAGTTGCCATCGCCTGAGATGGGGAAGACTGCAGGATAAATGGTTTGTTGTTTGTTTTAGTGGCAGTGGGTAGATAGGAGGATGAAAATCATGAGTTTGATTCAAGACAAGTTAGTGAAGATGTTGAGTAGGCAGTCGGGTATACAGAATTAAAAGGTACAGTCCAAGCTGGAAACTTGAATTCGAGCGTTCTCAGCACATAGATAGTATTAAAGCCGTCAGACTGGATGAGATGACCGAGAGAATGGGTCTAGACCCAGAAGAAAAGAGTGTGAGTACTAAGTCCTGGAGTTCCTGTACATTAAGGGGTTGGGGAGAGGAGAAGGATCCAGCGTAGGAGACTAGAAGGAACAACCAGCAAGGTGAGAAGAAAAGCAAGAACTTTCTGTTCTAGAGGCAGAAAGTGTTTCAAGAAAAGTAGTGAATGATTTGGAGACAGTGAAAAGATTGATGATGCAGGAGAGGAGAATTGCTGGCGTGATGTCCTTGAGTAGGCAAGTTGCGCAAAAGGAGGGCTGACCTGAATGGCAGCACAAGGAGGGAAGGCAGAGGGTGTGGCCCAGGTGCTGTTTTCTCTGCTCCCAGATCTGCTCTTCTCGAGGTGGCCTTCCCCTTCTGCCCCCTGCACTTGACCCATTTCCTGGTGCCAGACTCTGCAAGCAGCACTACCAGGGTAATTAGATCGATGTCTTCCCAAGCATGTGTTGTCTTAGAGAAGGTCAGACCTGGGCAGGTCCCTGATGCCTTTCACGTATTGAGTTCTTCCCATCCTTCAAAGTCAGCTATAACCCAGCTCCTCTGCGAACCCTTCCCTGACCTCCACAGCCTCAGTCCACACAGCTTTCCCCTCTCCTTCCCTCCCATTTCCTCCTTCAAGCTGGGCATTGAGGAGCATCCTTGGAGACCTAGGACAGGTGAGGACAGGAGCCCATTTCAGCTGCATTTCCACTTATCACCAGGAGGGGGCTCAGAGTAGCAAGTGCCTATGTCAACCATGATGGAAAGAACTTGGAAAAGGAGTAGGGAAGTTGGAGACTGTTAGTTCCTTTCTGGCTCTGCAGGCCGCTTGTCCGTGGCGCTAGCCTGCTTCATTAGTCCTGTCTGCTGCAGGGCCGAGGAGGAAATTCTGATGCTCTCAGTGAGAAATGGTGGCTCAGGGCTGCAGAGGAGTTTTAGGAGGACTCTGAGAGGAAAAGGCCCAGAACGGTTAAGCTACCTCCTCCAGCCACATGGTTAGTTTGTGGCAGGGATGAGAGGTGAGTCCTGGTGTCCTGGTTTTCAGCCTGCTGTACTGTCAATGCCCCTCCCGCCAGCCAGGGTCAAGCATTCACTCCAGAGTTCAAGCCCTCATTCAGCTATAGCATCCCAGGTGGGAGTGAGGGAGCATGAGTGAGGAGCCTGGAGGAGAATGAGCCAGAGTTCCTGCCCTAAGGGAGCCCTCAAAGTGCCTGGGGAGATATGACACGTGGCTTGGGCCAAGTGGAGAACACTGTGGGCAGCACACATCAGAACAGACCAAGGCTGAAGCTGGCACCTGCTCCTTGGAGGAGGCTTAGGGAAGTAAGTGGATTGGTCCAGTTTGAGAGGACAACCTCTGATAGACTCCCTCCTCCTAAGCTGGGAGGAACTGGACTACGTGAATATTTATGGAGGGGTGGAGGGTGATGGAGACGGGCCACATTTTGACAGCAATGCTGACCCTAAAGAATAATGAAGGGCTGGTCAAGGAACTACTAGGGTAAGGGGAGAAACTCCAGCTGGAGTCACTCCTCAGAAGCCACACATCTGGCTGCACATCTCCCTGAGTGGACGACATCCGTGCTGCTGCTCAAGTTCCTGTTTGGAAACCCAGAGCCCATCCCTGTTTGCCTGTGAAGGTGCCAGGTTCCTGCAGAAAGTCTGCTTATAAAGGATTTCTTTTGAAGTTATGTTTGTGATGGTCTCATCATGAAAACTGAGGAAGGAAGAGGAGCCACATATGTCATTTTGCTGAAAGTCCTGTTTTAAGAAAACAAATGCAAGGTTGTATTCATGAGCAACTGCTAACCACAATAATGGAAGAAGCAGTTAAGCTAATAAGATATAATACCCCATACTTCATGTAGTAACCTTGGGAGAGGTAGGCCAGTGGGCAGGAAGCCCCATGTCTGGTGGCAGAAGCAGGGTGGGAAGGAAACTGCAAGAGAACTGAGCCTTGGTCACTGACTGAGGATGTTGCCATTCACACATCCTGCTTCGTGGCCTGGATTGTCTCGAACTGGGTTCTTCCCTAGCACCAGTAACCCAAGTGGAGACCTAGCAGCAGCCAAGACATGGTCCCAAGAAGGGTCACTTTCACTGCAAAATGCCTATCTCCAGGAGAGAGGGGGAGTGGACTGAGAGAAGCCAGGGAGAGAGAACGGGCAGGGATTTGCAGTCAGTTGTCCTGCCTCAGGGATTAGGGTTGACATGAAGAACTGCAGGTTAAGAGTGCTCCATTAAGGAAGACTGGATAAACTGTTCTCACCACTGGGGCAGTTAAACCTTCCCTTGAGTCCCTTTGGTAAGGTGCCCTGAAGATGCCTAGGCATAATGTCACAAACCCAGCTGAAAACAAATACCACAAAGAGACCCTGTGACTCTGAAAACAGCAATATTTGCACTTAAGATTCAGCACCTAGCTTACTCCTGTAGTCCTAGCTACTAGGGAGGCTGAGGAAGGAGGATTTCTTGTGCCCAGGGGTGAATTCAAGGCTGCAGTGAGCTACAATTGCACTACGGCACTCTAGCCTGAGTGACAGAACAAGATCCCGTCTCTTAAAAAATAAAAATAAAATAAAAAAGGATTAAACTCCTGGATTGAAATTCAGATTTCTGGATTCCATATGGTTTATCCACTATCTTCCTTAAGAGGGCCATCACCACTGGCTTGTGAGGCAGGGCCCCTTGTTCTCCAAGCCAGGGGCACTCGATCTTATTCATCTAGCAGGAACCCTTAGTTGTTCTGGTCAGTGCCTGCTTCTCTGAGCCTGTCTTGGGGCAAGCCTAGGAGCAGGGCCAGGACGAGCATGAGGTACCTGCACCTATGATGCAAAACTGAAGGAGGTGCTCACTTTCAGGTCAGCGCAAGGGTGGAGCCTGTTCAATTATTTGCATGTGAGAGCTATTAGAAAAAAACAACTCCCAATGAGATAGAAGAGTTCCCCTGGTAGCATGGTGCTGTTTTTAGTTTGTTCTGTTGTTTTGTTTTTTAAACTCTGTACAACCCTCCTATTTGGAGGACCTCCCACCTTCCTTCCGACTCACCAGCAGCAGGACACAAACTCTGAAATGGCTTCCTGGTATTGGGAGTGTTGTCAGCCAAGATTATAGTAAAGAAATTGGAAAGGGAAAGGGGATTGAATGGTTCAGTTTCACCGGGGATGGGGAGGAAGACAGATAATGGAAAGGGTGAACAGGGAAGAAGAACAGAGGCTGATGAGTCAGATAGAAGCAGCTAGTTAGAAAAGACTGCTTAGAAGCTCTTTCGTTATGTTGTTGTGTGTGTATTAGGGCCTTAGGGTTGTGGAGTGTTCCCAGGCGATCCTCCCTGGAGGACCCGTTCCTCTTTCATTAGGCTGCTCCTGTTATTTTGCTTGCCAGATGCTTCCAGCTGGCAGTAGTTGGTTCTAGACATTTGAAGCCTATTCCAAGACTCAATTCTCAGGACTAAGAAACTAGGAAGCCGGAACCTGCAGTGGTTGCTATGCACCATATTCAGTTTTACACCGGATTCAGCCATTTGAGAGAAATGTGGTTGCCTTAAGTCTAGGCTGGATGGAATGGTTCCTGATGGCACTCTATGAGTCCTAAGTGAGTGGGCAGAGTGGAGTGCAGGTGGGTGGCTTTTGCCAAGACATCAAGGATTTGAGGCCTAAAAATGCAAACAGCTTGGGAAGTAATATGCACCAACCAGCCTGAGGGAAGGGAGGCCAGTGCCAAGATGTTGGCTTAGTGTCGCATGGATCCTCGATAAAATCCCCAATCACCACTTGGGCCTGCCCTGACACTGCCAAGAATTGATTTTTGTTTCTTATGGAAGCAGTCAAAATGAATACATTTTCAGTATCATTCTTAGGAGAGGCATCTCAATGTTTCTGAGCCGCTTTCTATGAGATGGACTGCTTAGCTGCTCTAAAGACAGAAATATCTCCATAGCTTACACTGTACAGTTTGCTTTATCTAAGTGTATTTAAATAGATGAGAGAGACACTTTCCCTTTTGCATGTCAAAGGAGGCAAAAGGAAGTTTTCTCCTAATTTCAGTCATAATTTCTGCCCTGAGGAAAGTTATAATGTTCTACTGTATGGATGCACCACATTTTGCCTATCCATTCATCTGGAGATGTAGACACTTGCGTTGCTTCCACATTTTGCCTATTGTGAGTAATGCCACTAAGAATATGAGTGTACAAATATCTCTCTGAGACCCTGCTTTCAATTCTTTGGAGGTATGCCCATAAGTGGAATTGCTGAATCATATAGTAGTTCTATTTTTATTTTTATTTTTTGAGACAGGGTCTCACTTTGTCACCCATGCTGAAGTGCAGTGGCATGATCTCAGTTCACTGCAACCTCCGCCTCCTGGGTTCAAGTGATTCTTCTACCTCAGCCTCCCAAGTAGCTGGGACTACAGGTGAGCGCCACCATGCCTGGCTAATTTTTGTATTATTATTATTTTTTTAGTAGAGATGGGGTTTCACCATATTGGCCAGGCTGGTCTTGAACTCCTGACTTCAGGTGATCCTCCCGCCTTGGCCTCCCAGAGTGTTGGGATTACAGGTGTGAGCCACCTCGCCTGGCCTATTTTTAATTTTTTGAGGAACTACCAGACTGGTTTCCATAGCTCAAGGCTGCTCCTTTAACAAGCTTTCCCCAAAGCCTCAATCAGTGAGTTTCATTTCCATCTCATTTGCCACACTGGGTCACGTGACTGCCTCTAGCTGCAAGGGGGTCTGAGAACCCATGTATTTTCAACTAGGCATAGAACTTCTTAGAACAAATGCTACACTCTGTTGGTAAGGAAGAAGAAGAGAATTAATTTTAGTGGACAACTAGCAGCCTAAGGGCAAATGAGAACACTGGAGGGCTTCAGGTAGGCAAGAGACATTGTGGGAGGATTTGCGCTTTAGAAGGCTCTCTCTGGCAGCTATGGACTGAGGAGTCACAGTCAGCAGAATTAGTTAAGAGGCTTCAACAACAATCCAGTGAAGAGTGATGAGGGCTCAGATGAGGATGGTGTGGCAGTAGGGTATTCAGGAAAGGGAGGGATTCCTAACATATTCTAGGGCACCCCTTCAAGCCTGCCTGGATATTGGCAGTGGGAAGTGGGGGGAAGTGGGAGGGAACGAGGGATGAGTCCAGCTTTTGAGCATAGTCCTTCCTGTATATCTAGAAGGGGAAACAGGTTTTGGGGACATGTGATAATTCAATTTTGCACATGTCGAATTTGAGGAACCTGCAGGATGGTAGGTAGATAAAAAGTGGGATAAGGCTTGTCCCAATCTGGGTCTTTTGGGATTGGTTTGTGACCTCCTTGGGGAACTTGAAGCAAAACTGGAGATAGCACATTCTGAGTCATCTACTACTGTGCTGACCCAGGAAGCAGGTTGTGGGGAGGTGGGGGGTGGGAGGGATAGAGGTGAGAGGGGTAAGGCTGCTGTTCAGAAAGAATGCATGAAGACAACCTTCCATCCTGAGTTTTTCTGGTTCTGACGGGAATCTCTGTGTAGCACCTCCATTCCTGAGTTCCCAGGGACAATCAGGCAAACATTCTTTGAACCAAGGAGACCCCTGCATGATGGGATGGTCATTCTAGCTATCTGTGTCCAGATCCAAGTGTCTGAGTCTCAGATGAGCTGGTCCTACACACGTGCTATCTGTGCCCTGCCCAAGCTGTTTCCCCCTCCTAGGGTATCAGAGCCCTCTCAATCTGCTGCTTCCAGGAATGAGAGCCAATACACATTTCCTTCCCTCCTGACCTCTGCTCTTGAATGATTATTTTAAAATCTCCCCCCATAGACACACTATAAACTGCTCTGTGATGTTCCTTCACTGTCCACCATGGCTGAGTCATGCCAGATTATAAATCCCCTAGGACAGGACCAGCGTCACCACCGCAAGGCACAAGGCACAGGACTGACTCTTTGTGAAGGGAAGGAAAGTAAGTTTCTCTAGATCTGTTCAATGCCACCTCCAGGGTCCTGCAGCAGGGCTCCTAGCTCCCTCAGCCCAAGGACACCTCTCCATGTGATGCTACTTCCCCAGGTTGCTGGGCCAACTGGAGGCTACTCATCCTGAGACCTGTAAGGCCAGACCCAGGCTGGACGAGGCTGGACAGGGCCTGACAGGGCAGTGGGGAGCAGCGTGGAATGGTCCAGAGTTCCTGGAGGTGGTCAGGGACAAGACAGCTGGGCCTCTCTGCTGTCATCCCTAGGAGCAGTCGGCAATTACACAGACACAGCTGCTGTGTGATTCAAAGACACATATGCACGTAGACTCAAATACAGAGTTGCTTGAATGTGTTCACAAATATACACACCCGGCCGGGCGCGGTGGCTCACGTTTGTAATCCCAGCCCTTTGGGAGGCCAAGGCGGGTGGATCACAAGGTCAAGAGATCGAGACCATCCTGGCCAAAATAGTGGTGCGCACCTGTAATCCCAGCTACTCCGGAGGCTGAGGCAGGAGAATCGCTTGAACTCAGGAGGCGGAGGTTGCAGTGAGCCGAGATTGAGCCACTGCACTCCAGAGCCAGACTCTGTCTCAAAAAAAAAAAAAGACAAAAAACCCCCACAAATATACACACCCATGCACCACCACCCCTACCCATACACCACACGCACACTTAAATTCAGAGGGCAAATCCTGGTTCCTCCCTTCATAGCTATGTGTCCCCAAGTTACTTAATCTCTTTGTATCTTAATTTCCTTATTTCCGATCTGTAAAAATGAGAATAATGGTATTCACCTCAATGAGTTGTTGTGAAGATTAAATGAGATAAAATGGTAAAGAGCTTACAACAGTGGCAACACATGCAGAGAGACGCACATGTTTTCATACTCATTTCCCAAGCCCTGCCCAGTACTGCCACTGGCACTGGTGGTGAGCCTGGCAGCAGTACAAGGTTGGAGTCCCTTCATCCCTTTGAGCCTTGGTTTTCTCATCTGTGAAATGGGAATAATAATATCTAGCCGGCGGGGCTGTTTGGAGGAACTAAAGAGGCCCAGCATGGAAAGCTCCTAACCTAACTCTGGCCCACAAAAGTCTCCCTACGTTTTAGCTGTCACTGTCCCTGTGAGAAAGAACAGATCCAAGAACAGGTGCAGGGATGGGCTGCACCACAGCAAAATCTGGACAGGCCCGACCCCCATCTCCTCCCAGGCTGGAGCCGGGCCCTGTAAGGACAGAGCCCAAGGCCACTAGGTGTCAGGCCTGTTGGAGCCAAGTCCGGCCAGCAGTCTGGGGTGGGGCTGGGGGCAGGGCTGGTCGGATGGCCGTGGGTGGAAGGAAAAGAGGAAAACCAGCTCAGTGGAAATTGTCCTGCGGTTGGCTCAGGCGCCCACGACACTGTATTTATAGAGAGCTCCTTGCAGCTCTTAATTCCTCGCAGTCGAGTTAACCCTTTCTGGGCTGTGGTGCCAGCATGGTGTGGAGGAAGAACCCAGGACTGGGGTTGGACAGCAGGATTCCAGCCCTGTTCTGCCGCCAGTCGATGACCAGTCAGTCACCTGTCCCCTCTCGCAGAAAGGAAGATTCGGCTCTTGGAAGTGTGGGAACGGGGTGGGGGATGGGCAGCGCCCTGCTCCCGGAGCCGAGGGTTTTCCCCGCCAGGGTCAGGCCTGGGGGCGGGGCGGGGGCGGGGGCCAGGCCGTGTGCTCTGCCCAGCGGGCTGGCTCAGGCCTCGGTCAGCAGCCGCCACCGCGGGGCCAATCCGGCCTCAGGGACGCACCGGAGCCGCCTTTCCGGGCCTCAGGCGGATTCTCCGGCGCGGCCCGCCCCGCCCCTCGGACTCTCCGGGCCGCCCCCGGCCCCCATTCGGGCCGGGCCTCGCTGCGGCGGCGACTGAGCCAGGCTGGGCCGCGTCCCTGAGTCCCAGAGTCGGCGCGGCGCGGTGAGTGCTGGCGTGGCGCGGGCGGCGCGGGGTGGGGCGGCCTTTGTCTGCTGCGGGCCGGGCCTGGATCCCGCGGAGGTCCGCACGTTCCCGCGCAGGGCTGCAGGAGCTGAGCAGGGGCGCCTTCCCTCCGGGCTCCTGCTCCCCTGCCCTCCCCCAGGTCCGGGCGGCCCCCCTCGCACAGGAGTCCCGGGAACCGCGGGCGCCCCTCCTGCCCTGGGCTGTGGGGCCCGCGGAGAGCTGGGGGCTCCCGGATCCTACCCCGCCCCCCTTTCCTCGGGTTGAGAGGGGCCCGGGCGCCGTCGGACCTGCAGACCCCGGAAGCTGCGGACCGGGCCGGGTGGGTGAATGCGCTTTTGCAGGCCCCGGGTCTGGAGCGGGCATGGGGGCAGATCTGTCCCGTGTTGAAGCTTAACGAAGCCACCGGCCGACGCTGGGAGGTTAGCGGGGTCTCGGGTCCTGCAGAGGAAAACGCCCAGCTCCGGGAGGGGAGCGGCGGGGAGGGAGGGCGAGTGGTTAGGCGTGTCCACTCTGCGGGGCCCAGCAGGGCGAAGGTGTGGGCGACTGGTGCACTTCCACAGGCAGCCGTGGGCAGCATGAGGGGTCAGATTCCGGGAAGGACAGGTAGAGACGGCTGGCAGGGGCCACGGGGTGAATAGGTGTTGGGGGTGGGGAGGGAATTGGGATGGGCAGTTTGGGCTTGGGAAGCCTCAGGGAGGTGGGGGGTGAGGTGGGAGGGAGAGGAGATGCGGGCGACGGTGGAGGGAGGTGGGGACCCCGAGTAGGGGCACACTAGAAGGGAGGGGATTGAATTCCAGCGCCCAGGGCCCTCCCTGCGACCGTTTAGCTAGCGAATTGGCAGGTTTGGCAGCCTAAGGCAGGGATTTATTTCTAAGCCAAACCTGCTCTAATGAGAAAAGCGTGATAGATGACTCAGATATGGGATCTATCACTGAGGGAAAACATTAAGCAAATAGTAAAGCAAAAAAGATTTGTGTGTGTGTGTGTGTGTGTGTGTGTGTGGCGGGTGGGGGGTGTTAGTTGTCTTAATTTAGAAAAACGATTTACCTTCAAATTGGATGTGGATAATTGTAAATGAGTTTGATCTCTTCATTAAAGCCCGGGGTCCTTTTCTTATAAGCATGTCTTCAGCAGTTAGTTTCTATATTAGAAAGTAATGAAGCTGCTTTGTCTTTAAGAGAGTTCTTTATTTAGTGCGGCCTCCTCTAGTTCCCTCTGGCCTCCCAGAAGTCCCTAGGAAATCTGATGCTGTGCAGCCTTCCTTGTAGTGTGGGGGACTGCAAATAGGTGGGACAGTTTGAGGCTGAGGGGAACTGAAGTCTAAACTTGAAGTCTAAACCTGTCCGATGGGTTGAGCTGATCTGAGTGCAGGGCAGGATGGAGGGCTATGGGGCTGTAGGGTATGAAGTGGCTCATTTCAAGGGAGTATTTTGGGTGAGTACATTTTCCTGATATCTGGAGTTCTTGAGATTAAGCACTAACACTTAGGGTAACTGTTGACCGTGGAAATTTACATACGTCACCGTCAGCTTACTGGAGTATCCTGATGTGAATGAAATTTTCCTTCATGACTTTGGGTCAGCCCTGTGGACCTCAGTTTTTGTTCTGAGGGGTTGTATGGCAAGGGGACGCTGGCGGGAGAGAGCTTCGTTCCTGCATTAAGTGGCCTCAGTGATGCAGTCAGGGTCCCATGACTGACCTTTGGAGTTCTTCCATGTCCTTATGGCATTACTGGTGGTTTCTCCTGCCTGCAGTAAGCTTTCCAGCTTACTCTAGACTCCTGTGCTGTGAGACATGAGCTTGTCAGAGGTAAGGAGCCTGTGTTAATGCAAGTCTCAGGTGAGAAGGGGTGTTGGAATCTGAGGACCCTGTTTTCCTTCCTGTCCCCTCTTCAGCTCTGTCCAGGCACCACCCGATGGAGGGTTGGCTGAATGTCTCATGTTCATATACCTGACAGCTGGCTTCGGTGCTTTTAATATTTATGGAAAGGACAGTTATAGAAGTGTGGTCCCTTCAAAGTAGTCCTCTGGGGTGTCTGTGTCCTTATTAGGTTGACTTCTGAAACTTCCTGTGAGAATTCCATCATTAAACTTTGGCTTTCTCTGGAGGGGTAAATCTTTGTTCTTTGGAGTAGGATTTGAGTTTGACAAGGAGCTGGACAATGCTGTTTGGAGTCAGAGATGCAGTGTGATAAGAGAGCCGTGAGTTGGAATTCCACAGCACCTAAAGAGACTCCTAGAAAATGTTGTAGAACAAGTGGCTGGATGGTACTTGGTTGCACATACGGGGTTTGGGGTCTGTGCAGAAAAATGACCAAATCCAAGCAGCGTCTGAGATTATGACCACATGGGGGCTGTTAAGCTGTGGATCTGAGTCATAGGGTCAGGGAAAGAGGAAAAATGGCAAGGAGGATGACGTTACTGCCCATGAGCTTATCCTCTGAGTGGGTGGCGACTTCTCATTGTCCTTTTCCCACATCCCCAGGGCAGGAGTGTTAGGGAAGTCCACCAGCAAAAGGGGGAGGGCACACCCAGGACCTAGGGGAGGGGGAGAGGGGTGAGGACTGGTCCACATGATTTTTGAGAAATTGCCTTTGGTCTTGTTGGCTCAGAATGGACCCCACACCTGGAAGGGGGCCACGTGTACAGTTATGCAACCCTTGCCTGCCACCCCCAGTTCTACCGCCCTTGCAGTGTGCCAGATAGGAGCATTGGGTTTTCAGGTTTGGGAGTGGGTAGGGTTGTGCTGGAGGCTAAATAGACATTATCTCATGTAATCCTCATAGTAATCCTATGAGGTAGGGTATCATTAACACCATTGTACAGTTGGGGAAACTGAGGCCCAGAAAGGGTAAGTCACATGCCCAAAGACACACAGCCGGCAAATGGTGGAGCTGGGCTGTTGTCTGCTTCCAGAACTGGCTTTTTCTGCTGCTCTGGAGGTAGGCACAGGTTTTACCCCTCTTTCTGGAGCCCGGTAAGATGTGCCAAGGGTCTCCTTAGTAAGTCAGGGAAGACTCATCTGGGGAACCAGAGAAGGGGCAGGCCTGACCTGGGTGACCCAGTGACTAGTGGCCTTCACAGCATAGTCAGGGCCTTTGCTGAGAGTTCTTCTCTTCCAGAGCCCTGGACTTTATCATGCTGGGGCTTCCAGGAGTTCCCCCTCCACCCTCCAGTTCTGACCAGTGCTCCCAGCCAGCTGCCCCCTTTCTCCCTTTCTCTTTGTGGTCCAGATAATGAATGCCTGCTCCACACACCTTATGCCATTGGGAATCTGACCTTCTCTAGGCATAGGGAGCTTAATCTGCGGGAAGTGGAGTGAGAAGCATTTCTTGCTGGGAGCCTTGGAGCAGGGAGAGATACTGTCTCTGGGAGGCAGGGGTCCCAAGTTACCCTAGAGGCAATGCAGGCTCCTAGGAACTGGGGCTGCCTTGTGGGAGACATTGGAATGTGTCCCTGTGGGAATGCTCTGTGCTAGGGGCTATGGCAGCAGGAGGGTAGGAGCTCATGGTACTTGGAACTGTGACCAAGCATCTGCGAAGAGGAAGGGGCCCAGGAACACTAGAATGAGTCAGAGCCAGAGATGGAGTCGAGCTGTGCATTTGCTACTTTGGAGCTGGGGCACTGATAGGGCTCTAGGTGAAAAGTAGGGACACAGAAGGAGTAATGGTCCCAGAGGCCCAGATGTGTGGCCTGACAGAGGAGGTCTTGGCCAGGGAGAGTGGGGTAGGGGCAAAGTGTTCGCTCAGTGCAGAGGCCCCATCTAGAAGACCTTGTCCCCATGCTTGCGGCAATAGTAACAGCAATAATAATAATTATTACTGCAGTTTTGGTACTGGGCACTTTCCTAAGTCCTCTCTCTCTATTGTCTTATTTTATTCTCACAGCAGCCCTGTGGGGTAGGGATTGTTACCCCCATTTTAGAGATTTGGAATTGGGTCTCAAATAGGTTAAGTCATTTAAACTTGGTCATGTGTTCAGCAAGGCATCGGTGTCAGGATTGAAACCCAAGGCTGCTGGCTTCTGAGCTCATGCTGTACCCTGGGCAGGCAAGGCAGCCTGGTGATTCCATTCAATAAGTGAGGAAGAGAGATAGGAGCATCAGCTGGCTCTTAGTCACCTCTGCTGGCGGCTGATAATTGAGTGTGGGCCCTTGGCCAGCCGGCCGCCACTCTGGGTCCAGATTTCCATCTGTACAATGGGCCTGGAGCTAGGCGCTGGACCAGGTGTACCGTAAGAGGCCTTCTAGCTCTGAGGACTGGTGGAGATTGCTACACTCCCAGAGGTGTCTGGTGCTTAGATGGAGAGGGGTCGGCAGAGTTGTTCTGCTAAGCTGAGCCTCTTTCAGGGTAGAAACCGAAGGAATTTGGAGGCAAGGAGGCATTTAGGCAGATCACATCTGGAGAAAATGCACCCTTCCTTGAGTGCAGTCTGGAAAGGCTTCTGGAAAGGATAGGATTTCCAGATATGTTTAGGTGGGCACCTAGCAGGACTCAGCAGATATTGAGTGAATGCAGATGTGTGTGCCCTGGGCCTGCCAGTGTCTGACCCGAGATCTGCGCTCTGATGTGGTCTCATGTGCTCTCATCCCTTTCCTTCCTCTCCCTATTCTCCTTGTTGCCATCCCTTCTTTTGGCTGGACCTCCTCTGGGCCCAATGTAGCTTTCACTTTTTTCAGGGCTCTGTGCCTCCTGTGTGTGTGTGTGTGTGTGTGTGTGTGTGTGTGTGTGTGTACACATTTCCACATGCATGTATAGGTCAGTTTTGCAGCCCCTGCACATGCCTCTAGTTCCAGGGAGACCTTAGCCCTGCTTTGCTGGCCAGCCCTGATGACATACTACTGTCCTGACTCACACAGAAATCACTTGGAGAGGAAGAACTGATTCCTGCTCTTGGGTGGGATCACGGGACTGGGGAGTGGTGCCCAGTGGACAGCCTTGAACATAAAAGGCCCAAACTGACTCAGATTATCAGGAAAAAGGAAGGCAAACAGGGAGGCTGTTCCCAGGGAACTCTAGGGACCCTCCCATCTCTTTTCTGAGGCTGCTGCCCATTTATAGAGCACCTAGTATTAACTAGGTCAGTTTTGATAATTTTACTCATTGAGTCCTATAATCATCCTATGAGGGTAAGGTTTATAATCCCCATTTTACAAATGAGCAAACTGAGGCTCAGAGAGGATATTTTCATAAAGTTTCATTACTAGGAAGTGACAGAGTCTGGATTTGAACCTGTCTCTCCAACTCCAAAGTCATCTTCTTAAACACTAGTGCTAACTTCTTCCATGAAGCTTCTTGTGATTACACCAGCCCAACATGCGATATGGTCACAGCATGGGATGGTGGTCAGGACCCTTTGATGGTTGAGGAGATGAAGACCCAGAAAGGCAAGGGGTTTGGCCTAGGGAGCCTGGCAAGTGAGTGACAGAGCCTGGTCTAAAGTCCAGGATATCTCTGTTGTTGCTGTTTTCCTTTTTTCGTTAATTGCAAAAGAATTTACATGTTCATAGTTAAAAACAGAGAAGTGTATCAAGTAGAAAACAGTAGCAAACTCTCACCCTTATTCTGACACTCCAGAGTTGCATTCACTCTCAGGCATCCAGATCCTTTCCCCATATACAAACATCCATCCATCCATATATCTATCCATCTCTCTATCTAAACACACATGCATTCATTCATTCACTCATTGAATCGTGCATTGAGAACCCATTATGTGCCAAGCCATTGCTAGAATTAAGGATGCAATAGTTAAATAAAGCAGATGTGGTTCCTTCTCAGGGAGGTTCTCATATATCATGAAGAAAACAGACTGGGTGCAATGAATGACAGGGTCCTTCTTAGAGTGGCAGATCTCTTACCTGGCTTTTCTGTCAAGGTGACCCTCAGAATATGGAGGTGTTACCTATTATCTTAGTCCATGTTTTACTGCTATAACAGAATGCCACAGCCTGGGTAATATATAAAGAAAAAAAGGTTATTTGGCTTGTAGTTCTGGAGACTGGGAAGTCCAAGGGCATGGTGCTGGCATCTGACGAGGGCCTTCTTGCTGCATTATCCTATTGTGGAAGGGCATGTGAGCATGCAGGACAGACAGTATGGGGGCAGCACTTACTCTTTTATCAGGAACCCACTTTTCCTGTGATAACAGCATTAATCTCTTCACTTCTTACAGGCCCCACCTCTTAATACTGTTACAGTGGCAATTAAATTTCAACATGAGTCTTAAAGCACCCATGTCATCTAGGAAGAAGAAACTGTATTTGCAGCAACACTGTGAGGTAGGAAAGGGAGTCCTATGTTGTAGGAACTGGAAGCAGCCCACTGTGGTGAGGGGCAAGTAGGAAGAGGTGAGGCTGGGCAGGTGGGCAGGGCCAGGGCAGATGGGGCTCTGTAGGCTATGGAGGAGCTGCGATCTTATCACAAGGAAAGTGAACAGCCCTATGATTAACTATTGAAGGCAGTGATATAATTTATGCTTTTATATTAATAGCAATTATTCTGGCTGTTGTATAGAGTATAGATTGGAGAACAGAATTGGGTGGGGGAACTAGAGAAGGTGAACAGACTGGTGAAGAGGCTTTTATAGTTATCCAGGCAAGAGATGATGGTGACTTGGAAGACCAGGAAGAGAAGCAGGGGTAGAGAGAAATGGAGATAGTGAAGATATAGCAGACATATTTGAGGAGTCCTTCAGTTACAGATAATAGAAAACTAGCTCAAGCACATTTAAGAAAAAAAAAAAAGACTTGTTTAAGTACCTAAGCAGTCTATGTGTGCAGCTTGCTTCAGGAATAGGGGCTTAAATGATGGTTTTAGGGCTCTATATCCTTCTAGCTTCCATCTCTGCCTCTGTTCATTTGTTTGGATCAATTCTTTAGATTGTTGGTAGCAGACACATTTATTGCTAACAGTCCCAGACCGTATCCTTCTTAGTAATCTCAGCAAGAAAGAGTCTTTTTTGATGGCTGCAGCAGCAAGGCTCTGGGGAAGTCTCTGATTGGGTGTGGCTTGGCTTACAGCTCATTCTCGAACTAATCACTGAGTGGGGGCAGGGCAGGTTTCTCCATGAGCCAGGTCTTGTAACATGCCCAGGCCCTAGGCTGGGAGGACAGCTCCACCAGTACAGCATGGACTGGGCTCCCTGCAGGAGTGCGGAGCCTTGCTACCAGAAGGGGCCAGCATAGACCAAGAGAAGGGCATTGTAGAATAAAGGACATGGAGCAAAATAACTGTGTTAAGACTAGCTACCAAAGACGGAGACGATCTGCTCGGCATTGAATTTGCCTCTTTGTCAAGGAAAGAAGGAGCAGAAGATGTTAAGAAGGAATTGAAGTTTAGGCCATATGGGGAGGTGCTCATCTGTTTTAACTGTATTTGTCTTCTGGCCCCTGGGATTGCCTGTCCTGGTGTGGGGTGAACTTGGAGACAGAATCTCTGAGAAGCTGTCAGGGATATTTCAGGCCAGTCTAGGGTAGAAGAGGGTTGGACACGTGGGTCACAGTATTCCACAGTTTCCTGCTGTGCACAGATTCAATCTGAGTCCCCATCTACATCCCTCACTACCTCCCTTGCCTCCTCTCCTGAGTCTCAGCCTCTCCTGGAGTCCCATCTTCCCAGAATATGCTGTGGACATCTCCTCTTCTGTGACTTCTCATGCTGTCCCCTCCGCCAGATAGCCGAGATGTCTCCTCCTCTGTGCAGTCCTTACTGAGCCTCCCCAGCCCCCAGTGAATGGCTTGACCCTTTCATCCAGGTTTAAGCCTACTGCCTCGTCCATTCCCACAATACCTTGTATAAATGTGTACCAAAAAACTGGTAATATTCTATTTTAATGATATATTTGTTTCCTAAACCTTTTTTCTATTTTTAATATGAAAATGTGGGATTTTAAATATGCCATTTAGCAGCTCTGTAATCTTGAGCAAGTTATTAAATCTCTCCATCCCTGAATTTACTCCTCGGTGAAATAAGATAATAATAGTACCTACTTCACAGAATTGTTGGGAAGCTTAAATGAGTTAATATGTGTAAAAGCATTTAGAACAGAGCCTGGTGCATGGCTTTCAACAAAACTGGCCTATGTTATTATTATTTGATAAAAGCAAGATAATATATATAACATGGGTAACTTTTGAAGCATAATAATAAACATACCTCCCAGCTTGAGAATGAGAACCCCTGTAGTTGAATATTTATATGTACGATTCTTCATCTCCATTCATATTGCTTGCATGGCCAATGCCTGGCATGTGGATCATGAATAAGCATTTGTTGAATGAATAAATGAACAAATGCCGGAAGACTTGAGACAGGGAAATAACCAGTTTTATGGGGAAGATGGTAGATTATGGGAACAACAGATCAATAATCTTGTTCTTAATCCCTGACAAAGTCCTGGAACCAATGAGCACTTGAAGAAGAGCCCACTAGTAGGCACTTGCATGGCTTCACTGGGGTTTTGAAAATGCACTTCTTTTCTTGTTCTTCTCCAGTTGATTGGTCCCCAGCCAGAAGCAGTGAAGCTTCTCATGACAGCCCTGGGGATGAGATGGGTAGATGGGAGCTGGGTAGCAGCACAGGTAGGAACACTCCTAACCCCGGTGTACTGAATGGTGGATGGACATTGATCATCCAGGGACAGATGGTGCTGTGGGCTTTCCTATTCCTGTCCTCTCCCTGAGGACCTTGATGACACCCAGACACCAGCAGAGAGAGGAGAGTAACCTTTTCAGATGATATTCATTCATTCTTTTTTTAATCCACCAACAAATTATTGAGCATTGTCTATGCACCAGGAACAGTCAAAAGAGTACTTCAAAAGATCACGACAGGGTTACACAGCATTGTAAATGTAGTTAATGCTGCCGACTTATACACTTAAACCTGGATAAAATGGCCAACTTCATGTTACATATATTTTACAACAATGAAAAAAATGTTGTGGCAGTTGGAGGAATGGACTCAGTTTAACTGGGTGAAATGGAATAGTAACAAATGAAATATCCTGTAAAACTCCTCCCCATTCTGAACTCCATCAGAAGAGGATGGCAGAGGTGTGGATTAGCAGCAATGAGTGTGAGTGACTTCTGATGGTTGGCTACAGATTTGATAGTCTGTTATTTTGGGTTATTTTGGTGAATGGTCTGACATGGCTGCTCAATGGTGACTTCGTCAAGGAAGATCAAATACTTGCAGGGCTTTGATAAGGAAGGGGGCAGACTCATTCTGCGTGGTCCAAGGGGTCACATGAGGACTGTTGTGGGCTGTATTGGGAGACAAATTTGGGCTAAGTATAAGGTAGAGCTTCTCACTGATGAACGCTGTCCAAAAGCAAGTGGATAGCCCATGCAGGCCATGGGTGCCCATCACAGGGGAGGGCAAACAGAGATTGTGTGTATGCGGTGGGTGGGGGGAGGGGCAGAGAAAGGTTCCCTGTTCTGATACTTGATCATTAATTTCTGCAGTTTCCCCAGAATTTGTTCTCATGGCATCATCTCCCTCAGTGACCCCACCTTTGGTTCTGTCACCACCACTGCACGAATGACTGCCCTGTCCCTCTGTTCTGAGCTGCAGCTCAGTGTGTCTGGGAGTCCATAGGACATTTTGGTGTGGATGATCCATAGTCGAGCTCAGTAGGAACTGATCTTCCCCCTCCACGTGCTTCATCTCCAGGTCTCCTTGTTATGTGTGTCCATGTTTGCCCATTGCTCAAGCCTTCAGTGCCCTCTTGACACCTTCAGCCCCTCCCTCAATACAAACAGTCCCCAAGCCTGCTTACTTCTACCCTTGACATTTGTCCAAAGCTGGGCTCAGGCATCACTCGGTGACTCTGATGAGATAGTCTCCTGTTCGTATTTTGAGATACCTATTTTAGATGTGGTTTCCTTTTGTGGCTCTGAGCAGTGGCAATGCTCATCGGGTAGGGAGACGGGGAAGAGAAGGAGGGAAAGTAAGGGTGGGATGGCTCCTTAGTTAGTTCAGATGCTGTAAGAAAGGCCCAAAATAGCAATGACTTATGCTGGAAGAGATGTTTATTTCTCACCCATGTGACCATCTGGGTATATCCAGGGCTGATACTACAGTCCCTCAGGGTTCTTCTGTCTGCTGCTCTGCCGTCCTCAGGGTGTTGCCTTTGGCAGTATGATCGCCACACACACCGCATCTATGTTCCAGCCAGTGGGAAGGGGGAGGGGAAAGGGAGGGGAGGGCATGCTTCTCTCTTTCAGGGCATGACCCAGAAGCTGTACACATCAGTGTACACATTGCATGGCCACACTCAGCTGCAAGTAAGGCTGGGATCTGCAGTCGTTAGCTGAGTGGCCATGTGCCTAACTAAAAATGCTATGGAAGAAGGGGAGAGCTGGGTGTGCTGGCAGCACCTGTAGTCCCTGTTACTCGGGAGGCTGAGGCAGGAGGATCACTTGAGCCCAGGAGTTACAAGGGTGCAGTGGGTTCTGATTGCACCACTGAACTATGATGGTACCACTCCAGCCTGGGTGACAGAGCGGGACCCTGTCTCTTTTTTAAAAAGGGAGAAAATGGGTGTAAGTGGACAACAACTAGCAGTTTCTGCCACAGTCACTTTGTGCATTTCAGTGTGAACTGTGTGGCTGTGAATTGGTTAAACCTTAAGGATACAGTCCCTGAAAGCTTCAAGTACTGATAAAGTTCCACTAGCATCCACAAAGCTTTTCTTTTATAGGTAGGAACACTGAGCTCAGAGAAGTTGCCTAGTTAAGATTGCATAACCAAGTGTCAGAGCTGGGACCAGAACCCCACACTTTGGGCTCATTTTCTAGAATTCCAGGGAGATCTGGCTGAAAGGCAGACAGGCAGTGTCAGGAGGACCGGTCTCTGGAGTTCAGGAAAGGGCTACCTTTCCCAGCACGGCTACCTGGGGAGCTGCTCATGACTTTTCAGGGATCATCTTTGGGGTTATCATGCCTCTGAGGTGCCTCCAATTCGCCCTGACCATATCATAAATAGTATACTATACCAAACTGCAGTGATCTACCTGCATGTCCCCCTTCCCTATTAGAATCTGCTCCTTGAGGACAGACGTGTAGCTTAGTCATCTCTCTGCCCCTAGTACGTCCCTAACAGGAACTCCGTAAGTAGTGAAATGAATTACTAAAGACATGAATGAATGTGGATTCAAGGACTCCTTCGGTTGCAGACAATAGAAACTTAGTTCAAACTGGTTTAAGGGAAAAAAATGATTGGCTCAAATATCTGGGCGGTCTAGGTCTGCAGCTTGCTTCAGGCATAGCTGGATCCAGGGACTTGTCTGACATTTTCAGAACTTTGTGTCTTTCTGACCCTTTTTGTCCCTTTGTGGGAAGTGTTGCCCAAGGAGCCCCTGCGGGGATTGGGAGGAAGTAGGGGGTTAGGAGGAAGTGGAGTGATGTGGGTGATTATGGTGGGGGGCAAGGAGACCCTCTTGGGCATCCCCAGGCCCAGGGCATTTTGGCCCCGAGCCCAGGTGCAGTCTGGATTTGTTGTAGCTTTCTGAGAGCACATCTTGGGTCATCTCTTGGGAGCCTCCCTGTGGCCCTGCTTCTGCAGGGTTGGATGCCCTTGCTGTACCTTAGGCTGAGGACAGCCTGACCCCTCTCTCCTGCTGCTCTGTGAAAGCCCAAGGTGCTCTGTGGTTTTGGGATAGAGCAGGAAGGAGAAGGAGGAGGAGTGGGCACTGGCAGGTGACTCACCGGGAGGGGTGGCACATGCTGACTCCAGGGCAGGTCCCGGCTGGGGATGAGATTCCCCTTTGTGGAAAACATGGTGGAGGGGGTGGTACGCAGGCAGCATGAGGCCTGCGTGGCTCCACGTGGCTCTGGGTCCCGGGCCGACCAGCTCTGTGTTCACAGGACACTCTCCCATTCTCCAGGGAGCACTTCCTTTCTGAGCTCTGTCTCTTTCTCCTGTCCTCAGCTCCTCCAGGCCCAGCTGTCAGCGTAGGGGTCTCTGGGTGCCGTGGACTCTTCTGGTCTCTTTGCTTCTGGGCTGTCAAACTGCTTCTCTCCAGGGCAGGTTTCCAGGATCCAGAGTCTAGGAAAGGAATGAAAGGGAGCAAGTCCAGGGCGCAGCCCTGGAAGTCCCTCATCTTCCCTCTGGAGGGAAGCGCAGCTCGGCCCTGGGAGAGCCTGGGTAGGTCTGATCAGGGGAGGTGCCCTCTGCTCCCTGCACCTGCCCAGAGTGGCAGGAATTAGCCTGATATATGAAGGAGACAATTATATGAAGTCTTGAGTACCAGGCAGAGGAATGGGGTCTGACTTCTATAGTGAATGGGGAGCCATGGGAAGTTCTTGAGCAGGGGAGGGACATGAACAGATTCCTGTCTTAGGTCCTAAGAGAAGGCACCTTAGAGAAGGGGGCTGGCAGGGAAAGAGAGGAGCAAGCAGGGCCAATGAGGAGGGTGATGGGTCAGGGTGGGAGATGGAAGCTTGAGAAGCAGTGTGGAGAGTGAGGGAGGCAGCCCAAGAAGAACCCACAGGCCTTGGTTCTGTCTGGGGGTAAAGAGAGGCAGGGAGACGTGGAATCTGGGCGTTCGTTCATCCTTAGCCCTGGTGCTTCCCGCGGGGGTTGGGCAGGTCCTGCAGGCAGCTGCCTGCTGGATCTTCCTGTGGGCCTCAGGGTGGCCCTTGTGGGGCAGGATGTGGTGCCTGCCAAAGGTGCTTTATGAATGGAGCCGGGGAAGGCTGCTGACTCAGCAGGCAGTAAGGCTTTGAGGCCGGAAGCGTCTGGAAAGGAAGTGGCTGCTCAGGGCTTCCCCACTGTAGACAGCTGGGAGAGAAGGGGGGCTGGCCAGGATGCACATGGTTTGGCTGAGGGACTCCCTTGGCCCAGCTGCTGGGGGTGTGTGTGTGTAGGAGTGGAGGGTGGCGGGGGGTGGGTGTGCCTGGCTGGGATTGGAAGGATTGAGGCTGGGCGCCTGGAATGGAATTGAGGCTAGCAGCTGTTGATGAGGTTTGCTCCGTGGAAGGGCGGAAAGGTGTAGCAGAATTGGACTCTTTTTGGCTGTGCTGACTGGCAAATTACTTGACATTAACAAAGTCACTTATCTGGGCTTTAATTTTTTTTTTTTTTTTTTGAGACAGAGTCTTGCTGTATCGCCCAGACTGGAGTACAGTGGCGCAATTTCCACTCACTACAACCTCCGCCTCCTGGGTTCAAGCAATTCTCCTGCCTCAGCCTCCTGAGTAGCTGGGATTACAGGCCTGAGCCACCACGCCCAGCTAATTTTTATATTTTTGGTAGACACAGGGTTTCACCATGTTGGTCAGGCTAGTCTCAAACTCCTGACCTCGTGATCCGCCCACCTCGGCCTCCCAAAGTGCTGGGATTACAGGCATGAGCCACCACACCCAGCCATGGGCTTTAATTTTTTAAAGTCCTGCAAAAATAGGACCAAGTGTTATAGCCTATCTCCCAGGGTATTAGGAGGACATGAAATCATTTCTATTCTTGTTGATCAGTGTTGGTTGGCATAGATGTGGCTTGATCAGGACATGGCACAAATGTTTAGGCAGCAGCTGTGGGACTCAGGGACAAGGTGTGTGCAGCCTGGAGGGTGGCTGGGATTGGGAGCAGGGCTGGATTTAGGGATGTCTGCCCTTCTTATCCCCAGCTCAGGCCTGACCTGCAGCCACAGACTTGCCTCTTACTCAGTCCTGACTCCAGCCTTGAGGTCATCCCCAGTCCTTGCCTCTTCCACTTCTGATCTGTCTTGGTCACTCAATACAGATGTGTTAAGCTAGCAAATGTTCTCTCTCTGCATTCCCACACTCATACACCTAGTCGCCTCCTAAAACTCTGTCCTAGAAGCTTCTTTGCAAATACTGCTGATTTCACACAAGCTATACTGAACCCTTCCATTTTCTCTGCCTCAGTGAATGCTCCACCCTGTCACTGAGGCTCAAAACCACGGCCAACCTGACTGCTCTTTCTCTCTACCCAAGTCCTCAAATACTGTCACTTTTACCCAGACATGCTTTGTCTCCTGTCTGGCCCTTCATTTATTCCACCACTATACCTTCCTACAGGGATGGCTATATTAGCCTCTTTTTTTATTTTTATTTTTTGAGATCGAGTCTGGCTCTGTCACCCAGTCTGGAGTGCAGTGGTGCAATCTTGGCTTACTGCAACCTCTGCCTCCTGGGTTCTAGCAATTCTCCTGCCTCACCCTCCCAAGTAGCTGGGATTACAGGTGCCCACCACCATGCCCAGCTAATTATTTGTATTTTTAGTAGAGATGGGGTTTCACCATGTTGTTCAAACCGGTCACAAACTCCTGACTTCAAGTGATTCGCCTGCCTCAGCCTCCCAAAGTGCTGGGATTACAGGCATGAGCCACTGCACTCAGCCTGAAATAGCCTCTTAACTGGCCTCTCCCTTGCCCTGATACAATCCAGTCTATGCTGAGGAGCTAGAGTGGGTTTTAAACATTGTTACCTAGATTATGTGTGATTAAAATGCTCCCCAGTGATTCCCATTACTCATAGAAAAACCCAAATTCCTCACTGGTCTCTCAAAGCCCTGCTTGATCTGGCTGAAACATACCCTCCCATCAGATAGCAGGTGGAGGTGCTGTCAGATTAATCTTCATGAAGCTCAGCTCTGACCGTGTATTTCCCTTATTCAGGAAGCTTCAGTGGCTCTCAACTGCCTTTAGGATACAGTTCACACCTGTCAGCCCATCTCTAAGTCTGGCCCCCACAGGAGCTCCTGCTCTGCCCTACCAACTACTGTCTGCCAAATTGATCTGCACACATCCTAGCCCGAGAGCAAGCCAACCTTGCCTTCACTTGCCGCCTTGCCTCCTCTTCCTTATATTTGGATACTAACATCTTAGCTGAAAGGGTGGATCCCAGCTGCCCCCTACCCCATCTTCCCTGTCAGGCCTCCCCAGGGACTCCCTGCCAAGCATCTGTCACCAAGATTCCTCAGCAGGGGGCCCGGTGGGATATGGGAATGAGGACCTCCCAGTGGGCAGTTGCAGCCTTCCCCACTCTGGTCCAGGAGAGATGAGGCAAGAGATGGTCTGGGGAGAACCTTTGGAGACAAAGGCCTTGCGTCCTCTTCCTCCCAGGCAGGGGCAGCCTTCCACCACGGGGAGCCCAGCTGTCAGCCGCCTCACGGGAAGATGCTGCGTCGGCGGGGCAGCCCTGGCATGGGTGTGCATGTGGGTGCAGCCCTGGGAGCACTGTGGTTCTGCCTCACAGGTGAGGGTAGCAGCATGGGGACGGGAGGGGAGGGACAGTGATTGTGGCAGTTGGGGAGGGGGTGCCCACGCCTGTTAGGGGTCCTGCCAAGCCAGCTCTGGCTAGCAGGGCCATACCTTACTTCCACCTGTGGGATCCAGTAGGCAACTCACGTTACTGTTCTTAGCCTCCATTTCCTTGTCTGTAAAATGGGAACATGAGTGCTAAATGAGATCGTGCTATTTCTTGAATACACTGTGTGTGCCCCCTCCCAGGACCTTTCCACTTGCTCTTTCTTCTGCCTGGAACTTTCTGCCCCTAAACGTCTGCATGACTGGATCCCATATTTTGTTGAGGTCTTTGCTCAATGTCACCTCCTTGCAAGGCTCTCCTAGCTCCCTTGTATAAAATAGCACACCTCCGCTCCTCCCTCCCTATCCCTGGCCTCCCTGCGTTATTCTGCCTAGATTCGCCCCCACCTGGCGTTTGCTTGCTTCCTCCCTGTTCAAAGAGCAGGGTCCATTTCAGGGCCAGGGCGGCTGTTGCATAGTAGGTGCCCAATAACTGTGTAGAATAAACGATGTGACTCTCCCCACACGGTGCTTGGCACACAGGAAGCACTCAATAATAATAGCTACTTTAATAACAATAGCCTCATCACATTTCAAATTCTCATCAGCATCTCTGCTCTGAGACGGCTTCCTCCGTGGGGAAGACAAAGCTAAGGATCTGGCGCCATCTTGTGGCCATAAAGAAGTGCCTGTCTCTACCCACGGCTGCTCTGATTTCTCTAGAGCAAGAAAGGGTTTTGTCTGGGTGACTTACCAGGTTTCATTCCCCCAAATGTCCCCTCCAAGGGGCACCCTGGTTCAACTGACAGGGCATGAGAACTGGCCTGGGGCACCAGGGGTTTCAGCAAGAGATCCAAGGCTAGCTTAAGAACTTTAGAGATCTCTAGGTACTGCAAAGATTATGATACTGAGTATGATTCACAATAAAAATAATAACCATAAAGTCAATGTTATTTTTCTAAATGCAGGAAACCTTTAATGAGTGCTGTATTCAATTAGCATTGTTTCAAGGTTGATCTTCCCACATTTTGAGTGTGCCTGCTTTGCTAGTGCTCGAAGCACACAATCTAACCATTACCGGAGAATGGTAGTGCCAGGGTGGGGGGTTCGCTTCCCCTCCTCCCCTCCTCCCCTCCTTCTCCACTCTCCGTCCTCCCCTCTTCCCCCCTCCCCTCCTCCTCCCCCCTCCTGCCCCTCCTCCCTTCCTCCTCCTTCCTTTTTTTTTTTTTTTTTGAGATGGGGTCTTGCTCTGTTGCCAAGGATGGAGTGCAGTGGCGCGATCTCGGCTCACTGCAACCTCCACCTCCCAGGTTCAAGCAATTCTCCTGCCTCAGTCTCCTGAGTAGCTGGGATTACAGATGTGTTCCACCACCCCTGGCTATTTTTTTGTATTTTTTAGTAGAGATGGGGTTTCACCATATCTGCTAGGCTGGTCTCGAACGCCTGACCTCAGGTGATCCACCTGCCTCGGCCTCCTGCGCTGGGCCTTTTCCCCTCACTTCTGACTCATCAGCAAGTCCTGTTGATTCCCTCCTAAATAAACCTTGAATCTGATCCCTCTCTTCTTCTCTACTACCACCCTTTGAAGCCACACCACCCTCACCTCTTACGGGGACGGCTGAAACCGCCCCTAACTGGCCTCCCCCTTGCCCTGCCACAGTCCAGTCTCCACAGAGGAGCTAGAGTGAGTTTTAAGCATTGCTACTCAGATTATGCGTGATTAAAACACTCCCCAATGACTCCCATTACTCATAGAAAAAGTTAGATTCCTCACTGGTCTCTTCAAGTCATCTTTGGTCTGGGTGGGACATGCCCTCCCATCAGATGTGTCTGCCACACTGGACGCTCCCCGATATTTTCACACAGCAAGGCCGGTCTTGCCTCAGGGTCTTCCACCTGCTGTTTCCTCTACGGGGTTCTCTGTATGTCAGCTCTTTTTCATTCCTTATAAATTTCAGCTTAATTGCTTTAAAGAGCATGTGCCTCACCACCATATTTAAAGGTACGGGTATTCTTTCTTGTATAAAAACATCGTGTTTCGTTAGGAAAAGAAAAAAAAAGAAAAAAAGAAAAAAAAAGCACTTGTGATTCTCTCTCCTCCAGAGAAAACCACTATTGACATTTTTGGTGGATACTTTTTTGGACTCCCCAATTTATAACATTACTTACGCTTATGGGGAAATGCACATGGTGCAGGCAGGTGTAAAGTACCTGCCAGATTTTTGAAAAGCTGTTGCTTTACTTACTAACCTGCTGGCTCCTTTTCCTCACATACCTTAGTCACATGCTGACGAGAATCTGTGTGCCCATTTGTCTCTCTCTCCCATTAAAATGTAAGTTCTGTGGGGATGTGACCGTAGTATTGCTCTCTGTTGCATTTCTGACTCTTATGCTTGGCACCTGTAGGTGCTGACTATATTCTTGACTGAATGAGGCCCTAAGACAATAAATTACTTTGGGTCTCAGGCCTAAAAGGAGGGGTGGACAGGGCCTGGGGTTAGCAGGGGCAGGGAGCAGGACTAGGGAGGCCCACCCCTCCTCAGTCCCCCTTATATGTTCCCCACTCCCCCTACCCCCAGGAGCCCTGGAGGTCCAGGTCCCTGAAGACCCAGTGGTGGCACTGGTGGGCACCGATGCCACCCTGCGCTGCTCCTTCTCCCCTGAGCCTGGCTTCAGCCTGGCACAGCTCAACCTCATCTGGCAGCTGACAGATACCAAACAGCTGGTGCACAGCTTTGCCGAGGGCCAGGACCAGGGCAGCGCCTATGCCAACCGCACGGCCCTCTTCCCGGACCTGCTGGCACAGGGCAACGCATCCCTGAGGCTGCAGCGCGTGCGTGTGGCGGACGAGGGCAGCTTCACCTGCTTCGTGAGCATCCGGGATTTCGGCAGCGCTGCCGTCAGCCTGCAGGTGGCCGGTGAGCACCAGGAGGGCGACACCTTCCCCTTGGTTCACCCTCCATTCCCTCTGCAGCCCACCCCCTGCTGCACCACTGCTCCCAGAATTCTAGTGCTGATTCCTGTACTCAGCCCCATGCATCCTTTTCGTCCTCTGCCATTGCCCTGCCCTTGACCCCTGCCCTCTGTCACCTCCAGCTCCCTACTCGAAGCCCAGCATGACCCTGGAGCCCAACAAGGACCTGCGGCCAGGGGACATGGTGACCATCACGTGCTCCAGCTACCGGGGCTACCCTGAGGCTGAGGTGTTCTGGCAGGATGGGCAGGGTGTGCCCCTGACTGGCAACGTGACCACGTCGCAGATGGCCAACGAGCAGGGCTTGTTTGATGTGCACAGCATCCTGAGGGTGGTGCTGGGTGCGAATGGCACCTACAGCTGCCTGGTGCGCAACCCCGTGCTGCAGCAGGATGCGCACAGCTCTGTCACCATCACACCCCAGAGAAGCCCCACAGGTTTCTTTGCTTAAAATGTCCCCTTGGGGGAGGGGGGTTCTGCTTCTGTCGGCAGGGGTTGGGAGCTCCGAATCTGGCCCCACCTTCAATCTCCCAGAACAGCAAGTTGCCTCCTAATGATAGGGAGAAAGATAACGGGGAGGTGGGGATGTTCACTGGAGGGGTTGGGGGCGGAGCAATCACAGGCCTTCTTAAGGCTCTCCTGACTTCAAGGCTCTGGAAGCCTCTGGGAAGAATGGAGCCACATCTGGGTCAGCAGAGGGGTGGGCGAAGGAAAGGAGTCCTGATGGCACGATTCACCAGGGCTGGAGCTGGTGAGAGTCACCTGCCGCAGGCCTGGCCCTGGGATTGGTCTGGTCAGGCCAAGACCCACCTGCTGTGATTGTTCTCAGAGGATTGGGGAGACTCCATATCTGAGAGTCCTCAGGCTTAATCTACTTTTGCATCTAAGAAGAAAATAGGAAGATGGAACAGGGTCTGGGAATTGATGGGGGAAGAGTTTAGGGGACTCGGGTGGTAGCCTAGAGTCCCATTTCTCCTCACCACCCTGCCCCTCTGACCCCGCCCCCAGGAGCCGTGGAGGTCCAGGTCCCTGAGGACCCGGTGGTGGCCCTAGTGGGCACCGATGCCACCCTGCGCTGCTCCTTCTCCCCCGAGCCTGGCTTCAGCCTGGCACAGCTCAACCTCATCTGGCAGCTGACAGACACCAAACAGCTGGTGCACAGTTTCACCGAAGGCCGGGACCAGGGCAGCGCCTATGCCAACCGCACGGCCCTCTTCCCGGACCTGCTAGCACAAGGCAATGCATCCCTGAGGCTGCAGCGCGTGCGTGTGGCGGACGAGGGCAGCTTCACCTGCTTTGTGAGCATCCGGGATTTCGGCAGCGCTGCCGTCAGCCTGCAGGTGGCCGGTGAGCACCAGGAGGGCGACACCTTCCCCTTGGTTCACCCTCCATTCCCTCTGCAGCCCACCCTCTGCTGCACCACTGCTCCCAGAACCCCAGTGCTGATTCCTGTACTCAGCCCCATGCATCCTTTTCCTCCCCTGCCATTGCCCTGCCCTTGACCCCTGCCCTCTGTCACCTCCAGCTCCCTACTCGAAGCCCAGCATGACCCTGGAGCCCAACAAGGACCTGCGGCCAGGGGACATGGTGACCATCACGTGCTCCAGCTACCGGGGCTACCCTGAGGCTGAGGTGTTCTGGCAGGATGGGCAGGGTGCGCCCCTGACTGGCAACGTGACCACGTCGCAGATGGCCAACGAGCAGGGCTTGTTTGATGTGCACAGCGTCCTGCGGGTGGTGCTGGGTGCGAATGGCACCTACAGCTGCCTGGTGCGCAACCCCGTGCTGCAGCAGGATGCACACGGCTCTGTGACCATCACAGGTAGGGGCAGATGAACAGCTGGGGAAGGACGGAGCGAGTAACTCCCTCTTCACTGGACCCTAACGTGGAATTTCCATAGGTTTGGGTGGCCAGAAGACTTTCAAAATCCCTTTCATAGACTTCAGGTGCTCACACTCTTCCCCACAAGTCCTTAAGGGACTCGAGCTGATAAGAGCCATTTATAATGTTTGCCTTCCTAAGAGTGCTTTTCGTGGCACTTATGCTTCTTATGCAGAGGACAAGGTACCTGCCCGAAATTTGGAGGCATGGGCAGGAATTCTGGGGCAGCCACAAGGTGTGGCCCAGGGGACTTGGTGTGGGTGCGCTTTCCAGCAGGAACTCCTCTGAGTGGTAGGAAGGTATTCTGGGTCAGTGGGCGCCATCTGATTCTGAAGCCTGAGTGACAGCTGGCCTTCCCTAGTTAGTCCCCAACACCTGAGTCAACGTCAGCTCTTCTTCCTGCAGACTTGAGCTCCACCCAGGCAGCCGTTGGATGGGCAGAGGCTGTCTCTGCTGCCCCCGTGTGGTCAAACACCAGATAGAGGCCACCCCTTTAGTGATTGTTAGTCTCTGGTTTCCAGGTTCTAGCCTCGTGGGCACCTCTTGTGCCTGAGGGTGTGAAGAGGGTTGAGGTCAAGAGCCGCAGTCTCCATCTGTGTTTGGCCCTGAGAGGCCTCTGGTCAGTCACTTCCTGGGCTGACGTGCTCAGTCTGGCTCTTCAGTATCTCTCCCTGGGCCAACTGAGCTTTCCCAGGGACCTCGTCCTGGTGCACAGTGAGGTCAGGACAGCAGGTTTTGTCTGTCTGGTTCTCCTCTTGTCTTCTGACGACTTCCACCTGCCCCCCAGCCCATCCAAGTTCTGATCTCACCCCAAGTTTCCAGGTCTGCATGCACCTCAGGACTCACTTATTCCTGTCCTCTCCCTCTTGAGACCTATGTGGTCCCCACTTCTGACAAGCTCGGAGCCAGGGCCGGTCACATCGTCTGCTTGGAGTTCAGGCTCACTCCTCCTTCTCTCTTACGTGTTTCCTTCTGGCAAGGTTGTGCTCCTTCTGCCCACCCCTTCCCCAAGATGGAAAACACTCCCTTCCTGTGCTCTCCAGGAGAGAGTAGCTGCCCTGAGCTCTTGAATGTTCTGAGACATGTCCTTGACCTTTTAGAGAATAGCATATGGTCTGGTGGTGAAAATGCTGTTCACAGGAGAAAAGAAGAAATAGAAGATAGAGTGATCTTGGCAGAGGATATGAAGCTTTCAGAGGAGAGAGGGTGGTAGTGAGGACACCTCCAGGGGCAAGTGGGAGCTGAGAAGGCCTTGAAGGATAAGGGGTCTTTGTGGTCATTTGCACCCTGGGCTGAGCTGGATATTTGCGATGCTGTGCAGAAAGGACTTATGAGTATAAATGTGATTGCAAAGAGAATGTTTATCTCACCTAAGAGAAAATTCTGTATTTTAAACTTGAGTAGCTAACATTTAAAGTGATTTCAAAAAAATTTAGGGCTGGGCATGGTGGCTCACACCTGTAATCCCAGCACTTTGGGAGGCCAAGGCGGGTGGATCACTTGAGGTCAGGAGTTCGAGACCAGCCTGATCAGCATGGTGAAACCCTGTCTCTACTAAAAACACAAAAATTAGCTGGGTGTGGTGGCACGCACCTGTGGTCCCAGCTACTTGGGAGGCTGGGGCAAGAGAATTGCTTGAACCTGGGAGGCAGAGGTTGCAGTGAGCCGAGACAGTGTCACTGCACTCCAGCCTGGGTGACAGAGCAAGACACTGTCTCAAAAAATAAATAAAATAAAGTGATTTGAGGCCATTGTTGCCAAGCACATTTCACAGATGAAGAAACTGAGGTCCACAGAGAAGGGGGAACTTTCCCAAGGTCACAGACTGGCACAGTGGCTCTCAATCTTTGGGAGTCAGACCCTTCTTTGAAAATTGGATAAATGATCAATGCAGCAGTTTGCATATAACTCTGGAGGGTTCGCTGCCTCTCTAAACTCCTCCGTGGGTCTGTAGACCTGGGCTCCAGTGCCCTGCAGTGAGGAGATGAGCCATGATCAGAATCCAACTTTGGCCTCTCAGCCTAATTTCCTCTCCTTCCCACCAGCCAGCCTCCTGTTTCTGTTAGAGCAGGTCTGGCCTACTTTGGAGCCCTTGGCCTGTATTTTGCTTCGGGCAGCTTTGTGTCACGTCAAACATTCTGGGATTCAGACTTTCAGTCCTCCAGCTGGTCTCTCCCGTACCTGATGAAGTTATGAAGTTGTGTGCTGTGCAGAGCCTCTTGGAGGGGGATTTATGGAGCAAGCCCTAGAGACGTGGCCTGAGCCTGTCCTTTCTTGGGCGAACAGGGCAAATGTAATTTGTGTTCCAGGGACACCAGTTAAGGGGGAACAGAGACCCTCTGCTTGAGTATTTCTATGGCTCTGCCCCCTCCTCTGCTGTCAGAGCCCCATGATGGGATTTCCAGGGTGGTTATTGTTTTTTTAATGTGTGCTCTGTGGATGGGCCCTCTTGGCCACATCAGCTGCTGCCCTCCTTTTCTGCACACCTCTCTTCATCACTGGGGTGATGGATCCCTGTGCTTCCAATGGCCAGAGCAGCAGTTTTGCCAGCAGTGCCTATTGAAGGTGACATCTGCAGATCCATGCACGAGGTGCATCTGTGCTGGGGTCTCTGCCGCCAAAGGGTCCATAGCACCGCGCACTGCACTGACAGGGCCTCCTGCAGAAGCTGCTGAGGCCCTGGGTATGCATCGTCTCCAGCGAGCAAAGGAAAGCAGCACTGTCTTTTGTCAGACTTTTCCTCTCAAGACTTCTCCCTAGGACTCAGCTGGGTGCAGGGGCTGGGCTAGAGGATGGTATGTAAGATGGAGTCACACAGGCTGTGCTCAGAACAGCTCCTGGCCCTACCCAGCTTTGGGTCCTCAACTTCATCCCTCTTGACGTGACAGCTCTAAGAGGAGGGGCCTCAGTGTTTCATGTTAATATCCCCCTGGCAAGGCCCCTGCAGACCTACCTGACTCCTTGGGGAAACTCCAAGCCCTCACTCCAGCCCCGTCAGTGACCTCATCTGTATGTAGGACTCAGCGAACATTTTCTGTAAATGGCCAGGGAGTAAACGTTTTTAGGCATCGTGGGCCACACACCATCTCTGTTGCTGCTGCTTCTCCTTCTGTTCCTCCTCCGCCTTCCCCCATCTTTTTTTGGTAACCCTTTACAAATGTAAAAACCATCACTAGTTTGTGGCCTGTACAAAAACAGACCACAAGCCAGCTTTGGCCCATGGGCTGTAGTTTGCTGCCTTCTGATCCATAGAATGGGAGATGTCACCAGGTAGGGCTGAAGCAGTCAAAAGAGGGCCTCTGGAGATGAATATTGAGCTAGGCAGAGAATTTGGGAAACTAATAGCAATAGTGCAGAGGTTAGAAGGAGCCAGTTGCTTCTGGAGAGAATGGTTAGGACACCAGTTTGGCTGAAGCTGAGGCTCCTACAGTAGAATTAGAAAAGTTAGGGGAGGGTAAGCAGCAGCCAACTTCTAGAGGTCCTTGAATCACGCTTGAAGCTTGACGCATTATTCTAAAGTCACTAGGGAGCCATAGAAGGTACTTGAGCATCAATTCAACCACAGGCTCTTCAGCCCTTCCTGGTTGAGGTGTGTCCACATCAGCCAGGGTTGTATCAGGGTTTGGGGAGTGTATGGCGAAGGGACTGTGGGAACTTAAGTGAGCTTTATTCATAGTGTTAGGGCCCAGTGAGGGTGGGAGCCCCTGTTCACACTTGGAGCCAATGGTGCTGTCCTCCGGGACATGGGGCCAGGCATGACAGTCTCACTGTTCCTACTTTTCCTCTCAGGGCAGCCTATGACATTCCCCCCCGAGGCCCTGTGGGTGACCGTGGGGCTGTCTGTCTGTCTCATTGCACTGCTGGTGGCCCTGGCTTTCGTGTGCTGGAGAAAAATCAAACAGAGCTGTGAGGAGGAGAATGCAGGTGAGTGTGTATGTGTGTGCGTGCGTATGTGTGTGCGTGCGCATGCACACTTATGTGTCGGGGTATGTTGCTGTGTCTTTGATGTCAAGAGTGTCACTTTCTAGTGACAGAACGAGTGTGTGTGTGCAGATGGGGCTGGATTTGTCTGTGTGTGACCTTGAGTCTACGTCTTGTGTGTGTGAACAAGCGTGAGCCTGTCCATGTGCAGATACCACAGGATGAATGTGGATGAGTGTGACTGGAAGGTGGTGGGAGTGTAAGGCCAAGTGCTACAAAGGGATGTGTGTGTGCAAACAAGTGTGCTTGTAAAAGTGTAAGTCAGTCACATGTGTGTGTGAGAGAGCAGGCCAGAGCATGGAAGCTGTGCGGCACAAATGTAGGCATGCCAGGGGCGTGCATGGCACTGGGGGGGATCGTGCCTGCCTTGGAGAGAGTTTGAAGCAGCTGCCATTTGCGGGGCTGAGGGTCAGCCCGAGCTGGCATTGGTGACTGGTAAGTAGGTGAGAGGACATTGGTGGGTGGTGAGTTGACCCTGGTGGGTAAACAGATGCATGAGATTAGATGGGTAGTCAGAGGCTGGGGATGGCTGGAGGTCGGGAAGGAGAGGGAAGAGAGTGGTCAGTTGGCAGATAGGTGAGTACTTGTGAGGTGGACAGGTGGAAGGATGAGCAGGTAGATGGCTGGTTGGTTACATCTGTTGGAGGTTGATGGTTGGCAGGGCTACTGAGCGAGTGGATGGGTGAGGTGATGGGTGGGTGGGCTGGTGGAGGGTAGGTGGATGCTCTTTGGCTGGGTGTGTGGTGGGGGCTCCAGGCTGAGTGGATGGTCTTTGGCTGGGTGAGTGGTGCACTCCAGGCTGGGTGGATGGTCTTTGGCTGGGTGAGTGGTGGGGGCGCCAGGCTGGGTAGTTTTTGGCTGGGTGAGTGGTGGGCTCCAGGCTGGGAGCCCCTTCATGTTGTCACAGGCTCGGCTCTGCTGTGCTCTGCTCTCGGGCTCTAACCCGTGTCTAGCATTTGGTCCGCAGGTCAGGCCCACTCAGGCCCTGTTCACCAGCTTCCTGCACTCAGGTGGGAAAGTGCTGGCATGAAAATGGGCTTGCAAAAGATTTTTATTCTGAGTTCTTGCCTTTGCAGGAGCTGAGGACCAGGATGGGGAGGGAGAAGGCTCCAAGACAGGTGAGTCTGAACTTGGAGCTGGCCCTCTTGGCTGGGAGAGGGACATACGGGAAAGGAGAGAGGACTCTAGAATCTGGAGGGGCCAGATTTGCTGTAAGGTTTGAATGAAATGTGTTCTGTGGACTCAGACCTCCCCACCCCGGTGAGTCTGCTCTTTGCCCAGAGTTAGGGAGGAAGTGGATCACCCAGTTCTCTCCCAGGTGTGGCTTCATTTCTCCTGCCAACCTTTACCCATCTGCCAGGGCCGATTCCACCTGATTGGCCCCACACCGTGGAGTCTGGTGGCTTCCTAGGGGTGGGAGCAGGGGCTCACGGAGATAGGGCAGTCTGGGTTTAAGTTCCTGCTCCCTCTCAGGTAAACAGAGTGGCCTTGAGCAAGATGCTTTGCCTCTCTGGCTTCGGTTTCCTCTTATGTAAAATGAGGATAATCACAGATTCATAGGTTGTTTGAATTATTGAGATAATGTATATAAAGGACCTAGTATCATATCTAGTGCCAAGTGCTTAATACTCTGGAGTCCTATTACTATTAGGCAAACAGCTTAAGACAATACTGTTCTAGTTACAGACTGTGTAGCTTTGGGCAAGGTGCCTTGCTCCTCTGGGCATCAGTTTCCCATCTGTAAAATGTCATCCTGACCCTGCCCTGATGGCACCAGAGGGCTGTTTTGAAGCTCTTTCAGGTGACTGGAGAGGGAGGTACTTGCAAAGGACATAGGACCATGGCACAGTAAGCTGGGGGCCCAGCTTGGGTGAGTGCCAAGGCACTGGTGCCCATGGCCGACTCCCAGGGGATCCTGGGCTGGGAGAGGCAGGTTTCCGCTGAGCCATTTGGGATGGTTCCAGTTAATGCCAGTTCCCTCCCCACCCCTGCAGAAGGAAGGGCAGGAGATTGACACTTGGGGACTGCTATAAATTATGCCAATTAATTCTTTGCCTGTTGGTGCCCAGCGTGGCAGGCGTAGAGACAGCTCTGGGATCAGACCTCATTCTTCATGCTCAGAGGCAGATGTAGTTGGCAGAAGGGAGGGAGTGGGGAGAAGAGTGTGGGTGATGGAGTTGGTCAGTCTCATTCCACATGGTCCCAGGCCCACCTGCAAATCTGCCAGCCTCCTTTAGCTTCTCACATCACCCTGTGTGTACATTGGGCTCAGGGCACTTCCGCATCTCCAGCTGGAGGTGGAGGGCTCGAGGGTTGTCCCATTCTATAGATGCAGAAAACTAAGGCCCAGAGAGGAGAATGACAAGCCACAGAGTGGAACTGGGACTGAGGCTTGGGACAGCAACCTAGGGCCCCTTCCCTTGTGCTATGAAGTGGTCCCACTCTGCTGACTTGTCCCGCCCCTTCCAGCCCTCATTCCTCCCTCTGCCTGACTCCCTACCCCACCACTTCCCATGGTTCCTCCCTCACCGTGTGTGCCTTCCTTTTTTTTACAGCCCTGCAGCCTCTGAAATGCTCTGACAGCAAAGAAGGTAAAGACACCTGGGCTTGAGATTGTGTCTGTGTATGCACACATCTGTGTGTGAGAGGCTGAGAGGGTGGGTAGGCATCATCCTTTCACTAGTGACCTGAGGCCCCCTCTGCAGAAGAGCAGCCTCAACTTCCCCCTGGTGAGATGGCAGAGGGCTGAGTAACCAAGGTCCCAGCTGCTCTAATGGGACCCAAATATGACAGAGGCTTAAGCAGGACACGAGTTTATTCCTCCTTGCTGTGATAGTGTGAGCATAGGTAATTGTAAAACCACTGATGACCTGGAGCCAGCTTCCACTTACCTGGATTCTGCCCTCTTCAACTTCAAGCTTTCACTCCTAGGTCTAAGAGGCTGTTTGTGCTCCCACGCCCCCTCCAGAGCCAAGAGGGAGAGAAAGGAAGGATATGTTTCCTTCTAGAGCTTGAGTGGAAGTAGCCTGCATCACTTCCGCTTACATTCCATTGGTCAGAACCCAGGCATATGAGCCCTAACTCAGGGGAGGCTAGAAAAGTGTTCAGCTGGGTAGCCATGTCCCTGGCACACAGTGGGTGGTTAGTAAATGTCCATAGTCATTATTGGGCCTATTGTTATAATGTCAGTGATGACATTTGGAAATACAGGAGATAGGTCATTTCCTTCCTGTTGTTCAGAATCAAATAACCATAGAAGAGCTGGGCAGATGGAGATAAAAAGTGTCAGCTTAGGCCAGGCATGGTACTTCACACCTGTAATCTCAGCACTTTGGGAGGCCGAGGTGGGTGGATCACTTGAGGTCAGGAGTTTGAGACCAGCCTGGCCAACATGGTGAAACCGTGTCTCTACTAAAAATACAAAACTTAGCCGGGCGTGGTGGTGCATGCCTGTAATCCCAGCTACTTGGGAGGCTGAGGCGGGAGAATCACTTGAACCTGGGAGGCAGAGGTTGCAGTGAACCGAGATTGCACCTGTGCACTCCAGCCTGGGCAACAGAGCAAGATTCCATCTCAAAAAAAAAAAAAAAAAAAAGTCAGCTTGGTTTTGAAGAGTTGCTGGAGAATGTGGCCTGGATGGGCAAACCAGTTTGCTTCCTAACCCTGCTCCTTGGTGAGGCAGCCTGCCCCTTCAGTCTCTGGCCATGCTGGACAACCACAGAGGCAGTGCCCAGATGGGGGAGCTCTTCTCCTCTCCCCAGGGACATACAGAGCCCCAAGAATGGGTGAGGGAGAGGGCAGGGGAAGGGCCCAAGCCCTTCTTCCCAAGTCTCCATTCAGCTTCAGATGCAGAGTGGGGTCTGAAAGATGAGTCTTTGGGATGGCCCTCCACATGGAGACAGGAAACCCGAGGGAAGGAGGAGGGCCCCTGCCGTGTCACTCTCAGGGAAACCAGTGTGGAGGGGACACTGGGAAGGCTGCCTGCTGGACGAGGGAGTTGGGCCAGGCCTTGGAGGGTGGATGGGATGGACAAACAGGAGATGAGAAGGGAAAAGTGTTGCACGTAGAGGGAGAGTGGAGGGAAGTGTATCGGGCTGTGGGCCTGTGGGTACTGAGAGGGGGCTGCGTGAGGTGGTCCCCCTCAGGTGCCCCGGCGTGCCTGGCACCTGCATCTGTGTCTGGGCCTCCAGGGCCGTGGTCAGCACGGGGGCTGTCCGTTGGGCTGCTGTCTCACACACACTCCCCACTTGAAGTCTGACCAGGTGCTTGGGCTTCTGGCATAATCCCAAAAATAGATCTTCTGGCATCTAATGCTTTTCCCTTCCCTTTTTTTTCTTCCCATCACGAAATGAAGATGATGGACAAGAAATAGCCTGACCATGAGGACCAGGGAGCTGCTGCCCCTCCCTACAGCTCCTACCCTCTGCCTGCAATGGGGCTGCACTGTGAGCCCTGCCCCCAACAGATGCATCCTGCTCTGACAGGTGGGCTCCTTCTCCAAAGGATGCGATACACAGACCACTGTGCAGCCTTATTTCTCCAATGGACGTGATTCCCAAGTCATCCTGCTGCCTTTTTTCTTATAGACACAATGAACCACCCACGACCTTAGTTCTCTAAGTCATCCTGCCTGCTGCCTTATTTCACAGTACATACATTTCTTAGGGACACAGTACACTGACCACATCACCACCCTCTTCTTCCAGTGCTGCGTGGACCATCTGGCTGCCTTTTTTCTCCAAAAGATGCAATATTCAGGCTGACTGACCCCCTGCCTTATTTCACCAAAGACACGATGCATAGTCACCCCGGCCTTGTTTCTCCAATGGCCGTGATACACTAGTGATCATGTTCAGCCCTGCTTCCACCTGCATAGAATCTTGTCTTCTCAGACAGGGACAGTGCGGCCTCAACATCTCCTGGAGTCTAGAAGCTGTTTCCTTTCCCCTCCTTCCTCCTCTTGCTCTAGCCTTAATACTGGCCTTTTCCCTCCCTGCCCCAAGTGAAGACAGGGCACTCTGCGCCCACCACATGCACAGCTGTGCATGGAGACCTGCAGGTGCACGTGCTGGAACACGTGTGGTTCCCCCTGGCCCAGCCTCCTCTGCAGTGCCCCTCTCCCCTGCCCATCCTCCCCACGGAAGCATGTGCTGGTCACACTGGTTCTCCGGGGGTCTGTGATGGGGCCCCTGGGGGTCAGCTTCTGTCCCTCTGCCTTCTCGCCTCTTTGTTCCTTTCTTTTCATGTATCCATTCAGTTGATGTTTATTGAGCAACTACAGATGTCAGCACTGTGTTAGGTGCTGGGGGCCCTGCGTGGGAAGATAAAGTTCCTCCCTCAAGGACTCCCCATCCAGCTGGGAAACAGACAACTAACTACACTGCACCCTGCGGTTTGCAGGGGGCTCCTGCCTGGCTCCCTGCTCCACACCTCCTCTGTGGCTCAAGGCTTCCTGGATACCTCACCCCCATCCCACCCCATAATTCTTACCCAGAGCATGGGGTTGGGGCGGAAACCTGGAGAGAGGGACATAGCCCCTCGCCACGGCTAGAGAATCTGGTGGTGTCCAAAATGTCTGTCCAGGTGTGGGCAGGTGGGCAGGCACCAAGGCCCTCTGGACCTTTCATAGCAGCAGAAGAGGCAGAGCCTGGGGCAGGGCAGGGCCAGGAATGCTTTGGGGACACCGAGGGGACTGCTCCCCACCCCCACCATGGTGCTATTCTGGGGCTGGGGCAGTTTTTTCCTGGCTTGCCTCTGGCCAGCTCCCGGCCTCTGGTAGAGTGAGACTTCAGACGTTCTGATGCCTTCCGGATGTCATCTCTCCCTGCCCCAGGAATGGAAGATGTGAGGACTTCTAATTTAACTGTGGGACTCGGAGGGATTTTGTAAACTGGGGGTATATTTTGGGGAAAATAAATGTCTTTGTAAAAAGCTTTTTCTCTGTGAAGTGTTTGGAAGCAGGGTGGGCCCCAGGACTCAACCAGCAGGATTCTCTCCTGGATGTTGCAGGCTGGGGTAGGGAAGCCTGGCCCTCCTTATCTCACCGTCCTTAAATCACTGGATCCCCAAGGCCATTTGGCTCCCTCCTTGGCTTCAGTTTCCCTCTGGGTAAAGTGAAGTTGGTTGTCCAGAAAGCCAGGCCCTTTGGTCACTGTATGGGGCTCCTCCCACTGGAAGCATCACCCAATTTCTTTGCCTCAGAAAACTCAAACCTAGGCTTGTTTAGGGCCTCTACTAATGAACCCATTTTAGAGACTGCAAAGCTGAGACCCAGTAAGAAGCTGGCACCAGGAAGAGAGTTCTGAATGCTGTTTCTGGCTGACTCAATTGGATGGGCACCAGGCCAGGGATCAGAGGTCCATTCCCAGGACATAGTTCTGCCCTATGACCCTGAGCAGGACATTTACCTTCTCTGAGCCTTGGCTTTCTTGTACGAAAAATAGCCACCTATGCACAGTGGCTCATGCCTGTAATCCCAACACTTTGGGAGGCTGAGGTGGGAGGATCGCTTAAGGCCAGGATTTCAAGACTAGCCTGGGCAACATAGCAAGACCCTGTCTCTGCACAGAAATAAAAAATTAGCCAGGTGCGGTGGCACACACCTGTAGTCCTAGTTACTCAGGAGGCTGAGGTGGGAGGATCGCTTAAGGCCAGGATTTCAAGACTAGTCCGGGCAACATAACAAGACCCTGTCTCTGCACAAATAAAAAATTAACTACAGGCACACACCTGTAGTCCTATTACTCAGGAGGCTGAGGTGGGAGAATCACTTGATCTTCAGCCCAGGAGGTCGAAGTTGCCATGAGCTGTAATTGTACCACTGCATTCCAGCCTGGGCAACAGAGCAAGACTCTGTCTCTAAAGAAAAAAAAAAAAAGAAAAATAGGACTGAGGTTTTAACTACCTTCCACTTTGAAAGACTGAGAGGAGGCACACAGGCTTCCAGAGAGCCAGATTCAGGGCTATGGGAACCTGCCTAGGATACTGCGTTCGCTTGCCCCTGGATGACAGTGTCCTGGCACTGGGACAGCCTGGAGCTTTGCAGACCCTGGGCAGCAGGAGGAGCCTGTGCTGGGGGTCAGGACACTTGACTTTCAATCCTGGCTCTGCTGCTAACCTGTGTCCATGTCCTTCATACCTCTGAGCCTTACTTTCCTTATCCATTAAATAGGGGTGACAAGTCATCTCCCAAAAAGTATGTGGCATTCTTTACAAACTGGAGGATTTGTTATAAAGTTGATGGCTCTAGGGGTGAGATCAGTCATGTTGCTTGAGGTCCTGTCATCGGTGCTCTGGGTGGGTATTAGGATTCAAAGACTTATGCCTTTGCCCCTCCAACCCACTGTGTGCCCTTGAGCTTGCTGCTTCACCACACTGGGCTTCAGTCCCTACCTGTAAGGTAGAGACAGTAATAGTTCCTGTTTCAAAGCACTGTTGAGAGAGCTGAATAAAGCAGTGGGTGAGAAGACGCTGCAATTAGGCCAGATGCAGTGGCTCACGCCTGTAAGCCCAGCATTTTGGGAGGCTGAGGCAGGCAGATCACCTGAGGTCAGGAGTTCAAGACCAGCCTGGCCAACATGGTAAAACCCTGTCTCCATTAAGAATACAAAAAAATTAGCCGGGTGTGGTGGCACGTGCCTGTAGTCCCAGCTAATCAGGGGGCTGAGACAGGAGAATCATTTGAGCCCAGGAGGTGGAAGTTGCAGTGAGCTGAGATCACGCCACTGCCTTCCAGCTTGGGTGACAGAGTGAGACTCCATCTCAAAAATAAAAATAAAAAGACACTGCAAACCATTAGGTGCTGGGCACATGTGAGGGGCTATTCTTTCCCTCCCTGCAGTCAGGCCCACGCGCTGTTGCTCCTTAGGTGATTTTGTAGATTGAGCACAGTGACTTGGAACAAGCTCTCTGAAGCCCAGTTTGTTCATCTGTAAAACAGGCACAGGAACCCATGCTTTTCCTTTGCGACAGGGCTGGATAAGGCTCAGACAGGACACTGTATCAAGTGTTCTGGGCACGGACCCAGCAGGTGTGGGACTTGCCTGGAGGCTTAGGGGTAAAGAGAGTGGCAACTAAGTCCTCTGGTGACAAGTGCCCTGGACAGCAGTATTTTTAGCTGCCCTTCCTGGGCAAAGCTCCAACTCCTACATTTTAATGGAGAAATAATTCTCACAGTGCGACAAGCTGTAGCTTGCAGGTGTCACATCCATATTAAAGAGGGGACAGAGCGAGGTTCATTTGCCTGGCTCAAGGTGTGACCAGAATTTGCCTCCAGGACCATTTGTAACCAGGGCTTGAAGACCAATTAGTGGATCTGACTACTCACCACCCAGGAGGAGGAGACTGGGAGGAGGGGTTAAAATGGTGTGGCCAGGGCGCCTGGATCAAGCTGCCTCTTCTACTTGTGTGTTTGGAGCATTCTGCTTACACTTGCAGACCCTGGGCAGCAGGAGCCTGGGCTGGGGGTCAGGACACTTGACTTTGAATCCTGGCTCTGCTATTAGACTGACCACCTTCTAGACTGTTGTATCAGTCTTACACATTTACAAAAATATCATAATCAAACATTATGCAACCCTTTTTCTGTTTTTCTTTACTCTTTTCCCAAGTCACTTCTTCTAGATAGAAGTGTCCTCGTCCTCTTTACTTTCTATATCGATGTGTAACATACCTCTAGTATTTACAAGATGCTAATCCTCAGTGTATGACTCCATGAATTTTTACACAAATCTCTACCCATGTAACCACTACCCAGATCAAGATATAGAACACTTCCTGGATTCCAGAAAGTTCCCTAGTGTCCCTACCCAAGCAACAGCCCCGCCCACTTGGCTGCTTTCACCAATTAGTTTTACTTATTCTTGAACTTCGTATAAATGGAATCCTGCAGTACATGCTATTTTGTATCTAGCTTCTTGCAAAGACCTCCCTCGTTCTTTTTAAATGGCTACATAGTATCTCAAAGTACTGCTGTTCTAGCCTATATTTTGCTAGTTCCTACAGTTTAGACACAAATAATGCAGGCTTGTGCTCGAGTTTCTACAGTATGGAGCCCTAGAAGTGGGATCTCTGGATACATTTTAAGTGTTGCCAATTGTTTCAGCTGCTTTTTTAGCCAGTCCCTGTGGCAGTAAGAATGTGCAAGTGAAGAAAACTTAGGGTGGCTGGAAAAACTGATTCTAGACAGGGCAGAGATGGTGCTTGGAATTCACATCCAGTTGGTCTCTCAGAGACTTCAGAGTGGAGCCTGATTAGGTAGTGTACTGGGCCTGCAATCATCCCTTCCACCCGCTCTGGACCACCTTGCCCTTCAGCATATGTCACTGCCGCTGCCTCAGTTTCCAGGAGCTATCTGCGTCCCCGGGACCCCAGTCCTGGGGGACTGCGTCTGCCTCCTAGTGGATTATGTGGGCCCAGCACCGTGTTCTGAGTGTGTGTGTGCCAGGGTTGAGCCCTGCACCTGCAGCACCGTAATTGATGGGGGGAGGTTCTCAGCATCTTTGGGGTTTTTCTTTTTTCTTTTAAAGGTCTCACTCTGTTGCCCAGGCTGGAGTGCAGTGGTACGGTCATAGCTCACTGCAGCCTCGACCTACAGAGCTCGTGATCTGCCTGCCTCAGTCTCCTGAATAGCTGGGACTGCAGGTGCCTGCCACTACACCTAATTTTATATACACGTGTATATATACACGTGTATATACGTATATATACACGTGTATATATACGTATATATACGTATATATAATTTTTTTTTTTTTTTTTTTTTTTTTTTTTTTTTTTTTTTTTTTTGCAGAGACGGGATCTTGCTATGTTTCCTGGGCTGGTCTCAAACTCCTGGGTTCAATCAATCCTCCTGCCTTGGCCTCCCAAAGTGCTGGGATTACAGGCAAGAGCCACTGTGCCTGGTCAGCATCCTGTTGGATGCAGGTGGCTCAGGTTAGGTTAAATCTCTCGCACTTTTGTCAGAGAGTATTCATAACCTTTGGCACTGCCAGCTCCAGGTAATTATGGTGACACTACTTCATTACTAATGAGGCAGCTCTTTGTTAGAACAGAGAAACACCTGGGTCTCATAGAGGAGGCATAACCCAGCCCTCAGACAGAGGGACTGTGACCTTTGCCTCCAGCCTTTCTCCAGCATCTGAGCAGCAAAATATCCCCTGCACCTCAGCTTCCTTAGCTAATATGATTTCTCCACCCCAACGCTCTCCTCTGGATGTGTTTCATCCGTGTCCCTTGCAGATTGAGGCTCTGGCATGGATCACGATGCTTCAGCTCATGATAGATCACCTCTCACCTCCCGCATCCAGGGCACTATGTTCCTAGTGATACAGCTCCAGATCCCATTAGTCCAGCGGTTCTCAACCCTGGCTGCCCATTAGAATCACTTTGGGAGTTGTAAATGGTGCCTGGGCTCCATCCCCAGAAGTTCTGATGCAATTGGTTGAGTTTATTGCTAAGTATTTGATGTGCATATGCCAGTGGCTCTAGTCTGGCTTATAAATTAATGTAAAATAGGATTCAGAAGACAGCCCTGAGCTGAGACCTTTGAGACCCCACCTCTTAGATAAGATAGCTATTCTCAGTGATCACCATATTGGACTGTGGGTTTTTTGTTTTTAATTAAGGGAAGCACACAAAATACAGGAGCAAGGAAGGTTGAGGGAAGTGATAATCTTTAGTTCAGAAAGGAGGGGACCCTGTTCCCTGTGTTGTGGGGCTGGGGAAGAGAGCAGGCATCCTGAGTTCCTGCATTCAGACGAGACACATAGGCTCTGGGAGAATGATGAAGGATGGGGTGCCGCTGGTGATGGCTCAATCCTTTTTAGCTCTAGGAAATGGGGGGCCCTGCCTACTCCTGAGCATCCCCTCCCCCTCCTCCTTTCACGGCCTCCCTTTTGCCTCTGTGTCTCTCCCGTCACCCCCAGAACTCCAGATGTGCGCAGCCACGTGGCTGCTTCTGACTCCCTCTTCCCTCCAGCACCATGTCCTCCATGGAGGGAAGGACCATCTGTCCTGCTCCCTGTAGCCGTCAGTCTACGTGCATGTGCCAGGCTCAGGGAAATAGCCTTCGTGCTTTTCCTGCTCCCCGCCCCCCCCACCTCCCATCTCACACATGCTTCAGAATCAGGGTATCCTGGGGTCTCTACCACACTGCAGCCCTGTAGTATCCAGAGTGACTGAAGCACAGCAGCTCTCCTCTACCACCCCCACCCTCCTCCTTGCAGCTCTCTGGCCTCTAGTTCTTCCTCAGTCTCAAAACTCACCTATCTGAAGTCCACCTGCCTACCTACCTACCCTAATTTACAGGCCAGCATGCTCCCTGGGTGCTGGTCTACACTCTATTCTGTTTCCTTCCTGCTCATGTTGCAATATCCTCTCCTAAAAAGTCCCCGCAGAGTGTGGCACCATTGTTGGAGGTGGGGAAGAGGGACTGATGTGTCCGCAGAGCCTGCCAGCCACTGAACTGACATTCTGCCTTATTTGCTAAGATAATTTAGTGTAATTTGCTAATGAATGAATGCACTTCTTGTTCTTATAGCTTTTGTAATTGAAGTCCATGTGCTTTGCTGAGTTTCAGCAAACGTTCCGGGAACTGAAGCTGGCCAGGTTGCAGAGGGCTCAGCCTCCTTGGGTGACCATACTGAGGGCCTTGATGACCTGTGAGGCATGGCCAGGATGCTGATTTTCTTGGTGTCTCTATCTGTGCTGCTTTTCTCAGCGTCCTCCCGTCCACTGCAGCCAGGAGGATCTGGGTCAGCCCAACAGGAGAATGTGCTGGCAGCCAGGGGTTCTGGACCTAGGACAATTTTTGGAATGGGCTCTGCAGTGCTAGAAGAGAGTGCATTCTGTTCTGTCTGCAGGATGGGTGATGAGGGAGTCAGGGGGAAGTATAAGGGAGAAGGGGACAGAGATAACTGGCGAGTGGCAGAAGTTGCATGTTTCATATTCAGTCGTGTTTATAAGCATTTGCTCCAGCTCCCCCCATCCTTGGATATGCCCTCTCTCTCCTCTGCCTGTGCAGATCCTATACACCCCCTCCTATGTATCCCCCCAGATCTCTGCAACTCCGTGTTTCATAGCTACGATGAAGCACTTGCTCATTCATTGCACTCTGGGAACTCATCTCCCCAGAGCAGCTCTGGCTGGCCCCCAAGCCCAGAGCCGGGCACAGAGCAGCTCCTGTCCTCTGGTCTGCTGCAAGCAGGAGGTACCCAAACCACATTAATTCAGGTCTCTGAATGGAAGTAACTAAGGCTGAAGTTTACTTCTACACTATCCATGAAAAAAGGATTTCCCAGCAAATGAACAATGTAAATGAGGCTGCCAAATGGTGCTTCACCTATTTAAAGGAATAATCTATTTTAAAAATCTTTTAGAAGCTTTTAGTTACCCAGAAACAATTGATACGGTAATTACAAGCCATTTTAAAAATTTACTTATTAGAGAAGACTCCCTAAGCTCTGTTCACCCACTCCCATGCTCTGCTAACCCTTAGGGAGCTGGCTACCAAATGCTCGCTGTCCTTGTAGGCCCCATCTGTAAAATGGGGTCAAGAGTAGTACCTTCCCCTCCCTAGTTGACCAAAATGGACAGAGAATGCCCAAAGGACAGAGCCTTCACAGGGCCACCTCACCTGCACTTAGACAGTATGAATGGACAGATCTGGGCAGATGGCACTGGACTCAGCCAGGACAAAAGAGAGCTTTGACCTGAGACCAATAGGGAGGGGCTGGATGGTCAGACAGGATTTGTGTGGGGAGGATGGGGGTGGAAGCAGAGGCGATTTCTCATTGCTCAGCCCAAGATGGTAGCTGAAGGAGCCCCAGGCACAAGGAACAGCAGCCATGGCCCCCTGAGCACCAGCACCGCAAATCCCTGGCCTGCAAATCGATTCTGCTTTCTGTTTGATGGGCTTGTTGGCTTCAGCTTGGGGAGGAAAAACAAGCTCTTTCCCAAGGAGAGGAGCCGGGTCAGAGGTGGCTGTGGTGCCTCCATCCCTGCCGCACACCCCATCCCGCCCTGTGAGAGATGCTGGGTCAGCAGGCAGGACACCATTCTTAGCCTCTCCCCTGGCCCTAGCCAGGCCTCTGCCTGCCTGGTGGTGTGGGGCGAGGCAGGCTAAGATGCCTGGGTTGAGGGGCTCCTGCGGGCAGTTGTCTGGCCCTGTGCACCTGCTCACCGCGGCTGCTCCTGGTCCAATGTGTGTGGCCCTGGATGGATGTGTGCATTTGGTGGGGTGAGAGAGTAGGTAAGAGTGAAAACAGGAAAGCAAAGGGCAGCATCCACAAACTTGGAAACATCAGCCTGCTGTGGAAGGGACCCTCAAGCCCCTTTTCCACAGTATTGCTGAGCTCTAGAAGGGGAGGAATTGGGAGCAGCTGGGAGCAAAGCTCAGAATAGGACCCAGGAGGCTCTGCCCCCGGCTCAGCACCATGTCCACAAGACTCTGCGATACACCTCTGTGGGGTTCAATATGAGGACAAGAGGATGGGCATCTGAGCAGCCACTTCCTGCATGTGGTGAGGCAGCCCAACACAGTGGGCTTTTCCGTTTTGCAGCCCCCACAGAGCCAGCCCCTCCAAGGGAGCACGTTTCATTGGCAGCAGTGCTGGCAGTGGCAGCTAAGCCCTTATAGGGCACCACTCCTCCCAACCTCAGCAACCTCCTCTCTCCTCCTGTGGTTTTCCTAATAAACACCTTTAAAATATTTATGAAGGCAGCTTCAATGAACACGACATTGATTTAAAATGATTTTCTTCTAATAGGTAGCTTGAGCATGGGCTCCATTTCCCAAGCTCCTAAGGGCAGGCCCATCAGGGTGAACCCGCAGGATGGGCATTCAAGGCTCTCCATGAATGAGCTGAGCAGTGGGGATCCCTTCCCTCTCTCAGGGCCTCCACTGGGGGGCCAGGTCTGGTGGCAAGTGTGGTGTGACAGTGTCATAGGGCTCAGGAACTGGACTCTGGCAGAAGTGGTCTAGGGGGATCAGGCAGGCCAATTAGGGCTCTGAAAGAACGCCTGACATGGGAAGAAGCTGAAAACTGGAAGTCTCCCTAGAACCATGGATAGCACCTCCAACCTGTGCCCCTGGGGCACTGAGAAGCCCAGAAGCTGGGAGCTAGGACTCCTCGGTCTCTGTCCCACTTTATTGATAGGAATGGAGAAAGGCTGTACTCCAGAAGGAAGTGATGAGCGCCATGGGTTTCTAGGGAGGAACCTGGACTGGGATGCTGTGGCCACTGAACAGTTGGTAGCTAAGTTTAGCTGCTCCCCAGCAGCCCTGGCTGGAAAGGACACAATGGCAATGCCTTCTGCGCACGTGTGGGGGTGGGTCGGGAGCAAGTCGGGATCTGCAGTTGGCCCTCAGATTTGTCTGTCTGGCCTTTGAAACTCCAAGAAGCCACCACCTACCCTCCTTACACAAATCCCTGAGCTGCCCTCTCTTGACAGGATTGTACCTTGTCCAATCTCTTCCCGGCACAGAGGGGGAAACTGAGGTTCCTCCCCATCTCCCAGCCTCTCCCCAGGCTAGAAGGAAAATCCCATCCATATCTATCTGGCACGCAGACACAAGGCCCTGATGGAGAAATTTTGGGAGGAAGGTTCTATTCTCAATTCTCACCCCACTCATCCCCAGAAAAGTCTAACAAGAGCTGTTTTCATCACCATTGCCTAAAGCCTGGAGCTGCTCTAATTACGTGTCAGGCTTGAATTTGACAGGAAGCATTTTAATTATTAATTTGAAGTGTGCTGAGCATGGGGTGGAGGAGGGCCGGCTCTCCAAGCTCAGGCCCAGCCCTGTCTGTTGGGACCTCATTAATGATACCTCAGACCTCCCAGCCTTTCTTCTCCAGATGGAGCCTCTTCCCTGCCACGGCCCAGGATCTGCACCTCCCACTCTTCTGACCTTCTAACCTCTCATTTTGCACCATGCTTTCTTGTTTTCCTTATTTTCCTAAGCCGTTTGGCAGAGTCTACTGTTCCCATTACATGGGATGGAGCAGACTGAGGTGGAGGGAGGGCAGGGAGTCCAGCGGATGTCACAACATGCATTAGCCACAGGCAGGGCAGGGCCTTTTGGGGTTCTTTAGTTGTTGCCTGACAGCAGAGGTGGCCTTCTGCAGGGCTGTCTCTCACCTGTTGTGTGCCATCTTTATATCCATATCATCTAAGGAGACATGCAAAGTTTTTTCAATTTGTTGCCTGCATCTGATCCCATCTTTTTTTTTTTTTTTTTTTTTTTAAATGCAGAGTCTTGCTGTTACCCAGGCTGAAGTGCAGTGGTGCGATCTCAGCTCACTGCAACCTCTGCCTCCCGGGTTCAAGTTATTCTCCTGCCTCAGTCTCCTGAATAGCTGGGATTCCAGGCGCCTGCCACCATGCCTGGTTAATTTTGTACTTTTAGTAGAGATGGGTTTTTACCATGTTTGCCAGGCTGGTCTGGAACTCCTGGCCTCCAGTGATCTGCCCGCCTCGGCCTCCCAAAGTGCTGGGATTACAGGTGTGAGCCACTGCACCTGGCCTGCATCTGATCCTTTTAAAGATCAGTTTCTTTGCTTCATTTACACCCAGGCATGGGTGTGCCCTTTGGGCTCAGGGGCCAGACCACTTGTTCAGTCCCAGGTGAAGGAGTCAGAGCCTGTCGTGGGCTAAGGACATCATTTTGCCCATTTTCTCTCCTGCCCTCAATTAAGAAAGATTCATCCCCTGCTCATTGGTTGTTTTCTGGGTTTAAACCCTGGCACTGTCCTGTGTGCTGGGGCCTGTCTCTTCTGTCACACGTCATTGTTTCTGCCTTCTGGATTCAGGACCACAAAGCTGCAGGCTGGGATGCAGCCCTGGGGCTGAAGATTGTGCTGTGTCACATGGGTCTAGCTGCTGCTGTGGTATGTGACACTGAGATTGCATTTCTGTCCCAGGCTTCCTTCCTTCTGTTGCTGGCCAATCCCCTTCCTCTCCAGGGCATCCCTGCTTCTGCCTGCATCCCAGGCTTGGTGCTCAGGAGCCTGTGCTCAGCCACCCGTGCTCAGCCAACAGCCCCTACACTTCATTTCTTGATGCAACCTTCCTTAGTGTTAGATTCCGTGCTGTAGTTTGATTGGAAAGTCATGATCCACTAGGGGAGATAAGCATTTATGTGAATTTGATCTAGGCAGAACTGTGGGGTCCAGAGGAGGGATCAAGGAATCCTGGAAGAATTGGGGCAGATTTTCCAGACACGGTGATGTGAGAGCTGAGTCTTGCAGGACATTTGGTATGTTATTCACAGTTGGGTACATTGAACAGAAGCCACTGTATTTTAAACAGAAAGGAATTTAGTACAGGGTATTGGGTGCTTACAAAGACTGAAGGAGCCTGCTTGGGGCTGGGTCTCAGGAAATGATTTTTTTTGAAATGGAGTCTTGCTCTGTGTTCCAGGCTGGAGTGCAGTGGTGTGATCTCAGCTCACTGCAACCTCCGCCTCCTGGGTTCAAGCTATTCTCCTGCCTCAGCCTCCCAAGTAGCTGGGATTACAGGTGTGTACCACCACACCTGGCTGATTCTTCTTTTGTTTCCTTTTTTTCTTTTCTTTTTGAGACAGAGTCTCACTCTGTTGCCCAGACTGGAGTGCAATGGCACGACCTTGGCTCACTGCAGCCTCTGCCACCTGGGTTCAAGCGATTCTCATGTCTAAGCCTCCCATGTAGCTGGGACTACAAGCACACGCCACCATGCCCTGCTAATTTTTGTATTTTTAGTAAAGATGGGGTTTCCACCATGTTGGCCAGGCTGGTCTTGAACTTCTGACCTGAAATGATCCACCTGCCTCAGCCTCCCAAAGTGCTGGGATTACAGGCGTGAGCCACAGTGCCTGGCCAGGAAATACTTCCAGAATACAGAATATCACAGAACTGAACCACCAGGGGGCTGCTACTTTGTCATGCAGTAGGTTGAATAATGGTCCCCAAAGATGTCCATGTTCTAATTCCTGGAGCCTGTGAGTATTACCTTACCTGGCAAAAAGGACTTCACAAATGTAATTAGGTTAAGAATCTTGAGATGGGAAGATGATCCTGGATTATCTAGGTGGGCCCAATATAATAACAAGGGTCCTTATAAGGAGGAAGCAAGAAAGCAGAATCAGGAAAAAACAAAGGAGATGGATGACAGACCAGGAGCTGGCTTGAAGACGGAGGAAGGGGCTGTGAGCCAAGGAAGGCAGGAGGCCTCTAGAAACTGGACAAGGCAAGGAAATGGACTGTCCTTGGAGCCTCCAGAAGGAACTCAGAGCTGCTGACACCTTGACTTTAGCCCAGTGAAACCGATTTTGGACTTCTGACCTCCACAGCTATGAGAGAATAAATGTGTGTTGTTACAAGCCTCTGAATTTGTGGTATTTAGTTATAGCAGCAAAAAGAATATGGGGAATGGGGGAAGAATCATTGGAACTATTGGGTTCAAGAACATGCTTCAACAACCTGATCCAGGGTACAAAAAGAAACCCATCGCTGCTACCCTTCCACACCCCTGAATCTGAGGCCTCAGCACTGAAATGCTGCTGCAGTTCCACAGGCTTACTGGCTGAAAGCAGCCACAGATAAGCCTCCAAATCTGCCTTCCAGGTTTTGCCAAAGGGCCTCTAATTGCTGGAACTTAATTCACACACAACTTCAGCTGCAAGGGAGCCCTGCATGTTTAGCTTCCCAGCCACTGCAGTCTAGCAAGGCCATGAGAAGATGGCAGGAAAGGGATGCTGAGTGTTCACCAAACATCTCAGACACAATGGGGAGCCATTAATGATGAAAATGAGTAATATGCATTAAAACCTGACCACGGGCTCACCAGGAAAATCTCCCACCAGCCCATGCATGAATATTGAGTATGCCTCTGTGTAAAGATGAAGCTAAGCTATTTGCCCAAAAGTCCCACAGCAAGGAAGTGACAGAGGCAGGTTTGAATCCAGCTTTCGTCTACTTTAGCGCTTGAGCTTCTAACTGCTACACAGTACTGAAGAGGGGCAGGGTCAGTGCCACGAGGGGAAATGGCCTTGAAGAACACAGACGCATGAAGTAACCAGGCACTTCAGGGAACTGCAAGCAGCTCCTATGCCTTGAACAAAAGCTGCATGGAGAGGAGAAGCAAGGTGAGTAGAGAGCAGCAGAGGCCAGGCCACGAGGGTCTCCGGTGCTCTGCCAAATGGCTGCACTGCATTCCTAAAGACCACCAGGCACCATGGAAATCTTTTTTGGGGGCTTTTCCCATAAAAGGTCTTAAGACAGGAGAGCAACAATTTGTTTCACATTTTGTATGTGAAGAAAGGTTTATACTAGATCAGAGAACTGAGTCACATAGGAAAGACAAAACCCTGACCCTGGTCACACACTAAACCCTGACCCTGTGATGGGCTCAGGGTCATAGACTGAGCCCCAACCCTGGAGACACACTTAGCTCCAATGCTGGTCATAGACCGAGCTCCAATTCTGGTCACACACTGAGCCCTTACCCCAGTCACGCACTGAGCCTTGATCCTGGTCACACACTGAACCCTGACCCTGTGATGGGCTCAAGGTCACAGACTGAGCCCCAACCATGGGAACACAGAGCTGACTGTGGTCACACACTAAGCTCCATCTCTGGTCATAGACTGAGCTCCAATTCTGGTCACAGAGCCCTGATCTGGTCACACACTGAACCCTGACCCCAGTGGTGCACTGAGTCCTGATCCTGATCACACACTGAACCCTAATCCTGGTCATATACTGAGCCCTGATCCTGGTCACAGATAGAACCCTGATTCTAGTTATAGACTCAGCCCCTTCCTTGATCTGAACTGAGTCCTATTTTTGGTCTCTCCCTGGGCCCTATCTCTGGTTGTAGACCGGCCTTACAGTTGAGCTCTTATCCCATCCAACTACTAGGAAGGCCACTTATCACTGGGGCAGTCAGGCAAAAGTGTGATTCATTCAGTGCAGCCCTTCTCTATTGCTGTGTCCACAGCCCAGGATGCACATCTTTAAAAAGCAGAGAAGTCTGTTTGTGTGACGTGAAAGATGACTGAACATGCTTACTTAGTGCTTGATGAGTCAAGGAGTAGGAGAAGGTGGAAGAGGAGAGGGAGATGAGTTCCTAGAACATTAAGCTCCCTTTTCTATAATGAAGGGGGCTCTCACTACAAGCCTAGAGCTCCCCGCCAACCAGATAGGAATGCAGAGGGCATAGCGACAACCTGGGACTAGCTGTGCTCTGGCCTGGGGCCTGCTGGGCTTCCGGGAGAGAAATCAGACCTCAGCCTCTCCCACGGCCAGAGGCCAGTAGGATCTTAGTGAGATCCTGCATGTCACACCGGGTAGCAGGCAGAGTGGGCCCTTGTGGCTGGGCCCTGAGGAAACCACCCATTTGTCTGCCGGCAGGTAGGTCCAAGGTACTCACAGTATACTTGAGTCACCCCAAAGTGGTTGTAGATGGGGTAAATCTCTTCCTTGTGCTGGAACCCCTGCATTGCCCTCCACACCCCACCCCTTCCTTTCCCCTTACAGCTCTAGAGGTCACTTGGGCCATTCCTCTCCACACCGCCAAGCAAATTTCCACTAATTAAAACTGGAATTTAACCACTCTAGCAGCCTTCTGTCCTGTCCGTACAGTCTCCAGAGCTCAACAATGGGGTCTACCCACTACCAGATGTGGTCGTCTCCAGCGTGGAGGAAACCATTTTTAATGGGCAGCTTGTTAACATCCCCAGGACATGACTGGTTCGGACAGACCCACTTCCAGCAAAGTGCAGCTGCCTGTGAGGCTCTGCTCCAGCCCCACCCTCCTGTCCTGCCTCTGCGATGACATATGGGGTAGGTACTATCCCTCTCTGGACCTTGCGAACTGACCCTGGGAGCAGCCACAAGAATGCCGCCCTGGACCCTTGTTCCTGAGCTCAGGACATTTCCTACGCCCGATATGACAGGGAGGCAAAGAGCCCTTGAGAGAGAAGGAAACAAGACGGTGGTGGTGCATATTCTGGCAGGCCCTGGGGAAGGGGCTTCACACGTTTTTTCATTGAGCCTTCACAGCAGAGCCATTGGTGGGTTTTATATCCTTAAGAAAATGAAGCTCCAAGAGGTGAAATAGCTGGTGCAAGGTCACAAAAGTAGGAGGAGATGGACCCCCAGTCTGGAACCAGGGCTTTCTGGCTCTGAAGCCAGAGTTAGGATTAGGGACCTCACTTGTAGGCCAGCCTTCTCCTGGCTGGCCCTGCCCACCATTTGGTCCAGGATACAAAGCAGCTTCTGAATCTGGCCACGGTTGGGGCAGGGGTTGGTCAGCCATCTTGAGCCTCAAGACTCTGAGATGGTGTCTGCCAGCCTTGGCCTGCCATGGATCCTGCCCTCTGCATCTGAAGTTTTGGGATTAGGTCTCTGCCAGGGACAGAAGGTGGTGAGGTGGGGATTATGGATCCTCTTAGGACAAGCCTGGGGCCAGGAAGGGACCCTTTCACTAGCCACACTGTCCCCTGCTCTGTTCCATGTGGAAATCTCTCTGGGCCCCAGTGTGTGCGGTGAGGGTACCGTGGGCAGCTAGAGCTCAAAAGCATGAGGTCTGAGGCTCTCAACCTGGTCCAGAAGCCCTGGCAGCCTCAGCTTGGTGTCAGGGCCATAAGTCCTTGTGGCCCTGTGCAGGTGTCATAATCACCATACTGCCTACCTCCAGGGCACACTGCTGTGGTGTCTCCAGGGGAGCTGTGCTGAGGGGGCCATTTACATAGGTGACAATGTGAGTGGTGTCCCTGGAGTTGTGCAGTGGCCCTGACAGGTGCCCTCAACACTCCCTAGGGAAAGAAGTTCTGATAGTGATGGGGCAGGGGCACAGGGCCAAAGGGAAGAGAGCTTGTCTGAGGGGTACATTGCAGGGCTTCTGGGACAGCCTCCCAAGGCCAGCAGTAGTGGGGAAACGAGGGAATCTGATACTGATGCATTTAGCTAAACCTTGCTTTTAGGGCACACCACTGGGCCTTCAGAATATGCAAGCCTATGGGGCAAAGATACAACAAAAATTCACTTACTGACATCTTGCTATGTCCCATTCAGTACTTGAAAAATGGCAATTACTCAGTGAATGAGTTATCCATGTGGCTGGCACTACAATGGATTGATGAAATAGCAACAAGGGCTATTTGATTTGAAGATTCCCTTATTAAAAAGCATGAAATCATCCCTCAGCCCTGCAATGATGCTCTAAATTAAAAAGCTAACAAAACAACAAGAAACCAAAACCAAAAAAAACCACCAAAACAAAACTGGGTGAGTGCTTCGCAAAGTCCAGCAGAGGCCTGCTGCCTCAAAGCACCAGAGGGTCAAAGTGGCCTGCGCCTGCCTTCACTGCCCCACGACCCAGAATGAAACTTCCTCCCTTTCAGGAAGCCTTTGGGAGTCTTGACCCTCCAACTCTGAATCTGGAGAGGGAGTTAGGTCCCATGGACAAGGGTGGGCCAAGCAAAGGCAAGACGTGTTTATTCAATGTACATTCACTGAGAACCTTATGGAAGCATTGTTTCTGCCCTCGGGCTTGCAGTCAACTGGAGGAGACAGCTGTATGGGGGAAGATAAACCTCAGTGCAGTGATGAGGGTGGGTCAGAGGCACACTTAAGACGCAGCAAGGCAGAAAAGAAAAGACACGGTGAAACATGAGTTTGGGGTAGGCTGAATTGGCAGGAATCAGCCTCATATGCCTGCAGGTGCCAGTGCGAATAAATGAGTCCCTGGGCCAGTGTGGGGACACTGGTGAGTGCCTGTCCCACCCAGAAGGGCCCTGCTGCTCAGTTCCTGCTGACTGGTTCTGTGCGGAAATGCCAGCCCAGTGTTGTCACAGCTACTGATTTTTTCTAAGAAATCTGAAATTTTACGTAAAATACTGTTTTTAAAATACTGTAGGAAGCAAAACAGGTATGCAGGCCACCAGTCTGCAACCTGTGTATGAGAGAAATAAATATCCAAAGAACCGAAAAGTGAGCAGGGTTAGCTCGACCTGAAAAAGGGTGTTCTCTGGGCTAGAGTTCTCAGGACGTCCCCACCCACCCCGGGTAGGAGGACCATCTGCAGTTTCCCTGACACCACCGCCAGCCTCCAGCCCAAGCACAAGGAACCGCATTTTTTTAGGAAGCCAGAGGAAAGACTAGAACCCTTTGGGAGGCCCATATGTTGACTGGGAAGACTGAACTCCATGTCTGGGGCACCATCCTGAAAAACTTTCTCGTTTACACCAGGCATTGGAGTGAAAAGTCTGTCTTGAGAGGGGCTGGCAGCTCTTACGTACCAGGACACTGCAGCATGTGCCACTCATTGAAGTGGTGTCAAGACTGAGCACACCTGGGAACATGTCCTAGATCTACCCCCTTGCCAAGTGGGGCTCCATGGCTCCTGCTCCCAGCCCATACCCCGGAGACCTGCTGACGCTCCCCTTGGTGCCTTTGGGATCACAGGTTTACCCTAACCACCCTCACCCCATGCAAGTCAGAAAATGAGCTCATCACACCTGGAATTCATCTGCTCTCAATGGTTGTCTAGATTTAACCCTCCGCCCTCCCGCTAGGTCTGCAGGAGAAATAAGCCTCCTCTTAGTACTGTCTCTACAGAAACGGTAGTGTCTGGAGGGCAAAATAGATAGTGCTGAGATTGTTCACTATGGGCAGGGGGCAGGGAGCAGGGTTCTGTCCCCTCCCCACACTCCCAGGTCACTCTTACTAGGTGAGCCTCCTCCCTCCCCCCTTCCCCACCCTCACGAGCTGGACTTGTGTCCGGAATCCGTAGGTTCTCGGTCTGACTTCAAAAATGAAGCCGCGGACCCTCGCAGTGAGTGTTACTTACAGTTCTTAAAACCGCGTGTCTGGAGTTTGCTCCTTCCCCTATTCGGATGTGTTCACAGAGTTTTTTCCGTCCGGTGGGTTCGGTGGTCTCGCTCGTTCAGGAACGAAGCTACAGACTTACTCCGGAAGTGTTACAGTTCTTAAAGTAGCGCGTCTGGACTTGCTCGTTCCTCCTGGTGGTTTCGTAGTCTCACTAACTTCAGGACTGAAACTGCAGACCCTGGTGGTAAGCGTTACAGCGCACAAACGCAGCATGGACCCAAAACGTGAAAGAAACCCGCTTCCACCGGATGGGAGAGAAACCTAACAGGTTATCGCTGCTGGCTCGGGCAGCCTGCTTTTATACTCTTATCTGGCCCCACCCACATCCTGCTGATTGGTCCATTTTACAGAGAGCCGATTGGTCTGTTTTACAGAGAGCTGATTGGTCCGTTTTGACAGGGTGCTGATTGGTGCGTTTACAATCCCTGAGCTAGACACAAAAGTTCTCCATGTCCCCACTAGGTTAGCTAGATACAGAGTGTTGATTGGTGTATTTACAAACCCTGAGCTAGACACAGAGTGCTGATTGGTTCATTTGCAAACCTTGAGCTAGATACAGAGTGCCGATTGGTGCATTCACAATCCCTTAGCTAGACATAAAGATTCTCCAAGTCACCACCAGACTCAGGAGCCCAGCTGGCTTCACCCAGTGGATCCCCCACCGGGGCTGCAGGTGGAGCTGCCTGCCAGTCCCGCGCCCTGAGCCCGCACTCCTTAGCCCTTGGGCGGTCGATGGGACTGGGCGCTGTGGAGCAGGGGGCAGCGCTCCTCGGGGAGGCTCGGGCCGCGCAGGAGCCAACGGCGGGTGGGGGGCGTGGCTCAGGCATGGCGGGCTGCAGGTCCCAAACCCTGCCCCGCGGGGAGGCAGCTAAGGCCCGGCGAGAAATCGAGCACAGCCGCTGCTGGCCCAGGTGCTAAGCCCCTCACTGCCCGGCGCCGGCCGGCCGGCGGCTCCCAGTGCGAGTGCGGGGCCCGCGGAGCCCACGCCCGCGGGGAACTCGCGCTGGCCCGCAAGCGCCGCGCGGAGTCCCGGTTCCCGCCCGCGCCTCTCCCTCCACACCTCCCCGCAAGCTGAGGGAGCTGGCTCCGGCCTTGGCCAGCCCAGAAAGGGGCTCCCACAGTGCAGCGATGGGCTGAAGGGCTCCTCAAGCGCGGCCAGAATGGGCGCCGAGGCCGAGGAGGCACTGAGAGCGAGCGCGGGCTGTGAGGGCTGCCAGCACTACCTCCTTTGGGAAGCTGCTCACACTCAGCCATTTAGCTAAGGAAAAATTCTCCATTTTACAGGGGTCTCCTGGGAAGGCCCCACCACTGGGCATCGTGTGTCAAGGAACCCCACAAAGATCAGGGCCCCTCGGGATCTTTCCACAGCTGCTCCACAGGCAGTGCCTTGCAGTGACACCTGCAACCCACACCCCATCCTGCTTTCTTGGGGGTGGAGGACAGGTCGGGTGATGCCTGGAGACTGGGTTTCTGTGGCTCTTCTAAGATAGTGGGGGAGGAGAGGACACCAGGGTGGGTCTGCACCATCAGATTTGTTGTCCACAGTGGGAAGTGCCTGACTTTACACATCCCAGCATAATAGGAACGGAGCAGCCTGAACAGGAACTGAGAGCCAAAAGCCTCAGGCAGGTGTGTAAGCTTGAGTGTTCCTGGCAGGGAGTCAGGTCTGATCAGCACAGTGTCTGAGCCCTGGATAGCGTCAGCCTGAGGTCACCCGCCAAGACCCCTTGGTCCCCTAGTCTGGCATGGCTTGTACAGGTAAGGTGGGGGTGGGCAGGTGGTGATGGCAGCTGTGCTCGCCCCTCTGGTAGGGGTTCGGGGCAGGCTAATGGAGGAGTCAGGTTGCATCAGAATTCCAGCTAGCTCCCGTGTAACATGTTACAGGAAGGTGCAGCTCCAGCATCCCACCCCTCTGCCCTGTGGGAGAAAGAAAAGGGCACTGCAAATGCATTGCAGGAGGGACGTTTAACCCGCTTGCAAGATCCAATTATCTTCAAGGGCTTAGCATATCTATGTTACTTACCAATGTGCTAATTGTGTGCTGTTCTTATCTATTCATAAGAGTGGGTCCCTATCATGATGGTCTACTGGATAACTGTTGCTGAGCTATCATAAAGCTATTCTCCCAGTATCAGACTAGACAGGATACCCTGGCTTCCTCCCCCACAGTTAAAGAGGATGGAGTGGCTCTGAGTGGGGCTCTGGGGACTCAAAAGTCCCTTGCAGAAGGTGCTCTTATCTTTTCCATTTTGCACCAATGTGCACCTCTACTTTAACAAGGGCTCTCTCCACCATCTCCTATATGGTTCCCCCAGCCATCTTTGTGAAGTTCCACCAGTATCTCATGTCCTTCATTCCCACTTCTAGGTGACCCAGCTCTATTCCATTTCAAGTGAAATTCCATGTGAAATCCTCCCTCCTTCCAGAAGCCTTTTCCTTTTTTTTTTTTTTTTTTTTTTTTTAAATGGAGTTTTCCTCTGTCGCCAGGCTGGAGTGCAGTGGTGCAATCTCAGCTCACTGCAACCTCCACCTCCTGGGTTCAAGTGATTTTCCTGCCTCTGCCTCCTGAGTAGCTGGGACTACAGGCTCCCGCCACAATACCCGGCTAATTTTTTGTATTTTTAGTTGAGACAGGGTTTCACCATGTTGGCCAGGATGGTCTCCATCTCTTGACCTCATGATCCACCCGCCTCAGCCTCTCAAAGTGGTGGGATTACAGGCGTGAGCCACTGTACCCGGCCCCCAGAAGCCTTTTCTAGATACTCCAGCCCCACCCATTGTCAGGTAAGCCTAGACCAGAAAGGGCAGTGATATTTACTGGGCTTAGGGCAGGCTAGTCTTGGCTCTGCCAGAGAAATGGAAAGGGGGAAGGATGCTTTGGACTTGGAGCTGTTTTTCTGCTAGTCACCCAGTCAGTGCCCCAGACCCACCAGAAACTAGGGGGTGGTTCTGAAAGTCTGGCCTAAAGCGGAGTTGAAGTCAGGGCCCAAACCCTGGTGAGCACTATGTAAAGTGCCTAACAATCACATAGTATGCTATACATTGTAGCACTTATATATAGTGTAAATAATAATGGCAATGTCAGTCCCCAGAGCAGCCAATTTCTGGCTGTGTAACTTAGAATGAATTCCTTATTTGTTCATCAGTTGCCTCCCCTGACCTGTAACATAAAAATTGTGGTTAATTCATTTACTCAACAAATAATTATTGAGCAACATATTCTGTTCTAGGTACAACTAAATCTGTCACTTAGTATTTGTTAAAAGATGTAGCACGGTACCTGACATATATATACTAGGTTGTCAATAAACATCAGTTTTCTTAAACAAGTCTCAGCTGTGGAATGGGAGATGGGTGGGTGTGGGAAGCGCCGGAACAGAGAAACGGAAAGTCAAGAGTGGACAGGGTGGAGGGCTGGTCTTGTTGCCTCTGGAATTCCCAGCCCCACTACACCCACTTTCCCTTCTTGTTGACAAGTCCTCATTAAGGACAGGGGATGGTGCTGGGGTCTCTGAATAGTTTACCCTCCTTTCTGTCCCTTGATCCCATTAGACCACTTCTGTGGATGACATCATCTGTCCCTCATCTATAAAATACAGACAGTGATGCCTCCTCATTCTTAGACACCAAAGACATGGCAATGTGCCCACCCTATTAATGGAGTGTCAGGTTGGGGACCCCCACCCTTCCCAGGACATCTCCCAGAGTGGTCTGCTCACCAAGCTGACTTGCCTCCCACTTCTGGTTCCTTACCCTGGCATCCCAGGCTAGACCCAGCAGCAGCTATGGCTCCCTTAGTGCTGAAACCCCACACCCTTCAGTTTTGACTTTCCCCAGCCCCAAGGCACACCAGACCAGACCCTCACAGAGGAGTTGTGTATATCTATGTGTGCAAGCACCATGACACCTGGCACACAGGAGGTCTGCAATAAAAGCTGATTGAATGAATGCATAGTGGATACCCTTCTGCAAATGGGGCTCGTTTATTCATTCAACAAACATTTATTGAACCCATAATCCATTTGGTGCCAGTCTCCGAGTCAGGGGTGGTGACATTCAGGTTAACAGTAACCAAGTTCTCCAAAGACTGAGGCATGTTCACATGTTTCCTCACCCCAACACTCCCCTCACCCCGAAGACCCGCCTGGCTCTCAGACTACCCAGCCCCCACCCTCACCTCCAGTGACCAGGCCACCCACTCCAGGCATTTTAACTGCAGTGGATGTTTGCAGTAGATGATGCTAAGTCACTGTGTTTGTGGTTGAATCCTGGTTCCATAGCCCATCCTGTGTTTCCTTAGGCAAGTTACTTCACTTCCCAGAGCCTCAGTTTCCTCATCTGGAAGCTACTTAGTCATAAGTAAGATTGCTTATCTCATACGTGCTGTGAGGAGTAAATGAGATAAGACATACACTTAGAACAATGCCCAGTGCCTAGCACGTGCCCAGTGGACATGAGTTATTCATCATGCTATGACTTCTCTCCATCACCAGGTTCCAGCTCCCTTCTGCCCCTCCACAGCACCACTCAGCACAAGCCTGTGCACACAGTAGGTGGTCAGTGGAATAGGACTTCCCAGAAGCAGAGAGATCTGATGGAACATCCTGGGTAAAGAAACTCAAAAACTGGCAAAGGTTTGGAGGCAGGGAAGAGCAGCAAAGGGCTGTACCTGGAAGGTCTGGAGGAAGGACCCAAGGGATGGCTGTGTCTACCCCAAGGACAGGGAGCTCACTACCCAGAAGCAGCCCATGCCATGGCTCAGCAGTGTTGAAAGTCAGAATTCTCTCTATCCCTAGCTGGCCACATTTTGTGTTTCAAGTCTGAAGAAGCCACTGGGGCCAGGTGCGGTGGCTCACGCCTGTAATCCCATCACTTTGGGAGGCCAAGGCAGGTGGATCATCGGAGGTCAGGAGTTCAAAGATGAGGCTGGCCAACATAGTGAAACTCCATCTCCAAGAAAATACAAAAATTACCCGGGCATGATGGTGGGTGCCTGTAATCCCAGCTACTTGGGAGGCTGCGACAGGAGAATCGCTTGAACCCAGGAGGCAGAGGTTGCAGTGAGCTGAGATCACGCCATTGCTCTCCAGCCTGGGAGATGGAGCAAGACGCCATCTCAAAAAAACAAAACAAAACAAAATTGGCCAGGCGTAGTGGCCCACGTCTGTAATCCCAGTGCTTTGCGAGGCCAAGGCGGGCAGATCACAAGGTCAAGAGATCAAGACCATCCTGGCCAACGTGGTGAAACCCCATCTCTACTAAAAATACAAAACTTAGTAGCTGGGGTGGTGGCGGGTGCCTGTAGTCCAAGCTACTCAGGTGGCTGAGACAGGAGAATTGTTTGAACCTGGGAGGTGGAAGTTGCAGTGAGCTGAAATCGCACCATTGCACTCCAGCCTGGATGATAGAGCGAGACTCCATCTAAAAACAAAACAAAACAAAACAAAAAACAAGAAAAAGGAAGCCACAGGGATCCCACTTCACTGTCAGGAGGTCCAGACTGGGTGTAGCAAAATTGTGAAGTCAGCCAAGTACTACCTATATCCCACTTCCCCCTCCTCCAGGATATCCTCCCACCACTGCCCCATTTGGGGGCAAATGGCCAGGCAGGGGAGCAGGGGGCGACTGATGGACATTAGCCACTACTACAGAGTCACATAGAGCCAGTGTGGGGTGCAGGATCCCATGGCTGTGTCAGAGACCCCTAGCTCTGGCCCTCAGTTTCTTCCTCTGTGAAATGCGAACTATTCCATAGGTTTCTTTTCCCTGACTGTTGAAAAGATGAGAAACTGTGAGCCTGAAAGTGCTCTTGCCATGACAGATGAAATGCAAGCCTCAGAGAGAGAACTGTTATGTCCATCCTCAGCACCAGGTGGGCCCATTCCTGGTCGGGGACTGCCCCCTTCTCACTCTCAGGGTGGGGCGGAATGCAGCTGGCCCCTCTCCCCAGAGGAGCCCCTGGCACTCATCCTGTGAACCAGAGCCCTATCGCTGATCAGCACCAAATGGCTGAGGATTTCCTGGGGCTGATAGAGGGGCTCAGACCCTTGGTTCTCAGACGTGAGCTGGGAAGAGCTGGCCATGGCCTGCGCCATCCCTGGATTTCCACACTGGTGGCTGCACCCTGGCTAACTCTTTAGGGCTCCAATCTCACCATGAGCTTGAGGAATAAGCTCTACATTGCAGAGCCTCCTATGTCTGCTCAGTCTTATCCATATCATATCCCCTGCAGCTGCTCCAGACCGGCCTGTACAATCTCACTGTATGTCCACAGCCGGGGCTGGATAGCACCTCTTCAGGCAGGAGCAGTGGGTGCTGCCAGGCCTGCTGCTCAGGCCCCCTCTGGACAGACGCTGGGGGGCTGTAAACCTGCCTTAATTGAAATATGCAACAGGGAGGCCCCCAAGGAGCGATGTCTTTGCTGTGCTGCCAGTCCCACCTCCCTGCTCTGAGCGAGGGGCTGTGAATCAAGCTGCAGTCAACTTCTGACCTCGAGCTACTGCGAGGGACCAAGCAATGGAGTGTTTGTGACCCAGGGGTGGCTCCCAGTTGGATGGAGGTGTCTTCTTTGGCCATCCCACTCAAAGCCCCTGTGCCCTGGAAATCACTGGACATCTGGGTTGAGGCCACACTGACCACAAGGCATGTCCAGTGCCTTCAGTTTGTCAAGTGCTTTCACAGTCACCATCTCGTCGGAGCTCCACAGCAGCTGGTGAGGTAGGTGAAGACTACCAGACCCATTATACAGAGGAGGTAGATAGGCTCAGAGAGGCAAACGGACTTGCCAAGGTCACACAGCTGCTAGCTAGCAGAGCCAGGCACAGCCTGGAAATCACTAATTCTTGGGGGCAGAGTAGCACAGGCTTTGTGGCTTTGGGGCAGGTACTGAACTACTTTGAACCTCAGTCATCTCATTTGAAAAATGGGGATAGGTGGGGGCACAGTGGCTCACGCCTGTAATCCCGGGACTTTGGGAGGCTGAGGCTGACGAATCACTTGAGGTCAGGAGTTCAGACCAGCCTGCCCAACATGGTGAAACCCCGTCTCTACTAAAAATACAAAAATTAGCTAGGCGTGGTGACGCATGCCTGTAGTCCCAGTTGCTCTGGAGGCTGAAGTGGGAGAATTGCTTGAACCTGGCAGGTGGAGGTTGCAGTGAGCCAAGATCGCCCCACTGCACTCCAGCCTGGGTGACAGAGCGAGACTCCATCTCAAAAATAAAAAAAAAATAAAAATAAAAAAAGAAAGAAAGAAAAAGAAAAATGGGGTAATAATACTTCCTGTCTCGTCAGGTTATTGTGGTGATTAAATGAGATGCTGCTATAAAAAGTATTCGGCATAGAAGTAGCATAGAGACCTGCTCAATAAATGTGAGCAATATAATTGTCATTATTATCCCAAGGATATTCAGCTGCTGTCCCTGTGCTGGCCATGCCCCAGATGAAGCCCTGGTACCTCTAGGCTGTAACCTCATCTTTGTTCAGGACCTGCTGAGATGGGCTCAGGGGCTGGGTGTGGAGACATCGGGACGGAGTGGGGACCACTGGGCTCCTTTCCAAGGCTGCCCACCTGGTGAAGGTGGCCAGGAGCCTGTCTATGGCCCTAATTTTTAGCCCCATGGAAGTGGCTGCCTACTTCCTCGCACAGATCTCAGGTCTGCTTAGGGCCACGCCAGGACTGGCTGAGGCTTTGCCCTGAGGTTTTGGTCTTGGTCTCAGAATCGGGCTGAGAATGGGAGCTGAAAGGATTGGGGGTGGTCCAGACCCTCCAATCAAACCCCTGCCCAGCCCAGGCGATCCTTCAGGCTCTGTGGATGCCCAGCATCCCAGCACGGAGGCCTGCGCCATGGGAGCAGTTGCCATTCCCCTATGTCCCAGGCAACCCTAAGATGGAAGGGGGTGAGGCAGGACTGTGTATAGCCGAGTAAGTCTGCCTTGGAGTAGAAGGATGGTGGGTGCAAGTGACGCAGGGCCTGGCCAGACTGATGCCACCCCCAGGCCCTGAGTCCTGCAGTCTCCAGACCACCCCGACTGTGAACCCTGGCCTAAAGGGACACCACTCCCTTTAGAGCCCGCCTCCTGCAGGGGAGTCCCCTCTAGGACATGGCCCTGGCCATCAGCCAGACTCCACCACAGAGTTCAGGGGCTAGCCAAAGGAGGATCAGACCTCCCATCAGATTTACATACTTTCAGATACCCCCTTCAGGAGCCCCGCAATGAGAACGGAGGAAGGGCAGTCCTGCCCACACCTCCTGGGACCTAGGAGGCCAATGGGCATCTTCATGTCTAAGAGGAGCTCTGTGAAAGCTTTGGGGCCTGTGGGGCCGGATCCTTAGCATTTTTAAATTTTATTATGACTTCATTTGTTTAAATATATATATATATTTATAGCTCTATGTGCCCACCGCCCCCGGCCCCCTCCCCGGCCCCTAGTTTTTCCCCCTGGCTTTCTGTCTAGTGGCTGTGTAGGGCAGAACCGTCTGCGTGCTCTTGTCTGACACTGTCTGGGTGCTGCTGTTCCTCGTGACCCTTCGAGTCTGTTCAGGGGCCAAGGTAGAGCCTGAGTGGCGGCTGGTCAGTGGAGAGCGCCGTGACTTGTAGGGGGCTGGGGAGGGCTTGTGGGGGCCTGCATGGGCCTCTGTATGGGCAGGCTCAGGGGGCAAGCCCACTTCTTCCTCCTCCGCCTCCTGCTCACCGTCCCCCTCCTCATCGTCACAGCACAGAGCATGGTAGAGCACTTTGTCACTGAACCGCACCCTCTCCCGTGTCCCTGGGGTCCGCTGGGGCAGCTGGCTCTTCACCGTGGGGCCAGCACCGAAGGCCTCCTCACTGGAGGAGTCTGGGGTCTCCACTCGTGGCCCATTGGGGATGGGCGTGCCACCATTCATGAGGCGGTAGTCAGGGCCAGCCCCTGGCCGAGTCGACTCGGGACCATCCACGGAGTCCGAGGGGGTAGAGACGTCCAGGAAGGAGCAGAACTCCCAGCTGTCTGAGAGGATATCGGCTGTCATGAAGTCCAGGTGGCCCAGGTCAAAGGGGCCACCCATGCCCGCCTTGTCACTGCTAGAGGTGCTGCTCACAGTGGCCGTGGTCCAGTCGTCCGGCTCCAGTTCAAAGTCGAAGTCCGAGGTTAGCTTATCGATCTGGCTCACCACCTGACCAGGGAAGGGGAGAGGAGATGAGAGGGGCCAGGTGGGTCCCTGCGTCAGCCAGGTGTGAGTGTGTCTCCACCCCGTCCCTGTAGACCCCCTGGCTGATGAGCGTACCGGACAGGGGAGACCCTGTAGGATGGTGACTGGCCTGGAGGTCACAGGTTGGTTTGCCCTGTGGAGGGCCCAAATCAGATCAGGCTGGACAGAGCTTGTTCCGGCCCTTCCCAAAGGTCTGTTTACCACTGTTCAGTGCCCTGGGGGAGAGGGAACTGCTTTCCAGCCCTGCACACCATCCATTCACTCACCCCTGTCTCTCAAACACAGCAGCTGCTCTGGGGGCAGCCCTGGTGATCAGGGATGAATCTTCCTTAGTTTGAGAGGGGGCCATTTCAGAGGGGCTGAGGGCCTCCAGCAAGCCCATTCCACAAAGAGCTGAGCAGCCCATGCACCCTCAGAGAGGAAATGATGTGGGTGATCACAAGGAAGACCTGTGTGGGCTTTCTAAAGCATCCTGGACCAGTCCTTGCAGCTGACTGGTGACTGTCGCCCCTGGGTCTCCACCATCCCTCACGGCAAGAACACCAGGTGTACAGCACTGGCTGGGTCACCCCACCCCCATCTCCATCTCCCGGAGCCTCCTCATTCCTTCCCCTTCCCTGCCTACTGACAAGTGGAGATCAATCCTGGCTTGTTGAGAGAAGGAATAAAGCAAGCATTATTTGATAAGCAATAAAGAAGCCATCTATTCTGGGCCCAGAGCTGCTTGTTCAATGCACTCAGGGGGCAGCTCAGCTGTGGAGGTCACTCCACCCTGGCCTGCCTCGCATAAAGTGAAGCCCTTGGCTTCTATACAGGAGGCCCTGGCTTGGGACACTCCCTTGCCTGGGTGGCCACTGTCAGCACATAAATCAGGGAAGAAGACAGTGAGGAAAAGAGGGAGATCCAGTCAGAGACACAGGGACGGGACAAGGCAAGAGAAGGGAGAGAGAAGATTCCAACCAAAAACAAAACAGAAAAACAATGAAAACAAAGCAGCGAGGCCAAGAGTCAGAGTAACAGAGACCAAGAGATCCACAGTGAGTCATCCAGATCAGAATCCAGCCCCCAGCACCTCTCCGGCGCCCTTCAACCTGGGGTCAGAGCAGGCAATTAATTAATTAACTCATTAAGTCCTTAATTCAACAAACAGTTGCTAAGGGCTGCTGCTGTCCAGGGATGTGCTAGTATTTGGCAAGGAGTGGGGGTAGTGAGTGCCCCAAAGTGAGAGGAAAGCAAGGACAAAAGTGATGGCCAGAGTGGCTTGGGCCAGTGGGAAGACTACTTGATCAGGAGTCAGGGGCTGGATGCAGGAGACCTGGTCAACCATTTTTCCTCTGTAGGTCTCAGTTGCCCAGTCTGTAAGTGAAGAGGGTGGGTGAACTAGTTTATTTCCAAGGTTCCTTCCATGTCTGAGATTCTAGGACTCTGTTTATAGGAATGACTCTGAGAAGCTGCTTGGGTGCTGATGCCTAGGGATGGCCCCTCAACCATTGCCCAGGCCAGGAGTGGGGAAACCACTTGGCTGAGGCCTCCAGAAGAGCTGGAGGAATCAGGACATCTGGATTCCAGACTTAGCTTTGACATTGTTCTGTGTGTCTTTTGGAAGATCACAGAACCTCTCTGGACCTCAACCTCATTCACCTCCAAGTGGGTATGACAATCCCAGACCACCAAGTGAGTATGACAATCCCAGCCAACCTTATGAGAGCTTCATGAAGGACAGTGAGAAGGGCAGCAAAAGGGCTCTGCAAAGCACTGGGGATGAAAATGACACCATCTCCCATCTCTGAGCACCTACCATGCACCATGCTTTCGAGTGCTCACCTCCACCCATGAGATCATTATCTCCTGTGTCTACAGATGAGGAGTCTTGGGCACTAGTCCCTGGAAAGCTGAGAATCTCCCCCTGCGGCCCCCTGCAAAACTGCACACCATCATGAAGTGCTGCTGTGACTGCTGGGCTTGGGCAGGCTGTAGGGATAGGGCCCTACCCTCCAATCTGGCTACTTCTTCTTGTGCTTCTCCCAGGATGATGCCTTCCTGCCCCAAAGGAACCTCAGAGAAACTCCTATCTCCCAGAAGCCCTTGCTCAACCCAAGCTCCACCCAAGGGCTGGTGGGAGCACTGGCCTAGCGTAGGGACACTCAGACTTGAGTGTCCCTCAGCTCACTCCCCAGAGTTTCTGGTTCTGCTGGTCTGGGGTGGTGCTGGAGAAGGTGCCTACCTAGCGTGCCTCCAGGTGCTGTTGCTGCTGGTCCAGAGACCTGCTTTGAAAAACCACTAGCCTAGGGCACTGGGAGATTTAAGCTGGGTGAAGACCAGCAATTCAAGGCATTGATGGCCTCAGGAGAGGCCCACCACCTCTGGGGCAGCTATGCCCTCAAATGAGACTCCCCTGATCAAGCCAGAGCTGTGGAGTTTGCTGCTGCCTGAGGGCGGGGCAGAATGCCAGTAGGAATTGGAGTTGCATGACTTGGCTGTGACCTCACAGGGTCAGCTGAGGCCAGGCTGGGCCCAGAAGCTGGGTCTCCTGATGCTTAGTGAGGACAAGCACCATTGGGCCTCAGGCAGGGAAGATCCAGGGTATACACATGGCAGGAGCCCAAGCCTTCAGGCTGGAACACTCCCCCAACCCAAGGAGCCCTTCCTCTTCTTTATTAGTACACTCCTCTCTGGTTCCAACCTGGGGGGATGGAGGAAAGAGAAAGAGGGAGGCCTGCATTCCCGAGTCCCACGTCTGCCACCTCTTGGCTGAGAGACCTTAGGCAGATGATTATCCCCCTCTGGGGCTTGATTTCCTGTCCTATAAAAGGAAGTAACACTCCCCTCCTCACCCAGGGTGATGAAAATTTAACAGATATGGGCCGGGTGTGGTGGCTCATGCCTGTAATCCCAGCACTTTGGGAGGCCGAGGCGGGCAGATCATGAGGTCAGGAGATTGAGACCATCCTGGCCAACATGGTGAAATCCCGTCTCTACTAAAAAATAAAAATAAATTAAAAAAATTAGCTGGGCGTGGTGGTGCGCGCGTAGAGTCCCAGCTACTCGGGAGGCTGAGGCAGAGGAATCGCTTGAACCCAGGAGGCGGAGATTGCAGTGAGCCGAGATCGCGCCACTGCACTCCAGCCTGGCAACAGAGAGAGACTCTGTCTCAAAAAAAAAAAAAAAAAAAAGGAAAGAAAAAGAAAAAAAAGAAAATTTAACAGATATGAATGTGTTTTACATCACAGAGTCAAGATAGCTAAACACTTAAGAACCTGGGCTCTGGAGCCAGACATGGAGTCCTACCCTGGCTTCACTGCTTACCAGCTGTGTGACCTTGGCCAAGTTACTCAACGTCTCTGTGCCTAAGTTCATCATCAAAGGAGAATTCTAGTAATACCTACTTGATAGGGCTGTTGTGAGGATTTAATGGCTTAATGCGCTTTGGACAGCATATGGAACAAGGCAGACTACCAACATCTACAATGCACCGTTGGGGGCTAACATGTGATCATGCCCCCGCACCAGGCCTAAGAGCAGTGGGAATTAGTTCTGCACCAAAGGAATGACCCTCTGATGTGGGTCCAGTGACTGTGGCAGAATTTCCAGTGCCTGTGGCAGAATAATGGGACATGCCGGGCCTTTCAAAACCTAGCACATGGACAGTACCTATTTTGCCCAAAGTTAGGGCTGTCTCCAGAAAGAATAGAACAAGAAGAAGTTCTAAAAACCAACTGGCTATGAGGCCCACAGGCAAATCTGGCCCAACTATTAGGTGAGACAGGTCACACCACTTGATGAATGACATAGTGAGGATGTGAAAGGGAAGCCATGTGCCCAAGGGTATGCAGCTTCTCTGTGGGGGGCCTGGGTCAGTTCACAATCCCCACTGCCCTTCCCTGGTGCCTCGTTTCCTGGGCCAATGGTGAGGGCAGGTGTGGAGCAGACCCCAGTCTTGCTCTCTGCTTTGGATGTCTTGAAATCTGTGATTTTTCCCTGAGGTTTAATAATCATTTTGCCTACATGTAATTTGGGATTGTCTTAGAGTGCATGGAAATAATTATATACACAGAAGGAAAGAGAGGGGGAGAGAGAGAGTGGAGAGAGAAATGGAACCATAAAATTACAGAATCAGACAACCCCCAAGCCAGAAGGGACTGCAGGCACTGTTGAGTCCACCTGTCTCAATGTGTTTGCCGAGGGGGGCAATGAGGCTCAGAGACTGGGAGGAGCTGAGCTGTGACCAGAGGGTCAGTCTTGACTCCTGGGCATTGCACCTTAAGACCAAGAATGACTTGCTCTGAAGAGACCAAGAGGGAGCCCTAGAGGGCAAGGGCAGGACTGAGGGCTGTGGCAGAACCTGCAAGCCTCGTGCCAGAGGTGTCCCCAACCTCTGTCCTGGTCACAGCCTTAGCGCCCCTCGCTGAAAAACTGCACCCATCTAGTCTTCCCACCGATAGCAACTTCCTCCCGGCTCTTGCTCCATGCTGCACCTAGGGAACTTTCTTATCAGCCAACAGGTCCACGTTGCCCCTCTGCTTCCAGCCCTTCCATACTCCCCAAACTCCTAAGCCTCCCAAACATAACTCCCTACCCACCCCCTTTCCTCTCCAGCAAGCAGCCTCCACCCTGCCAGGCCTGCCTCTTCACCACCCCTACACACTCCATCGAGCTCACTTCTGCCTCTGGGCCTCACCTGACACGCCCTCCCTCCTTTCCTACTCACTCCGTCTTCACTTCAAGAAGGAAGCCTTCCCTGATCCCCAGCTGAGGTCAGGTTCCCTATGAAAGGCTCTCAAAGCACCCTGCACCTCTCCTGAAAATGTTACACAATATTTAACACTGCTACAATTTTGCACCTATATGTTATAATGTGGTTGATGTCTGTCTCCCCACTAGACAGTAAACCCCATGAGGAGCAGGACTAGGTCTCTTGCTCACCGCTACATCCCCAGCTCGGCACAGGGATCGGCACATTCTGCAAACACAGCTGTTGGATGAGTGATGAGTTGAGACAGATGGCTTAATAAAAACTACTCGGGAGGCTGAGGCAGGAGAATGGTGTGAACCCGGGAGGCAGAGCTTGCAGTGAGCCGAGATCGCGCCACTGCACTCCAGCCTGGGCGACAGAGCAAGACTCTGTCTCAAAAAACAAAACAAAACAAAAAAACTGCTGGGGGCTTCTTTTCTGAGGAAGAGTTCTATAGTCCTGGACAATCCTATATTGCCAGACCCCAACCCTCTCTCCAGCCCTGGCTGAGCCCCCTCTCCAGTGGAAGCTTTGCTGTGTTCCTTAAGGCCTTAGAGCTAGGACTGAGGACCTGTAGTCCCAGAACCAGCATCCTGTACCCCCTGGACCCCCCACCACACCCCCCACCCTGCCCCACCTCACCTCCCCTGACAAGCTGCCACCTCCTTCCCTCTCTCCCAGCTCCCCAAGGCAGCTGGTTACATAACTGGGGATTCTGCATTATTTATGACCACTGATTATTTTTTAATTCTGTGATTACGTTATTATCTTCTTGGGGGGCTGTGGAGTTGGAAGGGCAGCGAGCTGATCGTGATTCATGGCTCTCATCCTGCAATTTGGCCTAATTGGCCAGGGAGCTTTGGTAAATCTGTCCGGAGGAGGAGAAGGCAAAGGGAAAAGGGAGGAAAGGAAGGCGTGAACAAAAATAATAAGAAAAAAATCCGCGCAATTCTTGCTGAGCTGCAGGTGATGGAGCTGACCCACTTTGGCGCAGCTCCGTGGTCCCCAGCCTCTCCTGCTCCAGCTGCTTCCTGGCTGGGCCCCATTTATCTCACACTTGCATGGCCTATGGCTTTCCCTGCCACCTTCAGACAAAGCCCCTTGCCGATGGGACCGCACAATGGAATGGCCAGGAAACAGAATGCCAGGATGACTGCTTCCTAGGCAAATCCGGTGGGGGATCCTCCACTGCCACCCAAGGCTGGGGAAACGTTGTGCCAACCCCTCTATCTTCCTGAGGTGTTTGGGCCAAAGTGAGCAACTGTGCCCTTAAGTTATATCCCACCCAAGAGTCACCGATGATGTGGGAGACACTGGTGTTAATGCAAGGATCACTATTGAGCCCCCATGTTGAGTGATGCCTGGGGGAGGGGGAAACCAAGGGTGAGGAGACCAAGTACCTGCTCAAGGTAAGCTCAATACCTGGGGGCCAAGGACGGGGGCCCTTAACCCTGCCTTTGGGAGCTTCTGGTGGGTGGGTAACGGGGGAGCAGTGGGGAGGCAGATTCCCACCCAGAAACATGACCAGCAGATTCCTGGAGAGTGTGTGGGATTCTCACTGAGAACGAATCCAAATTCCGTGCATGCTGTGCATGGCTCGACGGAATCTGACTCCCTGCTCCCTCTTTGACCTTTCCTCTACTCTTCTCCTTGTTCACTGCCCTCCAGCTGCTCTGGCTTCCTTAGCTGAACCTGAATATGCCAAGCACACTTCCTCTTCGAGACCTTGGCACCGGCTGCACCCTCAGCCGGGAATGCTCTTCCCCTAGATAGCCATGTGACTTGTGTCCTCACTTCTGTGGGGTCTCTGTTCAAAGGCCACCTTATTGGAGACCCCCTTCCTGCCCCCATCCCTGTCACTCTCTATCTGCTTTTCCCACTGGCAGGGAGTCAGACTGCTGACTGCAGGAGAAACTGAAGGGCCCCAGCCAGGAGGCCAGGATGTGGTCCTGACCTCCCTGGTCATGGCTAAGAAACTGATGTGATTCCAGAAAACAAGGCCGTACGTGGAGCTGAGGAGCAGGCCAGTGTTAGAATAATTCATTAAAAACATCAAACAGATACGGAGTGAGATTTGTGCCTCTCATTGTGCTAAGTGCTTTATATATGTCTCATTTAATTCTCGCAACAACCCGGGGGCAGGGGTAGGGGAGGATGCCTAAAATGTAGTCTCCCCATTTTTACCAATGGGAAAACAGAAGCACAGAGAGGTAAAGTAACTTTCGCAAGTTCACACAGCTAAGGAGAGGGTGGAGCTCAGATTTGAACTACAGGCATCTAGCTGCAGAGCCCATGCTCATAGCCCCTGAGCTGTTCTGCATCTCTTACTTAAGATCTACAGAACTTTGAGGAGCTTAGAGGACCTGCTGGGACTGGCCCAGTATCCTGGAGTACTGGGGAGCCTGGGAGAGATAAGGGCTAAATAACGATTGACCGTCATATCCCTCTGCAGCACAATTTTAGCTTTCAAAGCACTTTTACATTCCTCACCTCACTTAATCCTTTAAAAGACTTTCCCCACCAATGGGATAGAACTTGCTCATCGCCCAGGGAGCCAGTGGCAGAGCTATAGTAGGGGTTTGTGAGGGCGAGGGAGGTGTGGGAGAGAGAGGGAACTTCAACTCCTCTAGGAGTGTGAGTAGGTGTTGACCCCCGCGCCCCCAGCCCACTGCATGCCAAGCCCCTAATAAATCCTTATAAGATCACCATGCAGTGCAAATCACCACATCCCAATTTCAGAGATGAGCAAACTGAGGCTGAGGGACCTGGGGAGGAAGTGCTTTGGTGTGGCTCATCTTTCAGTGAATTTCAGGCCATATGCTCAAGAGGATGAGGAGAGTCTGCCATGATCAGTGGCATCAGGGGGTTGGGGAAGGGGAGCAGCAGGCAGAGGAGGAAGATGGCTGAGGGGAATAAAGCTAAGCCCTTCCACTCCGCTGGCCTTGTTCTTTCACCAAGCATATGTGCAGCCCCCGACCCCCAACAGTCTTGTATGTGACTCTCATCTCCACTTCTAAGTGCTTGGCCTGAGACAAGAACACAGCTGGTGGGCTCTAAGCTGGTGCTGCCCAGGTCATGGGGTGAGGTGATGGAACAAGTGAGTGCCTCTCAACCTTGAGCCTACCCATGCCCCCGATAAAAAAATGCTACACAAAGGGACTGAGGAGAGCCAGGCAGATTCAGCTTTACAGCTCCCTTGGAGAGCCAAGAGCCAAGACCACAGGTTCCAGAGAGCAGGGAGATTCCAACCCTTTTCTCCAAACCGGGGTCTGGCACCCCCCCTTGGTAACCCCATCCCTGGCAAATCCCATCTCACAGGAAGACGGTGATGGCATCTCTTCTTTTGCTTGGGCCTCCCAGAGCTTCACCTGCCTTCCTCCACACTCCCCTCTGCCTGTCACCCTGTGTCTAGACCCTGCCTGGGGGACGAGAGAGTTCTGAGGCTTACCCACTCCCCCAGCTGGGTGCCATTGGCAGCGGGCAGGCAGTGGCATACGGGGTAGGCTCTGGTTGCCGTAGCAACCTGCCAAAGTCTTGGGTGGAGGCACATGGCCTACAGGGTGTGTGGGGGGAGGGGACTCATTTTCTCTGTCCTGGCTGAGGCCTCTGGGCTGCATAGCCTGTGAACCTGGAGCTCTGCTATTGGAGACATGGGAGTGGGTAAGTGTGAAAGGGAAGGAGAGGGCATCTAAACGATCTGCAAATAAATCCTAGAGCTATTGCATCACAGATGAGTATAAGGGATCATCTCTGGAAGGCCCCTGTCAAAATGCAAAGAGATCGCCCAGTAGCTCACCTGCTGAAACCCCAGAAAAGGCATCAGGAACCTGAGTTCTAGGCATACTTCTGCCACTGGTAGGCTGTGTAACCTTGGACAAGCCCCTATTGCTCTCTGGGCCTCAGTTTCTTCAATAGTAAATGGACAGAGCTGGTCTGGATTACCTATGAGATCCTTTGAAGCTCTGGGTGGCTATGCTGTGGGGAGAGGGAACACAGATGCCTGGAAGATGCCCAACTGGGAAAAGGCTGGGAGTTGTATCAGAGTTGACTCCCAGGCCTAGAGTCAATCCTGGCTCTTTGTGGGTACCTGCCAGGGCATAGGTCTCATGTCCCTGGCCAAGACTGAGACTTTGGACAGTTCCCATGGCCCTGATCTAAAATAAGATGGAGGCAGGGGGAAAACTGTAGTGCCTTGGACCCAAGAGTTTGGAGGAGGAAGGGTTGTGCAGGGGCATCTGGCGTCTGATCTCCAAATTGTACTGTCCAAAGATGTGCAACCCAGACTATGGCCGGCCCAGTCCATGGGCAGAAGCACCACCACCTCAGTCTGCCTGAAGCAACAGTCATTCTCATCTTCTGAGATGGGATTTCCTGGTAGGCTCCACGAGGCTGACCCTGGACAGCTCTTGTCCTGGCATCTCTATGCCCACTCCCTATCCCATTCTGAACATAGTGCCCTTCAAACAACCCCTCCTCCTTGGCTCTCAGGCCAGGCTGCAATGCCACTTTGCCAGCCTGGAGTTGGTACCTACCATCACCCCACCTCTTCAGCCTTCCTAGAGCCCCTATCCTCCCTGCACAGCTGGCCAGGGAGAGCTTGAGCCCATAACTCCAGTTCAATCACTCTCCCTGCCATCTCTGCAGGGGCCCTGATTACAAGGAGTTGAAATTTGCCTAAAGCCCACCTGGCTGGTATAATGGCACCCAGTGGGCAAATTCAGGCTAGCAGCTCAGAACGCTGGTCATGCATTTTGGACTCGAACGCAGCACGGGGGGCAGGGCTGAGGACATGTGTACCTCATTACCCTAGTGATGTGAGAAGCAGTAATTAAACCAGGCTCCACTTAGAAAGACAGAGAGGGACACACACATCCCAGCATTTCTCAGTGGCTTTTCAGCCTTGGCAAAAATATTTAGAACAGTGGGATGGAGACTCGCATCCCCTTAGGGAAGACTCCTGCCCCTGCCAAAATATGCAAGGAACTCTGTTATCCACTACAGCACCCCCAGACCCATTCTTACCCCCGGACAAAGAGGACATAGCTGGCTTAAATTTTTCCAAGATCAAGGGTTCTCAGTATCTGTGTGATTTCTAGGGATATGCTTTGAGCTGGGCCTCAAGCAGTGGAAACCACCTCAGCACAACTATCTGCACTCTCCCAGGGCCCCTTGTGACCAGATCAGAGTCTGGGAGACAGATGGTGGGTTCAAGGGTCAGCTTGGGTCCCAGAAGGTTGTCTTCCACTAAGAAGCTGTGGCGGGATTCAGTCCTTACTGGCCATCTTGGCAGCCCTTTGTGCTAACCCAGAGCTCCAGGCCCACTGACATGCTGCTCAAGTAACCTCTACAACACCGAGGCCCCTCCAGCCTTGGGGTCTGATGAGATTTTTAGCAAAGCAGATTTGCGGAAAGGAGAGCAAGGAGAAAGAAGGTCCCCAGCAGAGTGACACATGTGCACGCAGCTTTGCACACTCCAACGTATTTATGAGTACGTTTTTGTGCCAAACCCAAGAAGGTTGGCTTAGGGTCTGTCTGGTCCCTCCTCACCCCTCACTTACCTCCCTCAGCTCCTTGGCCACCTCCTTGAGCTCTCGAAGGATGCCCTCAAGCTGCCCGATGACCATCTTCATGCGCTGTCGAATCCGCTCCCGCTCACCACCACTGCTGGGGTCGTCACTGGGCTGCCCGAGGTCCGGGGCGCCCCGAATGTTCATCGTTTACCACGTGGCCGCAGGCCTGCCCATACTCCCCCCAGCTGGGCACACGCTGCGTCTGCCTCCACGGAGCCCCCCTCGGCTGGGCAGAGCTCCACATTTTAACGGCCCCCCAGCCCACCCTGGCCCTGGGCGGCCCTCAACCAGCCCCTGCCCCCTGCCACCCAGCCTCCTCTGCCTCTGGGTGGAGAGTGGGACACCCAGAGGGAGACAGAGTCTGGCAGAGGGGGTCAAGGTGAGGACACAGGAGAGGAGGGGGAGGGACCTTGGGTCCCAGGAGTGGCCTCCAGGTCTTGAAGTGCCTGTGGGTGTGCAGAGCTGATCTCTGCCTGAGCTTGAACACAGAGGCAGGGGGATGACTCTGCAGGGACTAAGGGTAAGAGATGCCCTTGGGATGGGGGAAGGCAGCAGGGATCCCCTCACAACTCCTAGGCAGTTGCAAAGGCAGAGGTCTCTGGATGCAACTGACACCTGCAGAGGGATGGTGGCCAGGGTCTTCCAGATGTGGAAGGGGCTCCGGATATGGGCAGCTCTGGGGAGGGAGCTGGATTGGAAGAGGGCAGCCCCCTGCGGAGAGAGCGAGCCTGGCGTCAGCCCTCCCAGGCTGCAGCACCAGCCGGCAATGCCGCTGCCTCCCTCCTCTCGCCAGCCTGCACCCTTCCTCGCTGGGGATTTTTTTTCTTTATGGGGAGGGGTGGTGGAGGCAGACGGTTTACAGCACAGCCCCTCCTCTAGAGGGAAAGGGAGGGAGCCCCTGCTTTAGAAGCAGAAGTCCTCAGCCTGCTACGGGGCACCCTGGCCGTAGCTCCCGCCCTCCCCCCCCCACCTTCCCCCCAGCCAGGCCTGCCCAGGCTGGTTCACCAGAGGGCCTCTCCAGTCACCCATCCTCCCTCCTAGCGCCCCCAGGGTGCCCTCGTTCCCAGCGGACCCTCCCTCCCCCAGCCCCGCCTTCCCTCAGAACCCCCACTCCTGGACTCACCGAGGGTGGGGGCACCGGCCTTCCCTCCAAGCAGCGTCGGGGGCCAAGCCCCAAGACGGGGTTGGGGGGCCCCCAAGGCTCCCTAGGGCGGGCTTCTCTCTCTGGACCCTTCGGCCCCGGGCCTCAGGGAGGTCCTCCGAGCCGTGACCGGAGACATCTGGGCGGTGGGAGGGGGCGGGGCCTCCGCGCTCCAGGGAAGGGGGCAGGAAAAATCTTTCTCAAGCCTCTCCAGGCTCGGGGTCGGGAATGAGCGAGGGTCCGGCAGATTTGGGGCTCCGAGGCCACAGGTGACCGGGGCGCAGGGAAGCCGAGGAGACGCCGGGCAGGTCCCAGCGCGTGAGCCAAAGTCGGAAGGCTGGGAGGGCGCCGGGATCCCCTCAGCCCACGCCCGGCATTCCCCGGGCTCTGCACCGTCCGGGATTCGCTCTGTCCAGTCCAGATCGGCCGGGTCCGTGCTCCGCTGGGGTCTGCCCTGCCCTACCCCGCCCGGAGTGAGCTGGCACCGCCGGGCGCCCGGGACGCGCTCAGCCCGGACCCAGAACGTCCGCGCCCCGGCACCCGCGGCGTCCGGAGCGGCCGCGAGGGTCTGCTCAGCCCAGCCCCGCGGTCGGCCCTGGGCGAGACCGCTCCCACGGCTCAGTTCACGTTCCGAAAGGTCCGGAATCCACCGGGTCCCCGAGGAGGGGCGATGTCAGCCGCGGGGACCCGGTCCCCGCCGGGCCCAGCCGAGAGCGCGCGAAGCCGGGGGCCCCGGCCGGGCTGGGTTCGGCGGCCCGGGCGCAGGCGGGAGCAGCGCCGGGCGGAGGAGAGGAGAGGAGGCGAGAAGAGGCGAGGGGAGGAGGCGCGGCGAGGGGAAGGGAGGGGAGGGGGCGAGCGGCGGGCCGGGCCGGGCCGGGCCGGGCCGGGGCGCACTAGGCTCGCAGCCTCCGCTCGGCTCCGCTACCTCTCTCGGCTCCCCGCCTCAGCAGCCCCCGGGCGCCGGGTCGCCGCCGGTGGGGCAAACAGGCGCCGGGTCGGGGCTGGGCCTCCCTTCACCGCCTCGCCCTGCCCTGCCCCGCCGGGCTCCCGGGGCCTGGGCCCGCTCCCCAAGCGCCGCGGCGCCGCGCCGCCCGCGCCCCGGCCGCCCCCGGCCCGCCCCGCCGCCCCCCGCCGGACTGGCCGCCCGGGCGGGCGCTGGCTCCCTTAAAGGCCGCCCGGCTCGCTTGGCTCCGCTTGCCTCGGCGCTGTCAGGGAAGGGGCCGGCCCGCCGCGCCGGGAGGGAGCTTTTAAAGCGACACACACGCCTCCCAACCCCGAGGGCCAAGCGTGCGAGCCAGGGGGGTCTCGCCACCCGGGCGAGGGGGAAGGGTCTCGCTGGCGGGGCTGGAGGCGGACTGACCGGACCCCACGCCGGCTGACCTGGGGCGCGGAGGGACAGCGTTCTGGGAGCTTCGTTCCTTTCCCACCTCTCCAGACACCCCCATTGCCCCCTTCCCCTACTGCACTGCCCCCAAGCTTCCCTTTTGGCCACGTTTCCCGCATCCAGACCCTCCCTTATACCCCCCACATAACCCAGCCCCTGACCTTGCCTGAAATCACATTCATTCAGAAAATAGAATACTGCCAACCTTTCCTGAGAACCTACTGTGTGCCAAGCTCTGGGTCGGCAGGGCTGGGGGTTGGAGGCTGTCTTGGACACCCATCGTTTCCTTCAGCTATTCAACAATTGACTCATGTATTAGAGGCCTTCTGTGCATCAGGTTCCATGCTAGGCTCCGGGGCCACCAGAGCATTTCAGGAAGCTCACGGCTCGGGGACACTCCTGAGTCACAACAGAGGCAAATTCTGGAAGCAATGTTAACAGGGGAGTAGGGAAGTGTGGGTTGGGTGGTGCAGTTCAGGCCAGGGCCTGGCGGGTTCTGCCAGGTAGGCCACCCCTGAGCTGAATCTCAAAGGAGGAGTAGGAGTGACTGTCAGTGTGGGGGGTTGGGGATCAGCATTCCAGGCAGGGAGGAGGGTGGGAGCACAGGCTCAGAAGCAGAAATGGGAGGAGGGGAGTTTAAGTTAACTGGGGCCTTTTAGATACCATTTTGACTGCAGACCACAGAGAGACTCAGAGACCATGGTTAGGAGCTTAGATTTTATCCCGGGGCGGAGGGAGCTTTGATATTGGGAGGAACCTGGGCCTGCTTGCCTTCTCAGGAAACCCCTCTGGGGCATTGTGAGTGGGTTTGAGGAGGTGCCACCGAGATAGAGCAGTTAGGAGGCTGTTTCACGGTTGGCCAGAAGACAGTGGAGTCTATGAATCTATGCTCATGAGAGAGGCTGGGGCTTGAGAGTAACATTTTGTTTGTTTGTTTTTTGAACCATCATTAGAGGGGTGAGATGAACAGGGACGCTGTGTAGAAGTAACAAAAGCAGTAGTTCTGGGCTGGAACCTCAGAAAAGAGTCCATGAGTGAGAGGGAGGAGTGATTAGAAAGATAGGAGAAGAACCAGAAAGTGGAGAGTTATGTAGGCCCAGTAGGAGGAGTTTGGGAGAAGCAAGTGCTCATCAGTGTCGAACGCAGCAGGGAGTGGCTGTGAGAGAAGGAACAGAAAGTGTCTATTTGTCTTGGTACTCAGGAGGGCACTGGTGACATGGCAGGGGCAATTGGTTTTGGAGGGTAGAGGGTGACAGGAACCAAACTGTTGGGCATCGAGGACTATGTGACCAACAGTGAGGAACAGGAGTGAGTACAGATGACATTTTCAAAAGTTTAAGTGGCAGGGAAGCAGAGATCTTGAACTAGAGGCAGAGGAGGGGTCAAGGGAGGTGGGGCTAGGTGGTGGTTTTAGGCTGGCCCATGGGGGGCTTGAATTCCAGAGACAGTGATGGTATTGTGGGTGCTAATGATGTTCCTTGGTCTCTGAGTTATCTCAGAGATGTATTCACAGGGGGCTGCTGGGGGAACTGACTCCTACTTCCTTGAGATTCAGCTCAGGGGTTGCCTTTGGAGAACCAGAAGCTGTGAGGGTGGGAATCCAGCTGCCCTGGGTTGGGGAGAGGTTCTCCTGATGGGGTGGATCCAGAGGGCCCACCAATCACTTAAAAAATTGTAGCAAAATACGCGTAACATAAAATCTACCTTTTTTTTTTTTTTTTTTTTTTTTGAGACAGAGTCTCGCTCTGTCACCCAGGCTGGAGTGCAGTGGCGCGATCTCGGCTTACTGCAAGCTCCGCCTCCCAGGTTCATGCCATTTTCCTGCCTCAGCCTCCCAAGTAGCTGGGACTACAGGCACCCACCACCACGCCCGGCTAATTTTTTTGTGTTTTTAGTAGAGACGGGGTTTCACCGTGTTAGCCAGGATGGTCTCGATCTCCTGACCTCGTGACCCGCCCGTCTCGGCCTCCCAAAGTGCTGGGATTACAGGCGTGAGCCACCGCGCCCGGCCTAAAATCTACCATCTTAACCATTCGTAAGTGCATAGTTCAGTGGCACTAAGTACATTCACATTGTTGTGTAACCATCACCACCACCCATCTCCAGAACCTTTTCATCATCCCAAACTGAAACTCTGTGATTAAGAGCTGATAGCAGCCACTCTCTGTGGAGCACCTACCAGGCACCAGGCACTGGGCCAAGTACTTCCACATGCATTATCTTATTCCATCTCACAGTGACTTTCCATCACCCCTCCCCCCGCCAGCCCCTGGCAACCACCATTCTATCTTCTGTCTCTGTGACTCTGACTACTCTAGGTGCCTCATATAAGTGGAATCACACAGTCTCACCAATCACTTTTGTGGAAGCAGTGATGCTAAGGAACAGCCGAGACCAAAAATGGGCTAAGCCTGAAAAAAATGAGTTTCTAGTCTTAGGTCCAGGGAATCATCCGCCCTCATCCAGGATGAGGGAGATGTGTTTGAACTGGCAAGGTTAGGAGACAGTGAGCTTGATTGGACAGGGTGGACTGTGACTGCTTAATACATAATTGATCTCGGGTCTCATTAATAGAAGCACAGTGTTTTGAAAAAGGGAGGTAACATTTCTTCTGTCATTTGTGTGGATCAAACCGTGCCTAGCACCTCAATTCATTGGGTGTGTCCATAGGAGGACAGCCAGGTAGAATAGGGGAGGTGACTGTTGTATATGTTCTATGAAGGATGGTAGGGCTGGTCAGAGCAGGCTAGAGAAGAGGAGACTCAGGAGAAGGGGTCTCTGATTGTAAATCTCCAAAGAGCTGCCACAGGCGAGAGGGAATAGATAGTATCTGGGTGGTGCTCAGACCTGCCTTCCTTAGTGTTTGGGGATTGATCCATCCTTTCTTCCACCCAACCTCCCTGGCCACCTGCCTAGATGTCCCATCCTTTAGATCTCTGCTTATTCACCGCCAACCTCCACCCTCTAGGCAGCCTTCCGTAGTGCTTTAGTCTACGGAGAGAAATGGAAGCACTTTTTTTTGCCCTTAACCAAATGCTTCCCAGGGCATTCATTTGATGTGCTAGCTGTGTGATCTTGAGCAAGTCACTTAACCTCTTGAGCAAGGATAGCAGCCTATAAACATTTTAATTCTTTCTTGAATTGGGTCTCTTGTAAAAAAAAAAAAGGGGGGGGGGATGTATTTCACTGTCTCTCTGATTCAGAAAAATCAGGACAATAATGACTACTTTCCAGGGTCACTGTGAACATGGAATAAGATAATGCACATGGAAGTACTTGGCCCAGTGCCTGGCACCTGGTAGGTGCTCTGTAAATGGTAGCTGCTATCAGCTCTTATTCATGGCTTCATGTCTGTAAGCCTTATTTCCATGTGAGTCTGTGAACACCTCATGATGGGCTTGTGTGTGTCTGCCCATCTCTCACATGGACCACTGCAGTAGACAGTAGACAGTGATTTTTACCTCTCTGCCTGTTTTCCACCATCCAGTTCTAGCATTCCTTTTCTTGGGGAAACTCCCTGCTGTCATCACATAATCCTAGTGGGTTGTCAGTTAAAGTGCCCACTACTCCCACCCATCCCTATCCCACTGCCACTAAGTAGGCATGTGACTCAGACTGCACCAACCGTGGAACCCCATCCTCCAGCAACAGTGATTGGTCCAAGGGGTGGGCACATAACCTAAGCAGGACCAATCAGATTCTTTCCCTGGGATTGATATGTGGATGCTGGGAGGAAGAACCCCTCTTCCTAGTGGGGTGCAAAACTGGATGTTATGGTCCAAACCTGCTGACAAGCCATCTTTCCCACTCAATCTAGGAAGCTGAGCAAGGCAGCAGAGAGGAGAGGAATTTAGAGAGCATGCTAGCAGCATTGAGTCCCAGTTTTTGTTCTCATGGCCTTCACTCCTGCAGTTCTTCTTTCAGTCCGGTGAGCTGCAACAACATCCTACTCATCTATAAGAGCTGATAAATTCCTCATATTGCTCCAGTTCGTTTGGTGGGGTCTCTGTCTCGTGTAACCAACTGGAGCCTGACAGATGCACTCAGGAAATACTAAATGAGCTGACTAAATGATTGACTGAGTAATTGGGTTCCCAGATGGGGTAAGATGTCCCCAAATCCTGAAGCCAGAGGGTTGGGACCTGCTGCCCTGTGGCCATGGAGGGGAAGTGGGGCATTTGGGAGATTATTGCAACAGGCCAACTTGGATTTGGGCCCCAGCTTTGTCATTTGCTATCTGTGTGATCTCAGGCAAGTTACTTGCCCTCTCTGAACTTGAGATCCTTTGTCTATAAAATAGGCAAAGTACTAGTGACTGCCTAGGGTTGCTTTGAGGATGGAATGAGATAAGGAGCAAAAAGCACCAAGCACAGTGCCTGGGGTGTGGGGGTGAGGGAGCAGGAGTTGGAAGAATGGTAAGAAATGGTAACTGTTTTTATTTAGTCTGCAGTCTACTCTCTAATAGCACAGGACTGAGACTGGCATGCAGCTCAGGAGAGAACGAGGATTCAGTCTGCAAGCTAGATTCTCAGAAGCAATGGATCCTGACACCAGGGAAGCAGTGCCAGGGTGACAGTGGGCATGTTTGGGCTTCGAACAGATAATAGAGACAGTAGAGAGAGTCTACAGAGAGAAATGGAAGCACTGCCTAACACTTAGGCAGTAGAGTTGGAATGATAGGGCACCAATGCCAGCTTTTCCATTAACCATGTGACTCATTTAATCTTCCCAAGCCTAAGTTTCTCGTTCTGTAAATACCTTCCTGGTAGCTGTCTTGAGGACTAAATAAAACAGTTCATGTATCATGTTCAGCACAGGGCTTAGTAGGCGTTTGATAAATATTACCTATTATTATTGATATTGGGGGCTTAGGGAAATTTTCTAAACACAAAGGTTGGGATGAGTGGCAATCAGGTGGGATCAGAGGCAAACTTTTCATGACAAAGTCCCCAAATAAAGGAGTTATAGAGAATCATATCTGAATCGCCAAGGAAAGGCCATTTCAGAATGACAGGGTGACATATCTCCTTCTGTGGCTGGACAGTGTCGGGTTCACCCTGGGAAAGCCATGTCTGAGGACATTTCTGTCATCTTGCTGCCCACAATAATCTCCCCAGCTGAGTCAAGTTTCTCAAGAGTTTTCTACACTGACTCCTTCCACTTCCTCACTTCCCACTCACTCCTCAAACCTTGTAACCCGCGCCTGCTGGCACTGCATTGCTGGAATAACCCTCACTGTGCAGGACATTATCCTTGCTAAGACCAGCAGACACTTTTCTTCCCCTATCCAAGGCAGCGACCTTGGGGGACCTGACCCTGCTGAGCTTGTCTTACTTCCGGGTCCCCTGTCCTGTGTGGCCTCATGTCTCCTTTCTCTACTGATTCCCTTCCTGCCTCTCTGGCTGCTGCTTCTCAGTTGGCTTCAGGTGTTCATCTTCTTTCTCTGGCCCCTTAAAAGTTAAGTCCTCAGGGCCAGGCACGGTGGCTCATGGCTGTAATCCCAACACTTTGGGCGGCTGAGGGGGGTGGATCACGAGGTCAAGAGATCGAGACCATCCTGGCCAACAGGGTAAACCCCATCTCTACTGAAAATACAAAAAAATTAGCTGGGTGTGGTGGTGCGTGCCTGTAGTCCCAGCTACTCAGGAAGCTGAGGCAGGAGAATCACTTGAACCTGGGAGATGGAGGTTACAGTGAGCCAAGATTGCAACACTGCACTCCAGCCTGGTGACAGAGTGAGACTTCGTCTCAAAAAAAAAAAAAAAAAAAAAGCTGAGTCCTCGAGATTCTCGTCTAGACTCTCTTCTCACTCTATACACCTTCCGTAAGGGAGCTCTTCACACTCCCAAAAAGTTTTTGACTTCCAATTCACTGTCTCCAGAGGAGACCTTTCCAAAGCTTCAGATCATATTGCCACTTGCCTACTGGACAGTTCATAAGGTTGTCTTGCAGGCACCTAAAACTCAACATGCCCAAGTTGGAACCCATTACCTTTCCTCCAAATGTATCCCCTTTTGTCTTCCTAATTTCAGAGAATGTCAATGCCCTCTACTCCTCCATGCACGCCACAAACTTGTGATCGCACTAGAGTCAGAGCCAGAGTTAGAGCCACCCTAGAGCCAGAGCTCTTCCACATTTCTTCAGTTACTAAGTCCTGTTGCTTCCACCCACTTTATCTCCCTGTCGATAACCAGGCTCTTGATTGCACCCATGAGCCCCTGTATTAGCCAGCAGCCTCCTGATGGATCTGCCAATCTTCACACTTACCCTGTGAAGTCTGCTGTTGCTGTTGCTGGTACCAGCCTTCTGATCTACCCACTTATGACCATCCACAGCTCCCTGTCTCTATGAGGAAGTCCGGTCTCCCTAGTTTGGCGTCCACATCTTTCCAGGAGCCTGCCCTTGTCTAGCTCTCCAACCTCATCTCTATTGCCTCTTGCTCTCTGTGCCTCTGCCAGGCTGAGCTGCTTTCAGCTTTTTCCTCACCACCACCTTATACCTGCCCTCCTCTTTGCCTGGAATGCTCCTCTCCTCTCTCTTCTTGAGACCAACCCCCAGACCCTCCTGAAATATTCTTCCAGTGTGCAAGGTCCCTCCTCTGCACCACCCCAGAGCCCTCGTCCACCGCAAGTACAGTGTCTGCCACACTTCCTTGCCGTTGTGAATCCAGCTCTCTTCCACAGACCACATGCTGCTGGAGAGCACCTCCATGCCCTTGACATCCAGTAGAGCCAGTCAAAGTCAGTTCTCAAGGTATGTTTTGTAAACATTGAGTGACTCTCTCAAATAATTATTTATTTTGCATCTTTGTTAAACACACTATTTTAAAGATGACCCTAAGGTGGAAAAAACTGGAAGGAAGGGGCATGGCACATAACTCAGGGGTCCCCCCAACACGTACCCTGAACCTTAATGGCCTTCCCCAGAACTCTAACACTCAGACATCACTTTCCCCAGGAAAGACCTGTATGCAAAGCCCTGCTGTGTGACTTAGACCAAGCATATGCCCTCTCTGTGCCTCTACTTCCTCTTCTGAAAATGGGATGTTGGGGTATTACGGGAAGATGATATTTTGCAGAGTACTTTCAAAGAATCTTCAGTTAGCCTGCCACGGCATGGAAGAAGTATGCTGTTATCATTTCTGCCTGCCTTCTGGGGAATTTAGGCTGCCCATTACCCTACTCCCCATTCTCTTATCCTTAAATCTCTCTCTCTCACTTACTCTCTCTCTCTCTCTGTCTCTCCTGGTTCCTTCCCATCAGCATTTAAACTGGCTCTCTAAATTCTTTCATCTTACAAGTAAGATCCCACTTCCCTCTCCAAGTACTGTCTCGTCTTTCCTCTTTCCACAGCCAAACTCACGCCAAGAGTTGTCCCCATTCCCTGCCTCTCCTTCCCTGGCTCTCACTCATCCCTCTTCCTTGCAATCTGGCATCCGCCTCCACCACTCCCCTGAAAAGCCTTTAAATGCTAAACACACCCGTGACCTCTAAGATGCTCAATCCACAGGACACGTTTGAGCCCTGATCTGACTTGTCTTCTCACTGCATTTGGACATTCAGCCGCCTGTCCTCTCTCGGCGTCAGGGATGCCCAGCCTTCCTGGATTTCTGCAGGCTGCATGTTCATGGCTGGCTCTCAGCTTCCTCTGCCCACTTTCCACACTGCCCAACTTTGGATGCTGGAGTTGCTCAAGGCTCAGTTCTGGGTCCTTTGCTTTCTCATGTCTCTCTCTGCCTCCTCGGTTGTATATCCTTCTCTGCTGATTGCAGTTACTACCAATATGGCCACGAATCCCAAATCCACATCTCCAGCCCAGATTCTCCAATTCCAGACTCATGGATCCATCTTCATGTCTTCCGAGAAGCTCAGATTCAAAACTGACCTCAGGATAAACTCTTTGCTATGGTCTAAATGTGGTGTCTCTCAAATATTCGTGTGTTGGGACCTAATCCCCAGTGTAATAGTATTAAGAGATGGGGCCTTTGGGAAGTGATTAAATCATGAGGGCTCCACCTTCACAAATGGGATTAGTGCCCTTGGGAGCTGGCTTTCCCCTTTCACCACGTGAGGATGGAGAAGGTACCATCTCTGGCGAGCAGGCCCTCACCAGACACTGAATCTGCTGGCATCTTGATCTTGGATTTCCAGCCTCCAGAACTGTGAGCAATGAATTTCTTTTGTTTATAAATTACCCAGGCTAAGGTATTTTGTTGTAGCAACAGAAATGGACTAAGACACTCTTCTTCCCCATGTTCCCTACCTCAGCCACTCTTACCAGAACTCTGTGAGTCTGCCATTATATCTTCCTCCCCTCTCTCCTGCCTGCCTCAAATCCACCTCCATTTGCTCATTCTCCTCCTGAAGATCCCTCCTGTCTCAATTCTCTGCTGCTACCACCTTTGTCTGAGCACCTGCATCTCAACCAGACAGTGAAACCCCCAGACCCCACCATGTGCTCTCTGGTCCTCTTCCATATATTCTTCTCATAGGAGCACAGTATTCTTAAAAATCTTGGAGTGTGACAGTCTAACATATCATTCTCCTGCTCCAAACCTCTCACGATTTCACATCTTCCAAGCCCCAAATTCTCACCACGTTCACAAGGCCCTGAGGTCTGGCTCCCGTGGCTCTCTCCTGTGCCCCTCTTTCCTCACTTTCATTGCTCTCTGCCCTTCAGTCACTCCAGCCTGCCTTCAGTGCCTTGGATGTGCACATTTTTTGCCTCTTGACTCTTTTTTTTTTTTTTTTCACATGCTGTTTCCTCTGCCTGGGGCACTCTTGCTGCTTCTTCACCTAGCTAACTTCCACTCACCCTGGAAGACTTGACTTAAATTTCAAGCCTCCAGAAAGCCATCCCCCAGGGGGATGTCCTCCTACCCATTATTTGTCACAGCATAACACTTACATTTCCTGCTAGAATGTATATCCCTTGAAGTGACTACAATATGAAGTGACTGCAATACAGTTGCTCAATGAATACAACTGATGGAGTTCAGGGTAGTTAAACAACTTGCTTGAGGTCGCACAGCTCATTAGCAGCAGGTCTCATCTTAAACCCTTCTAGACTATTTTTTATGCCTCTGCCATGGGGCACCACCACACACAAATTCTTGTCAAAACAGTAAGCACACTTTATTGTAGCTGTGTGTTCAATGGCCCATCTTCCCCACTAAGCCGTAAGCTTCTAAAGCAGAGGCCATGCTGTCTTGTTTATTCTTGTGTCCCTCACTTTTAGCTATGCATCTGGAGTGTTCTGGGGATGGAGAACTATGAATGCTTGTTGATGGACTCTCTGGTGATGAGTCCCCCAGATTTGTTTCCAGGTCTGACTTCCTACCAAGCACCAATCTTATTCATTAGCCCAGCTATGGATTGTGTTTCCTTTGAATTTTCATTCAAAGTTAACTCTTTGGAAGTAACTTTTATTAAAAAAAGAACAAATCAGTGAATAATGGAGGGAAGCACACAGGAAATAAGACAAAAAGCGTAAAACACAAGATGCTAGAAAAGGTTGAGGCACAGAAGTTCAGCTCCATATAGAATCTGTGCCAAGGCCGGATGCGGTGGCTCACGCCTGTAATCCCAGCACTCTGAGAGGCCAAGGCAGGTGGATCATCTGAGGTCAGGAGTTCAAGACCTGCCTGGCCAAGATGGTGAAACCCATCTCTACTAAAAATACAAAAATAGCCAAGCCCCTGTAATCCCAGCTACTCAGGAGGCTGAGGCAGGAGAACCCTTGAACCTGGGAGTGGGAGGTTGCAGTGAGCCAAGATCTCACCACTGCACTCCAGCCTGGATGACAAGAGAGAGACTCCATCAAAAAAAAAAAAAAAAAAAAAAAAAAAAGAATCTGTGCCAAGTTATCCACAAGTCACTGTCCCCCACCCAATTCTGCCCTTTTGGTTCTTGAACCAATCTCCCACCTCCGACTCCCAACCCTCCTACCCCATTCTCTGAGCTCAGTCCTGGTTAGGTGATACTTCCTACTCTTTGGAAGGCTTCCTTGGGCAAACTCACTTCCTATTCATGCCCTAGTTGGCAAATCTGGGAAAATACTTCTAAAAGGCTTGGGGTCTGTCTTAGTCTGTTTTATGTTGCTGTAACAGAATACCACAGACTGGATAATTTATTTTAAAAAGAAACTTATTTTTCACAGTTCTGGAGGATGATAAGTCCAATACCAGGGTGCCAGTATCTCTTGAGGCCTTCTTGCTGCGTCATCCCATACTGGAAAGCAAGAGGTTGAAAGAGGCCAAGAGAGATTGAACTTGAAGCCTCAAGCCCTTATATAATAAGCATGAATCCATTTGTGAGGGCAGAGCACTCATGACCTAAACACCTCCCATTAGGCCCCATTTCCCAACACTATTGCATTGGGGACTAAATTTCCAAGACATGCTTCTTGGGGGACACATGTAAACCGTAGCACATCATTGATGGGGAAACAAAGGCCCAGTGAGAGTTAGAAATGGACAATGGAGTTCTGTGTTTATCCCACAGACATGGGTTATGCTAGTGCTGGCTGAGCCTGTCTGCGCTTTCCCCCAGAGAGCTATGTGACCTTGACTGGGCTATTTACACCCCTCTGGATATGGAAGGAGAGGAGCAGAGGGCTCGAGGCTGGACTGCTGGGGAGTGAGGGTGGTGGCGGCTGAACTGACTGGGAAGGAAGCTGGCAAGACTGAGGCTGAACTCAGGAGGAAGGGCGGGACAAGGGAGCCAAGGCTGGACAAGAACAGCAGGTTCTTGTCAAACACACAATTTAATTCTGAGGCTGTATTCCTTGTGCCTGGGAGATTTTCAGCTTGCAATAGTGTCATTTACAGATGGATTTGCAGCGGCGAATTACAAGTTTGTAAGCAACAGCTTCTCTGACGCCTTGAAGAAAAAAAAGCCTTATCCCTCTGCAAATTATAAATTCATAACTAACAGTGTTATCCAACTGAATGCAAAACAAATTCATTACCAACTACATTATTCCATTGAATACCAAGTGAATGAACTTCACAGGGCTTTGTGCAGATCGGGGACATGTTGGGAGATGGGAACGAAACAGCACTCCCCTACTTGCCTCTCCTTTGTGTCCTTTCAGGCCCAGAAGGTGGGCAGAACTGGACAGATGTACGCTGCTTGAATTAAAAGGTCACTCGAAGTTATGATGGCGATGGTGGCGATGGTGATGATGATGGTGCTGGTGGTGTACCAAAACCAATGACCACACTGCGATTGTGTGTGTACCTCTTATATGATTATTAGGATTGCTGTGGTGACATCTTAAGACACTATCTTGTGAAGGCTTACATGCCTAAGTCCCTGTGAGTGGCAGGACACCCCTGAAAAGGGGGATCACCTCCTGTCGTTCACCATGCAGGAAGATGTGGGTCCTCTGAGCTTCTCGTCAGAGTGAGAAGATGGGGCTAAATTTAGGCATTCGAGCAGGGATTCCCTGTGTCTCCTCAGGACGTTGCTCTCTTGGGATCAGGCTTCAAAGTGCTGAGACATCTAGATAGAAGCTTCTGGGTGCTGGGTATCAAGACAGTGCCCACAGTGTGCAAACAGCCTGGGGTCTATGGGAGAGGACATAGGCCACATTTTGTAACCCAGATTCTTCACTTCCCTCTGACTTTATGATGTATTCCCCATTTGTGGTCCCTGATATTTACTATTTTTCTTTTCTGTCTCTTTTAGAAAATTAGAAGATACAAATAAAACTAACAAATATATAAGTCATCCCTAATTTTTTTTCCACCAGAAAGAACCACTTTGGGGTGGATCAGACCTGAAACTTGGCCCCTTTTCCAATTCTCACAGAAAAATCCTTCATTCAGAAACTCTAAGCATTCAGTTGACTTGACTGAAAATTTGATATGGGGGAAAAGAAGAAATGGTTCATACTGTAGCCACACAAACAATTTTAATTATTTACTTATATTTTTTGTAGAGACGGGGGTCTCATTATGTTTCCCAGGCTAGTCTTGAACTCTTGGTCTAAAGCAATCCTCCCTCCTCGGCCTCCCAAAGTGGTGAGATTACAGGCGTGAGCCCTGGGGCCCAGCCACAAAAGCAATTTTGGAGAAAGAGCGATGATCTGGGAAATTAAAAGGCCTTCCCCCACTCCCCACCTCACTAGGCATTTTTCTTGGCATCTGCACCATCTCCTCCATGCTAACTTCTTTGGCTCTCCCTTCTCCTCTGATCATCTCACCTTTCTCTGCCGTCTTCCTCAGGAGCAAAAGGAATTCCTCTCCTTGTCTCATGCTGAGTGGTTTGCAATCACTGTATGTCTAGATAGTTTACCAAAGTTTTTTTTTTTTCCCAAAGACAGTTTTCCATCTAAGAAGAATTTTGATGCCAGGTGTGAAAATATTTTCATCTTGTTTCGTGAAGACATTACACTTTTAGAACTAGAGGATAATTTTATAAATGCTGATATGAAACCTGCTTTTGCTTATAACAATATAGAGTCAGCATATTTTTATGTCAATAGGCAAATCTATATTTTCTGTTTTAATGCCTGCATATTAATCCATATAGTTTCTTTAAACAATCTCTTTTTTTTTGCTATACATTTAGGCTGTTTCCAATGATTGTTATTATAACATCCACACATCATCTTTGCAAATTTATCTAATTATTGCCTTATGATAACTTCTTAGAAGTAAGATTTCTGAGAATGCACTTTTCAAAGATTTTTCTTGTATTGTTCAGCTACTCTTCAGGAAGTTCGTGCCAGTTTATATACTCTCATCAGTTGTTTAATATTATCCACTTACTATGAATGCTGTAGCTCTATCTCAGCTGTGCCTTGAGGTGTTAAAGAAAGAGCTCCTAGGGCCAGTTTGGTGGCAACAATAGCCAATTAGTGTGAGATTATCCAAAGGATACAGAATCCCAGGGAGCAAGAATGGGGGCCGTGAGGTCCAGCTGCTTCACTCTATGTAGGTTCTTTTATGGCCTCTCTTGAAGGATTTGAAACTGATTGCTTGATTTTATGAAAGAACACATTATTTCCCTCCAAATGATGGTGGTGGAGATGAGTGCATGGTCATGATGATACCAATGTGTGGTCATGACAGTGTGATATTGATGAGGGTATGGACAATGGTAGTAACAGGTTAACAGTGGTTCTGACGGTGAGTGCAGTGCCAATGATGGAGATGGTGGTGGTGCTGCTGTTGACAATAGGATGGCAGTTATGGTGGTGGTAGTGGTGACAATGTTGGTGGTGATGACTTATGATGGTGGTAAGAATGGTGATGGTAACTGTGGTGGTAATAGTGAGTTCAGCACTGATAAGGGAGATGGTGGTGGTGGTACTGACAGTAGGGTGGTAGGAATGGTGGTTGTGGTCACAGCCATGTTGCGATGGTGGTTAAGAAGGTGGTGAGAATGGTGTTGACAGTTGGTGATGGTAGAAATGGTGGTGTGGCATTGACTGTGGGATGGTGGTGACAATGGTGAGAAGATGTGACAGTGGTGAGGGGCAGCGTGATAGAAGGGGGATGGTGGTGGTTCACGATAGTGGTGAGTGGAGTTGGTGCTGATGGGAAGCCTGGTGCTGATGGTAGTGCTGGGGTGTTGTGGAAATAGAAAGGTGAAAGTACATAGATGATGGCGAAGGAATGCAATACAGGATTAAAATAGATACAAAGGGAGAGAGAGGTTGTCTTAGGAATGTGAATAAAGGAAGCAGCATATTCTAGACCTAGAACAGCGAGGAGACCCACTGGCCAGAGGGGATGGTGGGGGAGACGTGCAGCAGGAATGGGTGCTGGGAAGAGTCCTAGAAGTAGTGAGAAGAATGTGGACTCCAGGAGGGCAGCACGGGGAGGCATTCTGGGTCCTGGGAGGGATATGTCAGAGCCAATTGGCCTGCTAGAGAAGAAATGATGAGGATTTGATTTCTTCTCTAGCAGGATGAGGAGCTGGCTGTTGGCCCTCATGCTGGCCTCAAATGGAGGCAGAAAGTAGGCTAGGCCCTCTCCAGTGCAGGCAAGTGTCCCAGGCATGCTGGCAGCATGGAGGAAGCGGGTGTGAAGGGCCTTCAGTAGCTGAGCCAACCTTAGAATGCATGGGCATGGGGAGAGGTAAAATACCCTGTGCTCTTGTACCAGCTGTACCTGGCAGCTCCTACTCTAACCTTTGCTTGAGAGGGAGAAGGGTCTGAAGCAGGGACCCAGAGCTCCAGCTCCCTTCTCTCCCCCGGCTCCCTGCCTCTCAACAGCTCCCTGAATCTCCAGTAGGCAGTTTTTGTTCAGTAGAATTGCCTGGATTCAGAGCCCCTTCCCCGCCTTTCCAGGTATAGCATGAAGCTGTTTGGTGTGTATACAAAGCTGCAGGATTCACTCTTCCGGGGCACAGATGCCTGAGAAACTTCAGAGAGGCAGAAGGCGTTTGTCTGAGCAGCCATCATCTGGGCATCAAGGGGTTAACCCATCCCTGAGGGCTGGGCCAGGTCTTTTCCTCGGACTGGGCCCCGCCCTCCGGTTCCTCCATAGAAGCCACTGGAGTCAACTAGGAGCTCACTTTGTGGGAGGGAGAATCGTTTTTTTCTCTTATTTGAATGGTGCTGGTGACCTCACAAGGTTTCCATGGTGACAAGACCAAAGGAGCCAGGGGGACTTGGTGAATTAGGCCAAACAAACCCACCTCCAAGAGTCTTCTTCCAGACTCCAGCCTTGAGGATGAGGACTCCAGGTAATCAGTGAGGTTGCTGAAGAGGGAAGGTTGGGGGCTGGGGACATGCCAGGCCAGGACCTGCAACAGAAACCCCCGCCCCACCTTTCCTTTCTGTGCCCCACCCCGTCCTGCCTGAAAAGTTGCTTTCCATGAGGGCTTGGTGCTGAGTGTGGCCCCCACAGGGATGTCTGTGTGGTCACAGAGTACCTGTGGGAGGGCAATTCTGACCCCAAGGTAGGAAGCAGTGATCCGGTAATTCCAGGCACCAAGGCAGATAAAAAGACCAAGGTAGGTGAACAGCAGAATAGAGGCCTGGGTGTGAAAGGAGAAAGCCATGAACGTCTGGTTGGGAGTGGGAGCCCTGCTCTCTGAAGCTTGGCTTTCTCAGGAGCAGCTGGGGGCTGGAGCTTGGGAACACAGGATCATGGGATCCAAGTGACCAGGGTTTGAAACCAGGCATAAATAATGCCTGCACTCTATGGTTGTGGCCTACATGGGACATCACAGGGAAAGCACCGAGTAGGTGCTCAATATGTGTTTGTTTCCTCCCTCCTTCCCTTCCTCTCCTCTACACCACTCAACAGCCACAGCCTCCTCAAGAAGTTTGAAGTTTGCATTGAACTCATTAATTTCCAGCTTTTGGCCGGGCGTGGTGGCTCATGACTATAATTCCAGCACTTTAGGAGGCCAAGGTGGGCGGATCACCTGAGGTCAGGAGTTTGTGACCAGCCTCACCTACATGGTAAAGCCTCGTCTCTACTAAAAATACAAAAATTAGGCGGGCATGGTGGTGGCCACCTGTTATCTCAGATTCTTGGGAGGCTGAGGCATGAGAATCGCTTGAACTTGGGAGGTGGATGTTGCAGTGAGTGGAGAACATGCCACTGTGCTCCAGCCAGGGCAACAGAGCGAGACTCCGTCTCAAAAAGAAAAAAAATTCCAGCTTTCAACTATTTGATCCTCACATAATTCAATGTCTAAAATATTGTACTCCTACATATTGTCCTAAAGTTCTACCATGAAAGCTCCAACCATTGCTTTGCATGAAATCTCCTTGTAAATGGCAACATCTTATCTGGAAGTAATTGTCTTTTCCCTGGACAGGGGCAGTTGTATGAGTGGATGGGGAGCAAATGGGGTGGGATGGGGTGGGAGGGTAGACGGGGGGAATGACTGATGTCTTGTTTGTTTGATTTTTGTTTTTTCTTTTTCTTTTTCTTTCTTCTCTTCTCTTCTCTTCTCTCCTTTCCTCTTCTCTCCTCTCCTCTCCTCCTCTCTTCTCTTCTTCTCTTTTCTTCTCATGCAGATGGGGCCCATGAGTGAGGAGGACAAGAGAGAAAGGAGAAGTTTGGGTGGAAATCCCAGAGATTGTTCATCATGTGAGAGGAGCCGTGCATGCATTTCATGCCATACTCACAACATGGATGGAGAAAAAAAATCAAGCTTCACTTTCTAAGAATGGCCCTGGGGGCACTGCATCTAGTGCCTGTGCATCTGCAGACCTGCCGGATGCCTCCAGGGGAATCATGCCTCCCCAAGCAAGAAAGGGCCCAGTTGCCAGGAGCCTGGAGGCAGAGAGCTGAGGAGCCAGACCCTGACATCAGAATGGAGCTCAAAGGTTGGCTGGGTGTGACTCTGCCGGGGACAGCTTCTCTTGGGAAATCTACTTTAATGAATCCAGAGGAGCAATTTGTAATCAGCCCATCAGATGTTCAGCGACACTTAGCTGGAATCTCGTTGCTGGACTCTGTGCCCCGCAGTGGATGACAGTTCTCCATCAGGGTCTGCAGTCCTCTACCCTGGACTTGCTGCATCCTGGAGCCCCCAGCAGTCAGATACCGGCTCTCAGAACTGCCTGCATCCCATTGGCCTGAGCTGCTGTCTGCCAGGGCTGCTGGTAACCAGGCCCACAGGGTTGGATATTCCCCCAACAGGGCAGCTCCCAGTCCAAGCCCAACTGTTACCAGCCCAGAAAGATGTTTCAGGATACCCCTTTCCTCCCCACTTCCCTGCTCTCTGCAGCTCCAGCTGGTGCACCCCATCTTTCTCTCCCCCTCCTTGCTAGGCTGGGCCCTAACAGGAGACCTTTGAGGTGGTTGGGCTTGTTCTGTAACCTTGAGTACCCTTGAGCTACTGCCTCACTCCATTCCTCACTTTTCTTCTTCTTAAGGTTTCTAATTGGATTTTGCCAGTGTATTTATTTCAAAACTGGTCATCTTACTGACCTCGCTCATAGTCTCTTATTAGTTTTCTAGTTGATTCTCTTGAGTTTTCTGGATAAACAATAATATCATGTACAAATAATGATGGCAATTTCTCCTCCTTTCCAAATGTTGTGTTTCCTTTTGTGTTTTAATGTACTCTTGCCTTGGCTAAAACTTCCAAAACAATGTAAAATAATTGTGTTAATAGCAGGCTTTCTCATTCCACCCTGACTAAAATATGAATGACCCTGGCTAGGTGTTTTATTGCTAAGAATGATGTTGACGGTTGGTTGCAGATAGGTTTTTTAAATTATTATTATGCCAAGGAAATGTTCTTTTATTTTTATTTTACTAAGGGTTTTCAGCAGAATGGATATTCAGTTCTGTCAAATGAGTTTTTGATGTCAGTTAAGATGATCACAAAACTATTTCCTTTCTGGTAATTGACATGATTAATTATAGGGGTGGATCTTCTGATATGTAAATGTCATCACTTCTAATGTAGACATCTTTGAATTGGGGAAGAGATCCATTGCCGGGGAGAATCTGTATTGGTTGGATCTGTATTGTGCTGAGTCCCATGAATGTGAACTCATAACTTTTCCCTCATCACCCCCTAATCCAGGATGGCCTGTCAGGCAGGAGCACTGTGACGCCTAAGGGCTTGAGCTGGAGCTCTGGAGAGCTGGATGGGGTGTCAGCTTGTCCCAGGGTGATCTTTCTAAAGTCCAGTCCAATCACATGACTCCTTTTAGTGGCTCCCCATTGCCTTCAGCAGGAAACTCGAGCTTCTGTGTGCATTTTCCAGGCCTCTTACAACTGGCCTCTGTCCACACCACTTATCACCTCCAATCTCTCACCTAGAACCATATAGGACCAGAACTCCTGGAAGGAGGCTCCCCCACATCTCCTATGCCTCCGGCCCTCTCACTTGGCTGCTCTCCTGCCTGGAATGTCCTTTCCACCTTCCTTCCCAGGCAGGACTTACCAGTCCCTGCTCCTCCGACCCCACAAAGCTCGGTTACTGCGTCATTGCTACTTACCAGGAGGAGGTTAGTTTCTATGTTCACCTCTATCTCTAGAAGCCCCAGGAGGTTGAGGACCTGCCTGATCCACCCCTATCTCATCTCCCAGCCCAGTGTCTGCCCCATCACAAATGTTGCTTAATCAGCCCTAGGTCAAACATTTTGTTCACACTCATGGACCACCTACTTGACCCACCGCCTGTGACCTGCAGGGTTCGCTGTCCCAGTGGTGGGCACTGAGAGGCCCCAGTCGCAGGCCTCACAGGTGGCTGCAGCTCCCTGGAGCCTCTTTAGAAAATGCAGTCGGCCTTGTTTCCTCCTCAGAAACAACGACTTAGCACAGCATCCGGGCCCCAGGGGAGAGTGTTCCCCCTTCAAAAGCTGCTGCCATTGGAGATGCAGGAGAGGAAGCCAAGTGGGCCCAGGAGGGACCAGATGATTCGAGGTAGATGGGAGGGAGTGAGCAGGAGGGGCTCTGATAGGCTGCATCCCTCGGGGTTTCCTGCACATCCCAGATGCTGGCACCTGCTCTGGGCCTGGGCCTGGCAATAGCTCTGTGTCTGGCTCTCCACCGGGCCTTGGGTGCATCCCCTGATTCCCCCAGGGTCTTCTCACCCGACTCTCCATGGGATCCATTTTCAACTCTCTGTGTTCCCCCAACTACTAGGCAGCCAGCTAGAGTCCTTACCTCTTCAGAAAAGCTGATACTAGTTAAGCATCCCAAGTCTGAAAATCTGAAACCTGCAATACTCCAGAATTTGAAACTTTTTGAGCGTGGACATGATGCTCAAAGGAAACGCTCATCAGAGCATTTCAGATTTGGGATTTGGAGATTTGGGATGCTTAACCAGTAACTATTTGTAAATATTCCAAAATCTGAAAAAAAAATCCCCAATCGGAAACACTTATGATCCTAAGCATTTTGGATAAGGGATGTTCAACCTGTATCAAATGGAGGGCTGCTTGGCTGCTAAGCCTGGGGTGGGACAGGAGCAGCCCAGACCTGCCCCTTCTTTTTTGCCAAGCAATCCTGAGTTACACAACACATTCCTGGCTACAATATAATAAGAGGTTAGGTGACATGACTTCAAGGGCATCGGAGTTGGGTTGTGGAGTCTGGCAGACCTGGGTTCAAATTCTAGCTCCACCTCTTGCTAACTGTGTGATTTTGGGCAAGTTACTTAGCCTCTCTGAGCCCCAATTTCTTCATCTGTGGAACAGAGTACCTACCTATGGAGGTGTTTGTGAGGATTACATGAAATGACTGACTGACTATAAAGCACTTAACACAGTGCCTGGCACGTAGTCGGAGTTCAATGTACATTAGCTGTTTTATAAGTTACAGGTCAGCACAGGCTGGGCCATAGCTGTCGCTTCATACACCTTTGTCCCCCATGCATGGGTGGAGAAACTGAGGCCCAGAGAGGAGCGGGACATCACATCGCTGCATCCCCTTCATCAGCCTGGGCTGACACCTACTGAGGAGCTCTCTGCTGTAATGGTTTGAATCACAATAAACCTGATGGATGGAGTCTTGGATCTTGGGCTTGCCTTCTGCACAGCCTGGCACCCTCTTATTTAACAAACCTTTACATTGCACTAAATGCCAGGAACAGTTATAAGCCCTTTATACGTATAATAACAATATTATGCATATTAACCTTAATCCTTCTAGCAAACCCATGAGAGAGATACTATCATTATCCCCATTTTACAGATGAGGGAATGGAACAGTTCGAGGGCTTGCCCAAGGTCACACGGCTAGCAAGTGGGAGGACCACTATTCGCCAGCAGGGATGCCATTGACAAGGTTTCCACCCTGAGGTGAACATAGCCTGGGCTCTGTGGTGTGATCATCGCAGGGTGATCTGGGGTGTCTGGGGCACCTGAAGCCTGTCTTCTCCCTGCACCTTGATGCTCGGGTGGAGGAGGCATTTTGGAGGGGACTTGGTGGCCTGTGACTGGGCACAGCGGGAGCATCTGCTTTGTCCTATTAATGCTATTCACTAGATGCCACATCTCAGGCCACAGCAGGTATTTCCCTCGAGAAAGGACAGTGAAAACTTGGAACAGAAGAGCTTTTTATTATTCAGAATAACTGCACTATTTAATTTACTATTAATAATAGCTCTTGAGTCAACCTTCTCCTGAAGAGAAGTGAGAACTGAAAGGATGTCCCTCTCTTCTCTCCCCTCCTCCCTCCCTTTCTGCCTCCTTACTTCGGAATGCTGTGAACTCAGTCACGAATGATTGAGCTGTTTTGGGGGTAGGAGTGGGAGAAATGGAGGCCCAGCTCATGCAGCGAGCCTGGTTACTCCTCCTCCCTGCAGAGCCTTGCTCTGCTGCTCCTCGGGGGTCCCTGGAGGCCACGACCCATCTGCTGTCAGATCCCTCTGGGAAAGAGGATGACCTGTCCTCCTAGGCTGGGCTGGAGGCTAGAGGCCAGGAGGCTGTTTCAGCTGCAGCAAAGGGAAGGCTGCATTCAGCAATCCTTGCCCTCCTTGTCCTGAAGGCAGGAGTGTGTGTGCTGAAATAAGAAGATGGGGATCCCGTCAGAGGCCCATCTTCTGCCCTCTGCATCCAGCGAAGGGCTCAGCGTTAAGAAGGAGCACGTCCAGAGAGGACAACAGCCAGGAATGAGACTTGAACCCAAGCCAGGGGAGGAGAATTTGGTTTGGAGTTCAGAAGAGTTGGGGGACCGAGAACTGCTTTCAAAGAACCTGAGGGATTTGGTTCTTCATCTACAAGCCCTCACTGAGGGCCTGCTCTTCCAGGTGCTGGGAACATGTGAAGCCCCCAGAGGGGCAGAGGCAATGAGATATAACTAATGCTACTGTAAGGCAGTGCTCCAAGGGCAGGACCACCATGTCCGGTGAAGTCCTAGGAGGTGAGGACTTGGCTTGCCTCATTCAGAGCTAAATGGGCCTCCTGGCTCCCTGAGGCAAAGGATATAGATGGTCTTCTAGGGTTCACTTTATCCCTTGGGCATTTATTCAAGACGTCACCCACGCTCCTGGCATCTACATCCTTGACTCTGCCTCCTGTGTTGGGGCCCTGTGGGATCTCAGGTGTGTCAGGTGGCCCACTGGGGCTGACCTTCCAGAAGATAGAGGCCTGTTTCTCTCTTTCTCCTAACTACCCAACTGTGCAGAGCTAGAGGACAGTGGCTGTCCCCACAAAGGTCTCTCACGGCTGCAGACCAGCACCCCGTCCACCTCCTCTCACCCCTGGGACATAGCCAACCAGCCTGCTCTCCTCTTGTCAATCTCCTCACACCCTGCCCATCTGTAGAGTGGGCTGAATCCTAGATATCCTTAGGTGATTGAAGAGCGCTTTCTAACACTCTGGTGCGGGGTGGTTTCGGTCTGGCTTTCCGAACGTGCCAGAGCTGGGTTCCACATACCTGCATGCACATACACTCCTAAGCACACACGCTGCCTCCACGCATCCCAGCTTTCATTGTGAGGGCCCCACTCTTTATTCAAGGAGCGGTCTCGGGTGTCTGAATGGAGGCTTGAAGGCTCCGTCTTTGCAATTAACACGCTGCTGCAGTATTATTAGCCTCTGATAGGCAGGTCTGCCTTTGCCAGAAACTATAAATATGTGGGGCCAATGACTCAGCAAATCTGTTGCTATTTTTCTTGCAGGTCCGTGTGGATCTGTGTCTGTGTACACCATGGCCCCATCTCCCAGCAGCTCCCATGGCTTGTATCCATGGAAACGCAGTCCTCCCCAACTATGGTTCTCTGCTGACAAACCCTGGGAGTCTCCCCAGCCCCCTACCAACCTCGGAGAAGGAGCGTGGACCACACAGGCTCCAGCCAGCAGGAGGGCGGCACTGTGGAGGAGGTGGCCACTTTCTCAGTTGCTTCGAAGGGCCAGGCAAGGCCAGGCCTCCAAGACCTTCCTCCGCGGGTCTGTGGTCAAGGCCTTGTCACCTGCTTAAGGGGAGCGGCCTGTTGAGAGCCCTCACTGAGGCCCTGGGCCCTGGTGGGATTCAGTTGGCAGGGCAGTCCCTGAGGGCTGTGGGCAGTGTGGCAGGGGAGCGGGGGGAGGGGTTACTGCCCTCACGAGTGGGGAGCACTAGCACTTGGGAGAGGGAGGCTGGTGAGTAGGGAGAGGGCCAGTGGCAGTGAGGTGGGGGAAGGGGATGTGCAATGTGGGATTAAATCTTGGAGCCTTGGCCGGGCGCCGTGGCTCATGCCTATAATCCCAGCACTTTGGGAGGCTGAGGTGGGCAGATCACCTGAGGTCGGGAGTTCGAGACCAGCCAGACCAACATGAAGAAACTCCGTCTCTACTAAAAATACAAAAAAATTAGCCAGGCGTGGTGGCACATACCTGTAATCCCAGCTACTTGGGAGACTGAGGCAGGAGAATCGCTTGAACCTGGGAGGCAGAGGTTGTGGTGAGCCGAGATCGTGCCATTGCACTGCAGCCTGGGCAACAACAGAGAAACTCCATCTCAAAAACAAAACAAAACAAAAAAAACAACAAATCTTAGAGCCTTGGCTGTGTCAAATAAGCTGTGGGATAGAGGAAAGAGCATGGCCTTTGAGTCCCTCCCTCTGTCCCTCCTTTCCTTCCACAAACATTCGCATTTGCTTCTTCTGGACCAGGCTCTATGCTGGATGTGAAGACCCAGAGATGTTTCAGAATTAGACTCTTTCTCCTCAACGACCCACGATCTCGGGAGAGAAGACAGATTCTTCATCAAGTCAGAGAGCTCAGGGGTCCTGAAGGTCAGGACGGTTGTCTGTATCAGAGCAGTGGGGCACAGGAGGGTGGTCAGAGAGGCCTCCTAGGGAGCTGCGGCCCAGGGGGCAGGCCAGGAAGATGAGGCAATGTGTGGGACGACTGGCAGGAGGCAAGAGAGGGCAGCGCCGGGAGCCGGTGGGTGACAGACTCACGCACTGGAGTTCTAACTCTGGCTCCTGTTGGCGGTGCTCCCTGGAGAAAGCCACCTAAGGTCTCTGGTGTGTAAAATGGGAAATGGCAATACCTACCTCATGGGCCAGGATGAGGATTAAATAAAACATCTGGCCCCTCATGCAGCATTTATTGTATTCATTCTATGCCGGGGCTGTCCCATGCCTTTTGCTTTCCTCCCTACAGGGTCTCTGTCTCTTCATCTGTCAAATGAGGGAGCTGGGCCAGATGATGTCTAGAGCCTCTGACATTCCCTGTCCTCAGTTTCCCCATTTTTGAAATAGGAAGAAGAATCTTTCAACAGGCTCCAGAAGTGAAGGAATGGATCGTGGAATCAATAGATATTTACTAAGAGCAGCTTGGGACAGGGCGCAGTGACTCATGCCTGTAATCCAAGCACTTTGGGAGGCCAAGGTGGGAGGATTGCTTGAGCCCTGGAGTTTGAGATCAGCCTGGGCAACAGCAATCAAAAAATCAAAACGCCGGGTGTGGTGGCATGTGCCCGTAATCCTAGCTACTCGGGAGGCTGAGGTGGGAGGGTGCTTGAGCCTGGGAGGTCAAGGATGCAGTGACCCCAGTGAGCCATGATTGCACTACTGCACTCCAGCCTGGGTGACAGAGCAAGGCCCTGTATGTTCAAAAAAAGAAAATATAAAAAAATAAAAGAAAAAGAAAAAAGCAGCTTGCTTTTCCCCAGCTTAGGGAAAGCAGAACCCAGACAGATGTCACCACTGCTACCTCTATGGGATGTGGAGGAGCAGGACACCCAGCACTCCCAATGTGGCCGGAGAGGCCCAGTGTGGTCTGCAGCCATGGAGCAGCGACTTTGGGTGTCTCGTGTCGCTGCTCTGCTGCTTTCTCTCTTCCTGTGTCTTGTCTGTCTTGGGTAAGGAAGGACTTGCTCAAGGCCCTGGGATCTGATTTCTAAGGACCATCTTGTCCACCAGGGACCTCCAGACCCTTAAATCCTTGTACTCAAAGCCCTAGGGAAGCTGAGGATCAGGCTGAGGATCTGAAATTATTAACACTGCTTTGTCATATCATAGTGGAGTCTCACACTGAGCCTCTGAGGTAACCCCTATTGCTATCTCCATTTTGCAGGTGAGGAAACTGGGGCTCAGAGAGTTTAGGGACTGGCCCAAGGTCACCCAGATGCAATGGCAGGACCAGGATTTCAATCCAGGTCAGCATGACTCCAGCCCCATGTTCTTTCTGGGGCTCTGTACCCACCCTCTGGAACTCTGGTAAACCTCCTGAATCCATCGGGAAAGTAAAGGAGATATAAATAGCATGTGGGATTGTGAAGTGAAAAAAGCAAGTTGCAGAACAATACCTGCAGGATTATTGCAGTCATGTAAAAGAACTACTTGAAATGATGCATCTATATAATGAGATAAATGCACAGAAGCAGGTCTGGAGGGAGATCTATCCTGGGTTGAATGGTATTCCCCTCTGGGTAGAGTTCAACATATTTCAGAATTGGTTAAGTTTTTATTACAATGAGAATGTATTTATGTACTACTTGTGCAATAACAACCTCCCTCTCCCATAAGGCAGGAGATGGGGTGACCCACTTCCTTATGACATGAGCCATGTAAAGGCTGGGGCAGGTGGAGACCTGCAGGGGAATGTAGGCTCATGGGAACTTTGGAGACAGAATGGCAGTTTTATGTCAGAACTCTTTGTATGCTTTTCTTGTCTTTTAACAGCCTGGAGAGAAACTCCTTCAGTCATTTTATAGTGAGGAACCCTTGGCTGGGTGCAGTGGCTCATGCCTGTAATCCCAGCATTTTGGGAGGTTGAGGTGGGTGTATCATTTGAGGTCAGGAGTTCAAGACCAGCATGGCCAGCATGGTGAAACTGCCTCTCCTGGGTGTGGTGGCATATGCCTGTAATACCGGTTACTCGGGAGGCTGAGCAAGAGAATCGCTTGAACCCAGGAGGCAGAGGTTGCAGTGAGCCGAGATCTCACCACTGCACTCTAGCCTGGGGAACAGAGCGAGATTCTGTCTCAAAAAATAAATAAATAAAAAAGAAAGACAGAAAGAAAGAAGAAAAAAAGGAAGGAAGGAAGGAAGAAAGAAAGAAAGAAAGAAAGAGAAAGAAAAAGAAAGAGAGAAAGAAAGGAACCCTTAAATCTAGATAGCCTCAGCCCAAGGTCAGAGAGCTTTGTTGCCACAGATTGGTTGTTTAATAACTTGCTTTATGTTGAAGACAGGCCTGGCTTTGACTTTATACAGTTACTTGCAGATTCTTTGAACCTCAGTTTTCCTACCTGTAAAATGGGATTGATATATCTACTTTGAAGAGTGTTCCTGAGGGTTCAGAGAGATCAAGTTTGCTAAGTGGCCATCACGGGACAGGGGCTGTTTTCAACATCATTCCCCAACCCTCTTTTCTCTTCCCTTTGTCTAAGGAATGCCATTCTAGACTCAGCATGGTGCAGATGAGACATAGGCTTTGGCCTGAATTGGGACTTGGCCACGTCAATTATTGGCATCTAACAATGGGGACATATTAGATGTCGGGAATCATGCTAAGGGCCATACATACAACTCCCTTAATCCAAATCTTGCTGCCTACCTCAGAGGTGGGCACCACCTATTATTATCCCCACTTTACAGATGTGGGAATTGAGATATCAACATCACCCTGGCCTCATAAAATGACTTAGGAAGAATTTCCTCTTTTTCTGTTATCTGGAGGAGTTTGCATAATAAGGTTTGTTTATTTACACTTAAATATTCACAAGAATTCACCAGGAGAATCATCTGGGCCTGGAGTTTTCTCTGTGAAAAGAGTTTTGACTATAAATTCAATTTCTTTAGGAGTTCTAGAAGCAGTCCTGTTCCTCTGCCCCTGCCTCCTCCTTAATCCTCAGCTCCCAAATCTGAGTCCTGGAGGAGGTGATTATAATTGCAGGCCCTGCAAGGTAACCCCAGTTTTATTTACCCCCCATGTGGACACTCTGGCCTTGACTCTCCTCCTCATTGAATGGCAGGGCAGAGTGGGGTGGGGGAGGAGGCAGAATGCCAAGAATGAGATCCGACTTTGCTATCTTGGCTCCAAGCTTGCACCTCTCCCTGCTCTGGTAAGCTGTAAGGAGCAAGGCCTGTGGCTGGAGGACCCATCCCTGAGGCCAACCTTCTGGGACTGTTCCTGAGGATCCACTATGCAAGGTGCACTGGGCCCTGTGACAGCTTAGCACAGCAGAGCTGCTCCACCTGGCATTGGGATCTCTAGGAGAAGCTCGGTAAACCTAGAATGAATGAATGAGCAAGTTAACAATGACTTCCTGAATGACTGGAACACGTGCTCTAGGTACCCAGCTTAGAAAGGTTAAAAAGACACTTCATCTGGTGCAAGGCAGACACATGGACACATGGTCCATGACATCTTTGGTGACAAATGCTATGCTACGGGTGGCATAGGGTACTGTAGGGGTACAAGGGAAAATGTCTGACCCATCCTGGGGGTGGGTGATGGGGGTGGCAGGGGCTTTTTGGAAGAGGGGACACAGGCCGAGTCTTGAAAGACACTAGGAGTTAGTCAGGAGGCTGGTGGAACTGGGAGAGAGCATGGGGTAAGAAAAGCAGGGCACTTCCACAGAAGGGGAAGACACTGCATGGTCCCTGAGCTCGGTCTATTAGAGAAGCTACTGGTCACTCAAAAGTCAGCCTCATTTCCAGGCCATTTATTGCTCCAAAGGATCCTGGACTCACAGTGCATTGGAAGCTCAGTGTTCTGACCTTTCCTGCCAATATCAAGGTCAGGGGAAAGAGATCCCTTTGTACCTGAGCTCAGCATTTCTAACTGGAGGAGGGTGATAAAACAATTAAGGATGCATATGACAGTGAGTAAGAGAGAACCTAATAAATAGTGTCCTAACTGTTTATTAGGGTGCAGTGGGGGTGAGGAGGGTATTTATTCCATATAAAAAGAAATTCAGGGATGGGCAGTCTGGGGCCACCAGGCCATCAAGGCTCCAGGCGCCTCTCATTGTCCCCTCCACCAACCTTAGTGTGAAAGCCTTTGTCTTCATGCTTGTTGCCTCATAATTGCAAGATGGCTGCAGCAACTCCACACCTAGATCCAACTTCCAGGCAGAAAGAAGATGGAAAAGCTGAGGGGAATGCCAGTTTTGTACCTTCTAGAAAGAATGTCCTGAAGCCCTACCCGGTGACTTCACTCCTATCTCATTGACCAGAAGTGGGTCCCGTGGCCATCTCTAGGCCAGTCACTGGAAGGTGGCTGGGGAAAAAGGGGTGTGGAGAGGCTTGGGCCAACCAGCCAGGAGCATCTGCTACAGGTGGTCACCCACCCCAGAAAGCACAGCCCTCAGCCCCCTAGCTGTGAGAGCCAGCAGAGGCAGCGGGGAAGCTGGCCACTCCAGAAAGGCCTCCCTTCAACAGTCATTCAACAGATGCTAACCATTGCCCCCACTGTGCCCAGCAACTTGGGCCCTGGAGCCCAGTAGAGGAAGTGAGCTTTCAACACAAGGCCAGGCAGAAAGGAGAGCCAGACCCCAAAGCAGAGAGCCCCTCTCTGGGTGGGAGCATCAGAGGGTCCCAAGCCTGCCAAGACCTTTCCTTGCCTTTGAAGAAAAGGAGATTAAATAGGACCAGCCTCAAAACCCCAGCAGAAAGGACCTGGCCTCTTTATCTGACTGACTGATGAAGTGGCTTCCTCTGGGGGTTGAAGGAAGGTGTGCAGATAAGTGTGAGTAGTAGTTATGCCACTATCATTCAGGAAGAATTGGGGTGGTGTGGGGGCGGGGAGAGGTCACTGCTGTGCCATCAATGTCAGCCTCACACAGTGTTGCAGAGCCCAGGCTCATCCCCTACTCCCCCATTTCACTGATGTAATCTGACATAGCCTTCCCCCTTGGAGGCCTGAGCCCAGGAAGTTACCTTATGTTACCACCCAGCAAGGTCGCTCAGGCCTTCTTGAGCTTGCCCCGTGATTCTGCCAACCAATTTCAGACAGAGCAGATCACTCTGGGTCTAGTAGGAAATGCCCAGGTCTGGGCATCAGAAGGCCTGTGTGACCTTGGGCAAGTCAGCCAACCTCTCTGAGCCTTTACTGACACCTTGTGGCAGCTTCTGCCCAAAACCAAAGTGCTTGGGTGAAAATAAAAACCTATATTTCCCTTCCACTATTCCCCTGCCACTATGCTCTGGTCTGAGTCACATCACTGCAGAAGGATAGCCTTCCAACACACCTCCCCATCCCACCTCTCCAGGCCACTGTCCTGAAAGAATCAGTGAAAAGGCTTCCCAGGGAAGCAGTTGCGGCTCAGTCCTCCGGTCTCCAGTTGCAGGTCTCAGAACTCAGTCCTGCACAGTACTAGTACTTTCATCAGCTCCAGGATGAGGACATGGTGGACACGTGCTTATCACATGATGTCAGAAAATCTCCAGAGGCCAGGCATTGGTGGCTTATGCCTGTAAGCTTTGGGAGGCCAAGGTGGGAGGAGTGCTTGAGGCCAGGAGTTCAAGACCAGCCTGAACAACATGGTGAGATGAGACCCCATCTCTACAAAAAATTTAAAAATTAGCTAGGCATAGCGGCACATGCCTGTAGTCCTAGTTACTTGGGAGAATCACCTGAGCCCCAGAGGTTGAGTCTGCAGTGAGCTGTGAACATGCCACTGCACTTCAGCCTGGGTGACACAGCGAGACCCCGTCTCAAAAAAAAAAAAAAAAAAAAGAAAGAAAGAAAAGAAAATCTTCAGAAGGGAAAAGTAAGTCCACAGCCTCTCCTAGATTACTGCTTGGTCATGTGTTTTTGTGTGTGTGTCTGTGCACATGTGTGCTCACATCTGTGTACACAAACACCTGTGTGTGTTTTGTCATGGACCTGGGGAACTTCCTACCAGGCTCCTGCAATGGAATGGTTTCAACCGAAGCTCTAACTGGGACAGGGCCCCTCGTTTTTGGCTTTTGAGATGAACGCCCCAACCTAGTTAGTTATCAGTGCTCGGTTTTCTTGGCTTCCTTTCCTGCCCCGTCTATATCCTCTGTCTTCCAATCCCACCATTCAAACCTGCTCCAAACCAGAGGTTTAAATGAATCTAATAAAACCACTCCTAGAGGCAGCTGTTCATGGCTAATAAGGGTGCCCAGAGTGGATGGATAGGTTGGGAAGGGCCTTCCAGGCCTAGCGCCAAACACTATTGGTAGAATTTCAAACCAGGTCTCTGTGGCTAAAACTTTGTCTCTTCCAGGCTACTGGTCTGACCCACTGGCACAGGGAAGCAGTTTTGGGTATGAGGGAAAAGCTGTCCTGAGCTCTCCACACCTCCACCCAGCCATCTGGGAATTCTGGGGTAGGGTATGATCTGTGGATGTGGCTTGGGGACTTGGCGTGGACCTGCAGTGGTTGGTTGGCTCCACTCCATCAAGAAGATTAAGAGGTAATTGAGCAGCTGTTCTGGATGAGGGAGTTGCTGCTTGAAAGTTGGAGGTTGGCCTGAAACCCTCCCATTAAATGTGCTTGTCCCTGGGATTCAAGAGCTCTCTTCAAAAGGCAGGGAGCCCATCCAGGCCCTCCTATGGCTGGAAGAAACCAGTAGCAACCCAGAGCATATGGGGAAACTGAGGATCAGAGAGGAGTAGCTGACTCCCATTTTACCAGGTTGAGTGTCATGGCAGCCTGCTGCCTGAGGTTGGGTGATATGGCCAAAGGTGGTTCTGGGCCAGAATCCTTCCTGCTGGGTTCCAGGAACCTCCTCTCCTGTTGGATAAGAGCCAGGAGTGCAGGCTTTTGGAGCCAGGGGCTAGACCACCCTCCTGGCACTGCTATATTCCAGCTCCTTCTCCCCACCCTACAACACTGTCCCTAACGCATTTTTCCATTACTTTTGTGCTCTGAAACATTTGATGGCTCCCTATCACCTCCAGGATCTGCTGCAACATTCCCTGCTGGCCCCTCCCCGCATCACCAGCCTCACTCTGTCTGGACTGCCTGCTACTCTTAGCACCCACCTGCCCTCTGCCCTCTCCTCCATCTCCACTGTGGCCTTCCTGCCATCTTCCCATCCCTTAAAAGCCATTTCTCCAGGAAGCCTTCCTGTCTCCACTCCGTAATTGGGGCAAGCTACTTAACCTTTCCAAGCTTCAGATGGCACCTCTGGGAAAAAATGAGGGAATAACAAGATGCTGCCTCCAAAGGGTTGTGGTGAGGCTGTCACCAATGAAATAATGCATACCCAGGGCACATCACAGTACCTCTTGTACAATGAGGACTCCAACAAAGGATGCTGGGTCAATTTCATCATCATCATTGATATGTTATGGCTATCTCATCATGAATTGTAGGTCCCATAATCCCCATGTGTCATGGGAAGGACCAGGTGGAGATAATTGAATCGTGGGGCACAGTTTCCCCCATCCTGTTCTCGTGATAGTGAGTTAGTTCTCATAAGATCTGATGGTTTTTATAAGAGGCTTCCTCCTTTACTGGGCACTGATTCTTCTTTCTCCTGATGCCATGTGAAGGACGTGTTTGCTTCCCCTTCTGCCATGATTGTAGGTTTCCTGAGGCCTCCCCAGCCATGCTGAACTGTGAGTAAATTAAACCTCTTTCCTTTATAAATTACTCAGTCTCAGGTACATCTTTATTAGCAGCAGGAGAATGGACTAATACAATCATCATCATCAACCACTCTTCCTCCTCCTTTCTGTGGAATAATAAGGGAATAATAAGAGGGACTCTGTGGCTCCCTCTTCTGAGCTGTCAGAGCACCGTTGGTCTCTGTCCTGTGCTCCGTTTAATTAGAGAAGCAATGTGTGGGCATGCGCCCCTCCCCTCAGACTCCTCCATGGCTGGGTCCTGAACCCCTGAACTCCAGGGCCCAGGACAACAGTGCTCACACTTTTGAATCTCAGGACAGCCTGAGTTGCTAGGCTTTCTTCCTCAGCCCTGGAGAGCACTAATGGTGTCTTTCAAACCTGGTATCCTGGATGTGTGAGCGTGATTGGGTGGGGGCCGGCCCTGGGCTGGGCTTTGACCCCCTCCTCGGGCCTGATGAGAGCTCTCATTACCTTCCTTCCTTGCCAGCTAGGCCTTGGGGTGAAGCCAGCCCTCAACCTTTGATGGGAGGAAGGCTTAATTACCCCCTCAGGCAGAGGGAGAGGATAATGAGGAGCAGATGAAAAGCCTGGGGAGGTTGCTCCTTCCAGAGGCCCCCACCTCTTAGCACCCAGGCTGCCCCCGGCCCCACCTTCAGCCTCTTTGGGCTTAGGTTAAGGCCTTGTACCCTGGTCTGCAGAGGACCCCAGCACCCATGGCCCTTGTGTGATTCACAGATCACAGGGATTACCTTGGATTCTCTCTACCACAGTGCCTGAAATCTCATTAGCACTTCCTATTGGGGTCACACCAAGCACTCCTACCCAATATAGAAAGAATGGTTAGAATTTTTCATACCACACTGGGATCCTGGGACAGTTTGGATAAGGAAGCCATACATTAAGGCCTCTGGTTTGTATGAAACCTGAAATTTGTGATGGAATGGGAAGCAAAGGACAAATTTCACAGAAGGAAGCCAGTGGAAGGGGTCATAGGCCTGCCTCCTCTTGGGGCTTGGCTGGGGATTTGTGGTTGGGACAACATAGCTGGGCTTGGAGACTCTCTTCCCTCCATTGCAGAGCAGCTGAAGGGCTTGGTGTGTTCTTGGCTCTCAGTGGGCAGGGAGGAGGGGAAGAGGAGGTGTCAAGTGTGTCTGGGCAACAGTGACAAAAGATGAGGGAGAGTAGTTGGGCATACAAGTAAAGATCATTCTTGCAGGGCAGGCCCAGGATCCTGGGTTCTTTCTTGTGGGGGGCACGGGGTGCTGTAGATAGAACTAGGGTGTTTTGTCTTCTTGTTCCCCAACTCCTGGGCCATCCCTTGGAAATGCCACTGTGCTCAGCCCAACAGGGAAACCTGAGGGCTCTGGCCCCACAGCTGCACACAGGCTTGCAGGGTGTTTAGCTTGAATGCCAGTCTGTCCTCCCTGGCATTGTAGCAGGACTAGCCGCAGACAAAACCTCTCAGACACCAAGTTGTAGAAGGAAGGGCTTTATTCCGCTGGGAGCATTGGCAAGCTACTGCCTTAAAATCCAAGCTCCCCGAATGCACAATTTCTGTCCCTTTTAAGGGCTCACAACACTAAAGATTTCACATGAAAGGGTCATGATTGATTTGAGCAAGCAAGCGGTATGTAACAGGGGCTGCATGCACTGGGGGTCAGAGAGAAACAGAACGGGGCAGGGAGTTTCACAATGTTCTTCTATACAATGTCTGGAATCTATGAATAACATCGGTTTCTAAGTTATGAGTTGATTTTTAACTACTGGGTTTAGGCCAAGCAGGCCCAGGCCTGGTTTTGGGCCTGGCGCTGGGCTACCTGTCTTTGGTTTTACCACCTTGTTGTTTTTTCTTAAAACAGGTACTGAGTATAAAACAATATAAAACAATATGAGAGGGTCTCTCTCTTCACTCAGCGTGGGCACCTCTGGAGCAGGACAGTGGAGAGGGGCCTGAGGAAAGTACTTCTGCCTGGACTAGCACCTGCCCCGGTCATGGTTCCCCAAACTCCCCATTAGTGCTAGTTCTTCCCAAAGAGGCATCAGAGGGGCAGGGAGGTGCTGGGGGGCACTGTGGTCCATGCTGCCATTGACTGATTTTAGGGTCCTGGGCCAGTTAATTTACTCTTCTAAGACCTAGTTGCCCCATCTGTAAAATGGGGTTTGTAACGGTATCTCAAGGTTGTAGTGAGGACTAAAAAAACATAGTGTATGTAAAATGCTCAGCATAATGCCTGGCATGGGGCAAATGCTCACCACTGTTAACTGTTATTACAGTTATTATTATTAATCCCTCTGGGCAACGTTTCTCAACCTTTTTAAATTCCAGGCTCACTTGTGATAAGCATACAAACCTCATACTCCTCCCAGTAATAGTATAGAATTTAAAACATCAAGGAAATAGAAGGTTGAGGCAAAAAACAAATCGAAGCACTTATTATATAGAACATGCTTTTTCAGATGAGAGAGCACCCCTGCCCCCGCCCCCCCAACACACATACACAATTGAGGCTCACTACAGGGGTGGGAGCTGGGAGGACTGGCAGCCCCCTCTGAGAGGCCTCAGGGTGGAGGGCCAGGAGCACAGGGTGGCCTCTGGTGGGCGCCTCTCCTCCCTCACTGGCCCACAGTGGCCTCTGGATCCCAGCCCAGCCTCCCAGCTCTGGCAACAAGGACTTTGAGGGAACAGAGGAAGCTCTTTGGAATACAAATATCTTTCGATCCTCCGGTCTCAGCCGGCACCCTATTCTCATGCTAATACGGAGAGAGTTTGGGAGATGCTTGAAGGGGAAATTGCCAACTGTAGGAAACCCAGCCCAAGCCTGGGGCCCTGGGGACAGGGCTAGAGCCTCTGGGGTCCTTTCCCGTGTAGCTTCCCAGTACCCAGCACTAAGTTCCAGCCCCATGCCCCAACAGTCCTGGCACATCCCCTGGCGGGCTGGGTAGATTCTACAACTCAGGGTCTATTTGCTGGACAATTGCCCCTTCCAGTTCTCCCCATGCAAATAATAATTCACTTGGCAAATAATAATTCACTAGCGGCTGTTTACCACAGCCCTCCAGTGCCAGGCTTTGGAGAGGTGCTCTGTGCATCTTAGTTATCTCATGTAACCCTCACTGTGCAGCCCATGGAAATGAAACTCAAAGAGAGTGGCAATTTGCCCCAGATCTTGCAACTGTGGTGCCAGGATCCAAGTGCAGGTGTGTGCACCCCACTGGACTCACAGGGCTGGTGGCTTTGGAGACCTCATGAGCCACAAGATGGCATCAGGGGGGCCTGGGAGGTGAGCATCAGGGGGGCATGGGGTTTGGCACAGCAGCAGTCTAGGCCGTAGGTACTACAGGCATAGACAGGACCCGCATGTCAAAAAAGGACTCGGTTGGTGGCTCAGGTCAGGCAGACAGTCTCCCCAGGTGCTGAGTCTGAGTTCTCAGCCCCCAGGCCAGGCTGGGGCAGAGGAGCAGATGGAGATGGGTAGGCGTTCTTGAGTTGACCTGGAATTTAGAAAGGTGATCTGCTGATGGCTTAGGGGGTATGCTGGGGGCAGGCTCTGGACCTGGACAATCTTTCCCTACTTCTCAGCTTGGTGAATACCTACTCCTCCTTCAAGGCCCAATTCAAACCCCAGCTCACTGGTGGAGGCTTCCCTGACTCTCCCAAGCTAACACCTACCTCCATACTCCTCTCTTCCCCAACCTCTGTGGCATCATTTAGGTGCGGCTCTGCCTCCTGCCCTAGGCTGGGAAGTCCTGAGGGAAGAGGCCTTGCCTGATTCATCTCCATGACTCCAGTGCCCAGCATGGGACCTGGCACTCAGCATGGCTCAGGAAATGTTTGCAGAATGAATGAGTGACTCTACAGGATGAAGGAGGCTGTGATCTTCACTCTTGCAGAGTCTCCAACAAAAGGAAGCCACTGAAACCTAAGCAGGAGGGTGCTGCTTAGTATCATTGATTTCTCTGTGCCCAGCACCACATCTCCCCTGCTCTTCTCTGATTTCCACCATAACTGTGTGGATGGTTCTGGATGGACTTGGGCTCACCCTGTGCTGGCCCTTTTCCCCTCAAGTGCACCAACGCCAGGAAAGGCAGCTTGACCGGTGGATCAAAGCAGGCTGGAAGTGCGGGGGAGAGAATACCTCCAGGACAGCCCTCAACCAGCAGGGATGGGAGCCAGTGTGTAGCTGCTCCAGCCTCCCGCTTTCCAGTGGGGAGTTCTGGAGACAGAGGCCCCACCCTCCACTAAGGGACCCGTAAGACTGTCCCGTTAGGTTGGCCGTCCCTCTTTCCTGGTTTGCTCTCCTGCTCCCTCAAGACGGCAAGCTATGCAGTGGAAATTTCGTGACTGTGGAGTCTTATTCTCACTGGGCTCTGACCCTGATTCCTGAGGCTTCCAAGGGTTCTCTGGAGGTATGTAGGAAGCTCCAGTAGAAGAGAGTTATTCAGGGAATTATGTCCTGAAATTAAACTCCACGGTCCCCAAGGGAGGGAGGGAATGGGGCCTGGTGACACTGGGGTGGGGATGGGAGAGAGAAGTTGTTGGGGGTTTGATGGGAAACCCATTTTGCCATAATCGTATTGTGCACATTAAAACCACAGCTACCAGAGCAAAGGGGTGGGGGTGGAGGCAGAGCAGAAAGATGGCTAGAATGAGCCGGCAGGGGAGGGCGTGTCTGCAGACTCATTTGGGATAAGGGGTTGGGGGTTAGGGATCCCTTGGCCAGTCAAGGACAGCCCCACCCACCTCTTGCCAATTGGAGTATAGAGAAGGTGGCAGGCAGGAGTGGAAACCGGGACTCTGCTGCATTGACACCTGCTAGGTGCCAGGCATGGCAGTAGGTGCTTTGCTGAACGCCACTCATTTATAAGCTGCTTTACATGCACCACCACATGTAACCTTTGCAGTAGACCTTGGAGCTTGGCACTATTGCTATCCTAAGTTGCTATGAGGGAACTACACAGGGAGGGAAGTGACTTGCTCAGGATCCCCCAGCCGTTTAACAACCCCATGCACCACAGCTGGATGAGCAAGATGTCTGCAGTGAAGGGACAGAGGAATTGAGGCCAAGCTACTGGGGAGGGGTGGAAATGCCATTCTGGAGGATCTGTGATGTTGACAGAGACTTTATCGGCACAACAAGCCAGCTAACCCCTAACGAACGCGTTGATTCATTCATTCATTCCATCAGTTACTCCAACATGTGGGCCTGCATGGTTGTGAAAACAGAATATGACCTTGTAAAAGGAGAAGCCTTGGGCCCTTGATGCCAGGTGGGAGGAGGATGGAGAGCTCTAAGAGGACTGGAGATGCCAAGAAGGCTTCCTAGAGAGGCGTGGAAGGACTGCGGATGGCTGCTTTCCCTCTTTAGATCCTGCTGTGGGATGCTAGCACAAAGTCTGGAAAATGCACCTGACTTTGCCTAGAGGGGAATAGGTCTCTTCCTGGGGGTGTCACGCAGGAGGGTACCTCTCTTTCTAGTCTTGCCCAGAGCTCCTGAGGAAGGGTCCCTGTGACAGCTCCTTCTCTCCCCTGATCAAGTGGCCTAGGCTTCAGGTAGCAGGACTGGTGAACTGGTTGGGCAGACATGGCTGTCCTTGCCTAGGCCAATGTAGTGCCAGCCATGGCCTTCCCAGAAGCCTTAGACTACAGGCAGAGCTGCCTCACTCTAGCTGCCCTAGCTGCTGGATGCCTGCCTGGTGTGTCTCTCAAGGCCTATCTTCCAAGACTCAGAGAGTGACCACTGGAAAAGACACATCTGGACCCTGAGATCTCCAACAAACTTCAAGTGTTCCCTCATCAGCGTCTCATGTGGCATAAACTTCCCAAATCCTTACTGAGGAGGTTGTGATCTGTGCATATCTCTCAGGAGTCCAACAGCAACTATCTATTCAACAAATATTGTTGCTGGCCTTTATTCTGAATGTAGACTTCCATTGGGGCTCAGTGTGAGGCCAGGGTCAAGGCTCAGTGTATGATCAGGGTTGGGGCTTGGTCTATGACCAGAGTCAGGGCTGAGTGTGTGCCCAGGGTCAGGAGCCACTGCATGGACAGAGTCATGACTCAGTCTATGAATGCGATCAGAGTTCAGCCTGGAGCTGCTGTCAGAGACTAATCTTTTCCAGGCCTTGACTTTCCTTTAGAGCAAGACTACAGGCTCAGGGACTGCCTGCTAAGAGCAAGGTAAGGCAAAACAGGCTGAGTTCAAATCCTGGCTTACCACTTACCAACTCACCTGGAGCAATATCCTGATCCTGCAAACCTTGAGTTGCTTACCTGTAAATGAGGACAAGGGGAGGCACCCGCCTTAGTTCATTCTGTGCTGCTGTAACAGAATTCTTGAGACTGGGTAACTTAAAATGAAGAAGTATCTATTGGTTCATGATTCTGAAGGCTGGGGAGTCCAAGATCAAGGTGTCAGCATCTAATAAGGGCCTTCTTGCTGTATCATCCCATGGTGGAAGCAGAGAAGGCATGTGCACATGGGGAAGTGGGTGGAGCATAAAAGGGGGCCAAACTTGTCCTTTTATAAGGAACCCACTCCCAAGATAACAAACCCGCTCCTATGATAATGACATTAATCCATTCATGAGGGCAGAGCCCTTATGGCCTAATCACCTCTCATTAGACCCCACCACTAAACATTATTGCATTGGGGATTAAGTTTACAACACATACCTTTTGGGGCACATATACAAACCATAGCAGTGCCTCATAGGTTGGGAAGGCTTAACAGGTGAAAAACACCTAGCTCTGAATGTGGCACTTAGTGAATGCTCAGGAAATGGCAAACTCTGCTTTATCCATTATAACCATCATACTAGAGGCTCAGGATCTAAACACTTTACACCTGGTTCCAGTCCTGCCCTCCTGATTCAGGTTTGAGTCAGAGAGTCAAAGGGACCAGTCTCCCTGCTCATCCATGGCCAAGGGAGTCACTGGGTCCTGGGAAACTTCCCTGGAGTCAGGAAAGCTTGGGATAGGGAAGCCTCTTGGGGCAAAATCTCACCCCTTTGATGACCATCAGCTTTTCTCAGAGGCTTCAAGACTCTACCTGCCTGCTGCTTGTGCTCTCTGGTGGGCAGATGAGCCCTGCAGCCCTGGTCCCTTCAGTCCCCAGATTTGGGATGAGGACCCCAGTCTCCTAGATGAAGCTTGTAGCACTCCCTCCTGTCTGCCCTACTCTGCTCCAAGGGCCCTTTGCTGTCCAGGCTCTGTGTGCCTCTTCCTGCCTTCTCCAGCATGGCCCACTTCTTAGCCTCTCCCATCACAACCCTCCAGGATTCTTTCATTGTTTTTGGCTTCCTCTCCCACCCATCTTTCATTTGGATGTTTCCTAAGAGGACAGAATTCTAACCACCAGCCAGCCCTTCCTGCCCCATCCAACAAAACAGATAATCTGTTCTCCATTTTCCCAGAGGAGAAATGAAAACAAGTGGCTGAGATTGCAACAGGAATTGAGACAAGTTGCATTGGCATGGGAGAGCTGTGGGAGGCAGGCATGAGCTGGGGATGGGGTGCTCTTTTGGGATTCTGGTCACTAATCTTGAGTGGCGTAGGGACGTTTTGTCAGAAACAAAGTATGAACTGAGTAATCTAGAATCCCTGCTTCCTGTCTGAGGACCCCAGTCTTATCAGAGAAGCATTATGGATTCTCAGCTAGACCACTGGGGGCACATCCCAGCCCTGCATCTTCCAGGCTGAGTGGCCTTGGGCATGTCACTCAACATTTCTGGGCTTCAGTTTTCTTATCTGTAAAATGGGCTGTTGTGAGAAGTAAAGGAGCATGGAGAACGTGTTCCATGTAATTGTTAGCTATTATTATCTACAGTAGCAGACCCTAAACACTTCCAGCAGCTCACTCCCAGCAGTAAAAAAAGTAAGTGTGGGCTGGGCGCGGTGGCTCACGCCTGTAAATCCCAACACTTTGAGAGGCTGAGGCAGGCAGATCATGAGGTCAAGAGATCGAGACCATCCTGGCCAACATGGTGAAACCCCGTCTCTACTAAAAATACAAAAATTAGCCGGGCGTGGTGGCATGCATCTGTAGTCCCAGCTACTCAGGAGGCTGAGGCAGAAGAATCGCTTGAACCCAGCAGGCAGAGGTTGCAGTGAGCCGAGTTCGCGCCACTATACTCCAGCCTGGCAACAGAGTGAGACTCAGTCTCAAAAAAAAAAAAAAAAAAGTAAGCGTGTCCCTAATACATATCAATATTAATTCATTCATAAATTATATGCATGTATTTCTGTGCTAATATAGTCTATATGTTATAAAATATATACAATAGTCATATTAAAAGTATAAGATAAAGCACAAAATATAAATAGAAGCTCTAATAGCTTCTTCCCATACCCCAGCGGATCCTCTTATGCCCCCACTGGAGGCAGGAACAGTACTTTGGAAACCTCTTCATGTGCCGGTAGCCTGAGTAAATTGCAGAAAAGCTTCTGCCAGGGCCGATGTGAGAGGAGAAGCTCCAGGGCCCCCACGTGGGAGCCAGGGAGTGCTAATGTGGGTGATTAAATCATTTACAATAATCCATTTGGAACAGCAGCCATGTCTAACATGGGGCGTGATGACTGCTCCACAAATAGAAAGGTGGCCAGGGAGGCAGTTGGTGGGACATATTCCAAGGGCATGGGGTAGGCGCACAGACTTACCCTTGCTACTCACTGTCTTGCTGCAGTTCACCTGCCAGCCTCTGTGCCTGCCCAGTGCAATGGATCAGTCTGCCCCCTCCCTGCATAAATGTGCCTGTCCTCTTCTGCATCTGAATCGGTCCCGTCTCTTCTAGGAAGCCCTCACTGATGGCTCTTTTCTTTCTCTCTCTCTCTCTTTTTTTTTGAGATGGAGTCTTGCTCTGTTGCCCAGGCTGGAGTGCAGTGGTGTGATCTTGGCTCACTGCAACGTCCGCCTCCTGGGTTCAAGTGATTCTCCTGCTTCAGCCTCCCGAGTAGCTGGGATTACAGGCACACACCACCAAGCCTGGCTAATTTTTGTATTTTTAGTAGAGACACGGTTTCAATATGTTGGCCAGGCTGGTCTCAAACTCCTGACCTCAAGTGATCCGCCCACACCCCACCTCAAGTGATCCGCCCACCTCAGCCTCTGAAAGTGCTGGGATTACAGGAGTGAGCCGCCACACCTGGCCCCTCAGACTACTTTCTACACTGCAGCAGGCTGGTGCTTTGCTCCATACCCTCAGTGTACTTGACACTGTGGCCTCTTCGGCCCTTGAAGACCACCTTCCCTTACCAACCTGACTCCCCTCCTGTTGCTCTCCTCTTCACTCATTCTGTTCCAGCCACACTGGCCTCCTTGCTGTGTCTCAACAAATGCTGAGCACTTCCCCACCTCTCGGCCTTTGCACTGGCTGTTCCCTCTGCTGGTTACAGCCCCTAAGCCTAGGTGACCCTCAAGGTTTACTCTATCATGGCTTTTCCATCTCACCTCAGCTGACGTCTTTCCTGACCAGCTAGTGGAAAATAGCAAACCACCCCCGTCACTCCTTATTTCCTTAGCCTGCTTTGATTTTTCCATAGCCCTTGTGTTTAATTGTTTTTTTTTTTTTTTTAACTGTCCACCTCTGCCAGCTAACCTGTAAGCTCCATAAGATTAGGCCTTTGCTTTGTAAACTGCAGCATCCCCAGGTTCTAGAACTGAACCTGACACATGGCAGGTGTTCAGGAAACATTGGTTGAATGAATGTGTTCCATTGCTATCCCATGAGGCTGAATCCTGTCTCTCCCTGGCCTAGGCCCATAGGAGAGAGGCTGGAGCTTTTCCTCTTCCATCTCTCCTGTTGGTCAACTCTCCAATTTAGTGGCTGGTCCCTCCCATCCGGCATTCTCCTTCACCATATCCATCACATGTTTAATTACTTTTTGGGAAGGGGTCTAGCTTCCCCATCACCTAACCCCCTAATTGCTCAAAACTAATTTTTTGGGGGGTGAGGATCTAAACGGTGCTGGATAAGAGGGAACCAGGAGGGCCGAGGAGCCACCCAGACAGCCCCTTCAAGATTTCCAAGTCAGTTTTGAAAGAGCAGCAGGCAGTTACTTTGCTCCCTAATTACCAGCCTCACTGTGGACATCCTCAGAAGACACATCTTTCCTAATTGAAACAGCAGGGTGGATTGCAGGCTCTGGGCAGCCTCCTTTGCCTTTTCTGGCAGGAGCCAGAGGCAGGCAAAGGTGTTTCATTAAAAGAGAGCTGTGGAAAGGGAGTGGTCATGGTGCCCACTGCCTCCTGGAGGCCCACAATTTAGACGCACAATGAAACAGCAAATATGACAACGAAAGAATCAAGTCCCTGGTCTGTCTCCCCATCTCAGGGCCTGGGCCTCACCTGGCCTCTCCTTCTCCCATCAACTCTCTCCTGCATAGCCACAGACTCCAGCCAAGTGGCAACTCTGCTGAGCACCTGGCCGAGTGGACTTTGGCCTCCTGCCATCTGTGAGCAGGGAGGTGTAGCTCAGGGGTGGTCCCGGGATTGTGGGCAGCCCCTCTCCTCCCTGGAAGAGATAAAATCTTGGCCCAGGCCAGCCAAGCTCAAGGTCTTAAGGCTTATTCAGCTTGCTGGAGTTGCTGCTTATGGCGGAGCCTACTGAGCCTACTGACTGCATTCCCTGTACCTAGTCTCCTCCTTTTTTCTGAGTAATAAGAACACTTCAGTTTTCCTCTAGGTGGCAAGATGGCCAGCTAAAAGACTACATTTCCCAGTTTCCCTTGCAGCTACATGTCACCAGTGATTTTGTGGGGTGGATTTTTAAGCAGATGTTGTAGGGAGGATTTGGGGGAATATCCCTTCAGGGGAAGACAGGCAGATAACATGTGCCCTTTTATTTTTCACTATCCTCCTTATTTCTGCTTCTTGCCCAGAATGTGGATGTGATGAATGGAGCTCAAGTAGCCATCTTGGGCCCACGAGGATGACAGCCATATATAAGGGATGGTAGGTCAAAAGATAGAAGGAAAGTAGATTCCTGAGCATCATGGAGCTGCCATACAACCTTGGACAGCTTAACTCCAGACTTCTTTTTTGACAGAGAATAAACTGCAAATGTGCTTATGCCACTATAGTTGAGTTTCTGTTATTAACGGCTGAAAGCAAATCCTAATTCACTGACCCCTTTAAGAATGGTAAAAGGTGGTAAAAGGTGAGCCCTCACTCCACAGGTGCATAGAACAGCAAGAGACATGGACACACGTGTACACACACACACACGCACACTCTCTCTCTATTTTTTACACAATTTGTGGGGGAGAAAAAGCCATAGACATTCTCCAAGTAAGCAGACTCAATCATTGTTTTAGTCTGTCACCCAGGCTTTAGTCCTTGTTGCTCACTGTGTCTGGGGCTTTGAGGTACAAACCCATGACCTGGCATTTAGAATGTGTTTTATTGACAGCCCTTTTGCATTTACTGCTGTTAGATCAAGTATTTGCATCATGGAGTAGAAAATAACCCAGGACCTGTTCTTGCCAAGTCCTGGATGGGGATGGGGAAGGAACACTAGACTGATTTATTACCAATACAGATGGGATAAAAGTTAGGTCTGCAGAGGGCCATAACCAGGATGTGCTCTGGATCTCAGGAAACAGTGGCCTGCAGGAATGAGAGAGGGCTTCCTGGAGGAGGAAGGAACACTAGACCTGGAAGGGCCAGCTGAGAGCAGTAAGCCTTGAGAAGAGATGTAGAGGGGACAGGGGTCACCTGAAGGCAGCAGCTAAGATGACGACGCTAAAGGGACTTTGGCCTCGGTGTCCATAGGGGACCAAGCAGGCAAAATACCTTCACCTGGAGACACAGAGATCACTGTGGTCATACCAAGCCCTGGTGGGAGGGCGAGGAGTGTGAACTCAGTCTTTTCATCCTAAGAATATGAGGGAGAGCCTTGCACATTGGGCCTGGCAGGCAGAACGTGGGGCCAGAGACCATGTGGGCCATTTCAGAGACTGGGAGGCTGGAGGTCCCCACATTTCCCACCCTGCACCAGGTGCAGCTCATGAGGCTCTGAGGAAGCCGCCCTACGTGGTCCCAATTCCTTGCACACACTGCTGGCTGTCAGTGCCTCACTCTGTTTCCTCTGCCTCTCTTCTCAAGGCTTGTGCCCTCCGCTGGCCCTTCCAGGTCTAGTGTTCCTTCCTCCTCCAGGGAGCCCTCTCTTATTCCTGCAGGCCACTGTTTCCTGAGATCCAGAACACCTCCTGGTTATGGCCCTCTGCAGACCTAAATTTTATCCTGACCTCTGCCTCCAGGCCTCGCTCTGCCAGCAGTTCTCCTCTATGCCTTCCTTCTAGTCTCTCTCTTCTCCCACCCACAGATCTCCATGCTCTGGGGCTCTCAAAGAATTCAGGGACTGTGGCATTCAAGGCCAGCTGGTTGATGTCACTCCTTCTAGCCTCGAGGAGAAATCTGCTCCGTTGCAACCTACGCCAGCTCAGAGGCCCCCCTCCTCCCACAGATACCCACTCTAAGTCCTCCTCCTCCTCTCACCTGTCTTCCCCCATAAGGGTGACGGAGGTCAGAGAGACATAAACAACCTACGGTTTCCAATTAATTTTTAATTGCAACTTGAAATTCTTAATTGCAGCTGACACGCTATCTCTGATGGAGGCGCGATGGTGAAGGTCGGGGTGGCGGTGACCCAGTTAGAGATGCTCAGCCCCTGTCGGACCAGGCACTGAGCCAGCTGAGGAGAGGACCAGAGGGCAGCCTGAGCCTGGCTGGGCGTGCTGGCCAATTGCCCCAGGAATGCCATGGTGGAGTAGTTGTGCCTCGGGCCCTGGGCCTGCTCCCTCAGAGGCCAGAGGCCAGAGGCCTGCACTTTGGCCCATCCTCTGGGGAGGGCTACCAGAGATGCCCCATTTGTCACTGTCTCATTATGGCCACTGAGGGTCCTGACAGGACAATGCGGCAAGCTCCAAGTGGCCCATCAGGGCCTCTACTGGAGCCCATTTGGACATGCAAAAACCAGCCAAGTTCCAGACAAACAGATGAGTTGGTCACCCTAGCTGGAAAACAATTAGCCCCTTTGACACCCTTATTTCTGGGAAGCGGGGAGCTGCCATTGAGACACTCTTAGATGGCTGGGGAGCTGCCCCTCCCCTCCTCCCACAGCTGTTCCTTGACCTGAGGTGCCAACATTGGGTCTGTGCGACCACAGGGTCTGTGGGTGCAGCTTCTCTCCTGGGCTAGTCGCCTGTGCGTTCTGCCCAGCCATCTCTACCACCCCCTTGGTAGGGAGACAGACAGGTAGATCTGTCTGTCTACCAGCTCCACAGGCGGGTTGTTATCTGATCTGGAGCAAGACATGTCCCTGGTCTGAGCCTTAGTTACTCCCTTTGCCCTTCCTCTAGTTCAGGAGTAGCCTGGTAGTGCCACTCGGGAGTAGCCAGTAGTGTGGTTGGGAGTTGCAGGACGGGAAGGGGCCAGAGATGGACAGCATCATCCACCTCTGCAGCCTGTCCTGGGGGAGGAGCTCTCAGAGTGTGGGAGAAATCTCGCCCAGCTGCCACCCTGCTGTGGGAGTGGGGCGCCCATGGAAGGAGCCAGTCCGAGGCGTTCTGCCATCCTCTGCTCACCCACCCACTCCTGGCATGCATTTGCAAATTCTTTGGCTAAGGTAGCTAGTTCTCCACAGGCGCTATTACCTGAGACCTGCCAGCTAGTGACAACAGAAAGCCCGCATGTTGACGTCCCTCTTTGGCTTGCCTGGAAGTCTACTTGGGGCTGCAGGACTGGCAGGAGCGGGGGCTAGGGTCAGAGTGGGGCAGAGACTGTGGCTGCTCATGGGGCAGGGAGAGGGTCTGGGCCGGGTCAGGGGCTGGGGGAGTGGGAGGATCTGGAGAGGATGGGCTTTCCTGGGGAGCTGGGGGAGCATCCCATGGGTGTGCTCTGCTGAGTGACACAAATCTGGCTTTCACTCACTCATTCATTAATGCATTCATTCATTCACTCATTCATTCATTCGCTCAACAGAGGTTTACTGAGCAGCTGCCAACTGCAGGCCCCATTCTGGGCCCTGGGGGAACTTAGGAAGGAAACAGACCAAAGCCAGAATACCAGTCCCAGGCAGCCACCTTTTCTCCAGGGGTGTGGTTCATGCCCCCTCCTGGCTTGGCCCCCTCCCTGGTGGACCCCCTACTTTCTCTATCACAAGTCCAGGTCTGCAGTAAGGTAGACACAGGGTCCTGGGGTTCCAACCTGGTCCAAGGGAGCAGCCTGGAGTGTGCTTGGAAACATTTGTTGACTAATGGGCTCAGGGACTGAGGGCCTGGGGAGCCTGATCAGGGAGCCTGCGCCTGCCTGTCCCTCGATGTCATTCCCTCAGTCTTCCCGGCACTGAATGAGGCCCAGTGTGGGCAAAGCCGCGTCATCCTTAGCAGGGGCCCCCATCCCAGGGCTTATGAGGCACCCCAGCTCCCCAGGAGCCCCTCTGGGAAGCTGCAAACTCTGCTTTCCATACTTCAGAATTCATCTGTCCTGCCACCCCTTCCTTCAGACCCCCTGGGAGTCAATGGGACTCAAGGGATCAGTGAAATAACCCAAAGTACATTTATGATACAACCCCCTCAACCATGCATTCTGCACCTCCACACCCCTCCAAAGCCCTGCCCTTGGGGAGCCTGGAGACACATGGAGAGGGACCTGCCTGGGTCCTAACAACTGTAACATGTGAACACTGACCCCGAGTGACATGGAACCCTTGTGATATGGCAGGTGCCACACTTGGCACTTTACATACATAGTCACATGCACTGCTTATAGTAACCCCGGAATAGGCACTATCACTATCCCTATTTTACAGATGAGGACACTGAGGTGTAGGGAGGGCTCTCACTTGCCCATGATCATTCAGCTGGGGAGTGGGACCTCACACACAAACCCAGGGGTCTGACTGCTGAGCCCATGCTCCTAATGTCCACACGGTGCCCTCCTACGAAGCCAACCTAACAGCAGAGCACGATTAACAGCAGGTGAGGACAAAAGTACATCAGCCTGTTGGTGCTCAGAGGGGACGAGGCCCCTGTAAACGGAACACTCAGCGAAGGGCCCTAAAGGAGCGGGGATGGGGGCTCCTCAAGGCAGATCCTGAGCAGGACCCGCCCAGCACCCGCTCCCAGCCTGTCAGGAAGGCTGAATGAAAGAACACCGTGTGGATCTTCCTCTGGCCCTTGGAGGCTGTGTCCTCTGCTCAGAGAGGAGGAGCAAGGACATTAGCAGGAAGGGCTGCAGAGTGAGCTAAGGTCTGGAGGTGAGGATGACTCTGAAGGCCTTCCTGGAGAGCAGGCTGAGGAGGTAATGCCTGACTTGGTGGGGGAGGGGTGCTGAGGACCCGCAGGCCACTGTGGAATTGGACCCATCTGGCTGAGGCAAAGGCGCTGGCAGTTATGTTGCACTAAGTGGGCCAAGAGGTGACCTCTGCTTTGGTCTGACTTTGGCCACAGACCTAAGAATCTGGATACAGTTGGGCTAGAAGGGCCTTGGCAGACTGCACAGCTCAACCTGTCTTGTGCAGGTGGGAAATGGGAGATCCAGGGAGGAGGGACTTGCCTGCACCCTCCCCACCTCCTGCTCGGGTGTGTGGCCCTCCCCCTGGGTGGGAAGAGCAGGCAGGAAACATTGTCTGAGGTTTCCAACCACACGGGAGGAACCCTGAAAAGACATTCCTGAGAGAGGCATAAACTAAGACCTAGAAAAGACAGAGGCTGACCTCACAGCCCCTGACTTCCTGCTTCAACCTCCCTTCCCAGCCCAGGCCAGTCTCTTCCCCATGGTCGCACCTTTGCTCAGCAGTTCTTCCCAGCGGGGATGACCGCCCCCACTTTCTATCTTTCTGTCTCTCCAACACTCACTTGATATTGACATGACTTTTATGTATAGTTGGGCCCAACCCTTAGAACTAGCTCCAAGGGCTCTGGTTCCTCCAAGAATTCTCCCGTGATCGCATCTACCTGCTGACCTCTCACTCCCTTGTGTGACCCTGAACCTGAGACTGGCTCTGACGAGACAAATGGGGTGCCGTGAAACTTCCCTCATCCGTCCACAGGCCTGTTGCTCCTCCCCTGCCATGCTCTGAGCTCCCTGAAGAGGTGACCCCGCTGCAGGCTGCCCTCCAGTCCTCTCTGCAACTCCCAGAGCAATCATACTGGAGAAGAGAAGGTCACCAAGGCCTGGGTCCCAGGGGAAGCTGAAGAAGACCCCTCCAGCTCACACTGCCTGCCCTTGTCACCTGCATGGACAGAGAAATGGCTTCTGTCCCTGCAGTCAGACAACCAGGCTTGTGGGCTCTGTAATCTCCATGACTTTATCCACCCTTCCCCTCAGGGTCTTACTGGACATCTCTATCTTTCAATCTCTCCAAGACCTATTTAGCCAGAATCTTTACCACACTCCTACCTGAGTTTATCCAGCTTCTCTTGCATGCCTCCGGTGACAGGCTGCTCACTATCCACAGGGTCACTTCTTATCCTACCGGGGCTGGTCAAAACCTGTGTCTCTTTAGGTCAGCAGTGCCTGGTGCCAGAGGTCCTATCAGTAGACCCAAAGCTGGGTGAACAAAACAAAGGCTGGGCAACTCATTGTCACCTGGGCATGTGACCAGCCTTTGCTCTCCACTCTGGCTAATTCTTTTGTCTGGGGGCCACATCGCCTGCCTGCCCTCCCTCCTTCTGTGCGATCTTCTTCTTCTTCTCTCTTTCCTCCCCCCACTTCCTTGTATCTAAGGATTGCATGAGTCACTTCACTTTGAGCTGCCAGATGTCGGATGCAGTTGGGCTTGGAGTGGAAGCCAATTTTTTCCCTTTACTCAAAAAGAGCTTGGGGCTGATGAAAGCCCCCAACACTGTCATCCTGGATTTTTCAGGAGGGTAGGATGGCTGCGTCAGCTAGCACCACTTCTCCCAGGTTCTGGCCTGCCCACCGTCCATTCCCAACTTGGGAGGGCAACTTGTCCTCTCACTGGCACCAGGCATAGGGCCAGGCCAGCTCCGTGCAGTCCAAGGCACGCTCAGAATGGCCCTCATCATCTGGCCATGCAGAGCTTTGACAGTCTGAGTGGAGTCCAGGGCTCAGGGCCAATCCCCGCTCCATCCAGGGAGTTTTCAATGAGAGCTAGGTACCCAGCTCCATGCTGGAGCTGTGGGGGAGACAGGAAAAAACAAAGAAGGGCCTCGCCTTCAAGGAATTGGCAGTCTGTCTAGGGAGATGAAATTCATACAAATAGTGGTTCATGCGTTTCTGTTTGGATTGTGCATCCACTCCCAGACATGACCTCATCCAGTTCTCACAGCTCTTCAGCATGGGTGTCATCATCTTCGTTTTACAGATGAGAAAAATGGGGCTCTGAGAGATTAAGTGACTTGCCCAGGTCACATAGGTGGTTGTGGAGCTGGGCCCTGCCTCATTCGCTGGGCTCCAGAGCCTGGCATCTGTGCTGAAGTTGGAAAGGAGGGAGGGATGGCTTCCAGGAGGAGAAGGCCCACTGTCCTCTCCCCGTCTCCTCCAACTGAGGCTGGGCTCTCTCCTTTGCCATGGGAATATACCTATCTTGAGCACATTCCAGAGGTGCTAGGCAGGCCAGAGATCTTGTCTGTTGGGGAGTATGGAAGTGGTGGGGTGCTTTCTTAGATTGGGCTCCCTTGAACATAAAGCCTGGGGCCAGGACTTGGGTACAGGAAGTGTATTGGGAGATTTCAGGAAGAGGGTAGCTGGGTAGTGAGACAGGGAAGGAGGAAAAGCTGATATAAAGGAGCATTAACAGAGAAGCCGCTGTGGAGGGCAGGGCTCTACTCCCCTGGCATCTCCCAGGACTGAAGGCCTAAAGGACGGAAGGCAGGGGGGCGGGTTATATATTGGCCACCATCACCCATTGGTTGGGGGGCTTCTCCAGGGAGGTGATGGCTCCTCTGGACTCCAGGAAGAAAGTGGAATCCCTGGCCTCAAGTGCTTGAAGCGGATGCTGAACTTGCACAGAACTGCCTATCCCAGAGTGTGGCTGGGCTGGAAGTGTCTTCTGCGGCAGAGAGTTAGGAACATTTGGTTCCGGGCAACCACATCTTAGGCCCTGCTGCCACCATGGAAGGCCCTGCTTCAATGACCCAGTGGGCAAGTTTTATCGAGCAGTTACTGGTGGGTGTCTGGCTGGGAGCCCCGGAGTCAGGTCAAGAGAGAAGTAAAGATTTAGGGGAAGGGGAAGAAAAAGACGTCTACACACTCCTGATTCATTTGGCATACCGTCAGCATCAGTTCCGTAAATCTCTCCCCTTCCTGCTGGCTGGCTGGTTCCTCAAGGGCAAGAATCAAGTGCTATCCATCCGTGTGCTCAGCTCCAGCACAGGGCCTAGCCCCGACATGCCCAGAGGTGCTGCACTGAAAATCCAGCGTGGGATTATGGCCCAGCCTCGGCTCTTGGCTGCCAAAGGTTGAATGTGGGTCTCTGGGCTCATCTCACAAGGCCCTGGGTCTCCAGGGCAGGGGAAATGAGGAGAAAAGCCACCCTTTTTTTTTTGTCATTAACAGAGTAGGGCCTCTGGCTCATAAAGCCCTGGGATCCCGCTCCCTCCCTTCTCTTTCCACTTGATTACTTGTCTCTGGAATGGAGTGGTTTCAGGCTGCCAAGTGTTTTGGGGAAAATATCCTGTATAAGAAAGACACATTCCCTCCATAAACTCGTATTGTGTTTTTGATTGTCTCCCATAAAGGAAGAGATGTATCTTCCAGTTTATGTTTACGACTGTGTAGATTAAAAAAAATCAATTCTTTCACTCTACATTTTTTCAGCCAAACTTCCCCCAGCAGCCTTTCTGCTGGGCCAACAGGCTGATGCCCAGAACTCGGGGCTGGAGGTTCCTCTGCCATCTGTAGGCAAGCAGGAGAGGCCAAAGCCTCGGACTGGCTGCAGGCCTGGCACAGGAAGGGAACTTCTTGTCCCTGCTTGATTTCTAAGCCAAGTTGGCTCTGGAAGGCAAGGGGTTGGCCGAGAGAAGGTGGCCGGCAGGGAAATAGGAGGCAGCCCCAGCCTGCACCAGCACCCTTCACCAGGCCCAGTGAAGCCTCTGATGGAGGTGGCAGGGAGCTCTCCCCGACCAGCCTCAAGTGCTGCTGCCTCCTTCATGAAGCCTTCCTGATTGCCCAGGGTAAATGGAACTCCTTGATCTGTTAGCTTCTTTGCTGGACCCTCTAGATTGATTTCTGATTGATTTCTGTCTGCTCCAGGGTCATTTGGAGTGATGGTTGCCTGGTATTTGAATAAAGAGCTCCCCTATCAGAACATTCAGGTTCAAATCTTAGTGCCTCTGTTCCTACTGTATGACCTTGGGCAACCAACCTACTTAACCTTTCTGAGTCTCACTTTCCTCAACTGGCAGATGAGGGGCATTTTGAGGATTAAACCAGGGGTATTTTGAGGATTATGGTCGGGTTTCAAACCATACCTTCTTTCCTGCTTTCTTTTTCTCCACATCACTTAGCACCGTCTCACATCCTATGCTTCGTTTTGTTCAGTGCCTGTCCGCCCTCACTCCAGGAGGGCAGGGGTGCCTGTGCATTGCTCCCTGCCACATACCTGGCACAGAGAGGCGGCTCCATGGAGCGGACCGGATGGATGGTGCAGGACGAGCACCAGGCTCCGCATCAGGGCACAGTAAATGTTGGCTCTGTGCCCTTTCTTGTCTGGAATCCCCAATTTGGCATTGCAGGCAGGGGAAGCACTGTCCATCCAAGGCCGATCCTGAAGGTGGCCCATGAGCCTGTCCCCAGCAGCAGACTGCAAACCCTTTGGGGACAGGGACTGTCTCTTGCCATTCCAGGGTCCTCAATGCCTATCAAGGGGCTTGCTCACATGGGCCCTCTTGGGATCAGAATTTCTTCCTATAAGAGGCCAGAGAACTGATGGAGGGTAGTTTTAGTCTAAACCATGCTGGCGGGTGCCAGGCTGTGGGCTGCCCCATGTCTGTCACCAAGCTCAGCCCAGATGAACCAGGCATAGGTCACCAACACACTCGCCCACCAGCTCAGCCCACAGCTCACACTAGCCTCAGTTATCTGGTTCCAGTTTGCCAAAGGCACTCTGACTCCAAGGTGGAGTGGGGAAGCCCCTGGCTTCTGTGTCTGGCAGGCTCCATTTCTGGAGAGTCAACTGAGGCCAAGCCCAACCTTCTTGAGCCTCACTTTTGACATCTGCAGAATGGGTGTGGGTGGAGATTTCAAGCAGGAAGGTAGTTCTCCAGCGGGACCCCTTCTCCTGGCAGCCCCTTGACTTGCCGCAAGTTCCAGCAATCACCCCTCACCTCCCTCTGCTTTTCCTCAAACCTTTTACAACCTTTTATTTTGTCTAATCCTCATGACAGATTGGTGGAAAAGCCACCAGGAGTTATTATGCTCATTTTAAAGATGAAGAGACTGAGGCCAAGAGGCAAAAATCATGCTTGGGGGTTGGTGGGGGGTCCCCCAGCAGCCTGGGGCCAGACAGACAGTTCTCCTGCCTACCAGGCAAGCCCCAGCACCAGCTCCAAGCGTCTGGAGGGCTGCAGCAGGGCGCTGGGGGGTTGCCCCCTGTCCCCCTCCCTCCCTCCCAGCTCCACTGGGGGGGTCTGCCGGGCTCTTCTCCCTCTGCCTTCTAATTGCTTGGAAACAGAGCTGACGGCAGTGGGAACAGCTCAGCCGCTGCTGGTCTCATGACTGGAGGCTTTTGTTTGTTCACAGAATCATATTTTTACACTCTGGCTTCCGCTAATTTATGCCGCAGACTGAGCTCTCCCTTGCTGAAGATTGAGTTTGGGAGGGTGGGGAGTTGATTCCTGGGTTTATTTAGTCATCTTGGAGCCTATCAGAAGCCAAGCAGGGGATAAATTAACAACAACAAAAAGTAATAATAGCCAGGCTCAGGGTTTATTTTCTGGCGGTTCCCTCCTCCAATAGGCCTGCCGTGTTCCCTTAGCTCATCTGCTGAAGGAAGCTTCGCTGGGAAAATTAAACGGCTCCTCATTTAAGATGGAGCAATCAGCCCTGAGCTAGTTGCTGCTCAGCACCTATGGGAGCTCATCCCAGCTCAGCTGCAAGGGGAGAGGGAGGCAGGGAAGCCTCAGAGCACCCCCAACACACACACACACACACACACACACACACACACGCACATGCACTGTAGCTGCTACCTCGTTCTGTGTGAAATGATGACGCTCAGGTGCACAGTTGCAACATCCTGTAGGAAACTGGGCTCTGTTGGAAGCAATCCAGGAGGGCTTCCTAGAGGACACGACCCAGGGATCTGAGAATGGGAAGGAGTCTGAGCCTGACCCATAATAGGCCAAAGGCGGGGATGGGGACAGCACTGCCACGGAGAAGTGGGGAGGGGAAGAAGGCCATTTGGGGAGCCTAAATTTTTGCAACATCTCTCCTGAGATGGGCTCTGCCTCTACAAGTGAGGGTTGGGGCAAAAACACTCTGTACCTACTGCAAATAAAGTGAGCGCTGGTGCTGATGAAAGGGCATGGAAGGACCTCCCCTCAACTGTAAGCCCCAGGAACATAAAAGAATTGTCTTGTACTTAGGAACTGAGTCAGGAAGGGCCTGAGAAGGCCCATGGAGGTCAAGTTCATGCACACAAGGTCATGAGAGCAGGGAGAGGGGATCGATGGGGACAAGAGAGAGAAAGCCAGCCTTGTGCCTCAAAGCTGGCACATAGTAGGTGCACAACGGATGTTAGTTCTTGGCTCCTTCTTTCCCTCTCAGGACATATGTGGCTACCTTGTCACCTGCCATGCCCCCCAGGGCCAATTTTGCCAGTGGGCACAAACCTGCTGATTGTATTCACCCATCCATCCACCCTCCCACCCACCAGTCTCCCTTTCATCATCTGCCCCTTCACTCATCTACCCACCCATCCACCCATCATTCCACTCCCAGCCTCCAATGCAGCCAGCTCCTACGCAATGGAGCCAGCAGAGCCAGCACAGAACCTCACCGGCAACCCGGCTGGCTGCCTGGAGGTCTCTCATGGTGGCGTCTACTTTGAGAAAGTACCACGGGCCTCGCTGCCAGCACTGGAGACATAGGAATCTGCTTTGGTGAGCTGGGTGCTAAGGAGATTCATCTCTCTATGGCAGATTCACATTTACCAAGCTCACAGGGACTGATATTTATATACATACCCCGATGCCAATTTATTAATTTATAATAAGAAATGCTACTCAAGTGCAGCGGATGTTTGTCTTGGCAGAATAGCATCGCTCCCAGTAGGCAAGCTACAGTAGGAAGTCAAATTATCATCAAAACGCTGGGTTAGGAATTCACAACGAGAAATAGAACTTCTGAGGGTTTTCTGGGTACATGTATACTCCTGGGTCCGCTTCTCTCCCCAAAAGCAAGTTACAAGAGAAGATGATCTGAAGTCTCTCTGGTGAACCTGAATTAGAGAGCTGAGGGGGCACAGGGTTGTTGGTCATATGATTTGCTATCTGATGGCCTGATGCACCTGTCCCACCACAGCCCCAGATCTGTCTCAGGCATCCTCTGGCCTGGAGGTCAGCGAGTTCCAACACCCACCGCCTAGTTTTTAGACAGCCTGCAAGCTAAGAATGGTTTTTACATTTTTAAATGATTGAGGGGGAAATGAGAAGAAGAATAATATTTCATGACATGTGATAATTATATGAAATTCAAATTTCAGTGCCCCAAAATAAAGTTTTAATGGAACACAGCCACATTTGTTCGTTACATATTATCTATGGTTGCTTTTGCGCTGCAACTGCAGATTTGAGACGTGGCAACAGACTGTTTAGCTTGCAAAGCTGAAAATATTTCCCCGCTGGCCCTTTATAGAAGTCTGCCGACCCCTCTCCCTTTGGTGGCCTTTGTCCCTTTACTGAACTGCTGCCATTCTTCAGCTCTGTTGACCTGAGATCGTCCACAGATCACCCGGCCTTCACAACTCAACAAACTCCCAGCTTTGTTTGAAACTTTTATCAGAGGTGAAAGGCTGGTGAGAAGACCATGGTCTCTCCAGTGGTTCAGGCTTCAGGTACCCTGGGCAGGCTGTCCATCTCCAGGGAGAATGTTCTCTGAGGGAGAATGAACAGCACAACTGAGACCCTGTGGCCTTCCTCTGCTTTAAGACTGTGAAGCGTCGTCTGGAGTTCTTAAGAGGCAGCTGTGTGGGAGAGAGAGAGAGAAAAAGAAGAGGAGGTGAGGGAGGGGAAGGGGAGAGGGAGCAAAGAGACAGAACAAGAAGGAGCCCAGGAGAAGGCGGGAGGGGAAGCAGAGAGATTCACCGCCCTGTAGGAAGCATTCAAAGCATTCAAATGGCAGTGGCTCCAGGCCCACTCATCCATTCTTCCAGGACTCCTTTGTCCTGAGCCTGGGAGGTGTGGGCGAGCTTGTCCAGGAGTGCCCAGGGTGGTATGGGCACAGCTGGGCGCTTGGGCAGTCAGGTTCTGGGCATGGCCTCCCATGTTCCCTCTGCCCTGCTGGGGACTGGGTTTCTGCCTCCTCTTGAATAGCTGGGGAGGCTGGGCAGGATTCAGATTGAGCTTTAGGGGCACTCAGGTTGAGAGGCCCCTCAAAGATTGAGAAAGGGGGGCTCTCTCTGCATTTGGTGGCACCTGTCCTGTGGTCCAGAGCCAGCTCCAACTCTGCCTCAGCTGGCTTCTGCTGGCCTCAAATGTAGGCCCTGGGCAGGGTAGTGCAGACCACACAGAGGTACCAGAGAAGATGGGGCACTGAAACCGAGAGTCTGAGATCCTTGCTTCAGGCACTGTCCTCTACTCCAAACTGCCAGGAGAAAATAAACCCTGGTTTGTTTCACATCTGCCTCACTTAGCCAGGCTTCCAGAGGCCATGGACAGAAGGCTGTAATTAAACAAATAAAGCAAAGAGAAGAAAACCTTTAAAACAACAATTAAACAAAGCAAACAGAAGACAACCTTTAAAACAAGATGTCCACGGGAAAGCACATTTATTGTCTTTCCTGCTACTGGCATAGGCCTTAAGCTAGAAGCACCTGTCCTCCCATTTTATGGATGGAGAAGTCAAGGCCTCAGGTTACAAAGAGCCAGACACAGCCATGATGGGTCTTAGGCCTCCTGACCTCGAGTCCAGGACTCCTGTCTCTACAGAGAGGCAGCATAACATCACAGAACAGTTAAGACCTTGGGCTCTTGTGTCAGAAAGACATGAGTTCAATGCCCGCCCCCATTCCTAGACAGTGCAAGTTTCAATCTCCTTTATGAAATGGGAATGTCACAAAGAGAACTGACCCACAGGTTGTTTCGAGGAATTAAAAAAGAGACTCCTTGTCAAGTGCCTGGCACATGTAGTTGGCCAACATGTATTAACTTTAAAAAGTCTCTGCCGGGTACGGTGGCTCACGCCTGTGATCCAGTACTTTGGGAGGTTGAGGCGGGCAGATCACTTGAAGTCAGGAGTTTGAGAGCAGGCTGGCCAAGTGAAACCCCGTTTCTACTAAAAATACAAAAATTATCTGGGTGTGGTGGCACCCGCCTGTAATCCCAGCTACGTGGGATGCCGAGGCAGGAAAATTGCTTGAACCTGGGAGGCAGAGGTTACAGTGAGCTGAGATCGTGCCACTGCTCTCCAGCCTGGGTAACAGAGCAACACTCTGTCTTAAAAAAAAAAAAAAAAATCTCTATTGTGCATTAGATGCTGGGGTTAGAGAACTGAACAAAACCCTCTATGTAAGAAGGCTTCCATTTAGTGGGGGAGAGATATCAACTCACTGTCGTGGAGGATATGGGGTGCTGTGGGTTGATGAGAGGGAGGGAACCAGAGGTCACTTCACAGAAATGGCAGGTGTACTAACTCCTGGTGGCAGAGCCGTTGTTCCTCAGGTGGAAGAGGGGAGGGGAGAACATTCCAGAACATCAAGGCAGATGGCCCAGCACAAGCAGAGGCAGAAAGAGACGTGTGTCCCTCCCAGGTGTGAGGCTGCCTCACTGGGCAGTCCTGGGGGCATTCTCTTTGCCAATGAAGGGTCGCTATTTGGCCTCCCATGGCCTGAGCTCGTCATACCCTCCCTCCAGTGTCAGCTCTGGGAAAGCAAACTGGTTCAATATTTGCTAAAGCCAAACACCATTTTGTTTCAGCAAATTTTCTGATGGAAAAAATTATTCTGTAATGAGGTCCCGAGTTAAATAGACTTGGCGTTTGGAATCATCTGGCCCTACACTTTGCCAGGTAAGGTAGAAATGCGGTATGAGGATGAGGGGGATTAGTCTCCTTCACTGTCTCTCCCTCCAGAAAGTCCTCCTAGCTTTTACCCTCATAGGCACACACATAGATAGACACCCCGCCCCCCACCACCACATCCTAGCACCATTTAGCCTACATTCAGAATTTCTCTCACACCCCACCCAAGCACCCTGCCACAAATAGTTAGGCACAGTTACACTCACCTCTGAGCATATGCAGTCTCCCAGACTTACAATGTTATTGCTTCTGTGCACAAGTGCACGTGCATACACACACACACACGCACACACACACATACACACACACACGGGGCTGTTCTGGGTGTTTCCTAAGGCCACTGCTCCACTGCTGCTTCTGATAACCTTCCAGATGCTGGAGAACAGAAGAATTGGGGGTTCCAGGACCTATGAAGGACTCCAGCCTCCCATTTGCTGCTGTCTGCTTCCCCCAGGCTGGGAGGGCACATGCAATGCTCCTACCCAGCCCTGGCTGTGCAGAGCCCAGAACTGTAGGCACCTGCTCTAATCATGTGCTCACTCAGAGTCGGTGGGGGCACTCCAGGAACACTCTATGGCCAGAACCCAGGGAAGACCCCATGGGAGGCAGTGGAGTCCAGTGTGTCTGGTTCAGAATGGCCCGTGGACTAAAATCATGTCACTGCCAGGCTCCATGGGGATGTAGTTGGGTCTGACAGTCCTTGACTAATCTGTGCTTCTCTTCCTGAAACCCTGGCACTCTGCCCCCTGCCAGCCCAGCCACCCACAGCCCTGGGCACTAACTCAGCTGAGACAGACTCAGGAGAGGGAGGAAGGAAGGGAAGAGCAGGGGCAGAGATCCAGTTCCAGAACCAGAGAAAGACACCACCTCAGACACATGGACCCAGACGGGCTCTGGTTTTCAGAATTAAACCTGGAAACTCTGGACCCTGCCTATGTCTGTTTTCCTGCCTATCACACCTCTCCCAGCCTTAGTCACCTCTGCAGTTGGGTGAGCGTGTCCCTGCTCTGGGGTCAGAAAGGAGGGGTGGCATCCACCCAGCAGATGCTGACTCGCACTTACAGCCTGTCACCCGACAGAGCAGGCTGCACCCAGGCTGCTGAGATGCGCCGGCTATTTTTGTGGATGAAGTGTGATGTCACAGGTACAGGGACTTCCTGGATCCCAGGGGGAGTGGCAGCTGGGAGGGAGACCTGTGCCTGCTCCACTGCTTAGCTCCAGTGGTCCCTGGTCAGGGGTGGTCTCCAGGGTCACCAACAGCTTTCTCTTTCCATTGGCCTGCCCGTCGTGCAGGGGAGGAGTCCAAGCATTTCTCAACATCTCGGTGTGCCTAGGCCTGAGCCAGGGTGCTCTGGGGACAGAGCTCACCAACAGTAGGAAGATTCCTGGGTCCCGGACCAGCTGGGAATATGTGCAGTCAGGTGCCCAACCTTGAGTGCCCCAGGGATTCTGAGATGAGAATTCCCCATGGTGGTGCAGTGGTCAGGGAAGCCTTAAGGGGAGGGGCATCCTAGCCAGGGCTGGTGGGAGCCAAGACTCAGGGGCCAGGGGAATAGTGAACATGCCCTGAGGGTTCACCATAAGCCAGGACTTGTTCCAGTGCTTGTACATGGCTCAGTTTATTTAACCTTCATAACAGCTAAGGCACAGAGAAGTTAAATAACTTGCCCAAGGTCACACAGCTAGTTAGTGACAAGGCCTGGATGTGAACCCAAGGCAATCTAGTTCAGAGACCATGCTCATAGCTCTTGGCTCTGCTTTGTATGTAGAAATTATCCTGCTAGAGGAAGGGTTTAGGGTGGGGGAAGTTGGAGAGGCAAGGACATGGGGAGGGAGTTGTAAACGGACTGCATGCCGGGTGAGGTGGCTCACGCCTGTAATCCCAGCACTTTGGGAGGCTGAGGCAGGTGGATCACCTGAGGTCAGGAGTTCAGGACCAGCCTGGCCAACATGATGAAACCCCGTCTCTACTAATAATACAAAAATTAGCTGAGCGTGGTGGTGTGTCCTCGGGAGGCTGAGACAGGAGAATGGCCTGAACCCGGGAGGTGGAGGTTGCAGTGAGCCAAGATCATGCCATTGCACTCCAGCCTGGGCGACAAGAGCGAAACTCCGTCTCAAAAAAAAAAATGGGACTGAAATGCCAAAGAGAGGATTTGAGAGCTGATCCGATGGGTGACTGAGAGCTGATCCCAGGGAGTAGGAGAGGTGATAGCCCCTGCATGACCCCTATACACTTCCCTAACTATATCAGCCCACCCCTGGCTCAGAGGAAGAAGGGATGTTGCAGGTGAACTGAGATGCTTTTTGCTTTGTCTGTCCAATCTCCACCCTTCTTCTTGTAACAGAGTGCCATTCCTCAGGGACCTGCCAATCACAGAATATCCCCCCCACCCACCCCACAGGGACAGGCACATGATCCAAGCATGGCCAGTCAACATCTCTTGAAAATTTAGAACCCAGGAAAGACAGCCCTTCTCCGCAGGTAGCTCTGGGCAGAGAGAGCCCTGGAGCAGCCTGTGGGCAATATGCTGGCCTGTGGAGAGGGCTGGCAGGAGAAAAAGAGGCTGGCAGCCAGCGGAAGCAGGGGAGACCCCAAGAGGGAGGCCGTGTGGCTTAGGAGTCTCACTTTCAGTCTCCATGAGGCTTGCTACTCCCCTGGCCTTCCCTACCACTTGGTTTTGTGATCCAGCGACATCTCTTTGTGCCCACCTGGCTCAAATTGGGTTTCCATCATTTGTTACTACAAGGGCCCTAAAAGGTAGTGCCTCCTAGACTGGAGAAGGGACCTTTGAGAGCCCCTAGTGAAGTCTCTATGCAGAACTCAGGGTCCCCTGATGGATATCCACTCACCTCTCCCAAGATGGGGAGATCACCCTGCACATATGCTCTGTCCAAGTCCAGTCTGTACGACGCTGGGGTCAGGGATGAATGGGACAGTCTGTGCCCCTGAAGCTCTAAGCCTGACAGGGAGACAGACCTCAGACGGGGAGCACACACCATAGCAGAATGGAGCCTGGACAGTGTGGAGGTGCCACCCCCAACCATAAGAGCCAGCCCCCATCCCCTGATCCTGAGCTGCCTCCATATAAACTTTTGGGGGATGAGGGGGAAGACTAATTGTGGAGACCCAGGGTCTATCCGGCCTGGCTGCCTGCCCCAGCCCTGGGAAAGAGCCTGGCCCATCTCTGAACAGATGAGCCAGCCTGGGCCAGGTACAACAAACACTGTTTGCTGGTCTTCCCTGGGTGTTGACTACTAGCCCTGGCTACTGTTCCAGCTGCAGGGCCTGCCTCCAGACTATTTAGGGAGGTTCTGGAAAAACAGCAACAATACAACAAAACCTCAACACAGAATCATTGGAGCTGTCATTCCTTTCCCTGGAGCCAGTCCTTCCTCCCACAGTGCCAGCCCAGCTGCCCTCTGGTCCCTGCATCCCAGGTGGCTGTGCCAATGTTGGCAGCTGTGTGCTCTAGGTCAAGGCGCCTGTTGTCCAGCTATGTCCTCACCTTCTTCTGTGTGTGCCTTCCACTCTCTGTTCTGTTCCAGGTGTCTGGCTGGTTTCCTCACGCCTCTATCTCCCCCTCTCTCAGACAATGGTCTCTCTGAGATAGACGCTGGAGGCCCAAGCCTGGGTGATTCCACTTCCCCAAGTCAGCTGTTGCACCCCACCCTCTCTTCCCCTTCTAAGCTGACCAATTTCTCTCTCCCCTTAAAAATAGTTTTAAAAAAGTGTTTCCTAAATCCTGGAGCACTGGAATTTGGTGATTGTTCACGGAGATTTGGGCCAGCTGTTTCCTATGCTGGGGCTCTAGCAGGGCAGTGATAAGGGAGGGGAGAGGAACTCAGACCCAGGGAGGGAGGGAGGCCCTTGGTGGGCTCAGCAGCAGACCACCAGAGAGGGCACTGTGTGAGTCCCTACCATGTTGCATTTCACGCTGGGGACCTAGGCTCACTCAGGAGCTGTGATGCCAGGAGAACAAAACCTGGCAACACGCTCCATTTGGCTTTTGGACTTAAAAGTGTAACCCAAAGGGCAACTGACAATTTATGAATTACTCTTTCTGGCTGCCTAGGCTTGGTTCCAGGCCCCTTGTGTGTGTCCCTGTGCGTGTGCATATGGTTATGTGTATGCGTACTTGGCCCAATGTCTGCCTCTGAGCTCACATGTGCACACAAGCATGTATACATGCCGAGGCTTGGCTACATCTGCCTCTGTCTTCTGCTCATGACAAGAGCTAATCTACAGCAAAGCTGAGGAGTTTGAAGATTCTGAGGCTGGCACCTCCATGGACCCCTTGCTGTCTCTGGCCCTTGCCACCTTCCCAGCCAGCCCCTCTGCCCTTCCTTTCTGTACTGGAATCCCCATGAGGTGCCGCTCCTGACTGACAGGTGCACAATTTGATTCAATTTGTGGGTATATGAAGAATACTGTTTATAAATGCAATATTTTCCTTAAAGCCTTATAAACCAGATTCGATACTTCTCACAGTCTCTGGAAGTTACCTTTTGGTAAGAAAAATATTAGAACATCTGCACCTTGTCTGTTGGATAATCTCCCCACCCCGGGAGCTGCTCCAGGCTTTCTCTAGCCTTTCCCCAAACTCACTATTCTGCCTCATTAGACCTTTCTGGACCCTCATCTCTCCGCACACAGGAGAATGAGGGGTGGGAGGAGGTGGCCTGGGGCCATGGGAGGACTGGGAGTCCTTGGGGGGCTCTTGGGTACCAGTCCTGTCTTTGCCAATCACTACTTTTGTGACCTTGTGCAAGTCTCTGCCTTTTTCTGACCTCAGTTTTCTTCTGTCTAAGTTGGATACATTAGGCAACACCAAGCCCTTGGCCTGGAGGACGGTCAGAACCTCCAAGGGTGGCTTTAGAGGTTTGCAAACTACTCGTTTAATTCACTGAGGCTCTGATTTGTTTTAAATCATTTTACTGGTTTCCTGTGGCTTCTGTACCAAATTATCGCACACTGGGTGGCTTAAAACAACAGAAACTTATTCTCTCACAGTTCTGGAGGCCTTAAGTCTGCAATCAATAGTACTGGGCTGGAATGAAGGACTTCGGCACAGCCACTCTCTGGAGGCTCTAGCAGAGAAGCTGTTCCTGGCCTCCTGCAAATTCTGCTGGCAGCTGACATTCCTGGGCTTGTGGCCACATCACTTCAGGCTCTGCCTCTGGGGTCACATTGCCTTCCTTCTGTGTACCCATCAGATCTCCCTCTTCCTCTCTCTTGTAAGGATACATGTGATGGTATTTAGGGTCGATCTAGTTAATCCAACATAATCTCCTAGTCTCAAAATCATTAACTTAATCACATCTGCAAAGACCCTTTTTCTAAATAAGGTAACATTTACAGATCCCAGAGATTCGGGGCTGATACGTTTGGGGGCTGTCGTTTGGCCTACTACAACCAAAGGTGAAATAATTTAGAAATGTCGCTTACCACTAAAGTGAAGAATGAGACTTCTATATTAAGCAAAGGGAGGCAGGAGTTTTAAAAGCTTGAGTGAACAAAACAACTTGCAAGGGTCCTCCCTGTCCTATCACTGCAATTTTAACTGCCACATGCTGAGGGAGACAGAAATTAATTGAGTTTCCTTCAAAGCAACACACAATCAAAAAGTGAAATCCATTACCACTAGACAAAACTGATCCCAGGCACATGGCCTGAGATGCCCCTGTGGATAAAATGTTACCTGGATCCATGAGGGTCTTTGGTTCAGCGGGGGAACCCCATTCCAGGACCTCAAACGTCTCTGGCTCCTGGTTCCATGGTGGGCCCCAGGCTCAGGAAAGACAGAGCTCAGGCCAGGCTGGTGGATGGGTTGGAAAGGCCAAGATTGCAGGCCCCAGAGATTCAGGGCCACACCTCAGCAGCAACACAGCCCAGGAAGAGGGGGCAGGCCCTCTGGTTATGCCCTCTGGCCTTGCTGTGAGAAGACGACCACTTCTCAGACTATTCCAGACAAGCCTGTGGAGCCTCTGGGCCTACTGCCTCGAATTAGGTGCCTGTTACAATGGACCCCTTTGCTTCCCTCATGCCTGGCACATCCTGCCTGCAGCCTTATAGCCTCAGGGAGCAATAACCTGAGGATAGGAATGCGGGCAGAGTTTAGAATCAGACAGTCTCGCGCTCAAATCCTGGCCCTGTCGTTTGCCAGCTGAATTTGTTGGGCAATTGATTTCACCTATCTGACTTGGGGACTGCCTCTGTGAAATGGAGACAATGCTCTCTGGGTCCTTGGGAGGCATGAGGGTGGGACTGTGCCCAGTAATAGTGGCGATTTTTATTTGACTGGGGAAGAGATTCACAGCGTGTACTTATTAGCAGCAAAAGCCAGGAGATCAAGGAATCCAGAGAGGCTGGGTTAGGTCATGTGCAGCTGAAATGATTGAGGAGCAGAAGCTGTGTAGGAGCCAATGTGACCCCAGGCTGTAGGAACAGAGATAGCCAGTTGGAGGCAGGACAGAAGGAAGCAGGCAGGATGACATTCAAATGCCTTATGGAGGTCTACAAGACCCTATGTGGCTGCCCTGCTCACTTCTCTGGCCCTTTCTGCCCCTGCTCCTCCAGATATGCTGTGTCCAGCCTCACTGGCCTTTTTATCATTCTCTCAGTGTTCCAAGCTCCTTCCCACCTCTGGGCCTTTGCACATGCTGTGCTTCCTTACCACTCAGCTAAACTTACTTACCGTTCAGTCTCAGCTTAAATATCACTTTTTCAAGGAAGCTCTCCCACAAAGACAGTTTCCCAGGTCTATGTTCATCAGCACAGGTCACTGGTTCATTAACATTGGACCACGTGCCAACCTACCTCTGTCCCATGAGCAGCAGCCAGGTGAGGTGGTTGCTGGTGGGACAAAGCATGGGGCTCAGGGGCTGTGGCAGGGAGGACTTTCTTGGATGCAGCTCTGAGCAGGCAGGTGCCATAAGGCATGTCTGAGGCACACAGAGAGAAGACAGGGAGGTCAGTTGATAACCCAGAGCCCCTAGTGACCAATAAGTCCACATCCACTCTCTGCCGGGGGATACCTGTGATGAGGAGGGGAGTGATTTGTCTAAAGCCATTCAAAGGATGAAGGCAGGGCTGGTCTCCTGACCTCAGCTAAGGATGCCTTCCAATGCCCTGGGCTGCAGAGAGAGGAGCTGGGCTAATGAGAACTGGGGCAAAAATCGGGAGCCCAGGGCTGTGTGGCTGGGAATTCGGAGAGGAGGAAGGTGGGTTTGTGTGAAGGCACTGGCAGGGATCTCCTGGGCCCATGTGACCCCAGGCTGCCCACACCTAGGCTGCATTCTCCTCGGCCAAGCTAGCCAAGGTAGCCCTGCCTGGGCCCAGACTTCCAGTGCTGGGCAGGAAAGGATGGCTGCGATTCTTGGCTGATGGCATCTTGAGCCCTTCTTTTTCCATATCCCTTTTCTTGTTTTATTTTGTTGTCTTATTAAATAAAAAAAAAAAGATGGGTCTCTTCTAGCTGGACCCACACTGCAGGTCCTGAAGGTAGAAGCCAGGCCACCTAAGGAGGGATCTGGAAAGGGGCGAGGGGTATTCTGCAAATTGTGGGCGAGTCTCCTGTCTCCACCTGGGGAAGCTGCTGGTGCACTGTGAGGGTCTTTGGAGGGCCCTCCTCTTTTGGCTACGAGCGTCTCACAGAGCCCCTTTATTTCCACCCCCACCCAATCTGCTTTACCATGCAGGCCACTGAGAAGGGTCGCAGCCTGAGTCCTTCCATCTTTGAGGGAAGTACATTTTCTTTGTGACTAGAAGGTATGGCACCAACTGCTGGGGCTGGGGCCTCCATGGGGAAGCAGGTAACTAAGGGAGACTTGGAACCTTCACTGCCTGGGGTGAGCCTGGTGCCCTGGATGGGATGGGAGGAGTGAATGTAACATGGGCAGTGAGCCGGGGAGTGGGCGGGGGTCAGGGTCCAGCTCTGACCACTTTTATATCTTGGGTCTGGTGTTAGGCTGGTGATGTGTGTAATTAGTTGGCTAAAATTAAGAGGTCTATTGTGCCCCTAACTCCTTAGAGGCCAGGCAGGGGTTTCCAGCAGTAGCCGCACCTCCTCCCCATAGGGACCGATGGCATGGTCGGTGGCTATGCCGGCACTTCTGCGGCTCACCTCATTCTGTCAGGATAAGAGTCCTGAGTGGGAGACAGGCCGGCCTGGTTATGCCCTTTACAAATAAAGGGGGTAGATATAGAGCAGATAAACTAGGCCAGGGACGGAAAGGGACTTGCCAGCACCCCTGCTCCCCTGGCCAGCACAGGAGTGGCTGCTGCAGGAACAGAGGGCCCAGAGAGGGGCCTTGGGCCCAGCAAAATAGCTCCAAGGCCACACAGGTCAAAGCCCTGGGTTGCCTTGTTCCCCCACGCAGCAGCAGGGCTGGCGAAGCAGGAGGAGAAGGCAGGGCAGGCCCAGTGCCCTCCAAACCTCAGCCAGCATCCCAGGCCCAGGCCTGCCTCTGCTGGTCCCAACATTAGCCACATGGGTTGTAACTCAAGCTACACAGCATCCTGGGCCATCTCTCCTCTTTTGGGGACAGTTGTGTGACGTCCTGTTCCTGACCATGTGTCAAGCCACCTGAAGGCAGCGGTGCTGTCCCACCCCAACGTGGTATTCCCCTCTGCTCCCCTGCCCTTGGCGGGAGGACCACGCCCAGAGAATGAGGGCTGGGAGGACTCAAGTGGCCTGGGCAGCTGCCGGGAGGAGGCATGTGAAAGACAGAAGGACTTTGGAAAGGGAGGCAGACTCAGGGGAGGGATCCCAGGAGAAGGGAGATGCACCCTGAGCAGAAGGAAAGATGAGGCCATGGAAATGCCTGGTGTTTGTGGAGCCCAGGTGGCCTTCATCCTAGGGGAGGGAGCAGGAAGGACTCCTGTGCAGGGCCTTGAGTGATCAGCCATGAGAAGAGGATTTGTCTTCAGGGTAGAGAAGGATCACCCTGGGGCCTTCCTGAGCTGGTGGGGACACTCCCTGCACATTCGCTCCCGCCACTCTCCAGGGCTGCCAGCTGGCCTCCCTTCCTGGTGCTGCCATCGCTCCTCCTCTCTCCTGAGGACTCCGATACTGGGCTCAGGCTCCAGCTCCTTTCTACGGGGTGAGTGAAACCAAATGGGCGGGTTTGCTGGCAAGGGGCAGGAGGCACCAGGGCACGGTAGGGTGGAGAGGAGGCCAGTTCCAAAGGCTGGGGTCTGGGCTCCAACCACACTCTGCATTCACTGCCTCCTCCCTGAGTAAACCAGGCACTCTCCTGGGCCTCAGGCTCCTCCTGACAACCAGCAGGATGCCAGCTCCTTTTGGGACTGCACCAGCGTGGGGCTGTGGCACAGGGCCGGGTGTGAGCAGCTGGTCTGCCCTGCAGCTGCTGCAGAGAGCAGCTCCCGTCCTGGGGGCAGGGGCCATGTGGTCTGTATTTCTCAGTGTGTCTCCACCTCTGCTTCTCTGTCCATTTTCCTCTGTATCTCTTGGTAGCTGCTGCTGCTTCTTTCTTATCTTCCTCCTGGACCCTGGAAATCCCTGTAATTCTGCTGTCAATCTCTTCTTCCCTTTTTTAGTTTCTTTTCCCCACTATCTCCCTCATCTCCAAACACCCACACCCAGCCAGCTCCACATGTGCTGCACTTTTCTTGGAAGCAGCTCTCACGGCTGTCCCCTCTCAAGGCTGCCACCCTGGTTCAGATGCCCAGTGGCCTCTGTCTTAAATTGCCACAGAAATCTCCAATGGCTCCTATTTCTTTCTTGAAACCACTGCCAAAATATTTTCCCAGAATACCATTTCTCCTTGTCTCTCCCTAGGTCAAAAACTGAGCACCATTCCCGGTGCCTTGAGTGCAAACCATTCCTCTTAGTACTCAGACCCTCCGTTCTCCATCTGGGTCCCCCAAGTTAGGGCAAGGAAGAGATTGGCATATGACCTGTCAGAGGTAGGGCGCTGCATACAGATAAGGGGGCTTGGGAGTTGGGGCTAGCTTGGAGAGGGTAGGGACTTCCCCAGTGAGTGTTTGAAGAGGCATTGCTGAAACCAGAGGCAGAATTGTAGCTGGAAGGAACCAGGAAGCACCCCAGAGAATGTGCTGAAGCAGAGTGGCAATAGAGGTGCCAGGATACTGGGGCCAAGACTGGAGAATCCGTGTGGGATGAAAGAATTTCTACATCTAAATCTGTTCTCTAAGGTCAGCAATCAGAACTACATTCCTGATCCAAGAACCTGCGTGGTCCCTGGGCCAGCACAACATGATGCCAATAAAGTCAGAAGCTGGTCTTTCTGATGCTGCAGGGGTCAAGATTTATTATTTTGTTGTCATTTGTTTGTTTTTTGAGACAGAGTCTCACTTTGTTGCCCAGGCTGGTCTTGGACTCCTGGCCTAAAGCAATCCTCCCACCTCAGCCTCCCAGTGTAGGGATTATAGGCATGAACCACTGTGCCCAACTGGTTTCAAGAACTTTAATAGGACTTTGCAATGCAAGATTTCAGTTTATAAGGTCTGGCCTGCCTTTGCCAGAATATACTAGGCGTACTGAACCTTTTGACCAAAGAAACACTAAAATATTTACATTCGACAATTATCATCTGTGGTCATGGTGATGTTAGCCCCTAGTTTTGAGGTAATGGCCTCCCCCAGCTTCAGAACATGCTCTAAGCCTGTTTGGAACATATCTCAGGCTAGGGACAGCTTGAGACTAAGTCAGCCCAGGCAATACAGTGATGCTTCTCATCTGTTTGGTCAGTGCTGAGTGGAGACAGAGTGGATCAGACGATCCTAGGAGACCCCTTCCTCATACTGCTCTGGTTCTATCCCTGAAGTGATTTCTTAAGATGTTGGCCATCAGGCATAAAAACTCAAATTGGGCCAGGAACAGTGGCTTAATGCTTGTAATCCCAGCACTTTGGGAGGCCAAGGCAGCCAATCTCTTGAGCCCAGGAGTTCGAGACCAGCCTGGCAACATGGCAAAACCCTGTCTCTACAAACAATACAAAATTTAACTGGGTGTGGTAGGGAATGCCTATAATCCCAGGGGAAGTGGTGTCTGTAAGGGTGGAAGTGTAGGTAGGGGTAGCCAGGCAGGGATGGGCTTGGGAGAGGAGACAAGCAAGGTTTAGAGGGCTTAAGACTAACTTGGGCAGAGGCAAGAGCATACAGAAAGGCTCAGAGACCGGGCTGGGCGTCGTGGCTCACGCCTGTGTAATCCCAGCACTTTTGGAGGCTGAGGCGGGCAGATCACGAGGTCAGGAGCTCGAGACCATCCTGGCTAACACGGTGAAATCCCATCTCTACTAAAAATACAGAAAATTAGCCGGGTGTGGTGGCGAGTGCCTGTAGTCCCAGCTACTTGGGAGGCTGAGGCGGGAGAGTGGCGTGAACCCAGGAGGTGGAGCTTGCAGTGAGCTGAGATCTCGCCACTGCGTTCCATCCAGCCTGGGTGACAGAGTGAGACTCCGTCTAAAAAAAAAAAAAAAAAAAAAGAAAGAAAGGCTCAGAGACAGAAGAGAACATGGCATCTTTGAGAACCTGAGGAAAGTTTAATATGGCCCACGCATTGGGTTCACTGGTGGCAGATGGAGCTTGAGAAGGAGGCAGTGCAGGATAACAAAGGGCTTCCTAAGCCATATTAAGAAGGTAGGATTGGACTTCCCCTTGAAGGTAATGGGGAGCCACTGAAAGTTCTAAACAGGAGAATGAAGTAATTAGATTTGTGCTTTAGAAAGATCATTCTAGCTTCTCGAGTGGAGGCAATAGAGGAAGATATTGGAGATGGGGGCAGTTAGGAAGCTCTCGGAGTGTGAGATGGTGGGGGATTGGACTTGGGCAGTGGTGGTGATAGGAAGAGGAAGAGGAAGTGGGGAGGATGCCTGAAAGTCTGGAGGCTGGAACGATAAGCTAATCCAGACTGGAGGCCACGCTCCCTCTTCCAGCAGAGTGTCTGGGGGCCTGCTGCATTTTCCCATGCACTGTAGTCTGTTGTCAGAGAGGAAGACACCTAAGAGAAGGGGTTGTGTGGGCTGGAGCTGTGGAGGAAAGCCTGTGGCATGCCATTAACAGGATGGGCCTCAGGTCAGCAGGACTTAGCCTCTAGGCTAATCCCCTTGGAAGGAGGACGAGACTTTGTTTCCTCCTCTCAGCCCCCAGGCCAGCCTCAGCCTGTGACCTCATGCCTTGCCTGTTCTCATATGAGCTTCTTTCTTGCCTGTTGGCCTCTGAGGCTTCCCACCTGAATAAGCCCAGCCACCGCTTATGCTTCCTGATCCCCTGATCCAGTTCCTCACACTGTGAGAAAGTCCTGAGCCTCCCCATGGATTGTCTTATGTCATGCTCCTACCTCTAAGGCAGCCACTTGCTCTATGCCTTTGAGCAACCTTGGCTCTGAAAGTCTTCTATTCATGGAGAGCTGGTGCCTAGTGGAACCAAGAGGGGCTGAGTCCAAAAAAGTGGCTTCTTTAGGAGTGGGTTAAACTCTCCACCTCAGACAAACCCATCCCAGACCCAAGCTATAAGATCAAGCCAAAGGCCCAAGTCCTGGTTCAGGGCTCCCAAGGGTATGGGCTATAACTCCCAGCTCCTCTTCTGTACATACCCCATGAGCCACAAAAGTTCTTCTCCCATTCTTGGTGAATATTCACACCAAATATTGATGTCAGAGTGCATATTTCCCCTAAAATGCTCCATCCGTGAGCACTGTGGGAGAGGAATATGAGTGCAGGGTCGAGAGGCTCCCTTAGCTCTGTAGGTGGGAGGCAGGGAGCAGACTTCTTAAGCCAGCCCCTCCCGGCAGCCCCACCACTGCCTCTGAGCACTAATTAGAGATGAGCTCAGGCCTGTGGAACATATGGTTTGTCAGTTTTGTTTCCAGGTGAAGCCAAGAAAAGGAGATGGAGAGGAAACTCTTGCCAGAGGGAGAGGCTCTGAGGAGGGGGTGCCCAGAGGGTCCCCTGGCCTTTTCCTCATGGACTGGCGATTATCAGAGTGCATGCCTCTGGCTGTAGGTCATCCAGCCCAAACAAGAAGGAGTTTTATCATCTCACAGGACAAGAAACCCAGAGGTGGGGCGGGATCCAGGGCACCAAGGTGGGCTGCTTTGGCTCTGCTGCTCCTCCTTCAGCTGCACTCTATTCTGAGGGAGACCAGCTCTCTTCCTGCAATGTTTAAAAATCAATGTGAGATCATTATTCATGCCTCCCAGCAGACTTTCTCTCACATCTCATTGGCCAGGATTATTCAAAGATCCATTTCTAAAACAATTAGCAAGGGACATAGGACTGTTGTGACCATCCCGGGGAAGCCCTTCACCTTCCGGAGGAGGCAGTTGTCCCTGAGCCCAATCCAGGATCCGTGGAATGGGAGAAACGATTGGTAGGGGCATGGATACTGGATAGGTAACCAAGGCCAACAGGGTGATATTGACACCAGTCTGGACTCTTTCTCTGCATCATGTAGGAAGAAAAGGCAATCTTTGTAATAGTAAGAAAGAAGGAGATGACAGTTGTGGCAGATCAGGGACTAAACTGGACATTTGCACTCAGAGTTCTTCCCATCTGTACTTTCTGCTGTTCACAGCACTTTTCTGCCCAATGTCTGGTTCAATAATCATAATGACCCTGTGAGTAAGGCAGGGAAATGATTATCATCTCCCCTTGACAGGTGAGAAAAAGGAAACACAAGGAGCTAAAGTGACTTCCCAGACCCCTTCCAGGCATCCTTTAGTCATGCCACCTAGATATACTGGCATGTCATGAGGCTTATTTTTAGATCTTTTAGGAAAAAGTTTCATTCTCACCAATCTCACCAGAGGTCTGCCTGAGGAGTCAAGTATCCAGGGATTCAAGGAGCTTCCAGAATATCCATGACATTTTTTTCTCTTCCAACTCATGGAAGGAGATACAAAGACCTCCTTCCTGACGCAGAGCACAGGCCTTTTCTATTATTTTGGAAACAGGTTGCTTCCTAAATCAACCTTGCTGTCCAGGGAGCAGCGCTGTCCTTGGTACTGGGCACTACTTCCTGTCTTGGCCATCCTCAATTGTCTTTCGTTTTCAGCTTCAAGGGTGAATTCTTAAACCAAGATCTAGAGGGATTACAGGAACTATAGTTAACCCTAACATCACATCTTGTTGCCCCACTGAGGAATTCTTCTATGGTAGTGTGTTAGGCTGGTTTTTTTTTTATTTTTATTCTTATTTTTTAAATTTTTTTTTGCGTTGGTATAAAGAAATACCTGAGGCTAAGTAATTTATAAGAAAAGAGGTTTAATTGGCTCATGGTTATGCAGGCTTTACAGGAAGCATGGTGCTGGCATCTGCTTCTGGTGAGGGGCCCAGGAAACTTTCACTCATGATGGAAGGCAACGAGTTATATTTTCAGGATTTTCATCTTTCAAGAATGTGAATGTGGGGATTTTAGACTTTAGGGATTTTGATATTTTAGGATTTTGACATCCAGGATTATGACATTTGGGATGTGTCTTTCAGGACTATGGCCCAGACCATTTAGGAAGGGGTCTTTTCCCAGCTTTCTCAGTTCCTGGGTAAACTGGCTTCCTGACCTATATGGGTCCTAGGTCCATCTCATCTCTTTAAATTCAAACTGCTCTCAAATACAAACTCAGTGGTCCTCTCTGGCCTCTTCCCACAGTTGTTTCTCAAACCCATTCATCAAAGGCTGAGCACACAGCCTACTTAGCTTCCCCGAGCCAAGCCTCTAGTCTAGACAAGGCCACAGTTAATACAGGAGTCACCCCTATGAGACATACTTCTTTATAATCTTTCACAGTGTGTTAGGACTTTTTCAGTTGCAAATAACAGAAACCTGATCCAAATTAGCTTAATAAAGAAAAAATAACTCGGCAGAAAATTCCAGAAATAGATCTCACTGCTCCCAGCACACAGGTGATGCCATCAGAACTCAGCCTCATGTTCCATCTTGACTCTGCATTCCTCAATATTGGCTTTGTTTAGACAGGCCTCCAAATAGCTTTGGCTTGCGTCCTCAGCAGAAAGAGAGATCCCCTTCATTCTAACAAAAGAGCCCAGAGCTGAGTCTCAGAGCTCAGGTGGATCACATGATCACCTCTGAACCAATCACTATGGCCTGGGGGATGGGATGTTAGGATTGGCCAGGCTTGGACCACGTGGTAATGCGAATATTGGGGAGGTAACGCCACTGGACAGACAGAGTGGCAGAGGGGTGATCCAGAGTGGAGAATGCTCCTACCTACCACGTGGAGGGCCAGTGCAGGCTGGCCAGGCAAGGACAATAGGTGGACACCTCACCTCACTTGCCCGGTTTGTGTGACTTCTCACTCACAGATTGTCATTTTCTTCTTCTCTGCTGTCTTCTCAAGGGGCTGTATCAGCGTTCAAGTCTCTCTCAGCCTACATGATAAAGTCTGTGCTGCTTCTTAGGCTGAAATACACCCTCCCTTCTGTCTACCCATAAGCCTTGCCTCCCACCATCTCCTTTATCTCACGAGCTCTGGCAATGTTGAGCTTCCACCAGCAGTGCCCCAGTGGCCCCAGGTCTACAGTCTAGTTTTGCACTTTCCATTCCTTTTGCCTTTCCCATTTTGTCTGCATGGCACACTTCTGATTTACTGCCCAGATCAAGAGTCCTCTCCTCTGGGAAGTCGCATCCTCACCTCTAGGACAGAAGAAAGCACCCCCTCATCTGTGCTATCACTGCCCTGTACTACTGTCCCATGGGGTCTATCTCTCTGACTCTTTCTGTTTATCTTTGTCTTCTGTTTTAGACAATGAGCTCAAGGTCAGAGATGTTTTCAGGCAATGTTTGTTGAGTGAAAACATTTCCCTGGGAGTTGGCCTTTGTGTGGCTTCTCCAACTCCAGCCTTAGAGCAATGCTAGATCCTCTAAAATCCCATAAGATTAGTGGGAGACTATAGGCTAAAAAGGGGGATAAAGCCAAGTAGATGCATTACTAATTAATTCAGCAGACATCTAGCGAATACTTTCAGTGCCAAGCACTGTGCTAAGTGATGGGACCACAGAGGTGATTCGGGCATATTCCCAATCTCAAGAAATTCACTGTGGAATAGAGAAGTGAAGTTATCTAATCTGCTTGCATTTCCCTCATTCTCTGGCCGATATCTAACCTACTATCTGACACATAGTCAACGTTTAATAAACAGTTACTGAACAAATAAATGAATAAATGAGTAAGTGAGGGAACAAATGCTATGGAGGGTACGCATAAGGCTGTGTCAGAGTATGGGGAAGAAAAGAGTGCTGGGAATATCCTTTCATCATCTCTCATTTACTGAGGCATATGCTGGTTGTTGGGGATTCAGAGAGAAGGGGCGCTTGTCCCCTGTTCTTGAAGATCCTGCAGCCCAGGGGACGGAAAAAATCAATGTTTACAAGACAGTGTGAGAGTTACTGAGCAGAGATATGCTGAGAACTGTGATAAGAGAGCATGGTGTGGGGATGCATGGAAGAGAAACCAATGAATTAATTGATTGTCCAATCAGTGTCCTCTGTAATGACACCTCTATGTTCTCTGCCCTTTCCTGGTTTTTCTGTGGGAGCTCCAAGAAAATACTAATTCATTTGGTCAAGGAGATCCTAATCAATATGGGGGAGGACCACTCATGAAACACTAAGTGAAGAGTCAAAATATTGGACAGTGGTTCCATGCTAAATCATGACACAGAAAGTCACAGAAGGGAGAGCTCAGGTTCCTAGTGGGCCTAAGTGGTCAGGAAAGGCTTCCTGCAGGAGAGGCATTCTGAAGGGCAGGCTCTGGGGCTACAGATCTTCGACAGTCTTCAGTGCCGGGCTGGGGACCTTTTATACTTTTTTTTTTGAGAGAGCCTCGCTCTGTTGCCAGGCTGGAGTGCAGTGACATGATCTCAGCTCACTGCAACCTCCGCCTCCCGGGTTCAAGTGATTCTCCTGCCTCAGCCTCCCAAGTAGTTGGGACTACAGGTGTGTGCCCCCACGCCCAGCTAATTTTTGTATTTTTAGCAGAGATGGGGTTTCACCATGTTTGCCAGGATGGTCTCGATCTCTTGACCTCATGATCCGCCCGCCTCAGCCTCCCAAAGTGCTGGGATTACAGGCATGAGCCACTGCACCCGGCCTTTTTATACTTTTATAGTTTACTCCATAGGCAGCAAAGAATCGTGGAAGAGTAGTGAGCTGGGGAGGGGTATGTTCAAACATGGATTTTACAAAAATTACTTTGGGCATAATATAGAGAATGGGGGAGGGAGATGGGGAATGCAATATAGGATATAGGGGAACAACCTGGGGGCTTTGTCATAGAACTAGTGAAAGATTATGACAGCCTCAGCCTCATCCTTCAGTTGAGATAACCTGGCTTCCAGTAATAGGAAGGTCATTCCAAACAGTTTCTTTCCCTTGGCTCATGGCCAAGTTAAGATTTCTTGGGGGTTCCAGTCCATTTAACAAATATTTATTGCACTAGGCAGGAATGGAGCTAGACACTGAGGATAGAACTGTGAACAAAACAACATTGCCTGTCTTCAAGGAACTTCCATTCTAATAGTCATCTCTATGGCTGCAGGTGGCTCCCAGGGAGAGAGGAAAGCTGGTTCAAAGTTGCCTTTCAGGATGGCACAACTGGGAGATACTCTTAGCAGTCAGTCCACACATCCCCCCACCTACAGCCCCATAGCTAATAAGCCATGTGTTTCTTCCATTTTATCCCATTTAATCCCGATCCCCAGCAGAGCCTAATGAGGCAGATGTTGGTGCCCATTATGCAATGATAATGAGTGGGCAAGGACTCCCTGGGATACCACTGACAATGACTTCCCTTAGAGGGTACTAAGGCAGCTATGGGAAGATGCTTTTGAGGATCAAGTGGGGAGTGTGCAGGGAGGCCCAGTCTCAGGAAGACGGGGCAGTTCCTCAGTGCCTGTGTTGGTCCCTAGGAATCCTGGGGAGGGCTGCACCACTCACCAAAGCAACACTGAGAGCCACAGAATGCTAATCAGACTCAGACATCAGGATCTCAGACAATAACTGCGATACTGAAAATACACAAAATAACCAGGCAGCCTTTGTAATTAACTTCCGCTCCCTTCCAGCAGTCATTTGGAGTTAATGGTTTCTTAATTCAGTGCTCATTTAGTGACTTTAATTTCCAATTAATTTTGCCGATTTTCCTCCGAGGTGCTCATGGTGTGATAGAAAATTCCTATATGGTGAAGTCCCCACCACAGGGACCTGGAGTGGGTGGGGAAGGAAGGGGCTAGGGTCAAGCTGCCACCAGAAGACCAGACTCCTGCCTAAGTGTCAGGAATCAGCATCTCCTGGGTTCAGGAGGTCCTTGGGGAGTTCAGAGGTCCATGAGAGACTCCTCCCCTAAGAGGGGGCTGGTGAGAGCTGATAAGGTGGTGCAGGGGTTGAAGGTACCCCTGAATTTTTCTAGCTCTGGAGAGTTTTGAGTCACAGTGGATGGGGCAGGAGAGGAAGCCCAGCTCTCCTGGAAGCATCAGGGAAGGGGTCAGGACCAAGGACAGAGCCCTCCCTTCCATCAAGCAGAGGCATTTAAGAGGTCTTGGTCCAGATCCCCTTTGCTGGGCCAATGCCCTCATTGCCCAGCTGCTGCAGATGTCAGCTGCTATCAGCTCACAGCCTCTCCCTTCTCTAGAGTTGCCTTTGGCCAATGGGATTCACCTTTTCTGGAAAGTTACATTACCCATGGCTCGGGACATCCTGTACACAAGGACTGAGTGGTATAGACAGAAGGCTGCATCCCTTCTCCTTAATCTCCCTCCCTTTTGCCTCAAGGTGAGTCTGCCACTGTGATGAGCTAGTGTTCCAGAGTGGTGCAGCCAGACCCAGATGAGGCCACATCCTTGCTTAAGTCCTTCCCTCCCTTTCTGCTGCCAGGACTCCCTCAGTAAATCCCATGCACCTGAATCTCTGTCTTGGGCTTAGCTTCTGGGGAACCCAAATGACACCAATAGTTTATATATTAAACTCTTGTCCTCCTCTTGCAATGTGCCAGAGGCTGTTCTAAGTCCTTTACTCAAAGAAATCCATGTCATCCTCATAGCAACCCTACAAGCTAAGCATTGTTAGTGTCCCTATTTTGAAATAAGAAAACAGACAGCAAAAGATTAAGGAATTTTCCCAGGGGCAGCATAGGCTGTAAGTGCAGAACAGGAACTTGAACCCGGGGACTCCAGTTCCAGACTCTGTGCCCTTAACCATTATGCTGCCCAAGATGGAACCACTGACCTCCAGCAACTTCCCTAAAGGCATGGGTGATGTAATTCAAGATCCTGAGCCACTAAAGTGTGAGGGAGAGCTTTTCTCCAGGTCCTTTTTCAGAAGGACTGAGGAACAGGGGGGTCTGGAATCCTGGAGCTCTAGCCCCATGATAACCGAGCACTCTTTTTTTGAGACAGAGTCTCACTCTGTCGCCCAGGCTGGAATGAAGTGGTGCAATCTCAGCTCACTGCAACCTCCGCCCCCAGGGTTCAAGCAATTCTCCTGCCTCAGCCTCTTGAGTAGTTGAGATTATAGGTGCCTGCCACCATGGCCAGCTAATTTTTTTTTTTTTTTTTTTTTAGTAGAGATGGGGTTTTGCCATGTTGGCCAGGCTGGTCTCAAACTCCTGATTTCAGGTGATCCACTTGCCTCAGCCTCCCACAGTGCTACAATTACAGGTGTGAGCCACTGCACCGGGCCTAGAGCACTCTTTTAGGCAAACTTTCCCCTCTGGGGATGCTCCTGAAGATCAATAGCTTCGTGCAACAGACAAGTGCTGGTGAGTGAAAGTCAAGACATCAGATTCTAGTGCTCACTGTGTCTCTGACTCTCTTTGTGACTTGGGATGAGTCATTTTCCACCAGTGGGCCCTCGCTTCTCCAGCTCTACTATGTGAATGAGAGTTAGTGACAAAGTCTTGAAGAGCCCCAGCTATAATGTTTTGGCTTTATGAAGTGGAGACACTTTATGAAGTGGTCCTTCCTAGGGGATCCCCCATTAGAGGATGAGAACAGATGTCCATGGAAGGCAGAGGAGCTACTTTCCATGACCTGTGGGCATCAATGGCTCTGTCCCCAAAGGATTGAGGAGGGGATCCACAGGGCCACAGAAGAACATAGGTCACAATGACTGCTCAGTGGCCATATATGGAACATTCATTCATCAACAAGCACTTATAGGGTGCCTACCTCATGCCAGGGACCCTGCACATGTAACTCATGTTTCCTTAAGCTAGGGAACAATGAGGTACAATCATAACAATTGCCATCAATTCATTGACCCTTTCCCTACTTACCATTGAAGGACCAACCCCATGTAAAGACACCCCACTTCCACACACACAGTGATTTTTGGAATTTCCATGGGTATCTCCATCGTATGCAGGGATAAATATTTTCTGTTATTAAATGGGGGGTGTGCTGTGTCCTTGCTCTCCTTTCCTGAGACCCTCACAGTGATGCTCACTGTCTGTGAAGTCATAGGAGGGGACCCCGCTGCTGAAGCCTTTTATGAGAAAGCCATATTCCCTCTGCTCCCAAAGCTGCCAGTCCACAAGTGCCCTGAAGTGTGATGGTTTCTCTGACCTTTATTGCTCCTCAAAGGAAGAGGAGAACCCCCTCAGTCTCCTGAAGCAGGGCTAGGCCAGGGGGACGGCAGTGAGGGAGGGTGAACAGGACTGGTATAAATATTGCTTCTTTTCTTCTCCCCCATCCTGACTTCCTCCTTCTCCAAACCTTAGGGATACCATGTCCAGGGGCAGCTTCCTCCCACAGACCAGGGAGGCAGGGAGGTTCAGGGCAGCATTCCATCTGCCTTCTTCCCCTCTTTGAGTCCCACCTACCTCACCTGCCCCCAAATCCCAATCCTCAGAAGTGTCCACAGCACAGCTGCTGTCAGATCAAAACCTCTGCTGGACAGCTCCGCTGAGGCCCTTGTTGGGGAACTGGAGCTGTCATGGCTATGTCTGCCACAGGTCCCAATCCACAGCTGGTAGGAGCTGCAAAGTCCAGCCAGCCAGGACTGGTTTTTAATTTTTCTAATGAAAAATAAAAACAGACACCTTTGCAGGGAAGAAGACCAACCTTACTCTTAGAGCCAGGGCATTATGCCACAAAGTGGCCTTGTGCAACCCCAGGGCTTGGCTGTGTGACTGGAAGAGTCAGCCCTGACGGAAGCTTCCTTGCTATGCTTTCAGCTTACCTCCACTCTTCATCTTACCCAAGCACAGCTATGACCATGCCCCTCTCCTGGTCAAAAGCCTTCAGAGGCCTTCAAACATCTGCTGGGTGAAATCTGAATGGGCTTCTTGGCATCAAAGGGCTGCCATACTCTGGTTCTAAGCCATCTTCACTCCTATCACAGATTACAGCCACACCTAGAAACCCACTCTTTCCCATACTTGCCCCTTGCTGCCAATCCTCAGGACCTTTGCACAACATTTGTTCTGTGTGGAGCACTCCACACTTCCCCATCTCCACCTGTAGAAACTCACTCTTTCCCTGGGGGACCTGGGATTCAAGGAGGACCATGGCCATGGGGGTCTGACACCGCATCTGCCAATGCTCTCCTCTCTAATTTTCTCTCTCCTGTCTCCCTGTGCCCTCATTCCCTCAGCCACTCCTTTGGCTTCATTTTCCTGGATTCCATGAACACAATCGAATTATAGTCATCAGGTTGGAAGGGACGCGAGAGCTCCATGTTCTCTCACCTCCACCTAGATCAGTGATTCTCAAACTTTGGGAGAAATCAAATCAGCTGGATAGCTTGTTGAAACCTAGATTGCTGGACCCCACCCTCAGAATTTCTGATTTGAGCGGCCTAGAGTGGAGTCCAAGAATGTGTATTTCTAACAAGCTATCAGGTAATGCCAATGCTGTTGGTCCAAGGACCACACTCTAGGAACTGCTGACCTCGGTTTGGGCTCAGAAATTAACCTTGTATCTCTGTTTCCCCCGAAACAAAGGGTCCAATGCCAGCACACTTACTCTCTTGGTTTGGTACCCACTGATGGTTGTTGTGGCTCTTTTATCTATCTATTTATTTATTTTTTTTGACAGAGTCTTGCTTTTCGCCCAGCCTGGAGTGCAGTGGTGCAATCTTGGCTCACTGCAACCTCTGCCTCCTGGGCTCAATTGATCCTCCCATCTCAGCCTGCCATGTAGCTGGAACCACAGGCTGTGTGCCACCATGCCTGCCTAATTTTTGTATTTTTTGTAGAGACGGGGTTTCTCCATGTTGGCCAGTCTGGTCTCAAACTCCTGACCTCAAGTGATCTGCCCGCCTTGGCCTCCCAAAGTGCTGGGATTACAGGCATGAACCACTGCTCCCAGGTGGATGTGGTTCTTGATAGGAAGGTACGGCTTCCAGGCACCTGCCACTCAGAGCCCTGGGGAAAGTCTTGGGTTTCATTATTACAATAAATTCACTGACAAGAACACAAAATTCTTTGCAGGGAAAATAATCATAGTGATTCATAAAGAAACATACTGTAACAACATCAAGAGTGGTAATAATAGTAATAACATGATTGTAATATAATGTCACCTTCCCTAATGTGCTAAATCTAGATTGGTCTGAGCAATATAAAAGAATTACTGACATACATAAATGCTCAGAAAGTCTAGCTTAGACGTATTTGGGGCTATTTAGGTGATGGCAATGGTGATGATGACTGTAATAACAAACCACATTTGTACACAGCTTTAGTGTTTCTAAAGCACTTTTTACCAGTTTTATTTTAGCTGCCACTCTGGAAAGTAAGCGAGGTGGGTAAACCTTCTTTGGTTGATAGATGAGGCTCCCATTTGTTCCTCCTTTCAGGCCTCATTCAACAAACATGTGTTGTGTGCAGGTTAGGTACAGGACAGGGTCTGGGATAGGGTTGTAGACAAAATGCAAATTAAATATAAATTCAGGGCTGGATGCAGTCACTCACGCCTATAATCCCAGCATTTTGGGAGGCCAAGGTGGGAAGAGGGTTGGAGTTCAAGATCAGCCTGGGCAACATAGCAAGACCCCCATCTCTATGAAGAGAAATTTTATTTTCATTGATTTTTTAGTTTTTTCTGGCACTTAGTTCTGCTTCACACAAAGAAATTTTAAAAAATAAATAAACTCAATGCAGATTCAAATATCAATTAAAACGAAATTTGAATTTCAGAGAAACAACAAATCATTTTGTAGTATAACCATGTCAGAAATATTGCATGGGACATACTTAAACTAAAATTGTTTGTTGTTCTTCTGAAATTCACATTTAAGTGGGTGTGCTGTGTTTTTATTTGCTAAGTGTGTGGTACCCTACTGGGGAAGGTAGGAGGGGATAAAAAGAATAAGAAATGTTTCTCGCCCTCAGAACAATCTCACAGTCTGGTTGGACATCACAGAGCTCAAATGATTCCAACCCAAGTAGTCAGTGGTCTGGTGGCAGCATTTCTCAACACGATGCGCACAGGTGGCACCTGGGGATCTTGTGAAACTGCATACTCTGATTCCGCAGGTCTGGGGTGGAGCCTGAGAGTCTGCATTTCCTACAAGTACCCAGGTGGGGTTGACGATGCTAGTCCCTAACCACACTCTGAATAGGGACGGTGTAGCAAGGAGCAAAGAGGCTGTGGGGGCTTAGAGGAGGTGCTCAGCCCATCTTTGGGGGTCAGGGAAAAGCTTCTTGGAGAAGGTGGTAGGTAACTGGTGGGTCTTGGCTGGTAAACACTTGGGGAGGGAGGTGGAGAAGGTGTCCCAGGAGGAGGAAGCACGATTTTTGGAGTCTCAGAGGTGTGAGAAACTACTGCAAATCTGGGAAGGGTGTGGGTGAGTGTGGATGGAGGCTAGATTTGGGGTTGCAAGCAGTGCTGGAGTCTGGGCATCAGAAATTCATCAGACAGATGGGGTCCTTGTCATCACAGACCCCACCAAGCCCATCAAGTGGCAGAGCCAGGGCCATGGATAGACCAGCACCATCCAGTGTGGCTGGGGATGAATTGGAACCAATCACTGGAGTGGGAGAGCCCAGGGAGGGAGTCATGTACTCTGCCTGGGAGTTGGAGAAGGTGTCCTCCTGCACAACAGGGTATTTGGGGACAGGGTCTTGGAGGTGAAAGGGACTTTTTTTTTCAAGGGCTGAGAGGAAGAGAGGTGAATGTCTTACAAGAGGGGCCAAAATGGAGATGCAAAAAGTTTGCTATGTTTCGGAAGAGTGGCTTCCTTGAGGACAGCAACCATGTCTGAGTCCTTCTTCTCTGGATTCCCGGTGCTCAGCATGAGGCTTTGTCAGCATGGGGCAGAAGGCTAGATCAGCTGGCAAGGTAGCCCAGAGCCTCTACTCCAAGCCCTCGTTCATTTTGCTTTATCTCTCCACACCATGGTCAGAACATCAGTGGCGGAGGAACTTGTCATACTGTCAGACTTGGATTCACGGCTGGGGTTCTGGAATCTGTAGTAGTTAAACAGTCTTGGAGTACTTCAGAGTTAGCAGAGCTGGGGTAGTCGCTCTCATAAGGCTTGTTCTCATCTTCTTAGGGTTTATCACAGCACGCAGGACAGATTGCTAGTGTTCTTCTGTGTCCGTTCTCTCCCTCTTCCTTGGCTAAATAGATTGCCTGCATTATAGCTGGGTACGTGGCATCTCAGAACAAAATCTACATTTCCTAACTTCCCTCGGTGTGGTCATGGAACCAGGTTCTGGCCAGTAGGGTGTGGTAGATGTCACTTGAGAATCAGTCTGGGTGTAGCACAGGAAGAAAATACTATTCTAGGTATTCCAGACAGAAAGAGATTTAATAGAGGGATCTGGTTGCTTACAAATTCCTTGGCAGGGCTGGAAGCATGAAGGTTGTGGGATGTTGTTAGCGTTTCCAGTCACATCACAGGAGCTACAAACCAGAGGTCAGGAAGCTCCGGGAAACTGCTGCCAATGTCATAGCTACCCCCAGCTGCAATGAGGCCAGACAGTGGACTGGAGGATCCCAGGGGCCAGAGGCTGCAGGCCAGGTGCTTCTGCCGCCTGAGGCAGAACAGCTTCAGCCATCTTTCTCCCTTGCAAATAGCATGTGAGTAAAGCTCATTGGCTGGAACTAGTGACATCCAGAATCCTGGTGGCAGGAGTCTGACAAACACAGTACTGAGGCTTCCAGGCTCTGTAATACAGTGAAAGCATAGCAGGCCGGGAGGGGGAGCAGGCTGAACGCTGCCTGGTGATATTCACTATCACTCCTTCCTGCCAGCGGGGATAGGATGCAGTGGCAAGGACAACTTCCTAGGATGGCAGAGAATCATGGTAGCAGTCACAGAAATGCCACCCAGGCTGGACCTTTGCATAGATAAGAAATAAACTTCTACCTTGTTGAAGTCACCGAGCAGCCGAGCCCATGTCCTGTCACACCGCTATTAAGTGTAAAATGAGGTCTGAGAAGTGTTACTACTCCAGCGTGCATCGTGTTGATGTTACTGTAGTTTCAATGGAACCTGCCCATCAGGAGTGCAGCAATAAAAACTCATTGACAGACAAAGCAATATTCAGGGCTGTGTGTAGCTGTTGCCAAATGAGAGCCATTGAGTCTATGCTGAGGGAAGCTGGAGAGAGCTCAGAGGATACAGGGGTGTTGGAAGCCTTCCTGGAGGAGGCATTGCTGGAGATGGAGAGGAGAAAAGCTCTCCAGTGGAGGCCATTTTTCTCTTCTCTCTCCAGAGCTGTATCAGCCAGGGAGCTGCCCCACCCTGCCTCCAACCTTGGCCTCTCCTGGTCAAGGCTGTGAAAGGCCAGGAGGAGGGAGGCAGGGTGCCTGCGGTTAACCCCGGGAGCAGACTCTTAAGCTGGGGCAGGATAGAGACCAGAAGGATGGCCTGGGAGATGGGGAGGAAAGGAGAGGTTCAGCGTTGCTCCAGAGGGAGAGGCCCGTGACTCTGAGACAGTTCTCAGCTGTATCTACAAGACTCTGAGGACAAAGATGGGGACAGACACATTCAAGGAATGGCCTCAAGGTCATGAAGTGGTGCCTGATTCTGCCTTGCCCCCTGTCTCGTCTGCCTTGCAGCTCCTCCCCAGGAAGAAACACTATTCACCCTTCATACAGGGGGCCTCAAGTAGGTCTGTGACCTGGGGAACAAGGGCCGTCCTATGAACCCATGACAGGCACAGGGCTAGGGACGCACCCAACCAGCTATTCTCTCTTCACCCATTTCTGTGAGAAGTAAGTGATTAGGATGTGGGGATAGACCCAAACTGGCCAGGGTCAGGGCCGAGTTACAATTTATGACCAAGGTTTAGACTGTTCAGGATGAGAGAGTGGTCCAGGGAAGGATCAGAGATTAGACAGCCACAGGGACCAACCTGTGGCCACAGCTTTGTCTGTGCCAGAACCATGGTTCAGTCTAGTACTGGAGTCTGTTTTTTTTTTTTTTTTTTTTTTGAGACAGTATTTCACTTTGTCACCCAGGCTGGAGTACAGTAGCATGATCATGACTCACTGCAGCCTCCACTTCCCAAGGTGCAAGCAATCCTCCCTCCTCAGCCTCCTGAGTAGCTGGGACCACAGGCATGTGCCACCATGCCCAGCTAATTTTTAAAAAATTTTTGTAGTGATGGGCCTCACTATGTGGCCCAGGCTGAAGGATTCACTTTTCATGGGGAAAGAGTGTTTAACACAGTGGATGAATTCAATTTCATTAGTTCCCTTGGTAATAAACCAAAATGAAAGGCTATTATAAGTGTGATTTATTCCCTTATATCATAGTTAACCTTCATTTCACTTCTGGGGGCCCTCTTTACTCTTCCCCAAAACTTGTGGTTTAGACCTTCTGACACTTTGGTAGAAGAGGATATACAGACACAGAGGAGGAAAACGAGCTGCCTGAATTCTCATGCAACTTCAGAAAGGGCTAGAGCCAGGCGAGAAGCCAGTTGAGCAGGTGCCCAGCACAGGGCAGCCTGGTGGACTCACAGCTTCCTGCAGTGTTTTGGAGACAAGCCCCAGGTCACCCTGAAACCCATGGGCAGGCAGTGGGCAGGCGGGCCGACAGCCGGCTGGAGGAGTTGGCAGCAGGGAAGTCCCGGATCAGAGCCTTGGGCCACAGCCAACGCTGTCTAGTTGGGGCAGAGGATGGGGGTGGCGATTTATTCAGCCTGCTCTACAGACAGCCCCAGGGCAGGTGCCAGCAATTTTCCAGTCCTGAGTGATGGAGCCGGGAACCACTGAGTGGCCTGGAAGGGCAGGGACCCCCCCAGGTCCTCGTGGGCATGCTCAGCTGCTGAAGGAAATATGAAGTGACGGTAAGTGACAAAATTGAAAATGTAATTAAGACAGATGGAACTAACTGGCGGGGATGATAAAAGCCATTTCCCAGGCTCTGGGATTTAAAGTGAGGTCACAGGATGACCCTGTCCTGGCCACACATCTGGCAAAGAGGAGGCGAGGGAATGAGCTTGAGGACAGGAGCCAAGCTCTGTGGAGGACACTGAGCAAACTGGGCTTTTGCCGCACTGAAAGAGTTAGGTCAGATACAGGATGAACTTCCGGGAGAGGAGGGTGGTTAAACATTGGCATAAGTGAGACATCTTCTCCTTTTCCCAAGGACATATATATCCCTCCTGCGCAGACTTGGACACAGGAACCTGGGCAACCTGACCTTGCCAAGATCTGTGGGAATGTGAAATAGCTCCATTACCAAATGAGAAGGCTGCACAGGTGGAGGTGGGTGGCATTTGGGAAGAGAACAAAGGGAAGTGGGCTCAATGTGTAGCAAGCCCCAGACAGCTTCCTGCTGGCCAGAGCTGGGAGAGTAGGAGTCAGCCAGGCACCATGCAGGTGGGTATCACAGAGGCAGCAGCACTGAAGGAGAAGAAAGTGTCCCTTCGAGACCTCCTCACGAAGAGTTGCACCAGGAGTGAGGGGGCATGGTGGCCACTCCCTCAATCCACAGAAGCAGCAGCCAGGCAGCCTGACCCCAGGTTCTGCAAGGCTCTGATGGAGGGAAATCAAGGGCCCACAGGAGAGCCTGTGTAGACCCTCACAGGGGGTAGGATGGCTGGGATCTGTGGCAAGATTCATGCAAGAATCAGGGAGCTCAGCACTGACATCCGGGGCAGCCTTGCTTTGCCAACCACAATGGAGAGAGCCAGTTTAGCTTCACCATGATGGATTGCACTGGCCAGCTTTATCAGCCCCCATTCTTTCAATATCCTGTGCCAGTTCCCCATGACAGGCAATGGGTGGGCCAAGAAAGTGGCTTCTTTATATTCAGCGAGCTCCCAGATTGGTGGGAAAGAAGAAACTCAGGCTCCCATTCAAGGCGGTCAATTCACTCCCCATTTGTTAAGCACCTGCTCTGTGCTAGACAATAGCAGGGCAGAGGCTCACTGTGATGCTTAAAGCAATACTTTAAGAAGTTTACAGTTTTTGTGTGAATTAAAATATACGAAGCAGTCAGATATGAAGGAAATACTTAGGTATTCATTCAAGATGATGTGTGGCTCACATGGTAAGGGCATAGGAGCTGGGGGAAGGAAGAATTTGGTGCAGGCTGGAGAAGTCAGTGCAGGATTCTTAGAGGAGGCAGAGCTTGAGCCTAGCCTTTGCAGGATGAAGAAGAGTAGCTTAAAAGATTAAAGAGGAGCATGCATCTTGGGTGGGTTTAATGCATAAGTAAATATGTAGAGGTGAGAAAGAGTATTCAGGAAGAATTTATTGAACTTTAGGATAGAACTAAGGTTGGGGTGGAAAATAGATCCTTGGGTGATCCCAGCAGATCCAAGACCACTCTGGGGTCAAACATTTCTCTATGAGAAGAGCTTGTGCCCGGGTATGACTTACTGTCCCCAAGTGGAAAGAACCATCAGCAGGAGGTCAGTCCCAGATCTGAATGGCCAAGGGCTTAGGCTTCCCCCGACTCTTGGGTCTGTGGAACAACTGTCCCAAACCCCACCTCCCCAAGCCACAGAAAATGAAGCCAGATTGGAATAAAGGATGCCCTTCTGCTATGCTGATGGCGAGGGATCAATGTCATTCTGCACCCTTCCCCCACCACGGCCAAGAGGTGGCAAGACGTGTGCAATGGGCAGGGAGACCTGTGCTCCATGTACTGTCCTTCCACCAGGAGCTGGACCATGGGCTCCTCTGGCTCTGAGGCTGATCACGTGGTCCTTCCTTGCCATGGAAAAAGCAATGGAGATAGGTTTGTCTTGCCATCTGCGGATGATGTTTCATTACAGGACATGTCCTTATTATGGATCCTGAGCATAGAACAGGCCAGCATTATCTGAGAGATGGGAGAGATGCTCCATCACTTCAAGCACACTATCCATCCATCTGTCATGGGCCCAGCATTTATGCCTGCAGCCAGGACACTGGAATAGCACATCAGGATTTATGGGGGGCATTAAGTCATAATTTATGTCACTTTCTCTCCCTTTTCAAGACAGTCTTTCTGAAACATCTCTGTCTCCCTGGCTCACCATTCCTAATGACCCAAGATGTGTGTTTCTTCCCGCCTACCTGCAGCCTGCTTTTGGGGGTGCTTTCTCTGTTACCTCCCCCAATCCCATGGGTCAGCCTCTTGCCCTTAGCAAGCCCTTGCCCCTGACCTGGGAGAAAGGATCTCCAGAAGTGTAAACTAGCTGATGAGGAGGAGACAGGCCCCTATCCTGATTTGCTGTTGGATCCCCTGAGGATATGGGAGTTCCAGAGGCACCCCAAATCCCTCACCCGTGATGGCTGTAGGGGAGCAAACAGCTATTCCAAGTCCCAGGTGTGTAGCCATGGAGAAATCACTTTCTTCACTTGGGTCTTTCACCTTCTCCTCCATAAACAAAGGGGCTCACAGATGACCTCTACAACTTCTCCCCCCTCTAAAATGGAGGAACCACATGTCCTAGACACCTTCGCTCATTCAGAGCTAAGCCTGGCAAAGGGCAGGCATTCTACTGTTCCAGAGACAAGTCAGAGCCAACTACGGAGGCTGGGCTGTGAAGTGAATGCTCCTAGTCACCCTCACGCTGGAGGGATCCCAGTGGGAGCTGTTCCTTTGCAGGGGGTGCTGGGGTGCCACTGCTGGCTTTACCTCCCACCTTTTCCTCGGCTCTCTTATTTCATTCCTTTCCCTTCCTTCCTCCTTTCCTCATCCTCTCTTTCCCCTCTCTCTTCTTTCTCATCTAACTTATGTCTGCCTGGAACTTTGCCACCCTGCTTTACCACCAACTGCTTACTTCAAACCACATTTTGCCGGACCAGAAATAGTGCCAGCATTGACCCCGACCTAAGCCAAGATTTGAATCGAAAGCCCCAGTCCTTGAACTCTGACTGTTATGGGCTGATTTGTGTCCTCTCAAATTCACATGTGAAGCCCTAACCCCCGGTACCTCGAATGTGACTGTATTCGGAGATAGGATCTTTAAAGAGGTCATTAACGTGGACTGAGGCTATTAGGGTCGGCCTTAATCTAGTCTGACTGGTGTCCTTATAAGAGGAAATTTGGACTCTCAGAGACACAACAGCGCTGAGCACCCACAGAGAAAAGGCCCTGAAAAGAGGCAGCAAGAGGGCGGCCATCTGTGAGCCAAGGGGAGAGACAGAGGAAACCACCCCTGCCGTCACTTTGATCTCAGATTCCAGCCTCCATTTCAGTTGCTTGAGGCCCCAGTGTGTGGTACTTTGTTATGGTAGCCCAGGCAAACTCATCCATTGACACTGAATGACCCTGGAATCTGTCTCAGTAAGATATCCCTTTGGACAGACAGCAATGGTGGAGAAACATTCTTGATCCGGAGCATTGAACATTGAATGTTCTCAGAAACTGAAGCACTTTCACTCCGATTTCCTCAGTCTGCTTGGCACTATTCTGAGGTTGTAGCTGGTTCTGTCCGAAGCCATGAGCTGCAGGGGCCCTTTCAGAGGCAGTGGTCATGTGATAAAATTGTATGATGTATGTCTCGACATAGGAAAAAACTGTGTGGCTCCAAACACTGGTGTTAATAAAACAGTTTACATGGTTGTGACCAAGTAGAGACTCTTTTGATCAGATATATACATCATATATATATATATATAATATATATATTATATACTTACACATATTAGAATTTTTAAAAATTTTTAAAAATCTGAAATATATTCACATGGTTCAAAAGTAAAAAGCATAAAAGGTATATAGTGAAAAGTTTTCTTTCACTCCTGGCTAAGATTCACCCAGTTCCCACCACCCTCTGACAGAAACTCCTATTAATCTCTTGTGAAGCCTTCTAGAGATTTTTTTAAAATTTATTCTTGAGACACGGACTCACTCCATTGTCCAGGCTGGGGTGCAGTGACACCATCATGGCTCATTGCAGCCTCGACCTCCCTGGGCTCAAGTGACCCTCCCAACTCAGCCTCCTGAGTAGCTGGGACTACAGGCATGTGCCACCATGCCTGGCTAATTTTTACTTTTTTAAAGAGATGGGGCTGGGCACGGTGGCTCATGCCTGTAATCCCAGCACTTTGGGAGGCCGAGGCGGGTGGATCACCTGAGGTCGGGTGTTTGAGACCAGCCTGACCAACATGGTGAAACCCCATCTCTACTAAAAATACAAAATTAGCTGGGCATGGTGGCACATGCCTGTAATCCCAGCTACTTGGGAGGCTGAGGCAGGAGAATCGCTTGAACCCAGGAGGCAGAGGTTCCAGTGAGCTGAGATCGCACCATTGCACTCCAGCCTGGGCAACAAGAGTGAGACTCAGTCTCAAAAAAAAAAAGAAAGAAAAAAGAGAGGTGGAGTCTCGCTATGATGCCCAGGCTGGTCTCAAGCTCCTAGGCTCATGCAATCCTACTGCCTCTACCTCTCAGTGTGCTGGGATTATAGGTGTGAGCTACCACATCTGGCCTACAGTTTCTGTATAACTATATAAGCAAAACCAAATATTTCTTCATACCTCCCCCTATTTTTCACAAAAGTTAGTATCCTATACACACTATTTTGCTCCTTTCTTTTTTCACCTAATGAAATATCCTGAAGACTTGTTTATTTCTTAATAAGCTCCCTCATTCATTGTTCACAGCTGCATAGTATTCCATTGGAGGATTTACCTACAATTCAAAATCCTCCTACCTCCTGTTGCAGAAATGCATAACATAGGAAGTTAGACTCACTCAAGTACCATTGTCCAGAGGAAGCCACTGGTAACAAGATGATGCATTTTTATCTGACGTTTTAGGAATAGTCATTATGGTTTTTTACAGAAAATTTAAAGCAACAGTTTCTAATTCCTCGTAACTTTTTAATGATGGGGTTTAAAAATTTTTCTTATTTAAGGCTCAGGATGTATTTTAAATATATAATTTATTTCTATATTTAATCCTATCATCAATCATTTATTCTTATAATGGTTTTCAAATACTATGTGTAGAGGTTTAATATTATCACTTCTATATTTATTTTAACACATATAATTAAACATATAATTAAATGTATATTATATGTAAAAAAATCTTCCTGCATCCAAATACATTTTGAGGTTAAGGAGAGCATATCTTCACTAGAGGATGTCTGAGATAAATGATCAATATGACTCATTGCAGGGGATCTCAGACTTCGGCTTGCATAAGAATTGACTAGGGATGCATAAGACACCCCCCAGCCCCGCCACAGGATTCTGACCTCAGTAGCTCTGAGATCAGACCAGTCAGCTCCATTGGAGCAAGTTGATTCTGTTGCAGGCATCTACAGCCCTCTCTTTGAGGAGTCCTGGTCAATGGGAAAGGAAGTTAAACTACATCCTGCACTGAAAATATTACGGTTGTTGCAATTAAACTTAGCTCTCAGGTTTCTGGCAGCTCAGACCAAAGTAGAACCAAAAGGATATAGTGTTCTTCTCCCTGCCAGAACAAAAGGCCAGTTCTTCAAGAGACATAAATGTTTTCCTGACATTAAATTCTAAGCAGCATTTATCATGGGGGTCATTATTTGAGATACCCTAAGCTACACAATGGGCAGCATCTTCCTCAACAGCCCCGTGGAAAACATAGACACAGTCGCCACTGTTCCTCTGCAGAAGTCATGGCCCATCCTCAAACCCAGCTCAGGACAAAATTCTGCAGGAAGCTCAGCCAATGTGAGCCAGAGGCATTGAGAAGACTCAGGCTACCTCAGAGTAAAAGTATAGGCCTCTTGTGACACCGTCAGGAAATCTGAATGGGGATGCTCAATGTGACCGAGAGAACACCAAGGCACACCCCATACCTATGGCTTCTGAACTCAAGGGAAGACAGGGTCTCTGTCCCTGACCATGCCCAGTGTGAAGAAGGAGGCCTCTCACCTTACCTTAAGAAGCTCCTGGAACAATGTGGCAGGAGGAAAAGGAGGATAGACAGCTGTTTCCCCATTCTCCCACCTAAAGCTTTGAGTATTTTCTGAACCTTCAGCAATTGGGGCCACTCTCTCATTAAGCATACAGCTCAGGAACTGGAACACGGTAAATATTCATGAGGAGAGAGGGGCAGTAACCAGTGTGTTCCCCATCCTGCTGTTCCTAGGATATCTTGAAAACCTCTAGTGTTCTATGGATTCCAAGGGACAGGTGGAAGTACATATGCCTAATATCCTAAACAAGGTCCTCAACCCCAGCCACTGTGTGCTTAAACTTAGGCAAGCCAAGACATTGTAAAGCCCGTTCTTCCTCTCTCTCTTTGGCTCTCCCTCATTCCAAACTGGAGAATGACCTTGGACTCCTGATTGCCAAACAGGTTGTTCAGGAAGCTATGTCACTGAGGCTAGAGCTAAGTTGGGATAGATGACTGCATGCCTCTGGGGTGCATTCAGCTGATCAAATGAGGCCTGTGAGCCAGGACAGATGCAATAAATTATTGTTCCTCTAAGATGGATGAGACCTTGGCAATGATGGTGGAGATTGCTGGTTATACACCAAAATCCATCCTCCCCTTCTTCCATAATGATAGAGTTGTAGCTAGCCACGTGGCTGCTCAGCTAGGGACTATGCTTCCCAGCCCCCCTTGCAACTAAGTATGGTCATGGGACCAGGTTCTCAACAACAGAGTGAGCACATTATATGCCATTTCCAGGCCTGGCTCACAAAACCTTGGGAATGTGTTCTACTGTGCTCGCTTCCCATGAGTCCAAACTCAGATAGGCCTGGGCCCCAGCTGCAACCAAGCAGATAAGTGCAATGCCCTACAGCAGTGGTTCTTCATCTTTGATGTTCATCAGAATCACCTGGAGAAATTCTTAGCTCATGGATGACTGGGCCCCAGCCCAAGAATCTCTGATTCAATATCTCTGTGGGTGAGAGCTAAGAATTTCCATTTCTAGTGTGCTCCAAGGTGATGCTGATGCTGTTGGTCCAGGGACCACACTTTGAGTAGCAAGTCCCTGAGTTACAACAGAGGAATGAGATGAAAATCACCTCCATCCCTGAATGACCACATGGAGCACAGCCTTTGTACACCCAGAATGTTCATCTTGGATTGATGTATCAGACTGTCTTTTTTAAAGCAACTGAGTTCTTGCTGGGTCTCTATGGTTCAGAGCTCAACTTTACACTAATGAATACAGCAGTCATCTAGCCCACTTGTTTAAATACAGAAGGGGATGCTGGGGTCCAGGAGGAAAAGGACCTGCCCAAGGTGGCAAACGAAAACGAGAACACCAAGCTCCAGCTCCCAAATGGGAGCCTGAGCTCCATGTGTAGATGTGGGAGCACTACAGTCCCTTTTACTCGGTGTGAGAGGTAGAATAATACCCCCCATTCCCTGGCCAAATGTCCATATTCTAATCCCTGAATCCTGTGAATAGGTTAAATGATGTGACACAGAGAAAATGAGATTGCAGACTGAATTTAGGTTGCCCATCAGCCGACTTTTTAAAATAGAGAGGTTATAAAGTTTGGCCCAATGTAATCGTAAGGGTCCCTATAGGTGGGAGAAGGAGGCAGAAGAACAGTCCATGTCAGAGTGACACAATGTTAGAAAGACTCAGTTGGCCACTGGAGGCTTTGCCAAGGAATGTAGCAGCCTCTAGAAGCCAGAGGTGTCAAGGAAACAGATTCTTCCCTGGAGCCTCCTGCAGGGAACACAGCCCCACCAGCACCTTGATTTCAGCTCTGTGAGCCCTCACCAGACTTCTGATGTCAGAACTGTAAGAATATTAATTTGTGTTGTCTTAAACCACCAAATTTGTGGTAATTTGTTATGGCAGCTATAGAAAACTCCTGTGTGAGGAAACTGTTCCCTGTGTGAGGCAGGTCTGGCCCTTAGGCTGGGGGCCTTTTCTTCCTCCACCTCCCCCACAGCACCTGGCTCAGGGCTGGGTCCCAAGGGATGGAGGAGAGAGAGGACACACAATAAAGCATGTGGATAGGGACATAGGTCCTTTCCCCCAAAACCAAAGGGAAGGAATGTGCTTGTATCACTCTTTGGGATGCACCCTGATATGATCTGGCTCTGTGTCCCCACCCAAATCTCATCTTGAATGGTAATCTGAATTGTAATCTCCACGTGTTGGGGGAAGGAACTCATGGGAGGTGACTAGATCATGGAGGCAGTCTCCCCATGCTGTTCTCATGATAGTGAGTGAGTTCTCATGAGATCTGATGGTTTTATAAGGGGCTTTTCCCCGCTTTGCTCTGCACTTCTCTCTCCTGCAGCAATGTGAAGAAGGACATGTTTGCGATCCCCTTCTGCCATGATTGTAAGTTTCCTGAGGCCTCTCCAGCCCTGCAGAACTATGAGTTGATTAAACCTCTTCTTTTATAAATTATCCAGTCTCAGGTATGTCCTTATAGCAGTGTGAGAATGGACCAATACACACCTTAACTCTTATAACTAAACCCTCACTCTGTCCAAGATTGAACTTAATTTAGGGCCCAGCCTGAGCCTTCACTCCAGTAAACATTTTGGAAAAATATGTTGACCCCTCAGGGGGAAGCTTAGGGTGTGGGTGGCACAAATTGGCCCTGCTCCCATAGTCCAGCTCATCAGGTCTTATCAAGGCCACTGGGGACTGGGGGAGAGGCAGAGGCTGCTGGTGACAGGACAGGCTCCCAGGCAACGGGGGAAGTGGGGAATGAGTGTCCTGGGGGAAAGAGGGGAAAGGGTGAGGATGGGTTCCAGGCTCCCACTGGAGGCCTCAGTCTTTGGAAATCTTCAGAAATGGCAGGCTGTGGGGGCAGCTTGTAAGCCCAGAAAGGGCATTTGTCCTCTGGGATGGAAGCATCACTTTTGACCAGGTCCTCTGTAGGTCTGGAGGACCTAAGAGGTGGTCTGAGGACACTGCTGAGTGAGGGGTTGTGCAGTTGAAGAAGCAAATGTCTACCAGTGTGAGGGACTGATTCAAAATCTTCCCTGGGCCTCCCAGGTACCCCGTCTCCCAAAAGGAGCCCATCACCTCACTGGCACTCCTCTCACAGAGCTGCCCTGATCCCACAGTGAGCTGCAAGCCCTCCCCAGGTGCTTTTACCCAGGAAGGCCTCCCTGACTCCCAGCCTGCCTTGATCTCCATGCTCTGACCCCTTCAGCCCTGCCTTGCTGCATCTCCCTGCTCCCTGGGCCACACTCCTGTCTGTCCACTCTAACAGGAGCATCCTGAGAACAAAGCCCTGTTTCTTCCTGAAAATAGGCACTTACATTCAAGCTGGAAGACCTGGAGGTAAAGGACAGTGGCTGAGGATGCTGCTGCAGGTGGCATTTGCTGGCAAACTATAAAGGCAAGTTAGGGGCTCAGGAACCCAGAGCCAAGTGCAGGAGCAGAAATTAGGAATCCTGGGATGGAGACTCAGCCTTGACTCTGTCTCACTGTGCGACCTTAGGCAAGTCTTTTTACCTCACCTGCAGAGCTTTACTTTCCTTATCTATAAAATAAGAATATTCATTCATACAAGTTCAACCATGGGGATGATTTTTGGGGTGGGGCCTTAAAAATGTAAGGAATTCTGATTCAGCTTTCAAATTAGGAATAGACAGAGGGAGCGAAGCCTGCACACCTGGTTGGATTTCCCATCCATTCTGGGCTAGAATGAGGGAAATTATGCCAAATAAGGGAAATGTGAATTAAACCAAATAATCCTACACTAAAATAAAGTTCTGAGGCTTAAAGAGGCTGGAATGTTGTGGCCAAGAGGAGAGAACATTAGAAATGTGTGATCTATCCATCTGGCCAAACAGCTCTGGGGGGAAGAACTGCATGGAATGGCTCCTGAGAGCAGGCCAGGCATTGTTCAGATTGGAAAGAACCTAGCCTGTCAATCATTTACAATTTGGTGTGAATTCTGTGGCTGGTCTATCCCTCCCCAAGGACTTACCTACTAGCTGGAACCCTCCAGGAAAATGCAAGATTCCGTCTCCTAGTAAAAGACTCTTGAAACTACCACCTTAACTATGAAACTACCACTTTAACTGCTCTTTCAGCTTGACTCAAACACCTCTGGATTCCAGGATGCTGGAATAGTCCATCATGCCCTTCCAACCAGGGTAAGCAGAGAATGCCCCTATGCTGGTGAGGCAGTGAGTTCCCCACCCCCTGGGGAGTTCAAGCCTAGGAATAGCCTTCTGGACCTTGCACTGACAACATGCAGGCTCCCTCACATTTCTGAAAGGCTGAGATTCTAAGATTCTGCGTGAGGGACAAACAGGCAGGGACTGTAAAGCCCTATTCCCCTTTCCCCAAAGGTGGGTGTCCCACAGGCCCCCCTGGACTCCCTGAACCCTTTGTATGAGGTGACATTGTGGGAGAACACCAGGCTATAGGCCCAGCCCCTGGAGCTTACTCTCCAGGCCCTCTGGAAAAGGAACCGCTAAGCAGCCCCCACCCAGGTTGCTGGTCCACACAGCCTTCCCCAGCCCTGCCCAGTCACAAGCCTGAGAATGAGTCCAGGTGCAGAAGAAGGCTCAGCCTGGGTATGCCTCTGCCCCATGCCAAAACTCTCAAACTGCAGGTGGCACATTTTTCTTCCTTTGGAACCAGAAGGAACTGGCAGCTTCTCTACCATTCTGGCACTGTTCGGATGAGGATTCATGCCAGAAAGGGCTGGGGTAGAAGGAAGAAGATGAGAAGGGCAGGAAACTAGGAAGGAATTAACATTTAGGGAGCTTCTCCTCTGTGCTCAGAACTGTGGGGGCACTTTGCAAGCATTTGTTCATTCTTTCAATTACGAATTCATTCACAGATTACCTCTACAGACACACAGTGAACATCCACATGTTAGGCCTGGTCCTTTGAGGACCTGCCTTTGAGGAATCCACAGGATAACAAATGCTATGAAGTTTACTTCATTTATTTATTTTACAAAATCCAGGAGAGACATATTATTTTTCCCACATTACAGATGAAGAAAGGGAAGATCAGAGAGGTTAAGCAACTGGCCTAAAGTTACACCATTTTATGTGGCAAAGGTGAGAAGCAGAACTTGGTTTTCAATTCTGTTACTACCATCCCTTCCTACTGTGTGTCTGTCTTTATCTTTAAAATGGGAGTGCAGCTCCTTCTTTGCAAGGTGTTGATGAAGATTAGATACAGCACATGTTAACCACTGCATGACATGGGTACTCAATAAGCAGTTCATGATGCAGTGTCTCTTGTGGCTCCAAGCCCTCTATTCTCTCACTTCCTCACATGGTTTTTGGAGACATGTTGCTATAGAGCTGGACTTAGGAGTTGGGGAAGCAAGGAAGCAATTAAGGGCTTGAGAAAGCCTGGGTCCTGTGGGAGGCAGTATATTTATCAGTCTGCCTGATAATTGAGCACCAGCTGTGTATCCTCGGGATCTGAGAAGGAGATGGAAGACCCAGAAGATACAAACCCTACCTTGTGGGAATTCTCAGCATGGTAGGGGAGGCAAGATTGACAAATAAAAACAACATAGGAGAGAGGCCCGGCTGTGTGCGCACAGTATAAGTGCTATAGGGACCCAAAGTGGGCATGGACTATCAGGAAGCTTCCTGGAAAAGGGCAAATTTGAGCTGGGCGTCCACATGTTCTGAATATGTGAAGAGCAGGCAGCTGATAAGAGGCTCATAAGGAGGCCACTGGGTTCCCCATTTTTAATTTTGAAATAAGTGTAGACTTCAAGAAGTTGCACAAATAGTACAAAGAGTCCTCAAGTACCCATCACCAATCTTCCCCTAGTGACATGTGGGAATGTGGGGATAGCTGCAGCACAATATTAAAACCAGGAGATTGACTCTGCATAATATGATTAACTAATCTATAGATCTTACTTTGCTGTTACCAGTTTTTTGCAGGCACTCTTTTTTGTATGTGTATATGTATAGTTCTAGAAGTTTATCACATCCATATTGCCACCACTACAATCAAGGCATAGAATGACTGATCACCACATAGGAGTTCCCTCTAGAGCACACTTTTTTGTTTGTTTGTTTTTTGAAACAGGGTCTTGCTCTGCTGCCCAGGCTGGAGTGCAGTAGCACAGTCACAACTTGCTTCAGCCTCAACCTTCCGGACTCAAGCGATCCTCCCACCTCAGCCTCCCAAGTAGCTGGGACTAGAGACTACCACCATGCCCAGTTAATGTTTGTATTTTTTGTAGAGACAGAGTTTTGCCATGTTTCCCAGGCTGGTCTCGAACTCCTGGGCTCAAGCAATCCACCTGCCTCGGCCTCTCAAAGCGCTGGAATTACAGGTGTGAGCCACCACCCCACATTGAATTTAAATTGCCCACATTATGCCCTGCACAGGCACTAAGGATGTGTGCCTGCTCATCACTGTAGGAAAGCCTACCTATCCCATCTTGCTCTGCACAAAGAGGCCTTTCCAGGGAAAGCAAGTTGGTGACTGAGTATCCATGGAGAGATCTTCTGGGGTTGCCTGAAGCCCCCTGCACAAACCCTCTGTGAAGAGGCTCACCTTATCACGTTCCTGCAGAAGAAGAAACTGAAACCCTGAAGACCTGGTCCTCCCAAGGTGAGTCTTGAACAAGCTCCTTGAGGTTCAGCACCACGGACAGATCCAGGGCACAGGGGAAGACAAAGAGTGTTCATAAAGACAAGAGAGAGGGCTGGATGCTTCTCTGGGTCACCTCATAGTCTGGAGATAGAGAAACCCTAAGTGAGCATATGACCCACTGCCCTCCTCCCCCAACAAACAAGGGTGCAGGGCAAGGAAGAGGGGTGCATTTCAGGAGGGAGATCCCTGCTTGCCTGACTCTTCCCCATTATTCAAAGCTTATCCTCAATCTCCTCTCTTCTGAGAATCTCTCCTTGACTTTCCCACCTTGCTGGCTCCCTTCTCTGAATTAATTTACCCCAAAAGCTGGCAGCACCATCCAAGACAGCCGGGAGCACATCATGTGCTTTTCTCTGCCTGCTCCCACATATGAAGCCGCACCCCCAGCCAGAATGTGAAGGCCTGGAGGAAAGATCAACTTGTCTTTCACTTCTCTCTTCCATTTTCTCCCTTTTTTCTTCCCACCCAATGTAGCTCCACACAGGGTTAGGAACTCAGGGTCTTTCTGGGGGACGTGTTAGCCAAGGGGTGGCTCTGTCCTTATTTGATTCACCTTCCAGAATCCCACCTTGGACATCTTTTCTGCCTGGCACTATTGGGGCAGGGAGCAGAGGGAGCATATTCAAACCTCAGTTTGCCTTCCAGAACTACTCAGCCAAGCTTCCTTCCCCTTTTCCCATAAACTGTAAGACCTTTGCCCCTTGGGAATCCTCATTCACGGTATTTTCCCTGGAATTATCTGTGCATCCTGGAGTTAGCCTCACCAAGCCTGGAGAACACCATCCCCGGCCACCTCCCCACTGGCAGCATTGTCATGGGTGCCGTGCTGCACCACCCATATGCCCCCTTCAGAACTAAAGGGCTTACTCTCCCAGCTGCCAGGAAGACGATTTTTTGACACTTCTCATTTCTCAGCCCCTCTGGGAATTGTCTCAGCTGAAGAAAGCATCCATGCCTAAGGTAACACCCCCTTCCCAGGGCAGTCCACATCCAATGACAGGGTATTAGGGCCCAGCTCCCTCACCCCACTCTGAAGGGTCCTCCCAACCTCAGAGTTCCTATGGAATCATTGGAGGCTCTCATGGGAACTGCATTGCTGCCCAACTTCTCCCTCTGCCCAATCCTGCTTCCTCCCCTCCCCTACAGGCATTGGTCCTGAGACCCCTTCCTGATGCTTTCTGCATACTAGTTTTCTCAGAGTATGCTTCCAGGGGAACCCAACCTCTGACATCTCTAAAGTCTTGGCCCTGTGGGATGAGGGTTCTACTAGCCACCAGGCTGGCTACTCAGATGAGGCCCAACAAGGCTGAGTGGAGCGGCCCTGTTTATTAATTTCCCACAACTCTTCAGAAAGACTCTGTTCACTCCACATTCTATGACAGTCCTCAGCCTTGCTCTTAGAAGCAGCCCCGCCACCCTGAGGTCCTCTGGGTCTTCTGGCATAGTGAAACAAACTCTGAAGTCAGGCAGATCAGCCTCCAGTGCCTCCAGGTACTAGGTAGGTGCCCTTGGGCAAGTTCCCTAATCTCCCCGAGCCACTGTTCCCAGATCTGGAAGCAGAAATGATAATGAAATGATAATGAAGACATCATAGAAGTCATACAACACAAGTAAAAATGTTTACAAAGCACAGTTCCTGACATATAAATATGTGCTCAACAAATATAAATTCCCTTCCCTTCTTTTGAGTCTGAGGGCATTTTGTAACAAATTGCCAATTAATATTTTTAATATTGAAATATGACATTTTAATAGTATTGAGTATCACAAGTGTAATATAAATCTATAGAAAACGTTGCAAATTTTTCATGTGATGGATCAGGGAGGCAGGAAGGTGGTCATTCAACTGAATTCTCCCTGTATACTGGTCTTCTTCTTCACATCATTGGAAAATTCTTGGCATCTAAAGAGGATTCCTCACAGTGTAAAGACTATCAGGTGTTTTCTTTGTATCCTAAAGGGAAATGGAGCCCAAGCAGGCCACCTCTATACCTGGCTGGAGCAGAGAATGTGTCCCCATAAGAAAGCAGAATCAGCCCTTCTTCCTAAGCAATAGGTAAATGGATTGGAGAGGAGGTGGTACCTTAAATTATGGCTGCTTTGGCCACACAACTGGGTGCTAGCATCTGGAAGAGAGGATGTGAGAAGACAATCAGCCTGTTAAGAGAGTTTTATGAAAGTATAAGTTGTCCCTAAAATAACAACACTAAGTATCCAACTCTGACAATGATCTCTTCCCAAAATGCAATGATCATCCACTCCCTCAAGCATCTTCCTGCTCCCTCAGACTTACTTCCCCCAAATCCTTCTTCCCCTCTCCCCAGGCAAGCTGGAGAAGCCCTGACCTCCCCAGAACAGGTGCTGCTCCCTCACTGTGGCATCTGTGGCCTGGGTGTGTAGAGTGGGAGCTGGAGGGGGCTTGGGGAGCCCAGGGAGGGAAGCCACACCCCGGGCACACATTTTACTCCAGCTGGGCCTTTTCTGACAACCTTGGACCAGCACACAGCTACACCCACACACAAGCACTGGGCTCAGAGAGTGCTGAATTCAGCCCCAATTAAAGGGCCATCTCAGGGCAGGCTGCCGGCACCAGCAGCTGCTATTTTGGGACTCAGTGAAGGCAGTATCTTCTCTGTTGCTCTCTCCTCCATCTCGGTTTTATTTTTCTCCTCTCTCTCCCTTCTCCATTTCCGTTATCTCTCTTGGATTTTCTACCTGAGTATGCATTTATTTTCACCTCTCAGCTCCTCTGTCTCTCCAGCTGCCGCCATCTCTGTGGCTGGATGTCACTCTAGATCTCTCTTATCAAATCAACTTGACACATACTTATTCCCCGCTCCACTGTACCAGGCCCTGGCTGGGCTCTGGAGAAGAAGCGATCTGCAGGTCCCTGACTTTGAAGAGCCCTGAAGTGTGGTCTGCCTTTCTCTGCTTCTCTCTGCCCATTTCTGCATCTTGACCTGCCCTGCTCACCCTGCCCAGGAACCCAAGGATTGCTTCTAAAGTCCAAAGAGAGGATTCACGTTCCAGCCGTCCTATCTGCTGGTCCACTTGCAGTTTCTGTACCCCCGGGTTCTGTGCCCCAGGTTCCCAGTCCTGGCTTTAGAGGCTGGGAACTTCTCTCTTCCTCCTCCAGGCTTCCAGTTTCAGCAGGAAAAGAAGGGCTGGCATTTCCAGGGTGAATCTGTGGCAGCAATGGCTCTAGAATGTCCCAGAGGCCCACGGCCAGGCCTCCCCACCATCCTGGCCCCAAGGAGACCTGGCCCCGTGCCTGCAGCGTAGAACCATTTGGTCTCCCTTGTATGGTGATTTTCACTGTAATTTGGTCTCCAGGTCTGTCTCTTGAGATTGGCCATAAGCCAAGATAGCTACTCTCCAGGAGAGCCCTGAAGGGGGGAAAGTTAGGTTTGGGTGTGTGAGACACAAAGAAGAAGTGAAAGTAAAATGCAGAAGGACAAGAAATTTATTACTCTGAGGTCCCACATAGGTTAGGGGTGTCAATGGTGTCCAAAGGAAGTCCAAAAGTGACAGGGAGTTCAACTTGGGGCAGGGGGAAGAGAGAGAAAGAGGGGACCTGTGGGACTTTGCCTTTCTTAAAGCCTTAGCGTTATCATCTGGGCTTTCCCACAGGGGTTGTTGATTGGCTGGTTCAGAGAAAAGATGCATGAAGGGGGGACTCATTTACATGACTCTGGTGTTGACCATTAGGTTTCATCATGGTCAGAAGCTGTGGGACCAGTGGTATTGGGTCAGTGGGATGAGGAACAAGCAGGCTATATTGCAAACAACTACATGGGGAAGGGAAGTGTTTTGGGCTTTAAATAATTTATATTAAACCTTAAAATGGATGCTGAGACAGCAACTACATTAAAACAAATTTATGGCACTGGGTCAGACCAGCAGGCCGTGCTCCTTGTCAGTCGAGAGATTCAGGATTCATAGACCAAAGCCTCTTCTCTGTCTTCTCCTTCTCATTCCAGAGGAGCCCACTCCACTATCTCCTGCCCCAGCCCCTGCAGCCCTGGTACACTATCCTGTACTCATGGGACCAAGCTCTCCCACCATGGTACCTGCTGGCTGGGTTTAACCTGACTGTGCTCTTTGACACTGAGTGTGGAGTAGGGGCTGATAATAGGACCTGCCTGCAAACTCTCCGAGGTCCTTCCCCTCAATGGATTCCCTTCTTAGGCTTCCCCCTGTACTGGAAATAGGGGGTACATGGTAACTTCTTATGGGTATTATTGAATTAATAAATTTTAAAACTTAGCCAGACACATGAGTATTTTCAGATGTATTGTCTTATTCAATTCATAGACCAGTCTTATTAATCTCATTTTAGAGTTGCAAGAACAGAAGCCCAAAGAGGTTACCCAAAGTCAAATCTCCAGGGCTAGGGTAGGAAGCCAGGCCCCCTGATTCCCCAGTCAGGGCTTGCTCTGAAACACAGCTCTTGCCTGTAAATAAAAGAAGGGGAAAAAAACACTTCTACACAGCACAGTTCTTCCTCAGAGAGTTCTTCATCTGAGATCCCAGGGCCTCAGTGTCCTTAGCAGCTGCTTGAGAGATAGAACCAACTCTTCAGGAGAGACAGTACAAGGCACCCGCACACTGAGCCAGACTCAACCTGGCTGGGACCTTGGCAGAGCAGAGAAGCCCTGGCTCTGGGCCAGTTGGGCACAGCTGGTAACAAGTTCTCAGTCAATGGGAGCCCAGGGGCGAGAGGAAGCTTTAGGGAGGAAGGAATGTTCTTTGAAGTGGTGTCAGCCAGAGGCTCAGAGGTGAAAACGTCAAAAACTCCCAGGTGGCCGGCAGGACTGAGACCCCCATCTCCCAGCAGGAAACAGGAGGCTGGCTTGGCGGGGCCACCTTTGAAGCTCCCCAGGGGACGGACATGCCACTCAGGGCCTCCCTGGTGAACAATCGTGCCCCTAAGGCCTATGGCAGAAGCGGCCTCTGAAGCCGGCTTTGGGGCTGGGGAAAGTACTGCCTGTCTTTGGTGGCTTTTTCAAGCTCGCCCTGCTCTTTTTCAGCAGTACCACATCAGGGTGTGCCAGACGAAGAGGAAGCAGGTGGTGGAGCCCAGGTGTGCCAGGCTGCCCTGGCCCAGCGCTGCTGTGCGGAGTCAAGGACCCCAAGCCTGTTGGGACCTTGACCTCTAGGGACCCCTGGCTCCAGGCTGGCCTGCCCCATATCTCCCTGACTTCTAACCAGTAGACTCCCAGAGCCAGCCATTAGACTCCAGGGGACCCCCAAACCCTGAACCCTGGGCCTTGAGTGCCATATCCTGCAGGTCACCAAGGCCTGAAGAGTTGGAATCCCTTCTCTAATCCACTCTCTCTTCTTCGTTTCCAGCACCTCTGCTGGATTCTGGCCTTCCTCATCTCCCCTGGACTGTTGTTGCCCACGATCTGGCTTCTGTTCTGCCCTAGCCACCCAGAGCCGGCTCTGACATGCAGATCAGGCCCTGCAGTCTCACATTCTTGCTTCTGCTCATCTTTCACCCGACACTCAGGGCTCCATGACTTGGCTCCTATCCACCTCTCCAGCTTCCTCCTACCTCTGCCTCCAAGTTGCCTTCCTGAGCTCAGCTGCAGGCAGCCACGGCCGCTCCTCAGACATGTCCACCTGTTCTCACCATTGTACCTGTGCCATGCTGTCCCCAGCTACGACAGAATCCTCCCACTCTAGCCTACAGGCACTGGTCTATCTTAACTTTTTACTCAACTTCTAGACTTCATTCCAGCTTCACCTTCTCAGAAAGCCTTTCCTGGAGGCTGGGCTGGGCCTGTGCCTCCCTTGGGCTGTCTCTGTGCCCTATGTGCCTGATCTCACTACTTGCCATGCTGGACTGTCACTGCTGGCAGGTTTGTCTCCTACAGGAAACTGGGCTTCACGGAGGGCAGGGGTCATTTCCAAGTCACCCATGTGGCTCCACAACCCAGCATGTAGGGTGATAAATAGACAACCCTGCACCAGTTCCCACCATCTGGTTGAGGCAGACATACACACACATGTGCACACACACACACACACAAACTACTGAGCTCTCACAGGATTGGGTAGTGTAAGCTCAACTGAGGGCAGAGTCAGCAAGGAGGGTTCCCTTGAGAAGGCAGGATTTGAGCTGGGTTCCTTTGAGCTGGGTTCCAGAGGCATGCTCTGCACCTATCTGGGGATGTGAGTGCAGACACCCGAGCCAAAGCTGGGTGGCCAACGACTGGTGGATTGCATTGCATTGACGGCCCAGTGCTTCCTGCTCCCTGTGTCCTGGCCCTCTGCGGTGTGCTTTTGTATTGTCCTCCCACTATGAACAGAGGTTACGTCACTACCTCACCCTTGAGTTGACCCAGCCATGTGACTTCTTTTGGCCAATGGGATACTAGCAGACATGCTGCAAACGGAAGTTTGAAATGAGCTTTCACATTGGAGCCTGCCGTCTTGTGTCTGTGCTTTTGGCTAGCTTAGGTCAGCCAATAGCCAGCTGACCTCCAGAGTGAGTGACCCCATCTGAGAACTGAAGAATCACCCAGCAGAACCCAGACTAAATTTCTGACCCACAGGATAATAAGTTAAATGAATATTATGTTAAGCCACTGAATTTTGGGGACTTTGTTATACAACAACAGTGACTGAGGCCAAGGTGACCAGCCTCTTGAAGGGCAGGCTCATCCACAATGGTTCCCACGATGGGCTGGCCATCTGAACAGGACCATCACTCCTTCAGCATTTCCACTGCCCCCTCTGCCTCAGCCACCTTGGGCTCTACGAGACCTCACATATGTCCTGTGTCTTTGCACAACCTGTTCCTTCCTCCTGGAAGACCCATCCTCATCTTGTCCTCTGAATCCTGTTCACCCTTTAAGACCAGCTCATACCCTGAAACCTTTGTAGGTTCACAGCCTCTCTGCCACCATCAATCTTTTGGGAATGAAGTAAGGTATAAGTGAGTAAAATCCCTCCCCTTCTGTCTCCTGTCTTCCTGTATCCCCCTTTGCTCTGCTGGTAGCTTTATTGCAGCACATCCCCTTTCATAGTTACCAACCCATGCCGTGGCTCCTGAACACTAAGTAGGGAGGAAGGCCCAACTGAGAGAGTGGCTCTCACGTAATCCTGGGTCTCCCCAAGCCTCAGCACTAGCCGGGTACCCAAAAGTATCCTGGGAGGGGGCAATGAATAAAGATGAACAAACTTTCCATCTACTGATTTCAGAACAATGAGACATGGTACTATGTAAAAAACCCACATTGAAATTCAAAGACCTGTTTTCAGTCCCTACCTTGCCCTGCAACATTTGCCAGGGGCTTGCCCCCCTCCGAGCCTCAGTTTCCCATCTGTATAATGAGGGGCTGTGCTGACTCATTTCCCACCCCCCCGCCCCCCCCCCACCCCCATCAGGGCTGAGCATCTGTGGAGTGTGCTCAGGTATCCGGTCCTCCGGTTGCCAGCTCTGGCCTGATTCCTCACTGGCCTGGGTTGTGTGACAAAGCTTCCCACCTGCCAGCAGCCTGGCCAGTCCTTTGGATAGTGGTGGCTAATGAGCTGGCCTGGGTTCTTTTGACTGCCAGCATCTTCCACTTTCTGAACCTGCCAGTGGGATAAGGAGGCCTTGGTGTTGGGAGACATCTCTTCTGAAAGCTCTGCTGGTCAAGGCTGGGTCCCTGCCTGTCTGATTGGGGAGGCCTGGCCAGTCTCCAGGAAATTCACACACACACACACACACACACACACACACACACACACACACACATCATCCAAGGCTCTCTCCTGGAAGCTTCTGATGGGCTCCTAGGAAGGAATGCTGACTGGCTGTGTCTTCCTCCCTTGGCATCCCCTAGAGTTAGGTAAGAAGAGGACAGAGAAAGGGAAAATGGGCCAGTGCAAAATTAACCACACAGAGAAAGACTTTTCCACTCCAGCTCACTGAAAACCAGGATGAAAGATCTCAGAAGCTGGAATCCAGCCAGGTTCACACCTAGGGAGCAAAGCTTCCTGGGCTACAGTGCAGGAAGGGAGGCTAGATCTGAACTAGAGCTTCTCCTCCAGCCATTATTATCACTGCTTACTCAAGGAGGTGGGAAAGCTCCAAAGATGCTCACCTCATGCATCTCCCTGGCATACCAGGAAGAAGCCTGGGGCAGAAGTCCATGGGGTCTCTGTGGCCCTAGGGTAGGGCTCTACTGCAGCCCTAGGGTAGAGAGCTAGGCCACTGAGGCTTCCAGATTGCACCCATCACAGACAGTGAGCGGCTGACGCGATGCAGCCTCTCTGGCTCTACCTCCTCCCTCGTCTACCCCTCTTTCCAGCAGATAAGCTTGAAGGAAGCAGGGAGAGGCTGTTTGTGGATGCGAAGGGGCTGCTCACTCACTGCTCTGTTCTCACACTATCTCCTCGAACCCCACCCCTGTGAATGCTAGAGGCAAAGACTAAGAGGCTGAAAGTCCGGAGCCTTGGCTTCTAGTCTGGGTGTTTTCCCTTGATATCTTTGTGACCTTGGAAGGTACAGTGCTTCTTTTGGACCCCCGGATATTTCTTCTGCAGGTAAGAGGTAATAACTCCCACTGTCAAATGGCCGCAGGATGGAAACCTTCTGAAACCATCAAGCTCTTTACACAGATGTTTTCATTATTGAGTCCAGAGAGGTGGTCCCCAATGTGCTTGAGGCCTCACTGTCCCCTCTTTGCTGGCCTCTTTGCAGCCCAGGCTTTGAGAAACATGGCCAGGACCGGGCCTCTCCTCCCCGCCTCATGTTCCCCGGCCAGCTGCCCCAGTGGTCCCTGTACAGGTTCAGCACCTGCTCTGAGCCCATCCTAGGGCAGGGCTGTCAGGGGAGGGACCTTCCCTCCAGCTCTCTCCCTGGGTACAGAACCACCTACAGAAGAGTGACAGGCTAGAGCAGGACAGAGTGTGAGCAGGAGCTGTTGTGTGGAGCGTAGATGCTCAGAGAAGGGAGAGGGTGGCATGGGCTGGAGGAAGGGAGGGGCTTGAGCTGGGCCGTAAAGGACTTGATCGCTGTGTGGTGAGCATGGGCCTGGCAAATTAAGGCCACACAGCTCTAGAGGCAGGAGAACCTTGTTCCAAGGCACATTCTTGCCTGCTCATCCTGGTTCTAAGGAGCAGATCCCATGCATAGAAGTCCACAGTCTGGAAGCCAGCAGTAGCTGGGGGCCAGAGGACATTGAGGCAGACATGGGGTTGGTACTAATGGCCCAGGGTCTCCCCTTCTGCTTCTGTCATAGCAGCTTTTGCTCTGAAAGAAGAAATGCTGGACTGATGAATGGGTGGCTAAGAACACAAGCCCGTGAGCTGCTGTCTGCTTCTGCCAGAATTGAGGCTGATTATCCGGACAAAGTGTCCAACTTCTGTCGGGAGAGAGGACACCAGAGAAACTGGCTCTGTCCACACGTCTCCTGGGTCTGTCAGTTACTTACTGTCATCTCCTGGGTCTGTCAGTTACTCTCCACACATCTCCTGGGTCTGTCAGTGACTACTTAATTCCCCCCAGAACTAAGCCCTCCACATCCACACATTGCCTGAGCCATGTGCGACTTGGAGGGGCAGAATGGGAATTGCCACATCAACCTAGGGAGGCATCAACCTAGGGAGGAGGAAACTGAGTCCCAGGAAGAAGAAGGAGCTTGACTTCAGTTCAATGCCCAGGACTAGAAGCTGGGCCTCCTGCTCCTCAGTTGAGTCAGTGTAGCCACGCTACCCGAATAACCTAGGTCAGTGCAGATGAGTTAACTAGGTAAACTGGGGACAAGGGATCCATTTTGGAATTAAACTGTGGAGATGCAAGATGACCACTGTGTATACAAGCCCACCATGTGCTAGGCATGGTGCTGGAGACTTTGCACAGTGTCTCATTCAGTACTCAAATCCAACCTCAGAGTGAGGTATCTTCAAGCTACAGAGGCTTGGAGAGTCTGGGCAACTTTTCTAAACCAGCCATGAAGAAGTGGCAGAGCTGGGGTCTGAACACCAGTCCCTCTGAGGCCTGAGCTCTGCATCTTTCAGCCACTACCTGGCCACACCAGACAACTGTCTGCATTGTCAAGAATGGCTGGGCCAGGGAGGAAGCAGCCATGCAGGCAGGACAGGAGGGAGGGTCCTATTGGTGGGCCCTGGCTTCAGCCTGGCTTTCTCACAGCCTCCTCCAGGGTGAGGATGAGCACCTGGCACTTCTGGGAATTGGCTTCAAGAATAACACCACAAGCAACAGCAATAATTTTTATTTTTTTTCTTTTTCTGTTCTTTTCTTTTTTTCTTTTTCTTTCTTTTTTTTTTTTTTTTTTTTTTGAGACAGGGTCTCACTCTGTCACCCAGGCTGGGGTGCAGTGGCTCAATCATGGCTCACTGCATTCTTGACCTCCTGGGCTCAAGCAATCCTTCTCACCTCAGCCTCCACAGTAGCTGAGACTACAGGCACATGCCTCCACATCTGGCTAATTATTTTTATTTTTTTTTGTAGAGACAGGGTTTCACCATGTTCTCCAGCCTGGTCTCAAACTCTTGGGCTCAAGCTATCGGCCTGCCGCATAATAACTTCTTTTACTGGTGCCTACTTCTTTTTTTTTTTTTTTTTTTTTTGAGACGAAGTCTTGCTCTTGTCACCCAGACTGGAGTGCAATGGCACGATCTCAGCTCACTGCAACCTCCGCCTCCCAGGTTCAAGCGATTCTCCTGCCTCAGCCTCCTGAGTAGCTGGGATTACAGGTGCCTAGTACAATGCCTGGCTAATTTTTGTATTTTTAGTAGAGATGGGGTTTCACCACGTTGGCCAGGCTGGTCTTGAACTCCTGACCTCGTGATCCACCCGCCTCAGCCTCCCAAAGTGCTGGGATTACAGGCGTGAGCCACTCCGCCCGGCCTAACTGGTGCCTACTTCTACAGCTTTCTCTGTTAAGCCCTTTATGTACACGTACACTTTATGCACACTCCCTCACTTAATCTTCAAAACAAATCTTTGAGACAGGTCCTTTTTATTGCATTTTATAGATAAGGAAACTGAGGCACAGAGGAGTAAAGTTCCTCTCCAATCTGTCTCCAAATGCTTGTATCTTCTACAGTCTACACTACCCATGGATTTCAGGTGGAGAGAAAGACGTGTTTCTGACAGTGAGAGTTGCCTGGGAGTGGTGGAAGGAAGCATCCTGTCGATGAGGCTTTTTTGCTGAGTGTGTGGGGGCTTGTGCACACAGAAATACTATTTATAGCTACCTTTTAAAATTTAATATGCAATTTATTAAGGATACACATATAAAAACATAGCTTTTTAGAAGGATTAAGCTCCACTTACCAATCTTATTGTTCTATGCATAAATGCAATAAAATAAGAACAAGACCTTCACTTTTTCTTCAATTAAAGTTTGATTAACTCAGGTTGAAAAAACTACTCCTTTAAACAATCAGTGCCTTTTACAACTCAATTAAATTTGCTTAAACAATTTCAGCTACATTTAAACATTTAATATATTTGATTTTCCTACGTAACTTAAATATCTAATAGAATAAGCAAAATCTTTTTATCACGTACTTGAAAATCCATTGTAAATATAATAAATTAAATTTATAAAAATACTGCCTGGGTGTGGTGGCTCACGCCTGTAATCCCAGCATTTTGGGAGGCCAAGGTGGGCAGATCACTTGAGGTCAGAAGTTCGAGAACAACCTGGTCAACATGGTGAAACCCCGTCTCTACTAAAAATACAAAAATTAGCCAGGCATGGTGGTGGATGCCTGTAATCCCAGCTACTCGGGAGGCTGAGGCAGGAGAATCACTTGAACCTGGGAGGCAGAGGCTGCAGTGAGCTGAGATCACACCACTGCACTCCCGCCTAGGCAACAGAGTGAGTGAGATTCCGTCTCAAAAAAAAAAAAAAGAAAGAAAGAAAATAAATAAATAAATAAATAAATTTATAAATAGAATAACTTTTACATTCTCTTAAACATTGCAATACTGTTTCCAAAATTTGTTACATTCTCCCATACCTTTCAACTTAAAATTACATGTCTACAGGCTTCTGATTACAGCTAAGATGGAGTAAGCAAATTTCATCCTCTCTCTCCCACTGCTTACAAATAAAATCCCTGGAATGAATGCATGCAACACTGTTTAAGAATACTGAAAAAAAAAATAATAGCAGGTGGATTTGCAGGAAATAAATGCTCAAAGAATGATCAATATGACCGTGAGTTTTCTGGTATTTTCCCTCCAATATCTCCTGACTTGGATGCTAGGGGGCCCAAATGCCACTGCACAGTGGGCACAAACAAAAAAGCTCCAAGAGGAACTCTTCCTTCTAGCCACAGGACTGGGAACAGGGACCCTGCAGGTCAGAGAGTGACCCCAATTGTTCTCTCTTTTACTCTCCTGGGTATGTCCCAGGGAAAGCCCCAATCATGAAACTATGCTCCTGTAATGTTGGTAGTGCAGGATCTAAAACCATGAGGAAAATCCTTCTCTCTGGTCAGAGGAATTGGGAAAGGGAGCCCCTATGAAGGTGTGGGGGAAATTCTGTTGATTTTTCTTTCTTTCTTTGTCTTTTTGCTTCACCCAGGAGGTGGACCCCAGGCAGGGGAAATATGCAACAGTTAGGGGAGGGTAAAACTCCAGCGTTGCAGCACAAAGACCAGGAAAAGGGCCTCTGGGCGCCAGAGAGTGTAAGGGAAATCGCGGTGTACTAAAGAAAAGACTTCCTTAAATCTGTGGGTGAAGTCCTGGACTCTTCCTTGAGCAGGGCATGTGTAGAACTGATCCAAAGCAGGTCAGGACTTGTGGTCTGAACTAGATAGGGTTGATCATATAATATTCAAAATGCCCCAAGTTACTCCATACACAAAGAACCAGGAAAATCTCAATTACTTTCAAAGGAAAAGATAATTAACTGATGCCGGCCCTGAGATAATCCAGATGATGGAGTTATCACACAAAAACTTTAAAGCAGATATTATCACTATAGTTCATAAAGTAAGAAAAAATGATCTTGAAATGAATGGGAGGATAGAAGCTGTCAAAAAAGAACCTGAAAATCATTTTAAAAAGAACAAAATGGACATTTTGTTGCTAGAAAGTACAATAACTGAAATTTTAAAAATCACCTCAGGGCTTTAATTGCAAAACAAAGATGACAGAAAAAAGAATCAATAAACTTGAAAATAAATCAATAGAAATTATCTAATCTGAACAACAGAGAAAAAAAGATTGAAAAGAAAGAATAGAGTTTCAGGGACTTGTGAGACAATATCAAAATGTCTAATATTCATGTCATTGGAGTTCAATAGAAAGAGAAGAAAAGGCTTGCTTGGTGCAGAAAAAAAACTTGACGAAATCATGGCTGAAAACGTCCCAAATTTGGTAAAAAGACATAAATGTATTGATTCATGGATCTCAGTATATTCAGAAACCCCCAAAACAATAAATTCAAAGACAACCTCACCCAAAGACATCTTAAACAGCTGAAAACCAAGGATAAAGAAAAAAGTTAAAAGCAACCAGAGGAAAGCAGTACAATACATATAGAGGAAGAACAATTAAATTGCCTACAGATTTGTCATCAGAAACCATCAAAGCCAGAAGACAATGGAAAAAATTCTCTAAAATGCTGGAAGAGCTGTCAACCCAGAATTCCATACCCAGTTAAAAAACAAAACAAAACAAACAAACAAACAAAAACCCAAAACATTTTTTAAAGGCAAAGTAAAGATATTTTTATATGAAGAAAAACTAAGAAAATTTATTGCTGGCATGCCAGCTGCAAACGAAATGCTACAGGAAATTCTTCAGGAGAAAGACAAATGATACCAGTATTTGGGAGATTTTTCCAGATGTCTTTCTCTTACTCATTTTGAGTTGCTCCTGTAGCCACTGCTGCTGCTACTCTCTTGAAGAAGGCCACACTCCCACTCAAAACTTGGAACTTTAGGAGTAAAGGAAGATGACGAAATTATAAAACTAGGTAAATATAATAAATTATTTTCTCCTTAAGTACTTTAAAATATGTACTATAGAAAGAGAAGAAAAGGCTTGCTTGGTGCAGAAAAAAAATTGGAAGAAATCATGGCTGAAAACGTCCCAAATTTGGTAAAAAGACATAAATGTATTGATTCATGGATCTCAGTATATTCAGAAACCCCCAAAACAATAAATTCAAAGACAACCTCACCCAAAGACATCTTAAACAGCTGAAAACTGTTTAAGCTGAAAGCAAAAGTTATAACATTGTATAATGAGGTTTTCAATGTCTATAGATGTATATAACGACTACAGCATGAAGGAGGGAAGAGGACCTATATGGCTGCAAGGTTTCTATATTTCACTTGAAGTGGTAGAATAGTAACTCTAGATAGACTATGAAGAATTAGGTATTTGTATTATAATCCCTAGAATAACCACTTAAAAAATACAAAAAGATATAGTAAAAAAGGCAACAGAGAAGGAAAAATGGAATGCTAAAACAATATTCAAATAATCCAAAGGAAGACAGAAAAGGGGAAACAAAGAAATAAAAGATTTGGGACAAACCAAAACCAAACAATAAAATGGTAGACCTAAATCCAACCATATCAATGAATGTATTAAGTATAAATGGTTTAAACATATCAATTAAAAGACAGAGATAGTCAGATTAGATTTTTTAAAAATAAGACCAACTCTATGCTATATATAAGAAACTCACATTAAATATGATATAGATAGGTTAAAAATTAAATGATTTTTAAAACTACCATGAAACTTTTTTTAGAAAGCTGGAATGGCTATATTAATTTAAAGCAAACTAGACTTCTAAAGAAGGAAATTTATCAGAGATTAAGAGGAATATTACACAATGAAAAAAGGATTAATTCATCTAGAAGTTGTCACAATCCTCAATGTATATGTATCCAACAATAGAGCTTCAAAACACATGAAGCAAAAAATTGAGAGAAGTAAAAGGAGAAATAAACAAACCCAGTTATACTTGGAGACTTTAACAAAACTCATCTTTCACTAACTGATGGAAAAGTAGACAGAAAATCAGTGAGGACATAGAAGACCTGAACAACACTACCAATGAACTTGATCTAATTGATATTTGTAGAACACTTCACCCCCAACAGCGGAATGCACATTCTTTTCAAGTTGCCCCAATATAGACCATATTCTATAGGTCATAAAACAAACCTTAACAAACTTAAAAGAATTGAAATCATACAAAGTATGTTCTCTGATTGTAATGAAGTCAAATGAAATGAACGAAAGAGAGATATCTGGAAAATCTCTCAAATACTGGAAATTAAGCCACACATAAAAAATTCATGGGCTAAAGAAAGGTGAGGTTGAGGAGCTGGGATGCTAGCCCGGGAAGTTTGCCCATGCTCTTAACCAGTAGGCCACATGGCCTCTCAAGGTTTTTCGGAGCCTTGAATGACGGGCTAAGGACTTTGAAATTTGCACTTATTCAATGGATAAGCATTTAAGGATTTTCACGTATAAGACAAAGCACTATTTGCAAACAGATGGAGTTGGGTATAGTTCGTGAAGGGGCAGGAGAAGGGGCAAGACAAATCTGTTCTGCCCCACCAGGGAGGCAAAGTGAAATTAAAGATTTGGATTTTTCACGATTTTTTAAAGAAGACATTTTTGAAACAGAGCCCATCCCTCCTTTTTCACAGAGGTTATTTCCATAGTCTTTTTGGGTTGTACATATGTTACATGAGCTGGCAGCTCTAGAGGGAGGAACCTATCTCTACCATCAGACAGAGGCTTTCAGACAAAGGCCATGTAACCCTGCAATAATGGGGGTTTCCCAAGAGATAATTAGCTTGTGGCTCTAGACAAGTTGCTTAACCTCTCTATGCCTCAGTTTCTCATCTGTATGATGGGGATGATATCCGTTCCTACTGACTGGTCCCTGGCCTTGGGCTAAGCTGCCTGGAAAAAAGGCTAGAAAGGAGTTTGAACTCCTGGCTTCTGGTAGCTGCAGTGGGACCCTAGCTGGAAGGTAGGTGGGAAGGTGTCTCTCTAGTTTGCAGTAAGGCTTGGAGGAAGGTCTCAGCATGACAAGAAGTGGGACTCCTACCTCCAGGGACCCCAAGTGGGAGCAGGGTAGGGCATATTAAATATCCTCTGCAGAGACTTTGATCAACAGCCATGACAGGGAGGGTTTCTGTTCTCTTTGAAGCAGCAAAAAGATCAATCCTCCTTCTTATCTCAGCCTCTTTGCACAGTGGCATCACGTGCTCCTGCAACCACTGAGGCTGCTACTCTCTCAAAGACCGGAACAGAGGAGGCAAAGCCCAACCCAGCCCTGTCTCCTCCCCGCCGTCTCCCTGCCTCCCTGTACCCCTCCATCCCAGGGATAAACAGAATCTGCCACTTTCTAGCCTTCATTTGGCCCAGCCCCGGAAGGAAAGAGGAGGAAAACAAAAGAATACCTATGCACCAGGAAATAAGACCTTCCAGGGCTCCTTCATCAAACTAGCTAACCTGGGCACTCCTTCTCTTTTCCTCAAAATCTGGCTTTTAAAACATCGCCTTTTGCTGCGATCTAAAGATAACCGGGATAGGAGGCAGGAGACTGGATTCTAGTTACAGGTATTCCTTTGATTTGCTGTGTGACTTTAAGTAAGCTGCTGCCCCTCTCTGGAGCTTAATTTCTCACCTACGAAGCAAAGTTGCTGCAAATGTTTTTCAGGACTCAATTTAAAACTCTGTAGTCAAGACCAGGCTGTGGCCAGGGCCAGATTTCCATGTGTGTTCAGGTTGTAGAATTGTCTTTCTCAGATCCTCTCACAAAGGAATTGCCCCCATAACCTTGACCTCACTGACTCCTTCCTATCTTGGCCAAATGTTTTTCTACACAATCTATTAGTGGAAAGAGCTGCTTGGCTAGTGGAGCAGCATCCTGAGTCTGCAGGCTCTGCCCATGAGGGGCAGGAACAATTCCCATCAGTGCTGCCTCCAGCTTGTTCAAGGACTGAAGACAGCAGAGGAGAGGGTTTGCAGGGTCACTCTGCCTTTGAAAGGCTGGGAGAAGAAGAGAATAGGGCACGGGGCAGGATAGGGAGGAGTTGAGGTGGGAATAAGAGGTTGTGGAAGAAATGTCCTGGACCTCCTGCCTCTGGGTGTTGTGTGTTCATGACCATACCAGCCTGGTGAGTTTGGGTAGGGGTCAGGGGTTTACCCCATGCGAGTATAGCGCCTCCCCATTTCATTGGGTGAATGAAAGTTTCAGACACAGAGGAAGTAAGATCCTCCACCTGTCTCCTGCCCCCTAGAGGAGGTCCCAAAGACAAAGGGCAAAGGCCGCAGGAGTCCTGCTCCTCCAAGCCAACCCAGTGAGCTGATGCTGCTTCTGGGCATCAGGCTTTGGAGAGCTCAGTAATAAGCTTCCTGTATCTGGTCTCCAGGATACTGACAGGTCTACTTTCTGGCCAGATCCAGGCCCCAGTCAGAGTCTCCCAGGGTGTAGAGGATGGAATAGCTCCAGAAAAGGGAAAAAATGAGGAATGAAGTGAGAAAGAAGTAATTCCAGTCTCCCTGCTTCTGCCCAACACTGGAACGCACCAGGCCAGATCTGAACCTCTTCTCTGCCTCTAGGACTGAGGGTGTCAGTGTAGATCTCCATCCTCCTGCTTTTCCTCCCCCAGCCCCAGCTTCGTGTGTCCCTTCCATCACTCCAGGCCCCTGGGGTCTCCTGCTCTGCCCTCGTGAACCCTGACCCCTAATAAGTCCCCAGGGTCAGCCCTTTGCCCACTGCCCAGGCCCCTCGGTGGCCCCCAGCTTGGGATCTCTCCAGGGAAGGGAATCATCTGTGAATTGCTGCCATGACTGGCAAGGCCCAGGGGTGCCATTCCTGGCATGCTGCCCAGGCATTTGGACCTACAGGGTGGGTGTATTTGTGTGTGTGCACAAATGTTCACACTTCAGAGAGCAAGTTTTGCATAGAAGTGAGGTGCCCAGATTGATTTCATGCTGTTTTGGGGGAAACGTGTAAGTGTGGGCATGTTGCAGCATGATATAGATGTGTTTGTATGCACATTACGTGGGGCTATTTGTGTTTCTGTGGATCTGAATATGTTGGAAAGTGAATATTGAAGCATGTGGTCCTACATTTTGTGGGGGCTTGTGTACTCCTGAATTTCAGGGGTTTCGTGTATAGTTTGCAGAGTGATATGTGTGCCCATGGGCAATGTGTGCTAGGTACCTGTGAGCTCTTGAGTATCTTTGCCACTTTCCCTTTGCCTGGAGGAACTTCTTGCTGGCTCCTGCCTCCCTGCCTCCTCTACATTGGAGGGAGAGCTGGACCCTTGGCCAAATAGCCCATCTGAGGTCAAGAGTCAGCAGCAAACTTAGTGCCCCTGTGGTCCTTGCTGTCTGACCCATGTAGCAACTGCAGGCAAGTGGGGGTGGGGGATGCTGATTGCAGCTGGAGAATCCCAGGAGCAAGCATCTTGAGGAGTTCAAGGTCAGCCTTCTTGTGCTCTGAAACAAATGATAACACAAAAAACTGCTGTTTACTGAATGCTTGAGTATACTAGATACTAGATACTGTGCAAAGCACTTTGCAGACATTATTTAAACCACACAATAATTTTACAAGGCACCCCCTTTTACAGATAAGGAAAATGAGTCTGGGAAACTAAATGACTTAACCTGGGTCAAATAACAAGTAAGTTATAAGACTAGGATCTGAACCCAAGTCTGTTTGACTCTAAAACTCATGATTCTCTCTCCCTATTCTGGTCTACAGATTATGCCAGAAAGAGGGGAGAGTGGAGGAGCTCTTCTCCAAAACCCACACTTACCAAACAGATCTGTTTGGCTTGTTAGAGGTGAGCCTTCATTTCACAGAAGGACCTCAACTTTATACCCATAGATTTAAGATCTGGAACTCCCTGATGGAGAGAATGGAAAGGAGAGGTGGGCGGAGGAAAATAACCAGAGAAGGCCTCCTGGAGCTTTTGGAGAGAAACATCGCAAGCTTTGGTGGGGGAGGGAATTGGATTTACAGACCTTGGTCTGCCCCTGGTGTCCTGGAGCCCAGTTGCTTGGTGTGTGAGGTTCCCATGGCTCGCTCCTGTGGCTTCCCTGGGAAGACTGCTGTGTGGTCACCCTCAGGATGAGGACGCTGGGGAAGCAACTCATCAAGGTGAGACGGTCAGAGGCAACCCTGCACATGCACAGCTACTCTAGTGCCCACTGGGAGACTCTGCTCATTCTCTTCACTCCCAGATTTAAGTTGCAGGGAAAATGCATTATTTTTTCATTAAAAATTTATTTTGGAATGGATAGCCTTCAGAGATGTAATTAGCCACGTTATTTCTCTCCATTAGCAGTCCCTGGCATTTGCTGGAGTTTCTTGTCCTTTTTCCTCTCCATTTCACTCTTTCCATCATCTTTATAATCTAGGTTGCAATACTTCCCCACCCCCACCTCCAACCAGCACCACATAGTCTGTTTTTAGACTGAATAACTATTTTAAAACCTGGAGAGGGAGTTATAGCAAACTCCCCCCCCCTCCACTGGGCTGTAGGATTACAGTCCCCTGAGCCAGCTAGGAGCTCCACGATGCCCACCACTGCCAACAGGATGGGGGAGGCAGCTCCACGTGACACTGTGATGGCCTGGCTAGTGGCAAAGCTAGGCAGAGCTAGGAAGGCTGTTGGCTCCCCATGTTCTGGCTGGATGATCCCAGGTAAGTTACTTAACCTTTCTGAGCTTCTGTTGACTTCATAGTGTTCAAGGCTGGCACTCACTTAGGTAAAGCACTTCACCGGAGGTATATAGCAAGTGCCCAGTAAAAGGCAGCTGTGGTGGGGAGGTCCACAGGCAAGAGGGAGACTTGGGGACTAAATGAACAGGAGACATGGGTAGCAGGAAAGGCATAGCCTGGGCTTGGTGAGTCAGAGCTACCTGCTTTGGTGGTGACCCAGGAGCCTGGGCTGGGGGACAGGTGACAGGTAGAACCATGAGGAAAACCCCTCACGGAGCAGGACTGGGTGGAAAGAGTGGTCAGGAGCTCTGCCTCAGCTGCCCATGGCTGAGTGTCCCTCTTTTGTCCAGAGTTGCTCCTATGGGTTATTTCTGGAATGCAAGAGAGCTACCTAGGAGGTGGGCTCCCCAAGACCTTAGAGATGGCCCAAAGTGCAGTAACTCCTTAGCCCTCCAACTAGGTTAGGGGATTTCTAGGGTGGCTGGGCTGGTTATTGCTCTGGGGAATCCAACTACCTTGGTGCTCAGAAGGGAGCTGTCTCCACCACTCCCCGTCCCCGCTATCCTCACGCTAGTGACACATGAGGTGCAGCCATCTCCAGCATTGTCAGAAATGCCATGCTCCATGGAGTTGAGGGCAGAAAGCCTGAAGCCAAAAATCTAAACTTACCCTGGTCCCCCACAAAGAGGGGTAAAGAGAAAAGTGCAGCTTTGGCTTGGAAGATCTTTGGCATTTTGCAATGAAATAAAATCAGAATGCGTGTGATTTCTATCAAGATCTAGAGTACCGCAGACTGAGACAGTCATGGGTAGGTATCCTTTGAAGGGGTTGATACTTGTTAACAGGGATACAGTTGCATGACGTTTCACAAAGTTGTGTCTTGTTGCATTGACGTGAAGGGAACTGGAGTGAACCTGCTTTTTAATACTGGCCTTACCTGCTTTTATAGTAATCCTGGTCCCCTAGGTCCCCAGAGACATGCAGAGAAGTGGAAATTGGCTCAGAGGGTCTTTGAACTTGTACATGGATGTCACTACAAGCCTCATGGAAGCAGGCAGCATTTTGACGTGAGTCTAGTTCACAGAAGTAAATTTTCATAGTGATTTTTGTGGACAAGTCCTAGGCATTAGTAATAATACTGGTGATGCTGAAGATAATAATAACTACCACGCATTGGGTGCCTCCTGCGCTCCAGGGCCATGCTTCAATTACCTTCAGTTCTGTAAAGCATTACCATCCTCATGGCACATGTGGAGATGCCGAGACTCGGGCAGGGTAGAGAAGATTCGCACTGTGTGGAGGACGGCAAACAGCACAACAATGCCCGCCACCAGGAGCAGCAGAACCAGGATGTCAGCCCACTCCATGGTTTATAGGTGTCGCCACGAAAGACACGACTCACACAGGCACTAGATGGAACAACACTTTACTCACACAGAGAAGAGACAGAGTAAGATCAGCTGCAATCATGGGTTCAGTCCCGCATGGCCAGGGGTCTCCTGCTACAGCAGACACAAGGTGATGGTCTGCACACACCCCTCTTGTGCAGCAGTGGGTGGACCCTGTTTCCTCCCCACCTGGAACAGATATAACAGTGGGGTTGGCCAGGTGCCTGCCACATGACGCACAAGCTTAAGCAGAACAAAGAGTACACGCTGAGTCTGAAACAGGAAAAAGATATTCCCACGTAAGGCGATAAGCCCAGCACAAGCTATGAGAGCTCCTTATCTGTTGGTAAGGAAGTGTTTTTGGCTCAAGGCCACTTGTATGGGGCTGAGCAGAGGTTAAAAAACCACATGCATGAGACTGCCTTTCTCAACCTAGGTCATATCATTGGTGTGCAGCAGAGCCAGGATTTGAACCGGGTCTTTTTGGCACCAAAGCCTATGAGCTTTCTCACTGATGAGAGGTCTTCCCCAGGCCACTCCAAGTCTCCTCTCCCTCCTCACGCCAGCCACATCAGCTAATGGACAGCCAGATTCAGCAGAGAAAAATGAACCAAGTGGGTTTCTCCCTCCTTGGACTTCTTTAATGCAAACATCTAAAATAATATTTTCCCTGAAGAATCCTCACGTATAGAAGCTTAAAGCAGAAAGCTGGATTCCCATCAGAGATGAGAAAATGCATAACAGAAAAGCAATATATGGGAATCTAAGGCACTTGGGCAATTATGTAAATAAATGGACATGGTAAGGATCATTCAGCCCTGGAAAAAAATGGACACATGTAATTCCCTTTCAGAATCTGAAAAAAGAAGAAAGAGGGATGGAATAAAAGCCCTTTTTGCTTCCGTTACAGAGTCCTGCAGTTCTGTTTGAATATTAAGCCTCCATGCGGTTGCCATGGGGCTTTTGTAATATGACTAAACTGTATTGGCTCATTTGGGGAAGGGTTATCACCTACAATTCACAGATAGGATGCCAGAGGTTAAAAGAACTTCAGTAGTTGATCTATGTTCACCATGTTCGTTTTAGAAGCCAGGTTGAATTGAGCCCTCAGATGTTTCCAATTCCCGACCTGATCCTCATCTTCTCAAGGAACAATTGCAGTGAATCCTCAGTTGCCCACGTGGTTAATGTGGAAGAACAGAGACGTAGATAATCCTAAATGATGTCTATGTCTCGCTCTAAACATTTGCTTTGGAAACTTCTTGCAGACCTTAGAATGAAGCCACCCTAATGTGCAAGGGGCCCCATCCTTACTCCACACCTTCCCTACTCAACGTTGCCCACCTCCCACTCCATGAAGACCTAGGGGCAGTAGATCAAAGGGAAGAGGCTCTTAACTCTCTCCTAGGTTGAGCTAGGGTAGTGGGTAGAGGAGAGAGGCCAATAATAAGGCATTTTGATTTAAAAGGCCTTCTGCAGTGCCGCAGGCAAGCAGAACAGAAACAGTAAATGAGACAATGAATTGTGTCCGTGGAAGACTCCATATGGACAGTGATTCATTATGTTAATAAGGAGGTGAAAGCCAGAGGTTGACTGTATTCTGATTTCATGTCTGGAGAATCTGTAGCTCAGAAGCGGGGAGCATCCAAATTTGAGGTCAGAGTCCAAATTCCAACTCCCAGCTCCTGATTCCAATTTGGTTGGTCGAATTACTATCATCTCCTAATGACTAAGGATGCTTTAGAGCCAGATGGGACCTGAGTAGAAGTGCAAGCAATGCTTAAGGTGGAGAACAGTGATGCTGGAGCCAAGCAGAGCCAACTCCTTGGGCCCATGCAACAAATATTGAGCACCTACCAAGTGCCAAGTGATGGCAGAACTGGCATTGGGAGAGGGAACCACAGAGGAATCTGATGTTGACCCTGGCCTAAAGGAACTCAGGGTAGGAGGTGATATGGGGCAGGCACAAATCTCTGTCATACATACAGAGAGGGAAGTGAGATGAGGTCTAAGACAGCTTCATTTATTCTCCCATTCAATTAAATCATTAACTCAGCTACTCAGGCACGATCGTAAGTGCTCCGGATAAAAAGCTAAACAAAACTGATCTCCACCCCAGAAGCTACCATTCCAATGCTGAAGCTGAGTCACCCCAGGAGGCATATCAAAACACATTCCCCAGCCCCCCAGGCCCCAGCACTGACATACTGATTCTGAATCTTTATAACTGGTACCCAAGACATCTGAAGCCTGGTTTCTAGTTATTCTCCAACTTTGGGCACTGGTCTGGTGGAATAGGGAGGGAGTCCAGCTAAGAGAGTCCAGAGGAAGAGTCAGAGATAGAGAGCAAGGCTTCATGGCCCACCTCTCCCTGGAAGCCCTCCTTGACCAGCACAGCCCACACTGATCCCCATGTCCTCTGAATCCAACCTCCACTGCGTGTTCTGCAGTTTTGCATTTTTCTGTTTGTTGTTGTTTTTTGTTTTTCTTTCTTTCTTTTCTTTCCTTTTTTTTTTTTTTCAAAACTAGCAGGTTTAATCCCTCTTCTCTTGCTTGTGTCTCATCTCTAAAGGTGGGTGTTCCCGTGTTCCAGGTCATTGTGATGAGGGTTCCAGGGGACTTGTGACACACTGCTGGCCGGCTCTGTTCAAGTGTGGGAGGTCAGGAGCAGCCAGTTCCTCCTGGGAATGCAACCCATCTCCGAAAAGGATTAAGCATCACTAGGGCTCCAAGTGAGTTCTGATCAGAGGCTGTTCGGAAGACAGCAGGGGCCATGACCACCCTCTCTCCTGAAAACAGCCTCTCTGCCAGACAGTCAGCCTCCTTCATCCTGGTACGTGTTCTTTGTCAGCTCTGAGTGCCTCCCTCCCCAGCCTCTGGTTGGCACTGGGACCATTTTCCCCTGCTAGGTGGGAAAAGCTAGAACCCTGAGCTAACATAGAAGGTGGAGCAAGGGCGGTTGTACCTTACTCTTACCATCAGCCCAAGGACAGGACTGAGACATCCAAGCCCCCTTTCACCTTCTTTCCAAGCCAGCAAAACCTTCTCCACATATGTGCTATTCTAACTTTATTGAGTTGTAGGTTTGCAGGTGCGTCCCTGAAGATGCTGATAGATTTTCATCGGCGCTTTTTGCCAACAATTTTGGTATACTGCCACCAGGTGGCAGTAATGCTTTTGTTAGTAGGTAGTTCTAAACCCAGTTTATAAGATACAGCTATTTGTTAGAAGTCGGCTTCAGTCATAAAAATTTTCCACACGGTATTTTTTCAAAATCATAACTAATTACAATAACTTTAGCCAATCTTAAGTCTCATTAATCATAGTGATTAAGAGAGTGATACATAAAAATGCAAAATGGACACTCCTCTCCCTGAGTTTTAAATGTTACTGCTTTATGGCAAATTATCACCAGGCCTTGCTTTAAATTTTCTTTATATCTTTCTCATTTCTCTGAGCTTAGAGAAAGCTAATAAAATAAACTGTCACATAGCATTTATTATGTACGATGAATGTTCTAAATGCTTTATTTATAGTCATTCATTCTCATCACAACTCTATGAAGTGAATAATGCTGTTGTCTTCCTTTTATAAATGAGAACATGGAGCCACAGAGACTTTGTCACTTGCCTACAGTCACACAGCTTGTTAAGTGGCAGAAGTTGTATTTCGACCCAGACAGGTGGGGTGCAAAACTCAGTATTCTCAAAGTGTGGCATCCAAACCTGCAGCATTAGCACCAACTGGGAACTTGTAAGAATGCAGACTCTTGGGCCCCAGATCTTCTGAACAATAAACTGGAGACGAAGCCCAGAGATCTGTGTTTTTTGTAACTCATCCCTCCAGGGCACTGTGATGCACAATTAGCTTTGTGAACCACTGTTTTAAACCATTTTCTTCATCACGGTGCTGTACTGATTATACACCCTCCACACCTGGGTTGGTAATAATTGCCGAAGTGGGGACCCCTTGTTACGGTTGGGAGTATATCTTGTCCTCAGGTGAACTGGAGTAGAAACGAGAACCTGTCCAGGTGCAGTGGCTCACGCCTGTAATCCCAGCACTTTGGGAGGCCGAAGCGGGCAGATCACCTGAGGTCGCGAGTTCAAGACCAGCCTGGCCAATATGGCGAAACCCTGTCTCTACTAAAAAATACAAAAAATTAGCCAGGCGTGGTAGTGAGTCCCTGTAATCCCAGCTACTTAAGAGACTGAGGCAGGAGAATCACTTGAACCAGGGAGGTGGAGGTTGCAGTGAGCTGAGATTGCGCCACTGCACTCCAGCCTGGGCGACAGAGTGAGACTCCATCAAAAAAAAAAAAAAAAAAAAAAGAAGAAGAAAGAAGGAAGGAAGGAGGGAAGAAGGGAAGGAAGGAAGGGAGGGAGGGAGGGAAGCTTAAGCAAAGTCAACGACCTTCCCTGGGCTTTATTGGAGGTTCTGTGGCTATGAGTATTCAGAGAAACTTGGCATTAAAACCCTCATAAAAAGTTTTTCTTGTCCTCCAAAGGCTTTCTTTTTTTACTGAAAATATGGGAGAAAACCCCTAACCCAATGATGCAGTGGGGAGAGGAGATTTATGCCTGAAGCCAAGGCCTCTAGCAGCAGGAAACTTTTAGAGGGACTGAGCCACTTAGGGCTCCCACTTCTGGTCCCCTTCCCCAGGGGAAGAATGGCCAAGGCTTCCTCAGGTTTGCTGATGTAGAACTTTAACCTGCCTAGATACACCCTGAAGGTGGGAGATTTCCATAGCTGCTCTATCTAGCAGTACGCTTCCCAGGACACTAGGAAAGGCACCACTGCAGAGCTGGAGGGTATCCAGCCCCCTCGCAAACTGCATACTTCCCCTCCCGGATTACCAGGTCATTATACCCAGTGTATGGAAAAGGGTGTTATTAGGTTGGTTGAGCAAAGAACAGAGGAATATGGGAAGACGAAGGTTGATTTGAGAAGGCACTGTGTTGACAATCTCCATCACATTAAAGGAGCCCAGATACACATTCTCTGATTTCTAGCATAGGCAGGTAGGTGGTGTGCGTGTAGAGAGAGGGCTTCTAAGTGACATTTCCCCCTTTGCCTTCTGCGGGTCAACAGCCTTCTTGTTCTGGTCCTTGCTTGCTAGCAAGTGTCTGAGATAGTCTTGTGGGTGGCCTATAGTTTGCTGAAGTTTGGAGAGATACAGGGAACTGGTGGGTGTAGAGAAATGGAGTTTCCTAGAAGGAAGAAGCAGTGACTTTTTTTGTGGTTTTTTTTTTTTTTTTTTTTTTTTGAGACGGAGTCTTGCTCTGTCACCCAGGCTGGAGTGCAGTGGTGCGATCTCAGCTCACTGCAAGCTCCGCCTCCCGGGTTCACGCCATTCTCCTGCCTCAGCCTCCCAAGTAGCTGGGACCACAGGTGCCCACTACAACACCCGGCTAATTTTTGGGTTTTTTTTTTTTTTGTATTTTTTTTAGTAGAGAAGGGGTTTCACCATGCTGGTCAGGATGGTCTCGATCTCTTGACCTCGTGATCCACTCGCCTCGGCCTCCCAAAGTGCTGGGATTACAGGCGTGAGCCACCGCGCCCGGCCGAAGCAGTGACTTTTTATAAACAAATTCAACCACGGCAAAGTAGGCAGATGGCCAATTGTTGCAGGTAGAGGTTTAGAAATGCAAATTCTCTGAATACTCAACAGATGTCTTCTTGTGATGTTTCTAATTATTTCTGCCTTATTGCGTTGATGCTGTATCTTTTGTTACGGTGTGCGGTGCATATTACTTTAATTTCAATATTACCTCTCCATTGTGTTTGACTTTTTTTCATATCTTTGTTCGTCGTTTATTTTTTAATCATTGTAGGGCATTTGATTTTAAGGTATTTCTTTTGTTCACAGCTTGTGTAAGATACATATTTTTTATTTGAGTGGAAAATCCTTGCCTTTTAATTCCTTCCCACTGCCCCTCCCACCCCCAGCATGGCATTAGGGTTAAGCCTCTGACTGTTGCATCAAACAGCTTTGGGTTCAAACTTCAGCTCTGATACTTTCTGTATCTGATCTCAGATATGCTAATTAACCCTCCTGTGGTCTCAGTTCCCTGATCTGTAAAACAGTACAAGAACTTTACCACTTCATAGATATTTGTGAAGATTAAATGGGTTGATATATATAAAGTGCTTAGAACAGTGTCTGGCACATCATCAATTGCTTTTTAATGTTTACAGCTAATAAGAGAATGAAATGCATTTATTTTCATAATTAATTGCTTTGGGTTTCTATCATTTTTATGCTTTATACTTTTATTAATTCCTTGTTGTTTCCTGTATTGCTTGCTTTTATTTTTTAAAGTGAGTTGGAAGATGTCCTGTTCCTATAAATTCCTAATTTTTAAAGTCAAAAATAAAGCAATTTCTTTTGACTCCATCCTAATATCTAATAAAGAAATAGAATCTGCAGTTAAAAACTTTCCCACAAAGAAAACTTTAGCCCAGATGGCTTCACTGGTTCTACCAAATATTTTAAAAAGAAATAATACCAATTCTATACAAACACTTCCAGAAAACTAAAAAAAAAAAAAAAAAAAAAAAGAAACACATCCCTACTCATTTTATGAGGCCAACATTACCCTGATACCAAAATTAGAGATATTACAAGAAAAGAAACTCACAGGCAAATGATTCTTGTGAACATGGATGCAAAAATTCTAAATAAAATTTTAGCAAATAGAATCCAACAATGTATAAAAAGCATAGTATATCATCACCAAGTGGGGCTTATCCCAGGAATGTGAGGCTTACTTACCATTCAAAAGTACTCAATATAATTTACCATACTAACAAACTCAAAAAAAGAAAACCATATGACCATTTCAACAGATGCAGAACATTATTTGACAAAATCCAACATCCATTCCTAATTAAAAACTCTCAGCATGCTAGAACTGGAAGGGACTGTCTTCAACCTGATAAAAGGCATCTGTAGAAAGCCTAGAGTTCACATCATACTGAACTGTGAAAGCCTGAATGCTGCTCCTCTAAGATGAGGAACAAAGCAAGAATGTCTTCTCTCACCACGTTTATTCAACATTGCACTTGAGTTCTAGCCAGTGCAGTAAAACAAGAAAAAATAAATAAAAGGTATTCATACTTGAAAGGAAGAAGTTAAACTGCCTTTACTCACAGATGAACATGCTCATCTATGTCAGAGTTGGCAAATTTTTTCTGCAAAGGTCACAATAGAATTTTTGGCTTTATGTCCACGCAGTCTCTGTTGCAACTACTCAACTCTGCCATCATAGCATGAAAACAGCCACAGACAAAAATGAGTGGGTGTGGCTGTATCCTAATAAAACTTTATTTAGAAAAACAGATTGGGGGCCACATTTGATCCATGGATCATAATTTGCTGACCCCTGGTCTATGTCAAAAATCCCATGGAATCCACAAGAAAGCCACTACGACTACTAAGTGAGTTTTACTAGGTTGCAGGAATACAAGATTGATATATAAAAGTACATTGTATTTCTATTAGAAATTTAAATTTTAAAATGATACTTTTTACAGTAGCATCTGAAATATGAAATACTTATGGATAAACTTGACAAAATATATGAATGACCTAGACACTGAAAACTACAAGACACTGCTGAGAGAAATTTTAAAAAGACCTACATAAACAGAGAAATATATTGTGTTCACGGGTCAGAGGACTCAATAGTGTCATCAATTCTCCCAAACTGGCTTACAGATTCAATGCAGTCTCCACCAAAATCACAGCTGCCTTTATTATAGAAATGGACAAATTGACTAAAATCCTTATGGAAATGCATTTCTAAAGTTAAAGCATTTCCTTTTATAGTTAAGGATCCCGGGACACAGCCCAGCTTTGCCTGTTCCCTTCTGCTTCCTGCCACATTGCATGCTGAGTGTTGCAGTTTCTGAATGAGTGTAGGTTGGGAGAACATGATGACAATCAGAGGGGCAGAAAGCTTGCTCTGATGAATGGCAGTGTCTATGCAGGTGGGGAACACATCAGGGCAGACCCTGCTTCCCAGGGTTAGGCCCACACCGAGATTTGTAACTTCTTGGCTCATGTGTCCTATTTTGGTTCAGATGACAGGGCATACATGAGTTATTAAAAATGTGTTTCTCAATCCATTTCCATCAAATATACAGTTAGAGGAAATTATCCCAATTTGGAGCCTGTAGGCTCTTATTTTTAGTTAACAACGCTGCTTTGCCTTCATTTATTTATTTATCTATTTATTTGAGAAGGAGCCTTGCTCTGTCACCCAGGCTGGAGTGCAGTGCCATGATTTGGCTCACTGCAATCTCCACCTCCCAGGTTCAAGCGATTCTTCTGCTTCAGCCTCCTGAGTAGCTGGGATTACAGGCACCCCGCCACCACACCCGGCTAATTTTTTTTTTTTTTTTTTTTTAGTAGATATGGGGTTTTATCATGTTGGCCAGGCTGGTCTCGAACTCCTGACCTCAAGTGATCTGCAAGCTTGGGCCTTCCAAAGTGCTGGGATTACAGGCGTGAGCCACCATGCCTGGCCTGTTTTGCCTTCTAATACTTTACTACTCATGTGGTTTGTGGACTAGCAGCATCACCTGTTACTCAGGAGCTTGTTAGAAACGCATCATCTTGGGCCCCACCCCAAACCCTCTGAATCAAATCTGTACCTGCAGAAGATCTTTAAGTGATTTGTATGCAAATTTAATTTTGAGTCACATATTCAGATGTATACTAATGGGAAGTTGGGAGTGTGTATATTTACATGTCTACTCAGCTCTGTCCATCAGCACATCTTTATGTCTGCAATGTGTCATTTCAAGATATTCTTCTCTCCAGCAGAAGAGAATACCCCAGGAAGAAAGGAATCTTCTCTTATTCCAACAGGAACCCTCACTCCTGTTGTTGTTGTTGTTGTTGTTGTTGTTGTTGTTGTTGTTTTTGTTGTTGTTAGAGATATTATTATTATTATGTGCTCTGTTGCCCAGGCTGGAGTGCAGTGGTGAGATCTCAGCTGACTGCAACCTCTGCCTACCGGGTTCACGTAGTTCTCCTGCCTCAGCCTCCCGAGTAGCTGGGATTACCGGCATACGCCACCATGCCTAGCTAATTTTTGTATTTTTAGTAGAGACAGGGTTTCACCATGTTGCCCCAGGCTGGTCTCGAACTGACCTCAAGTGATCCACCTGCCTTGGCCTCCCAAAGTGCTGGGATTACAAGCGTGAGCCACTGCACCTGACCCTAGTTATTATTTTATAAGCATTTTGAATTACTTTGCATGCAGCGCACTCACCTCTCTCCAACACATACACACACACATGTTCACATACACATAGCACACAGATATATACCACACACATACACACACACACACCCTTATCAAAAGCAGAAACTATCTCTCATAATGAACCATTTTACATTTCCAGGAAAGGTAAAGTGGAGCTCATAACTGTGTCTAATTAATGCTTATTTTATATTTTCCTGTGATCAAAGCAGTGTACATTATTATAGAAAATTTTAAAAATACAAGAAAGGCCAGGTGCGGTGACTAATGCCTGTAGTCCCAGCACTTTGGGAGGCTGAGGCAGGTGGATCACCTGAGGCCAAGAGATCAAGACCATCCTGGCCGACATGGTGAAACCCCCTCTCTACTAAAAATACAAAAATTAGTTGGGTGTGGTGGCGCGTGCCTATAGTCCCAGCTACTCAGGAAGCTGAGGCAGGAGAATCGCTTGAACCTGGGAGGCGGAGGTTGCAGTGAGCTGAGATCCACCACTGCACTCCAGCCTGGCGACAGAGTGAGACTCCGTCTCGAAAAATAAAAAATACAAGAAAAAGGATAAAAAGTACTTATTTCCTGTCACTCAGAGATAATCACTGCTGTTTTTAGTGGGGGAGAGGAATTTTTTGTATTTTCTCAGTCTTTTTCTAACAACTTTATAGTAGTCAATGCATTATATATTAGAGTTTATGTGGGGTATTATTATAATATATAACGGACACAATACATAGAGAGGTATTACTATGAGTGCCATAGTTGTACTATAGAGTATAGTACATAGAGAAAATGCTAGATATACAATTCTGTATTCTGCTTTTTTCTGTTAACATTTGTATTTTTTCTGATTATTATTCATTCCTTGTAAACAACACTTATATGCCTCAAAATATTCCATTAAGCACATAAACCACAGTTTACTTAACTACCCCCTTATTGCAGAACATTTAGAGTGCTTGCATTTTTCATGTTGGTGAGTAATGTGCATGAAAATTATTGTGCATACAGGATTTTTTCTATATATTTTCAGTAATGTCCTCAAGATAGATTTCCGAAGTCAGGCTGTGCGCTTTGATTCATATTGCAAAGTCCAGAACATATTATTTAAAATCACACTTAAAAGCCGAAGCCTTCTAACATAAGGCGGAACTGGTTGCTGCTTTTGCCAGGTGAAGAGAAAACCACCCATTGACAAGACAGAATGGGACAGCTTCTTTGATGAGAATGGCCACTTGGCCAAATCACGGGACTTCATTTGTGTTAACATCCTGGAAAGGGTGGGTCCCCAAGCTACCCTTGGCCTTGCCCTGGAACTGGGAGCATAGATGGGCAGGGGGCAGGTGTGGCGTTGGATGAAGCCCTTTTGGTAGGCATCGATAGAGCCCATGACCTCCACCTCCCACCCCCACCCCAGGGTCTGCACCCCTTCGTGAGGACTGAAGCCTGGAAATTCCTCACGGGCTACTTCTCATGGCAGAGTTCCCAGGATGAGCGGCTCACGGTGGACAGCATGAGGAGGTAGAACACTCCAGACCCTGCTGCGACAGGAGGGGGGCCTGCAGGTGGCAGGTGCTGCCTCCCCAGCCTGCAGACTATCTTCTGCCCCCATGCAACTTCTTATTCCGAGAGGAACCCCATGCCTCCTGACCCAGGCAGAGCACACAGGAGGTGCGGCCAGTTCGTGCCAGTGCCTTCTCTCCCTGAGCTCCATTTACCAGCCCATCAACTGCCAGGCATGGGCTTCGTCCCAGCCACTCCTCTTACCCCTGGGCCCCAAGTCCCATCCTTCCCTATGGCCTATGCATTCTTCCTCTGAAGCAGCCCTTGAACAGAGTCTGCCACCCTCTTCCCTGGGTGCCACCCCAACTCCACCTCCTCCCTGCCCCCCATGGCTGAGCTGCCTCCCGGGTCTAGTCTCCCCACTCCCTGCCTGAGCCCACTGTTTCCTCCCGGTGCCCGGGGGAAGGTACAAAACCCAGTATGGGCTGCCTGTGTCCTTAGATGAAACACTCCCAGTGGTGTAACTGGTAATGTTTCAAATAGCACATCTTCTCTTCCAAAAACTTCCTAATCCTAGCTCCACATCGCCCACTATCCCAGAGCCTGACATTCCAACCACACTGACAGCCTCACTGACTCCTCATCTGCCCACTCCTGCCCCAGCACAGACCACGTTTGCACTCCCCTCTGTCCTTGGTTCACCCTTTCTCCTCCCTCCACAACGGCTTTCTATCATCTGCCTATCAGTAGCCCACCCTTCCTTCAAGGCCCAGATCCCACAGTATACCTCCTCCAAGCAGCCCTCCCAGATCTCCCAAGGGAGCCAGGGATGAGGCACTTTGTTTCAGTAGATAACACACCATCTTTGAACTTGGACCGTCTTGGATTTGGAAACCGGGTTCAAATTTCAGCACTCTGATTTACACCCTGGGTAAACTTGCCCATGAACTTCAGTGCTGAAGTCTCAGTCTCCTCCTCTATAAAATGCGGGTAACAATCTATTTCACAGAGTGGTTGTGGGGGCTCAATCAGATAATACAGGTAAGGCACCTTGCACAGGGGAGGAATCAGTAGCTTTTATGATTTTGATGGGAATCCTCCCTCCCTGAAGCCGGAGGCCCTTGACTTGCACTTCCATGACCCTGGGCACTTGGTCCCACAGTAGTGAGACTGGAGCCTGTGTCTTCCCTCCCAGGTTGAATGCAAACAAGGGCAGAGGCTGCAGCCAGTTTGCCTTTGTCTTGGGCCCTCTCCTGACCTTGCCTGTCCATGGGAGGGCTCCGTACACACTGGCTGAGTCAGACTGACTCCACTGCTGAAAATCTTCCCATCAGAGGAACGGACTCCTTTGGATTGTGGCTGCATGACTGTGTAGCCTGGGCTGGACTCACCTGTCTGGGAGCCTGAAGCAGGGGCTAGGCCCAGCCCCAAGGGAGCATCCAGACAGAATGTGGAAAAGATTCACATGTCGGGGCCAGCCAGAGTGACCCGGGGTGGGACGGGGGTGTGAGGGCTGGGCTAGGGAGCTCAGAGAGGCTCGGGAGCTCTGACAAGAGCCCACCTGTGTTCATTTCCTGAGGCTGCCTTAGCAAGTACCACAAACTGGGTGGCTTCCGACAACAGAAACCTGTCTTCTCACAGTTCTGGAGCCGGAAGCCCAAAATCAAGGTGTTGGCTCCTTCCAAAGGCTCTAGGGTATAACCCTTCCTTACCTCCCAGCTTCTGTGGCTCCCGGTGTTCCTCGGCTGGTGGCTGCCTCACTCCATTCCCTGTCCCCATGGTGGTGAGAGCTTCTGCTCTCTGTATGTTATAAGAACACATGTCATTGGATTTGGGGTCCACCTGGAAAGTCTTAAGGATCTCGTCTGGAGATCCTTGACTTAGTCACATCTACAAAGACTCTTTTCCCCCACATGGTTACATTCACAGGTCCTAGGGGTTAGGACATGGATATGTCTTTTTGGAGGCCACCATGCAGCCAGCAATACCAACTAATCATATTCTAATAACGAGGACAAAACACCGCCTCACTCAGCACTTCCAATTCTGAGGCACAGGTGCCAGTATTATGCCCATTCTACAGATGGGGAAACTGAGGCTTAGAGATGGAAAATCGTGTCCCCAAGACTTGCCCCCAGTGGCAGACACCCCGTTATTAAGGTGTAGAGCCAGGATTCAGGTGCAGCGTTTGGAGTACAGAGCCCAAGAAGTTAAACTGTCTCTGTTCTGCACTCCAGGTGCATGTTGGAGGACAGTTAGGGTGGCACAGGTTGAGATGAGGGACAGCATCACAGGTAGGGTGCATGGCTGGGCAAGGGTGCTGCCCTGGATCTGCCTGGGGCCTGGTAGCTGTAGCTGCTCATTCTCCACTTATCAGAAGGGGAAAGCCACCTTGTTCAGCCTCAGTTCTGTTCTCACAGGAAGAACTACAAGGCCTTATGCCAAATGTATGAGAAGATTCAGCCCCTTCTGGAAAACCTGCACCGGGACTTCACAGAGACTCGCAATAACATTGGTGAGCGAAGTGGGGTGGAGAGGGCTGGGCAGAGGGAGGGCTTGAAGCCAACCCTGCCCCCTTCTCAGCCACTTCCAGGGAGGGATGGCTCCAGGATCCTGGGAGTTGCTTTGACTTGTGCCTGGAGTTTCGCCAGCTGAACCTTGGTTAATCCACCCCACCAGTCTCTCCTGGGTGGCCTTAGATGCCCCATACCATGTTTTCCTGGGTGCATGATGTTCCTGCTGCCTGGTCTTCCTCTCTCCTTTCTTTGGCTTTGAATGGGGTTGGATTTGAACTGGACAGAGAGGAAGGGTGGGGGAGGACATTCCTGGCTGAGGGTACGGCCTCGTTAGAGGGTTGGAGGTGGGAAGAAACACAGACAGCTCAGGGTGTGGTGAGGAACTGAGCCTGGCAGGGGCTGATGTACCTTTCACAGCTCCCTCTCCCTCCAGGATGTTATAGGGCCTGCCCACTGGGGTAGGGAAAGAAATTCACCCATAGACCTGCTGGATGTGATCTGGTGCCACCCACTTGCCCCTTGCTTCCAACCTAGCACGTGACATTCAGAAAATCTATGACAAAGACCCCCTGGGCAACGTCCTCATCGACAAGAAGAGGCTAGAGAAGATCCTGCTCCTGAGTTACGTCTGCAACACGCAGGCAGGTGAGCCTCAGCCTCCCCTTGTCAATGCCCTCCCGGGACCTGGCCCAACCTAAGCCAAGGGTCCAGGCTGTCCCACCTAGCCCCTCCTCCCCAACCCCCTCTTCGCCACAGAGTACCAGCAGGGCTTCCATGAGATGATGATGCTCTTCCAGCTGATGGTGGAGCACGACCACGAGACCTTCTGGCTTTTCCAGTTCTTCCTGCAGAAAACGGTGAGGGCAAGGCCTGAGCTCAGGGACGCCCCTCCCCAACCCCCCACTACTCCCCAAACAACTCTTTGAGGATGGGCAGGCATTGGCCACCCCAGCCATTCCTTCCAGCCTTCTGGGTCTCAGAAGAGCCTGGGAGGGTGACGCTAAACCCAGTGGTTCAAAGTAGTGGTGGTGGGGAGGCACTGAAGTGGAGAAGGGGGATGGAGCAAAGCTCTGGGTCCACCTCTCAACAAACCTTGAAAGGGCATGGCTGGCCAGGCCCAGGGAAGGTGCCCTCTCCTGGCATTTTCTTCCCCAAGCACGGTTCTCCTCCCTCCTCGCTGCTTCTTCCTCAATGGCTCCCTGTGGCCTCCAGAATAAAATCCAATAACCTTAGCCAGTCATTCAGGGCTGTTCCTTTCACATAACCTGAATTCCAGGCACACCAGGGGACTCAATAGTCCCCAGGGGCTCCCTCACTGTCCAAGTTGAGGGGTTTTGAAGGTGCAGCTCCCTGGAACACCTCCCTGGAAAGCCTTTCCTCATGATCTGCGAGAGGCTGCCCAGAACCCTCCCTCATCCCTCCCTCCACCCCACCATCCCTGCACATGTGCTTGCTGCCCTTCCCTTGTCCCAGTTGGCTCTGCCCCAACACTATTGTGTGAGGGAAGAACTGGGCAACTGGGCTCACTAGACTGTGAGCCACAGTTGAGAATCTCTACTACACACACATACACACACACACACACACACTACACAGCCACCCAGAGGTGTACAACATATACAGACAAACTTGCATACACAGATCACAGTCACATAGATATGTATGCACACACACACACACACTCAGACTCATAGAGACATGGGCCCAGCGCACAGACAGACACACAGAGCCTCCAGAAGTGAAGCTGGGGGAAGCAGAGTTGACTCTTCCGGTGCCTTGAAGCCAAGGAGGACTCAGTCTGTCTCCCACCATCGTGTGCAGGAACACAGCTGTGTCATCAACATTGGCGTGGCCAAGAACCTAGACATGCTCAGCACCCTGATCACTTTCCTGGACCCCGTGTTTGCTGAGCACCTAAGTGAGTGGTTCCCACCTCCTGCCACCTCACGCACCCCCCAGGCATGGGAAGGGGGTTGGGACCCAACTGTCAGTCCCTAATCATGGGGGGGCTGCAGAGCAGCAGAATCATTTGATTGCTTCTCCAGGCCCTGGGAAGAGGGTTATCTGGATGGGGTTGGAGCCTGGACAGTTGAAAGTTGACTCTAAACCATCTCCCAGGGCAGCTGGAAAAGGGGCGGCAGGCTTTTTGTATTTCCCAAGTGTTTTGCAGGCTCCATAGTTTGGCCTCATCTGCATGTGTTTGCTGCATCATATGTGTTTTCCCCTGACCACAGCCTCACCTTCTCTCCCCACAGAAGGGAAGGGTGCAGGGGCTGTGCAGTCCCTCTTCCCCTGGTTCTGCTTCTGCTTCCAGCGTGCCTTCAAGTCCTTCGATGATGTCTGGAGGCTCTGGGAGGTGAGGTGTCCAGCTAGGGATCATCAGGCTGGGCTCCACCCCTCAGGCAGAGTGGAAGCTGCAAGTCTTCCTTGCCTCCCCCTTTCTTCCTGGCTTAAATGGAGTTCAGTATCTCGGGGTTTTGTTAGGTCAGCAACCCTGCTCCCACCTTGCTGGAGGAAGCTGGAGCATCACTTTGTCCATATGTTCATTTAACACAAAGGCCCCACTGACTGTGCCTTCTGCTAGCAGTTGACACAGGAGGGCCCTATGGCCTGTGCAGTGGGAGCCTGGGCCTGCAGCTCCACTTCCCTGCTGCCCTGCCCAGGTGGCCTCCCCACGCTTTCACTTCCCCAGCTGTCCCCCCAACCCTGGCCTTCCCCTTCCCCAGAGTGCTGCTTCTGTGGAACTCTCTCACAGAAGGTGGGTCCCTAAGGACACCTGTAGTCCTGTGACCACAATCCTCAGGGCCATCAACAGATGAACCCTCTGAGGAATGCCACCCCCACCCATCACTGCCCTGCCCATGGCCACCGCTGCCTGCAGTGTCCAGCCCAACCATCCACCTGGCATGTAGGGCCCCACAGATCTATTCCCACCTGCCTCTTGGCTGGCTGGTCTCCATGCCCAAGTCCATGACCACACCCAGGCCTTTGGTGACATCCTTGGGTCATTTAATTCCCATCAACCCTTGCTTGCCAAAACCCCACTCAAATTCGACAGTTTCCTAGTGTCTTCCCACCCCTCATTGCCTCCCTCCCCTTCCTCTATCTAATGAATTCCCCGAAGCCTCTATCTCTGAAACCCCCAGGAGACAGCACGATGCCTAGAACCAGGAGTACCTGTGAGCACATGCCTGAGTGAGTGGATGAGTGAGTGAGTGAGTGAATGAAGGAATGATTGAATGAGCAAGTCAGCAGCAAGGCCCAGGAATGGCTGACTCCGGGCACGTGGTTGGTGGGTACCTCACCATCCTCAGGGCATCTGCAGTCTCAGACCACAGGGCCCAGACTGAGACGTCCTGACCCACAGGTTCTGCTGACGGGGAAGCCCTGCAGGAACTTCCAGGTGCTGGTGGCCTACAGCATGCTGCAGATGGTGCGGGAGCAGGTGCTGCAGGAAAGCATGGGCGGGGATGACATCCTCCTGGTGAGAGCACCCTCGGGCAAGCTACCACCCCTGCTCCTGGAGGCCCTGACACCCCACCCCACCCCAGCTGAAAGACCGGGGTTCATGGGGTGCTGGGCACCAGTGCCACCTTTTCCCCCCAGACAGGAAGGGCAATGAGATCTAAGGTACGGATTACCGTGCCAAGGGCTTTTAATAGAGCTCGTTTAAGCCTCACCACAAGCTTGACACAGGGAGGCTATAACCATCATCATCACCCCTAGTTAGCACATGAGAAAATGGAGGCCTTGAACACTCCCTAACTATTAAGCTCTACCATCTCGCAGTTAACCCTGTGGCCCTAGGATATTGCTGAAACAGAAGGACCTAGAGTTTTCCACCATTTTAAAAAAGCTACTGAACTCTTTGTTGGAAGAAACAAATCTTAGGTGACACCCTAATTATAAACCAAGTCCTCCTTCAAAGCCCCTAAGACACTTGGTGGAGCCCCAGGACTCCCTAGAGCCTAACATGGAAGCTAACATTTACCATTGCCCCAAAATATCAAATTTTAGGCATTGAGCCAAGCAGGCTGGGGAGAGGTCAGGTGGTCCCCAGCGACTGCTGTGAGCAGCATCCTTCTTCCCTGGGTGCTGCAGGCAGCTGCCTGTGCCCAAGAGTGCAGGGAGACGTTTGCCCCAGCCCCACCCACAACCGCTCCCACGCTCCCATGCAGGCCTGCAACAACCTCATCGACCTTGATGCTGATGAGCTGATCTCTGCCGCCTGCATGGTTTATGCTGAGCTCATCCAGAAGGATGTAAGTTGCCCCAATGATGTGTCCTCCTCCTCCTCTTCCTCCTCCTCCTCTTCCTCCTCCTCCTCTTCCTCCTCCTCCTCTTCCTCCTCCTCCTCTTCCTCCTCCTCCTCTTCCTCCTCCTCCTCTTCCTCCTCCTCTTCCTCCTCCTCTTCCTCCTCCTCTTCCTCCTCCTCTTCCTCCTCGTACTCCTCCTCTTCTTCCTTCTCCTCCTCCTCTTCTTCCTCCTCCTCCTCCTCTTCTTCCTCCTCCTCGTCCTCATCGGAGCCTATCCTGATCTCCCAAACGCAGCCCATGGCAGGTGCATTCAACTTCAGAGACACAGACTGTGCCACGTTCTCTACCACTGACCCATGCATGTTGCTCCTCATGGTCTTCTTGCTGTTTGCACATGTAGCTCCTTCCTCCCTGAGCAGGCTGTGCTACTTGAGAGCACGGCCCTCATCCCCCATTCCCTGTGTCCATCCCAGTGGGTCTGGGCACCCAGAGGCTCAGGAGAATGTCGCTGCTTAGAAGAACCGAAGAATGAAAGCGACAGACCAATGTCTGTGTACCTCCCACCTGCCTCCTCCCTAGGTTCCTCAGACATTAAAGGATTTCTTCCTCTGAGGACACCAAAGCCCACAGTGGACTGATGCCTTCGATGGGCAGGATGAAGGTCAGGGGCACTGGAGTGAGGGAGTAGATAAAACAGCTGCAATATAAACAGTCCTCTGGAATAATGGTTTGTGGTGGATGCTATGTCTTTGACCTTAGGGGCTGGGACGCACATGAGGGCTGAGACAGGGTCATACGATAGGAAGAGAGGCTGGCTGGCTGAGAGTCACATTCTGAGACTAGGGAGGGTGCTTGCTGGAAGAGACTGGGTCAGTGGCTCCTCCTTGATGGAGGGTTTTCCAAGGCTGCGGTGGATCCATATCTGGATACAAATGGTTAGAATAGAACCAGCTCTGAAAGGCTTCCAGACCCCTGTGGAGGACAAAACTGAGCACATTTAATAAGGATTAGTTCATCTGGACTTAGGTCCTGAGAGGAAGGCTGGTCCTGGGGCTCTGCCCCCACCCCCACTGCTCCCCTGAGTCCTGTCACATCAATCACACAATTAAGTCATTTTTTCCAGAGATTTCCTGCTAGTCTGTGGAAGGGGCTGGCCTGGAAGAACTATCTGATGAGCAGGCAATTCCCTTCCTGGTTTCAAAGCCTCCCTCATAATTGTGCCTTCATTTATCAGCCTGCAAATGTGTCCTCAAGCTACATTTTATTTTCCAGTCTTGATCAATCTTTCTTGAGAATGCACTCTTTGCCCTTGGCCAGGCAGTCAGTTGCTCTGTGAGGAAAAGGTGCATCACACCTGCTCCCCCAGGCTATGCCACAGCCCTGAGCCCCTGTCCAGCCTGCCCCATGCTCTAGCTGGCCCCTCTGAGGGAAGACATGTAGATGGGCCAGAAAGGCTGAAACTGCAGAAGGGTTGGGGCTGGCTGGGTGCCCCCAGAGCTGCTCAGCAACACACATACATACACACATACACACACACACACACACACACGGATGCACACACATACACACTGCCCTGCCCAGTGACTACAAGTTTTCAGGAGGGCTGACATTACACATGGGCAGGAGGGATCCCTTGCTTTTGCTGTGAACTGGTCCTTAGAGGTAAGGCATGGCCATCCCTCTCACTCTTCAGCCAACTGTCCCTCCCTCTGCTCCCATCCTGGCACTCTTAGTGACCATCACTCCAAAGCCATTATGTCCCCAATGAATGCTTGGTCTCCTTCCCCCCAGGCGACAGTCTCCCATCCAGGACCAGCTCTGAGTCTCTTAGCTGCTGTATCTTTGCTGGAAGGTTGGGGGGGAATGCTGAAGAATGAGGGCCTGTCCCCCCAGCAACACCTTCTCTGCATGGCTAAAGAGCTCGTGTTTGCTGGGCAGGGAGGCACATGGGTAAATTCATATACTACACTTCTCCTTTGCTTTTATGTTCCTAAGGCAGTTTATTTAAATAAGTGTTCCCGCATGAAAGACAGTTCTCCAAGGATGAAACTGTGTTTGCATTTTGCCAGAGAGGCAGAGAACAAGAGTAAAAGACATCTTGCTGAGCTAGTTTTGGCCTTGGGAAGAGAACAATCAATAGAAACATCAGATGAACATTTTCTAATGCTTCTTTTAGACTGGTGACTTCAGATGGCCGATTATTTTTGGTTGGGACCTACACACAATGCCAAACATCTATTTCAAAACAAACATTTAAGAACTCATCTTCTAGACCACTTGCTGCCACATCTGTTGTTAAAAGCACTGGAGCCCCTTTATTACACAGTCCTTCCCAGGAGCCCAGCGGATGAAGTCTGGTTGCAGATCCCAGAGCCCTCTCCCCCCACCACCCCTCTCAAGCCCCCCTCCTTGAACCTCACATCATTTCCTGTGTTATCTGCAAGGAGCCTCTTGTCTACTAGGGTGCATATTTGAAAACCTGTTAGGTCTTAAGGACGAGGTGGATTCAATCTTGACACCAAATTGATCCAGATTCAGATAAATCCCAGGTGATGGAGTGATGAAAGTAACAATCTTGGAAGAGTGGAGCTTCTCTCAGCTCATCTGCAGTACTCCCAGCCCAGCAGACTGTAGATTAGGATCTTCCCACCATGCTGCTATGCAGGTCCTTAAAAATAACACTGGGCTGTATAATTCATTCATTTATTCCCCCTTCTCTGGCTCACTTAGTTTATCATTTATACAGCCCAGTGTTGTTTTTCTCTAGTAGGGTCCATTCCGGAGACAGAACTATAGGAAGCATTGAAATCCTAGAGCCTAAGTTTGTGTTATGACAGTCTAGTTTATTTCAGCATGCATTTATTCAGTACTGTCATAGACCATTTGGACTGCTCTAATGATGGCAGTGGCAGCCCATCTGGAGCAGCCACTGCCATGATGCCAGCTGCAGTGGGGGAGGCGCAGGGAGGGCTGCATGCTCCATGGAGCCAGTGGGAGCCAGAAACAGGCAGGAGCCCCGCCCCCTTCCTAGTTGGAGGGGTGGGAGCCCCACCCTCCCTGGCACAGCTGCAGCCACCCTGCCATGGCTGTGGACCCAGGCATCTCTGCACTCTTGGGGGCCCTTGAAACCCCCATGCCCTCACAGGCTCAGAACTGCCTGCTCCCACTGCCTGGCCTCTCCCCACTCCTGGTGCCCACTCTGATTTCGGAGCAAAGCTGTGGCTGAGCCCAGGTGCTGTCACAACCCGGCCAGGTGTGCTCACACCTGGGGCAGCACTTACACACCAGCCCCATGCCTTCTTGGCCCCCCTCTGGACTTTGGGCACCGACAAGCATGGAAGAGAGGCTGAGGGGGTGGGTGCTAAGGATGGCTCGGCATGGGCCTTCAGGCACCCCTCATCATGAACAGCCTGGGCACCGTGGATGGCAGGTTAATGACAGCAGAAGGCAGGCAGATCCTGGGTGGAAAGGGGCAGATCCTGGTGAAACCCACCTTCAGGCCAGGGACGGTCTGAGGACTAGGGGCCAGGCTGCCAGTTCCACGGACTGGAGTGACAACCTATGGGGCTTTTTCTGGGTCTGCCCATGGCCACCCATGGACAAATCAGCATGCACTTCCTCCCCTCTGAAGCCCATAAAAATCCCCAGACTCAGCCAGCCTCAGGCAGACTACCAGATGACCTGTCTATGGAGAGGAGCTACTCACTGCGGGTCTCCTCTGAGCTGTTCTGCTGCTCAATAAAGCAACTCTTTGCCTTGCTCACCCTCCACTTGTCCACATACCTCATTCTTCCTGGATGTGGGACAAAACTTGAGACCCACCGAATGGCAGGGTTGAAAGAGCTATAACACAAACAGGGCTGAAACCCACCCCTTGCTTGCCATGTTGCAGGTGACAGGAAGGAGAGAAGAGAGAAGGAGAGAAGAGCTATAGCCCTTTGGGGATCCCAGACCTAGGAGCTCCCCAAGCCAGGGCTGTGACATCCTCTTTGGGGCTCTGGGATTCTTGGTGTCTCCAAGCTTCCATGCACCACTGCGTTCCCTTGTGCCAGCCATGGATGCTGTTTGTGGTACTCCTGGTCCAGCTGCAGCAGCACCCACACCAGCATCCGGAGCACCCTCCCACCACAGCTGGCATGCTTGGCTGGCTGTGTGCAGTGGCCAGACCCCACACTCACTCGTTCACACACACTTCAACACTCCATGTCTGGCTCTCCCTTGGCAGGTGTGGGCTCCAGGCCAATAGTGTGAGCCGAATGCCTGCCAGGCTGAGTGGGCAAACAAGCCCAGTAGGCCCGAGCAAAACGCAGGCAAAGGCGTCACTGTCCACACAGGTTTCAAGCTGGAAAGGAATATTTCAAGGATTCCATGACAATAACACAATAATGTCAGTGATGATGGCGGTGATGGTGATGGTGATGTCGGCGACGTCAGTGATGGTGGTAGTAATGTCAGTGATGGTGGTGAAGCTAATTATATGGTGGTGTTGGTGGCAGAGGTGTGATGTCATTTATGATGGTGGAGGTGGTAGTGATGGTGACATCAGTGGCAGAGGTGATATAGAATCTGGCGGTGGTAATGATGTCATCACTGGTGGTGGTGACGATAGTGCTGACTTTCATTCTGCCAACAAAAACTGACTGTCTCTAATGGTACTCTTTAAATAGTGCCAGAGGAAAAGATGAGATTCAAGGAAGGGACTGAAGGGGATTGCAGTGGGGAGGGCTCTGATATTGATGATGGTGTTGGTGGTGAGGGCAATCATGGTGGAGATGAAAACAGTGACTAATTCATTCTGAAAAAACTAGTGCCCAGCACACTTCCAATGAGCAAGGCCTAGACATAATATCTTTAAATGAATCACCATGGCCATGAGCATAGAGATAAAGAAAATGGAAGCAGCCAGGCCCCATCCAAGCTTTCCAAAACTTGGTCCTGAGCCAGATATGAAAGCCTGGATTGGATTGGCTGCATTTCTTCCAAGCTCTCACCCTCACCTCTCTTTCACTCTTCTTCTAAGCCTCTTCCCTGGAGAATTCATTCATTTATTCCTTCTTCTCTGTCTACATTGAATGACCCCAAGGCCACTTTTTGTTCCTGGAGTTAGGATAATAGCTCTCTACCCACTAACAACTGCACAGAGGCACCGTGGATAAAACTCCAAGTTCTCTGGGCCCCAGGGTCTGTGTTTCCCCGCTCAGAGAGGAAGAAAGAAGGTGGGCTTTTGCACCTACCCTCAGGCTTGCCAGCAGAACCGAGTCCTGGCCTGAAGCCACCAGACGTTTGGTCAGTGGGGAGGAAGGGATACTCCCTCCTTTCAGGAGGAAGAACATAGCTACTAGGAAGGGCCTCCACTGCCCAGGACCCAACCCCAAAGGACAGCTGGTGGGCTGGAGCTTCAGGAGGTCACGAACAAGGGCACGTGACCCCTACCCTCACAATTATACAGAAGCTGTACTAATTGGGTAATTAATATGTTCCACGCCTTGTGCTAAGCACTCACATGCTTTATCTAACAGAATCAGAATTCTGATTCTGATTTCACCCTCATGACTGAATTCAAATTCAGAAACAGGTGCAGTCATTACCCTCTCATTACCAGCGAGGAACCTGAGGCACTGGGTTACACAGCTAGTGATTTGCCAAGTCCGGATGTGAATGCTGATGGGCGAACCCCAGGGCCCCACTGTTATGCCATGGTATTGGCTCTTGGGCAGCTTCCGTTTTCACCTCTTTCCCTGCCCACAGCCTCACTTGGCGTCTGCCATCCTCCCGCAGCCCACACTGAGTCTCCTGTCTGGTCCTCTGCAGAGCAGGCCCTCATCTCACAGGCCACCCCACCCTTGGAAGCTGAAGCCCCACCGATGGGCCGAGATGGTCCAGGGCTGGATGACAGGGGTGGTGTGTGCAGGAAGCTCTGTCCTACTTCCCTCGTCCCTCTCTATGCCTTCGATTACCCCAGTAAGTGTGGGAGGGCCCAGATGCAGCCATGTTTACTGCATCTTGTTTTGAAACAAAGCTCTGAACATTCCTTGTGCATTCCTTCTCCAGGATGGGGAGTGGGCTGGGGATCTGGGGTTGCAGGAAGTCAGTCTGCAGGGGTGAGTGTGGGGACCCAAGATGGGGCTGGCAGGTCCCGCATGGAAGCAGCAGCAGCAGCAAAGCCTGGGCAGCTGGGGTGGGCCAAGTGTTGTGAGGGGAGAGGCGCGCAGCTCTGGGAGACAGGGTGGAGGAGGGCTGTGCAGGAGTAGCCTCTCTTTCCTATCCCTGCCCCTGCCGACCTTTCTCTGGACCAGCCCCCATGGCAGAGACCCCCTGGATGGAACAAGACCAAGGCAGAGAGGAGGGAATTTCCAGTTGGTGCCAAGTGCCATCAGCCACACTGCTCAAGAGGGAAAAGGACTTATTTCTGGGACCTCAAACAAAAGCACTAGCTCCACTGTCCTGCCAGACCCTGGTGCTCGCTGAGCTTGTAGTGGGGAAAAGATTCACAACCAGAAATGAAGGAGGCTGGTGGCAGGCGTAGGAGGGTGGAGTCACAAGCAATAGCATTTAGTCTGGGCGCACATTAGAATCACCAAGGGAGCTTTTTAAAAATAACCAATTCCCAGGGCCCACCAATTAAACCAGCATATCTAGGGGTGGGGCCAGGGCACTGGTCTTTTTCAAAAGCTCCCAGGTGGTTCTAAAGTGCGGTCAGGAATGAGAGCACCTGAGTTCAGAACAGGAGTTTAATGAAGGGGGATTAGTGATCAGCTGGTTTGACTCCTTCCTTTCACTTAGAGGGAGTTCAAGGAAGTCCTCACAGTGAGTGATTATGGACCAGAGAGGACAGGAGTGACTGTGCAGGGCACTGTCCAGGAGCAGAGCTTGTCTCCGCAGTCGATCTCCTGTTACTCTCCTTCCTGGATCACACCAATGGCTGCCCTCTTTCCAGGAGCTCTGGAATAGACCTCCCTACCCTCCCATCTTAGAGCCCTTCAGCTGACTGACTCTAGAATTAAGCATTCCAAGTTCTATTCTGAGCTGGCACATAAAAGAATTTCTTTAGGGAGTTAATAAGAGCCAAAGTCTCAAAAGTCTGACCCTCACCTGCAGTGATATGCAAATGGTACCCGAACACCGGTAGTGCAGCATTCAGAGGCTGGGAGCAAATAGGATGCAAATGTATGCAATCATTATGCAAACAAGGGCAGCCCAGATTAATGGCCTCAATCTTTCAACTAGACAGCAGCTGTCTCTTTAGGTACGGGCATGGCTGACATAGAGGACTGAATTGTCTCCTGTCAGAAGCATCCTGAGGAAGGGTCAGCTCTCAGGTCAAGAGGAGGGATTGTTCGGACACCTGGCTTGCCGATGCTCTGCTCTGAGAAATCTGCGCAAAGATGTCTGTCAGCCAGGCAGGATATTCTTCTCTGCCCGGGCTCCTCACTCAAGTCCCAGGATCAATGCTAGGCACTGAACTTTGTGGGGAGAGTAGTGGTGATAGGGATGATGGAGGTGGTGGAGGTCATGGGAGAGGTAATGGTGGCAGTGATAGAGTCGGAAATAGTTGAGAAGACGGCAGAGGTGGAGGTGAGGGTGATGAAGTTCCTGGTAATGATAGTGACATGAACAACAGAGATAATGGCGACAACAGAGGTGAAAATGGGCTTGGAGGAGATGAGAGCCGTGGCGGTAGTGAGGACAAATATAATGGAGGTACTGGTAGTGGCAGCAGTGGTGACAGCGATAGTGGAGGTGATACTGGATGTGATTCTGCAGATGAAGTGGAGGTGACAGAGGTCATGTTAGTGGCAGTCATAGTGGAGAGGATGGCAATGCAGAGGTGAGGGGTGGAAGTCATGGGGAGGAGGAAAATAGTGACGCTGCCATCACAAAGGATAGAAATGATGACAATGGCAGGTCGTGGTGGTAATGGTGAAGATCAAGGTGGCGGCTCAAGTGCTAGAGGCCATGGTAGAGTGGTGGGGGCAATGAAGGTCATTGTAGTGACCAGTATGAGATGAGGGTAACGGAGCAGTGGCAGAGAAGATGAAGATGATGGTGGGGGGAGTTGGTGACAATGAGTTCTCAAAACTCCTAGCTCAATAGGAAAGGGAGCTAGAGAACGTGGCAGAACAAAGGGACAAGGAGGGGCGGTAAACTTGAATAAGAGATACAAGGTCTGTTGTGTTGGGGAGAGGAAGCGTGAGGCCCCCAACCACAGGCCTAAAGAAGGCTCAGAGGCAACACCAGACTTCTCTCTCCTTGGCAGACTCGGTATGCACTCCAGTTTAACTCAGTAAGTGGGGTAGGCCTGAAGTCTGCCAGTGATCAGTAGGATGGCCTGAGATTGGGGAAATCCCAGCCCCCATTAGTCCTCAGTTTCCCCCTCTGAAATGGAGGACAACATGAAGTCCCAGTGCATGCCCCATGGCTGACTAGTGGTGCATGTGTAGTGGAATGGGGCTGCCATATGTGTGTGGGGTGGGGGTGATGTCAAGATGTCAAGAAATAGCCCATGATAACTGGGCTGGGGAAATATTGACAAACGTCTTCTCAGGGCAACTCAAAGCAATGGCCTCTTGTCACTTCCATCCCATGGCTTGGATCCTCTCCATTTCTCCATCATCCCCACCTCATCTTGGTCACCGCACTGAAGGTCACCAGAGCTGTTTCCCTGACTGTCCTCACACCTCTCTTTCCCTCCTAGAAGGCCAGACCCTAAGTGGGCTGCAGTGTGAATTGGTTAGTCCTTGGACTCTGGAATCGGGCCCCAGGTAATAGTTGTGTGACCGTGGACAATATACTTAACCTCTTTGAGCCTCTGTTTTCTTACCTAGAAATTAGAAATAACAATACCTGCCTTACAGGTTGTCATATGGCTATGTCTATGATGCATTTAGCCCAGCAAACTTCAACTCAAAGAAATGGTAGCTGTTGGAAAGCCACAGAAGTAGTCAGGTTCAGAATTAACAGTTATTCTGTAACCCAAGAAGCTGTAGCCACAGGAGAGAGGACCTCTGCAGGATCTGTGGCTTCCCACAGCCACAAGGTGCAGCCTCCAGGGTGAGCCACCTCCTCTTTCCTGTGGAGCCTGCACTTGCGTGTGCCAGCCTACAGAGGGCGCTCCTCCTCCTCCACAAGCCCAGGACTCCATGGGGAGGCCTGGCTGCCCCAGGGACCAGGCACCCTGCCCAGGTTGCAAGAGTCCTGGGCAATCCCTGTGCTCTGGGGCAGAGGTGTTGCCGAGAGGGAGGAAGCCTAACTGGCTGGCCCAGAGCTGCTTTGGGTCTGAAAGGGGGACAGGGAGAACTCTGTTGTTCATGGCTCTCAGAGGCCCTACGCCTTGTACTCTAGCTGCAGATTTGATGGGGAAGGAGCTTGGGACCAGGGGAGCCTCGGGTTTCCCCGGAAGCATTTCCCAGCAGCCCTAGGACCCTGTGAGCAGGTGCAGTGGGACCCACGCGCCGCCTCTACTCCTCCTTTCCTGGCTGGGAATCCTTCCTGCCCCCCAGCACACACACACATTCTCAGTGTAGTTCCGTGTGATTCACTGTGAGTGGTCATCATCATGGCCCGCATCATGGCCTGAGGAGAGCAGGGACCTCAGCTGAGTCATCTCCCCGAATGGTAATGAGGGCAGTCTGGAGAGGATCTGTCCTTCAGCCTCCTCCCTGGGTTCTCGGTCTCCATCCCCTCACCATGCGCAGGCTCACCCAGGGAGCTGCTGCTTCACCAGCAGGGAACTGCTCTGCCTCACCAGGCCCGTGTGGCACAGGGTGCAGCTGTGCAAGCCATGCCCTCTGGCCACAGGGCAGGTCATTAGGCCAGCACTCATCCCCTGCCACGGTCAGGGCTGTGTGGGGCTGGAATCAGAGGCCTCCTCCGTTTCCTCAACCTGATTCCTAAACATTACCTGTTTCACTGTGAAAAACCATCCACGGACCTCTCCTGTGGTTTTCTACGCCCAAGACCAGCAGTGTTCAGTAGAAACAGAATGTGAGTGAACCACAATGTATTTTAAAATTTTAATAGCCACATTTAAGAAGAAAAAAAAACAGGTGAAAAAAATGTGTTTAGCCCAATATATTCATAATATATTCATAATATATTGTTTCAATGTGGGCTGGGCACGGTGGCTCATGTCTGTAATCCCAGCACTTTGGGAGGCTGAGGTGGGCGGATCACTTGAGGTCAGGTGTTCAAGACCAGCCTGGCCAACATGATGAAACCCTGTCTGTACTAAAAACACAAAAATTAGCCAGGCGTGGTGGCATGTGCCTGTAATTCCAGCCAGTTGGGAGGCTGAGGCAGGAGAATCACTTGAACCCGGGAGGTGGAGGTTGCAGTGAGCCGAGATTGCACCACTGCCCTCCAGCCTGGGTGACAGAGTAAGACTCCATCTCAAAAAAAAAAAAAAAAAAATATATATATATATATATATACACACTCATATATATACACACATATATATAGTTTCAATATGGACCCAATATAAAATAATTAATAAAAATTTTACCTTTTTTGGCACAATGTCTTCAAAATCTGGCATATATTTTATACCTTTAACACATTGTAATTGGGAACAGCAGCATTTCAAATGCTCAGAAGCGCGTGTGGCTAGCAGCTCCCATATTAGACTTCACTAGCAATTGTTAGCTCCTGGTACCATCTTTACAGGCAGGTGAGTCTCCTAGGAGCCTGAAGTAGCCGTGGCCGAGAGGTCTGATGAGCTTCAGTTTCTCTACCTGAGAGCCCAGCCCTTGAGAACCTCCTGGGAAGCGGGTGAGCCTTGCTCCATGGCCCCTGGCTCACAGCTGGATGCGCCCTCAATTCCTGACCTGAGGGCTCCCGCTCACAGGAAGCTGCCATCTGGTGCAGTCCCTCTAGAGGACAGAGGAAGGTTCAGGAGGCGCCCTCCTCAAATCCAGTCCTCCGGGTCATTCAAGGCCCCAGGCTGCACTCCCAGAGCTCCTTGCCCTGGGCCATGCTCCCACTTGATGCCAGGGCTGTGCTTCCGCTCTGCGTGAGGGGAACCTGAAAGGAAAGTTAATATTTAGATAGTGGAAAGGAGAGAGTAAGGAAGGAGATCTAGGAAGGCAACAGTCTGGCCAAGGGTCTGGAGGTGGGAGGTGGCGGGACAGGAGATGACAGGGAGCCCAGGGGGAATCAGAGGAGAGAAAAGAGGAACAGCCGTCGCCCTTGGAGAGGGGTGTGTGTATGAACGCTAAATGCCGAGCCTGGACAGAATGGAGCCATGGAAGTCTCTGAGCCAGGGAAGGAATTCAGTGAGATTAGGATTTGAGGCACATTAGTCTGGGGGCTGTACAGAAAGGACTGGGAAGGGAAAGATGAATGGGAAAGTAAGTGGGGTAATTAAAAACATAGGCAGGAACGCAGAGCACTTGGACCTTCTGTGGTTGGCCCCAGGGAGCTCAGCCTGGGATGCGGGCCTCTGTGCCAGAAGTCTGCACAGGGGACTGGGCCAAGGGCTTTGAGGTGGGCAGCCCAGGAGTCCTGGGGCCCCGCCCCCTCTGCCTGTCTCCAGGAGAAACTGGACAGCTCCCACAGAGGGACTTGCAGAATCAGTGGTTTCTGGGGATGTGACTGTGAGTTGGGTGTGGGTTTGCTTCTCCCTCCTATACATCCATCACCACCCGTTCTCTGCCCTGAATGCCAGGGTCTGAGGGCTGAGCTGCCAGCCCCGGGCTCCTGCAAAGCCAACATATAATTCCGGGCCACTGAGAACCCAGGCAAGACTTTTGTGAGAATGAAACAAGACAGGCCCCTCTGCGCAGACACAGCCTCTTGGCAGATGGTGCCTTCGTGCTAAGCAAAAAGTGCCCGGCGCGGGCTGGGTTTCAATCCCCACCACACCCTTGGCTGAGGCCTGGCACACGAACCATGTAACCATGCACGGCAGTCCTGCATAATTCCCAGTGCTGGGGGAAATGGTATGAAAGGGGTGAGTCATACTTGAAAACCACAAGGCACCAGAGAAGAGACCTTCATATGAGACCCCCTACCTGTCCTGCTTTCTCCTTCTCCCCTGGACCAGGGGCCCAGAGCTACTGGGGGACTGGGCAAAGGGAGGTACAGCAAGAGCAAACTCGCTGGATCCAGGGAGTCATAGCAGCAGAGTCTCAGGCCCAGGCACAAAGCCTGCATACATCTCTCTCCTGGAGCCAAGTGAGAACAGTCCTAGGAGAGAGGCAGGACAGAGACTAGAGTCTTGTTTTTAAAAAAACTGAGGCCAAAAGAAGTTCAGTGGTCTATTCAAGATGATGCAGCTAATAAGTAAGGGTGGACAATGAGAGGCAAAGTCACAGGGTCGCGAAGAGGCATCAGGCAGACCTAGAAAGAGTCCCAGCTCTGACTCTGAGCATTCATTGAAGTTCTTCAAGTATCAGTCTGCTCATCTGTAAAATGTGGCTAATAGCTACGGTTATTCCTAGGATTAAAGGCAGCAGTGTATGTAAAACACTTAATGACAATTATAGAAACTGGGACTCAAAGCCCAATTTCTTGCCCAGGGAGGGGAAGCCTCATCCAATGATTGTGTAAGTCCCTGGGCCAGGCTCTCTTGCCTCAATCTGGGGTAACTCCGCAGGCCACCACAGCCCTGGAGCTTCCCAGGGAATCACCTGCGACTGCCCACCTCTGCTCTTCTCTCCCCACAGGTGAGGGGCATGCCCCCAAGAGCACTCCTCATGCAAATGCCCATGTGCACATCTTCATCAGAGTCTGCTTCCCGGGTGTATTGTTTCCATGGCTGCTGTAACGAATTACCACAAACTTGGTGGCTTAACGTAATGCACATTCATTCTCTTACAGTTCTGGAGGCCAGGAGTCTGGAATCAGTTTCACTGGGTTTGAGTCATGGTGTCATCAGGGCTGGTTCCTTCTGGAGACTCTAGGGGAGGATCTGTTTCCTCACCTTTTCTAGCCTCTGGGTGCTGCCTGAATTCCTGGGCTAGTGGCCGCTTTCTCATGTTACTCCAACCTTGCTTCCATTGTCACATCTCCTACTTCCTCCTCTGACCTTCACCCAAATAATCCAGGATAATCTTCCCATCTCAAGATCCCTTTTTTTTTTGTTTGTTTTTTTGAGGGGGGTCCCACTCTGTCACCCAGTCTGGAGTATAGAGGCACCACCATGGCTCACTGCAGCCTTGACCTCCCAAGCTCAAGCAATTCTCCCACCTCAGCCTCCTGAGTAGCTGGGACCACAGGCATACACCACCTCACCCAGCTAATTGTTTTTATTTTTTTTGTAGAGATGGGGCCTCACTTTGTTGCCCAGGCTGGTCTCGAACTCCTGGCTTCATGCAATCCTCCTGCCTTGGCCTCCCAAAGTTCTGGAAATTACAGACATGAGCCACCGTGCCTGGCCAAGATCCCTAACTTAATTACATCTGCAAAGTCCCTTTTGCCATTCACAGGTTCTGGAAATTAGGATGGGGATATTTTGGGGGACTATTATTTAGCCCACCACACCGAAGAATCTAACCAAAGAAAGCAGCTGCCTGCCTGCCGTGGCCCTCCTCATTGCCTACCAAGCATCCTCTTGTTGACACCTCCCCAGCAAGGGCAGTCTGACTCCATCACAGGATGGTAGGAGGGGTCTGGCTATGGAAGGCCTGTCTCTGGAGTCAGTGAGCCCCATCGGCCTGAGGGTGTGTGATACCCAGCTATCAGGAAGGCTTAAGCAAGCTGGAAGCCTTTGAAATTCAGAAATACCTGTCCCCTCTTTTCTCTGCCTCTCAGCCTATGTCACATTTCAAGACTTGGCTGCTGCAAGAAGCCTTCCCCAGAGCAGACAGAACAGCTCCCTCTTCTCCAGCCTCCACCATGCTCGATGGTAGCGCCACTGGTGCCCACCCCACAGCCCACTGCATGCATCTGTCATTGCATGCCTGCCTCTCCCCTCGACTGTGCAGTAGGTCTTTCTCATTTTCCCACCCGCTCGATGCTTAGCATGGGGTCTGCTCCCCTGGAGAGCAGAGACCTTCTCTGCTTCCAATCAAATAAATGCTTGCAGAACTGGGTCATGCCGAGCCAATCCACGATTCCCAAGGAGGAAGACAGAAGCGTGAGGTGTCAGCTGAGTGCCCTGGCGGCTCAGTCTGAATCAGTGCAGGCTGGGATGCCCTGGGGAGGCCCCCCTCTACATTTCCATCAATCCGGGTCTGGCAGCTGGTGGGGTGACATGCTGCTGCTCCCGCAGGTCTGCCTGCTTGTCTCCCTGGCTCAGAGCAACTCCATAACCAGACCCAAGCTCGCCTGTTCACCAGTCCCAGCGACCGTGCAACAGTTTTCCCATTGTCCATACTTTTCAGAGTAGTCCATAGTCTCTGTGTGTCCTTCTCTCTTATTCTCCCTGTAACTCGCTCCCCTTTATCCCACCGAAACTGCCCTCCCGAAAATCACAACCACCTCTGTGCTGCCCAGTCCACAGGACACCACTCAGTCCTTACCATAACAGGCTGCTGCCGCCTCCTGTCCTGGCACCCATGCCTCCGGCTTCTGCATCTCTTCATGAGAGAACTATCTGGCCTTGGACCAAACCTGGCCCACATGGAATACCAGGGGGATTCACACCACAGGAGCAGCCCTTGAAGGAAGGGCGGGGAGCTGGTGGATACACACCCCAGATTCCCCACCCCTCAATGGGACAAGTCTGAGACCTGTTCTGTACACTCAGAGGGTCCACAGGGGGCTGAACCTCAGTGTTCCACAGCAGTAGCTGCTGGGTAACTCTTATCTACCTTTTTCTCTTCCCTGTCTCACTTCCCTACTCCCTCACATGCTGCCTGGGATCATCTTCCAAACAAACAACTACACCCAAATCCTTGTCAGAACGCCTGTTTAGTGGGGGCGGGGAACGAACCTAAGGCAACATATTCAATCATGGTACTCTCCTCAATGCCAATAAGAAAAGACCAGGCCCCTTCACTCAGTATTCAAGACCTCAGTGATCCTGCCCTCGGTCTGCCTCTTTGACACCAACTCTTACCTTTTCCAGCCTCAAATGTATACTCTGGGCTGGGCACGGTGGCTCTCGCCTGTAATCCCAGCACTTTGGGAGGCCGAGGGGCTTGAGGTGAGGAGTTCGAGACTGGCCTGGCCAACATGGTGAAACCCCTTCTCTACTAAAAATAAAAAAAGTTAGCTGGGTGTGGTGGTGTATGCCTGTAGTCCTAGCTACACAGGAGGCTGAAGCAGGAGAATCACTTGAACCTGGGAGGCGGAGGTTGCAGTGAGCTGAGATCACACCACTGCACTCCAGCCTGGGCAACAGAGCGAGACTCCATCTCAAAAAAATATATATATATATAGACTCTGGCAACACAAAATTTCTCATCTGCTTTGTGACTTAGCCCAGGCATTTCATCTAGGAAGTCTTCCTTCTAAGTCCAGAGGTCAGTGAGTCCTTGGGCTTCCTGCCGCATCCTAAGGTGAGCACTTCTATGAGTCAGCCACAAGGAAGAACTAACCAGGTTGGAGTGGGCTGTTGGCCCAAAGTCGAGCTCTATAAGGCTACAGTGGGCTGCTCTGTAGCCAGCCATGTGTGCACTCTCCCCAGCCCCTGCAGGCATGCAGGAAGCCCCTTCTTGCCTAGTGGTGTGCTGAAGTCAGCTTGCACTGGCTCAAAAGAATGAAACTTGTGCACCTCTTCCAATTCTGCATTCAGTGGCATTATGCGGGTTGTCTGAAATCGGCCATGGCAAGAGTATTTACACCACAGAAATTGGCAATTGCTACAAATCAGGGGTTTCATTTTCTTCAAAGAGTGACCATGGCCTCCCCTCCCGCCATGTGCCATAATCCTGAGTATGTCTATGGGTTCATAGTACAGGTCCCAGGTCTGAGGTAGGGCAGAATCAGCTTGGGGGAAGGGGTGTTGACTGGCAGCATGGTGCCAAGATAGATGTGGAGCCAGGGGTCAGAGTGCAGCTGGGTGAAGTGGAAACCAAAGGAGGGATGAGAGGAGCTCATGGGACTGGGGGACAAAGGCCAGGGATGTGTGTGTGTAGAAAAGAGAGACTCCAAAAAAGAAATGGAGAGAGACCGCAAGGAAGAGACACGGAGAGAAGAGAAAGAGAGACATGGAGACACAGACAAAACAAAACACACAGATGGAGGGAGGAAGACAGAGTGAGACAGCAAATAGAGACAGAGGCAGAAACAGAGAGCGAGAGACAGCTTGAGACTGGGAAGAAATGACAGAGTGGAGGAAGCCAAGGGCAGAAATAGAAGAATTTAGCGACAAAAACACAAACTGGAGAGTGACAAACAAAGACCGTAGCAGCAGAGGGGGCCCAGGAGGGTGCAGCCCAGGCCTAGCTGGGGCCCACGGTGCATGAGGCAGCTTGCAAGAGAGGCTCAGGGCCCACTTAGGACAAGGCCTCCCATGCCCTCTAGCCCCAGCCATCATGTGAATACCTCCTTAGGTGTCCATCAACTACTTGAAGATGTGAATGTTTGATTGCTTCTCCAATTTAGGCATTAAATCCCTCAGTAATTCAATAATGCATTGTCCAATTACTCACATGACACGCAACTTTAAATTAGGAAAAAATATTTAGACAATTCAATTGCTAAGTGATCTGATTGTTTCTGAAATTCCCTCATAATGCTCCCTTGAGTTATTCTCCCTTCTTAAATCAACCTGAGAAAGGGATGTGCCGACTCAGCAGTCTGTTTCGTGGCTCTACCTGGCTGAATTCAGTACAACCTTTAGATTAGAATCCCCGGATTCAGGCACTTTACCTTGTCCAGTGGTGTGCTGAAGTCAGCTTGCTGGAAAAAAAAGAAATTTTCACACCTTTTCTTAATTCTGTATTCAGTGACATCATGTTGATAGCTTGAAATTGGCTGTGGTGGGAGTATTTACACCATGGAAATTGGCAACTGCTACAAACCAGGGCATTTGTTTTCTTTAAAGAGCCACCACTGCCTTTATTCACCTCCCATTCTCCCACCAATCTGTGGCTCCCAGGTGGGATAAAACCCTGAGCAGATTTGTGGGTTTACAGCATTTTCTCCAGGGCCCAGCTGGGAGCCTCCCTAAAGGGGCAGAGCAGAATCAGTTGGCTTGGAGGTTTGGGAGAGTCAACTGAGCAGCATAGGACCAAGCTGGGAATTCCAGGGCCCTTCCCTGGCCTCTGTCCCAGGGATCATTGTGCCTCCCCATCAAGACAGCACAGTCTGGAACAAAGAGCTCCTGCCTGAACATTGGGAGAACTCAGGTATCACTCGGTGTCGGTCAAGGAAACCCAGGCTCTCAGCAAGGGACTGGCTCCTGGTCACCAGCAGGGTGGATGGGATGGGCATGTCTGCTGGGCTTCAGTTTCATGTCCCGTTTTTCTAAGCTGCTCACACTCAAGAGTCCCAGAAAGTTTGTTGTGCTACTTCTAAATAGAGAAAAGTTTTGTCTCCATAAATTTATACTCTCCACTGCCTTCTCAGGAAGCTGAGTTCCGGTCACAGGTGACCCTTTGTGCTGCCATCTTGAAGGAGCTGGGTAGGCAAATTAGGGACAGGAGGGGCTAGGGAAGTGGGAGACCTATGTGGGAGGAGGTCGGGGAGAGGCTGGAGATAACTATGGAAGAAGGATTTCATGCGTCTCCGTGGGGTATGAGACCATCTTCTGAATCTTCCCACCCAAATTGTCAGTATACTCAACCTTGCTCCCTGATGTCTTTGAGTGAGTGGAATCTGGAGGGGAGAGGGTGGTGGCAGGTTGGAAAGAAGGATGAGGGACCAGCCCCACTGGTTACATGTGGAGAGGACAAGGTACACGGAGGAGGAAGGCAGGCCTGGCAGAGCTCGGATATCTGTGGGAGGAGGAGGCAGGTTCTTGCCTCTCTCTTCCTCTGGGAAGCAGCTTGTTTGGGAAATCCAAGCCCAAGTCCATCCAGGGCAAGTGCCTTGATTTTCCCTTGTGAGGAAGAAAAGGGCTTTCCTGACCCAGGTGGAGGAGAAGACTGAGGTAAGGTCAATCAAAGGGACAAAGCTAACCCCTATGCCATCAAGAATGTATGTGCAGTGCTGAGTACTATTCTTTGGATCTGAGTTGTGCTGAATGTTGGTTTACAGAGCTCCAGAACCCCCAAGTGTAGAATGACTCATTCACCGATGTCATGTGTGTAGAGAAGAGATCTGCAAGCCTGGAAGATTCACCTCTTCAGGCTCTTGTTCTCTGTCCCACCAGCCTAGTAATATGGGCAGGTCTTAACTTTATAAAGAGGCCCCACCAACCACAATTCCATGCAAAGCTTGCTGCAGAGACCCAACTCTGAGGGCAAGGACCCCAGGCCAGACAGCAGACATCTGGGCATCTCTCTTTCTCTCTTTCTGTCTCTTTTCCTCCTCCTCCTGCTCCTCCTCTTCCTCTTCTTCCTCTTCCTCCTCCTGCTCCTCCTCCTCTTTTTTTCCCCCAGTCTGAGCCCTCACTCCCCACCAGCTAACTAGCCCAGAGCAAGCAGCTAAATATAGTTCCTTATTCTTTGACTCGTAGAAATCAGCCACAAACTGTCTGTCAACATGAATTTCTCAGCTCAGTTGTTCTAGCCATGAGCAGCTGCTGCTCCTGATACCTCACCGGGCTGCTTTCAAGTTCATCTTTGGTGGGGTCTGCATGGAAGGAAAACACAAATTTGAGAGGGCAGCTTTAGAAAGTGTGAAGCAGGCATAGACTTTGAAATTGGAGAGACAGGAACCAAATCTTAGCTTGACCACTTCCTAGCTGTGTGATCCTCTGCTGGCTCAATTATTGAGCTCTTACTTAGATTCTGGGAGATGCTCTAAGATCTTTCCAATAAATTCTCATTTTTGCTCAGGCTAATGTGAGTTGGGCTTCTGTCACTTGCAAGCTGAAGAACAAGAACTTGCTTCTCAACCCCTTGGGTCCTCTGCTGATGGCCTCTTCCATCCATCCTCACTCACATGTTCCATTCCCACATTTTGTAATCTCTTACCCCTAAAAAGTTCCAAAGCTGTTTTCTTTCTCTTTTACTTTTAAGAAAGATTTTTTTCAAGTGTAACACACTTACTGTATAGTCTCAATTTGTTGGGGTATAGACGTGAAATTGTTTTCTAACTTCCCTGAGCCTCACTGTCTTCATCTGTACAATGGGACTACTATTGCCTGGCTCACAGGACTGCTAGTACGGTCAACCAGGAGCCTAGATGGAAAGCTTCTAGCCCAGGCCTGGCACAGTGGGAGGGCTGGGTAGCTGTCCATTCCTCTCCCTGTGTGGAAAGTTATTCTTTACCTATCATACAGTAGAACAGAGACTAGAATTATAATGCCTGCCCCCAGAAAGTGGCTTTATTGAGATGTACAAAATATTCTACATTAATTTTTATTTCATTCTCACATTTATTGAGATGAACAAAATCAGTGTTATGGATTGTTATAGACACAGTATCTGTCCCTGTGCCCTGACCCTGACTGTGGGGCTGTCAAATGTGCTTCCTGGGGAACCAGATACACCAGACACACCACACATACACATAAACACACACAGGAACACATGAAGCCAAGCAAATTCAGAGACAATTTGATGAGTGTAACACACACACAGGAGGGTATATGCACATTTGTGAGTGCACTGCAGGCCCATGGCTGGATGAAGCATGGGAAATGGGGGAATCCACAGGGCGCACGTAGCCCGCCAGTCCTGGCTCTCAGCGCTCTCCTTCTGGGCCAGGCCTGGGCCATGAGTGTGTTGAGAGGCTTTGGCGCCCTCTGCTGACTGCGGTCCTCCCTGCAGCCCTCTCCAACCTAGCCAGAGCAGGTGCAGCAGGCCCAGGGAAGCCAGGAGTCTAGGAAGGGGGAAAACCAGAAGGGAAGAGACTGAAAGGAGGTAAAGAATGGAGGGAGAAGAGAACCAGAGCCTATACTGTCCCCAAAGCCACCAGGATGGAGGACCCAGCTATGCAGCTACTCACTGACCACAGCAGCTGCTTACAGACAGGAGCATCACCTCCCAGGTGCTCATGATGACCCTCTAGAGACCCTGTGGTGGCACAGCTGGTGGTGTGAAGGGCACAGGCCCCAGAAAGTTCCTCAGGCTCTGGCTGTGATGCCTTGTAAGTCCATGTGGCAGAACCATCAACCAGACCAGTGAACTTTTCCACCTCCTCTGGGAATGCCCAGGGCCAGACCTTCAATCCTGCAGGCTAGGGAGCTTGATGATGGCAAACATGGACTTGGGAACCAGACTGACCTAGGCAGAGTGCCTGCACTGCCTCTCACTAGCTGTGTGACCTTGGGCTCCTAATCTCTCCCTGTCTCTGCAACCTCATCTGCAAAGTGAGGGGAGTAAGACAGCTGCAGTCTGGATGAAATAAAAATCCATGTAGAGGCCAGGCATAGTGGCTCACACCTGTAATCCCAGCACTTTGGGAAGCCAAGGCAGGCAGATCACTTGAGGTCAGCAGTTCAAGACCAGCGTGGACAACATGGTGAAACCCCGTCTCTACTAAAAATACAAAACTTAGCTGGATGTGGTGGCACGTGCCTGTAGTCCCAGCTACTCCAGAGGCTGAGGCAGGAGAATTGCTTGAACCTGGGAGGTGAGGTTGCAGTGAGCCAAGATCATACCACTGCACTCCAGCCTGGGTGACACAGCGAGACTCCATCTCAAAAAAAAATCCACGTAGAGTGCAGCCCAGGGCCTGACGCAAAGTGCATAATAAATGCTAGCTACTAGCATTACTGTTGTGGTTGTTGTTGCCCTTGCCACGAGCTTCACGAGAGATGAAGGACATAGTTTCATCAGGGCCTCTGCAGCTGACATGGCTCCTGGGAAGTGGAGGGAAGGTGGGATCATCAGAATCTTATGTTTGCATAAGGCCATGATGTCAGGCTGTTAGATTCCTGTTAGGAACACCTGTCCCAATTGTCTGACCTTCTTTCTTCTAGGGTGGCATAGCCCTGTTCCTCTGCAGGACTCATCACAGCCAGGGAGGCCCCTCTTCTGGTGTTTTCAGACTCAGGGACACCGAGACTCACTTCTTTCTCATGACATAACCTCTAAGTTACAACACTCAGAAGCTGTCAGTGGTCATATTTTCTGTCTTAGACAAAACCAGTCTTCTGGGAAAAGAACAAATGAGGCTGATCTGCAGCAAGAAGCAAAAACAAGAACCTGGTGGGGCTGCTGTGGCTTGCAAATCCCTGGTTCCAGATGTCTCTAAGGCCCACCCACATCCCCGCCCCTCTGCTGGCTCAATTACTGGGCTGTTTCTTAGATTCTGTGAGATGCTCCAAGATCCTCCAATAAATCCTCATTTTTCTCAGGCTAGTGTGAATTGGGCTTCTGTCACTTGCAAGCCAGAGAACAAGGACTAGCTTCTCGACCCCCTGGGTCCTCTACTGAAAGTCTCTTCCATCTATCCTCACTACCCACATGTTCCCATCCCACATTTTTGCAATCCTCTACCCCTAAAAAGTTCCAAAGCTGTTTTCTTTCTCATTTATTTTTAAGAAGGACTTTTTTTCAAGTGTAGCACATTTTTTGTAGGGCCTCAATTTGTTGGGATGTAGACGTGAAATTGTTAATAATCTCCCCCCCAACACACACACACAGTCAACTGTGCTCTATTGAAATCCCTTTCCTACTGGGTGGTAGGGATCTTAATGACATCGTGGCTGCGTCCCACAACTCCGCCGTCACTTTCATCTACTAGAACTAGAACTGTCTCATTTCGTTAATCAAGACTTCCTGTTTGTCTCTCCTGCCATTCCCACTTCTGCCCAGATGAGAGCGGTGACTGGCCCTCCCACCCCAACAAGGCCACAATGGAGGGGAGCATCCAGCTCCAGATCCGCGTCCCTATCACTTTTCTAGTCTCTCAGTGACTGCGGGGCCAGGAGAGGGACTTGGAAGCAACTCTCACATGTCCTCTCCTAGGTGGATTGTCACTGCTTCTCTGGCTACTCCACTCCCTCCTCTCTGCCCTGGTGACTGTCTCGTGGACAGCCTGTGCATTCTCTCAAGCCCTAGAGAGACGCCCTCATGGGTGGGACACCAGCTTGTCCACTTGAGCCCAGCCACCTCACACAGCTCTCTCTCTCCACTCCACCATCTGTCTTGTATTGCCCTCTTCCCCAACTCAGGCAGCTCAGAGGTATACAAGGGGGTTCAACGACTAAGCAGATGCCCCCCTGGGGGATGGTATGCTTGTCTCCCCTTACAAGAAATTATCTTACGTTATCAGGGAGGAAAGGCACCCACCCCACCCATCATCTCCCGTGAAGAGAGGAGCAAGCAGCCTCTACCACAAACACTGCCCTCCCCACATGGCAACCGACCATTCCATCCCCTGCTCCTCTTCCAGTCACTGTGGGAGGTGGTGGTGGTTGATGAGAGAAGAGCCATCAGCCCTGCTGGAGGGAGATGGTACTAGCTGCTGACCACCCACTGACAACTCTCAATGCAGAAGGCAGGGTCCCCAGTGCCTTTTGTACTCAGCTTTGGGTGTTAGCTGCAATTCCAGAACAGGAGGAAGAGTCCCACACAATATCCTGTTATGCTGGTGCAGAACTCTCCTCCCTCCCAGATCCCAGCTGAATTGATCAAAAGACTAGGAAAGAAGAGAACGCCTGTTGGCCTGGACTGAAAGCCAGAGAAGGTACATTCTCGTGCCAGGAAAGCTGGGGATTGCTGTAAAGTGTGCAAGATACAGATTAAAGGAAGACCTCAAGGGCTGATTCACAACTCCAATTCTTGAGAAAGCAAAACTATACTATGAGAAGTAGATGAGGTCCTGGCAGAATGTACTGACCCTAAATTAGGGCAGATGGTGGGACACGGGGCTTGCAGGGCATCTTTGGAAAGCCCTTTCCATACTATCAACTGCCTTGGGAAGGAGCTGACTGGGAGGTGGGCTGGGGTGGGGGTATGTGGTTGCCATGTCAAGTAGGTAACTGAGCTGGGTGGGGTGGGAGGAGTTCCTCCCTCAATCAGGTTCTCTCTAATACCGTGTTCCTCCTTTCCTGTTAGTGGGGGCAGAAGTCTTATCATAGCTGTGTTGAATACCTACAGGAACAGCCAGGAAACCCTGGACGCTGGGCAAATAGACCTGGCCCTTGGTGCAGAGGAGGCAAGGTTACCTGCTGGACCTGGCCCCAGCCAACTCCCACACAGTTGTCCCAGCTAGATCCCTGAGCTGGTAATGGCCCTTGGACGCTCTACCTGGAGTGGGGAAAGAACGGGACACTTGCACACAAACACACACACAAACCTGCAGCCAGCTCGACTACTGGCTGGTGCCTCTGGTGACAAGTGGGGAGACATGTCACAGACAGTTTGTGTTCATAGCCAACTGGTGATGTGAAATTGCATTAACCAGTCCTAAAATATGACAGGACAATTGGAGCAACATCCAGGCGAAGGGTGACCTAAAGAGAATCCGTTTCCTTCTCCTTGTTTGGGGGAAAATAATAAGATTTTATAAAACACTCACTTTTAGCTCGGTGCGGTGGTGCCTGCCTGTAAGTCCAGCTGCTTGGGAGGCTGAGGCCAGAGGATCACTTGGGGTCAAGAGTCCGAGGCCAGCCCAGGCAATATGGTGGGACCCAGTCTCTAAATAAATAAATTAAAAAAAAATAAAATTTAAAAAAGTTTAAAACACTCATCTTTAAAGTAGGAGTACAGAGAAAAGCAAACACACACCCCCACACACAAACCCACATGCACACACATATACTTGGAAATACACAGAGCCTTTGAAAAGACTCTGCATGAGGCAAGGAAGAGAATGTGGCCCTAAAAGGGCAGAGAAAAGTAATTCCTTTGAAAAGATTTATCACATAAACATAAATAACTTGCAGACCACATCTGTTCTGTACTCAATTCATTTAATTAAAGTGCGCACTCTAAGAAATGAGAGTTGAAAAATAAGATGGAAAGAATGAAATGAGAAGGCTGCTGGCTGAGAGGCAGGTGGAAATCAAAAACAAACCAGAGGAGAGAAGGAAAGACTGCAAAGAAACTAAAAATGCAGTAGAATTTTAATTTCCATCAAGATGGTAAAGAACAGAATTGGAACTACAGAAAATGGAATCTGTAAATGTGAAGGACAGATAGGAGAAGTTCTCTGAGACTGCAGAGGAAAAGCACAACAGGATAAAAAAACAAAGAGAGAACATGATAGGTATCCGGGCTTACAGAAGACACTAAACAAATGAAATAAAAGCAAGAATCACAGGAGAAAGATGTTCCTGAGCTGATGAGAAGCCTGGGCTTATGCATTTAAAAGATTCCTCCTTAAGTCAAATTAATAAAAATAAATGAACACTTAGAAATGCCATGTAGAATTTTCAAATTGCAAGGGTAAAGAAAGAATTCTATCAGCACCCATGCAGAGAGAAATATGGAGAAATATCTGCAAGATTTATTTTTGTTGTTGTTGCTGAGACAGGGTCTCACTCTATGGCCCAGGCTGGAGTGCAGTGGTGCGATCACAGCTCACTGCAGCCTCAACCTCCTGGGCTCAAGTGATCCTCCCGCCTCAGCCTCCCAAGTAGCTTGGGACTACAGCCATGTATCACTATGCCCAGGTAATTTTTTTGATTTTTGTAGATATGGGGGTCTCACCATGTTGCCTATGCTGGTCTTGAAATCCTGGGCTCAGGTGATCCTCACACCTTGGTCTCCCAAAGTACTGGGGTTACAGGTGTGAGCCACGACACCCAGCCCAACATTTCTTAAAGTGTATAATTGGAAGAGAGAGTCCATGGAATTTTGTTAACTATTTGTACTGAGGAAAAAAGTTTCTGTCATAAAATAAGCTTGGGAAATGCTGAATTAAACAAAACAAGATAAAACCCTATGCTGAGGCTTTCTCAGGGCTTTTAACGTATTCATGCATGTTATTAAACTGGCAATATTAGCAAGCCCAGTTTTCCAAACTTATTTGACTATGAAATCCTTTGCCATAGACTATGTGGTAAGACTGGTGTTCAATAGAACACACTTTGGGAACCACTCTTTTACAGAATTTTGAGAGATCAGTTGTGACCTTACATTTTAACAATTTGCCTGGTGCATTCATGCATAAAGACAACAGAAAAAGACTTTCCCACATGCCAGAACTTAGGACACATGCCATGTATGGCTCTACTTTTCACGGGGAAAAAGGTACTCAGAGATGCACTCTTTCCAAGCCAGCAAGAGTCAAAATAAGTAAAATAATAGTAAGTGAAAAAGCAAGTCCTGGGCTGCAATTCTCAACTTTGGCCCATATAAAGTCTCTAAATTAAAAAAAAAAAAAAATCCAGGCTGGGCAACATGGCAAAATCCCATCTCTACAAAAAATAAAAAATAAAACATTAGCCAGGCATGGTGGCATAAGCCTGTAGTCCCAGCTACTCAGGAGGTGGGCAGATTGATTGAGCCAGGGAGGTCAAGGCTGCAGTGACCTTGACCTGCACTCCAGCCTGGGCAACAGAGTAAGACCCTGCCTCAAAAAAAAAAAAAAAATCAACACAGAGAAATTGTATAAAAGCTCTGGAAGTGAATATTAAAAACATGTTAAACACATGGTTATGCACATATCAGTCAGGAAGCAGAAATCACACCAGAGCCACTTCCTTCCCTGCCCAGCCCTGAGCCCCACAAACTGCATTCATCACCCAGGCTCCCTTGTTCTCCAGCTCCTTGCTGAGTCTGACAATGGAGGGTATGGGCAGGAGTGTGGAAGGCAGGAGGTGAGAAGAGCTGGTGTATCTCATCTGTGCCCTGCCTCTTTTCATGCCCTCTCTCTGGGGGGGACTTTGTTCCTCCACAAGCTCAGCTCTTGCCTGCACCTCTTCTCCAAGGTTCCAGCTCTCCCTGGGCTCCGGTCACACTGGTTCCTCCCATTGTCCCTGAAGCCCTAAGGATAGTAACACTCACCATAATGTCTAGTCTCTGGGTACCTCACCATCCTTACCATGCCTTTTTTGTTCACTTAAGCTTATCCACATTTCCTTTTTTTTGAGACAGAGTCTCACTCTGTCACCCAGGCTGGAGTGCAGCGGCACAATCTTGGCTCACTGCAACCTCTGCCTCTTGGGTTCAAGTGATTTTCCTGCCTCAGCCTCCCGAGTAGCTGGGACTACAGGCATGTGCCACCACACCTGGCTAATTTTTGTATTTTTAGTAGAGACAGGGTTTCTCCATGTTGGCCAGGATGGTCTCGAACTCCTGACCTCAAGTTTTCCACCCACCTCGGCCTCCCAAAGTGCTGGAATTACAGGCGTGAGCCACCGCACCCAGTCCCCTTATCCACATTTCTATAAGAAGTCCCTTCATTAAAGTCTCTTTAGTTAAACCATCTTGGGTGAGTGTTTTTTGCCAGGACCTTAACTCAAACGCTTCTCAATTCTTTTTGTAAAGCCAGAATAACCCTGATACTAAAACCTGACAAGTGGCACAAAGAAAGACAGAATGAATGAGTCATACACCTGCCTCATTTATACAAATGTAGAGTCCTAATGAAAATTTAATCAGATAAGTCCAATGTATGTCAACAATGTATTAAAAGAATACACCATGAGCAAACATTCCTGGAATGCATGGATAATTCTATATTAGAATGGCAGTGAACTGATTTACCACAGCAATAGGTCAATGGAGAAAAAGATCATTTTACATACTGAATAGATGTTTGGTAAATTGCGACATCCATTCCTGATTTTCTTTTTAAAAGCTCAAGTAAACGGGAAATCAAAGTATACTTATCTCACATGATAAAAAATAATAAATCTCAAACCAACAGCCAAAACCAAAAGCGTAAAATACAAGTAGCATTCCACCAAATCTGAGAACAAGACAAAGAGTTCTAATATCTTGTTATTTAACATTATTCTAAAGATCCTAGCTAATGAAATTAGACAGAAAAAATAAAAAAGAGGGAAACAAATTATAATTATTTGCAAATATGATTGTCTTCCCATAAAAAACTGAGAAAATACAAAATTATCAAAATAGAAGAATTTAGTAAAGTGGCTAGTTATAAAATAACTTTTTCTTTTCTTTTCTTTGAGACAAGGTCTTGCTCTGTCACCCAGGCTGGAGTGCAATGGGGGTGATCTTGGCTTACTACAATCTCTGCCTCCTGGGCTCAAGCGATCCTTCCACCTCAGCCTCCCAAGTAGCTAGGACTACTGGTGCTCACGCCATCATGCCCAGCTAATTTTTGTATTTTTAGTAGAGACAGGGTTTTGCCACGTTGCCCAGGCTGTTCTTGAACTCCTGAGCTCAGGCAATCCACCCACCTCGGCCTTCCAAAGTGCTGGGATTACAGGTGTGAGCCACTGCACCCAGCCTAAAATAAATTTTCATTTCCTAATAAACTGTTAGAAAACATGATGCAAAAAAGTGGGGCTATATTAGTTATCTCTGCTATGTAACAAATTACCCCAAAACCGAGTGACTTAAAACAACACATTTATTATTTCAAGTTTCTGTGGGTCAGGAATCCAGGTGTGGTTTAGCCAAGTCTTCTGGCTCAAAGTCTCTTACAAGGGCAAAAGTAAGGGGTCAGCCAAGGCTCTGGTGTCATCTGAAGGCTCAACTGGGGAAGGATTTGCTTCTAAGTTCCCTCACATGGCTACTGGCAGCATGTGGTTCCTCATCAGTTGTTGGACTGTGGGCCTCAGCTCCTGGCTTGCTGTTGGCCAGCCACCACCCTCGGTTCTCTGCCACATGGGTTTTCCATAAGGTGGCTCACAACACAGCAGCTGGTTTCATGAGCACAGGAAAGCAAGAGGGTTAGAGAGACAAAATTACAGCAAAACAGAAATTCGCCTCTTATAACCTAATCTCAGAAGTAACAACCCATCATTTTTTGCCATATTCTATATATGAGAAGCAAGTCACTAGATCCAGCCCACACACAAAGGAAAGGGATTCTCCAAGGGGGTGACTATCAGAAGGTAAGGATCATTGGGAGCCATTTCAGAAGCTGCTTGCCACAGATGTCATTGCTTTATTTTATGAAAATAAGCACCAAACACACTACATTCATCTATAAAATAAAGCTTCCCTAAAGACCTATAATAAAAAAGACCTTAATAATAGAAAGATATGCCACGTTCCCGGACAGAAGCACTCAATGGTGCAAAGAAGTTGATTATCACTAAATTAATCTACAAAACTAATCCAATTGCAATGTCCAGTGGGATTTGTCTGCTGGTTTATCTTGGCAGAAAAAAAAAGTTTAGAATTTATCTTAAAGAATATATGAATGGCCACAAAGAACACCTCAAAAGAAAAAAATGGGCCGGGCGTGGTGAGTCACGCCTGTAATCCCAGCACTTTGGGAGGCCGAGGCAGGTGAATCACTTGAAGCCAGGAGTTCAAGACCAGCCTGGCCAACATGGTGAAACCCTGTCTCTACTAAAAATACAAGAATTAGCTGGGTGTGGTGGCATGCATCTGTAGTCCCAGCTACTCGGGAGGTTGAGGTGGGAGAATCACTTGAACCAGGGAGGCGGAGGTTGCAGTGAGCCGAGATAGTGCTACTATACTCCAGCCTGGGTGACAGAGTGAGACCCTGTCTCAAAAAAATAATAAAAATAATAAAACAAAACAATGGGACTTGTATCCTCAGTCATTAACCCTTATTAAAAAGTTACAATCATTAAAACAGGGCAACAAATACCAATGTAAGAACGATGTGATAGGCCAACGGAACAGAACGGTAAACCCAGTCAAACACACAAAAATATTTAGTGTATGATAAAATGGCCTTTCAGATCATTGGAAAATGATTAATTTATTTATAATTCATTTGGGGATAGTTGGTTAATTTGCTTTAAAGTTATGTTCTTACCTCTCACCACACATGAAGATAAAATAAAGAGTTTAATATAAAAAGTGAAATCATAAAATCTCAGAAGAACATTTAATTGAAAATTTATATGTTCCTGGTGAAGGCAGCGGTTATGCAACAATAAAGTCCAAGACCATAAAGAAAAGATTAATAATCTGACAGCTTAAAAATGAAGCATCAAGAAAGTATTTTAAAAATTGATGGAAATGACAAAGTAGTTGCATAATATGTGACAAACAGTGATATATGAAAAGGTGCTAAATATACATCTTATAAACCAATACTAAAAAGATGAACATTACAATAGAAAATAGTCAAAGAATATGAACAGAAAATTTACCATTCATTCACTCAACAAATATTTATCGAGCACCTCTTCTGTGCCAGACAAGTTTACACATGGGACACAGCAGTGAACAAGACAAAGGACAAAGGTCCCTGCCCCAAGGAGCTTACATTCTATTGGAGAGAGGCAAACAATAAACAAGTAAATTATGAAGTATTTTAGACGGTGATAAGTACTATTGGCAAAAAAGAAAAAGAAGAGTTAAGTAAGGCGATCAGGAGTGAGGCATGGGGAGCTCAGGGGCTGGGGAGGTCTCATCAGGAAGGAGACATTTGAGCAAAGCTTTGAACAGATTCAGGTAGTTGACCACACAGAGCAGGGGAAATTGCCATGGTGCGGCGGAGGGGCAGGAGAAGGCCAAGTTGGCTAGAACAGAAAGAGCAAGGGACCAAGTGGTGAGGACCCTGGAGGCCTTGAACAGGACTTTGGCTTTTAACCTGAGAACCATTGCAGAGCTTTAAGCAGAAGAGTGAAATTTTGACTTATGTCTCAAAAAGGATCGTTCTGGCTACCATCTTGAGAGCAGACTTTTGGGGTACAAAGGTAGGAGCAAATAGACCATTTAGGAGGTCAGCAAACACAAGGCAACATGTTCACTCTCACAGGTAACCAAAAAAATGCAACTAAAAAAATGTATTCACCTGTTTTTAACCTATCCAATTTTTAATGTTCTTCTAGAAAACAGTACTCAGTATCAGTAAGGGTGAATTACCTTCGGGCAGGTAAATGGGAACCACCTTTCTGGGACCAGCTGGGTATTCTGTGCCAAAGCCTCAAAAACACTCAAACCCTTTCACCAGAAATCCAACTTCTAATAAATTAATCTAAAGGTCTAATAATCGCCAGTATTTATTGAGTGCTTGTACGCACCAGGCTCTGAACTAAACGCGCTCCATATTACCCCCATTTAAATTCTTACCATTATTCCTGTCTTACAGAAAGAAAAAAGGCATGGTGAGTCACACAGTTCACAAATGAGGGCTAGAACCAAACCCAGGCACTGTGACCTGCTACACAGGAGACGCAGATATGAAGATTTCTTCAAGGGTGCTTATTACAGCATCATTTATAACAGCAAATAAAGTACCCCAAAAAATCAACAAAGGAGGTGATTCATTCAGTTATGATTTGTCCACATAAGTCAGTCATTAAAAATCTGGTTAAAGAAAACTCGTTTCCGATCCAGTCAGGTGCTGAGACAGGCAGAACTTTCCAGAGCTTCTCCTTGGAAGCTGCCAGCTGCTGTGATGTCCTATTTCTTGATCCAGGTGGTAATCCAGAGGTGTGCTCATGTTGGGATCATTCATCAAGTGGTACACTTAGGATTTGTGGACTTTTGTGTGTGTGTATGCTATACTCATGTTTTTAAAAGTTATTTTTGGCCGGGCACGGTGGCTCACGCCTGTAAGCCCAGCACTTTGGGAGGCCGAGGTGGGCAGATCATGAGGTCAGGAGATCAAGACCATCCTGGCTAACATGGTGAAATCCCGTCTCATCTAAAAAAATACAAAAAAATTAGCCGTGCGTGATGGCAGGTGCCTGTAGTCCCAGCTACTTGGGAGGCTGAGGCAGGAGAATGGCATGAACCTGGGAGGCGGGGCTTGCAGTGAGCCGAGATCGCACCACTGTACTCCAGCCTGGGAGACAGAGCGAGACTCCGCCTCAAAAAAAAAAAAAAAAAGTTATTTTAAAAAATTTAAGTTGCCAGGTGTTTCTCCTCCTACAGGGACACAAGAAGGCTGTGGAACAGGATTCTTGGGCCAGGGATGAGGCCCTAGTTATGTAGACCCAAGGCTGGTAGCCACCACTTGCTCCACGTGGAAATGGCTCTCAAGATTCTGTGGTCTGAGAAAGCCTGGTCCTTCCCATACTGCAGGAAGGAAATGCTATGCAGGAAGCGGCTGGTCTCCTGGGCAGATAGAAATGAAGGTACTCCCCAACCCCACACCCTACCTTCCCATTCCAACCAGTGGGTTGACATTTCCACCTCTAAGTGAAACTGGCAATCTGACTGCAGGCCCAGGATCCAGGTCCAGTCCTGAGGGAGACAAGGTCCTAACAGGGGAGGGACCCACCGATCCGGAACAGAGAGGGTATCTTGGGGAGTGGGGGACAAAGTCTTGACCTCCTCTTCATCCAGGCAGGCAGGAGCTCCTGTGATCAATATGAATATTGAAACGGCAGTTACCTTGAGACAAGGAAATGTTCATCAACTGTTATTACACAAACAAAGCAGCTTGTAAAATGACATAGGCACTATGATCCTAATTGTTTTTTTAAATGAGTGGGGGGGTGGAGGCTAAAACAATGGTTTTTCTCTAGGTTACAGAATGAATTACTTTTTCTTTTTTACTCTGTATTCTAAATTTCCTATAATTGACCTATTTCTTTTGTAATCTGAGATTAAAAATTGTATTATAAAAAAACTTAAGGGAGAGATTGCTGATATCTCATCTTTCATCACCCTGTGGCCCTTTCCTTTCCAGACCCCAGCTGGGCAAAACTAGTCTCCACTGGCCCCAAGGGCCTGCTCCTTCTGTTACAGGAAAGGGTTCCCGATCCAGGCCCCAAGAGAGGCTTCTTAGATCTCACACAAGAAAGAATATGGGGCAAGTCCACAGAGTAAAGTGAAAGCAAGTTTATTAAGAAAGTGAAGGAATAAATGAATGGCGACTCCATAAGCAGAACAGCCCCAATGGCTGGCTGGTTAGCTGTCATCTATGATTATCTTTTGATTGTATATTAAAGAAGGGGTGGATTATTCATGAGTTTTCTGGGCAAGAGGTAGGGAGTTCCCAGAACTGAGAGTTCCCCTTCCTTTTAGCTCACATAGGGTAACTTCCGGATGTTGCCACGGCATTTGTAAACTGTCATGCACTGGTGGGAGTGTCTTTTAGCATGCTAATGTGATATGATAGTGTACAATGGGGAGTGAGGACAACCAGAGGTCATGATCATCACCATCTTGGTTTGGGCTGGCTTTTTTTTTTTTTTTTTTTTTGAGACAAGAGTTTCGCTCTTGTTGCCCAGGCTGGAGTGCAATGACGTGATCTCGGCTCACTGCAACCTCTGCCTCCTGGGTTCAAGTGATTCTCCTGCCTCAGCCTCCCGAGTAGCTGGGATTACAGGTGCACACCACCACGCCTGGCTAATTTTTTGTATTTCTAGTAGAGACAGGGTTTTACCATGGCCAGGCTGGTCTTGAACTCCTGACCTCTGGTGATCTGCCCGTCTCGGCCTCCCACAGTGCTGGGATTATAGGTATGAGCCACCATGCCCAGCCAGCTGGCTTTTTTTTTTTTTAATTGCATTCTGTTTTATCAGTGGAGTGCTTGTGACCTGTATCTTGGGCCTCCTGTCTCATCCTGTGACTACCAAGGCCTAGCCTCCTGGGAATGCAGCCCAGTAAGTCTCAGGCTCATTTTACCCAGTCCCCATTCAAGATGGAGCCCCTCTGGTTGGAATACCTCTGTCACTTCCATCACCACATCCAGTCTCACCCCACACCACCTCCCCTTCTCCAGCTCCACTACCAACCCCCACCAGGGGGAAATGAGTAAACTGCATGAGCTCTGAGAAAGCAGAAAAAAAGCCACCTCATGAAGGTGAACCAAGGACTGAGTCGCTGACAGACAGAGATGGATGGGTAAATGGGCGGACAGACAGACAGACATGGAGACTGAAATAGAAATGCCTCCCAAAGGTCACAGAGAGTCAGTGCCACGTCTTCACCTCCACCCAGGACTATCACTTATACACCCCCACCAGCCTGGGCACCCACTGGAAACTTGGCAGGTCTGGCTGCTCTCTGTGATGACTGCAGTCAGCACAGGGCCTGGTATTCCACAGATACCCAGGGAACATGCTGAGTGAGTGAGTGAGTGGATGAATGAAGGAATCGTTCATTGGGAGAAGCATCAGCAGATAGAGATGACAGGAGGGAGTGTGAAAGAGAGTTGAGGAAGAACAGAAACAGATGGAGACAGATGGAGGCTGCAAGTCACAGACTTGGCCACAGATAGAAAATGAACGAATAAGGTGGAGGGAGGTTACTGCAGAAAATTTAAAAGCTATAGAAAGCCGGTCGTGGTCATGTGCACCTGTAGTCCCAGAGGCTGAGGCAGGAGGATGGCTTGAGCCCAGGAGTTCAAGGCTGCTGTGAATCCACTGCACTCCAGCCTGGGGAACATAGCAAGACTATGCTTTTTTAAAAAAACAAAAACAAACAAAGAAAAAGCTAGAGAAACCCAGAGAGATCCCAGTGAAAGTTAAATTTACAGACAAAAAGAAAAGGAGAGAGAGAGCACAAGCCCTCCCTTAACTTGTCAGGATGTTAGTAGAGAGAACCAGGGGTTCCTGCCTTAGTTTCCCTCCCAGATTTGCAGGTCTCTGCTGGACTGTGTCCCAAGGGCCTGGCGCCCTGCTTGGTTTTGTCAGTTCTCTCCCTCGGGCAGGGGACAGTTTCCTCTTACCCCCACGGCATGCCAGCTCAGGGCCCTCCCACCCAGAAGGCCTCAGACAACTATGCAGAATCCCCCCGCCAAGGCAGGTCCCTGGGAGAAGATCTCTCTCCCCAGCTGGTCCTCATTCCTGCAATGACAATCGGCTCCTGTCTCCACTGGCTCTGGGCTCAGGGCCCCCGGGTTGGATAGGGGTTGGGGCTGGAGGTGGAGGTAGAGACAGGAGCCTGCTTGCCCCAGACTCTGGGGAGGGGTGAAAGTCAGAGAGGGGAGAAGCTCTAAGGGGCCGAGGGGGCTTCCCGCCTCCACAGAGCCCAACCTGAATGCCCAGAGTACTGTATCAGCTTGGTTATTTCCAAATCCCCTGGGAGCCGTGGGGGAGGGGACCCAGAGAGCCGGGAGGAAAACCGACTGGGAAGTAGCCAGAGCCACAGAATTCCCCTGGGTCCTAGAGAAGGGTGGGTTCCTTCCACCCCCAACCCCATTAGTCCCTCGAAAAGGCTCTGACCTCACCTCCCCCACTTCCGGAGTGGAGTTCCAGCCCTGAAGAAACACTTCCAAACCCATGGCTCTGGCCCCCTCCTCAGGCCCCCTCCTCGGCTACCTCGGCCCTGGGGACTGGGTCCCCCGCCCCACCGTTGCGCCAGATGTGGCTGCAGGGGAGGGGTAGGCACGGGGCCCAGCTGGCAGTGGTCACTCGGTGGTCCTCTCCCTGCAGAGTCAGCACTTTCTGTGCCAGCTCGCCCAGCCTCCTCACTCAGCACTTCCTCCAGCCCGCTTTCCAGAGGCAGCAGCTGCCTGGGTTGGGTCTTGGATTCCCAGTGCTGCCCCAAACCCATCTACAGCGCAGCCTGGAAGATGGAGGGTTTGGGTGCTCTGGGGCCTTCCCTCATGGCATCCCCACTATCACAGAAAATTCCGACCCACCATGGGCCTCCTAGTACTTCCCTTTGCAAAGCAAGCGAGGAATCCCACAGCTCCTGACCCCTCTCTGCTCCCCAGACCCGCTGCTGGTCAGGCCTGCTGCTTCCTGGTTCCCCCATGGACTTTCCAGAACTCAGCCTTCCATGACAGGGTCACAGGACCCTGGCTGCTCCGTGGGAGCCCCGGCAACACAGAGCTGAGCACGTGGCAGGGGCTTAATAAAGTCATGCGCAATCAACAGGCTCTTTCATCCTTCTATCACCACCCCTCCAAGGGTCCCTTGACACCGGTTCCTAGTGCCAGGAACTGGCAACAAGCCTCAAGCACATGCCTGGGTCTTAAAAATGTGGGTGTGAATCCCAGCCTGCAGGGACAGGCGGAGAGAGAAGCTGCCCTTCCCCCCAGACAGCTCTGGCTCAGCTCAGCCTTCGAGTCCAAGCCCTCATTTGACCCCAGCTCTGCACCCTCCATAACCTGCCCAGGTCTCTTTTAGGACCCCACCCTGCAGGTTTCAACCTAAGGATGCCAGGGCACCTCCAGCCACCAAGGCAAGGCCTTGCCCAGCATGAGGAGAGGTGATGGAAGGCAGGCTCCCCTGGGCTCACAGAGCTGCTGGGCCTGTCAGCCACTGCAGGAGACCTAAACCCAAGCAGAATGAGGTCAGAGGGAGGGAGTAGAGAGGAAGGGAGAGGACAGCTCTGGTGGAGGGGCCACCTCTGGCCCCCCTGCACAAGGTTCACCCTGAGCAAGGAAAGATGCTGAAGACAGATAAAAACAGGAAAGACAGAGGAAGTGGGAGTGGGGGTCAACCCCAAGAGATAAACCCCTCCCTTCTCTCACAAGTCAAGAGGAAAGAAGGAAAATAGTGGCCACATGTCTGGCTCTGTGCTGGGGACTTTTCATAATCCTCTCATTCCATCCTCTCAAATATGCCACAAGAAAGGTATGATTACCCCCAGGTCACAGACGGGACTCTGAAGCTCTGAGAGCTTAAAAAGCTTCCCTGGGGAGTGGCTGGGCCAGGCCAGGTCCCTAGCTCAAGTCATGGTGTGGACCCCCAGGTCTCCATCTCAGCAGGGATGGCTGGCAGGAGCGCAGTCCTGGCCAGGGGAGTCTGTGCAGAGGCCCAAGCTATGTTCAGAGCAGAGTTTATTCAAATAGAGCCTAACAGGAAACTTGGCTCCTCTGACTCACTCTGATTCGACCTTATTAAGAAAAAAAGAGAGAGGAGCAGGAGCCAGCATCGGGTAAGGTTTCACGCCAAGAGCTGGCTCTGAGGCCCGCTGAGTGGAATGGCCTGTGCCCTGATCCCCCCACACCCAAAGCCTTGAGGCAGCCCCTGCCCTGCTGTCCAAGTCAAGGCGAGGGGTCCTGCCTTCACGTTAGGGCAACTGAGTTCCCTTCCTCACAGCCATCCTCTGTCCTCCCTCCACTCCTCTTCACTTTCCTCCCTGCCTAGGGGTACCCTGAGGCCTGTTTCCACTTCTCCCCCTCCTCTGCTGCCGCAGCTGCCCATCTGGCTGGCGGGAGGGCCCTACAGGACCCCAGGGATTCCAAGCAGCTGAGGCCAACACTGCAGGGGGCAAGCAGGAGGGAGGGAAGGCTTAACCCTCCAGGTCCCGGCCCTCAGTAAGCCCTGCCTCAGCATCTTGCTTGGTGTCAGTCACACCAGTGGCTCTTTGGAGGAATCTTGTCTGGAGTCTGAGATGGAAACCCCATGCTGGGGAGCTGAGGTGTCAGCGTTGACAAGTTGCTGGCCAGGAGGTATTGGAAGCCCCCTACCTCTGGGCTGGATTCCGGGCATTTAAAGGTTAGAGACATGCTGGAGTCCAAGCCTCAGTCCTGAAGAACAATGCAATGGGTGAACAAATGCTGCCTGGCAAGGATGGGGTTGGGAGGTCTACAGTTCCCAAAGAATGTCCACTCTAGTTGCCTCCTCTCTAGGTGGGCTCCAAGCATTTCCAAAATAAGAAAGAATATGCAGGAGCCAAATTAAGGACAGGTCCTTCATACCTTGTTTATAAGCCCAAGAGGGCAATTTCTGCCCTTCGGTTCCAGGAACATGGTTGGAGAAGGCAGCCCAGGGGAGGCCAGAAGAGCAGTATTTGGAGTGTGATTTCTTGGATGCCAAAGTGTTCAAACTTCTGGGACCCCCTCATATCCCTGCCATTCCCAGAAGGAACAGAGAATCTCCCAAAGCACTCTCAGGAGCCATCTGGCCTAATCTTCCATTGGTAAGCTGTGGCAGCTGGATCAGATAGAGTAAGGAACTAAGCCACACAGCAACAGGACCAGGCCAGTTCTCCGGAACCCCCTTCTGTTGTTCAATGCTTACAGGCTTCTCTGCCTCACAGTGACCCCTGTCCCATATCAAAGACAGCCCCCAGTTTCATTTTATCCATGTGTACACTCAAGTTATTCCCAGGCTATGCAGAGCCAAGAGATGTAGGACAGAAACCATACGTGATGTCTGGGAAGTTGATCTCTCCCAGGATCTCACAAGTGCTTTTCAGCTCAGGGATACACCCCACTCTTCAGACTGGGAAAGTAAGCCCCTGAGGTGTGCCACGAGGGAAAAGCTGCAGCTCCAGTGCCTCTCTTCGCAGGCCCAAGAGCTGCGGTGCACCTGGGACCTGGAATTAGAGAGTGGTCCCTGTTCAGCATCTCCCCGAGGAGGCCCACCAACAAAGAGGGTGTGTCTTTTTTTTTTTTCTTCCTATTGAGGGTGTGGGATAATGGTGGAAGGAACATACAAAGAGGGTGTGTCTTAATTAGCACTGGCTTTAGGGAACAAGGAAAAGGGAGAACCCGGGAGTACGGGAAGGAGGCTGGGGCAGACAGGAGTCAGAGGCCCATTCCAGCCCAAACGAGCAGCCAGTGAGCAAGGTGGAGACCAGGGATGCTGTGACCAAAGCAGAGAGGAATGGGCGGGGTGGTGCTGACACCCCAGCCCCGTTCTGCCTGCCAGAGCCCCACTTACCAGGCCCGAGTCCCCAGAGGTCCCCTCCTACTCCCTGCTCGATTCCCTTCCTCAGAGGCAGGTCTGTGGCTTGGCTGGGAACTCCAGGGACTGAGGGAGCACTGCAGCTGTGGGACCGGCGCATAGCTAAAAGCCGGCGGGCCATAGGGCCCCGCGGAGGAGGCCCCAGCAGGCGGACCAGGAGGCCGAAGCCTCCCGACGCTCCCAGCCTGTTGCTTATTCATTCAGAGTGGGAAAGCGCCAGCCGAGCGGCTAGCCAGTGCGGGGCTGGCCATGTAAGGCCCACAGGCGGTCCTGCCCGCCCGGTGCCCTGCGGAGAGCCTCGTGCAGCCCTGGGCACCGCCCCTGCCCTGCCCTGACCCCTTGGCCTCGAAATGCTGTCATCGGAGGAGCCGTCCCGCTCGGGACAAGGCCAGCATGGACAAAGCTAGAGCTGGGGCAAGCAAGGAGCCTTCCTGTCCTCGAGGCCGTGGGAAGAGAAGCACGCCCAGGGGGCCACTCCTGAGAGCCTCTCTGTCCATCAGGCCTCTGCAGAGGGGTCACCATGGCTCTGGCCCGAGGCAGCCGGCAGCTGGGGGCCCTGGTGTGGGGCGCCTGCCTGTGCGTGCTGGTGCACGGGCAGCAGGCGCAGCCCGGGCAGGGCTCGGACCCCGCCCGCTGGCGGCAGTTGATCCAGTGGGAGAACAACGGGCAGGTGTACAGCTTGCTCAACTCGGGCTCAGAGTACGTGCCGCCCGGACCTCAGCGCTCCGAGAGTAGCTCCCGGGTGCTGCTGGCCGGCGCGCCCCAGGCCCAGCAGCGGCGCAGCCACGGGAGCCCCCGGCGTCGGCAGGCGCCGTCCCTGCCCCTGCCGGGGCGCGTGGGCTCGGACACCGTGCGCGGCCAGGCGCGGCACCCATTCGGCTTTGGCCAGGTGCCCGACAACTGGCGCGAGGTGGCCGTCGGGGACAGCACGGGCATGGCCCGGGCCCGCACCTCCGTCTCCCAGCAACGGCACGGGGGCTCCGCCTCCTCGGTCTCGGCTTCGGCCTTCGCCAGCACCTACCGCCAGCAGCCCTCCTACCCGCAGCAGTTCCCCTACCCGCAGGCGCCCTTCGTCAGCCAGTACGAGAACTACGACCCCGCGTCGCGGACCTACGACCAGGGTTTCGTGTACTACCGGCCCGCGGGCGGCGGCGTGGGCGCGGGGGCGGCGGCCGTGGCCTCGGCGGGGGTCATCTACCCCTACCAGCCCCGGGCGCGCTACGAGGAGTACGGTGGCGGCGAAGAGCTGCCCGAGTACCCGCCGCAGGGCTTCTACCCGGCCCCCGAGAGGCCCTACGTGCCTCCACCGCCGCCGCCGCCGCCGCCCCCCGACGGCCTGGACCGCCGCTACTCGCACAGCCTGTACAGCGAGGGCACCCCCGGCTTCGAGCAGGCCTACCCTGACCCCGGCCCCGAGGCGGCGCAGGCCTATGGCGGAGACCCACGCCTGGGCTGGTACCCGCCCTACGCCAACCCGCCGCCCGAGGCGTACGGGCCGCCGCGCGCGCTGGAGCCTCCCTACCTGCCGGTGCGCAGCTCCGACACGCCCCCGCCGGGTGGGGAGCGGAACGGCGCGCAGCAGGGCCGCCTCAGCGTGGGCAGCGTGTACCGGCCCAACCAGAACGGCCGCGGTGAGTACGGCCCCGGCGCCCCTCCGGCCGCGCGTACCCCTGGCCACTGGAAACTGCTCCGGGCCCCCCGGGCCCCTCCTTAGAACTTCCTGGAGGCCTCCCCGGCGCTGCTAAGCACGGAGCAGCGCCCCCTCCCGACTTCCCCCGACCCAGCCAACAGCACCCCCCTGGCATCTCACCTCCCAGCTTAACCCGCACCCAGGCATCATCAGTGCCAGGGGTTGGCCAGGCACTTGTGGGCTCTGATCCTGGCTTTGGTGGAGGGACTAGCCGAGCTTTGGGAGGAGGCGCGCCTTCTGCACTTGGCTTGGGTCATCTGAGGACAAAAGGAAGGAGCCCCTCATCCACCTTCTCCCTCATTTCAATGAGGGCATCTCCTTCCCCCCTTAGAGATGTTCTATGCCAGCTCACAGGGTGAGGCAAGGAGCATCAGAAACCTGAGTCTTCAGGGCCAGAAAGGCCTTAAGGGATGCCCCTGGAGGTGTGGCAGGTTGCCCATTACTGGGCATGTGTGAGGTTGGCCTGAGTGCGCAGGAGGTTAGAGGGGAGCGTGTGCTCCGGGCAGGAGTCCGGACTTCCTCGGGGGAGTCTGCAAGGCTGGGGCAAGAGAGACCAGTCAGGCACTGGCCTGGGCGCAGAATTTCAGGGGCTACCAAAAAACACAGTAGTTGAGATGAGTAATATTGAGATGTATTTTTTAAGTCAAAATTAATGCAAAAAAAAAAAAACCCTGTGATAAAGGAAATATCCAGATTTTAAATAGAGTCAGTAATAGTGGTATGCCGAGCCATATTGGAGCCTGAGGCTAACTGAAAAATCAGCAACACGGATCCTGTCTTTATTTGATATTTGGATATTTTGTTCATTACAGATAGTTTTGCATTAATTTTTATTTTAAAAACTATTGTGTTAAATATTACTTATCTCCGTTACTGAGTTTTTTTGGCACCCCCTAAAATTTTGCACCCCGAGGGAAAAAAAAAAAAACACCTCACTGGCCTCATTCCCCTCACCCTAGTCCTGGCCCTGGCGGAGAGCCCCAGCTGTGGACAGGACTCCCTCTGGCTTTTCAGGGGGTGAACATACGTCCTCCTCTTGGGAAGGCCCAAGCCCTCTGCACATGAGGACACAGTGGAAAGGCAGCTTCCACACATGCTGTTAGCAGACAGGGCTACTGTGACAAGGGCTGACTGGTGGGTCTGGCCAGTGCTGGACGGCCATCAGCCATTCTCTGCTGTCCTAGAATCCCCCTCCCTGCTACCCTCTCCATACCGGCAGCTTTTGGGCCAAGGTTTTCTACTCAGTCCCCAATACTTATGCAGTCCAACTCTGCCTTGCCTCTTTCAAGCTGTCGTCAGTTTCCTCTACCCATAATTCTCTGCTCCCCATTGAGGTTGCTGTGCCTGGCCCACCAAGTAAGGGCTGACTGAGCCCTCCAGTGCCTCAGAGTATAGGTGCTAGTGCCCCAGCCTCCTCCTCAGCCTCTGTCAGCAGAGGGATGATGCTTTGTCTCCAGCCAAGCTGACCTCAGTGAGGGGCTGCTGCTCATGGGGTGCCTGTCTCCCTGGGTACTGCTGGAGGCCAAGACTAGGGGAGAGGAGTGTCTCCACTGGGAACACTCACTCTATCACATCCAAGGTGTCGCTTTTGAGTTGTGTGCTGAATCCCACTTTAAGAACCTGCAGGAGCTCAGGAAAAATCAGATGGCAGGTCCTTCTGTGGTGTGATGAAGGATGCATCCACCTGCTCTGGTCCTTACCAGGTACTTGCAGCATCCCTGCAGAAGGGCGCATTATAGCCATGCATCAGCTGCTCTAGGGCCCCTTGGAGGATAGGATGTTTTACCTAGAGGGTGCTAAACTTTTGCAGTGGCTTTTCTTAGAATGCAAGACCTCAGCATGAGGCTCAGCCTGATGGGCCCCACCTCTGGGCAGAGAAAACTGAGCCCTCAAATGCCACAATACTGGCAGAGGCATGCCTGGGACTTGGCATCTGGGCACCAAGTCAGTGGGTTTTCTAGGGCCTGTCTTTGGGCTGTTAGTTCTTAAGGAAGCCAGTTGATTGAGAGGGGAATGGGACAGGGCAAGGCCATGTCTGAAGTGGGGGTGCTTGGTGCTTAGCAGACCTCTGGCCACTACCCTGAGCCCCACAGTTCATTTTGGGTCAAAAATATTTCTCCCCTGAAGGTAGCATCCTAGGTGCCAAGCTGAGTGTGCTCACATGCATCAAGTCCAGGCCCTTCCCTGGGGCAGTCTACCAGGAGGGGCATCTCAGTGCTGTGATTAGGCAAGCATTGGTGGGGCCAGGGGCTTTGTGAGCCCAGAGGAGGGCCCTCCCTTTCAGGGGCTAGGGCTCAGGGAGACTTCCACAGGAAGCAATGTCTAAGCATTGCTGCAAGGGATGGTCATCAGCACCATCCAGGTGCCCCTTCCCCTAATCATTGAGGGTGTGGGGTGGGAGTGTGTTTTTTGCTGGGGAGGGGATTGCAGGCTAGTTTAGGGCTCACAAAGAGGCCAGAGAGGGAGCAGTAGTCTCTCCCATCATTGGTTCCTCCCTCCCCGCCCTGCTAGGCCAGACCGTGGAAAATCCCAGCCCAGGGAAGGCCAAGCCTTGTGCTTGAGATCAGACCCCCAGGCCTGGTGTGGGAGCCCAAGGCGGATTCTCCGAGACTGACTTCATTCCTCCTGGCCACACACCCAGGGGTCTGAGGCTGGGCGCTGGCAGCCTGCGCGTGTGTGTGGGCGTGGATGTGTCCTAACAACACCAAGCACATGTGAGCACCACCCACCTCCCTCCATGGGTGGGTGGTTTCCAAGCGCCTGTCCTGAGCCCAGTTTCTTCCTCGGGTACCTGTGCCCTCTTCCTTCCTACCCTGGGCACTGAGACTGCCCAAGGCTTCCTGCAGTACCATTCTCTCCAACTCTGAAACATGAAACTGAAAAGAAACTAGAGGAAACAGAGGCCCGGAGAGGGTCACATACTTTGCCTGGCTCTCAGAGCAAATCCTTGAAGAGAGGCCTGGAGGGTGGCCAGCCACTTCCCAGGCCCAGCTGGGTCTCCTGCACTGTGTCAGCTCCCTCGATGTGACCACTCCTGCTATTACCAACCAGGCCCTCCTCTCCTGGGATCCTTGCCTCAGCTCCTGCCTCCCTGGAGTTTCAGCTTGTCTGAACTGGGGGTCTTAGTGCCACGTAAGAAGCCCCACAGCCCCAGAAGACCAAAGCTCCCCTCCCAAGGCCTTACCCTCGCACCCCCCGCCTGACTCACCGGCTCTGGCAATCCTGTGAAAGGAACATGGAACAGGCAGCCCTGGGCATCCTCCCAGGGCATCTCAGATGGCTGTGCTAGCCTTGCCTGGCATGTGTCCTCTGTCCCTGACCTCACATGGCCAATCAGAGGCCAGGAGAGAACCGCAGCTGCCTCCTCCCTGGTCCCTTGCTCCCAGTCTCTCCCTCTTCAGTCTGTCCTGCATGTGGGGCAGATAAACCCCTGCAGTCTGACCAGGTTACTCCTCTGCTCAAGAAGATTCTGTAGCTCCTCAGGGCCTTTAGGACAAAATCTAGTGTCTCAGCCCAGCACTCCAGAGTTAGAGGCACCTCCTTCCTGTCCTTTCTTCCTCCTTTTCTCAAGCCTCCACAGCCCCCATGGGACCATGCTGCTCGTGGGCCTAGATGTTACACCTCCCTAGACACATGCAAGGGTGTTTCTAGGGTACCTCCTCCTCTGTCCAGCCTCCTGCACCCAAGAGGCCAGACCTGTCTGGACCCTCAGTCCCTGAGAGCAGCCCTGGCTGCCTGCTACCACCTCTCCTGCCTGAGCCCCTAGCTCACCTGGGCCTGCTCCACCCCACCTCCACAGGCTGCCTGCCCACCTCTGCCCTCCAGGTCACTCACCTTCCCCTGCAGAGTTTGGAGTAGATGCAGGGAAGGACCAAAGCAGGCTTCACCCAACAAGCTTCCAGAGTTAGAGCCCAGAGGCAGGGATAATAATACCAACTTGGCCATTTGCTGAAGACCACTTCCTGGGCTTAGTGACTTCAATGTGCAGTTTCATTCATCCTCACAACCTCCTAACGAGGTGCAGATTATGGTCCTCCTGGTGTAGATGAGAAAACTGAGGCCTAGGGAGGTGGCACAGAAGGGTACAGCCGAGCTTGAATTCAAACTGAACCTGTGCTCTCTGCATCACAGTGAGATGACCCAGGAGGATATCATGTTCAGCCTGCGGGCGGGGTGGGGCAGGGCGTGAGCATGGACCCCTCTGCCAGCTTTGCCTCTGTGGTCCTCACCTCCCCCATCTGCATCCAGAGGAAGAATTATGCTTGCATTTGCTGAGTGCGTTGTACATCATCTCCTTTAATTCCCAGGTCCTAGCCAGGTACTGTTATTTGTCCCGTGTTACAGATGTGGTGACGAGCTCACTTGCTGACTTTTAGTAGTGGAACCAGGATTTGAGTCTGTGTGACTCTCTATCCTGAGTTCTTAACAACCATGCATTAAAAAAAAAATTTATGTATTATTGCTTATCTCGTACACCTCATTTATTCACTCATTCATTTGGTCATTCATTCATTCAACAGATATTTGAGTGCTAGATTCTGGGCACTGGTTGTGACAGGGTGAGATGGGACAGTGAGTGTGAAAGACTTTGGAAGCAGAGTCTCTCCCCAGTGTGGGGTTAGGGTGTAGCCTGGTCATGGTCATTGCAGATTCCAGAACGTTTGTGTAACAAACACTCATATGGTGCATACTAAGTGCCGGACACTGTTCTTGGAGTTTTGCAGTTAGAATCACTTAATCCCTGTGACAACCCTGGGATTGTTATCCCCATTTTGCAGATGAGGAAACTGAGGCCCTGAGAAGTTAAGTGACTTGCCCTGGAGGCAGAATCACAGATCAGCATCCCTCCTTCCTTCCCCGAAGTTGTCTCAGATTGTTCCTTCAGAAAGAAAAAGAGTCTTCAGGCTTAGAAAGCTGTGTCGGATCAGACAAGCTGTGGAAACGGAGGGTTCTGGGCCCTCCTCCTGCCTCCCTGTTTCTCCTTTGAGAGTCATCAGTGTCTGAACAAACAAGTGGAGTCCTAAGCAGCCTCATTCCAGGCAGACTTCCTGTCTCCTCTCTTATCAGCCACTTGCAAGGCACCTTCTCTCTCCCCTGCTCTCAAACTGGACCATCCCTGCAAGAAGAGACAGCTCCCGTTTTCAATAATAAGAATAAGAATATCTGATATTTATTGAACAGACACTATGCTAAGCATTTTATTTTTCTCATTTAATTCCCACAACAGCCTTGTGAGATAAATAGTATTATCAGCTCTATTTTATAGATGAGGAAACTGAGGCTCGGAGAAATTAACCAACTCACCCAAGGTCTCAGGGTTAATGAGTGGCCAAGCTTAGACCTAGGCTGACTGTCCAATCCAGTAGGCCCCGGCCTCACTCTGTTCCGTCTCTTAGGGACGGATGTTTTATATTCTGTGTCACCTATCTCTGTGTTCACTGTTCCCCTGAGGTGTAAACACCTGAAAAAAACCAAATTTGGGTTTTTGCCTTAAGTTTGCAGGCCCCACAGAGTTGCTGGGGATGGTGGCAGAGCAGGGTTGGGAGCCATTAGTACCTTTATGGGCACCAGGTTACTGCTAGACTTGGCCTGGGAGCTCTGGCTTTTTGTCCTCTCTCCTTCCTCGTAACCTCAGGGGTCCCCACTGCAGCATCCTCTGCTCTCAGAAGGTGTACCCCTCTCCAGTAGCTCCCTAGTAGGTCCTGAGTCCATTCTACCTCCTTTCTAAGCTGGGAACACATGGAAGACTTCCCAGGACAGTGGCTGACATGGGCAGGAGAGGAAAGGGGCAGGGAGGGAGCTGGGGTCCGCCCAGGCGGCCCACACCTCCTTCCAATTGCTGTGCCCAGCATTCCTGCAGAAAAGCAGTCAGGGTTGGGATGCTGGAAAGAGAGGTTTGGACTTGCCCCTCCCCTGGCCCTGACCTAGCCGCCTCATTTCCACAGGCAGCTGGACCAAGGGCCTTCTTTTTGTCGGGACTCTTGATCACAGGGTGAGGGTTGGGTCTGGGTCCCTCTCCCTCTTGCTGATGGGCACCCAGAAACCGGGCATTGCAGTACCACTTGGAAATGGGGAGAGGGGTGTCAGAATGCCAAAGCAGGAAGAGACACAGGATGGGAAAGCGAGGCCCCAGAGGCCTTTGCCATCCAAACCTCAAGAGACAACCCATCCTTCCCCCTGCTTGTGGGCCAGCTGGAACCACAGGTTTTCCAAACCCAACGCAAATCCTTTTGCAAAAGAAAGGACTCTGGGAATCGATTCCAGACCCTGCTTGACAATGAAGTCTGTGCTCACACAGGCAGTGCCACCAGACGTTTTATGGAGTGTGGGCATTGGCTCACGCACTTGCCAAGGACATACAGGTGCTAGGCCCTGAGCTGGGCGTGGAGAATTTCAGGGGCATCCCAGAACCCTCCCTGGCCTCACTGACGTCTCAGCCTGGCAGTGAGAAAACAGACACCTGGGGTGCAGAGTGGCCCAAGTCCACGTCTGTCTTTGCCAGCTCTCAGCACCCACTGTGCACCTGGGAGACATGCACCAGAAGCTGAGTACAGGCAAAAGATAATACCACTCACCCCTGCCCTCATGGGCTCTTGCTTGGCTGCAGAAGGCAGATATCATCTCGCGAGGACATAGGGCAGATATCATCTCATGAGGAAATAGTCATTTAACAAATATTTATTGAGCGACTTACTGTATGCTGGGCACCATTCTAGAGCTGGGTATTCATTCGTGAAAAGAAAGAGACAAAATTCTTGCCCTTGTGGATCTTCTATTTTCATGTATAAACATAATAAATATGTAAAAAAAATAGAAGGTACTAAGTGCTGTGGAAAAATAGAGATAGGTAAGGAAGATCGGGAGTGTAGGAGAGGGACAGTTTGCAAAGGTGGTCAGGCCTCATGAAGGTGACACTTGAGCAAACACTTGAGGCATATGAGTGAGCCATGCAGCTGTCTGCAGGAAGAGCATTCCAGATAGGAAGACAGCCAGTGCAAGGCCCTGAGGCAGGAGTTCCCTGGGGTTTTCAGGTGTGCTCCAGTGTGGTTAGAATAGAGTAGAGTGGAAATGGAGGTATAACAGGGGACAGGTCAGAGAGGTAATGGGGTCCGGGCCATGGGGAGCTTGTTGGCCATTGTAAGGGGTTTGCCTTTTATTTTCTGTGCATCCCTTTTACTCAGAGTTTGAGCTGAGTAGAAACATGGGTCCCTGACTGCTAAACAGGGCCCCTGACTGCTGTGCCAGGAGTGGACAGTGGAGAGTCAGCCAGGGGAACCGAGAGGAGGCTGTTCCAGAGAGTAGAAAGAGTGGTAACAATGGAGGAAGCCAGCTTTAGGGTATGTTCTTGAGATAGAGCTGAGGGGATTTCCTGCTGGGTTGGATATGGGGTATGAAAGAAAGAGAGGTGTCAGGGATCACACAGTGGTTTATGGCTGGTGTGGCTGGAAGGATGCAATTGCCTTGAGCTGAGATGGGAAGGCTGTGGGCAGCATAAGTTTTGTAAGAAATATGAAAATTTCAGGTCACTGTGCAGGGCCTGAGAGGGCAAGGAGGGAACCCCTGGAGTAAATGAAGCATCAAGGGAAGCTTCTAGAGGTGGGGTAGGGGGCACCAGGCACGGCCTGCAAGGGCGGGGAGGGCTCAGGGGCAGGGGTTGGGTTCACGCTGGGAGGAAATGTGCATTAGGTGTGCAGAGAGGCAGCAGAGGCTTGGCCTCTGAGCAGGCAGCTGACCTCCCCATTGGTTAGCATTGTCTGCCTCCCCCTCAGCCCAGCCTGCCTCCTGGGCAGCTGGTGCAATCAAGCACACACTTACAAATCCCTTCTGTGAGTCAGGCCCTTCTGCTGCTGTCTCTCCCCATTGGTGGGGTGGACAGGTGAGTGCTGTAAAAGGGTGCAGGGTGGTGGTGGAGGGGTGGTCAGGACTGACAGGGTGGGCTTTGGAGCTAAAGACTGTGTGCCTCTGCATAGGTAGAGCTGGTGTGTGTGTGTGTGTGTGTGTGTGTGCACACGTGCATGCACATGCATAGCTGGGAATTCCAGGACAAGGGCACCATGGAGTCAGGGGGTAGAAAAGGTTGGGGTATGCTGCCAGAGACCTGCCTACTGATCCTTAGGATTAAGAGTTCTGGAAGGCTAGGTAAGATCAAACCACAGACGGCTTTAGCTGCCACTCTGAGACTTCTGGGCTTGATTCTGTGGGCAATAGGGAGCCATTGAAGACCCTGGGCCTGGCTTGATGGCTGTCCTAGCTCTCAGGCTTGAGCTGGGTTACACCTACATTATGGGGCAAAGTGGAATCTGCAGCCACCTTGCCTGCCTGCTCACCAAGCAGGTGTGGCACCGCCAGGCCAGTGCTGACAGTTAATTTCCTGATTATGAGATAATCATTTCCTAGGGAATCGGGCAGCCAGCTCCCACCCTGGAGGCCTCTCTGGCTCATCTTTATTCAAGGCCCTGCTCTGCAGAGCTTTCTGCTTCTCTGCCACCTAGGGGCTCCTCTGGAGTCTGGCTGCGCTAGCCAAAACATCCCGCTCAGCACATATTTCACAAGCAACTGACCAGTTCCTCCTGGACTTTGTTTATCCTCCAGCCCTGGGCTCAAGAGATTAGGGCTCTTTTGCATTCCACTTTCCATCATTTGCCCCTCATGAGGAGGAGGCTTGGAGAGGAAAGATTTCAGAGACAAGGTTTACTGAACCCACAAAAAAGAGGAAGCCAACAGGGAAACAGGTGAGGTGTGGACGAGCAATGGAAAGGCAGCCACAGGGCTCTCAGTGCCAGGCAGCCTCCCTCCAGGAACCGCTGGGCAGGAGGGAACAGATTTCTAATGAAGCAGGAAGGATTTAGGTCAGAAGGTGGGAGAATTTCCTGACTGCTAAAGTATCGTCTGTAGGGGTTGTGAGAGGGCTCGGGCTCTTGCCCAAGGCTGGGGAATGAACTGAACAGCTCCTAAAAAGTATTTTAATCTCCAAGTGTTTATCGATCTATCCAACCTGTGTTCAGGGGCCAGCTAGTTCAGTCTCCCTCATCATCCAGATGGGGAAAGTGAGCCTCAGAAAGGGGACTGGGGAGACTGGACAAGACAGTGAACTCGCCTCTGGAGCTTCCCCCCTGAGAAGGCCCCAGCTGCATCCCACCAGGGAAGGGGCAGATGGTCTTTGTCCTCCGGTTCCCGAGGGCGGGCACGGGAGCCGTCAGCAGCTCCAGACCCAGCGTTGAGCAGGAGGACAGGGTGGGCTTGTCCTGAGCACATGGGCCCCAAGAGTCAGTGTGACAGGTTCCTCCTACTGTGCCCCTGCACACTCCCACAGAGGAAGCTCCAGGGGCAGAGCCAGGATATAGAACATTGGTTCTGTCTTCTCAGCTCCGTGTCTTCACTGTCCTGGAGGTTTGAAGGGGCTGCTATAGCTAAAAGGCTTACCCCACATCAGTGGCTGGCTGTCTCCCTGTGGAATGAATGGCCCTGGGACCCTATTCCCTCGCACCCAGCTCCCTCCCAGCTGAGCATCCTGGCTTTGGCCATCTCAAGGGTCTTCGCCGCCCCGTGACTCAGCATCCCTGCCATCCTGGCCCAGGCTCTGTGCAGCCTGCATCTGAGGAAGAATGCCCACAGAGGCCGGCACAGGGCCTCAGGCCCCGAGTCAGGTGGAGGACAATTAGAAGTGGAAGAATGGAGGCCATGAAGCCTGAAGTGGGGCTGCGTCAACCCAAGGCCACACAGAAGGCCTATGACACAGTAGGGCAAGACCCCAGGCTCCTGTCTCCCTCCTGGGAGCAAGAAATTGGTGGTGGCCAGGGTTTTCCTGGGTAGTCTGAGCAAGCCCATCCACCCAGTCTTTGGCTGGTGAGACCCACCCCAGCCTACCCCCACCAGTGGTGCTGGGGGCTTGGGAGAAGACTGAGCGGGGCTGTAGGTGACCCAGGGAGCTGGCTGTGTACCTTCATCAGGCCCAGGAGGGGCATGTACGGCCGTTCACTGTAGCGTGTTTGTGGAGCGGGGAGTTAGAGGTGACCTGGAGGTCTAAAACAGGAGGCTGGCCGGGTGCGGTCACTCACACCTGTAATCCCAGCACTTTGGGAGGCCAAGGCGGGTGGAACACTTGAGGTCAGGAGTTCGAGACCAGGCTGGCCAACATGGTGAAACCCCATCTCTACTAAAAATACAAAATTTAGCCAGAGCACACACCTGTAATCCCAGCTGCTCGGGAGGCTGAGGCAGGAGAATTGCTTGAACCCGGGAGGTGGAGGTTGCAGTGAGCTAAGATGGCGCCATTGCAGTCCAGCCTGGGCAACAGAGCTAGACTCCGTATCTATCTGTCTATCTATCTATCTAGGTAGATAGATAGAACAGGAGGCCGGCTAGAAGGGACACAGAGGATGCACTCGTGGAATCCTATGTAGCAGTGACAGGCAGTGAACTAGATAGACCTTAAAAGTTTACATGGACTGGGCGTGGTGGCTCACGCCGTAACCTCAACACTTTGGGAGGCTAAGGTGGGCAGATCACCTGAGGTCAGGAGTTCGAGACCAGCCTGGCCAACATGGTGAAACCCTGTCTCTACTGAAAATACAAAAATTAGCCAGGCATGGTGGCATGCGCCTGTGGTCCTAGCTACTTGGGAAGCTGAGATGGAAGGATCACTTGAACCCGGGAAGCGGATGTTGCAGTGAGCCAAGATCGCACCACTGCCCTCCAGCCTGGGCTGATGGTTTCCCCTGTATTTGGAGTAAGCAAAAAGACCTCATTTGACTGGGTGCGGTGGTTCACGCCTGCAATCCCAGGACTTTGGGAGGCTGAGGCAGGAGGATCACTTGAGCCCAGGAGATCAAGGCTGCAGTTAGCCATGTTCACGCCACTGCATTCCTGCCTGGACAACAGAGCAAGACCCTGTCTCAAAGAAAAAAGAAAAGGTGGAGGTGGCATGGGGAGCTGGATATGTACCTTCACCAGGTCCAGGATCTTCCTTTAAAATGCATACTTTTTGAGGTGAGGGCTGATCATACAGTCTGATAGTAACTGGACTTCACCCAACATTGGCCACTCTGCTTGGAGGGCCTGTTGTACCCTACAAGCCAAAAATTGCAGACCAGCCTCCTTACTCCTACACTGATCGTGTCCACCAGCCCCCAACTCAATCAACCCTTCTTTATCCCCTTCCAACATCACATAATCCCCCAGCCCCAAGCCCTGCAGAGGGGCCAAGAGCCCAAGCCTGCAGGCCTGGCTGCTGATGAAATGTCCCCTGGGAGAGCTGCCCAGAGAAGGAGCCATTGTTCCTTCCTGGAAAAACATACCAGCTACGGGAGGGGGTCTGCTATTCCCTGGGACCTCGGCAAGGATCCTGAGGGTGAGGCGGGGGGGCCTGGCCTGAACTCCTGAGGCTGCTCCTTTCCAGCAGCTTCCCCGAGCTGCTGCCTCTTGTGTCACCGCCACGGCCATGAGGGTGTGACAGAGGTGGAGCTCAGAGAGGGAGTCACAGGAGGCCCTGGTGATTGTTAGGGATGTAGAACAAAGAAACTTACAAAATAATGGTAAGAGTGATTCCATTTAAGTTCTAGAAAAGGCATAACTAATCTACAGTGATTAGAAGCAGAGCAGTGGCTGCCTGGGGTGGCAGAGGCGGGGAGAGGACTTACAGAGAAGGGGCCAGAGGGTGACAGAAACAATCCACAGCTTGATTGTGGTGGAAGCCACACAGCTTTATACATTTGTTAGAACTTATCAAACTGTACACCTAAAATCTGTGCATTTCACTGTGTATAGAGTACAGCTCAAAAAGTTTATTTTTATAAAAAGAGTGACAGGAGGAGTCCTGGGAGGGCAAGGAGACCTAGGATCTCCTCCTGGGGTACCCCAGCTCCCTGTGTGACCCTGTGCAGATTTATGGGCCTGAGCCTCAGTTTCCTCCGGTGCTTCCAAAGACATTATGTGCCTTGGTGTCTTGGGGGCAGGACATGGAAAACACTTTGGGTTGCCTAGAACAGCCATTAAAGAGGCTCTTCTGACAGAGCCTGAGGGGCTTTGGACCAGTCAGTCACCCCCAAAACAAAAGTTGCTCCACTGAGGGTGAGTAGGACTCAGGGCCTGCCCATAGAATGCCATCTGGAGCAGAGGAGACACACACAGGTTAGTATGGTGAAATCTAAGTGTAGATCAATACAGATGGGGTAGTGAGAGAGGAGAATTGTGTGCAGTCTGAGATGTAATTGCAATCAGGGGAGACTGCCCGCAACAAGAGGCCCCTGCCTGAGCCTGAGATTCCTCAACAGTAAGAGGAAGAAGATGATCATCTGTGGCGAGGGTCAAGGCTCAGATTGTGACCAGCAGCCCCAAGCTGTTTGTCCTTAGTCTCTATTCCAATTCTCCACATGCAGTACTCTACAAATGCCCCTCCTCCATAACTCTGGCACTTATAACCCTACTCCACTCAGTTTTAATCAGAAAGACTTGATGATATCACAGCAATTCCTTTTTTTTCTTTTCTTTAGCTGAAGAGCTTTAGTCCATCATCAGGGGACAAACAGAAATGAGTCTGAGATTCAGAATTGCTGATAGGCATCAGACCTCGGTCTGTGACCAGGATCAGGGCTCGGTGTGTGACCAGCATCGGGACTCAGACTGTGATCAGGAACAGGGCTTGGTGTGTGATCAGGGTCAAGGCTCAGGGTGTGCCCAGGGCCAGGGTTCAGTATGTGACCAAGGTCAGCGCTTAATGTGACCAGGGTCAGAGGTCAGTCTGTGACCAAGGTCAGGGTGCAGACTGTGATCAGGCACAGGGCTCAGTGTGTGTACATAGTCAGGGCTGGGAGAGGCCAGGAACAGCATTGGCCCTCACTGGCCCCACCTGGCCTCTTCCTCCCCCTCCTCCAACTTCCCTGGGTTGCATAGCCAGCTCATGAAATAGCCTAGATAGGAAGGGTCAGGCCACAAAAGCTTTGCGGAGCCATCTGTGCAGTATTTCTTGAAACTGGGCCTGGGGTGGGGGCAGCAAGCTGTCTGATGTCAAATGCTGGGTCTCCTGAGTCAAGGCCCAGCTACCCCACCCTATATGCAGCTGAGGGAAAGGCACTGGGTGATGGGGAAGGGGCCCATCCCTCTCGTCCTCACCCCTCCCCCAGAGGCTTCCAGGGTCCAGAGAGTGAGAACCAGCTCCCAGCTGGCTTGAGGGCCTATGGGTCCCTTGGGAAATGACTGCAAACATTCCTAGGGGCTCAAGTAACAGGGCCTAGGCTGGCCAAGAAGTCCCCCACCAGCCAGGAGCCACCTCATCCTCACCCACCCTTGTACTCCAAGCTTCCTCATCATTCCAAGTAGGTGAGATCACCCTGGCTGCCTGGACCAGGCTCCCCCATGAGGCCCAGGCCCCAGGGAGAGCAAAGCTAGGGTCTGGGAACTCAGGGTGGTGTGGGGTGGGGGACATGCAGGCAGACACTTCTGCCGATGGCTTAAAAGCCAGCCTTCCCCTCCTTGGCCTCATCTTCCAGACCTAAAAGCTGGTGAGAGGGTCTTGGCAGCAGGAAAGGGGTGGGAAATCCCTCCATGGGACTCAAGTCCTCCCACCTTGCCTGCTCTCACCCTTCCTGAATCCCTCAAGAGCAGAGGACTTCAAAGAAACTAAGAGGAGCTTACAGCCTCATCTTATCACTTACCTGACAGAATCCCTGAGGCCAGAGAGGAGACGGAATTAGAGGCCCCAGGACCACTCCCCTTTAAGTCAGTGGCTGGGCTGGGATAGAGCCCAGAGCCCTGGAGTCCCCCCTACCCACACCCACCGCTGCCCGCACCCACCCCAGCCCACACCCCATCACGAACAGAGGAGATATTCCCTCTTCATTCCAATGCGGAATGGAGTCTGGACACCTAAGTTGGGTTTCTGCTTATTCCTAGTAACTCCTGCTCAGACTCCTGCATGCCCAGGGAGGAAGGTGGAGGGGCAGGAACAGGACGGACAGGCCCCGGGCTCTGGCACATCCTGGGGAACAAGGGACCACAAGGACGGGGGCAGTCTCCAGACTTCCCCTGGGCGCTTGACCCCAGGCCTTGCAGGGGAGGGAGCCAGGGCCTCCCTCAGGTTGGTGGCCGGAGGTTGCAGACAGAGGAGGGTGTAGTCAGGTCTAGGGCGATGATGGCAGGAAGTGATGGCAGGTGATGGGGGGCGGGGGTACGGGGAGGAGTGGCTGTGCCAGGCAGAAAGGAATCCTGAGAAGGTCAGGCTGGGTGCCCAGGCTGAGAATCCTGCCCTGTCAGCAGCCTGCTCTGGGGAAGTGTTTTCCTTCTAGCCCATCCCTTCCTGCCCACCCTGACTCCTGCCAGCCTGCATCCACCTGGCTCTGCCCATGAACCTTCAGGGACACACTCCAGGCCAGAAGCCCAGGGCTCTCTTGGTGGTTTACAAAGAATGCTGACTGCAGGGATGAGAGGAACGGAGGGTGTCTGGGGGCTGCTGTCCAGAGGCCTGGGGAGTAAGGACTCGAGGGAGTGCCTCTGTCAGGAAATTACATGGTTCACTCATTCCTGCCTCCAGGTCTTTGTTCATGCTGTTCTCCCTGCCGTGGACACCCTTTCCCGCTCTCTGGTTCTCGAAATCCTGCCCCATCTCCCAGATCTTGTTCATGTCCAAGCTTTTCCAGGAAGTCTTAGCAGCTCCCACACCACAGAGCTCGAGATGTAAGCTCTTGCTGCCTGACTTCCCTGACCCCACACCTGGGCCCAGGACCCAACGCCCAAGGAGAATGGCAAAGGGTTTTGGGGTATGAGAGGATGTTTGGGGTGTGAGGAGGTCTCTGGGCATTAGCAGTGGCCAACCTGACGCTCTCAATGTCATGCTCTTCCTCCCTCGCCCCCTTCTCTCCCACTGCCCACTCCAGGTCTCCCTGACTTGGTCCCAGACCCCAACTATGTGCAAGCATCCACTTATGTGCAGAGAGCCCACCTGTACTCCCTGCGCTGTGCTGCGGAGGAGAAGTGTCTGGCCAGGTAAGGAGCTGAGGCAGAAGTGTAGAGTGTTGGGATAGTCCCCGGGAGTCACCCAGAACCCAGCCTAGCTGTGGGTGCCAGCTAGGCTGTCTGCAAGCTGATGACCCTGGCCAAGTGCCCCAGCCTCCCAGGACCCTGACCGTTTCATCAGTGAGCCTTGCCTGCCCCGAGGGAGTCAGGAGGGGAGGGGAGCAAGCGGGGGCCCAGCATTTCTGTATACTGTACCTCACTATACAAGGAACTCCACCTTTACTGTGGCACTTCATCTTATATGAGCCCTGAAGGCATGGGTTGCCCCCTCAGGAAACTGAGGAGCAATGAAAGGAACTCAAACCTTTTGGATCTGAGCTGTTTAATGAGAAGGTTCCTTTTGGGAGCCCAGGCTTCCAGTGGTCATGCAGGGACCCAGGGAAGTCCTATTGGGTGGATGTACCTGCAGGATAGAGCCCAGGAGTATGGAGCCATGTCCACAGAGGACAGCTGTGGCTTTGGCTGGTCCAGGCTGCCTCTGCCTAGTCACAGCAGGGGCAGTGAGCCCGGGGTACAAAGAAGTTTCAGTTATATGTTGCACTGGAAAGAGGGGAAGGAGACCAGTTTCCATGAACCTAGAAGGTGAGCACAGCTGGCTCGCCATTATTCATGGGTGATCCTGCCTCTCGCAGTGTGTGCTTCTAATTTATAAGCAGTTCATATTCTGCTGGAACATAGGTGCTTTGCGGATACCTCCCTGGGCTAAAATAATTAGTTAAGATTATGTTATCTGCTTCTTTTGTTAATATCCCTTTATGTTGAAAGCACCTATTTTTCTTAATTACCTGCTTTTTGGACATTTGAACTCTCTGTTTAGTTTGACTTTTTACTATCTAGGAAACTCTTTAGAATCTCAACATTTTCTCATTTCTAGAAATTCTAGTTCACTGCCACTATAAGTAGCTGATCATAAACCCTTATCTGTCTGTAACAAGATAAAGAGCTTGAACTAGAATGTAACTCAACTCACTCCTTCATTGAGAAAGTCTTGCTTTAAAAAAAGAAAAAGTGTCCACTGAACTAAGCAGAGTGATTAGTAATGTTGTCGATGTACCTTCTGGTGCAAGTTCCCGATCCCATCCCAGACTGGCATCAGTGGGGGAACTGCCCCTGGTCCAGGGACCGCAGGCTGAGTACCACTCAGCCAGCCTGTCTGGGCAGTTCTTGTCTTGTTTCAGTTGTCTTGGGGAAGACAGCATAATGGTCCTGCTGGAATTCCTCCAGCAATGAGGAACTTATAGCCTCCATGACAGCCCTTCCAGTCTTAAGAGAATTAGTCAAAGTCAAACTATTAACATCACTGCCTCTTCATGAAGGATCCTGAGTGCCCGGACCTGCGCTCCCAGCCGGGGAGAGGAGGCAGCCTGTCCTCTGTCCTGGAGGGTCTCCTGGTACAGCTGGAGAGAACAGCCCTCACCTGTACCCCAGTGACAGAACCAAGACACGAGTGGGACAAGAGCCAGAAGGACTGGTTCACAGGCCAGGGCTACTGGAGGTCAGAGGAGGGAGGGATCAGCAAGGGCTGAGGCCTCAGAGGAGGTGGGCATGGGAGTTCAGACCTGGAGAATCCTGCAAAACTGGAGCCCTGGGGCAGGAGGGCCCTCTGAGATCATTTCAAGTATGGGCCGCGGGCTGGTGCCAGTTCACATGCTGCAGGCAGAACCCAGAGAAGAAAAGGGACCCGTTCCAAGTCTCACCGCCAGTTTGTGGCCAAGCTGGGCCTAGAACCTAGACCCTTATGGTTTCCCACGGTGTGCTGAGCCGAACAGAAGGGCAGGATTTAACTGAACAGAGGGAAGGAGGATGTTTTGTTTCAACCCAGACATAGACAGATTCCAAGCCTCCCCCAGACAAGGCTGAGGGCCTTTCATCCTGGCAGACAGTCTGAGCCGCCTGTTGTCCAGACATTCTCTCAAAGAGAGCGCTAATCCCTACGACTGGCCACCGCTCCCCTCTGGCCTTAGGATCGGACCTTAATGAGTGCCAGGGAAGAGCCCCTGAGGCCAACAGAGTTAGCTGTCAGCCGTCAGCTAAAGAGGGGAGGGGTCTTCAGCCACCCCTTCCTGTTCCTACCACACATGTGTGTGCATGTGTGTGTATGTGTGCATGTGTGTGTGTCTCCCCTCACTGCAGCCCCTCGTTCCTCTTTCCACCCTTTTCCTTTTGTCACAAGGCCTACCTCAGTTGGAAATCTGGAGTCAGCAGGTGAATTGCGAGCAGGCAATTCATACCAGACCCACGTTCCCTGAATGGAAAAGGGCAGGTTGCCAGCCTGAAGCCATGCAGTCAGGGAGAGGTGGTCTGGACCCAGTGCAAGATGTAGGTGGTATCGGGCTGTGCTGCAGTCAGTGCTGTTAGAGCTCACAGGCAATCCGGATCCTCTATGTAGAGCAATCAGGGCAGACTTCCTGGAGGAGGGGACTTTTGAGTTGACCCTAGGATACTGGGTGAGTTTTGGAATTCTGGGTTAAGCAAACAGCATGGGCAAAAGTATGGGTCAGGGAAAAAGTTCAGCCTGTTTGGAAAATAGGCTTTGAAGCAGGAACCCAGGGTGTGTGGGGGAGTGGAAGGGCAGATGGGACTAGAAAAGTGGAGAGGCTTTGACCAGAGGACTTCACGTCTGTTTTTCAGGCCCACACCCAAGACATGGCATACTTTGGTCAACAATTAGGGCTCTGTCTTGTTATCAGAGACTTATCAGAATCTCCTGGATAGGACTTTTTTTTTCTTTTTTTTAGAAAGGGGGTCTCACTCTGTTGCCCAGACTGGAGTGCAGCAGCACAATTATAGCTCATTGCAGCCTCAAACTCCTGGGCTCAAGGGATCAGTCTCCAAGTAGCTGGGACTACAGGCATAAGCCACCTTACCTGGCTAATGTTTTAATTTTTTTTTAATTTCTTTAATTAAATTAATTTTTTAAATTTTAATTTCTCACTATGTTGCCCAGGCTGGTCTCAAACTATTGGCCTCAAGTGATCCTCCTGCCTCGACCTCCAAAAAGCTCTGTAATTACAGGCATGAGCCAAAGTGCCTGGCCCCCGCAATAGGGCTGTTTTTCAGTGGCCCTTCAGAGATTGCTATGTGCTCCTGCACCTAGGGGCTGACCCCAGGTGAGTCACCTGCAGGTATCAGGGACACTGCCATGCCTGGTACCGCTTTAGAAAGATGCTGTTGGCAGCTGGCAGCCACATGGTGGAGGCCAGAAAGGAGGGGACAGCCAGGATTCCACGGGGTCAGAAGACAGAGGAAGAGGCCTGAGCCTCCGCCACAGTTCGAGGAGACAGAGGAGAAGATCTTCAGGGACAAGGAGTGGGGCTGCAGAACCAGTGGCCCAGGGCTGGGGGTGGGGCTGAGGGGGCCCATGCTGGGTTCTGGTGTCACTGTGCCCCAACCCCCCCTCATCTCCCCCGCCGTCCCTGCAGCACAGCCTATGCCCCTGAGGCCACCGACTACGATGTGCGGGTGCTGCTGCGCTTCCCCCAGCGCGTGAAGAACCAGGGCACAGCAGACTTCCTCCCCAACCGGCCACGGCACACCTGGGAGTGGCACAGCTGCCACCAGTGAGTGGGGAGAGGCTGGGCCCGTCCTCTTCCACTTCTCCTCTGGGCCAGGGACCTTGGTGCCTGAGCTCCCCTCCCACCATGAGCACTCTGGGAGACTCAGATACTGGATTAGAGGGCCCGGGGAGGTGTTACCTGCCAACTCTTTTCACTGGGGCAAGTGTTTCTCAGAGAAGCCTTAGCCAAAGCTAGGCTGGAAGATGGATACAGAAGGATTGGTCTCAATCAGGGATGGAAATGTCTAGAGTACAGGGCATTGCCCAGTGAGGCCATTACAGGTGGGAGCCCAAAAAGGAAGTGGGTCTAGAGCATGTGCTGTCCTGGAGTGACCCAGCTAGGTGGGGAGCACAGAGGGGCCACCCCGCAGTACTCAGGAGACAGGAGAACCTAGACCAGCCAGGAGGCTGCACCACAGCAGGGTCACCTGAGCCCATCTCAGGATGGGGACAGGATGAGAGGCCCAGGGAAGACTAGGCCCTCTTCTTTCTCCTTCTTTCCTCTGCCCCTAGGCATTACCACAGCATGGACGAGTTCAGCCACTACGACCTACTGGATGCAGTCACAGGCAAGAAGGTGGCCGAGGGCCACAAGGCCAGTTTCTGCCTGGAGGACAGCACCTGTGACTTCGGCAACCTCAAGCGCTATGCATGCACCTCTCATACCCAGGTTGGGCTGGAGAGATGGGGTTTGGGGCATGGGAGGATAAGGAGCTGGGGAGGCAAAGAGCGAGGCCCGCTGAGGCCCGGCTAGTGCCAAGGCTTCTGGCCACTCAGCTCTGCTCACAGTGAAGGTCTTCTCACCAGTCCTCAGGCTGCCACACTGCCCTGCAGGGACTGTTCCCTCCCTGCCCCAGCCCCTTTCCCATGTTATTCCAGGTGATCTGCTCATGGAGAGAAGGAAACATCGCAACAGTCTGGAGAGCAACACGTCCTATTGGCCTGTTCGCCCACCCATATCCCTCTTTCCATCAGCCACCCTAAATATCCACAAACTGTCCATCTGTCTTGTCTCTTTTTATCCATTCTGCCATCCATCTCGTCCCTCCCACCTGACTATTAGATATCTCTGTCTTTCCTCTGGTCCATCTAGCCAGTGGCTTTAGGAAGGTGTGGACCCACCCTGAGCAGTTGCCCTGGGCCAGGGTCAGGGGAGAAACCCAGGGGAAGGTGGGCCAGAAACTCCTGAAAGTGGGCGTGGGGTGGCTCTGGGAAACAAGCAGCATCACAGCCGCTCCTCTTGTCCCTTTCCCAGGGCCTGAGCCCAGGCTGCTATGACACCTACAATGCGGACATCGACTGCCAGTGGATTGACATAACCGATGTGCAGCCTGGGAACTACATCCTCAAGGTGGGCCTCTGGGTCTGGGGCTTTCCCTCCAACCTGATGTTCATGTCCAGTGTCCCCCCGTTCCTGAAAGAAACTTCAGACTCTGGGCCTGTTCCCTTCTCCTCAGCTGCCGAGCAGAGGCAGCATCTGAGGCATCACTTGAGGTTTAGGCTTCCCAGCCAAAGGTTTAGGTCTCAGGCTGACATAGCCTCTCTTTCCATAAAGAACCCAGGGAACCTTTGCCCCAGCTGTGGTAATGCTAGAGGCAGTGGTGATACTGTCTCCCTAAGTGACAGAGGACCAGGGAGAGCAAGGAAGACTTGGAGGGCCATGTGGTCTATCTTCCTGTCTTCGGACAGGGCAGACTTTGTATCATTTGGGAGACAGATGAGAGGCTCTCAGCTCCTTATAGGGACCCCTGCAAAGCCAAGGGCTCCTATGACTAAGACCCTTTTAGCCTGAACGCCTCCTGCTCTAATGGACACTCACTCCATCACCTCTTCCCTTGGTTGAGGGAAAAGTAGAAAAGCATATTAACAACACACATCCAGACTTGGTACATCCGTGTGGGCCAGGTTGTCATGGGCCCACCTGGGGAAGCCATGTCTCAGCCTCCTCCACACAGGTATAAAATGAGTAGGGATCATTCCACCAGTTCATCTGGACCCACTCAGAAGCAGAAAAGCAGCTCAGTAAAGGCAGAGCAGTGAAGCCAGGTTTGCAGGCGGAGGCCTTCCCTGCAGAAAGTCAGCAGGTGGAGAGATGCATCCAGCAGCGGTTCTCTGTGGTTCCCTCCTGAGTGCTCTTCAGCAGGCTCCAAGCTTGCTCCTCCAGGGCCTGGGGTTGTCCAGTATATTTTTTCTTTTCCTCATGCATCCACTCAATCAACATGTAGGAAGTCCCCTCTGAGTTCTAGGCACTAGACACACAAACCACATAAGCAATGCAGTTCACAGTCCCTGCCCTTTGGGAGTGTACCAGGATTTGAAAGTTGCATCCCTGCATCTGTTCTTAGATGTTCTGCAAATAAAGCTGGCCCTACCCTAGTTAATCCAACATTTAAAAGTGTTGTATCCCAACAGCTCCTTTTCAGACAAAAAGCACAGATCATACTCGGGCCATCATCTCAGTGAATGTTGGGCACGTGGGGCTCCAGAGCAGGGGATCAGACAGGCCCTCGATCAGTCACCTAGACAGGGATGCATAGGGAATGACTTTGAGCCTTGGATTTGGGGAGACCAGGTGTTGAATCCCGGCTCAGCTCCTCATTACTGCATTCCCTCGGGCAGGATCCAACCTCTCTGACCCCAAATGCCCCATGCAGGGCCCACCTGGCATAGGCTCTAGCTCTAGGGAAACATCCAGTCTTCTGATAAGGGGGATTAGATGATGTTTTCTTGGATTACCAGCTGCCTCTTCTTTCCCCTCTGTGTCTCTCTAGCAGTGTGTCTCTGTTCTCCCTCTCTCTGTCACCTCTCTGTCTGCCTCTTTACCACCTTCTCTGGTGAGCAGTTGAGGTGCAGCCCCCCTGACTAGACTCCCTTTCTCCCTGTTTCTCTTCTTCCTCAGGTGCACGTGAACCCAAAGTATATTGTTTTGGAGTCTGACTTCACCAACAACGTGGTGAGATGCAACATTCACTACACAGGTCGCTACGTTTCTGCAACAAACTGCAAAATTGTCCAGTAAGAGTTTGCCCACCACCCTTCCTGGCTCCGTCCCTTTCCTGCCTGGGGAGCAGGCAAGGCCACCTAAGATACCTAAGATACCTGCACTTTAGGTCACCTTGATGGCCGAACGCAGCTGCAGCGGGGCCCATCAAAAAGAGTCTTGTCCTTGCCAACCCCAAGCTGAGTGTTTATGGTGGGGCTCAGGCCGTAGGGTGTTTATCTGGGGCTGCATCCTGTGGCTCCCTGAGATGTCCCAAGTGAAAACCAGCAGAAGGCAGAGTCATTTGATGCAAGGCCATGAGCTCTGCAGTCCCAGTTCCACAGCTTCCTTGCTATGTGACATTGGGTCACTTCCCTGAGCTACTTTCCTCAACTATAAAATAGGTATTTCCACATAGGCTGGCGATGAGGATCTACAGGCCTGATGTCTGCATGTTCACAGTGGCACACAGTGAACAGCAGCTGTGATCATTAGTGTCCTTATCAAGTGGACTGGATTAAACAGTCACAGATTAGAAGTGATTCTGGTTCAAAGGAGCCATCATCAGTCCCTAGGCCCCCATTGTAGGAGAAGTCCCTAAAATCTGGGCTTGGGATTTTGGCACATGCTGCTGGGTAGGGTCCTCAGTCTTTCTCCTGATTCCGCATGTGAAGTACTTTGCAGAGGGACCCCTTGCTTACAAGCTCACAAGGAAACCCCACCACACTCCAGATCAAAGCAACCCTTTTCCATTAAAAAAAAAAAAACATTAGTCCTAGAGCTTTCAGCTTTAGTTCATCAACTGGGAGAAAGGTGGTAGAGATCTCAAGGCCCAGAGAGGTATCTTTCCCTAAAAGTGTATACTTATTAATGGATGGCAGGTATGAGAGATTAAGCCTATGACTATGGTCAGGGTGTGGTGTATGACCAGGGTCAGGATTCAGTCTGTGACAAGGGTTAGGGCTCAGTGTGTGACAAGGGTTAGGACTCAATGTGTGACCAGGATCAAGGCTCAGTGTGTGACCAGGATCAGGGTTCAGTGTGTACCTAGGGTCAGGGCCCAGTGTGTGACCAGGGTCAGGGCTCAGTCTGTGACCAGAGTCAGGGCCCAGTGTGTAGCCAGGCTCAGGGCTCAATCTGTGACCAGGGTCAGGGCTCAGTGTGTGACCAGGATCAGGGCTCAGTGTGTGACCAGGATCAGGGCTTAGTGTGTGGCCAGGGTCAGGGCTCAGTCTGTGACCAGAGCCAGGCTCATTTAGAGACAGCCCTCTCACACTTGGTTGCTACCATCAACCTAACTGTTCACAGCATGCTGCCACCACATCATGAATATTAAAAATGGGAACAGCAGCCTCTAGTTCAGTGCAGAGATTAGGTCCTTCATGAGTAGAATGAGATCAGAATTCCCCAGGGCACACAGCATGTTTGAAAGGACGAACTCCTGTCCCATCACTGGCAGTTTGGCTCTTTAGCAGGCCTGGGTTTCCAGCACACTCCTGCTCCTCAGGGCCTGTCTTAGCCATTCAAGACCCAGGGTCACCTAAGTGATAGAAGCCATTCTAGGGAAGGAGGAGGAAGGAAGAATGGGGTATCCAGGAAACAAAGGAGGCTGCTGGGGGCTCGGGGAGGCAGGGAGTCCCGCCTGCTGCTGGGAAAGGGGGATGGGAACAGAAACAGCATCCCACGTGCCAGGCGCCTGGAGCAGCCAGGAGGGCTGTCGGCAGGGCAGATGGAGAAGCAGCCTGCGCGGCCCTCCCAGCTCCCTGGGGGCCTGTGGGCAGCAGGGGGAGCCAAAGCCCTTCCTTCCAAGAGCTCTTTACATAAGTGCTTGGAAAGGCCGGGCCTTATTAGAGTGTCTCAGTCTCTGTGACCCTGACCGCAGGCAGGCAGCTGGGCCAGCGTGCACAGGAAGCTGGACAGAGCGTTCCCAGAAAGGCCACGGGACTGACGCCTGTGGGTTTCCATCGTGTTTCTGGAGGAAAAAGGAGGCTTAAAAAAAAAAAGTACTGAGTTAGAAAAAACAAGAAAGTATTTCCAGACAGTAGCAGCTCTGCTAATGGCCTAGAAAACGATCTGGGACTAGGGCATGGGGAGGGGAATGTGCTGAGACTGTGCCCTGGGTGGGTGGGAGTCCATCAAACCCCTCCTTTTGGAGCTGGGCTGAGGGGGTCGGCACTTTCTCTTGAGGGAAATGTAGGCCCATGCCTGCCCTGCCACGAGGGATCTGGGCTGTGGGAGGGAAGCCCTGGCTGAGGAGGCCACGGGGGCCCTACTTTGCAGCCCCTCATTGACCCACTGTCTTTCCTTCCTCAGATCCTGATCTCCGGGAGGGACAGATGGCCAATCTCTCCCCTTCCAAAGCAGGCCCTGCTCCCCGGGCAGCCTCCCGCCGAGGGGCCCAGCCCCCAACCCACAGGCAGGGAGGGGCATCCCTCCCTGCCGGCCTCAGGGAGCGAACGTGGATGAAAACCACAGGGATTCCGGATGCCAGACCCCATTTTATACTTCACTTTTCTCTACAGTGTTGTTTTGTTGTTGTTGGTTTTTATTTTTTATACTTTGGCCATACCACAGAGCTAGATTGCCCAGGTCTGGGCTGAATAAAACAAGGTTTTTCTACTCTGTGGCTCTGCATGCGGCCTGCTGGCTGGCCAGCCACAGCTAGTTTGGGCCTGGGGGATGTCCTTAGGCATCATCCTTCCCCTCGCCAAATGTGGAAAGGGCAGCCACCACCCGGTCAGGACCACAGTGACCATGAGGGCGCTGAGCCCATCGTGGAAGCCTGTGGGGTTGAGCCCTTGGCCAAGCCTGTTGCATGGGAATGGGACCACATCCGACTAGGGGAGGGCCCTGCAGCGGGGTGGGCGGCGCCAGCCTGCTCTCCCTGCTCAGCCCCTGCTCCTATCTGGGCTCGTGTGCCCGCTACTGCCCCTTCTCAGCCGTCAGCCTCACACTCCCACCGGTCCCCCTCCTGGCCCTCTCACTCTCACACCGTTCACTCTCCACCAGCCACCCACTCCCTTACAATTGCAGGCTCCTGAACTCAAGTCTCCTGAAGGCCAGGTGCTGTGCTAGGGCACACGCAGGAGCATCGTAGCTTCTGCCCTCAGGGAGCGCGTAACCACAGGGAACGGGGAGCACGCGGTGCCCAGTGAGGCAGAACCTAGGGGTACTGGGGAGCCTTCACATGGGAGAGGGCCTCCTTCCAGGCAGGGAGGGGAGAAGAGGATTCTTGGCAGAGAAACAGCCTTGAGCAGAGATCATGAGGTGGGGCTGCAGGCCGACAGGGTGTGAGTGGGAGATGGAGGGAGGCCCCGCAGCCCTGCAGCCCCCGTCCCCTGCCCTGGCTATGGCATCCCAGAGGTCCTGGACACTGGAATGGACCAGGAAGAAGCGAGAGGGTGGTGCCTCTCCTCCTCGAGGCCCTGAACAGCGAGCCCTCGGGATGCCTCCAGACCCACCTGCTTCCCTGTGGGGGCAACACCAGTGAGAAAGGGAAAGAGACTTTGTCCAAGTACCAGGGCTCTGGGTTCCAGGGCCAATCCTGCTCACTGCTGTGTGACTGTGGGCAAGTCAGACTTCATCTCTGGGCCTCAGTTTCCTCATGAGTAAGATGGGAATGCCCTCCTGCCTGGCTCCCACACTGACATGGAGAGTTGATGAGCTACTGCTGCAGGGGAGGTGCCGGGGGAGCTACAGGGTGTCAGCACCCTCCCCTCCAGATCTTGGTGAGCCCCAGCCCATTTGCAGAGGTCCTCCAAGAAGGTGTCCCCTGCTTTTGGCTCTGATGCGATCCTTGCCTCAGGGTCCCTGGTAGCAAGGAGGTTTTCTGGTGCAGTAGAGAGGGAGGGCTTCTTGGAGCCATGCTATGCATCCAGGAGGGTCCTGGCCCAGTTCCCTGGAGCCCTTGGGCCACTCGCCAGCCCAGGCAGCAGGGTGGAGTGGGTGTGGCTGCAGCCCTCCCTCGGCCCTTCCTCTGCAGGTCTGGCTGGGATTTAACTCTGCTGACAGGGTAGGTGCCGCAGCTCTGCCACTCTCCCTCTGGAGCTGGACCAGGACGGGTGAGAGGAGTACAGGCACATGCCTGTCATCCAGGGCTGCCATTCTGCTGCATCCCCTGCCAGTGTGTGCTTCCCAAGATGCTGTCCTTATTGCAGCCCCACCCCCTCTCCTTCCTAGATACTTCCAGGAGCGAGCTTGGGAAGGGGCAGACAAGGTCAACCAATTCCAGACTGTCAGGAGGCCCCTATGAGGTAGAGACAAAAGCCCCCATTTCTCAGGTCAGAAAACTGAAGCCTGTCTGAGATCACAGGCAAGATCAAGGCAGACACAGTGCTGGAGCTCACGTCTCTAAGCCCTAGGCCAGGGCCAAATGCCGGGTGTGTGCAGTTTTCTGGGGAGATCTGTACCCTCAGCAGATGAGCTGTGGCCCTGAACACAGAATTGGATGGAAGGAGAGAGTAAGGGTGGCTTTTCCAAAAAGCCCACACATCACAAAGTGTGGGGAGGTGGGGAGCACACAAGGAGACTCCCAGACACAGTGCTCCCGCGTGCACATGAAACTTTGGCCTGAAGTTCAGATTCTAGGGGGGCTGGTGGATGTCCCCAAGCCTGCCATCAGAGTGAGGACACCTGGGCCAGTCCTCACATGCTGGGAGGACTCTGAGATTAGATCTCTGGGGAGGGGCTTCAGATACCCCTTTGCCCCCCAAAAAGCAGAGGAGGCTTTCACCCAAAGGAGAAGAGATAGAGAGAGAGAAGAGAGAAGACAGCCGTGACGAGCAGGGACCAGGGCAGCCCTCACCGCTTCCTGGCTGACCTGTCAGGGCCCTATCAGTGCAGCTTCACGGCACTGCCCAGCAGTGACGGCCCCTCGGGAAAGGAGATGCAGCTGCTCCCACCTCAGGGGGCAGGGTTTCCTCAGGTATTTTGACTCCATGTAGAATGGCAGAGTCTCCCTGAGAATGGGGAGAGAAAAACTGTCAAGACGGCAGGGGCCCGGCAGGCGCTGAGCTGAGGAGGGCAGCTGGGAGAGGAGTGCTCTCCCAGCTCGGCCTCGGCCTCTTGAGGTCTGTCTGGCTGTCACTGCATGGAGGAACAGCCTGCTTGTTCCTTGTTCTTGCTGTCACCTGGCTCGGGCCCCTCCCTAGATAGAGCTCACCTGTTGGGCTCACCCCACCAAGCCAGGCCCAGGGAGGGGTGTGTGAGGCCCACAGGAGGCCAGGTCACATGACGCAGGGACTCAGGCCCACTGGTCCCTTCACCCTTCCGTTTGCCCCTTCAAGGCCAGCTGAAACCCTGATTTCTCAAAGCCTTCCTTAACCATCCCCTCTCCCCTTCAACTGGGGTGCACTGTGTGGCCTCACTCAGGACTCTCCCACCCCCACCCTGCCATGGACACACAGGGGCATGGGAGGAGGCACCCAGGCCTTGCATGCTGGACAAAGGTTACATAGGTGCCATCTCAGCCAGGTGCAGTGGCTCACGCCTGTAATTCCAGCGCTGTGGGAGGTCGAGGCGGGCAGATCACTTGGGGTCAGGAGTTCGAGACCAGCTGGCCAACACGGCAAAACCCCATCTCTGCTAAAAATACAAAAATTAGCCAGGCGTGGTGGCACGTGCCTGTAATCCCAGCTATTCGGGAGGCTGAGGCAGGAGAATCGCTTGAACCCAGGAGGCGAAGGTTGCAGTGAGCCAAGATTGTGCCACTGCACTCCAGCCTGGGCAATAGAGTAAGACTCTACCTCAAAAAAAAAAAAAAGCAAAACAACACCACCAAAAAAAAAAACCATAGGTGCCATCTTCACTCCTGACCCAGCACCTCCTTCTGGGCTGCACAGACCGAGAGGGTCTCTGCTAGTACACTGGGCACTGGTGTGCAGGAATCCACCTGGGCTGTAAGGGCCTCAAGTCACCTGCCCAGCATCCCTCCCTGTCCCCTTCTTGCTCAGCCCCAGGGCTGGGGAGCTCACTGCTTCTCGAGACATTTGCTGTTAGAAACACCTTGAGGTGAAACAGACCCCCACCCCTTGCCCCGCAGCCTTCCCTTGGGCTGGTCCTCAGGGTCTGCTGAGTAAATGACTCTGGTGGATGTGACTGGACAGCAGGAAGGACAGAGACAGCAGAGGCGACACCTGGCAGGGGGCACAGCTGTGGCCCTGACTCTGTCCTTCAGTGGGCCTCAGTCTCCCTATCTGTCCTGAGGGGGCTGAGTGTCTTGCTAGTCCTTACCTGGCAGAGAAGAGGGAGCAGGGGAAGAGAAGAGAGGGAGGGGAGGAAATGGGAGGTACAAGGAGGCTGGGTAGGGAGTGGTAGGCAAAGTCCAGCCTGGGGGAAGGTGGGCAAGCAGCAGGGGGACTGCCTCAAAAGGGGAGTAGGGAGTCAGCAGAGGCACTGCTAGGGCTGCAGCCTGGTGAGGGCTGGGGCGTTATCTGGCTTGGAGGATGCCACAGACAGAGGCCTGAAGTGGGGGTACTGGACCTCAAACCAGGTCTGGCCTGAAACCCTTGGAAGGGCCTGCTGATAGAGACAGAGGTGCCCTGGGCCCTTGGCAGGGCAGGGTGGGCTCTGAAAGCCAGCCCAGACCTGACCCCTCTGCGGCCTACCATCCCGGCCACAGCCTTGACCTTCTCCCTCCCCCTGCACCTCAGATGCCCACACCCCCTGTGCATTACACTGTGCCCTCCCGCCCAGGGCAGCAGCCCCCTGCAGGGAGGGCCCAGGCTAAAATCCCACCCATTCTGTTTCCTCTCCTTCCACTAGAATCCCACCTGTTTTGAGAAGTTGGCAGGGCCTGTGTTAGGGAAGCACCTGATAACCAAGGTGAGAGTGGTGGCGCTGGTCCCATGTCCTGTCTCACTTTTAGATGAAGAGCTTCTTCATCCTCAAAAAAAATGACTCAGAAGAGAGCCCTTTAATAGACTGCTCAGCTAGGGGTGGAGGGCTCGTAAGGACATTTACAGATCCTTGAAAACAGAGCTTCCAGCGTTTAACCCTGGAGAGAACTGGAGCCTGGGCCTCAACTCCTTACCCCACCTGAGCCTCCTCTCTGCACTGGAGGCCTCTGAGCCTGACTCCGCGCACCCCACGCTGGCCCACAAGCCAAGGCTCCTTCTGATGCCCCCTGAGGCTGCTGGCATTGGCCAGGGCTCCATCAGCACCTCCTTGGGTTGGGGGGATTACCGCTTTCCCTACTTACTCCAGCCTTGGTTAGGGGGCCCACTTCCCAGCTCCTGCCAGGCTCTCCACCCATTTGTGGTCAAGGCAAGAGAGACCACGCCCCCTTGAATGTCCACGCACTGAGTCCCTGCCGGCTACTCAGACGGATGGGCCCTCCCCAGCCGCTCCTCACCACGGCTGTGTCCGGGTCCACACCACAACCACAGCATTGTTGGAAAGCAACTGCACACCTCCCTGCAACTTCCCCTCGCATCCCCCAGACTGAGTCATGCAGGCGGTGCCCGTGGGCAGACCTGGCCAGGGTTGGCACCAGCTGGCCAGAGAGAATGAGAGGCACTAACCACACCCAGGAACCTCGCTAAAGCCCATGCATAAGGGTCAGGAGAGCAGCCAGATGCTGGGACCCAAGGGTGCCTGTGACACACACCACCCTGAAAGTTGCAGCTGAGCTTTTCTGAGAAGGATGGCAAAGTCCTGGAAAAGGTTTAATGACAAAACTCAACATGTGGAAGGCAGAGGAAGTAGGTAAGGATTCTGGTCTCCTTTTATGTGAAATAGCTTAAAAAAAAAAAAAAACTTTTTCAAAATCATGTTTAATATGCGTTGAGCCCCCTGGCTACCAGGTGGGAAAGTCAAAGTCCTGAATCATTTACTCCCACCCTAGACGCCTTGAACTTCAGAACTTCAGAGAGGAGTCCTGTGGTCTTTAGTCCTCCCGGTCACCACTCCCTGGCTGATTCACTCTCCTCCAGGGGCGGTGTCTCCACTTCCTGCAAAGCTTGGGCACATGGGCAGCCATGTCCCTCAAGGTTCGCCACCTCCCCAGGGCACTGCCAGGAGGCACTGTCCTCGTTACTAGCAGAGCCAGAGCCACCACCACAACCATAGCCACCACCTCCCCAGCCCAGGGAACTCTCCCAGCCTCCTTCCCCGGCCTGTCTTCACTCCCTTCTAACTACTCACTCTTTTCCTCTTCCTCTCTGGGGCAACCTTCCATCATCCCTGCCATGTGCCTTGGTTCAAGGAATCAGCTTTGGATTCTGGCCCTTAAGATGAGGAGTCACAAGTACCTCCTAGGAATGAGAAAGAGGAAAAGACCTAGCAGGGGAATGCCAATAATATTAGTGACACTCACTAATTTCTTCAACACTTAGCCATGGGCCAGGCCCTGCTCTAAATGCTCTACAAAGGTTAAGCCCATTTAATCCTCACAAGAACTCTATGAGGGAGACACTGTCATTCCCATTTTGCAGATGGACAAACTGAGGCACAGAGAAGTCATGTGACTTGCCCTAGTTCCATCAGCTAGTGAATGGGAGAGCCAGAATTCCAACACAGGCACATTTCTGGAGACAGGGCATGGGTTCCTCCAGATCCTCAAAGGCATCTGGGACCAGCAAAGAAGCCATAGGTCTGTGCTCTGAAACATGGCAAGAACGCTGTTCAAACCATCCCATCATCTCCTTCCTCCACGAGTCCTCTAGAATCATGCGTGGCTACTGGAAACCGCAGCTTGAAAAGGATTGGTGAGAAGCCTAATTCCTCCTAGAAGTAGTGTGGTAGTGTAATTCAGACTTAGATTGTTCTTTATGGGTGAGAGAGAGGGCAAATTACAATAGATAAACTGGCTGGGTGCCGTGGCTCATGCCTGTAATCTCAGCACTTTGGGAGCCTGAGGTAGGTGGATCGTTTGAGCCCAGGAGTCTGAGATCAGCCTGGGAAACATGGTGAAACCCTGTCTCTACAAAATATACAAAAATTAGCGGGGCGTGGTGGTGCACGCCTATAGTCTCAGCTATCTGGGAGGCTGAGGTGGGAGGACTGCTTGAGCTCAGGAAGTGGAGGTTGCAGTGAGTTGAGATTGTGCTGCCGTACTCCAGCCTGGGCAACAGAGTGAAGCCCTGTCTCAAAAATAAATAAATAAATCATCGGCTAGTCAACAAAATATTAATAGAAAAATATGGGATTAGAAGGGATAAGAACACAGCCATGGAGATGACTTTTGAAATTGAAGAAACTAGTGCATGCTTATAAATTAGAGTGTCCCAACATTAAATAATAATTTTCTAGTATTTCTAAATTGCCAAAATTGACTCGAGTGAAAAGCACAAAAAGACCAATTACCACAGAAGAAAATTTAAAAATTATCATCTCTAAGAAAGACACCAGCCCTAGGGAGTTTTAGCATGAGTTATTTCAAACTGGAAGAACAGTGAATTTCTATGTTATTTGAACTCTTCCAGAGCATATGGGGAAAATGCTGAATTGATTTTATGCTTCTGAATTGATTTTATGAAGCTAATCCTAACACCAAACTCTGATAAAGATTGCTATCCTGCGCCACCCACCCTCACGCTGATAACCACAGACCAATTTTACTCCTGGCTGTGAATACAGAAGTCCTGGATAAAATGCCACCAGTGGAATCCTGTACCATTGTAATACCAGATGCAGCCCGTGTTTGGCATGCTTTCCCCTCCACCAGATGTGTGCTAGGGCAAAACTGGAACCTGATATCTGGGTCCAGGCAATTTGGACACAACATTCACTTCTGTGGTCCTAAGCGCCCCCTCTCAGGAAGCAAAGGGTAAAATGAAGCAGGTGTCCAAAGCTTGCAAATATGCAGAAAGGCTACAGCTTGGATTACTGCTGTTGACTGGCAACATAGTTAACCACAATATCCTGTTAGAGTGATCATTCATCATTTCTTTTTTTTTTTTTTTTTTTTTTTTTTTTTGAGACTGAGTCTCGTTCTGTCGCCAGGCTAGAGTGCAGTGGCGCTGTCTCGACTCACTGCAACCTCCATCTCCCGGGTTCAAGCAATTCTCCTGCCTCAGCCTCCTGAGTAGCTGGGACTACAGGTGCCTGCTGCCATGCCCAGCTAATTTTTTTATTTTTAGTAGAGATGGGGCTTCACCATGTTGGCCAGGCTGGTCTCAAACTCCTGACCTCAAATGATCCACTCGCCTCGGCCTCCCAAGGTGCTGGGATTACAGGTGTGAACCATCATGCCCGGCTGTTATTTCTTTTCCTTGCTGAGAAGTTCTTAAGTATTTTTTGTGCTTTTTTTCCTTTTTATGATAGGTTTGATAACCTTCTCTATCTTTTCCCTGCAGGGTTTGATAACATGATTGAATAAGCAAGTCCTAATAAATGCCCTCTTTGCTGTATCAACATGCATACCCCCGAAAACTTGGGAAACAGTGCCTGTCATGCCCTGGGAAACCGAATCCTGGGCCCAAGGGACATGATCCAGCTGGTAGTGCCCCTGTGCCAGGTGAGAAAAAGAGACCTTGCCCTCTGCTGGAGTTGCAGCAGCCTGGGAGCTTCTCAGCCAGGGAACAGATCATCGCTGCAGCTGGAGGATACCCCATTTCAGATATGTGACATCAGAGGCCATCTCATTTCTGATTCACAGCCATTGCCCCTTCCACTTCTTCACTAAAATTCAAGTATATTAAGAAATATATATTTTTTTGAGACGAGGTCTCACTCTGTCGCCCAGGCTGGAGTGCAGATCATGGCTCACTGCAGCCTCAACCTCCTTGGGCTCAGGCAATCCTCCCACCTCAGCCTCCCAAGTGGCTGGAACTAGAGGCACGTGTCACCATGCCTGGCTAATTTTATTTTTTTTTTTTTTTGTATTTTTTTGCGGAGACAGGGTTTCGCCATGTTGCCCAGTCTGGTCTCAAACTTCTGAGCTCAAGTAATCCTCCTGCCTCTGCCTCCCAAAATGCTGGGATTACAGGCATGAGCCACAGTGTCTGGCAAAGAAATAATCTGCATAGAGCAAAATTTACCCTTTTTAGGTGAACAGTTTGATGAGTTTTGACAAATATATGCAGTGATATAAATACCCCCACAATGAAGATGTAATACCTCCATCACTCAGGACTTCCCTCATGCCTCTTTGTGGTCCGTTTTCTACCTCCCACCCCCAGCCCCTGGCAACCACTAAGCTGTTTTCTGTTTCTTTATTTGTCTTTTCCAGAATCTCAAATATGTGGAATCATATAGTATGTGGCCTTCTCTATCTGGCTTGCTTCACTTAACATAATGCTTTTTTAATTTAAATTTTATTTTTATTTATTTATTTTTGAGACTGAGTCTCACTTTGTCGCCCAGGCTGGAATGCAGTGGCGTGATCTTGGCTCACTGCAACCTCCGCCTGCCAGGTTCAAGCAATTCTCCTGTCTCAGCCTCCCAAGTAGCTGAGATTACAGGCACACACCACCATGCCTGGCTAATTTTTTATATTTTTAGTAGAGACGGGGTTTCACCATGCTGGCCAGTCTGGTCTCCAAATCCTGACCTTGTGATCTGCCTGCCTTGGCCTCTCAAAGTGCTAGGATTACAGGCAGGAGCCACCGTGCCAGGCCTATTTTTCATTTTTGAGACAGTCTCACCCTGTTGCCCAGGCTGAAGTGCAGTGGTGCAATCTTAGCTCACTGCAACCTCTGTCTCCCGGGTTCAAACGATTCTCCTACCTCAGCCTCCTGAGTAGCTGAGATTACAGGTGCCCACCACCACGCCTGGCTAATTTCTGTATTTTTAGCAGAGACAGGTTTTCTCCATGTTTGCCAGGCTGGTCTCTCAAGTGATCCGCCCGCCTCGGCCTCCAAAGTACTGGGATTACAGGCATGGGCCTCTGCACCCGGCCTAATCTTATTTTTAATTGTAAACTGACAAATAACAGTTGTATCTATGGAGTATGAAGTGATGTTATGATGTATTAATATGATGTTGAATAATCAAACTGAGCTAATTAACATATCCATCACCTCAAATATTGTTCTTATTTTTTGTAGTAAGAACATTTGGAATTTATTCTGTTGATAATTTTGAAATGTACATTATTTAAGATATTTGACCAGGGGTGGTGGCACATGCCTGTAATCCAAACACTTTGGGAGGCCAAGGCAGGCGGATCACTTGAGCTCAGGAGTTCAAGACCAGCCTGGGCAACATGGTGAAACACTGTCTCTACAAAAAACACAACAATTAGCCAGGGATGGTGGTGGGCACTTGTAGTCCCAGCTGCTCAGAAGGCAGGGATGGGAGGATCACCTGAGCCCAGGAGTTTGAGGCTGCAGTGAATTATGGTCTAGCCACTGCACTCCAACTTGGGTGACAGAGGGAGATCTTGTCTCAAAACAAAAAACAAAAACAAAGTGGCTACATGCTCACCAGACACATTATATCCTCTTTTTTTTTTTTTTTTTTTTTTTAGACGGAGTCTCACTCTGTTGCCAGGCTTGAGTACAGTGGTGCAATCTCGGCTCAGTGCAACTTCTGCCCCCTGGGTTCAAGCGATTCTCCTGCCTCAGCCTCCCAAGTAGCTAGGACTACAGACACGTGCCACCACACCTGGCTAGTTTTTGTATTTTTAGTAGAGACAGGGTTTCACCATGTTGGCCAGGATGGTCTCAATCTCTTGACCTCGTGATCCGCCTGCCTCAATCTCCCAAAATGCTGGGATTACAGGCATGAGCCACTGTGCCTGGCCTGTATCCTCTTTTTAAAAGCCATTCTAGTAGGTATCCTGTGGCAGTCATCTTTCCATTTTCCTGGGGACTGATTCCAGGACTCCTGAAAATAGGAAACCCCGGGCATGCTCAAGTCCCTGATATAAAATAGTGCAGCGTTTGCATATAACCCATGCACATAACCCGCTCTACTTTAATTTATCTCTAGATTACTTATGATCCCTAATATAATTTAAATGCTATGTAAATCGTTGTTATGCTATATTGTTTTTATTGTTGTATTGTTATTTTTTTCAATATTTTTTATCTGTGTGTTCACTGTGCAGTTGGTTGAATCCGTGGATGTGGAACCCGTAGATACCGAGGGCTGACTGTATTTCATTCTGGTTTAAATTTTCATTTCCCTAGTGACTAACAATGTTGAGCATGTGTTCATGTGGTTGTTTGCCAGGATATCTCTTCTTTGATGAAGTTTCTGTTCAGATCCTTTGCCCATTTTTAATTGGCTTGTTTGTCTCATTATTGAGTTGGAAGAATTCTTTATCTATTCTGGATACAAGTTATTCATCAGTTATATGTTTTGCAAATATTTTTTCCCAATCTGTCGTTTGTCTTCTCATTTTTTACTAGTACCTTCTAAAGAGCAGAAGTTTTTAATTTTGGTAAGAGCCAATTTATCAGTTTTTTTTCCTTTTATGGGCTGTGTTTTTTGTCCTATCTAAATCTTAACTTAAACAATGTCACAAAGATTTTCTGTAAGCAGTGCAATAAATGGTATCCCATGAATTTTTAGGACTAAGTTCTAATTTTTGATTTTGCCCAAATTTCTATCTAAGGGATCTAGGGAGTCATGCCCTACAAATCCTAAATTCTCATCAGATGGGTTTTATTTATATATTGTGACTTACTTTTCAATCTGACTCTGGTATAACATTATGAGACAAGGAAAAAATATTTAACCCCAAAATATATTTCCCTGCCATACCTTGAAATTGCCCTGCAAGTCTCTTGTGGGAAAAATCCACATTCTATAGAGAATCCCCTTTCCCCTTTGTTTTCCTTCCTTCCTTTCCAGATCCAGGAGATAATCAACTAAGAGCCAGGCACCCTTTTAGGTCTAATAAGAAACATTTTACAACCTGCTCTCTCTCTCCTCTCTGTCTGAAGTCTGCTATCTGAGAGATTCCTCTGCACAATAAAACTTGGTTTCCACAATCCTTTATTTTAACCTGAACATTTCCTTTCTATTGATCCCAGATCTTCAGACAAACTCAACCAATTGTCAACCAGAAAATGTTTAAATTTACCTATAGCCTGGAAGTCCCCGCTTTGAGTTGTCCCTCCTTTCTGAACCAAACCAATGTATTTCTTAAATGTATTTGATTGATGTCTCATGTTCCTAAAATATATAAAACTAAGCTGCACCCCGACCATCTTGGGCACATGTTCTCAGGAGCTTCGGAGGGCTGTGTCACGGGCCATGGTCACTCATATTTGGCTTAGAATAAATCTCCTAAAATATTTTACAGAGTTTGACTCTTTTCGTCGACAGTTTTGATATGTTGTATTTTTATTTCCATTAGAATATTTCTAATTATCCTCATGGTTTCTTCTTTGAACCATAAGTTGTCTAAAAGTGTGTTGTTTGATTTCCAAACATTTGGGGACTTTCCAGATATCTTTCTGTGACTGATTTATAGTTTAATTTCATTATGGTGAGAAAACATACTTTGTATGATTTCAATTATTTTTAATTTGTTAAGATTTGCTTTATGGCCCAGAATATGGTCTATCTTGCTAAAGTTCCATGGGCACTCAAAAAGAATGTGTATTCTGCTGTTGTTGTGCGGAATGTACTATAAATGTCAATCAGATTAAGTTGGTTATTAGTGTTATTCAAGTTACCCATACCCAGCCTGATTTTCTGTGTACTCGCTCTACCAAATATTGAGAGAAGAGTGGATGTGTCTATTTCTCCTTTCAGCTCTAACGGTCTCGATTGCATGTATCCTGACTGTGTTCTCCAGTGCACATGCATGGACAGTTATGATGTCCTCTTGATGAATCAACCCCTTTATATACAGTCCTTCTTTATTCCTGGAAATATTCTCTGTTTCTGCTTCATCTGACATTAATATAGACACTTGCGCTTTCTTTGGATTAGTGTTTGCATGGCATGCCTTTTTTCCATGCCTTTGGTTTTAGGCTATCTAGGTCTTTATTTTTTTTTTTCTTCTTTTGAGACAGAGTCTCGCTCTGTTGCCCAGGCTGAAGTGCAATGGCGTGATCTCAGCTCACTGCAACCTCCGCCTCCCGAGTTCAAGCGATTCTCGTGCCTCGGCCTCCCAAGTAGTTGGGATTACAGGCATGTGCCACCACATCCGACTAATTTTTGTATTTTTGGTAGAGATGGGGTTTCACCATGTTGGCCAGGCTGGTCTCGAACTCCTGACCTCAGGAGATCAGCCCGCCTAGGCCTCCCAAAGTGCTGGGATTACAGGTGTGAGCCACTGCCCCAGCCCTAGGTTTTTATATTTAAAGTGTGTTTCTCACAGACAGCCTGAGGGTCCCGGAAATTTTCTGGAAGTTGCGGCTCCACCCTCAGCTCTCAGCAACCCCTGCTCGCCTGCACTACCTAGGGGATGCGTGGTCTTGCCCTCCTCCTGGTGGTAAATGTCTCTGTGTGCTCTTGCCCGCCCCCTGGTGGTAAATGCCGTTGCTGCTACTCTTGGTTGGGCTAGTAGTGGAGGCAGTTTGTGGACGTGTGTTAAAGGGTTTCCGGGCGGTGGGATGTTGCTCCATTCTCCTGGCCCAGCCTCCGCAGAGCCTGTGTACTAGGGTCTCAGAAGGTGGAGTCTTCGAAGTGCTCCAGTCCCTCCTCTCGTGCCTTCTATCTCCTGTGGGTTTAACACAGGAGAGTGCGTCCTGCGCCTCCCACAGGGGCAAGTGGTGTTTACTTTGATCCTGCCCCAGAAGCAGTGGATCTTCGTTTCTGCCTCTCCCGCAGCAGCCCTGGGGCCAGAGAGTGCAGCCTCCCACGTGGTTTTGCCCAGAGAGAATCGTCGTGGGGAAGCAGGTGGGGGTCGCTGCACAGCAGTCAATCACCGCTTGAGTGCTTGTGCCACCAGCAAGGGGGAGGGGTCTCTCCCGGCTCCCCCTCTGCCTCCAGTCTTTTTCCTGCAGTGAAGGCCTGTGCAAAAAGCTCAGAAGGCAGGGCAGACTCCCTCCTGCCCACCACATGCTCTGCCCAAGACAGTTGGTCCTGCCTTTCCTTGGAGGGGCTTGTCACTCTTTGGAATTCAGTTCTCTTGGTTGCCTGCCACCTCAGCTATCTGACTGGTTTAAGAAATTATGGTTTTGCAAATTATCTGGTGTTTTGTTATTGTTAGAGTCGGGGGGCGGGGTGGTTCATTTCTGTACTCCCAGCACTTTCGGGGGTGAGGTGGGTGGACCCTTTGAGCCCTGGAGTTCAAGACCAGCCAGCCTGAGCAACATGGGGAAACCCTGTCTCTACAAAAAAAAAAAAAAAAAAAAAAAATTAGCCAGACATGGCGACAGGAGCCTGTAGTCCCAGCTACTCAGGAGGCTGAGGTGGGATGATCACTGGAGCCCCCCCAGAAAAGAATGGGAATGATGTTCCCTTGTGGTTTTTCTATATCCTAAGAGGAAATAAAACACTCTTCTCTTTCACTTTTAACATATGCAAATGAGTGACTCTAAATGCCTTCTAGGGCAATGTCTCATGGCTTACAGTGCCTCGTGGTTTTTCTCATTTCTTTCATGATTGCAGCTGTATTTGCTACCACTTGTGCAGCTGACATTTACCAAGCCCTTACTGTGTTCCAGCATGGTTTCATTTAGAACCATCCCTGACTCCTCTTTTCTCTCAAACCCACGTTCAATTTGTCAGATAATCCTGTTGGCCCCATGTTCAAAATATAACCAGTTCCTTTCAAAAATAAAAATGGACTTATCATAAAACCCGGCAATTGCACTGTCATGCATTTTTCCCAGAGAAATGAAAACTTATTTTCATGATGGAACTTGTACACAAATGTTCATAGAAGCTTTATTTATAATAGCCCTAAACCAGAAAATACTCACAAACTATGGTATATTCATACCACAGGATACTATTCTGCTGTAGAAGGAATGAACTATTGGTACAAGCAACAACTTGGATGAACTTTTGCTGAGTGAAAAAGCCAGCCTCAAAAGGATACATCACTGCATGATTCTATTTACACGGCAAATAATATAATTAGAGAGGGAATAGACTAGTGGTTGTCAGGAGTTAGGAATGTGTATTAGTCCGTTCTCCTCTTTCTATAAAGAAATACCTGAGACTGGGTAATTTATAAAGACAAAAGGTCTAATTGGCTCATGGTTCTGCAGTCTGTACAGGAAGCATGGTGGCTTCAGCTTCTGGGGAGGCCTCAGGGAACTTACAATCATGGGGAGGGCAAAGGAGGAGGCAGGCACCACTTACATTGCCAGAGCAGGAGGAAAAGAGATGGGAGGTGCTACACACTTTTGAACAACTAGATCTCATGGTGCTAATCCATTCATGAGAACTCCACCCGGTTTGGTGGGGACCCAGATCAGTACCATATCAGAATGGGAGGGGAGGGTGTGGCTGTAAAGGGGTTACACGAGAGGCTTTGTGGTGATGGTACAGTTGAGCACCTCGGTCATTCCGGTGGCTACTCCAGGCTACACATAGGGCAAATTTACATAGAGCTACTTTGTGGTTGGCTGGGTGCGATGGCTCACATCTGTAATTCCAGCACTTTGGGAGGCTGAGGTGGGGGGATGACGAGGTCAGGAGGTTGAGACCAACCTGGCCAACACAGTGAAACCCCGTCTCTACTAAAAATACAAAAATTAGCCGGGTGTGGCAGTGTGTGCCTGTAATCCCAGCTACTCAGGAGGCTGAGGCAGAAGAATTGCTTTAACCCGGGAGGAAGAGGTTGCAGTGAGCCAAGATTGTGCCACTGCACTTCAGCCTGAAAACAGAGTGAGACTCTGTCTCGAAAAAAAAAAAAAAAAAAGCTTTTTTGTGGTCTTTGTGTTGATACCAAATAAGTGGTATCATTTCCAACACCAATCGATTTTCTGCTTCTGTGATACCAATTGGGTGTTCAATAATTCAATTCTATTCTGATACTAACTACCTGGAGTTAGTGTCAGACTCCACAGGCTGAAGGGCTCAGTCCCATAAGACTACCCCCATTTCTCCCAGGCGCAGTGGCTCACACCTGTAATCCCAGCACTTTGGGAGGCCGAGGCGGGCGGATCACCTGAGGTCAGGAGTTCGAGACCAGCCTGGCCAACATGGTGAAACCCTGTCTCTACTAAAAATACAAAAATTAGCCAGGCCTGGTGGCGGGCACCTGTAATCCCAGCTACTCGGGAGGCTGAGGCAGAAGAATTGCTTGAACCCAGGAGGTGGAGGTTGCAGTGAGCTGAGGTCACGCCATTGCACTCCAGCCTGGGCAACAAGAGTGAAACTCCATCTCAAAAAAAAAAAAAAAAATGGCTGGGTGTGGTGGCTCATGCCTGTAATCCCAGAACTTTGGGAAGCCGAGGCAGGCGGATCACCTGAGGTCAGGAGTTCGAGTCCAGCCTGGCCAACATGGTGAAACCTCATCTCTACTAAAAGTACAAAAATTAGCCGGGAGTGGTGGCGAGTGCCTGTAATCCCAGCTACTTGGGGGGCTGAGACAGGATAATTGCTTGAACCCAGAGGCGGAGGTTGTGTGAGCCGAGATCGTGCCACTGCACTCCAGCCTGGGTGACAGAGTGAGACTCGATGTCTCCAAACAAAAAAAACAAAACAAAACAAAACTACCCCCATTTCACATGCCAGTCACAAGTACTGGGTCCCCAGGTTACCCACACTTCTGTCCAGCCAACTACAAATTTGGAGGTTCCCATGACCTCCATTCCTCAGGTTTGATAATTTGCTAGAATGGCTCACAGAACTCAAAAAAACACATTACTTCACCATTACTGGTCTATTGTAAAAGATACAACTCAGGAACAGCCAAGTGAAGAGATGCATAGGACTGGGTATTGTGGGGTGGGTGTGCAGAGCCTCCCTGCCTGCTCTGGGCGTCACCCCTCCAGCATCTCCATGTGTTCCAACCCAGAAGCTCTCCAAACTCCATTGTTTTGGAACTTTATGAAGGTTCCATTACAGAGGCATGATTGATGAAATCATTGGTCATTGGTGACTGAACTCCATCCCTAGCCACTGTCCACTCCCTGGAGGTCAGAGAGTGAGGCTGAAAGTTCCAACTCTCTCATCATCAATCATGGCTTAGTCTTTCTGATCAGCAGCCTGTATCCAGAAACTATTTAGGGTCCTCATTAACATAAGCTCAGGTATGGTTGAAAGGGGTTTGTTATGAATAACAAAACATTACTGTAACTCAGGAAATTTTAGGAGGGTTTTAAAAGATCTGTGCCAAGAACCAGGGACAAAGGCCAACTCTATTTTTCTCACTATATACATGATTTCCCATTTCCTACAGGCACACACAAACACACACACAAATGGGTGCGTGCATAACTGGTTAGATCTGAATAAACTCAATGGATTGTGCCAATGTTCCATTTCTTCGTTTTGATACTGTACTCTGGTTATGTGAGTTGTTCGCATGAGAGGTAGGGAACATGTGACTTCTCTCTGCATTCCTTTGTGACGTTCTGTGACCCTACAATTATTTCAAAGTTAACAACTTAGAATACAAATAACCAGAGTCCAACTCCCGCCCTGCTACCAGCCTGGTCCACACCACTCTCTTCTCTTGCCTGGATTATTGCAACAGCCCCCCTTATTTTTTTTTTTTTTTTTTTTTGAGATGGAGTCTTGGAACAGTTTCTTAATGGGTCTGCTTTTACATACAATCTATTCTTAATAAAGCAGCTTCATAAGACAGATCCTACCATTTGTAGAAATAAACAAAAACCAATCAAATGAGAAACACAAAGGCTACTTATTCAGAGCTTGCTATAGCAAGGTTGTCAGCCAGCATCACTTGCATTTTTGTAGGGACTCAAAATCAGGCTGAGCCTTATTGTCGGCGGGCCGGGGGTAGGGGTGTGGGAAAGGAGGTGGGGGAAGGCTTGGGGTGTGCCCTGATTGGAGGCTATTGGCCTGGAGAAGCTGGGTGGGATAATTTGGAGGGGATTCTGAGATTGGCTGGGGAGGGGTGGGTGCATATTTGGCTTTCTCTTGCTGGCCCTAAGTTGGAAGCTGGGACAAAAATTAGGGAAGCTGCCAGTTTTTAATCAAGTCCTGGCCTTTCGGGGCTGATTGTTAGAGAAGTTATTGTTTTGCTTCCTGGATGGCTACTGGAGATAGTGATCTGGCTTCCTTCACGTCTGACTTATAGCAGACTGGCATCCTGGGCTGTGGATTCCAGATGAGGGGGTTGGTTTCCTGGGCAGCTTGCTGCAGGTTAGGCTCGGAGTTCTAGTTTCCACAGGGTCTGGCCATGGTGCACGTGTATGTTCAGTCCCTCATGTTCCTCTGCTTAGAACCCTGCAGGGGCTCCCACTGAACACAGCCCTTCCTGTGGCCTACCAGGCCCTACATGAGCTGGCCCCATTTCCCCTCTGGCCTGGTCTTCTGCCACTCTCCTCCCTCTCTCCATCCCAGCCACAATGGCCTCCTTGCTGTTCTAGAACATGCCAGGCCCTCTCCCAAGGCATTCATGGCCTTCTAACATACTGTATGCCTTTCTTATTTTTCTCTCTCTCTCTGTTTCTCACTCTCTCTCTCTCTATATATATATATGTATATACGTACGTATATACCTATATGTATATACATACGTATATACCTATATGTATATACATACACACACACACACACACACACACACACACACATATATATATGTGTGTGAGACAGAGACTCACTCTGTTGCCCAGGCTGGGAGTGCAGTGGTGTGGTCCTAGCTCACTGCAGCCTCAAACTCCCAGGCTCAAGCGATCCTCCCACCTCAGCCTCCCAAAGAGCTGGGATTACAAGCAGGAGTCAATGCACCCGGCCTCCTTTCTGATTTTTAATGCTTATTGCTTATGTCTAGCTCTCACAACTAGAATGTAAATTCCACAAGGACAGGGTTCTTGGTGGGTTTGTTCCCTACTATATCCTTGGCACCTAGAACATTGCCTTGCCCAGCACATAGTGAGTGCCCAATAAAAAATGTTTGAGTGAATCAATGAGTTTGTGCGTACGTGTGTGCAGATACATTTACTAACATCTACTACTTCTAATTAGGTGCTCAGTGTTTACTAGACACTATGCTAAGTGCTTTCATCTGGTATCTAATTTTTATTCTTCATAGCTTTCCTATGGGTAGGTGACATCAGGCCACTTATCTTTCAGGTAAAGTGGTCTCAGAGGACATGCTGAAAGCCCATGAGCTTCTCAGGGACCTAAATAAATGTTTAAAACCTGATAAAAGTCTTGGCTCCAAAATGTAAAAACTACAGAATCATCCAAATTAATAAATGTTTAATCAAATGTCTACAAAGTGTCATCGATTGTTAATTTATGTCATTAATTCTCTATTGGCCTCTTTAATTATTAAATGCAGTGTTCATAAGAATTTCATTACTTTCGAAAAGAATTTGTAGACTAGATGTTAACTCTTGGAGCACAGTCATGTATCTGTTAACCACAGGAATACCATCAGAAAAATGTGTCATTAGGTGATTTCAATGTTGTACAAACATCAGAGAGTGTCCTTACACACTCTGTGATGTGTAGCCTGCTACACACTTAGGCTATAAGAGATAGACTATTGCTCCTAGGCTACAAACCTGTACAGCACGTGACTGTACTGAATACTGTAGGCAATTATAATACAATAATAAGTATTTGTGTATCTAAACATAGCTAAACATAGAAAAGGCACAGTAAAAATATCATATAAAATATTTAAAATGTACACCTGTCTAGGGTACTTACCATGAATGGAGCTTGCAGGACTGGAAGTTGCTCTGGGTGAGTCCGTGAGTGAGTGGTGAATGAATGTGGAGGCCTAGGACAATACTGTACACTACTGTAGACTTTAAAGACACTGTCACCTAGGCTACTACACTAAGTTTATTAAAAATATTATTCTTCGGCAGGGCACGGTGGCTCACGCCTGTAATCCCTGAACTTTGGGAGGCCGAGGTGGGTGAATCACCTGAGGTCAGGGGCTCGAGACCTGCCTGGCCAACATGGTGAAACCCCATCTCTACTAAAAATACAAAAAATTAGCCAGGCATGGTGGTGGGCACCTGTGATCCCAGCTACCAGGGAGACTGAGGCAAGAGAATCACTTGAACCTGAGAGGCAGAGGTTGTAGTGAGCCGAGATTGTGCCATTGCACTCCAGTCTAGGCAACAAGAGCAAAACTCTGTCTCAAAAAAAAAGTTTTTCTTCAGTAATAAATTAGCCTTAGCTTTCTACAACTTTATGAACTTTAAAATTTTTTTAAACTTTTTGACTTTTTATAATAACACTTAGCTTAAAACACAAACACATTATGCAGCTATACAAAAATATTTTCTTTTTTTGTATCCTTATTCTATAAACTTTTTATTTTTCAATTATTTTATTTTTACTTTTAAAACCTTATTGTTAAAAACTAAGACACAAATACACACATTAGCCTAAACCTACATAGGGTCAGGACCATCAATATCACTGTCTTGCACCTCTACACCTTGTCCCACTGGAAGTTCTTCATAGGCAACAACACGCATGGAGCTGTCACCTGCTATTGCAACAATGCTTTTTTTCTTTTTTTTCTTTCTTTTTTTTTTTTTTTTTTTTTTTTTGAGACGAGTCTTACTCTGTCGCCCAGGCTGGAGTGCAGTGGCACGATCTCAGCTCACTGCAGCCTCCACCTCCAAGGTTCAAGGGATCCTCAAGCCTCAGCCTCCCAAGTAGCCGGGAGTACAGGCACGCGCTACCATGCCCAGCGACGGGGTTTCGCCGTATTGGCCAAGCTGGTCTCGAACTCCTGACCTCAGGTGATCCACCTGCCTCGGCCTCCCAAAGTGCTGGGATTACAGGCGTGAGCCACCACGCCCAGCGGACAATGCTTTCTTCTGCAATCCCTCCTAAAGGACCTGCCTGAGGCACTTCTTGAGGAAGTGTCCGTCTTTTCAGAAGTAAGTCCATGGTGGTTTGCCAAGTTTGTTTCTTTCTTCCGTCATAGATTTGCATGAGTAATGCTTTGTGTCAGCTAAAATGTTAGCTCGGCTATGACGTCACTAGGTGATAGGAATTTGTCAGCTCCATTATAATCCTATGGGACCGCCATCGGATACGCAGCCCATCACTGACCTGAGACGTCGTTATTTAGGGTGTGACTGTACTTTAAGAATGCAAATGAATACCCAGGGAGGGCTGAGAACGCGTAGGTAATTACACCATAAATGAATTACTCTTAGCCAAGTAATTTCCAAGGCAAACATACAAAAATCACCTCGTGTTACCTGACAGTGCTATGTTATATTTAACGTAAGAAATCTGTGTATTTTAATATTTAATAAGGTGTGGGAAGGAACTTCCAAAGGTAATAGCATCTGGTCCTAGGAAGGTCTTAAAACGCCGTTTGATTTCAGAATGCCTCATTTTGTAGATTTAATCCAGAATCTGCAGTTTCTGGCGACGCAGTAGTCCGTCTCCCCCAGTTTCTCCTGGCCAAAGCCTCCCACTTTCCCCTCTACCCCCACAACCCTGTCAAGCGCACCTGGACCAGGTACAACAGGGGTGTGTGTGTGAGTGTGAGTGTGTGTGTGAATGCATTTGGGAAAGGCTAGGCAGGGTGAATATTCCCTAGACCCCGCTCTTCACCGTCACTCTACCACAGCAGCTCACTGCCCTGCCCCGCCCCTCCCCGGCCCTGGAAAGCAGCCTCTGGAAAGAGGAAACCAGCTATCTCCCGTGTCGCCACAAGATGGCACCACAAGCTCGGGACTGGCTTTCTTTGCGTTCCCGTCAGAAAAAAACGAGAGCTCTGACCTAGGAGCCGAGGCTCCCGGGGAGACCTCTGGACGCCACTCCCCGGGCTGCTTCTCCTCCTCGGGGTGACTCGGGCCCTCTGGAGTGACCTGCATAGCTTTGTGGTTCGGGCTCCCATGGGGCCCAGAAGCCAGCATGGAGACTTAGGGCTTCTCTTGGGCCACTTTTCTCCTCATAACCAGCATGCAGACCAAGGTTGGGTATGAATTCTGAACGTGGGGCAGAGTCCCTGTCCCCAGAGCAACTCTGAGAGCACCTTGCCCTTCTTCCCACGGCACAGGCACCAGCCTTCCTCCCCAGCTCAGTCCCTGCTTCTTTCTAAGACAGGTTCTTGCTCTGTCGCCCAGGCTGGAGTGCAGTGGTGCAATTATGGCTCACTGCAGCCTCGACCTCCTCCTGGTGAGAGGTGACAGCGCGCCTGCAGCCCTCGCTCTCGGCGCCTCCTCGGCCTTGGTGCCCACTCTGGCCGCGCTTGAGGAGCCCTTCAGCCCACCGCTGCACTGTGGGAGCCCCTTTCTGGGCTGGCCAAGGCCGGAGCCGGCTCCCTTAGCTTGCGGGGAGGTGTGGAGGGAGAGCCGCGGGCGGGAACCGGGGCTGCGCGCAGCACTTGCTGGTCAGCGCGAGTTCCGGGTGGGCGTGGGCTCCGCGGGCCCCGCACTCGGTGCGGCCGGCCGGCCGGCCCGCAAACCCCAGGCAGTGAGGGACTTAGCACCTGGGCCAGCAGCTGCTGTGCTCGATTTCTCGCCAGGCCTTAGCTGCCTTCCCGCGGGGCAGGGCTCAGGACCTGCAGCCCGCCATGCCTGAGCCTCCCCCCAGCTCCGTGGGCTCCTGTGCGGCCCAAGCCTCCGCGATGAGCGCCGCCCCCTGCTCCATGGAGCCCAATCCCATCGACCACCCAAGGACTGAGGAGTGCAGGCACACGGCGCGGGACTGGCAGGCAGTTCCACCTACAGCCCCCGTGTGGGATCCACTGGGTGAAGCCAACTGGGCTCCTGAGTCTGTTGGGGACTTGGAGAACCTTTATGTCTAGCTAAGGGATTGTAAATACACCAATCGGCACTCTGTATCTAGCTCAAGGTTTGTAAACACACCAATCAGCACCCTGTGTCTAGCTCAGGGTTTGTGAATGCACCAATTGACACTCTGTATCTACCTACTCTGCTGGGGACTTGGAGAACTTTTGTGTCTACACTCTGTATCTAACTAATCTAGTGGGGACATGGAGAACTTTCGTGCCTAGCTCAGGGACTGTAAACGCACCAATCAGCACCCTGTCAAAACGGACCAATCAGCTCTCTGTAAAATGGACCAATCAGCAGGATGTGGGTGGGGCCAGATAAGAGAATAAAAGCAGGCTTGCCCAAGCGGGCAGTGACAACCTGCTGAGGCTCAGTTGCACGTTGGGGGGAAGTTTTGTTCTTTCACTCTCCGATAAATCTTGTTGTTGCTCACCGTTTGGGTCCACGCTGCCTTTATGAGCTGTAACACTCAACCGCGAAAGTCTGTAGCTTCACTCCTGAAGCTAGCGAGACCACGAACCCACCGGGAAGAAGAAAAAACTCCAGACGCGCCGCCTTAAGAGCTGTAACACTCACTGGGAAGGTTTGTGGCTTCGGTACTGAGCCCGCGAGACCACAAACCGACCAGTGGGAAGAAACTCCGCACACATCTGAACATAAAAAGGAACAGACTCTGGACAGGCCGCGCTTAAAAACTATAACACTTACCACGAGCGTCCGCGGCTTCATTCTTGAAGTTAGTGAGACCAAGAACCCATCAATTCCCGAAACACACTGGGTGCAAATCTTCCCTTCTCAGCCTTCCAAGTAGCTGGGACTACAGCCGCCAACCACCACGCCTGGCTAATTTTTTTTGTATTTTTAGTAGAGATGGGGTTTCACTGTGTTAACCAAGATGGTCTCAATCTGACCTCGTGATCCACCTGCCTCGGATTCCCAAAGTGCTGGGCTTACAGGTGTGAGCCCGCACACCTGGCCACCAGTTATTTTTCAATTGTTCTGTTTCTCTGTTCTTGCCTTACTAAGGAAGTAATTTTGAAATGACCGATCCATTCTTTGTTTTTTGTTTCTGGTTTCTTCAGCTTATTCTGTCTGTAAAACCTGCGTCCTCTGCTCAGCCCCATGAAGACGCTCATTCTGTTTTATAGAAGTTAGTGTGATATATCTATTTGTTTTTTGTCTATAGTTCCTGGCTGACAGCCCATATAACCATTGTAATTTCCTAGGAGACTAGAGTGTGATAAGAGTATCTTTCCTTAAAATATTTGGCCTTTCATCGTTTGTTCTTGAAACAGCTCTGGAGCAGCTCCAGAGTAAGCATAAAGGTGAAAGATGGGCCGGGCGGAGTGGCTCACGTTTGTAATCCCGGCACTTTGGGAGGCCAAGGTGGCAGATCACGAGGTCAGGAGTTCGAGACCAGCCTGACCAACATGGTGAAACCCTGTCTCTACTAAAAATACAAAAATTAGGTGGGCGAGGTGGTGCATACCTGTAATCCCAGCTGCTCAGGAGGCTGAGGAGGAGAATTGCATGAACTCGGGAGGCAGAGGTTGCAGTGAGCTGAGATCGCCACTGCACTCCAGCCTGGGCAACAGAGCGAAACTCCATCTCAAAAAAAAAAAAAGTGAAAGAAGGGCTTGTTGCTTGGAGCCACAACTGAGCTTAACGTTTATAACCACAGGATGGATGGCTGCTTGCCAGGGGAACCAACCATCTGCTCAGAGCCCCACCCTCCACCTTCGGGGAGGAGAGAGGAACTGAAGGTTGATCACCAATGGCCAATGATGTAATTGATCATGCCTACATAATGAAATCGCCATAAAAACCCGTAACGACTGAGTTCAGGGGTTTCCCAGGAAGGTGGTCTTGTATGGAAGATTTTGTATTCGGGGATGGAAGCTTTTGTATTTGAGGCCCTTCCAGAGTGTGCCCCATTTATCTCTTCATCTGGCTTTTCATTTGTATCCTTTAAAATATGCTTTATGATAAACTGCTAAACGTAAGCAAATGCTTCCCTGCATTCTGTGAGGTGCTCTAGCAAATTAAACCCAAGAAGAGGGTCATGAGAATCCTGATTTATAGCCAGTTGGCCGGAAGTACAGGTAATACAACCTGGGGCTTGTAATTGGCACTGGAAGTGGGGGACGGTCTTGTGGGACTGGGATCTGACGCTATCTCCAGGTAGATAGTGTTGGAATTGAATTAAGAACACCCAGCTGGTGGCCACTGCAGAACTGGCTCCTTGCTTGATATGGGTGGGTGGGGGAACCCCACACATGTGGTATCAGAAGTGTGTTTCTGGAGTATAGTAGGAGAAATTGAGTTTGTTTTCTGCTCATACACAGAGAAACAAAATCACTAAAGAGCAACAAATTGTATTCTGTTCAGATAATATAGTGGAAGAAATATTCCATTTATAGTAGTACCAAAAAGGATAAAGTACCTAAGAATAAATGTTCAGACGATATAAAGGACATTTCAAAACTTCTAAAGGACACAAAAGACATCAAAACACACCATGTTCAAGGATAGGAAGACTCAATATCATAAAGATTGTCATTTTCTTTTTTTTTTTTTTTTTCTTGAGATGGAGTCTCGCTCTGTTGCTGGGCTGGGTGGAGTGCAGTGACTCAATCTCGGCTCACTGCAACCTCCAACTCCCGGATGCAAGCGATTCTCCTGCCTCAGCCTCTCAAGTAGCTGGGACTACAGGTGCATGCCACCACGCCCAGCTAATTTTCGTATTTTTAGTAAAGACGGAGTTTTACCCATGTTGGCCAGAATGGTCTCAATCTCTTAACCTCGTGATCCACCTGCCTCAGCCTCCCAAAGTGCTGGGATTACAGGCCTGGGCCACCATGCTTGGCCAAAGATTACAATTTTCTATGAGTTACTTGACACATTTAATATAATCCCAATAAAGATACTGACAATATCCTTTTTAAAAAACTACACCAGGTCATTCTAAAGTTCATTGAAAAAACAAACACTAGTCAGATAAAGACACTGACAATATTCTTTTTAAAAAACTACACCAGGTAATTCTAAAGTTCATTGAAAAAACAAACACTAGTCAGCCATGGTAAGTGGCTTGCATCTGTAGTCCCAGCTACTTGGGAGGCCAAGGTAGGAGGATCACTTGAACCCAGGAATTTGAGGCTGCAGTAAGCTATGATCACACCTGTGAATAGCCACTACACTCCAGCCTGGGCAACATAGCAAGACTCTGTCTCTTAAAACAAAAAAAGGCAGAAGGTCTTTCTTAAGAAGCATTGAAAAGAATTACTCCTATAGATATTTAACATTTTATGGCACCCCAATAATTAAAGTGGTCCTAGAGAATGGATAAACATTAGCCCAATGGAACAGAGCAGAAAGCCCCACTATAGACCTCAACACAAAAAATTCATGGTGTTGAAAAAAGGGGGATCAATATTTTATACTTTATACTTATTTAAATTCCAAATGAGTTTACAATTTTACAAGTAAAAAATAAAAGAGATTACATTAAATTCTGTTATGATCTCAGAATGGAGGTTTTTTTTACTTATGACTCAAAATCCAGAAGTCATAAAATATTTATCAATTCAAATACATTTTTAAAATTTCATGAGAAAACATTATAAGCAAAGACAAAATGCAAACCAACAAATTGGGTGAAAAATTTACAGCTCATATCAAAAATGGCTAATCTTCCTAATATTTAAAGAGCTCCCAAATGTCAAAAACAGAAATAGAAACAACCAGCACTAGAAAAATGAACAAAGTAGATAAAATAACAGTTTGTAGAAAAGGAGACACATGGCTCTTAAACATATTAGAAGATGCTCAACCTCACTCAAAATAACACAAAAGCAAATGAAAAGGTTTCTAGGTAATTCAATGGGGAAAAGATACCTTTAAACAAAAAGTGCTGGAACGATTGGATATCACCATGAAAAAAAAGAACGTCAACTTTTACTTCACACCATATACAAAAATTAATTCGAAAATGGATCACAGGTCAGGCAAGGTGTCTCATGCCTATAATTCCAGCACTTTGAGAGGCCAAGGCAGGTATATAACTTGAGCTCAGGTGTTTGAGACCAGCCTGGGCAATGTGGCAAAACCTTGTTTCTACAAAAAATATAAAAATTAGCCAGGTTTGGTAATGTATACCTATAATGCCAACTACTTGGGAGGCTGAGTGGGGAGGATTGCTTGAGCCCAGGAGGTTGAGGCTGCAGTGAGCCAGGATTGTGCCTCTGCACTCAGCCTAGGCAACATATCGAGAGTCTCTCTCTCTCTTTTTTCTTTCTTTCTTCTTCTTTTAAGAGATCAGGTCTTGCTGTGTTGTCCAGGCTGGCCTCGAACTTCTGGGCTCAACTGATCCTCCCTTAGCCTCCCAAGTACCTGGGAATACAGGCATGTGTCACTGCATCCAGCTATACTAAGAACTTTTAAAGCTGAACAATATTAATAGCCCATTTCTTAAATAAGCAAAATATTGAACAGATAGTTCACAAAAGAAGACACGTGCCCAATAAGCAAATTAAAAGTGGCTCAACATTGTCAGTCACACCTGTTAGAGTGGCTAAAGTTTAAAAGACTGACTATACCGCATGTTGACAGGACCACGTTGGAAATGTTTGACAGTTTTTCAATCCAGCAATTCTAGGTATTTACCCAGATGAAAATATATGTCCAAACAAAGACTTGTACACAGATGTCTGGAGGAGCTTTATTTAATAACCAAACCTGAAAACTACTCAAATGTTCATCAATGGATGAATGAATACATTGTGCCTCTATCTAGACAATGGAATGTGTTGGCAATACAACAAACTACAGATACACAGAATAACATGTATTACTCTCAAAACCATTACAGTGAGGGGGAAAAAGCTAGACAGAAGAGTACTGTGCACTCATTTCATTCATATGAAATGCTAGAAAAGTGAAATGTGATCAGCGGTTATGGAAAGGTCAGTGGCTGCTCAAAGCTGGAGGTGGCAAGCACTGACGGGAAGTGACGTGGAGAACTTTGTGAGTGGATGGGAATGTTTTGTATTTGATTGTAGGGGGTGGTGGTTACTCAGGTGTTCACATTTGTCAAAGCACCTCAGATGACACATTTTATTTTTATTTTATCTTTATTTTTTTAATTTTGAGATGGAGTCTCACTCTGTTGCCCAGGCTAAAGTGCAGTGGCATGATCTCAACTCACTGCAACTTCCACCTCCTGGGTTCAAGCAATTCTCCTGTCTCAGCCTCCCGAGTAGCTGGGACTACAGCTGTGTACCACCATGCCTGGCTAAATTTTGTATTTTTAGTAGAGATGGGGTTTCACCATATCGGTCAGGCTGGTCTCAAACTCCTGACCTCAGGTGATCCACCTGCCTCGGCCTCCCAAAGTGCTGGGATTAGAGGCGCAAGCCAGCCAAATAATACATTTTAAAAGGGTGTTTGTTGTATGTAAATTACACCTTTAAAAAATATGTAAATGCTAGGGGAAGAGAAACCAAACCAAACCAAACCCTGTTCTTTGCTGGAGCTAGAAATCCAAGACTTACAAAGCAATAAACAATTGGACAATAAACAGGCTGGGCTAGATGGCTCATGCCTGTAATCCTAGCAGTTAGCGGGCCGGGGCCAGGTGGGAGGATCACTTGAGGCCAGGAGTTAGAGACCAGCTTGAGAAGGTCCTGTCTCTACAAAAAAAAAAAAAAAAAAAAAAAAAGCCAGGCATGGTGATCCTTTAAGCCTGGGAGGTTGAGGCTGCAGTGAGCCACAATCACTGCACTGCACTCCAGCCTGGGAGACAGAGTGAGACCCTGTCTCAAAACAAACAAACAAAAAACAAAAAAATAACTTGAACAATAAACAAAAAAATTACACTGAGATACAAATTTTCACTTTCCAGAATGTCAAAAGACCCAAAAGTTTAATAACACAGTGTATTGACATGACTATGAGAAAAAAACACCACTGACAATGGGAGTGTAAATTGGTATAATCCCCAGAGAAGGTATTCTGGCAATATTTACTAAATTATAAATGCTTTGATTTAGCAATTCCACTTCTAGGATTTTATCTTATAGATAAACTCTACCACAAATAGCACATGTTAAAGGTTATTCATTGCAAAAGTATTTAAAATAGCAAAACACAAGAAATAATCAAAATGTCTATCGGTCCACAACAGGTTGAATAATTTATGATACATCCGTACTGTGGAATCCTATGTAAGTACAAGAAAGCACAGGGAAAGGCTGTCTGTGGTAACATGGAAAGATCCTCAGTGGGTAATGTTAAGTGAAAAAGGCAACATTGTGTTTCTATGTTGCCATTTGTATAAAAACAGGAACAACAAAAACCCAGAAGATACATATTTGGATTTTCTTGCATATATATTTTTTAAAAAAACAAAACCTTCAGGAAGAATTACCAAGAAACTAATCGCAGGGGATGGGAGAAGGCATGGGAAATATGTGTGGAGGGAGAATTTTCATAATATGCTTTCCTATCTTTTTAAATGTTTAGCCAACCAAAATTTAAATATTGGCTGGGTACAGTGGCTCACACCTGTAATCCCAGCACTTTGGGAGGCTGTGGTGGGAGGATCCTGCGAGCCCAGGAGTTCAAGACCAGCCTGAGCAACATGGGGAGACATCCTTATCTCTACAAAAGAGATTTTAAAAATTAGCGGGTTGTGGTGGCACAACCTGTGGTCCCAGCTACTCAGGAAGCTGAGGCAAGAGGATCGCTTGAGCCCCAGAGTTCAAGGCTACAGTGAGCTATGATCATGCCACTGCACTCCAGCCTGGGTGATAGAGCAAGACGGTCTAAAAAAATTTTTTTTTTAATGCTTAAAAATAAGGCCAGGTGCGGTGGCTCACACCTATAATCCCAGCACTTTGGGAGGCCTAGGCAGGCAGATCACTTGAGGTCAGGAGTTCGAGACCAGCCTGGTCAACATGGTGAAATCCCATCTCTACTAAAAATACAAAAATTAACCAGGTGTGGTGGTATGCGCCTATAATCCTGGCTACTCAGGTGTCTGAGGCAGGAGAATCACTTGAATCCGGGAGGTAGAGGTTGCAGTGAGCTGAGATTGTACTGTACTCTAACATGGGCGACAGAGTAAGACTCTTGTTTCAAAAAAAAATAAAATACTTTTCAATAACATCAAAATAACACATTATATATTAATATATTAACTAGGATACTTAAACTATTATCATTATTCACCAGGTTATCTTGAAGAAAAATATAATAAGAAGTGTCTAGTCCGGTATAAGGACATATTTGGCACACAGTAATGGTTACTATTTCTATACCCTGCCCCTCAAATGCCCGCACACAACCTGTCTGGTACTTCAGGTTCTAGTTCCCCGAAGCCCAGTTGCCTGACTGCCTCTTCCAGCTGTGCCCTTGCAGGGACTTCTCCTCTGCTGAATGATTTTCCCCATCTCTTCTTATTGTCCACCTACTTGGTAGCTGGGATGTGGAGGACATCACCTCCTCAGGAAAGCCTTCTCTGATTGACACACACCCTCCTCCTCCCTCTTCACACCAACCCTTTAGGTGGCCCTTGTCCTTCCTCCCCTGTGGACTGCAGGGTCTGCTCAGTCCTCTGTAGTCCTGGAGTGCTGGCCGAGGATCGAGCTCCCCTCCACAGGGTGGGGATTCATGGCAGGGGCAGGCCTTACTCTCCACCCACACAGACATCCAGAAAAGTTTTGGTTTCCCCTAAACGTTATGTTGATCTTCCCATGCTCACAAAGAAGAGTTTGAGTTTCCCCTAAGTTGTGATCTCATTTTTCCTGTCTTCCCTACCCTCCAGCCCTACCCCAGCCAAGGGGCCGTGCCAGCTTTCATGGTGAAGATGCCTGGGGTTTCCTGGGCAGCCCTTCATATACTGTGTAATAGCAATGGAAGGAATCCACAGGTGAATGATGATGCGGGAAGCTCCCAGTCCAGCAGGGAGGGCAGCCATATATGCAAGGAGCAGAAACACACAATGTGGAATGGGTGCAGAGAGCCAGGCAAGGGCACAGAGGACAAGTCTCACTGGGCCTCAAAGGGTGGCCACAGTGTGGCTGCGGGGATTGGAGGGCAGGCTTTGGAACAGACAGCCTCAGCTAGAAAGCCCTGGGAGGGCCCATGAGAGGCCTCCAAGTAGGCAAAGGGGCAACAGCAGGTGCAGCAGCCTGGGACTCTAGGAAGGGGCCCTGGAAACCTGAACCTCAATGGCCATGGCAGTGACAGAGGGGTCTGTGCTGGGCTTTAGGGAGGTGCCTCAGGCAATGTGGAGGACCTCCAGGAGGCGGGACAAGGCAGTGTCTGGCAAAGGCAGGGACAGACAGCAAACAAGACAGAGCCAGGCACCCAGGAAGGGCAGAGACCCCTGGGGGGAGAGGGAAGTTGCGGTGCCACAGGACAGGCTGGGGGCTGTTCTTAAGGGGAGGCTTTGATTTTTGTGGTTTTGTTTTTCCCAGAAGTCTCTCCAAGGAGTAAGATTCCTTTCTTAGGACACAAGAAGTCACAGGCCCCCTTCTCTGGGGCCCCTGGGGTTTGGGCGAGAGTACTGGAGCAGAAAGCAGGGCTGGGCTGGGCCTGGGGCCAGACCTCGATGACTGTTTCCTTCCCGTCAGCCAGCGGAGAAGCAGTGACAGAGTGTACCAGGAGGGGAAGCTGACGGTGGCCCCAACTCCTTTCTTGAATGGGATATGACCACCCCACCTGCCCCTCAGTGTTTGCAGGACACTCTGGCACACTCATGCCTTCCTTTCCTGGTGAACCTGTATCCCACTACAAAGAGGAACAGAACTCCCCACCCAGCCCCACCCCTGCTTCCAGGGGCTTTGAGACACTCAGGAGAAGGAGCTTCAAATATTGTGAGGGTCTGTCTGTGTCAGCCACCAGGATGTCAATCCCTGCCTGGGCTGGCAGCAGGGACCTTGTGGACCCTCCTAGCCCACCCCATGCCCCCAGGAGCCCCGCTTGGCTTCTTCTCTTTTATACATTGTAAACACCACATTTATTTGTCTGAGGCTTGCAAACCTCTGGTAAGAAGCACAGAACGCAGGGCTCTCCTTCATGCTGCCCTGGGCCCCAGCTCGCCAGGCATGCAGGACGGAGCTGGCAGATGAGTCAGAAATCTTTGGGAGCAGCGCCAGGGAAGCAGCAGGCCCTGCTCCTTCCCATGCCCAATCCCGCCAGCACGGGCCTGGACTGCAGCCAGGAAGGTGGGCCAGCCAGGATCCCCAGGTAACTTCGCCACAGGGACCTCTTCTTGGAGCTGCCTTCCCTTCCCTCCCCATCCCTCTCCAATCCCCGCAGAGCTTAGAGCCTGGGCCACATGCTTGGTCCCTCACACAAGGACCAAACCAGCTGCTGTCAGGCTGTTTCTGTGGGTCCTGTCTCTCCAGTCAGGAAGCCAGCAGGGCAGGGCAGGGCAGGCCTGGCTCTCCTCCTGGAATCACACCGTGCACCCAGCTCAGCGCTGGGCACTCCGCTGGGGACCGGGATGGACAAAGCCTTGTCCAGAGAACCACTGTAGGGGAGATGTGCATGGCAGCCGGACTCAGCCTCCTGCAGCCTCCATTCATGGGCTCTTGGCTGGGCCTGAAATTTGTTAGGGCCTCAACTCTCTGTGGTGCAGATGAACACCTCCTCCTCCAAGAGGCCCCTCGGGCTTGGTGCCAGGCTTGGGACTGGGCTCTGGAAAGTCAGCCAAGGCTGCTACTTCAAGGCCCTGAGGACAGCCTCCAACTTCATGGCCACAGCCAGGTCGCCCTTCACCTTCAGCCGTCCGCTCATGTAGGCCCCCAGGGGCCGCAGCTCTCTGCATAGCAGGGCCCGCAGGTCTGCCTCGGCCATCTCCACCACCACATCAGGGATGCCATCAGGCACCCCGTGTCCCACTCTTCCTCGTCCTGTGGGGCAAAAGAAAACCGAGTGTCAGTAGGGGAATGGAGGAACGTGAAGGAGAGCTATGGGGGTGGGAGGGGCTGGCATTTCCCATTGGGAGGAGAGTACTGGTTAAGAGTTTGGGTTCTAATACCCTGGGTTTGAGTCTTATTGGCTGTGTGAACTCTTGGATCCTCAGTTTCCAAATCTGTGATGATAATTCCTTTAGAGATGACAATTCCTAAAGCATAGGCTCATGGTGAGAAGTGGGTGAGATAATGTACAAAAAGTACTTGGCACAGAGCCTGACAGGCAGCAGGCCTGTAACACGGGCAGGCCTCTTGGTATTGGAAGCCTGGCTGCATTGTCCTGCGGATGGCGGGGAGACCAGGGCATAGTTAATGCCTGGAAATGGTGTCTGAGCCCCTGCCTGCCATGGGTTCACCCCAAATTATTGGCAGAAGCAGGGGGCAGTCTACGAGAGCACCACTGGGGTAGGTAACAAGAAACCTAGCAAGCTGGATGGGAAGGAGAGGCAAGGAGGGCAGCGGCACCTGTAGTGAGGTCCAGGAAGTAGGCGCTTTGGGTGCCGCTGGGCAGGACCACATTGAACTGGTAGCAGGCCCCGACTTGGCTGACCAGGGCCTCAGACAGGAAGGGCTGTAGAGCAGTCAGTAGCCCCTCCGCCAGAGGCTGCTTCGGACTGGACCTGGCACCAACTTGAGGGGCAGGTGGCTCAACTTCACTCACCATCTCCACGGTGTCTGCTGGGGGTGGCCAACAGGGTTGGGGAAGGAGGCAGAGAGGAGGTCATCGTGTTGCCAAGGTCAGGACCACTCACTGTGGCCTCTGCACCTTTTGTGGCAGTTTCCTCTTAGATCCCCTTCAGGCCTCTGTTCAACTTCCTCCTCTACCAGAAAGGTGCCCCTGAGTTTTCAGCCTAAACCGCAAACTCAGTTTCTAAACTACTCCAGCCTCAGATATAAAATTCTTTCCAGCTGCCCTTCTGGTGATGTCGCCTCCTCCCATGGAGGCTGCCAATGGCCTCTACACACTCAGACACCTGGCCTCCTCTCACTGCCTTGGCTGTGGTCAGTGTGGGCTGAACATCTGTGCAGGGTGTGTACTGCACAGAGCTGCTGGGATAGTGAGCAAAGTCTGTGCTGGCCCCAAGCTGGTAAACACCCCCGCTCTCCTCCCCAGGGCTCCTCACCTGGCCCTGGGGACGGGGCACCTCCTGCCATTGAGTTCATGCTTCCTCCCAGGAAGTGCAGGGCCAGCTGCTGGAGGGTGCTGTCCAGGTTGGGCCCAGCTGGGCTGTCCTGGGGCGGCTGGAGCACGGCCTCCACCGCCAGCTCCACGCGGTCTACCTCCAGCCCCCAGGCCCTGGTCACATCGTTGATCTCCAGCTGGAGGACAGTGTGGGGAGAAATGTAATTAAGTCAACAAACCTTTCCTGAGCACCTTCTTTGGGCAGACTGTGTGGCCGTGCATGGACATGGAGGCACCACACCGCCCTTGAGATGCTCCTAGCCTGGGAACACAGGCAGAGGGCAATGACCGTTCAGCTGTGGTAAGTGCCAAGACAGAAGCAAGGCCTGTGGTGAGCCCCCAGCAGAGGAGGGTGGTGCCAGCAGGAGGGAGTCCTCAGGTGGAGGAGGACCCTTCCAGGCAACAGGAACAGCATGTGCAAAACCCCAGACAAGAAAACCTGGCATGTTCGTGGAGCTGCGAGGAACCAGAGTTCCATTTAGCTGGACCCTCACATGTCGGCTGAGGACTGGAGACAGCTGAGGGGTCAGAGGTGGGGTGTTTCTGCTTACTTTGATTTATTCTGAGGCAACAAAGAGCCCCAGGGAGGAGTTTGAGCAGGGAGGTGACACAGCAGACTTGCTTTAAGGCAAGATCCTCCTGGCTGCTGTGGATGCTGGATTATAGGGGGCTGAGGGGAGGGATGGAGACCAAGGAAGACATTGTTTCAAAATACAGCCAAGGAATGATGCAGCTCTGGCGAGGGTGGAGGGGAGCTGTGAAGCCAAGATCCACTGAGGGAGGCATGCCTCTATCAACTGTACTGAGCCACAACAGGGCACTAGAGAAGTGCAAGCACCAGGCTCGGGGCTGCCTCGATGTGTGCAATGATATGAGAGGGGGCGGGAGTGGGGAGGAGTCAGGCTCCTGAATGGATGAGTGTGGCATTCACTAGAGAGGACACACGGGGGTGGGAAGGGAGGGATGGCAACTTTTTTTTTTTTTTTTTTACTACTGTAAGCTTGAGGTGTCTGTGGGGCAGTCAACTGTCCAGTAGGCAGCTGGAGAAATGGCCCAGGGTACAGAAGCATCAGGGCTAGGGCAGGACATTGTGAATAATCAGCATCCACAGGCAGCAGACAGCCCAGATGGATGAGCTCTCCCAGGGAGGTCACAGATGAGAAGAGGCCAGTGATGAAACCCTGGAAACTCAAGGGCAGGAGAATAAGTGGCAGTAACCAGGGATGACAGGGAAGGAGGAAGTGCAGGGGGTTCTGGGGGCTGGGGGCTGGGTCGACCATGTCAAATGCTGCCACCAGGTGATGTAAGGGAAGGGCTGAGAGGTGCCCACTGGGCTGGCATGTGGGAGGTCACTGTGATGTTGGCCAGCGCTGTCTTGGGAGCCCAAGGAGGCCAGGATGAAGGATGTAGGGGCAGGGGCTGGGAGCATGGATGAAAGTCTTGCAGAAGAAAAGGGGAGAAAGGGAGTGGGAGCTAGAGGGCACTGTGGCAAAGGGAGGGCACATTTCTACACAGAAAGGAGAGGTGACAGAGAGAGAGTGCATGGAGTGGAGGGAAGGCATCCTGGGATAGCAGGGGGCCCACAGCACTGCGCAGTACAGGGATGAGCCTCAGAGAGGGGAGGCAGAAAGGCAAGGAGGCAGGAAAGCAGCACAGAGGCAGGTGGGTTTGAAGGGGTGAAACTGGAGGAAGCAGAGTGCTCATCCTAGAGTTTTTCTCCTGAGTGTTAGGAGGCAAGGCCTGCTGCAGAGAGCAATGAGCAGTGGTGGGGCTGGAGGAGGGCAGTGAAGGGCTGAGGCAGCTGGCCTGGAGCACTGGCAGGTAAGGAGTGGTAACTGGCTAAGGAAGGTCCAGCAGGTGAGAGGTGGGGACTCTGATTTCTCTAGAAGAAAATCAGGCAAAAAGGGGCATGTGAATAAGTGTACGCCTGAACCAGGGCCTGAGGGCGGTGTGCTGGACCTCCTGAGGTTCTGTCTCAACCACAGGCACAGCTCTCACTCTACCAGGTGCTCACTCAGTCTGGGAAATGGGACTTAAAGGACTCTCACATCCTGGTGTGGGACTGACCTCCCCAAACTGCCTGTCTCACATCAAAACAATGTGCAACAAGACTGAGATCAGTTTTCTCTTCCTAAAGGTGAATTAACACGGGACATGGTTTTATGAATAAAAGTTGTTATCCACTTGCTATCTGAGTTGTGTTAGATCAAGCACTGGATTGAGGGGGGATGGTGGGATGGAGGCAGGTGGTCTAGCTATGGCTCAGCTCTGCCCTTGACCATAGCTCTCAGAGGCAAGTCAAATTATTTCTTAGCCTTGGCTTCCTCCCTCCAAAATAAAACAGTAGTACCGACTTGCAGCAAAAAATGTGAAGCTCAGAAATGCTGGGCCAGACAAAAGGACTTTGTAAACCATAAACTGCTAAGCACGTAAGAGCTACTGTTAGGATCTCAAATAGTATTTCCTCAGGAATTTCCCCTCGCTGCTTCCAGTGGGACCTCCAGGACTGGCATTTATCCCATTCCCCCGCCTGTCCTCTAACCTTGATTCCCCAGGGCAAAGCAGAGCCAAGAGGAATGGGGAGAAATGTCACCTACATTCCCCTGTCAGGACACAAGAGGAAGCACAAGTTGAGTGTGGCTGCAGGGGACACAACTCTGCATGTGTATTTATTTCTACCCCATCTTGTAGCAGAAGAGATTTAGGGCAAACTCCAATATACACATGGAGAAGAGGCAGGAAAAAGATCCAAATGTCCTCATGTGCCTTTGTTCTGTTCCAAACAAGGAAACAAAAATCACAAGCATGCACACGCTGCATGGTGAGCCTGGAATTCCCCAGCAGGTGACTGGGCTGGGAGGGTCCCTGCTCCGTCACCCACCTGCCTGCCCCATGAGTCAGGCCCGGAATGAGAGCTGTAGAAGCCAGTGTCATCACGGCAGAGCAGTGAGGGGTAAAAACTAAGGGGCAGACCCCAAGAATGTCTGCCGGGGCCACTTCCTCTTCTCAGGGACAAGTTTGCCCAAGATCATTATGGTCTACGCCCACCTGCCATTCCTCAACTCATGGCCCCACCCAGGCACTGGCTCTTCAAAGGTGGTTACACTATTGGGACATATGATAAACTGAGGCCCAGAGTGGTCTGACTCTTTGCTCAAAGTGACCTGGCAGGTGGAGCCAGGCCGGTGCCACCCCTCAAGCTCCGTCTTGTGAGGGGCTTCCTACCAGAAGCTGGTCGCTGATCTTGAGCTTCTCCATCTGGATCTCCCGCAGCGGCCTCTTGAGCAGGGCCTTGGTCATGGCGTTCTGGGCTGTCATGCGTGTGGCTGTGTTCAGGTCTTTCACAGTCATCACCGACAGCACCGGGTCCCAGATGCGAAACTGGACATCGGCTCCCACGGACAGCACAGCCCCGTCCTTAGAGGCCAGCTGTTGGGGGAGGCCATGAGAGAGAGACACTCAAGGGGCTGGGGGTGCAGGGAGGTCAGGCCCACTGGGGCCACCCAGCTTGAACCACCTGCTTGGCAGCTAGCTCCTCAAGGGCAAATGGTGTCACCAAGTATGTAGGGTTAGGTGTATGAAGCAAGGATGTCCTCCTAGCTTCCATCAATTTTCTGGTCTCTTCTTCCCCCTTCCCCCCTCAGATGGTGACTCACAGGCTGAGGTCCTGGCACCACAGTACATTCTGGACAGGCCCCCAATTCCTCTGTCAAGGCAGCTGAGAAGCCCCTCACCTTGCAGGGAGGGACGTTGAAGGCTCGTGTCCTCAGATCCACCCTCTGAAAGGAGTCAATGAAGGGCAAGAGCAGAACCATGCCAGGTCCCTGGGGGGTGCGGATCCGGCCCAGGCGGAACACAATCATCCGCTCGTAGGTGGGCACAATCTGTCCACAATGGCAAGGGAAAGAGTTGAAAGTGGTCAGCCTAGGCTGGCCAATGCTGTCTGCCTAGGTCCCTTCCTCACTTCTCTCCTCCTCACCTGGGTCACAGTTAGGTATCCCTAGCACTGTTTCCAGATGAGAAAACCAAGGCTCAGGGAAGCTAAGTGACTTGCTCAAAAATTGCACAGCCCTAAGTGAAATAGTGAAGATTTGAATGCAGTTCTGAATAACTCCAAAGGCCATGTGTCTTAACCACTGCACTGTATTGACTTGATCCTTAGAGAAACTTTTCATCTCTGTGGTCTGAAGTTAGACATGACTCATACCAGGAAACTGTCTGTCCTTGGATTAGTTAGGAGAAAAGGCTGGGCTGCCCTAACAGCACCCCCGGGGAAAGGGCTTTGTCAACTTTAGGTCCCTGGACCTCCTAGAGAAGTAGTAATGTCCAAATTGAGAAATGAAGGCCCAGAGAGGCAAAGAAACCTGTTCAAGGTCACATGGCATTTGTTTCTGTGGCAGTTTTAGAACTAGGATATAAGGCCATTTAAGGACCCCCTTGCAGACCACACCAAACCCAGAGGTTTTCTAGAGAGGGACTGTTGCCTAGGGCTACACAAAGGGCAAGGCCTCCTTGGGCTTCCACCTTCCCCCAGCTTTCACATGCGATGCTGAACTATAGCTCCATGGTTCATCCTTTTCCCACTGTACCATCCCTTATGGAAAATGAGGCCTGAATTCCTATTATGCATTACCAGCTGGGCTAAGTTGGGTGTTTTCATTTCTAATTTATTCTAACCCAAAGAGAAGATAATTTGGCAAAGACATCTGCGTGCACCTTAAAGCCAGTGTCCAGATCCCAGGACTTAGGAGTTTGGGACTTGCTTCTACCCCCTACTGGCTCCCAGTATGACTTTAGACAAGCCCAAGCCTTAGTTTCTTCCCCTGACCAATGTGAATGAATGGTTCTTGCCTAGCCCATTACACAAAGGGGTAATATTTAGGGCAAGGGGACAGAGGATAGGCAAATTTATTCATCAATGCCAAAGCTCTCAGTGTGGCCCAACCACCCTGGGGGCTGACCCAGCCAGCCTTACCTTCAGGGCAAACCAGCCGGAAATGGGGAAGGTGACCAACAGCAGCAAGAACCCCAGGAAACTGATGAGGCCATGACAGAGGCAGGAGGGCCAGCTCTGGGGTGCATCTGCAGGTGAGAGCAGAGGTGGTCAACTGGACCTGCCATGACAGCTGCCAAGCGGAGTGAACTTGGGCAAGTGTACCTTACGCCCACCTTCCCCTCGAGAGGCTCCTTCCTTCTCAGGGCTCTCAATCTGGCTCCTTGCCTAATATTCCCGTATCTTTGGGCAGCTGCAAGTTAGGGTCTGTTCCCTCCTCCCATACATCAACACTCATTTGTCCCAAGTCCAACAACCCTCACAAGGCCTTATTCTCTGCTAGGCAACAGCCATTCAATCTCAGAATCCAGTCCGCGTGATGATGCTCTCCTCACTGGACTGAGTAGGGGTCAATCCTCTCGTTTAATTTACATTGCCTACCCATACCTGGCATGGAGCCAGGAGCACCTGGGCATCTGTAAACATGCACTGAATACTGCTGGCAAAACACATTCCTCCTATACTATCAGCCCCAGAAGTGTGCTTTCCAGGAGTCCTTATGAAGATGATGCCTTAGCCTACAGGGATAAAGCATAAATAGCTTATCAACGGGAGCCATAGATGAGGAATTAGATTATTATTTTCTATTCTGCACCCAACTTTAATGCCTTAATGACCATTAAAAAATGCCTATTTCACGAGATGGCGCCACTGCACTCCAGCCTGGGGGACAGAGCGAGACTCCATCTCAAAAAAACAACAAACAACAAAAAACAAAAACAAAAAAAAACCCTGCCTATTTCAATTCAAGAAAATTGTTAGGGGTCGGGGTCAGGGGCAGGGCTAGAAAGATGAGGCTTATCCAAGCCAAATGTCCTGGCCCCTGGAGAATCAGGAGCCCAAGTTGGGAGCAAAGCCGAGACAGCTCCAGAATCTGGGATGAGGTTATTTGCCGCTTTCCTCCCAACCCTGGACAGGAAGCAGTCGGGAGCCCTGCTCCATTCTTCCAGGAAGCCCTGCCCTCTGGGCTAAGCCCCAGAGCACTGAAGCTCCACTTTGTGCCTGGCTCTGATCCACCAGGCCTCTCAAGAGACTTCTGGAATAGGGAGAGCTTTCAGGACAGGAAGGCCAGGGAGGGATCAAATCCAAGGTTAGGCGGTTAGGCTGAACAGCGTGGGATCTGGCCTGTAGGCCAAAGGAGCCACAGAAGATTTTGAGGGCAAGACAGAAGCAGGGCAGATCCAACAGGCAGCTGAGGACCTGTCATTTTGGCCTGCACATCCAGGAGATGCCTAGTTCCCGGGCTTCTAGAGGTGCCCCCTAGGGCGAAAATTCTTCCATTTCCCTGCAGCAGGTGCCTTTAGGGTGCTGGTGGCCTCCTCTGCCTAGACCTCGGTTTCTTCTATGCGAAATAGAAACCTGAAACGTCTTCCCAGGCCTAAAGGGTGATAACAGCCGAGGACAAATGTGGTGAGGTGAGGTTTTGGAAGATAGGAGCAACGCTGGCTGGCTCTGGGGCCAAAGCCCCATGACCCTAGGGAGGGCGGATCGGCGCTAGCACCAGGCGCCGGGTCCAGCCCCCTCTCCACATCGTATCCCTTTCTCAGTCCCCCCTCGTAGGGTGCGACGGCACCGGGCCGGCCGACTCCTCGGAGGCAGAGATTCGGGCCTGGGGGTTGCCGGCCGGTCCCCCCCGGGTCCGCCGTGCCAGGCGGCCACTCACCGGCCCCTGTCCCCACGCCGCCCCGCTCCGGGGACAAGCAGCCCTTCTGCGAGCCCAGAAAGCCGAAGCTCGACTGCTGGAAGCGGTCAAAATCCCCCAGGGGCAGCGCCCGGTACCCAGACCTGCCGAGCATGGCTTTTGACAGGAGACACGCCCCGCGCCTCCGCGCGGCGCCCTCCCTGGCCAGTGGGCCCTACGCGGCCCCGCCCTCCTGGCTGCTGCTTCCGGCTTCACCCGCGCGGCCACCCGCGGCGGCGCGGGCGCAGGAAGAGGAGGCCGGCCGGGGCCCGCTTCCGCCGTCGCATGGCTCCCCCTGCGCTGGGAGGACCGAACTGCAGCCGAGGGCTAGTGGGTGTGATCGGCGTTCCTGGGAGCCCGCTGGGGTCATCGCCTCCTCCCCTCTTCTCCTACTCAGCCCTAGAAAAGCTGGAGGGGAAGCTGGGCACGGTGGCTCACGCCTATAATCCATCAATTTGGGAGACTCAGGCAGGAGGATCGCTTGAGGCCAGGAATTCAGGACCAGCCTGAGCAACATAGTGAGAGCCCATCTCTACAAAACATTTTTAAAAATTAGCCTGGCGTGGGATGCCTGCCTGTGGTCCCAGCCACTTGGGAGGCTGAGGCGGGAGGATCTCTTGAGTCCAGGAGTTTGAGGCTGCAGTGAGCTATGATCGTGCCACTGCACTGCAGTCGGAGCGAGAGAGCAAGATCTCATCAGGGTTTACAGGAAGCGAATCTTCTGCAGGATCAAGGACATGCTATATCAGCCTTCTCAGCACTCCTTCTCTCACACTGGAGGCAGGACATGCCATATCTGGACTTTGGGTTTCTCTGGGACATAGTCTGCAAATTATTCCTCTTTGTGAACCCACAGCCCAGCAAGCAGGGACTGGCATAGGGCAGGTCTCAATACTTATTTGTTAAGTAATGGCCTAGCCAGGTCACCGTGATCAAGGTGGAGTAGGAAGGCCTGAACTTTGGCACAAAAAGAAAGAAGTTTCACATGCAGACTTCGGGGAGCATGGGAGTGTAAGGAAGAAGGGGATAGCACAGAGCTACATGAGGGCAGGGGCCCCAGAGCACCACAGAGGTGAGGCCCTCAGTCCTGCAGGTCCAGAAAGAGCATGCCCCTTGATCCAGGTACCTGGAATTAACTTGCCTCTCCAGGGCTTGAGAAAACCTGAATGCAACTCGTGAATTTCCTTTGAGAAGTGTTAACTTCCAACAGGACTTTGGGGTAGTCTGGGAGCAGGCTATCTTCCAAAGCAAGCAAAGAAATGAATAAAGCTTCCCCAGCTCTGCCTCATCAGCCAATCACCTCTGGCCTCCGAAGCCCCATCCTGCCATAGCCCACTTCCAGGTCCCTTGTGCAGATGGCTGCCCACCATATTTGGCTTTCATGGACTGATTCTCTAAAGGCCTGGGAGTACTGACCAGGCTGGAGGGAAGGGCAGGCTCCTGAGGCCTTACAGTCCCTAGGAAGTTGCGTATCTGCCCAACCCCTGCTCTCCACCCTGCAGACTGTAAGGTTTACAAGAGCCAGGCCCTATCATCATCCTTTCTAGTCTGTTTCTAAGTTGGAACCGAGTACGGAATGGGTACACAGGAGCCAGCACAGTGGTTGCGATGGTTTAAGTTTGAAGCCGGGGCGCTGACCCAGTGAGGTCACCTGGAGCTGTGCCCCTTTCCCCTTACCAGCTGGGAGTCTGACATGCTTTTCCATTGGCGAAGACCTAGCTGGCTCTCCCCTCACCCTCTTCATACCCGCTCTCCAGCTCTCCCCCTCCCTCCTGCCCCCACCACCTCAGATCCACCAGCCTTTCCAGCTGTCACTCAAGGCATCATCCTGCTCCCTCACCTCCAGTCACCGGCTTCCCAGGATCTCTGAATCAAGTCCCTCCTCTGCATCCCACAGCCACTGTCCTAGACCAGGGCACCTGCTCCTAGGTTGTCAGAGTGACTGTCCCATCATGCACAGCTGATCGTGTTGTTCCCTGGTTCCAAATCCTTCACCAACTTCCCATCACTCACAGAACTGGTTCAATCTCCTTAGCTAGGATCTTGTCCTAGCACACTCCTTGGGTATCATTTCTCATGAATTCCCTCTTAAATCTGAAAATGGCCAAAATTAGTTCCCAAACAGGCTTTTGCAAGAGCTATCTTTTCTGTTTCAAGTGTCCCCTGTACCCCACCACCTACAACCCTAAATCCCTGGTGAATTTCCACTGCTTTTTCAGGTCCCAGCTGTGGGCTCTCCTTTCCAGAATGTCTCCGTTTGCAGGCTTGCTCTTCCATTACATCTACGGCTCTTAGAAAGCAGGGGCTGCGTGTGGCTCATCTTTGTACGCCCAGCTCCCGGCAGGAGGTGGCACGAAGCAGTGCCAGTGTGAACGGATGAATGGATCAAAGCCGGGAGCAGGGTTGCCCCCCTGCAGCTCTGCCCTACCTCTCCCGCTTTACCGTAAGTCAGCGGTAGGTCTGCAGCTCCCTGCCTCTACCTCCTCCCCGCTCTGGGCGTGTCTTTAAAACCCACAGTCGGCCTCTCTGCCCCCTAGAACCGCCCCCAGCTTCTGTCTCACTTCCTCTCCAGAGGCGGGCCCTGAGCCGGCACCTCCCCTTTCGGACAGCTCAAGGGGCTCAGCCAACTGGCTCACGCCTCCCCTTCAGCTTCTCTTCACGCACTCCAAGATCTAAACCGAGAATCGAAACTAAGCTGGGGTCCATGGAGCCTGCACCCGCCCGATCTCCGAGGCCCCAGCAGGACCCCGCCCGGCCCCAGGAGCCCACCATGCCTCCCCCCGAGACCCCCTCTGAAGGCCGCCAGCCCAGCCCCAGCCCCAGCCCTACAGAGGTACTATTGGGTTAGGGGATGATGGGGTTAAGCCTTGTTGGTTTGCTGTGGTGGGGAGAGGGGGGAAGAGAGGGTCTAACGGAGGATTTGGTCAAGTACCCTAGAGAGTGACACAAAGCGGGAAGACCAGACACCAGGGTCCTGACCGTCTCGGCTGGGGCAGGGAAGGGAGGGTAGGATAGAGTAGAAAAGAGGACACGGAGGAGTTGGGGCGGCCTCGCTGGGCTGCGGTTTCTCCACTGAGCAGTTGGGCAAGGTGAGAAGGGTCAGTGGCCTCCGGGCCTGGGCCCTTCCGCCCCCCCTCGAGCCCTGCCTCAACTTTGCCTCAGATGCAGGACTTCAGATTAGGGAGGATGGAGGTAGTACCCCTGTTGCGCTGGCCTGGAGCCAGGGGCATGTCCCAGGCACAGCAAAACTAAAACCAACTTCCCAGATCCGAGGTGAGAAACTGGCTCAGACTGAAGAGGTATCTTTGCCAAGGCCTCCCAGCTCATGTGGTTTCTGCTTAAGGAAGCCTCCCCAACGAACCCTTCTCTTGCCACACCTTTCCTGCCCACCTCCCACCTCCCCCGACAAAGGAACTACTTGGGTTTCTTGCTCTGCTGCCTTTCAGGCCCTTTTACTCCCCTTCATGAAAGTACAGAGGACACCGTATTACAGTAACTTTTATAAACATTATTACAACTAAGAATAACATTACTTAACAATACTAGGTAACATTTATGAGCACTTCAAATGTGCCAGGTACTGTATTAAGCACTTTGTTTTTTTGTTGTTGTTGTTTGTTTGTTTTGCTTTGTTTTTTGTTTGTTTATCTGTTTGTTTTTGAGACGGAGTCTCACACTGTCGCCCAGGCTGGAGTGCAATGGTGCGATCTCGGCTCACTGCAACCTCCTCCTTCCGGGTTCACGCCATTCTCCCGCCTCAGCCTCCCGAGTAGCTGGGATTACAGGCCACGCCACCATACCTGGCTATTTTTTATATTTTTAGTAGAGATGGGGTTTCACTATGTTGGCCAGATTGGTCTCTAACTCCTGACCTCGTGATCCACCCACCTCGGCCTCCCAAAGTGCTGGGATTACAGGCATGAGCCACCATGCCCGGCCTGTTTTTGTATTTTACAAAATGTGGTAAAATATACCTAATGGATAAGTTCCTATGTTAACCATTTATAAGTGTACCATTCAGTGGCATTAAGTAGATTCACAATATTGTGTAACCATCACCACCATCTATTTCCAGAACTTTTTCATTACTCCAGAAACTCTGTACTCTTTAAACCATAGGGGAGGGAAAGATGGCTTCCCTCCACCCTTCTAGTTTCCTTGGCTGGGCTATGAATTAAATAGCCTATGAATTAAATAGTCATAAAATAGATTACCAGAGGAAAACCCATATTTAATTACATATGTATACTCAGGAGTCCCACAATATATGAGACTCAAAGAAAGGTCAGATGATTGAAGCCTGTATAACATCCTGAGCTACGGAAAAGAGCTTGGAGCTTCTGGGTGATGGTGATAACACAAGTTATGGGAGGGTGAGGAGAGGAGCTATTTGGTGAATAGAGATTGTCTTGCTATGTAGATAAAAAGTTCTTAGATAATAAAAGTTGTCTGGAGCAGCCCTCTTTTAATATAGATCATTTTACTAATGTAGATTTTCTTTTAAGATATAAATGCCTTTCTTTTTTACAAAAGGAGAGCTTTTCAGAGCTATTCCGGTATCAGCAGTTTCTCAGAATAACCAGCTTAAAATATGCCAAAGAAGTATATTTCAAGAGCCTCCTGCAGTCATACTTTGAAGTGGTGTGTCCTGAGCCCCAGTAATGCAATAGCTCCTCATTTTCTCCTTCCCCTAGCCCTTGGTAACTTCTAATCTACCTTCTGTCCCTATGAACTTACTTATTCTAGATATTTCATGTAAGTGGAATTGTTACCAGTAGAGGATCTTGACTGCAAATTGTTCAGGTTCTTGGCATTTTGAACAAAGAATTGGACAAAATGTACAGCAAAGCAAGGAAAGAGTGAAGCAATGAAAGCAGAGATTTATTGAAAATGAAAGTACACCCCACAGGGTGGGAGCGGCTAGAGCAGGGCTCAAGGACCCCAGTTACAGAATCTTCTGGGTTCCAAATACCCCCTAGAGGTTTCCCATTGGCCACTTGGTGTTCACCCCATTGGTTGCAGAAAGCAACCAACCAGACGTACTTTCAATTTTCCATCTGCCCTGCAGGAAATGGGGTGGTTTGCAAAGAGAGTAGCCTCTCTTCCTTTTGTTACTGAGGCATGGAGAGTTGCGGTTTTCCTTTCGATTTAGTTCTAGGAAGTCAGAGGGAATCAGCCTTAGGTTCCCTGCCTCCAGACCCTATTCTCCTGCCTCAGAATCATACAGTATTTGACCTTTTGTGACTGGCTTATTTCACTTAGCATAATGTCATTGAGGTCTATCTATGTTGTAGCATGTATCAGAATTTCATTGCTTTCTAACGCTGAGTAATATTCCATTATATGTGTAGACCACATTTTGTTTATCTATTCATCTGTTGATGGATACTTGGATTGTTTCTACATTTTGTCTATTGTGAATAGTGTTGCTGTGGACATTGTTGTACAAGTATCTGTTTGGGCCTTGTTTTTACATCTTTTGGTTATATATCTAAGAGTGGAATTGCTGGGTCATATTGTTGTTCCATGCTTACCTCTTTAATGAACCCCCAAACTGTGCATTAAGCACTTTATATGAGGTTGGTACTTAGTGTATCTACCTTCCAAACTGAGTTCCTTGAAGGCAGAATGTATCCTACACCTCTTATATCTCAGAGCCTATTACTGTGGGTGATGAGAAGTAGATGCTCAATAAATGGTGCAGTGAGAGCTGGAGGGCCTGAATAAATGGGAGTATTGGGGTGCTGATAAGCCAGGGTTTTGCATCATCCAATGACTGGCTGGAATGGAATATGAGGTCCTACTCCAGGGTCCAGCTGTAAGGGTGGTTGGCCGGTAGGTGGGGGCTTTTGGGACTTCTCCAGGCCTCACCTGCCTCTCTGGTCCCCCAGCGAGCCCCCGCTTCGGAGGAGGAGTTCCAGTTTCTGCGCTGCCAGCAATGCCAGGCGGAAGCCAAGTGCCCGAAGCTGCTGCCTTGTCTGCACACGCTGTGCTCAGGATGCCTGGAGGCGTCGGGCATGCAGTGCCCCATCTGCCAGGCGCCCTGGCCCCTAGGTGCAGACACACCCGCCCTGGATAACGTCTTTTTTGAGAGTCTGCAGCGGCGCCTGTCGGTGTACCGGCAGATTGTGGACGCGCAGGCTGTGTGCACCCGCTGCAAAGAGTCGGCCGACTTCTGGTGCTTTGAGTGCGAGCAGCTCCTCTGCGCCAAGTGCTTCGAGGCACACCAGTGGTTCCTCAAGCACGAGGCCCGGCCCCTAGCAGAGCTGCGCAACCAGTCGGTGCGTGAGTTCCTGGACGGCACCCGCAAGACCAACAACATCTTCTGCTCCAACCCCAACCACCGCACCCCTACGCTGACCAGGTGAGTAGGCCGGCACAGGGTGGGGTGGTGCATCCAAGTACCCGGTAGAGGGCGAGAGGAGCAAAGATCCAAAGAGTCACACAGCTGAGGACAAGGAGCTTCTGGGGCCTTGCAACTCTAAATGTGGTCTGCAGATATGCAGCGTCCGTGTTGATGACCACAATTTATGCTGCCAGTCCCCACGCAGGTGGATAGTAAGTTTCCAATTTCCCCCTGTAATAAATAATGCTGCAGAATCATCTTTGCATCTTTATCCAGTAACTTCTTTAGGATAAATTTTTAGAAGTGCCACTGCTGGGTGTAGGGGGACGGGAATTCTACATTTGATACATGTTACCAAACTGCCCTTTAGAATTTAGTGGAATTTTCCGAGAGCACTGACACGGAATCTCAGTAAGGCTGGATTCTAGGATCAGAGACAGGTAGTTAGTTTCTGTCTGAAAAGTTGAAACCATTAACACCAGGCAGCGCTATCTGAGAATGTCTGTATGGGGAAAAAAAATCACATCCAGTTGTAATTATTTTTATTAAACAGATTTTAACTCAGTTTTTTAATAGGTAATACATTCGTACAGTTCACGAACAAAATTTCTAAAGAGGAGAGAGAGAGTGCAATCTTCTGTCCATGCCCAACTGCCTAATTCCCACCACTTCTCCCTCTTCCCATCCACAGGTAGCCATTGTTACTAGTTTTGAATGTTTCTTCTGAGAGTTTCTTTATGAATATATATGCAGGTAGGAGCAGTCTTATCAGGTCCTATTTTCCCTCTTTTAGCCAAAAAGGTAGCATAACTATGTGAACTTTTCACCATTAGCAATAGATTGTTCATGGAAGGCGCTTCTTGGTTCTTAGAGATCCACTTGCAAAATGAAAGCATTTTTCGCTGGTTTTTGACAACTCAGAACTATATATGGCTAAACCACATATTTGCTAAACTACATATCTGCTAAACTGACTGTGATTTGTTTCCTGCTTTAGGATAAACTTCCCACACTATCAGAATAAGCTTTCCCCTCCGACTCCTCAACAGCTGGTATCACCACGTTTCTTAGCTTATTGTAAAGGTTGAGTGGCTTTCCACTTGTTTATTGGCCATTGTGTTTCTGCATTTGCGAATGGCCTGTTTAGGTCCTTTGCCTGTTGTTGTTTCCTTTGAGGAATTAAGGGACTAATTAAAGAATTCAGGAACAAATTCCTCGAAAGAAAAAAATTTATGCATTTCTTTTGCTCTTATAATTTATGCAGTTTTAAAACTTACATATTTATTGGATTTTGATTGAAATTGCAATAAATTAGGAGAAATTGGCTTTATCTCTGGTTATATCTTTTGGATTTAAAAAATTTTTTTTAATTTTTTTTTTTTTTTTTTTTTGAGATGGAGTCTCGCTGTGTCACCCAGGCTGGAGTGCAGTGGCGCGATCTCGGCTCACTGCAACCTCCACCTCCCGGGTTCACGCCATTTTCCTGCCTCAGCCTCCCAAGTAGCTGCGATTACAGGTGCACATCATCATGCCTGGCTAATTTTTTGGCATTTTTAGTAGAGACAGGGTTTCACTATAATGGTCAGGCTGGTCTCCTGACCTCAGGTGATCCACCTGCCTCGGCCTCCCAAAGTTCTGGGATTACAGGCATGAGCCACCATGCCCAGCCTTATACTAATTTCTTAATGAATTTGTAAGCTTTCATGTTTTGAACATGATAATGCAGCCATCCCACGGGATCCATGGGAGTCTGTTTCAAATTCATAGATGCTCAAGTCTCTGATATAAAATGGCATAGTATTTGTATATAACCTCTACACATCCTCCTGTATACTTTATTTTTTATTTTATTTTTATTCTTTGAGACGGGGTCTTGCTCTGTCACCCAGGCTGGAGTGCAGTGCTGCACTCGTGGCTCACTGCAGCCTCAATCTCTTGGGTTCAAACAATCCTCCCACCTCAGCCACCAGATTATACAGGACTGCAGGTGTGCACCACCACGCTCAGCTAATTTTTAAATTTTTTGTAGAGACAGGGTTTCATGACATTGCCCAGACTGGTCTTGAGAACTCTTGGGCTCAGGCAGCAACCCTCCCTAGGCCTCTCAAAGTGCTGGGATTACAGGTGTGAGCCACTATACCCATCCCCTCCTGTATACTTTAAATCATCTCTAGATTACTTATAATGCCTAATACAATGTAAATGCTATGTAAAGAGTTGTTTTACTATATTTTTGAATTTGTATATTTTTTTATTGTATACTTTTTTAATTGATTTTTTTTCGCCTGAATATTTTTGATCCAAGATTTGTTGAATCCACGGGTGCGTAACCTGCAGATACTGAGGGCCAACTGTACATATAAATTGTTTAGCGTAGTGCCTGGCACATATTAAATACTCAGTGAATGTTAAAATTCTATTATAATTTCTCTGCTCTAGAACAGTTTGAAGAATATAAGAAATTTAGGCTTATAAAAGTTTTTTGAAAAACCATCTTGGAACTGGTGCCTTTTTTATAGTAGATTTTTGGGAACTTTTCCCATTTTTGCCATGGCATTAATCTGTTTTGGCTCTTGTGTCAGATTTTTGGAAGATTTTCCAGTTCATCCTGAGTTATCTTTCATTATTTAAAAATCTCCTATATGCCTGTAACTATACCCCCTTTTTTTATTTCTGATGTTGTATATTTGTGGTTTAGCAGTCTTTTCAAAGTGCTGTACTTTTAGTCTTTCCTTAGATTGCTTACTGATTTTAATGTTTTCCTTCTTTCTGTTTGATCTTTTATTTTTGTCATTTTCTTCCTTCTAACTTTTGTCATTATTCATTTTCTAGCTTCTTGAGCTTATAATTCATTTATTTGCCATCTTTATTGTTTAATAATAATAACTTTTTTTTTTTTGAGAATCTCCCTCTGTCACCCAGGCTGGAGTGCAGTGGTAGATCTTGGCTCACTGCAACCTGTGCCTCCTGGGTTCAAGTGATTCTCCTGCCTCAGCCTCCCCAGTAGCTGAGACTACAGGTGCCCACCACCACTCCTGGCTAATTTTTTTTATTTTTAGTAGAGACGGGGTTTCCCCATGTTGACCAGGCTGGTCTCGAACTCCTGGCCTCAAGTGATCCACCCGCCTCAGTCTCCCAAAGTTCTGGGATTACAGGCGTGAGCTACAATGCCCTGCCTAATAATAACTCTTTTAAGGCATAAGTTCTCTGTATATGGTTTTGGCTGTATGCCATAACTTTGATAACTTCATTAGTGTTCTCATAGTCAATCATTTCTCAAATTTCATTTCAGTCTTTTCTTAAAAAGGTTCTCTTGCTTAAGGTCAAGAGTTCGAGATCAGCCTGGGCAACATAGCAAGACCTCATCTTTACAAAAAATAAAAAAAATTAGCCAGGCATGGTCGGTGGTACATGCTTGTAGTCCCAGTTATTTGGGAGGTTGAGGCAGGAGGGTTGCTTGAACCTAAGAATTTGAGCCTGCAGTGAGCTGTGATGGTGCCACTTCACTCCAACCGGAGCATCAGAACCGGACCCTGACTCGAAAAAAAAAAAAAAGAAATTTTTTTCTCTTGAAAAGTTTTAGAGAATAGTGTTTTCTAAAATTTTCAAGTGGTCTTGATGTTTGGTTTCTTGTTCTGTCACCCAGGCTGGAATGTGATGGTGCGATTTCATACTTGTTAATTTCTGCACTATGGCCAGTTTATACAGTTTGTATGAGTTCTACATCTAAGACTATATTGAGATTTTCTTAGTGGCCTAGGATATTCCTTGGACTCACATATTCCTAGCAATAATCCTTAGAGTTAAAAAGTTGTATTTGTTGTACACACATATATATACATACACAAATATATGTATACAATATATATGTATATATAATGTATATATGCATATATCTATATGTATATATCCATATATATGTAAGTTCTAGTGCTTGTGTTGTGTGTGTGTATCTCCACGCTATTGAAACTTTCTACCTTTCTTTCTTTTCTTTTTTTTTCTTTTTTTTTTTTTTGATGGAGTCTTGCTCTGTCATCCAGGTTGGAGTGCAGTGGCATGATCTCGGCTCACTGCAACCTCCTCCTCCCGGGTTCAAGTGATTCTCCTGCCTCAGCCTCCTGAGTAGCTGGGATTACAGGCGTGTGTCACCATGCCCGGCTAAGTTTTTTTTTTTTTTTTTTTTGTATTTTTAGTAGAGACGGGGTTTCATTATGTTGGCCAGGATGGTCTTGATCTCCTGACCTTGTGATCCACCCGCCTCAGCCTCCCAAAGTGCTGGGATTACAGGCGTGAGCCAACACGTCTGGCCGAAACTTTCTACCTTTCCTTCCATTCTGTTTCACCAGTTCTCTAAATGATAATTACAGAGTGGTAACTTCCCCATCAAAACATATATATAGGCCAGATGTGGTGGCTTCCACCTGTAATCCCAACACTGTGGGAGGCCAAGGCCGGTGGATCTTTTGAGCCCAGGAGTTTGAGGCCAGCCTGGGCAATATGGTGAAACCCCGTCTCTACAAAAAAATACAAAATTAGCTGGACATGGTGGCACATGCCTCTCGTCCCAGCTATTCAGGAGGTGGAGGTATTCCTCAGAGAGGATCACCTGAGCCTGGCAGTTCAAGGATGCAGTGAGCCATGATCACGCCACTGCACTCCAGCCTGGGTGACACAATGAGACTCTGTCTTAAAAAAAGAAAAAAAGTGGGCCAGGCGCAGTGGCTCACGCTTGTAATCCCAGCACTTTGGGAGGCTGAGGCGGGCGGATCATGAGGTCAGGAGTTCAATACCAGCCTCACCAACATGGTGAAACCTCGTCTCTATTAAAAATACAAAAATTAGCCAGGCGTGGTGGCGGGCGCCTGTAATCCCAGCTACTTGGGAGGCTGAGGTAGGAGGATTGCTTGAAACTGGAAGGCGGAGGTTGCAGTGAGCTGAGATTGTGCCACTGCACTCCAGCCTGGGCAACAAGAGTGAAACTCCATCTCAGAAAAAAAAGTGTATACACACACCAACACCCACACACATGCACACTCTAGAACCTATCTCATCTATCACCACAAAGAGTAGGATATAACTATTCTTCCAGAGAAAATAAAACATTTAGCACACTTTTATAGTTTTTCTTCTTCCCTCTTCCTTCTCACTTTCAGATTTAGTTGAAATAATGTGAACTTTTAGTTCCAGATTACTACCAAATTGTTAATTTTTTTTTCTATCGTAAACATCCTTTCTGAACAGGTATTAAGCTTCATGGTCATATTACAACGCACTTGTTAGCCATACCTTATACTTTAATTGGTTTCATTGCTCATGATAATTTTTCCTATAGCTTTTCTTCTCCTTTCTTGAATTATTTAAGGTGATTAATTTTCCATTTGGCAGGAATACTGCATCAAGTAATTAAAAAAATTATTCCAGAGTTTACTTTCTGAGACCTTAAGTGTCTTTACTTGTATGTCCTTCTTTTGCTGTCACATGTGAGGGAAAGTTTAGCTAGGTGTAAAATTCTGAGGTCATAATCACAGTGCTTTCACCTCAGAATATATAAACCTTGCTTCATAAATTTCTAGTCTCTGGTGTTGTAGATGAGAAGTCCACTAATGGTCTATTTTTTCTCTGTGAGTAATCTGTTTTTGTTTGTTAAGGATCTTTATTTATTTTTATTTATTTTACTTTTTAGAGATGGGGTCTCACTCTGTCACCCAGGATGGAATGCAGTGGTGCAATCAGAGTTCACTGCAGCCTCAAACTCCTGGGCTCAAGCAATCCTCCCACCTTGACCTCCCAAGGAGCCAGGACTACAGGCACCTGCCACCGCGCCTGGCTAATAAATATAGTTGGATGGTTTTCATTTGTTTATTTGTTTGTTTAGAGATAAGGTCTTGCTCTGTTGCCCAGGCTGGTGTGCAGTGGTGTGATCATAGCTCACTGTAACCTCGAACTCCTAGACTCAAGAGGTCTGCTAGCCTTAGTCTCTGAGTAGCTAGGACTATAGGTGCCTGCCACCATGCCTGGCTAATTTTTAAAATTTTATGTAGAGATAGGGTCTCACTATATTGCCCAGGCTGGTCTAAACTCCTGGCTTCAAGTGATCCTCCTGCCTTAGCCGCCCAAAGCACTGGGATTACAGGCTTGAGCCCATGCCCAGCCTGCTAAAGATCTTTATATAATTTTTTCTTTTTTCAGTAATCTTCTATCGCCATTGTTGATCTGAAAAACTCAAGTCTTTCTTCAGCTTTTCATCTCAGGGAAATTGTATTCTGCTTTTTAATTTTTTTTTTTTTTTTGAGATAGAGTATTGCTCTTGGAATATAGTGGCATGATCTTGGCTCATTGCAACCTTTGCCTCCCAGGCTCAAGCAGTTCTCATGCCTCAGCCTCCCAAGTAGCTGGAACTACAGGAATGCGCCACTACACCTGGCTAATTTTTGCATTTTCTTTTTAGTAGACACAAGGTTTTGCCATATTGGCCAGGCTGGTCTTGAATTCCTGGCCTCAAGTGATCTGCCAGCCTTGGCCTCCCAAAGTGCTGGGATTATAGGCATGAGCCACTGTGCCTGGCCATACTTTTTAATGTACTGATAGCCCTTCATTTGTTTATTTTATTTTATTTTATTTTATTTTTTGAGACAGGGTCTCACTCTCACCCAGGCTGGAGTGCAATGGCACGATCTCGGCTCACTGCAACCTCCACCTCCTGGGTTCAAGTGATTCTCCTGCCTCAGCCTCCCGAGTAGCTGGGACTACAGGTGCGCACCACCATGCCCAGCTAATTTTTGTATTATTAGTAGAGACGGCATTTCACCATATTGGCCAGGCTGGTCTCGAACTCCTGACCTCGTGATCCACCCGCCTCAGCCTCCCAAAGTGCTGGGATTACAGGTGTGAGCCACTGCACCCGGCCCATTTGTTTATTTTTAAAATTTTTACTACTGTTGTTATATGGATATTGGAACTCCAAGAACATATTTTACATCTTTTAAATTTTTTCCCCATTAATTCTGTTGCTTTGCTTTTTTCCCCGAGATTCTCAGAGAGCTCCTCGAATTGTTTTTCTAACTCGCCAGCTCATCTTTTTGCCGCTGACTCCATTCTTCTATCTGCTACCCCTGTAGAGTTGTTGTGGGTTTTTTTCCCCCCAGCAATCTTTTTTTTTTTAATTGCCAAAAGAGCTTAATGCTCTCAGGATGCTTTTTCTTGGCAGCCTGCTCTTGTTTTCTCATTGTAGTGTGTTCTTAAGTCTCCCTGAAAAACACAGTTGGCATTTACAGAGGTGTATGTTTCCTACATGATCCCCTTTTCAATGGGTACTTGCTCAGTTTGGCTGCTGATTCTCTTCATAGGTCCTGCGGTCTGTGCTATCTGCTCCCATGTAAAGGAGACATCTAGATTGTTGAGTGTTTGTAGCTAGCGTGGGCTGGCAGCAATTGTGTAAAGCACAATTTATACCCCACATTCAATCCCTGCAGTGGAACAGGGCCGCTCCCCACGAGCCCCAGATGGTGTCAGCTTGTAAGTAGTCCCACCTCTGCTGTGGGGGTCAGAGGTGGATTTCTCTCCATTAGGGATAGAAAAAAACCTTTTGTCTGTACCCATTTTAGATGTCCAGCTAGGTCCCTGTAAATTAGACTAACAAGATATAGATTAACACGAGAAAAGCAGGCTGGGTGCTGCGGCTCACACCTGTAGTCCCAGCGCTTTGGGAGGCTGAGGTGGGTGGATCACCTGAGGTCAGGAGTTCGAGACCAGCCTGGCCAACATGGTGAAACCCCATCTCTACCAAAAATATAAAAATCCGCCAGGCATGGTGTCACACACCTGTAATCCCAGCTACTCAGGAGGCTGAGGCAGGAGAATTGCATGAACCCTGGAGGTGGAGGCTGCAGTGAGCTGAGATCACACCACTGCACTCCAGCCTGGGTGAAAGAGCGAGACTCTGTCTCAAAAAAAAAAAAAAAAAAAGAGAAAAACAGGAGCTTTTTAGCATGTGCATCTAGCATGGGTATCACATCTAGCATGGGAATTGTGCATATACCTGGGAGTATCCAGAGATGAGTAACTCAAAGCGTTGGTTAGAACTTCAGCTTACATAGCATCTTAATGAAAGAGAAAGAAATGTTTAGAGAAGTGGCAGGGTAAAAGAAAGGGGTTTTAGGCTTGCAAAGGTGGCAAACTGTTGGAAGTTGTGTTTCTGTTTTGCATTGCTAGAAGGAATACCTGAGGCTGGGTAATTTGTAAAGAAAAGAGGTTTATTTGGCTCATGTTCTGCATGCTGTACAATCATGGCACCAGAAACCTGCTTGGCCTCAGGTGAGGCTGCAGGTAGGTTTTACTCATGGCGGAAGGTGAAGGGGGAATAGGCGTGTCGCATGGCAAGAGAGGGAGCAAGAGAGAGAGAAGGAGGAAGCAAGAGAAGGAGATGCCAGGCGCCTTTAAATAACCAGCTCTCCCTTGAACTACCAAAGAGAGGATTTACTCTTTACCACGGGATGGCCCCAAGCCATTCATAAGGCATCCACCCTCATGACCCAAACACCTCCCACTAGACCCCACCTTCAACATTGGAGGTCACACTTCAACATGAGATTTGGTAAACATATGGGAACTCTAATGGAGTAAGGTTTGTTTGTGCGGGCCTACTTGGTGCCAGCTTTCCATCTTCGTGGCTGTAAAACTTCCCTGAGAGAGGAGATTTATGGTAGTTCTTGTTTCTCAGAAGTTTCTGTTTTTAGTCATAAGAGCAAAGAGCGTAAGAGTCAAAAGAGTTTCTGTTTTTAGTCATGAGAGAAGCTCTTAGAAGGCTCCTTTCTGCGTCTGTTGGTTTTCATTTGCCTGGAGCTCAAAACAATCATATGCCAAAGTGGCATATTTTGGAGTGGCACATTTTTATCCCTTATGTCAGGTACAATGGGCAGGGAAGGTTCAGCCAGCAAGAGGGCAGGATTCCTGTTCCTTGAGCACGGTGCATGGCCTTAACAAACCTGAAAAATCATGTGCTCCCACTCCCATTTCACATTGTTTCACAATTTACCAGTGGTTACTGGACAAACTCAACTTATTTTTTCTGCACAAAACTTCAATGCCATAAATAAGAGCTCACAACTTTCCTCTGGTCACAAGTCAGTTAGCAGCCACCTCGCTCTTTGACACTGGGCTGATTTAGAGCTCACACTGGGGAGCAGCCCCAGAGGTGGCTTTAAACCTGGGACTCGGGGTGTCTGCCCTGGGGTGGCTGCCCTGGGGCCATTGGTATTTGCTCCACATGCCTGTGGAGTCCATTTTTTCATGTTCATGTCACACCTACTGTGTTGCATGTTCTTTACTAGCGGGTGGGGTAGAAATATGAATGGACATAGCCCCTCCTTGAGATCACAGCCTGGTAAACAGATCAGCCATTAACAATTGAGGCGGCAGGGTTCCGTGCAGAAGGCTGCATGACTTTGCTGTCTATTGTGACTGCGTTTTGATAGTTACCTTTGTCACACTGTCTTCTGTATTATGTTTGCCCTCAGCAACATGTCGTATCTGGCACAGGGCTGACATCCTGTTTGTGCTCAGTCATTTGTGGAAGGAAGAAGTCAGGCAGGCACAAAGGTGGCTGAGCTCAGAAAAGGCCACTTACCCTGCTGGGATCAGCTGGGGAAGGTGGCTTCCAAGAGGCCATCACACTTAGTGTGATGTATAAGGAAACAGAAAGGCCACAGACAGGAGGGACTGCACGTGCAAGGAAGGGGCACTAGTGAGTTTGCAGCATCTCAGGAACTGCAATAGAAGGTTGATGTGAGGGCAGGCACTAGAAGGGTGAGTTGGGGTCAGATGTGGCAGGCTTGGAAGGAGTCAGGACTCTATGCTACAATTTCCAGAACACTCAGTGTTCTCAGCTTTCTCCTTTGTCATGCCTTCATACCACCTAATCTTCTCACCAGTGACTATCCTCTGGAAGACAATGGGAATGGGACCCTGTGGAGGGCTCTGTTGAAAACCCATTGATGGGGCCGGGCGTGGTGGCTCATGCCTGTAATCCCAGCACTTTGGGAGGCTGAGGTGGGCGGATCACGAGGTCAGGAGATCGAGACCATCCTGGCTAACATGGTGAAACCCCGTCTCTACTAAAAATACAAAAAAATTAGCCGGGCGTGGTGGCGGGTGCCTGTAGTCCCAGCTACTTAGGAGGCTGAGGCGGGAGAATGGCGTGAACCCAGGAGGCGGAGCTTGCAGTGAGCCAAGATTGCGCCGATGCACTCCAGCCTGGGTGACAGAGCGAGACTGTGTCTCAAAAAAAAAAAAAAAAAAAAAAGGAAAACCCATTGATGGGCATTGAGGAGTGGTGGGATGATCAGAGCCTCTCTCTGCACTCTGGTACTTTGACAAGAGTGGGCAAGTTTGGGAACAGGGAGATCAGTATTTCTTTGGCTGCATACTTATTTATATTTCACCCCATTCCACGGAGAATTTGAGGGGATTTATCACCAGATGTGGGATACTTATCCAATAGAAACTGAAGCAAAGAATCTGAACAAGGGAAAGGGAGCCTCATGAGTACACTAGGTCTTAGGTCCAGGTGGGGGTGAGGCCTGCAAGAATGCAGAGATGGAGGGGTGTGGAAACGGCTGTGGTCCCACACTGCCAGCACTTGCCTGACCAGACATTCTCAGGAGTGCTTCCACCCAAGCATGGTGTGGGTCTAGGGCTGCAGGTGGAGCTAAGTCCTGTCTGCGTCTGGGTGTCAGATCCTAAAATTTGCTGGATGGAGTGGGGGAATTAATCCAGCTGAAAGAGCTTGAATTATCATTGAATGGAGGAAACAAAAGGCCTATTAATCAAGTTTAAGAGGTGTGATTGAAGGATTGGCACCTATCCCTGCTTGGTGCTCTCTTGGTGCCCTCTGTGAAGTTAGCGGTAAATTGCATTTTATTGGGGATTGATATTATTGGGATTGCTTCCTGGCCTGCAAGGAGCATTACATGGGCAGAAGAAAGGCTGCTGCCAGGGGTTGGGCAACATGATGAAAGATGTGGACAATAAATGACCCATTTCCTAGTTTTTCTATGAACTTATCTTGAAGGTAGATTTATAGAATAATATGTGGATAAAAGGGGTTTTCCTCCTGGTCTCCTTTGATGTTTTGGAGAAAGAAGCAAGGACTTTATTTATTTATTTGTTTATTTTTGAGACAGTGTCTTGATCTGACACCCAGGCTGGAGTGCAGTGGCACAGTCATGGCTTGCGGCAGCCTCAACCTCCCAGGTTCAAGTGATCCTCCTACCTTAGCCTTCCTAGTTTGTAGAGACGAGTTTTCACCATGTTGCCCAGGTTGGTCTCGAACTCCTGGGCTCCACCCACCTCGGCTTCTCAAAGTGCTGCGATTACAGGCTTGAGCCACCACGCCCAGCCAGAAGCAGGGAATTTAAAGCAGCGCAAGCCAAGATCAGGATTAGGGCTGGTGCTCCGGTCTCACTTCTCCTGAAGGCCAATCTCCTCTACTTTCTGCAGCTATGGGAGTGGGCTTTGCTATTCAGGGATGGAGGCCTGGGACATTTTAGAACAATTTGGGTTTTTTAGTTTTGTTTTTTTGAGACAGGGACTTGCTCTGTCACCCAGGCTAGAGTGCAGTGTGCGATTATAGCTTACTGAAGCCTTGACCTCCCAGGCCCAAGTTATCCTCCCACCTCAGACCCCCAAGTATAATAGCTGGGACTACAGACATGCACCACCATGCCCAGCTAATTTTTTTTTTTTTTTTTTTTTTTTTTTTTTTGTAGAGATGGGCTTTCATTATGTTCCCTAGGCTGGTCTCAAACTACTGAGCTCAGGCAATCCACCTGCCTGGGCCTCCCAAAGTGCTGGGATTACAGGCGTGAACCACTGTGCCCAGGCTTTAGAACAATTTTTAACAAGGCTTGAAATTAATAAGCTTTTGGCATAGTGGTGCACGCCTGTAGTCCCAGCTACTAGGGAGACTGAGGTGGGAGGATCACTTGAGCCTCAGAGGTTGAGGCTGCAGTAAGCCATAATCATGCCACTGCACTCCAGCCTGGGCAACAGAGCGAGGCCTTGTCTCTAAAAAAAAAAAAAGAAAGAAATTAACAAGCTTTTCTCATTGATTGCTAACTGATAAAATTAAAAACTGTTAATAGAACCACCGCCAGCCAGCCAGACAGCCATTGAGCAATCACTTATTGAGCATTTATTTCATGACTGGTGTTATGATAGCTATTGCCAGATGAAAAAGAATGCCTGCCTTCGAAGCTTGAATTTGTGGAGAGTTTCAGCCTATGGATAAGTTGCATGTGTGTGCAGACTTGTACTCTATGGCAAGAACCCAGAGGTCCCAGAAGACACGTTCAGATCAAGTGCTGTGGCAGTTTTAAGAAGGGAAAACTTGTATTTATGTGGGAGGGTCAGGGAAACCCTGATATTTTAGCATTTGGGCTACACCTTGAAGGGTTTATTTGTCTCTATAAGTTGCATCTAAAACAAACTGTATAAATTAGTGACTTTTTTTAGTTAGTAGCTTAAGCAAAAGCTGGATTGATGGCTGATGTAAGTGAATAGGGGTCAAGCTGGCCTCTGACCTGACCAATTAGATATTCAGATTGTGTCACCAGGAGGTACTTTCTCTGTATTTCTTGTGACCTGGCTTTCTTCCAAGACTGGTCCATTCATAGAAGGGTTTACTCCTCATGGGTGCCAGATGATTGCAACAGCTCCAGAGGTTACACCCTCAGCCCCAAATTCAAGGGGAAAAGAGTGTGAATCTCTCCCAGCATTCCAAGCTAAATCTCAGTGTGTCTTTGATTGGGTCAGGTTCCTCTCCCTGCAAGGGTGGCTCAGGCTAGGGGGGTTCTCAGATTAGCGTAAGCCTGAGTCATATGCTCCCCCAAAGCTCATGGACTGAGAACAGGAATGTGTGGCTACCTAAAGGCAAAGTCCAGTTTCATATTGGTACAAGAAGAAAGAAGAATGTGCCTTTAATACATCTTAGAAAAAATGTCCAATAGCCACCGTAAATGAAAGCAAAGAAGAAAAAAACACTCCAGGTATATGGAAGGCAGTGGAACAGAAACTGAAACGCAGGGGACAGGTTTGAAGCCAGCCTCAAGTGAAACACCCTGACCCCTTGGTGCCTGGGTAAACTCTTTTCAATAGAAAGCCATCCTTTTCCAACCAGGTTAGGGAATGGGCTGTTCAGGCTGCATGTAACCTTTCCTGTTGACGAAGTAGAGAACTATCCTGCCATTTGAGATGTTTTTCCTGTGCTATTCTCCTAATTCCCACACCCTCCTGTAAGATTATCAGGAAGAGAGAACTGTTCCCTTTGTACAAACAAGGCGAGAGGCCAGAGAGTTAACAGGAGCTTCCCAAAAGGGAGAGCTTGCCAGAGCCGGGGCCAGAACAGGATGCAGGGTTTCCTGATTGCAGAATGGGTGCCCCTTTCCTACTCCTGCTGGACTCTACATTCAGGCAGCCCACAGCTAATGACTGCACTGAGTTGCAAAAAGAATTCTAAACGTTATTTCTTAAGAATTTAGAGTGTATCTTAAGTAAGCATGCAATTTAAGCAATGTTGAACTTAATTTTCCCTTTTACAGAAGGTAAAGAAACTAAAGTGAAATTAGACTTGCTGAACTTCAAAGAAATAATTCTTCATCTTAAAATATTTTCCTAAAAGGTCCCTCTAAGATTAAGAAAAAAAACCCCAAGACATTAAGAGGTTGGAGCCATTTTGTTTTTTGAAACAGAGTCTCGCTCTGTTGCCCAGGCTGGAGTGCAATGGCGCAATCTTGGCTCACTGCAACCTCCGCCTCCCGGGTTCAAGCAATTCTCCTGCCTCAGCATCCCGAGTAGCTGGGATTACAAGCACCTGCCACCACTCCTGGCTAATTTTTGTGTTTTTAGTAGAGACAGGGTTTCACCACCTTGGCCAGGCTGGTCTTGAACTCCTGACCTCATGATCCACCCACCTTGGCCTCCCAAAGTGCTGGGATTACAGGCGTGAGCCACCGTGCCTGGCCATTTTTTTGTATTTTTAGTAGAGATGGGGTTTCGCCATGTTGGCCAGGCTGGTCTCGAACTCCTGATTTCAGGTAATCCACCCACCTGGGCCTCCCAAAGTGCTTGGATTACAGGCAGAAGCCACCATGCCCAGCCTCATATCGTTTGTTTTTAATGAAATGCTTCTATTTTACATGGTAGTAACTGAGTCTCTGCAATGAAAGATCAAGATGGTTGGCTTCCATCCTTCTAGTTTTGGTTCCATGTCAATAGGACTGTAAGGTTCACCACTGGTCTTTTTACTTTAACATCACTTTTCCCAAGTTTTGTATTTTGATTGAGCTCTTAATTGGATAGATATTATCAATAAGCAATTTTTTTTTTCCAAGAAGGACTTTTTTGTTCTGAATTCCTTGAGTCTCTTGGTGTTGAGAATGTCTTTGGGTTACTCTGATACTTGAATAATATCTCGGCTGGGTATAATATTCTTAGGTCACAATCACTTTCACAATTTTGTAGACACTGCTGCATTATCTTCCAGCATCAAATGTTCATTAGGACAGCTCTGGGGTCAAACTGACTTGCTTTTTCTGTCTTTATGCCTAAAGATATTTTTTATTCTTGAAACTTATTAATTTAACCAAGCTGTCTTGGTGTTTAACATTTTGTATCAAATTATTCTGGAACCTAGCATGCTCCTTCAATCTAAAAATTATCTTTATTTCAATTGCTTAAATTACTTCTCCTCCATCTTCCTTTTCTTCCTTCTCATTTTCTTCTTTTTCTTGCTCTTTTACCAATAGTATCGCAATTTGTAATTTATTAACTTTAGGTGTGTTCAGTTTAGTAATATAATAGTACTACTACCATTTAGGGTGGGGGAACTTATTTACTTAATGACTTAATGAATGAGTAACAAAGATTAGAACCACCATATACATTCACTTGATACATATTTTTATAAAAGTGCTTGAGAATATCAGAATTATTTATGTCACACAAGGAGTTACTGCCTGTTTTCTGTGTCACCAGATTCTATTAACATTTAATGATTACCTTTACTCTTTGAATTTTGAATTTTGTAACAAATTCCTGCTGTGGCTTATTTTGCAATTTGGTTATGTTCTGCCAAAGCTGTAACAGTAGGTGAGGTGTTTCAAATTTGGCATGACTGAATAGAAGAGCTGCCCGTTCTCACCATATGTTACTCAACTCATATATTGCTATGTTATTTTTACCTTACTCATCAAATTATCTTTTCTCTTATACATGGCTTTAATTAATTGATTATTTTAGGTATTTCCATCTCTGGACATTTCATGTACTGAAAATAGATCAGATTTAAATAAAATAGCTTTATAATCAGTATTTATGTGATAAACTCTGTATTATTTCTTGCAACATTTACCGGCATGTAAATCCAAATTGAATATTGGTTAATGTTCAGCAATATTCAATACTATATAATTGTAGTGTATTGTTATGAAAGTCAATGAATTTCCCCCCATGATGTACTTTGTTCCAAAATTTGAATCTCCTTTAATAACATATAACACATAAGATGCTTAAAAAATTTATCACTGCTGACACTATTTGGCTTGTACTTATGACAGGCATACTGACCATCACCTCAGCATATGAGGATAACCATATTTTAGAAATACCATGCTGGTGGCACTGGGGAGAGCTGATTGGAGCTGGAGAGACCAGAGGCAGGGAGGCCTCTTAGGACATCGTGCTCAAGGAGATAAGCAATAATTGAGGCAAGAACAGAGGCAGTAGCAATGGGAACTGCTGGGACAGGTTTAGGAGCCAGCATTCTGCCTTAATCATCTTTACACCCTTGCCGCATGCCTAGACCTAGTTGGTACTTAGTAATTTTGGGGGGGTTTTTTTGAGATAGAGTCTCGCTCTGCCTCCCAGGCGGGAGCGCAGTGGCGTGATCTCAGCTCACTGCAACCTCTGCCTCCTGGGTTCAAGTGATTCTCTTACCCTCAGCCTCCCGAGTAGCTGGGATTACAGGTGCCCGCCACCACACTCAGCTAATTTTTGTATTTTTATTAGAGATGGGAGGCCGAGGTGGGTGGATCACAAGGTCAGGAGTTCGAGACGAGCCTGACCAATATGGTGAAAACCCGTCTCTACTAAAAATACAAAAATTAGCTGGGCGTGGTGGCAGGTGCCTATAGTCCCAGCTACTCAGTAGGCTGAGGCAGGAGAATCGCTTGAACCTGGAAGGCAGAGGTTGCAGTGAGCCGAGATCATGCCACTGCACTCTAGCCTGGGTGGCAGAGCGAGACTCTTTCTCAAAAAAAAAAAAAAAAAAAAAAGAAATCGTTGAAGCCATAGAGGACAGGGAGGCATCCAGGAGTGGCCATTGAATGGTGGTGCCATTCCCCACCATAAAGATGGCAGGAGAAACAGGGAACCCACGTGGCAGTGTACCCGCCGCCTGTTGAATGAGTGACATGATCCAGGGGAACACTGCCCACTATGGATACACCAGCCATATGCCTTGGGAGCAGGTACCTGTGTAGAAAAGAGTGGAGAAGAAAAAGCACAAACTTTCTCCTCCCCATTCCTGGGTGTGGCACCAGCATCAGACAGGAGTTCAAACAGTGCTTCCTTTCACTGCTTTCCTTGCTGCTTTTCTATTCTGGTATCTTCTTCTCCAAGACCTCAGGCTTTCCCCTCTCCAACACTACCTTCTCAGCCAATAAATCACTGGAGGGGAGGTCCATAGGAATAATGCATTCACTCTCTTCAAATATCCCAGGCTCTAGAATTACCCATCTCCTCTCCTGGTTTCAGAAATCTTGTTTTTTCAATGGTGAGATAGCAGGAAACTGATCTGGTAAAATGCATTCATACTACTGTATAAATGATTGATGGATCCTTTTAACTGTAGTTACTTGAATTTCCAAAAGAGCTCTCTTTTACCACTCTACCAAAGTGAAAGTGCCAAGTTGCTGCATGGAAATGGGACAGGTAGAGGAGAGTTTTTGGTCACCATTCAGGCAAGCCAGGTGGTACCAGCTCTCCTTCACTGGTCCTATTTCATAACATTTTTGCTTCTTGCATTTTAGAGCTACCAGTTTCCTAGAACAGCAGAAGTAGCATGCTCCCCTGGCCCAACCAACAGGTGCGGCTATAGTGGCCTATCTGTACTGGGAAGGGGACACCCCAAATCTGACATTGACAGGTTCACCCAACAGCAGGGATGTCCTGTGCCATGTGTAATACCCCCTCTTCTTTCATAGCTCCAGAATGTCCAATGACTACATAGCACTGTGCTGAGTCCTTCACATACAGCAGCCTGTCTTTGTGCTTGTAACAGCCTATAAGGGAAGCATTATTACTCCCATTCTACAGGTGGGGAAATTAAGACTCAGAGAGAAAAGGTAATTTGCTCAAGGCCTTGTAGCTAGAAATTTGGAAGAGCTAACACATACCACTCTTGGCATGGCAGTTTAGACATGGACAGCTTTAGGATGGGGAGACTGAGAACCCAGGAAACACGTTGAGGCTTCTATTAAAATACACTACTCGGCCAGGCGAGGTGGCTCACGCCTGTAATCCCAGCAATTTGGGAGGCGGAGGTGGGCAGATCATGAGGTCAAGAGATTGAGACCATCCTGGCCAACATGGTGAAACCCTGTCTCTACTAAAAATACAAAAATTAGCTGAGTGTGGTGGTGCATGCCTATAGTCCCAGCTACTCGGGAGGCTGAGGCAGGAGAATCGCTTGAACCCAGGAGGCAGAGGTTGCAATGAGCCGAGATTGCCCCACTTTACTCCAGCCTGGCAACAGAGCGAGACTCCATCTCAAAATAAATAAATAAATAATAAAAATAAATAAATAAAATAAAATACACTACTCAGGAGGCTGAGGTGAGAAGATCACATGAGCCCAGGAATTCAAGTCCAGCCTGGGCAACATAGCAAGACCCTGTCTCTGAAAAAAAAATTAACAGTGTGGCAATTTCACTGAAGAATCATAAAGGGATAAATGAAACAATACATCCCAGAGACGAGAAAGAGCTTTGTTGTAATACCTAGATGGGATGTTCTTTGAGTGTTCCCCATTGCTTCCTATTTAAAGTCCAAACTCCTTTACTTAGAATTGATTATAGAAAGTTTAGGAAAATCTAAATAGGTGAAAAGGAGGGACGAGAGAAAGAGGAAATTACTATCACTCTAGACCTTTTCCTTTCCTTTTTGCTATCTCTGTGATCATCTAAAACAAAATGCACAACATTTAGTGTTGTATAACTTGCTTTTCTTATAAATAGTCATGAAGATCTTTCAAAAAATATATAGTTTTGAATTTTTTAGGCAGTGGCATCTTTTTTTTTTTTTTTTTTTTTTGAGATGGAGTCTCGCTCTGTCGCCCAGGCTGGAGTGCAGTGGTGCGATCTTGGCTCACTGCAAGCTCCGCCTCCCGGGTTCATACCATTCTCCTGCCTCAGCCTCCTGAGTGGCTGGGACTACAGGCACATGCCACCATGCCCGGCCAATTTTTTGTATTTTTTAGTAGAGATGGGGTTTCACCATGTTAGCCAGGATGGTCTCGATCTCCTGACCTCGTGATCCACCCGCCTCGGCCTCCCAAAGTGCTGGGATTACAGGCGTGAGCCGCCGCGCCCGGCCGGGCAGTGGCATCTATTGATTGTATGGTTTCTTTCATTTCTTCAGTAATTATAGTGTCTTTACTATGGTGAGAGTAAATAGTCCACTATGTTTTCTCCTTCGAGATGTAATTTTACACATTTAACTTTGTGATTCATTGGAAGCATATATGGGTATGAAACAAGAAGCAAGGCTCTAACTTCATTCCTGCCCCCTACCCTCCTCCCTAGCCAATTTCTCTGATTCCAATTGTTGAAAACCCCTTTAATGTCCATCAGTTTGGGATGCTGGCTGGGCGCAGTGGCTCACGCCTGTGATCCCAGCACTTTGGGAGGCAGGGGCTGGCGGATCACCTGAGGTCAGGAGATCGAGACCAGCCTGGCCGGCATGGTGAAACCCTGTCTCTACTGAAAATACAAAAGAATTAGCCAGGTGTGGTGGCGTACACCTGTAGTTCCGGCTGCTTGGGAGGCTGAGGCAGGAGAATCGCTTGAACCCAGGAGGTGGAAGTTGCAATGAGTTGAGATCACGCCACTGCACTCCAGCTTGGGTGACACAGTGAGACTCTCTCAAAAAGAAAAAAGAGAAAAAGATGGGTTGCTTTCTTTGTTATATAAAATATTACATTTCTATAGATGCCAGGGACTACATCAGGCCTATCTGGTCTGTTCTACTGATCCTTCTCTTGACTCTTGAACTAGTACCATATTCTCTTAATAATGGCATTTCTATAATGTGTTATCCCTTCCTTACACTGATTCCTCAAACATTTCTTAGCAGCTGGTCATAGTGGCTTAGGCCTGAAATCCCAGCACTTTTGGGGCCAAGGTGGAAGGATGACTTGAGCCCAGGAGTTTGAGACCAGCCTGGGCAAAATGTTGAGACTCTGTCTCTATAAAATTAAAAATTTTTTTCTTAGCTATTTTATCTGTTTGTTCCTTCATATGAAATTTAGAAACCTAGCCAGGCATGGTGGCTCACGCCTGTAATCCCAGCACTTCTGGGAGGCTGAGGCGGGTGGATCACCTGAGATCAGGAGTTCGAGACCAACCTGGCCAACATGGTGAAACCCCAGCTCTACTAAAAATACAAAAAAAATTAGCCAGGCATGGTGGCTCACACCTGTAGTCCCAGCTACTTGGGAGGCTGAGGCACAAGAATCACTTGAACCAGGGAGGCAGAGATTGCAGTGAGCCAAGATTGTGCCACTGCACTCCAGCCTGGGCAACAGAGTGAGACTCAGTCTCAAAAAAAAAAAAAAAAAAAAAGAAAAAGAAAGAAAAGAAATTTAGAATACTTTGGTTAAGTTTCAAAAATAATTTAAATTGCCTTAAACCTGTTTATTAACTCAAGGAGAATTAATAATCTTATAATATTTAGTCTTATCTCTTAGTAGGTTTTTGTCATTTTCTAGGTATTTTGTACCTTCTTTTTTTTAATTTAAAAAAAGTTTTTTAGAGATGGAGTTCTTGCTGAGTTGCCCAGGCTGGCCTGGAACTCCTGGGTGTAAGCAATCCTCTCACCACAGCCTCCCTAGTAGCTGGGACTATAGGCACACAATCATGGCTTTGTAGAATTTTTTAAATAGCTGCTGTGAATGGGAAGATGGATTTTTTCCCATATTTCTTCTCATTTGCTTTGCTAAGATAGAATTATGCTATTTTTCTTTCTTAATTATTATGTAATCTAGCCACTTTGGTGAGCAATTTCTTATTAAGTTAGTGGTGTTTTTGCTTATTGTTTTGAGTATTCCAGAAGCAAATAGATGTTATTTTGCCTTTCTGAAGATACAGTTAAGTCTGGGTTCTTGTCATGGAGCGCTTCTGGGCAGTTTCCCACTTCACCTCTGCCTCCTCCAAAGTGCCAAGCACGCAGCAGGTACTCAGTGAGTGTCCTCTGAATGAAGGTAAAGGAACCGCTTGGCTAAGAAGGTCATTCCTGGCCCTGGGTGGCAGCCCTTTGATTCAGGGTCTGCACCTCAGTCTTACCAGAGGGCTGGGGGCTTTTAGACCCAGGTGTCTGATTCAGGCTAGCCACCTCACAGACACTTGCCGCCCATTTCCATCTGGAGGGAAAGCAGGGGCCAGTCACCCTAGGGAGACCCCATTCAGGACAAAAGAAGCTTAGAAAAAGGACCCAGCGGAGGCTATGGCCATCCAGAACGTCTTGCTCTCTATCCAGCCAGGCTGCCTGAGGCGTGCCCTTCCAGGCTTGGAACCCTGTCTCCAAGGAAGGGGATCCAACATCAGACACAGCCCCTCTCCCCAAGTGTCCAAGATCCAAAGGGGGAAAATAACAACTGTTTCTTATTCTCTTCCCTTTATTCCTATACCCTATAGAATTGCCCACATTTATTAGTATTCTGTTTTTTAATTTCAAAAAAAGGAATACATTCATACATTCACAAGGCTCAAACATAATCTAAAAAGGTATGCAGTGAATGTCTTACTCTACCCTCATTCCACCCATCCCATAGCCACTTTTATTAATTTGCATGTCCTTTTAATATTTATTTATTCAAATACAATCAACTATGAAGATATTCTTATTTTTCCCCATTCTTACACAAAAGGTAGCATCTGATACACACATTTCTGCACCTTGATTTCTAACTTAAAATATATATCATAATAATACAAATAGTTAGCATTTATTGAACACTCATTGTATGCCAGTCATTTTTCAAACTTTTATCCATATATTAACTCATTTAATCCTTCCAGTACTCCTATTATTAACCTCATTTCTCCATGGAGAATTTTCCTTATCAGTATATAAAGAGCTTCCTCAATGGCTTACAGCTACATAGTATTCCGTTGTATGGGTGGATCATAATTTATGTAACTAATTGCCTTGTGAGGGACACGTGGGTGGCTTCTAATTCTTTGCTATTGTGGACTGTGCTGCAGTGAATATATTGTATGGATATCATCTTGTTATGTGTAGAGATAGAGCTGCAGAGCAGATCCAAAGAAAGAGGATTGCTGGGTTAAATGCATTTGTAATTCTGATGGGTATTGCCAAATTGCCTTCTGTAGAGTTATTAGTTCTTTTCATAATTGCTTAGTATTTCTAATTAAACATAGCATTGATGAGCACTATGTATCAGTCTGGCTGGCTAGTAGGCTCTCTGTTGGTGGCTCCAGAACAAGTTGATCTCAACGTAGTCCCAGATGAGACCCTTTCTTCTGGCCTCAGGTGGGCTGACTTATTCCTTTTTTTTTTTTTTTGAGATGGAGTCTTGCTCTGTTGGCCAGGCTGGAGTATAGTGGTGCAATTTTGGCTTACTGTAACCTCCACCTCCTGGGTTCAAGCAGTTCTCCCACCTCGGCCTCCCAAGTTGCTGGGATTACAGGCGCACACCACCAAGACTTATTCTTATCACTGCCGGTGAGAGTAAATTACAGCAATATTTCTGGGGAACTAACAGTATTTTCCCTGGTAATATTTGAAGAAGCAGCCTTGTAATGGTTAAGAACATGGACTCTAAGCTGGACTGCCTGGGTTTTTATATTTTCTTTTGTGGCTGTAACAAATTACCACAAATTTAGGGGCTTAAAACAATGTAAATGTATTCCCTTATGGTTCTGGAGGTAAGAAGTCTGAAACAGGTCTCACTGAGGTATATAAAGGTGTCAGCAGGCTTTGCTCCTTTGGGAGGCTCTCAGGGAGAATGTTTTCTTGCCTTTCCCAGCTTCTAGAGGCTGCCCACATTCCTTGGTGCATGGCCCCTTTCTGTCTTCAAAGCCGGCAACATCACATCTCCTCTCATTCTCCTGCCTCCCTGCCCTTTCCTTTGTAAGGATTCACGTGATTACGTTGAACCCACCCAGATAATCTAGAATAATCTCTTTATCTCAAGGTCCTTAATTGAATAACACCTGCAAAGACCCTTTTGCCATAGTAAGGTGACATATTCACAGGTCTCAGGAATTTGCACGTGGACATCTTTAGAGGCCACTATTCTGCTACTACAGTTTGCATCTAGACTCTACCACTTACTAATCGTGTGATCTTGAACAAATTATTTTGCCTCTTGCACCAGTTTTCTCATCCTTAAAATGGGGATAATAATGGTATCTATTCCACTGGATTGTCAGGAGGATTGAATGAGTAAATATTTGCCAATGCTTATAATAGTGTCTGAGACACAATAAATGCTATGGAAGTATCTGCTAGCTAAAATATATTAACCAGGCCAGGCACGGTGGCTCACACCTGTAATCCCAGCACTTTGGGAGGCCGAGGCGGGTGGATCACCTGAGGTCAGGAGTTCAAGACCAGCCTGACCAACATGGAGAAACCCCGTCTCTACTAAAAATACAAAATTAGCCGGGGTGGTGGCGCATGCTTGTAATCCCAGCTACTCGGGAGGCTGAGGCAGGAGAATTGCTTGAACCCAGGAGGCAGAGGTTGCGGTGAGCTGAGATGGTGCCATTGCACTCCAGCCTGGACAACAAGAGCGAAACTCCGTCTCAAAAAAAAAAAAATAACCAAATAAAAATATTAAAATACAAACACTTTGATCTAGCAAGCCTATATTTATAATCTATTTCATAGGAACAAAAGCTTCCATGATTAGGCTATATAACTTGGATATTACTAAAGTGTTGTCCATATTGGCACCAAAAGAAAAAAAAAGGAAAGGAAAATGAAAGAAAGAAAATGCACAAACAGGAAATTACCTGAATGCCAGCAAAACGACAGTGACTGAATCAACTGTGGCCCATCTGGGATATACCAGAGCTATTAAAGAGAATACATCTGATCTGTGCCTATGCACCTAGAGGAATGCTCTGAGTGAAAGTTCGTTGAGAGGAGGAAGTTCAAAGTAATTATATGACTTGATTTCTTTCTTTCTTTTTTTTTGAGACGGAGTTTTGCTCTTGTTGCCCAGGCTGGAGTGCAATGGCACCATCTGGGCTCACCGCAACCTCCGCCTCCCGGGTTCAAGCAATTCTCCTGCCTCAGCCTCCTGAGTAGCTGGGATTACAGGCATGCGGCACCACACCCGGCTAATTTTGTATTTTTAGTAGAGACGGGGTTTCTCCATGTTGGTCAGGCAGGTCTTGAACTCCCGACCTCAGGTGATCCACCCGCCCCGGCCTCCCAAAGTGCTGGAATTACAGGCGTGAGCCACCGCGCCCGGCCGATTTCTTTCTTTCTTTCTTTCTTTTTTTTTTTTTTGAACAAACATCAGCCCCCAAAATTGTTGTAGATATCTAGGTCAATCATTTAACATGTTCTGTTTCTTCCTCTGGGAAATATGTATAACGATAATTCTCACTCAAGGGGCTCTTGCAAAGGTTAAGTGGCATGGCTGACATGTGTCAAGTCTGTACCATCCTGCAAGCAGCAGCCCAGTCTGGCATTTGTGTAAGGCGGTTTCAGTGGAGAGATGTGTGGAAGGGTGCACCCCACGATGCTCACCTGGTGCTTCCTCGGTGGGGAAGGGAAATTCAGAAGTGGTGGAAAGAGATGATTGTCGTTTCGTATATCTTTGTATTGTTTCCCGGATGTTGAAATTGTTACTGTAGTAACTTTTTATACTCATGTGTTATTGGTAGTTTGGATACTATCACCATAACCACAAACACTGAATTAGGAAAAGCAGAAACCTAGAAACATGCCATGATTCAAAGTCTGGTATTTTTGGAAGAGGAATTTAATAACGAACGTTTTAAGAGGAAAAAGTCAGGAGAGTCCTAACCCAGGCCAACCTTGTGTGTCCACAGCATCTACTGCCGAGGATGTTCCAAGCCGCTGTGCTGCTCGTGCGCGCTCCTTGACAGCAGCCACAGTGAGCTCAAGTGTGACATCAGCGCAGAGATCCAGCAGCGACAGGAGGAGCTGGACGCCATGACGCAGGCGCTGCAGGAGCAGGATAGTGCCTTTGGCGCGGTTCACGCGCAGATGCACGCGGCCGTCGGCCAGCTGGGCCGCGCGCGTGCCGAGACCGAGGAGCTGATCCGCGAGCGCGTGCGCCAGGTGGTAGCTCACGTGCGGGCTCAGGAGCGCGAGCTGCTGGAGGCGGTGGACGCGCGGTACCAACGCGACTACGAGGAGATGGCCAGTCGGCTGGGCCGCCTGGATGCTGTGCTGCAGCGCATCCGCACGGGCAGCGCGCTGGTGCAGAGGATGAAGTGCTACGCCTCGGACCAGGAGGTGCTGGACATGCACGGTTTCCTGCGCCAGGCGCTCTGCCGCCTGCGCCAGGAGGAGCCCCAGAGCCTGCAAGCTGCCGTGCGCACCGACGGCTTCGGCTTCGACGAGTTCAAGGTGCGCCTGCAGGACCTCAGCTCTTGCATCACCCAGGGGAAAGGTAAGCACGCACGCCACCTTCCTGGGCGGCCTGTGCCTCTGCTGCACCCTAGGGAAGGCGAGTCAGAAGAGATCATCTCCATTTGACAGAAAAGAAAACTGGGTGTTTATTCAGTCTTTGGGGGTTGGTAAGGTCTTAGGTTCCAGGGCACAGGATAAGGGGGAGATGAGGCCCTGACAAAGGGCTGCAGCCACCCAGAGGGGACACGTTTTACTAATTTACAAGACTCTGTGGATTGACCTAGCGATGACTCATGGGGAACACGTGAAAGTTGAAAAACTGCAAAGCTGAGAATCAGACCCAGTATCATTTTGGCGCCAGAGGGACCAACCACTTCAGGAGGTTCTCTTAAGCCACCAGTGTCTCGGAACAGAGAAGTCAATTGGGACCTGGGGTTACAGTAGAAGGGGGCTAAGAAAACCTCCTGGGGATGGTTGGATGCTTACCCAAAACCATACAGTGGCTCGGTGGAGGAGATCCCTTGTCTGCAGGATGACCTGCTGTCTGCCAACCTTTGCGCGCCCTGCCTAGTGTTGGACGCTTGAGAGGTAAGGAGACACAGACTAGTTTCTGATCTCAAGGAGCCAGAGCCACTTCACATAGCTGGAGAATGAGACAGTGCTCAGCTCTGCAATCCAAATCCGGGAGATGTAGCAGCTGTGTATTAGCTGGAACAGGGGGGCTTTCAAAATAAGGGGTAGGGGGAGTGTGCCAGAGAGTCTCCAGGACTCTTTGACTAAATCTCCAAGCTGGAATGTGAGCTCTGAGCAGCTAGTATAGGATGCCCTTACTGGGAAAGGGGAGGGAGGCTACGGAATCTGAAGGCACCTGGGTAGGGTGCCAGTGACAAAGAGCTTATTTACTTCTCCTGGAGCTGGACATGGGTCATGAAGGATAATCTTAGAGGGCCTGGACCTGTGCCTTCTCCACCTAGGTAGTGAATGTCACCCATATTAAGGAAATGACCCCACAGAGTTTACACAGCTTGCCTTGGGTGTTATAACTGGGCAATAGCAGAGAGAAGGGTTATTTTATTCTGAAGCATAAGAGATTTAGATTTAATAAAAACCAGGCTGCAGATAAGGAAGATCATGGAGCTCTCACTATATGTAGAGAGTCAGTGAGCCGGTAGTGATGGCTTTATGATTGTGCACACTTAGCCTTGCTGTTGGCTCAGAGATGGAGAGAGGTGCACTTGGGGTTTGGAGCCAAAAGCAAGCACTCTAATGCCACCTCTCTTTCCCTTCTGGCTGGGTTCCTGCCCACTGCATTCGAGAGAGCTCTCCTTCCAGCTGCCCCTCCAGGGAGTTGTCCAGTGCTGTGGGATGCCCTGGAAAATAGGTATCCTGGAAAAGCAACAGGGACCTCCTCTCTATCACTGTCCCAGGTCAGGATGTCCCTTACCAGCATGTCCTTGACCTGCCTGTGACCTTCTTTGTGTTCTACAGATGCAGCTGTATCCAAGAAAGCCAGCCCAGAGGCTGCCAGCACTCCCAGGGACCCTATTGACGTTGACCTGGTGAGATGGGTTTGAGGTCTGAAGGGGTGGTGGTGGGGCCCAGCAGGTCAGGCAGGTTGTGAGTCCTGCTGTCCCTGTGTGTGCAGGGAGAGTGTCTGAGTGAGGGACAGCAAGTGGCTGGACTGGAAATTTCAGTGAGAGGAAGTAAAGGAAGACATTAAAGAAGGGTTGGCTGGCTAGCTGGCTCTGACTCTAGGCTCCTAAATGCCAAAGTTGCTCTTGATGGGCCATGAGCCAGGTTCAGTGGGGGTTAGATGTGGGGTAGACAGTCGGCCACAGATCAGGGCTGCTGCAGAGGGAATTCCAGCATTAGATGGCATATTAGTGCCTTCCAGCCATGAGAAACTATGGTTGTCAGATGTATGGTTAGATATAGGGTCAGCAGTCCTGAGGGATGTGCAGATGTCCTCTCCCCTTCTACACCCTACCCCCAATGTGTGAGCCTTCTCTTGGAGTCAGAATAGGTGGGCCTTCCCCTGCTCTTTCCCCACAGATGGTTCTTGGAAAGGAATGGGGAATGGTGCCAGGAGTCAGATTTCGATCCCAGTTGCCCGGGTTCTGCTGGTGTGATTCCAGGGCCACCATACATGTAACAAAGCAGAGTGTCTCAGGGTTGGAAGGTATCCATGTCCCATCTAATGCTGGCATTCCTTCTGCAGCACCCCTGACCTGTGGCTGTCCAGCTTTCATGTACACATCTCCAGGGACAGGAAGCTTGCTCATTCTAGAGGCAGCTGCTCCCAACTCTGGCCTGCTCTGACTTAGAAAGTGCTTTTCCAAGTGGAAATGCAGTGGTGTCCCTTTGACTTGCCCCCTTTGGCACTCACAAGTATGGCTCCTTTCCACCAGAATAAGCATCCTCGGTTTCTTCCTGGACTTGGCATCTGGTCTCTTCCCTAGCCTAGTCACTCAGGTTTGCATGCGCCTAGCCTATCAAGGATCTGGCCCAGGACTGGCCAGTCCTTCATGGACAGCAGGTCTTCTGGTGGTGGGTAGGGGCCTAGCTTTTGCCATGGCATGACCCATAGGAGAGAGAGAGTGCTGTAGGTTGAGGCAATCAGGAGAGGCTTCCTGGAAGAGACAGGACTTAAGAGTCTCAGAGTTTTAGAGCCAGGCAAGAGCATGGAGTCTAACCCCCTTTTTTTTACAGAGGACGAAGCTAAGACCCAGAAAGGATGTGACTTACCCAAGGCTACACACAGCAAATTAGGGGCAAGATTAAAAGCTGACTTGTTTTTTGTTTGTTTGTTTGTTTTTTAGACGAAGTCTCGCTCTGTTGTTCAGGCTGGAGTATAGTGGCATGATCTCGGCTCACTGCACCCTCTGCTTCCGGGGTTCAAGCCATTCTCCTGCCTCAGCCTCCCGAGTAGCTGGGACTACAGGCGCGCACCACTACGCCTGGCTAATTTTTGTATTTTTTAGTAGAGACGGGGTTTCATCATATTGGCCAGGCTGGTCTTGAACTCCTGACCTCATGATCTGCCCGCCTCGGCCTCCCAAAGTGCTGGGATTACAGGCGTGAGCCACTGTGCCCGGCCTAAAAGCTGACTCTTAACTGCCTTGGGTACTGCATTCCTGTATACACAACCTCAAGTAAAAAGAGGAATTTTTTAATATATGTGTGCATAATACAATCACATAGTCAGAAATAAAAACATAGAAAGTGATCAATAGTGTCTTACTCCCACTTTAGCCCCCAGTTCTTATGCCCATATAACTATCTTTTAAAAATTTCTTTTGAGACAGTCTTGCTCTGTCACCCAGGCTGGAGTGCAGTGACACAATCTCGGCTCACTGCAACTTCTGCCTCCTGGGTTCAAGCGATTCTCATGCCTCAGCCTCCTGAGTAGCTGGGATTATAGGCACGCACTACCACACCCAGCTAATTTTTTGCATTTTTAGGAGAGATGGGGTTTTGCTATGTTAGCCAGGATACTCTCAAACTCCTGGCCTCAAGTGATCCACCCACCTCAGCCTCCCAAAAGTGCTGGGATTACAGGCATAAGCCACCGTGCCCCACCTCTTTTTTAAATTCTTATATATCCTTCCAGAATGTATGTAATTACAAGCAAATATTATTATAGATATTTGCCTTTTGCATTCTGTGTTTCACAAAGGTAGGATAATACCAGATACACATGGTATCATACCAGAATTCTTATCCTATCAATAGGTAGAGAGCTTCCCGATACCTTTTTGCAGCTGCATAATGGACCATTAAATGGATATGGCAGGCTTTGTTTAGCCAGTTCCTTGTTGCTGCATATTTAGGTTGTTTTGCTATTACAAACAATGCTACAATGGATGATGTTTGCAAATAAATAATATAAAATAATAAGGCCAGGTGTGGTGGCTCACACCTGTAAACCCAGGACCTTGGGACACTGACGCGGGCAGATTGCTTGAGCCCAGGAATTTGAGACCAGCCTCGGCAACATAGTGAGACCCTGTTTCTACAAAAAGTGTAAAAATCAGCCAGGTGTGGTGGCACGTGCCTATAATCCCAGGTACTCAGCAGGCTAAGGTGGGAGGATCACCTAAGCCCAGGGAGTTTGAGGTTGCAGTGAGCTGTGATCACACCACTGCATTGTAGCCTGAGTGACAGAGTGAGACCCTGTCTCAAAAAGCAAACAAACAAATAAAATCAAAATAATAATAGGGAAATGCCCTTGGTCCACAGACTCAGCTGTCTTCCAGGTGCTAGTCATTGGTGAATGAACAACAAGAGAGCCTGCACTGTCTTGTGTGAAGGTCTAGGTATTTTGGGTCTTTGTCTTGATAAAATCAGAATAGACGTGGCCTCTCACTATCAGCTAGGAAGCAGTTTGAACGTGGAGTATCAGAGGGTTGCTCTTTTTGCCAAGCCTCTGGCTTCAGTCCTTGCCTGGGGATGGCAGTGCTGCTGAGGGAAGGAAGTGGGGAACACTGTGAGTGCAAGGACAGGTGAGGCAGGCACAGACGGCTGTCCCAAGGGAAAGTGCTCCATCAGCTGTGCCAGGGGAGAAGCAGCTCTTGGGTCCGTGTTTCTGCCTTAGAAGGCAGGAGTTGGGCATCTAGCTCCAGCGCTCATCCCTCTTGAAACTGCTGGTTTGTTTACTTTCATTGCAACTATATGCCTGGAAGAGATGAAGAGAAAGCTCAACAGGCTTCACTAGGATTGTTTGGGTGGGGTGGCAGCAGCTCAGATATTTTCCCTCCTCTGTTTCTCATAGGCTTTTTGTAATCGTGTTATAATACTTTAATGGAAAAAATAAATTTATTATTTTAAAGCTATAAAAATTATAAATCAGTCATTATGATGTGTTTTTCTCTACTGAGCCCTCTGGTGTGTTCCCTGTTTTATTAACATGGATGGAGGGTGTGTCAGGGAGGTTGGGACAGAGGCAGAGAAGAGGCCAGCCCGGCCTTCGGGGAGTTCGTGGCCTGTCTGGAAAGAGGGTCTTTTACATACCAGCAGTTTGCAGAGCCAGACACAGAACGATAGAGCAGGACCTTTTAAACTCCTTTTTCAAAAAAAAAAAAAAAGTTTAATTTTGGTAAAATACACATAATATAAAATACATCATCTTAACCATTTCAAAATGTTCAGTTCAGTGTACACTAAGTGTACAGTTCTTTAGCATTGAGTACATTCACACTGCTGTGCAGCCATTACCACCACCCGTTTCAGAAGGATTTTCATCTTCCCAAGCTGGAACTCTGTCCCTGTAAAACAGTCACTCCCCATGCTGCCTCCCTCAGCCCTGGTGACCCTTGTCTACTTTCTGTCTCTATGATTTTCAATACTCTAGGTACCTCCTATAAGTGGAATCACACAGTATTTGTCCTTTTATGACTGGCCAATTTCACTTAGTGCAGTGTTCTCAGGGTTCATCCATGTAGCATGTGTCAGAATTTCCTTTCTTTTTAAAGCTGAATAATAATATCCCATTATGTGTATATGCCACATTTTGTTGATCCATTCGTCTGTTGGACACTTGGCTTGTTTCCATTTTTTGGCTATTGTGAATCTGCTACTATGAATACGGGTGTACAGATATCTCCTTGAGACCTTGCTTTCAATTATTTTGCATGTTTACTCAGAAGTGGGATCGCTGGATCATATGGTAATTCTATTTTTAATTTTTTTTGAGGAATCACCATGCTGTTTTCCATTTTTTATTGCACCATTTGACATTTCCACCAGCACCGTGTAAAAGTTTCGACTTCTCTACAGCCTCACCAACATTTGTTATATTGTCTGTCTCTCTTTTTTTCTTAAATAATAGTCATTCTAATATGTGTGAGGTGGGTTAAACTCTTTTTTGACCACTATCCTCTATTGAAAAAATATATATATTATATCTTAACTTATAGTATATACATATGCACACACATACTGTAGCTAAAGGAGTTTTATAAAATAGGCTGGGTCCAGTGGCTCACGCCTGTAATCCTAGCACTTTGGGAGGTGGAGGCAAGTGGATCACCTGAGGTCAGGAGTTCAAGACCAGCCTGACCAACATGATGAAACCTCGTCTCTTCTAAAAATACAAACATTAGCCGGGCATGGTGGCAGGCACCTGTAATCCCAGCTACTCAGGAGGCTGAGGCAGGAGAATCACTTGAACCTGGGAGGCAGAGGTTGCAGTGAGCCAAGATTATGCCACTATACTCCAGCCGGAGCAACAAGAGCAAGACTCTGCCTCAAAAAAAAAAAAAAAAAGAAAGAAAGAAAGAAAAAAGTTTTACAGAATAAATTATGATTGTTACATGGGATGTACTCTGATAATTTCTATTCTATACTATTATTTTTGATATAAAAATGTTGGTCATGCCCCACTAAATTGCTTTCATGGTTGGATCCACTCATGGGTCACAAGCTGCAGTTTGAAAACCACTGGCCTTAAGAGTGACTAGACTTTCCTAGAGGCCTGGCAGAGACAGATCCTGGGAGATAATCTGTTCTCTCTCCTTCCCGAGACAGGCTCACACTCTCTAATCCAGAGAGGTCATCCTCCTTCTTTTTAAAGATTTGGAGAAAAAGAAAGGAAGGAAGGAAGGGAGGAGGGAAGGAGGTCAATCCATCATGGCCAATGGTGTGGAGCCCATGAGAACGACCCACCGTGGGGTTCTGGTACCTGGCACACCCAGGAGCCAGCACTGTGCTGGGGCCATCCCTGCCTTAACTCACATGCCCAGCAGCCTCTGTGGGGAGCCTCCTTGCCCAGCCCCAGCTTGCCTGGGTGGTTCTCAGAAGGCCCACACAGGAGGGACAGAGCTTGTCCCCGTGAGGAAGGTGTATCCCTGCCACTCACTCATTTTCAATAATCGGTCCAGTGGACGCTTAAAGTTCACAAAAGAGAGAAAGATGGTGGGGAGGGACATAAAAGACTCATCAAGTAAAGAAAATGAAGAGCACGCCGGGGCAGGAAGAGGCCTCCATTTCAAGACACTGGATTTGGCCAGGTGTGGTGGCTCATGCCTGTAATCCCAGCACTTTGGGAGGCCGAGGCGGGTGGATCACCTGAGGTCAGGAGTTTGAGACCAGCCTGGCCAACATGGTGAAACCCCATCTCTACTAAAAATACAAAAATTAGCTGGGCGTGGGGCTGTGTGCCTGTAATCCTAGCTACTTAGGAGGCTAAGGCAGGAGAATCGCTTGAACCCAGAAAGCCAAGGTTGCAGTGAGCCGAGATAGTGCCACTGCACTCCATCTCCTGGGCAACAGAGCAAGACTCTGTCTCAAAACAAACAAACAAACAAACGAACAAAAAACACTAGATTCAAGTCAGGCCAGGGGTCCCGAGGTATGTGACCTTGGGAAATCACTTCACCTCTCTCTGCCTCCGTTTCCTTCTCTGAAGATTGGCAATAATCATAGTACGGTACCTACTTTTTTTTTAACTATAATTTTTATGGCGATAAAATTCATATAAAATTCACCATTTTAACTCTTGAAGTGTGCAATTTAGTGGTATTTATTACATTCATAATATTTTTTAAATTTTTTAATTTTTTTTTCTTTGCAGCTCCAGCTCAAATGATTAAATTTTTTTCTTTTTAATTTTCAGAGATGAGGTCTCGCTGTGTTGCCTAGGTGGGAGGCTCAGGCGATTCTCCCACCTCAGCCTCCTGTACTTTCATAATCTTGCACAGCCATTGCCACCTATCTAGCCCCAGAATATTTTTATGCCCCCAAAAGGAAACCCCTTACCCATGAAGCAGTCAGTCCCATTTCCCCCTCCCCCATCTCCTGGCAACCACCAATCTGCTTTCTGTGTCTATGGATTTATCCATTCTGGGCATTGCATGTAAACAGGATCATACAATGTGTATTTTGTGTCTGGTTTCTTTTTTTAAAAAAATTAATTATTATTATTAGTGTTTGAGACAGAGTCTCACTCTGTGCCCCAGGCTGGAGTGCAGTGACACAATCTCAGCTCACTGCAATGTCTGCCTCGGGGCTCAAGCGATTCTCGTGCCTCAGCCTCCCAAGTAGCTGGGACTACAGGTGTGCACCACCACGTCTGGCTGGTGTCTTTCACTTAATGTAATACATTCAAGGCTCATCCATGTTGTACATCTCAGTCCTCATTGCTTTTTATGGCTGAATAATATTCCATCACGTGGCTATACCACATTTTGTTTATTCAGTCATCAGTTGATGCACATTTAGTTTGTTTTACCTTTTGGCTATTGTGAGTAGTGCTGCTCTGAACATTCACGTGCAAGCTTTTGTTTAACCGTCTGTTGTCCCTTCTTTTGGGTGCACACCTGGGGTAGAATTGCTAGGTCATATGGTAATTCTACATTTAATTTTTTAAGAAACTGCCTCTATTTCATTTTGAGATAGGTACATGAAGCACTTAGCACTGTGCCTGGCACAGAGTAGTAATAAGAACAATATTTATCATCATCAATGACATTTTCTAAGTGCCAGGTATTTTATATTTTACTTGTATTAACACATTTCATCCACATTACCATATGAGGTAGATGTTATTATTCCCACTTTATAGAGGGGGACTGAGGCCTGAGGAGTTTTAAGCAATTCATCCAACTTGTGTAGTAGCTGACCCAGGTAGAGTTAAGGCTGAGAGGGCAGAGGCAAGGTCCCAGGGAGGCCAGTTTCAGCTCAATGGGAGGATTTTCTCACTGTTAAAGGAGCCGCTTTTGCCAGTAGTGAGCACTTTGTCCCTGGAGGTGTGTGTATAAGTAGGGCTAATTACTGAGCATGTCCTGAGTTGGGCAGTGTGATTCCTGGGGTATCTTCCAGCCCTGTTAGGACACACAACAACCAAAGTGGTCCCTGGGCTCCAGTAACTCAGAGTCAGAAGGAGGTGATGCCAGGCGCGGTGGCTCATGCCTGTAATCCCAGCACTCTGGGAGACTGAAACAGGAGAATTGCTCAAGCCCAGGAGTTCAAGACCAGCGTGGGCAACATAGTGAGACCCTGTCTCTACAAAAAAATTTTTTTTAAAAAAGGAGGTGATGTGATGGAGAGTTTGGAGGACTTCTTGTCCCCAGTGAGCTCGGAGCTTTGAGTCAGGGAGCCTGGACCTGTGACTTGGTGAGGCCCCAGGGATTAGGCCTACCACAGGTCTGGGGTACCTGGCCCTGGGGCTGCTGCCTAGTCATTTCTGACTCAATTTTCCCAACTTTGCAGCCCGAGGAGGCAGAGAGAGTGAAGGCCCAGGTTCAGGCCCTGGGGCTGGCTGAAGCCCAGCCTATGGCTGTGGTACAGTCAGTGCCCGGGGCACACCCCGTGCCAGTGTACGCCTTCTCCATCAAAGGCCCTTCCTATGGAGAGGTAAGGTTCTCCCCAGCCCCAGCCTTCCCTCCTGAAGGCCTGAGTTCCACCAGGAAAGTGAGCTGGCACTGGGGTGGGAATCCAGGCCTTCATCAGATCAGCTCTTTGTGGGAAAGTGTTTGCTCGACGCCTTCTCTGTGCTCTCCCCTGTTCTTGGCTGCATGGTCAGGGAGCTTCCCATAAGCATGGCCCACTCCCAGCCCAGCAGGGGTGCTGAGACACCCAGGTTTGTCAGAGGCCAGCAGAGACTGGTGGACAGCAGATAGTACCAGCTTGGGAAGGCTTCCTGTCTGAAGAGAGACGTAATCTGCGTGGTTGAGAGCAGAGGAGAGGGGACAGCAGGAGCAAAAGGGTGGCCACAAGTCCCTGGCAGTCAGGGCAGGCTCTGCCCACTCACCCCTGGAGGCACCTGACCTGGCTCTGTGACTCCCTCTGTGCAGGATGTCTCCAATACAACCACAGCCCAGAAGAGGAAGTGCAGCCAGACCCAGTGCCCCAGGAAGGTCATCAAGATGGAGTCTGAGGAGGGGAAGGAGGCAAGGTTGGCTCGGAGCTCCCCGGAGCAGCCCAGGCCCAGCACCTCCAAGGCAGTCTCACCACCCCACCTGGATGGACCGCCTAGCCCCAGGAGCCCCGTCATAGGAAGTGAGGTCTTCCTGCCCAACAGCAACCACGTGGCCAGTGGCGCCGGGGAGGCAGGTAGGGAGGTGGGTAGGGCAGTGGCCTGGGTGCTGCCCGCCAGGGTCTGGGCGGTGCCCCTCTTCTGTATTTTGGCCCCATCCAGAAAGCCCAAAGCCAACAGGAGTCCCTTATTCCCACTGAATAAGATAGGGAAAGTTCACAGTGTGCGTGGGGGTGAGAGTGGACACAGTTTACCATGTGTTTTGCCATGATTGAGGTGTGGGGAGCCTGACAGGCTAAAATGCACAGTTCTATGAGTCCTTCCTCCCAAACACTACTGTGCCTTTGCACAGGGCAGGTCTTCACAAGAAGTTTGTTGGCTGATGCCTAGCATACTCCCAGAGAGGGCTTGGGCATACCATCACAGGAAACTGGACTCCCCATGACCTTAACTCTGCTCTCTCAGTCTACACCCATCATTTCCCCAAGTGTTTCTGCAAAGGCCACCTACCTAAGTATCTCATTTGTCAGAGTTATCTTCTATGAACACTGCCAGGCAGGTAGTCAGTTGGGCAGGAGTTGAGGTCAACCCAGAGGAATCTGGAACAAGAGAGTTCTAAGGATCTGCTTCACCCAGAGTACAGCTTTGTTCTTCATTCTGACTGAGCCCTAGCCTTGGTCACACACTGAGCACTGACTGATATTCCTTACCCACAAATGCTATTGGTAATCGATGGGTTTTGATTAACTAAATGAAGCATCTTTTAACTCTAGACATCCCAGCTCATGGAGCTGAGAATGGGGACAGTGTGCTTCTTTAGGATTGCAGAAGGTTCCAGACCAGGTAGCGGTTGTCAGGCCTCCTGTACAGGGGGCAAATTCTGAATTCTGGGCAGATAACTTAATTGAATATTCGTAGATAAGGCACAGCAAGAAATTATGGAAACCCATTTGTGAATTACTCAAATCCAAATGCAAAGCAGAGTCACATTGGCACACACAGTGGCTGTTCCCGTCCCCCTGCAGGGCATCCGTTGCCCCCAGCCGACTGGCCTGCAAGGATTCCCATAGGTGCACACCCACACCCCTCCCAGCATGCATCCTAGGCAGTTCATAATGCATCTCCCCTTCCCCGTTTCAGAGGAACGCGTTGTGGTGATCAGCAGCTCGGAAGACTCAGATGCCGAAAACTCGGTGAGTGGCCCAGAAGTTCAGCCCAGGACTCCTGCCTCCCCCCATTTCAGGTCCCAGGGGGCACAGCCACAGCAGGTGACTCTCAGACTTGCCTTGCGCCTGGGGAATTTTCCAGTGAGGCACTGAGTCCCAAGCTGTGCTGAGGACAGTCTCCAAATGCCAGCTGCATGCTTGGACCACCCCAGCCCTCCCACTACACCAGGGCCAGGAGCCTTCAGTAGCCATATGTACTCTTCTGAAATGCTGATAGCATGTGTCCAGAGCCCTGTCTCTTTTCTGGAATGTCCAAGGCCTTTGTCTGGAGCTTCCTTATGCATTTTCTGTCCTGTAAGTCCTCAGTGAGGAGGGCTGGACAAGAATCCATTCCTTGGTTTATTGCAGCCAGTGGGGGCCAGTGAAGGGGTGTCAGGCCACGGGGCAGCTATATAGGGGCCAAACAAGTGAGGTTTGACTCCATCCATGTAGAAAGATATATAAATCCATTCCACAGTGAAACAGGTGGCCTCGTGGGTAGTGACCCTTCTGTCCCTAGAGGTTTATTACTAGAGGCTGGACTATCACCTGTCCAGGGGAAAAGGGGATCTGAATAGAGTGAAAGGTTGGACTGGGTGGCCCCTGAGGTCTCTTCCAGCCCTCAGTCTGAGGTTCTGTATTGGAAAGTGCATGGAGCCCATGGAGACCGCCGAGCCACAGTCCTCGCCAGCCCACTCCTCGCCAGCCCACTCCTCGCCAGCCCACTCCTCGCCAGTCCAGTCTCTGCTGAGAGCACAAGGAGCCTCCAGCCTGCCCTGTGGCACATACCACCCCCCAGCTTGGCCTCCCCACCAGCCCGCTGAGCAGGCTGCCACCCCCGATGCTGAGCCTCACAGCCAGCCTCCTGATCACCAGGAGCGCCCTGCCGTCCACCGTGGGATCCGCTACCTGTTGTACAGAGCACAGAGAGCCATCCGCCTTCGCCATGCCCTCCGCTTGCACCCTCAATTGCATCGGGCCCCTATTCGGACTTGGTCTCCCCATGTGGTCCAAGCCAGCACTCCTGCCATCACAGGGCCCCTCAACCATCCTGCCAATGCCCAGGAACATCCTGCCCAGCTGCAAAGGGGCATCAGCCCACCCCACCGGATACGAGGGGCTGTGCGATCCCGCAGCCGCTCCCTCCGGGGCTCCTCCCATTTATCCCAGTGGCTCAACAACTTTTTTGCCCTCCCCTTCTCCTCCATGGCTTCCCAGCTTGACATGTCTTCCATGGTGGGGGCAGGGGAAGGCAGAGCCCAGACTCTTGGAGCAGGTGTTCCCCCTGGGGACTCTGTCAGAGGCTCCATGGAGGCCTCTCAAGTCCAAGTGCCTCTGGAAGCCTCTCCAATTACATTCCCACCACCCTGTGCCCCAGAAAGGCCCCCCATCAGCCCAGTCCCAGGCGCCCGTCAAGCAGGCCTCTGAGAGTGCTACCCTTCTCTTGTAACCTTGCAGCCAACACCCCTGCCCGGCCCCTGAGCTGCCTCCTCCAGCCCATGCTCTTACAGGCCCTGCACAGAGTAGCACTCATTAATTCTTGGTTAAGGAATGAATCAACGAATGAATGGCTATGCATGGACCTCTGGGCAGGGAGACCTGGGTCTTCTCTGGCTGAGAGGGGAAGGCTAAGGCATGGCTGAGATTCAAGCCACCATTCCAGGCCTCTTTGCCCAAGAAAGAAACTTCTGTCACCCTTGCACCCTCCTGTGTTCTGAGTCCCTGGCCAATAGCACAGCCTTCCATGCCCCGACCCCCACCCCAAGCCTCTCCACTAGGCCTCTGCCAGGATCTAAGCCCATGAGCACAGGGACTGGCTATCCCAAGACCTGGCAGATGTGGCTGCTCAATAAACACTTGTTGAACCATCACCCTTGCGAACCCTTATTCCACGACCATCGCGTTCTCCGATGGATCCAGCTCCTCCCTGCAGGCTGTTCTCTCTTCCCTATGCTGGAACTCAGTTCTCCTCTGGGGATACCATGTCCCCTCTTCCTCCCACACTCATGGGCATCAGAGGTGGGAGGTAGGGTCAAGGCCCCCTGCTTCCTGGACTGTTCCAGCCCCTTCCTGGCCGTCTGGTAAGATCCTCTGTCCCTCTCAGGGTGGGCCCCATGCTCCCCAGCTCATCTCAGACACCCACCTGCCCACCCTCACTGAGGGCAGACGTGAGCATTCACCTCCCAGATTTCTTCTCCCTGCTCAGGTCCTGCCTTCCTCCTGAGTGACTTCTACTTCCACCGACCTGCCCGCCACTCCTTAACCTCTCAGGGGTTGTCACCCCATTCCCCCAGACAGCTGCCTGCCCCGTGGCCGTGCCCTGCACCTCGCCATCACCGAGCACTGTCGGTCCCTCAGCCGGTCCTCTCAGACTCTGACCGCAGCCTCCTGTTCCTTGAGCTCTCAGTCCTACCTTCGCCTCCCTCCAGCCCCGCGCACTCCCCATTTCATCCCATCTTTCATCAGAATTGCAGCTCCCTGCCCAGCAGAAAATCCTGGAAGGACTCAGGAGCTTGTCGCCTCTGTGCTGCCACCTGGAGACTGAGATCTGCAGGAGAAAGGCCTGGGAAAACTATGAGTGGTTGCCTGTGACTGCTAAGGGCTCCTTGGTGCTCCGCCCAGCATGTCCTTTCGCTCTGCAGGGCAGCCCCCGCCTGCCTTTCTTCACTGGGCCCTTGTCCCAGCCTCACCCTCAGCTGATGGCGGCACCTTCTGCTCCAGGGAGAAGACAGGAGCTCTCCAATGGCATAGGGACAGTTGACATCTTGCTATTTACAGATCTCCATCGCACCCCTTCCCTGCCCTCGTTAGGGTGGAAGGGATGTCCACCTGCCTCCAGGACTCACCCTGTGTCCTGGCCCCAGCCCTTGACCCCCTGGGAGCCTCACTCCTCCTCCTCCTCATCTCTCTTGCATCTTCTAATGTATCCACTGCCTTCTGAACTAAACACCCTGAATGAGGTCTTTCTCATCTCAGAAAACTCCACCCACTTCTCTCTCCAGCTGTCGGCTCCCCTTCCTCTGCTCTCCTTGTTTACACTTCAGCCCCCTCCTTGCCCCTTCTTCACCCCACCTCCTGCGTTTCCCCGCCAGTACCAGGGTGGCCTCTGTGCCTCTAGGTGCAGTGTCGCGTTTAGTCGTTATTATTCTTGACCGGCGCCGGGCCCGGTCTTTCCTGGAAAGATCGCCTGCTCGGATGCAGCTCTGGGCACTCCTCCCTCTCCTCTGCAGGCTCTGTTTTTTCTTGGGTGTGGTGCTCCTGCAGGTTTGCTGCTGGGCCCTTTCCTCTTTTCAGTCTGTGTATTCTCCCAGGTGCTCTCAGCCACGCCCCTGACTTCAGTTACTGCCCAGGGGTAGCTGATACCCAACACTCGCACCTGCCTGCCAGACCAGCATGGCCAGTGACCTTCCAACAGCTCCGCATGGATGCCCATAGGTACCTCAAACTCAGCACCTTCTCCTCCCGTCTCACTGGCTCGCCCCACTCTCTGCCCGGTTGCACAAGCCAAGACCCCATAGCCACCCAGGGCACCCCCCTTTTGATTATTCCTCACATCCAACCAGTTATTGAGTCTTGTCTTTCTAGGGTGTAAATTCCTCTGAAATCTGGGCACTTCTTTCCATCCCATAATCTTGGTAAAATTAAAGCTACCACTGACCCTGGGTAGAGGCAGAAGCCTGGGAAGGAAAGGTGGAGAACAGGTTTGGAGTGCCAACAGTGTCCCCAGATGTCATGGAGAATCAAGTAGAGGGACCCCAGCAATATTGGGGGTGGGGCGGGGAGTATGTAATGCTCAGCTATCAGCAAGGAGTCATTAGGGGCTATACAGTGAATTAAGGGAGGGGGTAAAAGCACATTTCAGGTGATGATGAATTAAATACCTAGGAGCTCACATTAGAGAGCAGGCCTAGAGACATGGGGAGAGAGCCAGAGGACCGCTGCTTTTGTGTATGTAGCTTTAAGACACAGGTTTTAAAAATTGTTATAGGAGTCCCAAACTTTAGAAAATATATATTTTAAAACCCCAACAAATTAGGTCCCCCCTATGCATTTCTCACCCAACTTCTGGGCCCTTTCCAGACCCCTGGTGCCCCCAGAGTACACCGAGCACCACCACTGCAAATTCCTACTCCCCAGCTTGGAGGGGGTGGGGTGATATTCCCAAGGTGATCCTGGCTCCCACCTAACCCATCCTCCCCAGCTCTGCAGCTTGTATCCAGCCTTGCAGTGAGGAAAGTTGCAGAATACTGGTCTGCTACATTACTACTTTCCAAGTGTATCAGGGCATCATTTAGGAACCCCTCCCTTGAGCTTCACCTGTGTCCTAGGGATTCAGTGAGAGACTGTTTGTGCAAGAAGGAGTGAGAGGCAGCAGGGCATAGTCATGGGGTGGAGCAGTGAGTCCCCCAGGCCTGGTTGTGAAGTACCTGGGGTGAGGACTTTGCTTAAAAACTGCCAGAGTGGGTCAGCAGTGCGCCTGCCCTGGGGCCCCTGCTTTAGGATCCAAAGTGGAAAAGATAGGTGTTCTCACCCACTCTTGTGACAGATTACTGGCTCCGGTGCCTTGGTGGCAGCAGCAACAGGAGGGGGCCAAGGCGAGGGGGCAGCCTGTGGCAGAAGTGGCAGTGGTGACGGCGGAGGAAGGGAGGCCTGTCGGGAATGGCTGATCCAGGGGAGGGGCCGTGGCACTGGTGAGTGTGCATCTGAGAAAATGAAACGGAGGGGCTGGCCAAGAGGCTGGAGCTAGGCAGAAGGGCAGCAGAGGCCACAGGCTGGCCGAGTTTATGGTCCAGTTCACTCATAACATGTGCAGTATTCCTGGGGTCTTTGAGGCTTTGCAAGAGCTGGGGTTTTGTGTCTGCAGAAAGATAGCAATGCGTGTGTCTTGCCAAACTGATCCCAGCTGTAGCTGATGCTTAAGTGCTCAGAAAGTTCTTCAGGAGCTTGAGGGCTCTTGATAAGCATGAATGTCAGATGTTCTGTATCTTCCAGAGGCTGGATGCTGACTATCAGAGTTTGGCTTGTGTTTGGCTGATGAGCAAATCTGGAATGAATCAGTGATAAGGACAATTGTTCTCAAGCTGGCTGTACATTGGGGAGTTTTCCCAACTACAGATTCCTAGGTCCTACGCCCTGAGATTCTAATCGAATCAGTCTTGGGTGCAGCCTGGGCCTCAGTTTTTTCTTAAAGCTATGAATGCCTAACCAAAGTCAAGAACCACTGAATCGGGGGATTCATTGCATGTCTGTGGTAGAGGAATGCTGCTCATTTGTTTATAGATGTAGCAGTCTTGAATGCAGTTGACATTTTCATACCAGGGTGTAATACAGCAGAGGAGGGGAGAGGCTGGATCTTCCCTGATGTACCTCCTGGACTTTTGGAGTGTGATTACAATGCCAATCCAGCCACTTCCTCTGAGCATGCTTGGGACGACTGTTAGACCTGCTGTGTTGAGTTAGAATGCAGTTGACCTGCTCAGGCCGTGAGATCTATGAGGAAGGGGAGTGAGATGGATGTAGCTCATGAGCCAGATTGCAGGTGTATCCAAGTTGCATGTATATCCTGAAAAAATCCTGGCTCTCACGAGGCTCACCCTGAACACAGTTTTGCATTCAAAGAAACAATGTCCATTAACCAAGTATAATAAAGAAATAAATCCCAGTATTTACTTGCATCTTTTGAAAGAACATTAAAGGGAATCCAGCTCATAACCCCAGCAGCACTTCTTCAGTCCTTCTTCCCCTTTTCTTTGGCGCCTGGCATCTCTCACTGCATAGCAAAGCTTTCCCCCTTCATTCCCGGTCCTCACACGCAGGCTCAAGGCTCTGTTTCCCATCTTCTTTCTTCTGTCCCCCTTCCTTTTCTCTTCCAAGCAAATCTAAGTCTTTTCCAGTGACTGTCCCTCTCTGTGCTCCCCCGACACCCAGTTATCCTAATTTGCAGAATAAGGCCAAGGTGTGGGGCCTGGGGGCAGAATGGGAGAGTCTCCCCTAGTGAGCAGGGAGGGGAGTATGTTCTGCACCAGGCCACTATGTCTGATGGCCCTGCTGGCAAACCTGAGTCTTTCAGAAAGTCTTGTTTAAATGCGTCAGCACTCCCCAGCCGTGATGCTGGAGTTTAAGGCGGGGCAGGGGAGAATTCTGGGTTTACAGCTGGCTGGAGTTCCAGTGAGACCAGCTCCATGGGTGGCCATACTTTATGGAAGTCCCCAAGGGCAAGAGGAATTTTGGAGGAAGTGAGTCAGGGCTGAAAGATCCAGCCTCTCCTCCATTAACAAGCTTGGTGGAAAGGGGGTGTCCTTTTATTAAAGGAGACAGTAGAGGTTTCTTAGAGAAGGCAGCTCGAGTAAGTTTAGGACAAAGGACATTTCCCTGGCCCCGGGACAATGGAAGGCTCTAAAAACGAGGTTCTAGTGGCTGCCATAAATGACCCTGCTGTAACGATGGGAGGGGTGGCCTAAAGAGACAGCACTGTGGCTCTCCAGGGAGCTCTCCTCTTGGAAGAGCAGATCTGAAGGCGGGAAGACTGGTTCTAAGGCCGAGGACATTGCCCCGAGCTTTGTGGAGGCACTCAGGAACACAAAGGGGCATTTGCAGTTGGGTTTGGAGCAGGAAGAAGAACGAAAAAGAGAAAGTCCTGTGTGCCATGTCAGTGGGTGGCAGCATGGACTCAGCCTCAGCTATTGGCACCAAGGATCTGAACCAGGGAGGACCCAGAAGGGGAGCCCAGCCCCTCCGCCAGCTTGTGGGAGAGCGCTGCTGCCCGGTGAAGCCTGGAGAGAGGAAACAACTGGATTCTCCCAAAGCGGGAGAAGGTGGAGTCTCCAGCCACCCAGCTACAAGCTAGGAAGACGCCTTGTAGAAGGCTCCTTACAGGGAGGAAACCGAGTTGGAAAGGCGAGACAGCAGTGTGGGCTCACCCGGAGCAAGACGTGTGAAATCAGCTTTTGACAGCGTGGCTGAATGAGGATCTGGAGATGCGAGGCGCTGGGCAGACTCTCTGACTAGATCCCTGGATATGAAGAGGCAAAGCCAGCTCTAGATGGATTCATAGTGAGTGTCTGCTTCTGACAATAACTGGCAGAAAGCTGATGAGCCTGGAGCAGGTCTGTGAAATGCAAATCCAGTGAAATCCAGCCACTCCTACGAAAACCCACCACATCTTAGGTTACTTGTGGGCGGAAACGCTTTTTCTCTCAGTTGAAGCTTGGTTGGAAGCAGATGTTTCACTTGGGCATTGGAAGGGTCTGGGGAAATGTGCTGCATCCTAGGCCAGGGACATTAGCCAGAGGCCAGAATTAACTGAGGCTTTAGCACCAGGTGACACCAACTTCATTGAGAAGCCAGCGGCAGTCCATAAAGAGGAAAAACCCAAGGCCTGCCCTGGACTCTGTCCCAGCCATGCTCCCAACTGGCCCTGTGATCCTGGCCTTGTCTCTTCCTTGCTGGTCTCTGGCTAACGTCCACAGGTGGCATTCATGGGAGGTTCCAAGTTGGTCATCAAAGACTAAACATCTGGGCTTGGCAGCTGAGCAGATGATAAGCAATTAACTCTGTATTACCATCAGAGGCTCCACCTCCCTCTGTAGTCCCAGTCCCTTGGGAAAATCTCAGAGCTGGAGCCCTTCCCTCATCCTCTGGCTCCCCATCCCATGGCTTCTCGAACAGTGTTCCCACCAGGACCTTGGGACAGGAGAGAACGCCTCACCTGAAGGACTCCCAAAACTCAGGTTTCTCTAAGCTGCTGGGGCAGATGCCAAGAGCCTCCACTGCTCTCTCACTGCCAAGGACCTGGGTGTCCACCTAGATGTGGCCTTCAGGAGGCCAAGCAGTCCTTCCCCTCGCCTTTGTGTAGGACACTGGCACCTCGGCTGACTTCGGGGACAAGAAAAGGCAGGCTCCCGACCCCTTCCAAAGAATCATCTGGGGTTCAAGATGAGGCTTCTTTCTCCCGTCCCAAGTTTTGGTGTTTCTTCTGAGTCTGCTCAGAAAGATGAAATTAGGAGCAGACATCTCAGGTCCTGCCTGCCATAGCAGATGGCTCCTTCCCTGAGCCTCCATAAGCAGCACAGCACACTCATGCACACACCCACTGGTATTTTCTCTCACACTTTCATACACTTGTGTCAACGCAGGTTCACAGCTCACACTTAACTGTGCATGCACACACAGATTTAGCACTTGGATTCATTCCCACACATGCACGTTCACAACCTGTGTGTGTCACCCTTCCTCCCCTACTCATGAGGGTGTATGCCCTGGTTCACACATGTAACCCTCACATGTGACACACCCAGTTCATACCCATTCATGCACACATACCTTCTCTTGTGCACACGTCCCCTTTCCCAGTGGTACACCCTCCTTCATGTGCACGCAGATGCCCCCAGCTATACCAGCTTGCTAGTGTTCTGCACAGGTGCTTGCCTTGGCCCTCTGAATACCTGACACTTGGTTTTTCTGTGTTGCAGTCCTCCCGAGAGCTGGATGACAGCAGCAGTGAGTCCAGTGACCTCCAGCTGGAAGGCCCCAGCACCCTCAGGGTCCTGGACGAGAACCTTGCTGACCCCCAAGCAGAAGACAGACCTCTGGTTTTCTTTGACCTCAAGATTGACAATGAAAGTGGGTTCTCCTGGGGCTACCCCCACCCCTTTCTAATTTAGTCTCTGAGTCCCAAAAAGAAGTGCAGGCAGAGCCATCTGCCAGGCCCAGGAGAGCTCTGAGCTCTGGCCAACAACTGCAGCCAGGCTGGGCAGAGCACTCCGGCTCACCTGGGCTCCTGGCGTGTCATTTGCTGGCTTGAATAAAGATGTCCGCCTTATCCAGTGCCTGAGTGTGCGAGAGAGGCAGATGCCTCCACAAGTGCACCTCTGACCAGTTCTTCTCTTAGACAGAGAGCCTGGGGAACACACTCCTAGACAGAAACACAATGCGTGAGCTCATTGCCGTGAGCCGTGTCATCCAAGTAAGGCCTCTGGCTGTGCTACACGTTTCTGAGTAGAGGGCCAATCCCACAGGTGGCTGCACAGGGCTGCCCACAGATCCAAGGTCACAGAGGGATCAGACCCCTTATCCTGGAAGCCCCTCTACTTCCTCCAGTGCTTGCCCTGGCTCTGCAAATGCCCCTCCTTGAGCCAGAGCCCCAGGCCCTCCCCTGTGGCATGGACTCAACATTGGGGCTAGCCCAGCCAGACAGAAACAGCAAGTGTTTTCATGGTACAGAAAAGTCATTTGCAGACCTCAGTGGGAGGCTCTTGGCCTTGCTCTGAGTGGAGTGCTGTCTATGTCCCAGGGCTCTGACTGGGCTGGGGTCCTTGAGGGGATTGGAGGAAGGAGCATGAGATGGAGAGCTAAGTTCAAGCAGCCTGGGATCTCTAGTATAGGTGGCTGAGGCTGATAGAAGACAGGAGGGACCCGTATCCATGGGGTTTGGCCAACTCTGGGGCCGGTAGTGGAGGAGGGGAGAGCTGGATCCCCAGCTGGTGAACAAAGTGTTTGGAGGGCAGCCGAGCCTCCCCTTCTGACTGCTATCCCATCACAACCAGGGTCAGAGCTGCATTTGGGGGCTGATGTGTGGCTACTGCCAGCAGACCCCAAGGTGAGGTCTCTAGATGGTGAGTCAGCAGCCCTAGAGGACCCCCTGCTCCCACCCCAGAGCTCTCTGTGACCCTGGGTCCTCACCCTACCCTTCTCTCCTGCCCAGCCCAGAAGATTAGCCAGCTGGCTGCGGTGAACCGGGAAAGCAAGTTCCGCGTGGTCATCCAGCCTGAAGCCTTCTTCAGCATCTACTCCAAGGCCGTGTCCCTGGAGGTGGGGCTGCAGCACTTCCTCAGCTTTCTGAGCTCCATGCGCCGCCCTATCTTGGCCTGCTACAAGCTGTGGGGGCCTGGCCTCCCAAACTTCTTCCGGGCCCTGGAGGACATTAACAGGCTGTGGGAATTCCAGGAGGCCATCTCGGGCTTCCTGGCTGCCCTGCCTCTCATCCGGGAGCGTGTGCCCGGGGCCAGCAGCTTCAAACTCAAGAACCTGGCCCAGACCTACCTGGCGAGAAACATGAGCGAGCGCAGCGCCATGGCTGCCGTGCTGGCCATGCGTGACCTGTGCCGCCTCCTCGAGGTCTCCCCGGGCCCCCAGCTGGCCCAGCATGTCTACCCCTTCAGTAGCCTGCAGTGCTTTGCCTCCCTGCAGCCCCTGGTGCAGGCGGCTGTGCTGCCCCGGGCTGAGGCCCGCCTCCTGGCCCTACACAACGTGAGCTTCATGGAGCTGCTGAGTGCACACCGCCGTGACCGGCAGGGGGGCCTGAAGAAGTACAGCCGCTATCTAAGCCTGCAGACCACCACGTTGCCCCCTGCCCAGCCTGCTTTCAACCTGCAGGCTCTGGGCACCTACTTTGAAGGCCTGTTGGAGGGTCCGGCGCTGGCACGGGCAGAAGGAGTCTCCACCCCTCTTGCTGGCCATGGCTTGGCAGAGAGGGCCTCCCAGCAGAGCTGAGAGGAGGGGGTGACCAGCTTGGAGTCTCTGGTGGGCAGAGAGGGATGGGGTCCCTGAGCCAGGCCCCACCCATCACAGCATTCCCAGGTCCTGGTACCCAGCCCTCAGTTGTCATTTGGTTCAGAATCAGTTCCCTTTCTCTGGGACCAAATTTCCCTTCTCTAAACATCCTACAGAGAAGGTTCCAAAGCTGAGCACCCACCACCCTAGGTGTGCACCAGACTCCTATTAGCCCCTCCTTCCAGGAGCTAGAACCAGGGAGGTCCTGAGTGAGGAAGGCATGACCTCTGGGCTCTCTAGGTGGCCCTGGTCTTGCCCCATCCATCCCACCTGCCACTACCTTGGGTGTCCTTACAGCTCTGCCCTGACCCCAGCCCCTGCCCCTGGACACCTGCTGACAGCTCCCACACAGAACAGTCTGAGGTGATGCTGGCTACAGCCCTGGCAGCCCATGGCAACTCAAAGTGCCTTCCAAACCAAACTGCCCCTCATGAGGTTAGGGTCCCCCACCCTCCACCTGCCCAGAGGCCAACTCTGTTCCCTTCTCCTTTCATCCCAGAGGGGCCTCATCAGCAAAGACAGAAACTGATGTTCCATGCATGTCCCTGCTTCCAAAGCCTGACCTTCCAAAGCTTGCTTCCTTCCTCCTGGCTGCACAGACACCTCTGCTTGGCCACAGCTTTGCTCTTTGGTCCTCAGGCCACCAGACCCCTCACAGCATGGCCCTTGGCTCTTCCTGCACTGCCCTCACCCTCAGCCGTCCCAAGGAATGCCCAGCGCTACTCAGCATGTATTCCAGGACCTGCGGCATCAGCATCCCCTGGGAGCTTCTTAGAAATGCAGACCTGTGGGCTCTACCACAGGCCTCTGGAATCAGAATCTTCAGGGTGGGGCCCAGCAGTCTGTGTTTTAACAGGTTCTCCCGGTGATGCTGGTGCATGCTCAAGTTTGAGAACCGCTGCTCTCATAGACTGCTCCTCCAAGGGGAAGCAGTGTGGAACAGCAGAGAAAGTCCCGTCCCTATCTCTGACTGTGCAGTGAGTGTGGCCTAGGAACAGGTCCCTTCCTAAGCTCTAGTGTCCCCATCTGTAAAATCGGCTGATTGGCCTCCACGGTCAGAGCGGCCATCTGGCTGTGCCATCCTGCATTTTTAGGAATGGAAAGCAGGCCTCTGAGGCAGTGGACAGGAAGACTTCTCATCCTTGAATTCTAGCTCCCATTCCAAACTGTTAGTCCCCAGCCTTGTGGTCACATCAGAGGTCAACAGCAGAACAGAGGCAGGTCAGGGTTGTCCGCTCTGATTAGCAGAACGACGGCCCCTTCCTCCTCCTCCCTCCTTCCCATCCCTTCTCATTAGCTCCCTGCTCCTGGGATGCTTCCCAAGCAGCCCAGGCCTCTAGCCTCCATGGCTGATGACCTCAGCTTTCACACTGGTGAAATCTGTGTACCCATACTGCAGCCCCATCCCATGGGGCCCCTGAAGACCCACTGAGGAATTCCATAGGGTCTTGTTCCCACGACCGGAGTGCTGGCTCTCACAGTGAATTTTGATGCATTTAAAATAAGATTCTGATGCCAGACTGTTAAAACAGGCGCTGGTTCTGAAGCACCGATGGAAACAGATTGATGCAGATGGAAGGAGGAAGGGAGACTGGGCCCACTGATTTCCAGCCCCACCATGTGTGCTGTTTTCAGATGTGATTGAGGGGTGTTCTGCCCTGCCTCCACTGTCACAGCCTTTAATAAAGATGTGAATCTTGAAAGCCTGATGCTCCAATCACAGACTCTGCTCAGCACCCCCAGAGGAACCACTGAGAAGCCTTTTGCCTGGATAGGAGGGGGCTCTCCCAGGCATAGGCTTGTGGCCACTTGCCCAGCACAACTGTGTTTTGTGGGGCGTCTTTTAGGACTTAGCAGAGCTGAGAGCCCTTTGTTGCTCAATGCTGTGAGCCTTAAGCATGTGAATCCCCCCACATGACAAGTGGGGAGACCCAGGGTAGGCTTTCCTTTGGATCATCTCCAAATGGGAGTGCCACGTGGCAGGAAAGAAGCACCGATTTCAAGAATTACTTCCTAGAGAAAGTCAGGAACTAGAGACCAGAGTCTGCAGGAACTTTGCCACTGCCCTTCACTGGCTAATCCTGTACTTCTCTCTGTGTTCCTTGAGTGACAGGTGGTAAAACCCTTAAAAAGGGAGGTGTGGGAGGCCCAGGACTTTGGTAACAGGTGATGAATGTGTTGTCTTGGCCATCACAGGTGGAGCTTCAGTTAGTACCCGAGGGATTCCCCTGGCACAAGCATTATAGGAATTAGTCCACCACTGGCGTGGGTGAGCAGCCAGGTAATGGGAATTGATCAGTGCCACCACCCTTGACCCCAACTACCATCCCAGATGCCCAGATTCCAGTCCTGGAGTTTTATTCTCTCAGCTTGATCCTTTGACCAAGAAGATCCAGTTCCAATATGTCACCTGTGCTTCATCTTTGGACTATATCTCAGGTGTTTACGTGTCAACTAATGGGAGCTTACTGGGTTAGAAGTCAGGACACTGAGTTTCAATCCTCACTTAGTAGTCTGTGGCCCTCTTTGGCACATTAACCTCCCTCCTTGATCCTCAGGCTGCGCCTCTGTCAAACGGGAGAATGCGGCTCCTTTTGACTTCAAGGGATCTTTGTGGGAACCAATGAGAAAATGTGTGTGAGGATAGCCTTTTGGTATATTTTAAAAGTGCACAAATTTAAGATCTTACTGCTTTATAAAGTGCTTTATGAATTATAGGAAAATAAACACATTTTAGATCTTAGAAAAAAACAAAAAAACATGGGCTTGTCTTCAGGGTAGTAAAGAACAAGATCTGGGATGAACAAACAATTGTGGGTGTCCTGGGGTCTGAAGGAGCCAAGATCAAGGGGTCAACTATGGAGGGGCTGGGCAGGAGGTGGCACTGTGCTCCCAGCACACCCAGATGGGACATTTCACTCACTGGGGCCCGGAGTAGAGAACAAACTTTCTGTGTGGCAGCTCAGCGAAGCCCTGCTCCAGGGTCTCCTTCTGAGGCCTGAAGTCATTTAAAAATCTGCTTTGCCCCCAACCCCAACCTGGCTCTTAGCTCCAGCAGCTGTCACAGAGCCTGGTCAGGCTGTTTTCCCACCCTCTACTTCACCTTGTCCTGGCCCATGTCCACCCTTCTCCCTGCCCATGTCCACCGTTCTCCCTATCCCAGCCTCACTCTGACTCCTGGCCCCAACCCTGACCACTCTCCATGCCTGAGTCTCACCCTCAGCCTAGCCCTGCCAGCAGGCCCCATCTCCTCCTCTGACCTCAGCCTTGTCTCCGCCTCACACCCCAGGTGCCTCCAGCACCTAAGCCTAGAGTAAGGGGCTCTCTTCTCATCTTTCCTCACTCCTCACAATTAAGGAAACTCCATGGCTAGTGTGCATACCACCCGGGCTGGAATGCATCAAATGTCAAGTCAAAGGGGGTAGGACACTGGGGACCCTGCCTGGCGAGAAGCGGAGCTGAGCTAGGGCTGCTCCCGGACTCTGCCAGCAGAGGGCGCTGCTGGAGTGCAGTGGCCTCCCCGCCCTGCAGGTGCCTGACAACGGGCGTGGGCCACGGTAGTGCTGGTGGTGCTGGTGGTTTAAGCTCAGGCAGCTCAGTCCTTTCTAAAGTGCTGTGCGTGCTTCCTGTGGTATGGGAGATAACTGTAGATACGAGGCACGTGGAGAAACATTTTTTAAAAAATGTTAAACCTTTTATATTTAGTTTAACATCTGTTAGAAACAATACAACCAGGCCATGCGCGGTGGCTCACACCTGTAATCCCAGCACTCACTTTGGGAGGCCGAGGCGGGTGGTTCACTTGAGGTCAGGAGTTCGAGACCAGCCTGGCCAACATGGTGAAACCTGTCTCTACTAAAAATACAAAAATTTGCTGGGTGTGGTGGCCCGTGCCTGCAATCCCAGCTATTCGGGAAGCTCTGAAGCAGGAGAATTGCTTGAACCTGGGAAGAGGAGGTTGCAGTGAGCCGCGATTGTGCCACTGCACTCCAGCCTAGATGACAAGCGTGAAATTCCGTCTCAAAAAAAAAAAAAAGGAAAAAGAAAAAAAGAAACAATACAACCAGCTCATCGAAAGTCTGATTTCTGGCTGGGTGTGATGGCTCATGCCTGTAATCCCAGCACTTTGGGAGGCCGAGGCAGGTGGATCATGAGGTCGGGAGATCAAGATCATCCTGGCTAACACAGTGAAACCCTCTCTCTACTAAAAATACAAAAAATTAGCCGGGTGTGGTGGTGTGCACCTGTAGGCCCAGCTACTCGGGAGGCTGAGGCAGGAGAACTGTTTGAACCCGGGAGGCAGAGGCTGCAGTGAGCTGAGATTGTGCCACTGCACTCCAGCCTGGGCAACAGAGTGAGATGCCATCTCAAAAAAAAAAAAAATTGTGATTTCTGGGATCTGGTTGCTCAGAATGACGCTGAAGTGGAATTCTTTAAAGATCCACTTAGGACAAATAGTAAGTAACTCCACACTCGGAAGGGACACAGGTAGAGGAAAACTTATGACTGTGGAAGTGAATGGCCTGTTAATTTGGGGAAATACTGGGTTACCAGTGGACTTAGGGTGAGCTCTACAGCTAAGGATAGGGCCCAAGTTAGAACTGGGGTAAGGATGGCGTGGGCTTAGAATCGGGGTGAGGGTTAGAGCTAAAGTTCAGGGGAGGCCCCAGGTTAGGATTTGGGATTAGATCAGATGGAGGGGCACATTTGGTGCTTAAGGTTGAGAATAAACCTTAGGAATTAGGAATTGAGTTAGAATTGGGGTGAGTTAGGAATTTAGTTAGAAATGGAGTTAAAGTCACTCTTCAGGCCACAAGTCTTTGTGACTTTAGTAACTGAAAAGTCCATGGAACTGTGAACAGATGGGCAGGAGCTTCTCGACCCCCTAATAGGCACCCCAAGTTCAATCTGCCTTTTCCCCCAAATCCTCTTCTAGAAGCACCTGGCAGGGGCTCTGCCTGAGCTCACAACTCCAACAAGGTCAATGTACACCAATCGGATTGGAGGGACCGAGGAGTGGGCAATCCTGCCCAGGAGGGAGAGCATGGGACAACCAGGTAAGACAACTGGGTACCAGACACGATTTCACCATTTAGCACAAGTAACCTTTAATCTTCCCAACTGTCCTATGTGGTTACAGCCCATCTTCCTCCTACAGAGGAGCACAGCAGGGCAGCAAGGCTGAGTACCTCGTCAGGGTCATTAAACTTGTATGTGGCAGAGCTGGGATTTGCCTGCGGGGAGCCTGTGTCTAGACTGGCACCATCTGTGGCCCACATCATGGAGCGCATGGCCACGTGTTGGGGGACAGGCTGCCTGGTCTCTCCTTCTCTCCTTTCCGTGCTTCCTGAGTTGTCAGTCTCAGGTGATGCAGAAGGCAGGTCTCTGGAAGCTACCCCCACCTTCTCATCCCTGTGCTTGAACTTTCATTTTAATTTTTTCATTTAGGGCAGTGTTTCTGGACCTTTTTATAATTATTATTATTGTCCTCTTAAGGAGCATTTTTAGCATCTTTTCCCAATTGTGCCTCCCTGTATGAAATTTTAATACCATAGATACACTGTACATTCCATAGGATTTTCTAGATACAAGATCGCATCATCTGTGAATAGAGATGGTTTTACTTCTTCCTTACATGGACATATGTATGGACTGTGAGCCTTTGGAGGGTCAGAAACCATGGTAATAGCCAAGATGGTAAACTGCCCTTCCTCCCCTTCCTTTTCATCCTCTGTGGGGTGATAATGCCTCTGTTGAGAATGCATGATTTAGGGTAAGGCCCCACCCCGTTACAATGTAGGTAAGAAGTGGTCACAGGAAGGAGTGGGTGGGATGCGGGCTGCACCTCTATGTGGGTGGAGACTAGGTGGGCCAGGTGGAGGGAGATGGAAGGGAATGGAGATCCAGGTTTCTGAGAACACACTCGCCTGTAGTGGCCTTGGTCCTGGTCCCAGGCACAGGCACAGGCTGAGCCTGGGGCTAGGGGAGGAATGGGGCCAGTACCATCACTTATTTTTGTCTCTGAATCCAGATGTCAGCTCCAGACCCGCTGGACCTGAATAAAGCAAATACCTGTGGAGACTCTGTTGAGAGAAGAGTCTAGAATTTCAACAGATTCTCCCCATACTAAAAGCAAACAAACAAAAACAAAATGAAACAACCAAACAAACAAAAACAAAAAACAGGAAGTTTGGACGTCTCTGTTCACCCTTACAAAATGCATTTGCTGTCAAGTGAGGGGAAAATTCCTTCATTCTTGGCTCAAGGAACTTCCTTAAACTAAGACCAGCTGCCTGGACTGTGCTAAATTCAGTTTATAAATATTATAAATATCCCAAACTTGATAGCCAAGCAGATTACAAAAGCTAGCTAGCTAACCGCAGAAATTTTCCAAAACGCTAGCCAGTCAGACAAGTATGAGATATTGTGAAATCCTGTGTTGCTTGTCTGATTTCCTGAAATCATTCATCTCAGACTGAGTGCAGAAGGCCTGGGGGTGGAATTCAGGAGCACTGACTATCTCCTACAGTTCTAGAGCCTTAAAGCCCTGGCCGACCCCAGGGTGGATTGATTGCACAGTAAGTCAGACCAACCAGCTGGGCGCAGTGGCTCATGCCTGTAATCCCAGCACTTTGGGAGGCCGAGGCAAGTGGACCTAGGGTCATGAAGAAGGTGGAGGCCCTGAGGCCCTGAGTGATTTTATAAAGAACACCTTAGCAAATATCCAGCACTATGGGTTCTTACCTTCACTCAGGACCCACAAAGCCCCACGTTCTGACAGATTTTATTTATCAGACAAATTGCACTTAGTCATGCTTCATTCATTTTTCTCGGAGACTTCCCAGGTTACATAGACCTGAGATAATCTCCCCATCTCGCCGTCACCCCCCACGAAGACACTCCATGTTTCTGTTTGCAATACAGTCTTACATGGATCAATATTAGATTTTCATGGTGCTCTTTGCATTTTGCAACTATTGCTTAAGCTGGAGACCCAAAACGAGCACTAGCTTTTGAGTCAAAGACCCCTGGATTCCAGTTTCAGCTGAGAGACTGTGAGCACATCGCCAGCCCACTCTGATCCTGTATCCTAGTTGTACAATCACCTATTTCCCATCAATTGCAAGGCTGGAAAGAAAAGTGCCCACTCTGGCCAGTACACGGTAGGAGCTTAGTAAGCTTAAGCTCTCTTGCTTCCCCACTACACTAAAGTGTTAGGGGAAAGACAGATGTGGGGAATGTCACCTGGGAGGCTCCAGCTGTATGCTTCACAATCCTACTGAGAGGTGACAGCCTGCTGGCAGCCCTGGCTCGCTCTCGGGCCTCCCCTGCCTTGGCTCCCACTTTGGCGGCACTTGAGGAGCCCTTCAGCCCGCCGCTGCATGGTGGGAGCCCCTTCCTGGGCTAGTCGAGGCCAGAGCCGGCTCCCTCAGCTTGCGGGGAGGTGTGGAGGGAGAGGCGCAGGCAGGAACCGGGGCTGCGCACGGCGCTTGCGGGCCAGCGCGAGTTCCGGGTGGGCGTGGTCCGCAGGCCCAGCACTGGGAGCGGCCAGCGGGCCCCGCCAGCCCCCCGCAGTGAGGGGCTTAGCACCTGGGCCAGCGGCTGCTGTGCTCGACTTCTCGCCAGGCCTTAGCTGCCTCCCCGCGGGGCAGGGATCTGGACCTGCAGCCCTCCATGCCCTGAGCCTCCCCACACCACCCTGCTATGGGCTCCTGGGCGGCCGGAGCCTCCAGGACGAGCGCCACCCCCTGCTCCATGGCACCCAGTCCCATCGACCACCCAAGGGCTGAGGAGTGCCTGCGCACGGCCCAGGACTGGCAGGCAGCTCCACCTGCGGCCCCCGTGCGGGATCCACTGGGTGAAGCCAGCTGGGCTCCTAAGTCTGGTGGGGACTTGGAGAATCTTTACGTCTAGCTAAGGGATTGTAAATACACCAATCAGCACCCTGTCTGTAGCTCAAGGTTTGTAAACACACCAATCAGCACGCTGTGTCTAGCTCAGGGTTTGTGAATGCACCAATGGGCACTCTGTATTTAGTTACTCTGGTGGGGGCTTGGAGAACCTTTATGTCTAGCTAAGGGATTGTGAATGCACCAATCGGCACTCTGTATCTAGCTCAAGGTTTGTAAATGCACCAATCAGCACTCTGTGTCTAGCTCAGGGTTTGTAAATACACCAATCCACACTCTGTATCTAGCTAATCTAGTGGGGACATGGAGAACTTTTGTGTCTAGCTCAGGGATTGTAAACGCACCAATCAGCACCCTGTCAAAACGGACCAATCAGCTCTCTGTAAAACAGACCAATCGGCTCTCTGTAAAATGGACCAATCAGCAGGATGTGGGTAGGGCCAGGTAAGAGAATAAAAGCAGGCTGCCCCAGCAGCAGTGGCAATGGTGCTTAGATCCCCTTTGATGTTGTGGGTGTTTGTTTTTTTTTTTTTTTTGCTCTTTGAAATAAATCCTGTTACCGCATGCTTTTTCGGTTCACGGTGACTTTATGAGATGTAACGCTCACGGCGAAGGTCTGCAGCTTCGCTTCTGAAGCCAGCGAGGCCACGAACCCACCTGGAGAAAGGAACAACTCCAGAAGCACCACCTTAAGAGCTGTAGCACTCACAGCAAATGTCTGCAGCTTCATTCCTGAGCCAGCAAGATCACGAACCCCCCAGAAAGAACAAACGCCCACCACCAGAAGGAACAAACTCTGGACACGCCGCGAGGCGTGTAACTGATACGCACCGCGAGGGTCTGTGGCTTTATTCTGTAAGTCAGTAAGACCAAGAACCCACCAATTCTGGACACAATGCCAATGAAAATTATAATTAGGCTTCAGTTTACCGTCTACAAAATGAGACAGGACCTCAGGAGTGGATAGGAAGAGGAGCTTGGCTTTGTTAGTTTAAAGTGGGCTGGTCTGATTGTGTAACGCGGGCTTTTATTGTTGGCTCCAGCCAACTCCCCAGGCACGGCTTCACTTGCTCTGAATGTCTTTTGGCCAGTCCATGGCTGTCCAGGGTTGGGGTGGGGAGGCGGGGTGGAGGATAGTGGGGTGGGGGTGGAGGATAGTGGGGTTGAGGGGGGTGGGGGTGGAGAAGCAGTTCCCCCATGTAACCTGCAGGTGGCACCAGGGCAGCGCGGGAGCCGAGGGTTCCGCTCCAGCCTTCCAGGAGACCCAGGCAGGGTGTGGTAGGGCGAGGCAGAGGTCGTGCAGAGCGCTCAGCTGGGCAGCAGCACGAGCGTGACTGCAGATCAGGCCGCACCGTTTAAAATGGACACATGGGTCTTCTGCCTAACTTCCTGTCTTTGGTAGGGTGTTCATATGCTTTATCATCCAAATCCAGACACTTAAGAGAGTGAAAAGGGCACTATAATAATTGCAGCAGGACAGCAGACATAACTTTAGCTGTACCTTGCAAACCAGAACGTATGGTCACCCTACCCTCCGGTCACTTTTTCTTCCTTGTTTCCATTCTAATTTTTTTTACCTTTTAAACACACAGCATTATCTTCCCCTGAGCACCATTGTCTTTGCAAATGCTCTTGCAATCGGGATATTTTTGACCTGGCAACATGCATATTCAGTCTGAACAGTCTCTCTGAACCTACCCCAAAACCTGGTTTTAGCTTCCAGGCAGAAGACTCTGTTCCCTGGCTTGCAACCCCCATGACTCAAGAATGGAAGATGTCACAGGTGGGACAGTGGCCCTTATCTCAATTTTGGTGCCTCTTTGCTAAATGTATTCCTGTAATTTTTTTTTTTTTTTTTTTTTTGAGACGGAGTCTCGCTCTGTCGTGCAGGCTGGAGTGCAATGGTGCAATCTCGGCTCACTGCAAGCTCTGCCTCCCGGTTTTATGCCATTCTCCTGCCTCAGCCTCCCAAGTATCTGGTACTATAGGCACGCGCCACCATGCCTGGTTAATTTTTGTATTTTTAGTAGAGACGGGGCTTCACCACGTTGGCCAGGCTGGTCAGAAACTCCTGACCTCAGGTGATTTGCCCGCCTCAGCTTACTAAAGTGCTGGGATTACAGGCATGAGCCACTGTGCCCGGCCCTATTCCTGTAATTTTGTTCTGAGTGCTCATTTCCTTTGTCTCTTTTAATTTACGTATATTGGTTTATTGAATTGCAAGTAGACAAGTCCCATTAAGCAGGATTCTTGTATTTCCAAGATCATCTCATTACTCCATTCAACCCCAAATTAGCATGCCATTTATCCCCTTGTTTCTGAACCCTCTTAATAGTCTTGAAAACATCCATCCATTGCAAAAAGGACTCGAACTGTTCTCACTTCCACTTTTACTTGATTCATTGATATCCAAGTAATGATTTGTCTAGGGGAGTCATTAGTAGAGAACTGTGCCCTTAAATTTAGTTTTATAGTTGGATTCTGCTAGTTAATATCTCTCGTCATTCTCACATTGCAACAAATGACTATGGTTCCTGTCTTAACCTAAAATCCAGGTTAGAAATTTGGTTTTATCTGAATAAGATATTAATAGATAATGTGAGAAAAATAATTTACTGAAACTTTTCTCAGCTAAGAATGACACTCATCGTCATTAAGCAAGTGGAAAATTGGGCTGTAAATATATAAACTCTTAAAATATGTTTAGAGACAAGATTTTCCTTTTTTTTTTTTTTTTTTTTTTTTTAGTAAAGCATATTTGCTATGGTTGGAATGATTGTGTCTCCTTTAAAATTCATACTGGAACTTAAACCCCAATGTGATAGAATTAAGAGGTGGAGTCTAGGAGATGACTAAGCTGTAAGGGAGGAGCCCCCTCATGAATGGGGTTAGTGACCTTATGAAAGGGCTTGAGGGAACTACCTAGCTCGGTTTTCTTCTTTTGTTTTTCTGTCCTTTCCACCATGTTAGGACACAGTGTTCAAGGTGCCATCTTGGAAGCAGGAGCAGCCCTTGCGAGACTACAAACCTGCTGGCCCCTTGATCTTGGACTTCCCAGACACCAAAACTGTGAGAAACGCATTTTTATTCTTTACCCGTTACCCAGTCTCAGATATTTTGTTATAACACCACAAATGGACTAAGACAGTATCTTACATACAGTGAGGTGCATATACCTTAAGTTACAACTTTGTACTATCGTTTTTTGGTTTGTTTTTTGTTTTTGAGATGGAGTCTTGCTCTGTTGCCCAGACTGGAGTGCAGTGGCAAGATCTTGGCTCACTGCAACCTCTGCCTCCCGGGTTCAAGCGATTCTCCAGCCTCAGCCTCCTGAGTAGCTGGGATTATAGGCGCCTGCCACCACGCCTGCCTAATTTTTGTATGGTAGTAGAGATGGGGTTTCACCATGTTGACCAGGCTGGTCTTGAACTCCTGACCTCAAGTGATCCACCTGCCTAAGGCCTCCCAAAATGCTGGGATTACAGGTGTGAGTCACCACGCCCGGCCAACTCAATAGTATTTACATATGTGCACACTCATGTAACCACCACTCAGCTCAAGATACAGGATGTTCCCATCAGCACAGAGGGCTCCCTCTTGCCTCTTCTCAGTTGCTGTCCCCTCAAAGTTAACCAGGATCCTGACCTCTGTCACCATGGATTAGTTTTGCCTGTTCTTGAACTTCATATAAATGGGATCATTCAGTATGTGCGCGTTTGTGGCTGGCTTTTTTCATTCAACAGAATCCTGTGAGATTTAGCCACGTTTTGGGTACTGGTAGCTGTTTATTTTTCTGGTTGTGTAGTTTTTCATATTTCATTTATTACCCTTCTATTTTTGTCTCTAACTCAGTGTCTTTTGGGGCCTATTGGTCCTTTTTAGCTAGATTGATAACTAAGCATCTTCTTATCAATGGAGCTTAGGACATTTTTAGAAGACGAAAGCCTAATAACCCCAAGCCCCCCAATCTTAAGCCAAGTTTCCTTCTCACGCCTGCTTCAGTTGCTCTTCTTCATGTGGTATTTTTTCCCTCACAAAACTGATGGAAATTAAGAAACCCGAAAGCTCTTCATCATGTTATCAGCTTAGGGATGCTTGTCTTCTGAATAACAGGGTAGATATTTATAATCTGAAATGTTAGAATAACTATAGCAAACACTTACATAGCACTGACTGCTGTTCACAGTGCTTTACATATATTATTTTCCTCAAAACAACTCTGTGAAATAGACACTATTTTGTCATCCTCATATTTTAGACGGGGAAATGGAGGCACAGAGAGATCACATAACTTTCCCAAGGTGGTAGAGCCAGGACTTGAACCTGTGTTTTCTGGTTTTAGAGCCTGCACCCTTCACCACCACACCATATTGTGTAGCATGATACTTCTTGTGGTTAAAGTGTTTTCTTCTATTTACCTGGGAGCATTTTCTGAATAATTTGAATCTTATAAATTTGCTTCAAAGAATACAAGTAAATCAAAATGGAAGATCTGATATAGAATGTGTAGCATTCATGAATAAATTATAGGACTCTCTGGTTTTAAATAACAATCATTTGCTTCCCTTGTGACTTTTGTCAGGCAGGGCTGTAATGCGCTCACCTCATTTTCCTTCTCTTCAGTGGGAGGAGATGGGCTCAGAGACAGGCACAATTTATCGTAAAATCTGATCACACTTTCCCTCACCATCTGGAAGCTGGAGGTAGGTTTGTGAAATCTTAATTGAGAAAGAGTTGAATGCTGCTTGTAGCATAGCGAGTTTAAAAAAGATGGTTTTTCTCCCCAATTATGTTGCACAGGGCCCTGTGAGTTTTGGCAATTAACATATGTGGCCAACAGTTTTCTCACAAAGATTATCAGGGTTCTAGAGGAAATTATCTTCCAGTTTTAATCTGCTGCTTAAGTGCTATATTTCTTTATAGATGAACTAATTAATTCTTGGTCACTTGTTTTTATTAGACATTTCTCTGCCTCTGTACGCTGTGCTTTGTCTCTTTATGCCCAGCCCCGGGTTTTATCTTCTAACTGCAAGGAAAAGGTCATTGAAATTTTCTCTCTCTCTCAAACTCCTGGGTTCAAGTGATCTTCCCCTGTCTGCCTCCTGAGTAGCTGGCATTACAGGTGTACACCACTGTACACAGACACACACACACACAAACATGCATATACACACACAGACATCCAAATGTGTACACACAGAGACATACACATATCCACACATACTCATTAGATATACATTTACACAAACACACACGTGCACACACACATATACACACCTTGTTTCCATCATCTTCTCAGGACTCGGGGCTCTCAGAGAGTGGAAAGAGTCTCGTACCATGAGTCCAGGATCGACTGTGCAACCTTGCTCAAGCATCTTCCCTCTTGAGATCTTGTTTATAATAATAAACATCCTTACCCACCAATTAGGGTTATTTTGAAGATAGAAAGGATAACAGGGTGATGGCATGTTGTATAGTTTCAAATAAAAGTTAACATTGACCAAAAAAAGGTCTGGCCTTTGTCCTAGACTCCTGGGACGTAACCGTCAACATGTAATACCTGATAGGAATATGTTTGCGTGGGGATCTTAACTCATGATGGCTGGTCTAATAATAATATTTAGGGTGGGGACTAGCCAGGCCAGGAAAAGCAACTAAGTGATTTAGAGTCTGGGCTTTAGGTCATCCCTGGAAGGACAGGAGACTGGAAACTGAGAGCAGCCACATGGACAATCAAGCATGCCTCTGTGATGAAGTTCCAGTAAAAACCCTGAACACTGAGGCTTGAGGGAGCCTCACTGGCTGGGAATACTCCATGTGTATTGGCACATAGCAAAGCTGGGAAGGCAATGCACTCTGACTGCATGGGGAAGGGATAATGGACACTCCATGCATGGTACCCTCCTGGACTCAGCCCTATGCCTTTCTTCCCCTGGCTGATTTTAATCTGTATCCTTTCCATGTAATCAAACCACAGCTGTAAGTATAATAGATCTCTGTGAATTGTAGCCAGTTCTTAGAGGTAACCAAGCAGAGTTGATCTACTGCCTGCTTGAAAAAGCTATTTAAAAATCCCTAAACCAAAGAAGACCAGATCCCTCATGAATCTGACCCAGCAGGTTTTGAAGCCAAAGCTGAGGGCATTTGAAGCCAAAGCCTGGCTAGACAGAGATAAGGCTCCTGGGGGGGAACAGGTGCAGTCCTGCTCAGGCTGCAGTGTCCCCGGGCTACAGCTGGACAAGGGCTCCCTCTGGGTCACAGCCTCTAGGGACAGAGTTTGGGGCAGGTCGACTGATGTGTAGGACTCTGGTGATGAACTCAACTGGGAAACTCTGTGGTAATGGGAAGAGAATGGTTTTGCTTTTCCAAATCATCTACCCGCTGCATGCTTGGATCCACATGGGAACTCAGTGTGGAAACTACATTTGAACAGCCTAAGCCTGAACTCTGGGCCATGTGTCCAGTTTCCTGGCCTCCAGCTTTGTTCACCCCTTATCCCCACCCATCACTGATGCCAGATCCATCCTCCCAAATGTCCTTTCATCATGTTACCCTCCTCACCACCTCATGGCATCTTCTACACAACAGGAAATGCCTCCCACGTCAGCCTGGCGTTCAAGGTTCTTTTGATGTGGCCGCCTCTCACCACCGCACCGTATCTCCCTGTGGGCCCTGCCAATTTGGATCAATTTTTCCTATCCATGAGCTGAACTTTCCCACCTCCATACTGTTGCTTACACTGTGACCTTCCTGTGCATGTTCTTTTCCTCCCTCTTCCCAAGTCCAAATGCTATAGAATGAATTGTGTCTCCCGAAAGTTCATACTTGGAGCCCTAACCCACTATATGATTGTATTTGGAAACAGGGCTCTTAGGAGGTAAAGTTAAGTGAGGGAGGAGGGGCAGAGCAAGATGGCTGAACAGTAGTCTCTACCAATCATTCCCCCTGTGAGGTGGCTGGCTTCAGGTGAGACCCAGCACATTCCCAGCTATGGTGGCTGTAGTGAGAGATTTCTTCTGCTTGAGAAAAGCAGAGGGAAAGGTAAAAGGGACTTTGTTTTGCAGCTTAGGTACCTGTCTGGCCACAATGGGGTAGAAAGCACCAAATGGGCTCTTGTGGTCACTGATTCTAGGCCTTGGCTCTTAGACGGCATTTCTGGACCTGCCCTGAGACAGGGGAGCCCACTGCCCTGAAGGGTGAGCCCCAGGCCTGGAAGCATTCACCACAAGTGACTTAAGAGCCCATGGGCCCTAAGAGAACATCGACAGTAGCCTGGCAGCACTCCCTGTGCGCCTGTGGTGGTGGCCACAGGGTGAGGCTCCTCTGCCTGTGGAAAGGGAAAGGCAGAGTGGGAAGGACTTTGTCTCATGGTTTCAGTGTCAGCTCAGCCGCCTTAGAATAAAGCACCAGGTAAATTTCTAAGGCTTTTGACCCCAGACAGCATCTCTGGACCCGCCAGGGCCTGGGGAAACTTGTTGCCCTGAAGGGAAAGACAAGCCTGGCTGGCTTTGCCACATGCTGACGGTAGAGCCCCAGGGCCTTGAGTGAACATAGACGATAGCCAGGTAGTGTTGACAGTGGGCCCTGAGTGAGACCCAATGCTTTGCTGGCTTTAGGTCTGACCCAGTGCAGTCCCAGTGGTGGTGGCCATAGGGATGTTGTGTCAGCTCACCCCCAGCTCCAGGTGGCTCAGCAGAGAGAGAGGGAGTGAGGAAGACAGAGAGACAGAGACTGTTTTTGGAGAGAAAGTACGGGTAGAGAATAAGAGTCTCTACTGCCTGGTAGCCCAGAGAATTCTTCCAGATCTTATCCGAGACTACCAAGGCAGTTCCTCTATGAGTCTGCAAGAACCATAGCATAACTGGGCTTGGAGTGTCCCCTAATAAAGATACAGTTGAGATCACAACACCCACATCCTTTCAAATACCTGGAAAGCCTTCCCAAGGGTGGGACAAACAAGCTCAGGCTGAGAAGATGGTGGCAGCTTGAAATCAGCCATGGAAGATTTGCACCATGGAAATGGCAAACACTACAGAAGAGACTTCTGTTCCCTCCCCGACAGAGAGCCCCTTGTGTAACAACAGCACACCACTGTACCATCCCTGAGCAGAGCGCTGTGTGTTGCAGCAGAGTGGGGGCAGGTGTCTTCTCCCTTGGGCTACAGAATACACATTTTTTTTTCCTCAGCACATGGATCATTCTCAAGGATAGACCATATCTTAGGTCACACAACATGTCTTAAAACATTAGAAAAAAATGAAATAATATCAAATATCTTCTCTGATCACAATGGAATAAAACTAGAAGTAACAAGAGAAATGTTGGAAACTATACAAACACATGGAGATGAAATAATATGCTCTGGAATGACCAGTGGGTCAATGAAGAAATTAAGAAGGAAATTGAAACATTTCTTAAATGATAATGGAAACACAACATGCCAGAACCTATGGGATACGACAAAAGCAGTACTAAGAGGGAACTTTATGGCTATAAACACCTACTTTTAAAAAGTTGAAAAGCATCAAATAAACAACTTAACAATGCACCTTAAAGAAATAGAAAAGCAAGAGCAAAGCAAACGCAAAATTACTAGAAGAAAAGAAATAATAAAGATCAGAGCAGAAATAAATGAAATTAAAATGAAGAAAAAGCATCAATGAAAAGAATAGTTGGGTTTTGGAAGAGATAAATAATGTTGACAAACTTTTAGCCTAAGTAAGACTAAGACAAAAAGAAGACACAAGTGAATAAAATCTAAGATGAAAAAGGAAAATTACAACTGATACCGCAAAAATTCACAGGCTCACTAGTGGCTGTTATAAGCAATGTATGCAAAGAAATAGGAAAACCTACTAAAAATGGACACATTTCTAGACACATCCAGCCTGCCAAGATTGAACCATGATGAAATCCAAAACCTGAACAGACCAATAAGAAATAATGAGATCAAAGCGGTAATAAAAAGTCTCCCAGCAAAGAAAAGCCTGGGACCTGGTGCTTCACTGCTGAATTCTACCAAACATTTAAAGAAGAACTAATACTAACCTTACCCAAACTATTCCAAAACTAGAGACCTTACCCAACTATTCCAAACTCATTCTACAAGGCTAGTATTACCCTGATACCAAAACCAAAGATACATCCAAAACAGAGAACTACAGGCCAATATCACTGATGAATATTGATGCAAAAATCCTCCACAAAATATTAGCAGATTGAATTCATCAACACATTAAAGTTGGGGTGCAGTGTCCCAGGTTCACTCAACCCTTCCCCTTTTCCTGTGTGTGTCTACTTTGGCTGTGCTCCCAGGTGGCAGTGGTGGTGGCAATGTTGGTGTGTGGGCCTCCCAGGACAAGGGGAATGTGAGTGTGCCCTTCTCTTGCCTCCTGCCAGGCGTCTGTAACCTGGCACCAGCTCTGGCCAGGTCTTCCAGTAAGGGACCTGGAGATGTTCTTTTCCAATTTCTGGATTGGGAAATGGAGACAAATTCTGGGTACTAGAGTCAGAACTAAGATGAGACTGAATTGGGAGAGTCTGGGGTCCTGAGAGGCCGAGACCTGAAACCCTCTAGAGCATGTGGGGAGCTGGGTGTGTGATCTGGCCAGTTGCTTCTCCCTGTGCCTCAATGTTCCAGGTACCCTTGGAGGGGCTGAGATCCTGGAGCCTGGCTGCATGGCCTGGCCGCCCTGATGCCTTTGTGTTCTCCATGGCAGGCCAGCAAGGCCGAGGAGAGTGGCTCCGACAGCTTCATGCACTCCATGGACCCACAGCTGGAGCAGCAAATGGAGACCACTCAGAGCCTGGTGGACTCCTATGTGACCATTGTCAACAAGACCGTGTGGGACCTCATGGTTGGTCTCATGCCCAAGACCATCATGCACCTCATGATCAACAACGTGCATGCACCGCCTCATGGGGGCAGGGGCTCCTGTAGCACTGGGGACACAGGTGGCCGTGTTGGCCTGGCAGAGATGACAACCAGCCCTATGGGACCAGGTCCAGGGAGAGGGGCACGGTCCAGACCAGAGCTGTCCCATAGAACTATAACGTGGGACTGGGCACAGTAGCCCATGCCTGTAATCCCAGCACTTTGGGAGGCCAAGGCGGAAGGATCGCTTGAGCCCAGGAGTTTGAGACCAGCCTGGGCAACATAGTGAGACCTGGTCTCTACAAAAAAATTTTAAAAATAGCTGGGCCTGGTGGTGGCACGTGCCTGTAGTCCTAGCTACTCAACAGGCTAGCCTTGGAGGATCACTTTGAGCCAAGGAGGTTGAGGCTGCAGTGAGCAGTGATCTCACCCACTGTACTCCAGCCTGGCAACAGAGCGAGATCCTATCTCCAAAAATTAAAAACTGAGTAGACAGGTGTCCTGGTGGCATGATAGGTCCTGGGTCCCCTCCCAGATCTGTGACCTTGGGCAGGTGGCTTTTCCTCTGGACCTCAGTGTCCCCATCTGAGTGAGAAAAAGCGGTGGGGAGGTGGGTCTTCGAGTCTAAGCGGTGTAGAAGCCGCATCTGAAAAGCCATACCCGGGGCTCCAAGTCCAGCGTACAGCCCCAGCAGGGCCTGGCGGCGTGGCCAGGGTGGCACAGGCATCAGGTCCCAACCTCCTTCCCTCTTTGCCCACTCTCAGACCAAGGAGTTTATCTTCTTGGAGCTGCTGGCCAACCTGTACTTGCATGGGGACAAGAACATGCTGATGGAGGAGTCGGCAGAGCAGGCACAGCGGTCATGAACACAATCAGCACGCCCACGGGGGCCCATGGACGACAACTGACTGCAGGTGCAGAGCATCCTAGCTGGATGCAGGTGCCAGGGCTGGCCCCCACGGCCCCAAAGCCCCCCCAGCCTCCATGGCTAAGACTGTGGGCTCTTGGAACAGGCTCCATGCCCAAGTTGGCAGATGTGGGTGCTCTCTAGAGTCCTTGGAGAGGGCAGAGAACTCATGGTTTATGGTGTAGGGGCCGGGAATGTGGAGGGCGTTGTGTGTGGGGCTGGACTCTGAGGCGGTCAGAGGCCTAGGAATGTCACCTGGGCACAACATAACTGTCGTGCAGTCTGAGTCATGCTGCCAGGGCAGGGTATCCAGTTCCCAGTCTGGGAGTGCCGAGAGCCAAATCCACTGCAGAGCAGGGGTGATAGTCAGGGTCCCACCTCCTCTATCTGTTGGCAATCCAGTGGTGATCCTGGATAAAATCTTGAGAGTCCCATACACATGGTCATCCCACAACACACCTCACAGGCCGGGCAGGAACACACAGCCCCCTTCCCTCCCTCCCAGGTACCACCATAGCTGCTAGCGTGTGACCGAAGGCAGGGTCCCTGGCCCCTGCTGAAACACTACCGCCAGCCAGCGGGCTCATGCACCTTGGCCTGTTGCTCTTAGGGGTCACCTGTGGTATTCAGCCAAGGGGACCACAGTCCCTGCTGGCCCAGCTGAGCTCCACCTAGCAAGCCCACCCACCTCCCCTGCCACAGACTCTCCCTCTTCTGCTCTTCCCAGCAGGAGGGGCCCAGGCTCACCTATGCCACCTGCAGCCCCCCACAACCAGCTGAGGCTCCCCTCTTAGACTTATAAGTCTATGGCCAGTGGCATATGCCCTTCCTGCCTCCCCCAGGGTCCTTTCAGAGGGTCCTGGGCTTTCTGACCACCCAGAGGGGCCCCTGGCACTCACTCCAGTCCAGCCATCCCTTTTAGCTTCACCATCCTGGGTCAAGCAGTGTTCCTTTTCTATCAGGCCTGGTGGCTGTTGGGTGGGGCTCCCCAAGGTGAGAGGTGGCCTTGGGCCAGTGGGTTGGAAGGGAGGGTGACCAGAGAAGAGGGAAGCCCGAGGGGGCTGAGCATTGGTCTGAACTGTGGGTGCACTGCCTGGGTGCCGTGGGAGAGGCCAGTGTGTGTGGGCTGGGGAGGGCCGCCGCAGCCCCCAGGCACTACCTGTGAAGCTCCGGCTCCTCCCTCCATCTTCCTCCCCTTTTCCTTCCAGCCTCTCTTTTCCAGGAACCTTGCCACACCTGCACCTGCGTCCTCCCCTCCCCGGCCCTCCCACAGCTGCTGCAGCACGCCTGTGCTCTGTGCTTGCCTCACCAGCTCTCTGCTCACTTTTCTCTCTCCCGTTTTCTCTCTGCTTTCTCTCCAACTGCCAGGTGATCGGGTCAGGCAAGTCCATCCTGTCCTGAGAGCCCCAGGTTCCACTTTGACTTCTAAACAGATCCTCCTCTTCTCGGAGGCCTACCTTTCCAAGCCTGCCTGGGCGGGTGTCCTGTGACTTGACAGTGGCTCCCCAGCCCAAAGCCAGCCCCCTTCATCTGTGACTTAGTCTGTCGTAGTGGTGAGCTGACACATCCAGGTGTGACCCTTGCTGAAAACTTGTGCCCCCTCTGTGGTATGCCCCTGCCCTGTTCTATAAATATCTATAAATACTCATATATATATATACATACACATGGCTGACCGCCTCGCCTCTAGCACTGGGAATCTGTCACCGTGCTGTCCTTGTGGAGTTTTGTGGCCCAACAAGAGGAAGGTCTCCCCTGACACTGCCCCTCCAGAGTGTGCCACCTCCAGTGAGGCTCCCTGTCATGCCCAGCCTGTGGACAGCCAGCCCCCGCCATCCCTCCCACACCCCACCAAGCATGGGGGTGCTGTGCAGGCAGCTGTGTGGCCTGACAGTCTCTACCAGTCCTGCTGTCCCTCGGCTGAGAATCAAACCCATTTTTGGATGATGGGGAATGTGTCCTCTGCTGGCTGTGTTCTCTGTGGAGCGCAGGGGAGGGAAAAGGCCAAGCCATTTCTAGGGTGCTGTTGGGAGGAGTGAAAAGGCCACACACCCTTTCCAAGGGACACTTTTCCTGGAAAGCCCCTGGAGCTTAGCTGGCTTTTATCCTGCGAAGCCGGCTCTGGCCACTAGGGGGCAGGGCCATGAACTCAGCCTGGAGGAGCCTGCGGGGCAGCCAGCACTAACAGGCCACCAGGTACACTGGAGGGACAGACAGAACAGGCCACCGGGTGCAGACAGGCGAGGGAGGCAGGGGGATGGAACAGAAGATGCCTGGGGTGGAAGTCAGTGCCCTTGGGTGCTGGTATCTGTCTTCCCGGCCACTGCTACATCAGGCTTCTGAGCCTGTTGGCTGGCAGGGCCGGACTGTGCCCTATAGGCGCCATGGCAGTCCCCGTGAAATCCACCAGGTGGCACCAGGCAGCATACAAGTAACAGGCCTGGAAGGTCCCCAAGAGCCCAGCTGGACATGCTCAGACACTCTAGGGCTCCTCGTTCAGTGGCACAAACTCCAGGACCCAGTGAGGGACACGGGAATCCACCAGGCTGAGCAGTATGGCTAAATCCATTTACTCCAAAATGAAAAGCAAAATAAACGGGAGTCACATCACCAGGGAGCCACAACCCCATCCTCGCCTCCTTCCTCTGTCCTATGCTATCAATAAATAAGTTTCCCAGCCACAAATAATGATTAGAACCTCCTCCTCATATGCCAGCTCCAACGTCCGCTAGGTACAATACAGAGGGTGGCCCTACCCCCTGGAATATACAAAATGTCACACAGATACTATATGTACACTGCGGAAGGGGGTCCACCCCAGCAGCCTGTGCCCTCGCCTGCTCTACAGTTAGCCCCACTGTCCCGCCTCAGCTGCCTCTCTGAATAAGAAGATGGGAGCCCCCTGAGGGAAAAGTTGCTTCGGTGAGAGTAGGGAGGCCATAAGGCCTCCTCCAAACAAACCAGCTCTACCAGCCTCTGGCTCTTAAATAATAATCATCATCATCCAGAAATTTAAGGACTCAGCCCTGGTCCAGGTGGCAAAGGGTCTGTTTTTCTCCCCCCATTAGACAGGGGTCTTGTCTTGCTACCCTAATGGTAAAGGGGTGACTGGGAGGGGGTGGTAGGAGCATGGTAGGGACAGAGACTCCAGCCCCACTTCTCCAGGCTTATGCTGACAGGGGCCTGCTTTTATTTATTTTTATCCCATGACTTATTTTTTAATCCCATAATTTATTTTTCATAATACTTTAAGCTTTTTTTTTTTTTTTGAGATGGAGTCTTGCTCAGTCGCCCTGGCTGGAGTGCAGTGGCGCGATCTTGGCTCACTGCAAGCTCCGCCTCCCAGGTTCACGCCATTCTCTTGCCTCAGCCTCCTGAGTAGCTGGGACTACAGGTGCCCACCACTACGCCTGGCTAATTTTTTGTATTTTTAGTAGAGACGGGGTTTCACCATGTTAGCCAGGATGGTCTCGATCTCCTGACCTCGTGATCCACCCGCCTCGGCCTCCCAAAGTGCTGGGATTACAGGCGTGAGCCAGCGAGCCCGGCCCTTTTTTTAAGCTTTTCATAAAACTTTTACGTTTTTTCCACAACTTTTTTTGCCACAACTTTTCCACAACATTTTTTATCCTGTAACTTTTTCATCCCACAACCTTTTTTATCCCATAACTTTGGTTTGTGTTCTTCAAATAAACACACTTCATGGTTACATTACAATTTTATAAAAATAAAAACCGATTATCTCATGCCAAGCGTGCCCAGCATTTGCACAGTCTCAATACCTTTAACACCACAGTTTTCAAGACACACAAAATTTTAAGGCAAAAACAGCACTTTGCAACAATTTAATAATTTATTACATTACAGTAGCATCACAGTAGCAGTGAATAATGCCACTTTAGGCAACAGTGTTTCAGTATTTCCATTATACATTCTGTTTACAAGAATTCATAAATTGGTAAAAGTCATTCTAAGAAAACTTGGCAAATAAAGCTTTGCATTGGAATTGGCATTTCTTTCTCTACTTTTCCTTCCCCCAGTTTCTTTCTTTTAAACTACAGTATTCATATTTCAAAATGTCTTAACTTATTTTAAAACTTAAGATAGCAGTTACATTTTTGAATAGTTATATTCTTTTAAAATGACTCTTTAAGATAAAGTTTTAGAGAAACTATTATGGATAGGGCTGATTTACATTTTCACATTTTCTAAATATCAGCTTTGGTTTTAGAACTGACTTTTTTTCATTTCTGGAAAACCTATCAGATTTAATCAAATACTTTAAAAATGATTATATATTGCAATCTTTAAATCGGTTTTTAATTCTTTACTTCCTACAGAAATTCAAATTTATTCAGTTGAACCCACACTTTAAAATTCTATGTTTCTGATTAAACTCTACCCTTCTAATGTTGCCTTCTAAGCAAATTGAAAGCTGCCTTATACTGAATGAGGAAGAGAACAAATACTTGGCTGAATGAGGTATTGCAAAGGACCGCATGCACTTTGAAGAAAGACTTAAGTTGTTGTCATACGATTTATATGCTATTTAATTTTTCTTAAATATATGACAAAATACCTACACAAAGAGTGGTATTTCAGTTAATATAGTACATTTATTTTCCAAACTGACATTCAGCTTAAATATGCCAGTATGTGATTTAATCCATAGGTACCTGATGAACACATTCTTGTCAGATTGGTTACAGGTGCTAAAGGCTATCTGAAGGTCATTCCTAGTCATTTGTATTTATCAGGGTAAAAGTGAAGTGATTTGAACTATAAAAATACCTTTGAAATAATTTATCAATGTTTTAGGTAAACCCAGTTTCAGAATTATAAAGAAAAACTGTTAGACCAAATAAGGTGGCTAATTAACAGTGGTATGATTTCTAGCCCAAGGGTTTAATTGGACTTAAACTGTCTTTAAACTGAACTCAAAGAATGCAAAAGTGGCAAGTTCAGAAAATAAAAGGCAAGAACAGGTCTTTAAGTCCATTTTAAACCCTTGGGCTAGAAATCGTCCTACTGTTAATTAGCCACATTCATTGGTCTAACAGTTTTTCTTTATAATTCTGAAACTGGGTTTATCTAATACATTGATAAATTCATACAATTTGGAAGAGTCAGTCGAAGTCACAAGGACTTAATATTTGCACTCTTTCAGTGAATGCAGGCACATCTGTTATTCCATCTGTAAAATCGTATTATTGCTCTCCTATTAATGTCATATGTATAAAAGTATCATGAAGATGCCAAATGCTAAAAATGGAGATGGTATAGTCACTAGAAATGCCCACCCCAGGGAGCGCACACACATCTCTCCCTGCATCCTAATAATGTGACGTATTTTGGAACACAGACATTAGAACTTCATGAACTTTTAGCTGTTGATTCTTTCCCAAGCATCTTCAAGTTATGATTTAGGCAATGTATGACTGAAATAATTCATTCATCACGTATAGGCACATTAACATAAATATGGCACAAAATATGCCTCTAACTGAAACCGAGAGGTATAAAAACATCTTTCACTCTTTGTGAAGAACTTTGTGAGGAAACATAACTCTGTGATTGTATACACACTTTTCCTCATAATACTTGGACATTCACAAACATTAGATTGCACGGCAGCTTGTAAACATTTTAAGTTGCATAAACTTCACCTTGATTTTCATGTGTAGTATAATACTGTGTACTAAAACTCCTTTTTGTTTCAACTAAGTACTCTCACATATATTGGTTTATAATAATGGTTGTTATTATTTTTAAAGTGTTTTCCATTCAAAGAAAAGAAGTAAATTCCTATGTCAGAGTAACTAATGTGGTTGAAGAATAGGTATTAGCCAGAGAGGCCTAGATGATAAAATCAATCTTCTAGCCTCAAAGAAGCTCCATGAACATAGAGGAAGGCCAGGTGTCACACAGCTTTCCTTCACTCGAATTCATTCTTGACTAGTGCCCGTATGCCTCTTCCAGGGACATTTAAACTCTTAAAGGATTTCTTATGATCTTCACTAAATACCTTAAGAAGAATGCCAACCAGTGCCCTTTTGTGTACTGGGACATATACTCATGTGATTAAAACAGGTAACATGAACTCTGACTTTAAAATGTATTGTAGATATAAATGCTCTAAGCTAGAAAAGGTTTTCCACATCCACAGTCAATGATGGGAGCCTTTCATTCCTCAGAAATAATCCCTTTTTAGGTCATTGAGAAAGGGTACAACTGTTGCAGCTCATGATGCAATATCTTCATGAGCCCAGAGCACACACAAATCCTAAGGGAACTACCATAGTACAGCGCTCATTCTTGGCACCAGAACAAATGAAACACACTGTATCCTGCACACACCTGCCAGAGCAGGCCACTTTCCTCTTCTGTGAGATTTAAAAAGCTCCCCAAAATGTTATGACTCCCATCCCCAATACACAGAAAATAGGGGAAAGGCTGTTTCCAGTTCTCAGCCTTTAAACAACTCTAAATGTCAGTACTCACAGTGGCATATTACAAAGTAATAAACGGTGCGCACTTGAGGGCAAACCACATATTGAGCTAATGAAGAGCTCACTGTGGTTAGGATTCGATCAAACGTAATAGCAGAACATAAGCACATTTTATCTGAATTCTGTAATGAATATACGTGCTGCAATAACATTAAAAAAGCATGGCAGCCTGTTCCAAACCAGCCAGAATAGTTTTGTGCAAATAGTGGGTCTTTGTGTGTTTGAATTCCCACCACCTAAGGGCAAACTCGATATGCGTGCTAATGACCTACAATTATCAAGTAAAAAGTAAAAATGCTAAAGGATGCCAGAAAGAACATCAGGGAAAGACCAACTCTCCCTTAACTTTTTACAAATAAATTTAAACGGTAAATTAGAAACACAAATAAATGTGAGTGGCTCTAGCATTCAAATGGAGTAAATGAATTGTGTAGGAGATGAACCCCGTAACTTTTTGTTGTTGTTGTTGTTTTAAATTTCTTGACCAGCTCTTAGAAGATGATGATGTTTATCTCCCTGTTCTCAGCTGCCTGGTAAAAGAATGGCACGCAGGGTTTGCTGGGCAAGCCTGGGTGCTCCTAGGTGTCCTGCATTACAGGAGACAGCTGCACGATCTGCTGTGCAGTGGGGTTGTCATGGGGAGAGCCCTCCCTGGCCGCTCCTGGTGCAGGCTCCACATTGTTGTCCAGGCTCACTTCATAAAAATCTTTGGAGAGAGGGAGGCGGGGGTCTGAGCACAGTGCGAGCCTCCCCTGCTCCTGCCTGCCCACCCCGCCTGAGAGCTCTACTCACCATCCTGCTCACCGGCAGCCCCAAGTTCCTGGGGGGCTGGGGCCCCTGGAGTGGGCTCATCAGCAGGGTTCTGGGCAGCGGTGAGGAATTTGCCATGCCCCTCATGGTTGCCCACAAGGGGCAACACCAGCTCTTGCAGCTCCAGCAGATTCACCTGAAGGGAGGGGTGCTCAGCTCCCAACCTGGAGCCTGCACCAGCACCCATGCCCACCCCCACCCCCACAGAGATGTTGCACGCCCTACCTTCATCTCCTCCTCCTTCTGGGCCAGCCTGATGACATCCTCCATCTCCTGGTGCCACGTGTTTGGCACTGCCCCCTGGCTTTCATATACGGTGAAGGACTCTCCTACAAGAGGACACGGCTCAGACCCTAGGGTCCCTCCGATGGCCCTGCAGCTCCCTGTGCCCATGCCCTGGCCTCCTGCTCACTCATGCCATCTGTCACTCCAGAAGGCTGGACGAATCCAAGCTCTCGTCTCTCCACCTGCTCCGTCCCGTCCGCCTTCTCCTTTGGGAGGTCCATAAAGCTGCTCTGGAGCCAAAATAATGGGGTCACATCTCCGGAGTGACCTGTTCTGCCCCGCCCCCACTTTTCTTGGCCCATGCCAGGACTGACTCACTTTCAGCTTCACCATGGCCTCCTTCAGGGCCCGGTAGCTCCCCCCACACACAAACTCATCTCCAGTCCTCCCTGGGGCTGGGGCCTCTGCCTCTGGCTCCTTCCAGGCCAAGACCACCAGATGAGCCAGGTGCAGGCAGCACAGCCTTCGCACCTTCCGCTGCCCACATAGCCGTGCCTGCTCCTCCTGGGAACTGGTTCCAGCGGAGTTGAAAAATGCCACTTGAAGGCAAGAGGTGAGTATTCTTGTAGGGGCATAGACAGAGCAAATGAGGCAGGAAGTTGGAGCACAGTCCCTTCCCTTGGGGCCTCAGAGAGTGCACCTGTTGGTCACAGGTGACAAGGTGTCTGACCACTGCCTCCCGGAAGAGGTGAGGGGCCACAGAAATCAGAAGGCGGGAAAACCAAGAGCATAAGGGGCTCTGGGAGGGACCACAGAGGAAGGTGGCAAAGCGGGGCAGGGAAAGTCAGGCTCACCGTGGCCTCCCGGCTCTCCAGGTCCTCTGGGATGTTTGGTGTGGACCGAGGCGCCTCCTCCTCCTCACTGTCCAGATGTTCTCCTCCATCTCCTGTGGGGAGGTGGCCAGAGGGGTCCTCAGACAACCCAACAAAGGAGGTACTGTGGGCCCACCTCTGTCCTCACCCTCAATGTGTAACCCTGAGCCAGCCTCTCCCCAGAGGGGAATGAGCTGCTGTTCTTTATTTTTCCTTTTAAGAACAAGATCTTGCTACATTGCCCAGGCACAGTCCCACTACCAGTCGGTGTGGGAGTCCTGACCTGCTCCCTTTCTGATCTGGTCCAGTTCATTCATCCTTAGGCAACCTGGTGGCCCCCTGCTCCCAGGAGGTCACCATATTGATGCTGAACTTAGTGCGGACACCCGCTTGGCATAACGACCAGCTGTTCTAAAGGTCTCTTCCAACCCCTCAATCCTATGCTGCTAACAGTCCCCCCTTCCTCCTGGGGCTCTCTCCTCTTCCTCTGAGTGGTCTCCTGTACCTTCTCCAGGGAGAGCCACGAGGCTTAGCTGGGTCTCTAGCTGTTGGTTCTGGTGGCTGGCAGCTGGTTCCTAAGGGGACGGGAAACAGAGTGAGAAGGCACGGAGGTTGCCAGGTCATCCCCCTCGGGGCCCCATCCTCAGCAACTCCCTCCCCTGGGTCTCCTGCAACTTTTGGTGGGCCATCTCAGCCACCGCTTTGCCCCAAGCTTCCTGCTGCTGCAGCTGGTCCACGAGCTGGGTCTGTAGCAGTAACTGCCTGTGCAGCACCTCCTTCTCAGAGGTCAGCTGCTGATAGGTGGCCATGTACTGCTGCAGGTGACCAAGGTACTAGTCTCACTGCTGTTGCAGACTCTGAGACTCTTGGCTCTTCATCTCCACCTGCAGGAAGACCCTGGGCATGAGGGCACATGGTGGCTGGCTTCCAGGTTCTGGGCCCATTAATAGGGTAGCTAGGGCACGGTGGGGCTCTGTCACCTGCCCAGGACCCTGGTCCCTTGCTCCAGGCCTAAGAGGCTTCCTCCCTTGCCTAGAACCCCATACCTCCTTCCCCAGCCTCAAATCTCATGTCCTTCTTCCCACCATTTAAACTGTAGGCCACAGACTGGTGGAAAAGCAGAGGAAGCCAACCACCATCTAAGTGTGCTACATGCCTAATGCTTTCCAGGTATTCTCTCATTCAATCCTCAGCACCTCTGCAAGGAAAATGCTAACTTCCTTTTGAAGTCACAGAAACAGAGACTTAGAGATGAACAGTAGTTGAATGGTGACCAGTGGAACCCAGGCCAGAATCCAGTTTGAATCTAAGGAGGCTTTTTTGTTTTGTTTTGAGACAGTGTCACTCTGTGGCCCAGGCTGGAGTGCAGTGGTGCAATCTCAGCTCACTGCAACCTCCACCACGTGGGCTCAAGCGATTCTCGTGCCTCAGCCTCCTGAGTAGCTGGGATTACAGGCATGCGCCACCATGCCTGGCTAATTTTTTGTTGTTGTTGTAATTTTAGTAGAGGTGAGGTTTCGCCACGTTGGCCAGGCTGGTCTCAAACTCCTGACATCAAATGATTCTCCTGCCTCAGCCTCCCAAAGTGCTGGGATTACAGGTGCGAGCCACCGTGCCCGGATAAGGAGCCTCTTGTACCACTGTCTCTTCCCCTGTGACTGGGGGCTCCATGCCTCTAGCTGGGATGATGATGTCCCGATCTGGGAGGAGCCCAGGGCTACCCACCTCTAAAAGTCAGAGGGCAGGAAGCAAGAAACAGTCTTAGGGCTGCCCTGGAGGGTGCTGGGGTCACCTGCCTCCCAGCTGGAGCTGCCTTTGGCCTGGCACCTCCCCTCCCCAGATGCTGGTGCCCACCTCCCAGCCCTTCTTGGATGGGGTGGAGGTTACCATCTCCTTCACCTCATCTAGCTTCTCCTGCAGCTCCTTTACTTGCTGCTCCAGCTGCAGTGTGCTCTTTTTCTCGTTGTTCTGGACAGAGAGAAGCAATCAGTGGCCATCCACTGCAGCTGGAGACACCAGACCTTGGTGTCTGCCTCCCATATCACCAGGAAGGGTGGAGGCAGGTTAGAAAAATCATCCCTTCTCCCCCACAGCCATCAGAGCAGAGCCCGATGAGCTGTAGCTCACAGGTGCCTTTAGAAGTACAATTTCATGTGAGGGCTACACTGGCCCATTTTACAGGTGGGGAAACAAAGGCCTGGAGGGATAGGGATGAGGGCAGGCTCCCCAGGTGGGGCAACCCACCAGATCCTCGAAGCTGCACTGTGGCTCGGCCAGCTGCTTGTCGAGCTTGTGGTTCTGGAAGGGCACGAGCCTCTCCTCCTGCTTTTGTAGCCTCTCCTCCTTCTTCCACAGCCTCTCCTCCTGGTCCCACAGCCTCTTTTCCTGCTTTTGCAGCCTCTCCTCCTGCGTGTGTAGCCTCTGCTCCTGCTTTCGCAGCCTCTCACCCTGCTCCTGTAGCGTCTTCTGCTGCTCCCGAAGCCTCTCGTTTTGTTCACACAGTCTCTCCAGCTCCCGCACCCTCTGCGCCTCCTGCTCTCGGAGCATCTCCTCCTGCTCTCGGATCATCTCCTCCTGCTCCTGGAGTTTCTCCTCCTGCTCCTGGAGTCTCTGCTTTTGTTCCTTGCTCAGGACACTCAAGGCCTGATTGTTTTCCACCTGGGATTGGAGCTTTTCCTCCAGACCTTCCACCTCCTGCCTCAGGTGTTTGGCCTCATCTTGTAGCTGTTCCACCACAGAGGTCACTGCTGGGGGTGCCAGGGATAGGGGCTCAGCTGAGAAACAAAGCAGACAATAAGGGCCTCTGGATTCCCCAGCCCCTCTACCCACCCCCACCTCAAAAAAAAAAAAAAAAAACCTCCTCTTGAGGTTTGAGGAGCTCTTGGGAAGCTCCTCTCAGGCTTCCCAAACTTGGCCTCACTGCTAATGATTCCTCGCACCCGATGGTAGCCAGTTTCCAAGCCACCTTCACATAGAGAGCACTGTGGGTGGCTGACAACGGGCACTCCTCCCTCTTTGCTGATGGGGACCCTGAGGCTCATGGAGATGACAAAACTTGCCGTCTCCTGGCACAGACCTCTTTCCCTCTGCCTCAAAGCCCTTCCATCCACCCACCTCCCTGGGGCATTCTAAGCCACCCCCACAGACCTCTGATGCCAGTCCTGCTCCCAGGTCACACCAGCCCCATCTTACCCATCTGGTTTTTGAGTTCAGACAAGCTCCTCTCCAGCTCCTGTATCCGATGTATGTCGCACTTCTTCTCTTCCTTCAATGTTCGAGCCTGCCCAAAGCACAGGGGAAAGGGCCCTGGAGAGAGGGGCTGGTGGCTGGACAGGCTACCATCTCACTCTCTGCCCCCATCTCCACAAAGCCCAGACCCATGACCACCTCTGGCTGTACTATTCCCATTTTACAGATGCCCAGAAAAATCCAGTGACCTATCTAAAGTGGGGGCTGAAGGGTCAGACCTCACCTCCACCGACATTTTCCACATCCTCTCCTGCCACCGGGCCCTCTCTCCTTTTATGTGTTTAGTATATTCGTCCTGCTCCAGCTGGACTTGTTTTAGTGACTCTGTCACCTGCAAGAAATGGGCAGAGAAGTTAGGAAGGGCTGTCACTGGTCCTCACCTGCTCCTGGCCACCTGGGGTCATCTTCCTTCCACATCCCTCCCTCTGCAAAGCCTCACCTGTGTCACGTGTGCGTTCAGCAGTGCCTGCTCCTTTATGGTCTGCTGTAACCGCCACTGGAGGACTGCTTCTCTGCAGCTCAAGGACTGGATGGTGAAGAGTGAGAAGTTTTGATCTGGGGAGCTCAGGCAGTGCCCCTTAAAAGGGCTAGGGCTAGGCTCAATATACATCTCGGTTAGTAAAGGTCAAGGCATTTCCAAGCCCGTGGCCTGGTTATTAAAAGAACTCAGTAAAGTTGGAAGGGAGAGGGAAAGAGATGGAATTTACAGCTGGCTAACAGAGGCCCAGAGAGATCAGATAATATTGCTATTGTTATTACTGTTATTACTACCACTGTTTGAACCATTATGGAGTGCTTCACCAGGTTCCATGCTAGCAATCCCATTTAATCCTCACAACCACCATATGAGACAGTTACTAGGATTACCTCTATTGTGTAGATGAAAAACATCGAGTGTTCGAGGTTAAGTGCTTGCCTAAGATCACTTAGACAGAGCTGGGATTTGAACACCCAGGTCTATCCTATTCTCTAAGCCCATTTTTCTTGCTGGGGGTGGGGACACAGATAGGAAGGGGGAAATTAATCTTTTGTTCACTTTTTGAAAGGATGATACATTCATATAGTCCAAAACTCAGAAGGTACAGAAGGGAGGTGTCTCCCAGGCACCCTGTTACTCTCTCCTGAGTTTTTTATGAATGCTTGCAGACATGTTTTTGTATATTATCATAGTACACACACACACACACACACACACACACACACACACCCCTTTCCTCTCTCTACAGAAATGGTAACATACTAAAGGTGCTCTTCTGTACCTTCACAGAACAACTATCCAATACCCCACCTAGGACTTGCCCAAGGCCACAGCCAGGAAAGGGCAGGGCAGGCACTTGGCCTCTGAGCTCTGCATCCAGTGCTCACTCCCCATAGTGCCCCCCAACTCACCCACAGCAGCTGACTCAGCCCCAGGCTGCCTCTAACAACCATACACAAAAGTAGTGAGAAATGACCATGCTGCCTTCTGGGCAGGACACTCCATCCTGCAGAAGGGACCTTTAGGCTCACTCCTCTATCTGGGAAGCCAGGTTTCCAGGGGACGGGGCAGCTGGTTGGACTCACCCTGTCCTCTTCCTGCTGCTGTGTAGACACAGCACAGAGAGCCCGCTCCAATTCTTGAATACGCTGTAAGGCATATTGCAGGCGGCCAGCCAGATCCTTGGACTCTTCTGTAATGAGAGAGGTTGAGATGGGGCCCAAAAGACTCCCCCTAAAGACTTGTCAAAGTGACAGGTTGAAGGATGATGGGGTGCCCAGATTCCCACCTTCGAAGTGTCTGGCAGCACGTTTAGTATGGTAAAGGGTGGTCTTCAAGTCTGCCTTTTCCAATGTGAGGATGTTGATTGTCTGGAATTGAATGTTTGGGAGAAAAGCCAAGCAAGTGCTGAAAGGGAAGGAAAGAAACATTCTCCAGAGGACAGGAGAAAGCTCCCCATCCCCCACTCACCTCTAACTGCTCCGTTTGTGCTTTGTGTATTTCACTGTTTGCTTTCTTTGCCTATAGGAAGAGGAAGACAGAGCTCTTACCACAGGGAGGCCGAGATGGCACAGCAAGAGGCATGCCCCCAGAATGCCACCAATGTCCCAGGACAGGCCCACCCATGGGACCAGGTTATCAGGGACCCTATGGGGATGGGGTGGAATCTGAGGGGTGAGCCTTCTTCCCCAGGCTGGGAGTGGGCAAGATGAGACTGGCGCCTCTGCATCTGAGTGTCCCCCAAACCCAGCAGTCATGTTGTGAGCAAAGAAATCACGTTACTTCTTCCAGCTGATGTTCCACTTGTTTCTTCTGCTGTTTCTGTGGGGAGAGTCAAATTCAGGTGACTGAGAGTGGCCCCCTGAACTCTATTCCCCAGACCTGGAAGCGGTAGGCAGGGACCAGGAATGGATTTTAAAGGCAACATTCTCAGACCCAATGGCGACACGAACTGGTCAACCCTCTTCAAGCTCCCAAGGACAGAGGATTTGGGTCTTTGTTGGTTTTTGCCCAGAGCCACAGAACTCAAAGTCTGAATCTGGATTCTCTCAAAAGGACAGTAACATAAACCTCTAGAGAGGGAGTCTCAGGAAGGCCCACCCTTCTGCCAGCTTGTGATTTAGAAAGGTGCCTTCATTCAACAAACAGTTACTGAGCACATACGGGCCAGCTACGGTTCTTCACAGCAGATATAGGATGGAAAAGGACAGACAGGAGCCCTTGGCCCTCAGGTTTCCATTCTAGGGGCCTTTAAATCTCAGACTCTCAGAGCTAACAGAGAACTTTGATGCTCTACCTCCTCCAGAAACACGAGCCCAAGGAGGACAGGTGGCTTGTCCATACTCAAAGCAAATTAGGGACTGAGTCAGGGCAGAAATACAGGGCCCCTGACAACCAGTCAGGCTAGCGCTTCCCTGAGAGGTGACAACCCCAGGGCGTGTGTGGCAAGGACTGGAGCAGGGGTGTCTGGAGAAGAGAGAGTCGGCAAAGAGGGCAGTGACAGAAGAGCCGTGCTGCGTGCTCCTTGCTCTGGGGTCCCTCCAGGTGAGGCCTGGGTGCTCCAGCTCCCCATTTGCCCTTGGCACCAGGGGCCCCCAGCCCCTTTCTTCAGGGCCCCAAGGGAAAACTAAAGCCCAGGATTGGCAGCATGGAATCAGGGGACCCCACTGGACTCTTACCAATGATTCTATGTTTTCATTGAGTTGATTGATTGTCACAGAGCTTGACTCCAGGGCTACTGCTAGTTCTTGGTACTGGCTCTGAGGCACATGCAGAGAGGAGGAGTTGGAAGAGGATTGTGGGGAGAGGTAGAGAGAACAATCATTAGGGCTGGGGTGTGTGTGGGCTGTCTCAGCTGGCAGAGGGTCACCCAGCCCCCACTGTGAGAGGAGGTTGGAGGGCTGGCCTGCAGAGTCACTGCACCTCGGCCCAGGGCCTCTTACTTCCAGATCCTTCAGGGTAACAGATGATGCAGGAGTAATAAAAATGAGAAATTTAAAAAAAAAACTTACATGGGAAATAGTTATGTATATAGAGAAAGTATAAAAACAGCAAGGAGCCGGGCACAGTGGCTGACACAGGTAATCCCAACAGTTTGGGAGGCTGAGGGGAGTGAATCACTTGAGGTCAGGAGTTCAAGACCAGCCTGGCCCACATGGTGAAACTGCATCTCTACTAAAAATACAAAGATTAGCCAGGCGTGGTAGCAGGTGCCTGTAATCCCAGCTACTCAGGAGGCTAAGCCAAGAGAATCGCTTGAACCCAGGAGGCAGAGGTTGTAGCGAGCCGAGATCACACCACTCCACTCCAGTCTGGGTGACAGAGTGAGACTCTGTCTCAAAAAAAAAAAAAAAAAAAAAAAAAAAAAGGCCCAAATCCCATATGCCTGCTCTGTACGTTATTCCCAAATTACTTTTAAACTTTTAGGTCTCACCATTTCCAAGATGATAAAAGATGCGGGGAAGGAAAAAACCCAATCAATCAAGCAGGTGAAGAAGCAGACAGAAACAGGCTGAAGGTTAATGGCAGCAACATAAAACAAGGCAGAGGCCAAGTATTCCCCAAACCAGAGAAGCCTCAGGGCCATGCGTAGCTGGAGACAGCAAGCCAGAGAAGGGTCTTGGCACTGCCTCACCTTCCACTTGTCCAATGGGGGAGTGCTACCCCATTGGAGTAGTTAAGGTTGGACACCAGCACCTGTAGAATGTCCTGAATCTACAGGAGGTGACAAGGGAAAAACAAGGGCAGGAGGTGAAAGACAGAAGTGGCTTAGAGAGAAGCAAGAAAGTCAGGGTAGGAGGAAGATGTGGGTTCAGGAAAAGGAAATGCTGAAGAAAAGCAGAGGAGATTAAAACCATGGCCTGTGCCATTCTTCCAAATGGCCACCTGCTGCCTTGCCAGGGGCAGGAACAAATAGATGGAAAAGTCCCCTGAGTGACGCAGTCACAGAGTGGAGTCAGCTGACCAATGCAGCTCTTCATATGCTCACTGGACCCCTCTCCTCAGGCCCAGGACATGGGCGATGAATCTGGTAGAGCTCCAGACCTCCACCTCCATTAAAAAAAACAGACTCCTGAGTAAGAGCTCACTTGAACTAAGGGGGCTCCAGCTAAAAAACAAGTTTGAAAGACACTGATCTTATCCAGTATCATCTTACAGAGGAGGAAACTGAGGCCCAGCGGAAGAAGTGATTTTTCTGTGGTCACCCAACAAGCTGGTGGCAAGTTAGATCTTCTCTTGCTCCTAGTGCCTGGGGCTCTCCTCACCACACCCTGGGCCCCCTTCAGTGACTCCTAAAGGGACAGCCTGATGGCAAGTGGCTGTACTCATTAGCCCAACTTCCCCTTGAGAGTGGGGATCAGGAAAATCAAACAACAATGATCATTTCCTGGGTATCCTGGGTGTTTACAGAAGGCCACGTACTAGGGGTTAACATGAAAACAACAACAATAAGGAATCTCATTTAAACTTCACAAATGGAAGTCAAACAATACTACCCCTATTTCACAGGTGGGAAAAGAGAGGCTCAAAGAGCTCAAGCAACTTGCCATAAATCAGATCGCTAGCAGATGAAGAAGCAGGATTCAAACCCAGAATTCTTAACCAGTACCCAGCAATCTCAACAATTACCCTCTACTGCCCCTTGGGCCCCCTGTCCCCAGGAGCCTGGCCAGCCAAGACTCACATCCCCAGGTGAGTGGCAACCACCAGAAGTGGTTGCCTCAGGGCTACTGCCAGTTTTTTTCTTTTTTGTCTTTGCTCCTGCTGGGACACCAGGGCTCTTCCTTTGCTGATATTCTTTTAGCTGTGGGAAAGAAGAGCAGTAATACTCATGAGAACTACCAGCCCCTACAGCCACACCCTCCTTACAGTTTTTGCAAAATACTCTTATACACCATCTGATTTAATGCCACCAACAACTGTACAAGGTGTTGTCACAATCACTTAGTGATTGAGAGGGATGGATATTATGGCTAAAAAAAAAAGTTGGGGGGGTAATAATGGAACTTAAACTTGGTCTTCTGACTCCAAGCTCTGGGGTTTTGCCATGATCAGCAGCTGCCGGGGACCAAAACCAGACGCAGAGGAAGAAAAGTAAACATTACATAGGCAGGAACTACACGCTGTGTGGTTTAGAGTCACACATCCTCACATGTCTGTTAGTGTGAAGAAGTGCACCAGTACCTCTCAAACTTTTATATCAATGTGTCCTCATGGCAGAAGGCAGCTTTTTTGTTAAATCTGGGAATTTATCAGAAAGAGGACAACCCAAGTCTCATTTCAGAGAGAAGTCTAGTATACTCTTAGAAACCTATGTGAGGGTCACCCCTAAGTACATTAATGTTTTTTCTCTCTCAAGAGAATCAAGGGAAACTGATGCTTCAGAAAGATCTCCCACATTTATCCTGTGGCACTCAATGTACCCCAAGTTGAGATGATATGAGGAAGATTCAAGCTGTCAAGTTCAGTTTCCCAAGATCTATTCCACAGAAGATGAGCAAATCTCACTTCAGAGACCACTGACTGAAGGGCAGTCTGGTCCCAGAACCGTGGAGAATTAGAATATGAGGTGGAGAACTCAGAAAAAAATGTTAAAGTCTCTCTGGAGAGTAGAAGCCTGGGAGAAAACCAAACCAAACCCATTCTCCCATTACCACCCAGAGATACTGTCAACATTTTGAGCTCACAGGGGAAGTGTAGGCTTTTCACACTGTCGATGTCTATGTGAAGGGAGTAAGGCAGCCTGAAACCTCTTGCTCCTAGGTCCCATAGTCCCCATTTCCCTTCTAGCTGGAAATTTGTGCTGTGACCAGAGGAACCAGAAATGGGGTGAGAATGCTTAGGGGACTGGGTTGTAAGATCAAAGGCCAGTCTTGCAGCAGTAATGACAGTTCCTAGGGGGACTGTGACATCACTACATTCCACTCCTCCTGGGGGTGGGGGGAACCTCATCAGTGCAATGGCTGAGTTGCCGATCCACGATGGGGGAGGGGGGATGTGGGGCTGGGACCCAGGTCCTTGGAGATGCCAGTCCAGAGAGCCCAGGGAGGTCGGGCTTGGGTCAGCAGGAGGGGAGAGCAGAGTCTGCTCAGGGAACCCCAGGCGTCACCAGCCCAAAGTCACCCCGGGATGACTGGCGATGCTGGGGGGTTGGGGCTGGGGGACCCAGGTCCTTGGAGAGGTGAGCCCAAAGAACCCAGGGAGGTTGGGCTTGGGGCAGCAGGACCTGAGGGCTGAATATGGAGCAGGGAGCCCCAGCAGTCATCCGCCCAAAGTCACCGCAGGGCGATTGGCGAGGGCAGAGGCCGGGCTGCTTGCTGAAGGGGCGGGGCTGACTGACAAGACTTTGGTGGGGAGAGCCCAGAGGCGCCGGGGTAGGGGGGCCCCAGCCCGGTGTGCCTCAAGAGTGGTATGGACTCTGAGAGTGGTCTTGTCATCAGGGGGGATCTCTGGCTAGGTTGGGGGGCCATGACCTTTTTCTTTGCTTTTTACCTTTTTCTTGACTGCTGCCAATTTGTTCCATCGAGTTTCTTCTGGCATCATGGGGTCGGGAGGGAGGTAGGGTTGGGGCCACATCAGCGAACACCTCCAGTCACCTACAAGGCTGCTGTGTGACTGAGCCAGAGGAGGCGTAACCAGGGCCACACTAGAATGCAGAATAGGGGTGTGGCCTTAATGCTCCGATCCCATTGGTCAATGAGAAAGATGAAAAGGAAAGGAGGCGTGGCCAGGCAGCAGTGTGTCCAGAGGAACCTGTGACATCACAAGGAAAGCTGCCCATGTGACTGCTGTCCCCGCCCACTCGGGGAGAGGGGCGGGGCCTGCCTACTCCGGGAGAGGGGAGGACCGGCTTTTGCTTTAAAATGTTAAAAATAAACTTTAAAAAATATATGTGTTTATACTTTATATATATGTGTGTCAGTGTGTGTGTGTCTACATGTTCCTCCAGAGCTGTCTTCATTATCCAGCTTCTATGTATGGTCTATGATTTTGGCCTACATTTTTCATCTTCAGGTGGAGTATAAGAATTACCAGTATTACCCCAGTGAAGACACAAATCCTATAAAAATGGAAAATCCATAGCATGTTTGATGATTAATGAATGAAGTGGACTATATTATCCAACATTCCAATAAGGTAAAATAATCACAATGATTTCTCGGTTTTGGAAAAAACATTTCTCTTATTCTCCTACATTATTAAGATTTTTTAAAAAACAAGAAACATGTCTAATATCTTTAAAAATACAAAGTTTTTGGGCCGGGTGTGGTGGCTCACACCTGTAATCCCAGCACTTTGGGAGGCCTAGGTGGGTGGATCACCTTAGGTCAGGAGTTCAAGACCAGCCTGGCCAACATGGTGAAACCCCGTCTCTACTCGAAATACAAAAACTAGCCAGGTGTGGTGGTGGGTACCTGTAATCCCAGCTACTCAGGAGGCTGAGGCAGGAGAATCACTTGAACCCGGGAGGCGGAAGTTGCAGTGAGCCAAGGTCACCCCACTGCACTCCAGCCTGGGTGACAGACTGAGACTCCATCTCAAAACATAAAATAAAATAGTCAAAAATAAATAAAAACACAAAGCTTTCCATTTAATAAGCACTCAAAGCTCTTTACTGGTTTAAAGCAAATACAAGGCCTATTTTTCTAGAATCACCTGGCCTCTCTAAGCCTTGCAAATGAAACTGAATTTCTCACTTGATACTTGGCTATGACTTGCAATCATGATAACCAAGAATTGTGTTATGTCACTGTGTATTGATTGTTACCTGAATTCCACACGAGGCTGGGATCAAGGGTTGAATCTTTCATGATTTGCTCCATAACCTGTGAGCTTCTTTTCCTACACCAAACTAAGCTTTGTTCTAGAGTTCTACAATTTACAGTTAGTAGACAAGAGTGGTTCTCAAAAATGTAGCCTCTGGACTAGCAGCACCAGCAGAACCTGAGAACTTTTTATAAGTGCAAATTCTCAGGCCCCACCCTGGACATGGTGATCAGAAACTCTGGAGTAGGGCTCAGCAATCTGTGCTGCAGTCATCCCTCCAGGTGTTCAAGAACCTCTGGCATACAGCAGGTAGAAAAATATGTTTCCTCTGTAGGTCCAAAGCCAGGGATACCATATGTTCTGTCTTGATATGAAACAATGACATGCAATTAAAAGACATAAATCTCCTTCCTATTCCCACCCTCCATCCAATGTGTTTTGTTTTTATGAGTTAAATAAGAAAACAAATGGCAATCAGAGATTCAGCCAAAAAAGTATGTTTACAAGTGTCAGTTCTCATCCAGCCTGATCTCACACAATACCATTTACACCCTCTTACCTCTCAAGTTTTTTAAAAAGTGTCTTCACAATGTAAGTCTCAGGCACACTAGCAGTTCTATAATAAAACACCAAGTAGATCAGAATGTCCAAACTTACTAGAGAAGAAAAGTGGAATCACTGGCTGTATTTTCAAATTGCCTTCAACAGGAAATGTAAGTTTTGAATTCTTTTCACCTTTACACTTCCAAGTTAATAGCATTAAATCAGAATACTCCATTCTTCCAAAGCCTCTAGCCAGGCAAAGTTTTACTGTATTACTTCTTGCTTTCGATAGATATAAAGCAGAGTCCTGGTAGGCACATTTTGTATGCCTGCAAAGATGCAGAAGTAAACAGTTCCATCTATTCAATATTAAAACAAAAGTCCTGCAAACCTCGGATGGTGAGTGTAATACTTCAGCACTAGCACCAAAGCCTCAAATATAAAAAGATACCAATATCACCACTAGCAAACAAAATGAGCTCTCGGCCGGGAGCAGTAGTTCACGCCTGTAATCCCAACACTTTGGCAAGCCAAGGTGGGAGGATCACTTTAAGTCAGGAGTTCAAGACCAGCCTGGGCAGCATAGTGAATTCGCATCTCTACAAAAAATTTCAAAAATTAGCTGGGCGTGGTGGCACACACCTGTAGTCCTAGCTACTTGGGAGGCTGAGGTATGAAAATTGCTTCAGCTCAGGAGTACGAGGCTGTGGTAGCTATGATCATGCCACTGCACTCCAGCCTGGGTGACAGGGCAAGATCTAGATAATTACAGTCTGTCCTGCTCCTGTTTATGTTAAAATGTTTTCAATCAGCAGGATAAAAATTAAGTGAAATGTGACTTGGGAGCTTGGCCAGAAAATAGGCAATGGAGAAACAGGCACTTCCCACAAGAATAAAAATGGCCAATAAGCACATAAAAAAGATTCAAGGCCAGGGCCGTGGCTCACGCCTGTAATCCCAACACTTTAGGAGGCCGAGGTGGGTGGATCACCTGAGGTCAGGAGTTTGAGACGGGCCTGACCAACATGGTGAAATCCCATCTCTACTAAAAAATACAAAAATGAGCCAGGCATGCTGGTGGGCACCTGTAATCCCAGCTACTCGGGAAGCTGAGGCAGAAGAATCACTTGAACCCAGGAGGCAGAGGTTGCAGTTATCCGAGATTGCACTGTTGCACACCAGCCTGGGCCATAGAGCAAGACTCCATCTCAAAAAAAAAAAAAAAAAAAAGTTTCAAAAGCACTAGAAACCAAAGAAATACAATGAAAACAATGAGATTTTCTCCTTAAATATCAGCAAAGAGGACAAATGGAAGGGGGACACTGGAGCTCTGCCCCTGTTGGGAGTATAAACTGAACCAATTTTTCTGCAGGATAATTTGAAAATTTCTATTAAAAATCTTAAAACTATTTTATGTTATTTTCCTCCAGAAATTCTACTTCTATGACTTCAGCCCCAAAATGCTTGCTTGCGTCCATTAAAATATATATATAAGAAAATTTACTTCTGGGGTGGCAATGATTAACTTAATATACATCGAGCTTTTAAAAAGATGATGCCAAGGATATATTTACTGCCATAGAAATATGCCCAAAACATAGTGACAAAAGACTATATATTACGATTCTACTTTTTAAAATGTTCATATGCATAAAAAAAATAAAAAGCAACAAACCAGAATGCTTTCAGTGGCAAAATTAAAGACTTTTCTTCATATTTTGTCTTCCAAATTATTACAAAAAGAAAGCAATTTTCTTTATAATCAGGGAGAAGTAGTATTTTCATTTATTTACATATAAATTTCTTTTCCTTATTTTTTATCATGTATGTATCACATGTACCCTAGAGAGCTTGAATCCCTACCTCTTGAGGTAAATCAGACCATTTCCGTCTCTATCAACTTGCCTTTTTTGGACATTTCAAATCAATGGAATTATACAATATGTGGTCTCATGTCTGGCTTTTTTACTTAGCTAATGTTTTTGAGGTTGGTCCATGACATATAACAGGTTTTGGTAGTTTGTTCCTTTCATTACTGAGTAGAAGTCCATTGATGGATATATACCACATTTTGTCAGCAGAGAACATTTAAACTTTGCTTTTAACTTCCCGTGGTCTAAATGAAACCCTTGGAACACAGGACTTACAGCGAAAGCTGCTGTGCATGTCAAAAGAACTACTTATCAGAACCAGCTTTGTCATCAGGAGCCTGAACTGCTGCAGAAATTTTTATCATTTTGCAACTTCCTTTTTACAAGCAGCTTTTGTGCTACTACACATCAGGACTTTTGAAGCATCTGATACATCCATCTAATAAGTATGAGCATGTGTCTGAGTGGACAAGTAAAACCATTTATGCTACACTGCATATTTTTTCCTCCCCCAGACTGGACCAGGGAATCTCTCAACTTTCTAGAGTATCCTGTCTCCATTGACAAAGCTGAACAGTATTAAAGATCCTGCTGCCTTTGTTAGGCAGATTTGGAAGGGAGGCCCGACAGCAAGGGTGGAGAGGAAAAAGAGAGGGGAGCTTGTGGAACAGGAAGCCCCCTGGGGTCTGCGCATGGCTCCCAGCTGTTGAGGATGTTGTGGATGGGGAAGTGCTGATGGTGTCCCGAGGCAAGCCTAGCACCTGCACTGGGCCCAGAAGGTCTTGACTTTGGCCCCTTACCCATGTTCCAGAAGTGTTTACAAGCTGGTTTTGCTTTTCTTCTTTTCCTAAATAATCATTACTTGGTAGTTAGTTATTAACCTTTCTTTGGGAGAGGGATGGGGCTTTAAAACTGAAGAACATAATTTTCATTAAAATTTCAAAAATGGAAAAAAGTTACTTTGTAAACAATTTTCTACACAAACCAAATGGCAGCTGTTGAGAATCTCAATAAAGTGTTAAATGCATTTGCTGCTGTTAGAAGAAATACAGTAAAAATATTTAAAATAAAGAAAAAAATTTGCTGGCAGTGGTACCATTTGCCCGAGGTTGGGTCGCTGTGTCATCATACTGTGGTGGGGGGTATATGTGGTGTATATGTGTGAAACTTTTCATCTCAGGATGGATCATAATGTGAGCTGCAGTTTTCCTTCCAAATAGGGTTACAAAGTAGTAAAACATGGGCTTGGAAGTGACAGACCTGAGAATCAGCCAAGCTTAAAGAAAAACCCAATAAAATTAACTTTTAATAATCCTGAGGTTGGTTTTTGAAACAATAGATACAATGATTTACTCTAAGCATCAGGTTATGATTTTGAATCAGTAATACATACTGTCTCGACCCTTTTCTTTTTTTATGGAAACAGAGGTTTCACCCAGAAAACCCCAAAACAGTGACTTTTTTTTTTTTAAGACAGGGTGTCACTCTGTCGCCCAGGCTGCAGTGGAGTGGTGGATCTGAGCTCACTGCAGCCTTGACCTCCCACCTCAGCCTCCCGAGTAGCTGGGACCACAGGCACCACCGTGCCTGGCTAATTATTGTATTTTGTGTACAGACGGGGTTTTGCCATGTTGCCCAGGGTGGTCTCAGACTTCTAGGCTCCAGCCGTTCACCCACTTCAGCCTCCCAAGGTGCTGTGTGTACAGGTGCGAGCCACTGTGCCCAACCTGCATTGACTTTTTAAAACATAAGTTCAAGCATCTCTTCCTAACTCCTTTAATTGGAGGTATCTCTTCTCTCATTCTCCTCATCTTTGGTGTTCCCCCAGAGTTCACTGCTGTCTGGATGTACAACATATATTTCAAAGTCAAGGCTGGGCTGGGTGCAGTGGCTCACGCCTATAATCGCAGCACTTTGGGAGTCCAAGGCAGGCAGATCGCTTGAGTTCAGGCAAGGTAAGGCAGGCTCCCAAGGCAGAGACTGAGGCTGACCCCTGCAGCCCCCTACTGCAGGGGGGAACACCGGGATAGGCAAGGGTCTTAACCTAGAAAGCCCCAGCAGTTCCTGTGACCATCGAGACACCATTGAGGCTTGGCGGTGGTGGAACCCAGGAATGGTCTTTGAACCCACCACCTGGAAGGGGAGCCAAGGATAGTCCTGGCCCAAAGGCTCCCCTACCTGCAGGCAGTGTGGAGGCCCAGTGAGTGGACCCCAGGAGCCCAGACCATGAGCTTACCTGGCCAAAGACAGCAGCCAGCACCAAGACACAAAAGAGGGCGGGTAGAAAGATCATCACATAGGGGTTGACTGTGGCCGGCACCAGGTTCCTCTGTACTTCTGGAACACACAGGCCCCTCCTTCCTATCCCTGAAGTGCCCCTGCCCCTACCCCAGCACCCTGAAGACCAGCCCAATATATGCATTTGTCCTGGGTCAGCCCCACTGTCCAAGCAACTGCAATTTCTCACTAGAGAGCCAGGGCAGGGCAGGGTATAGGAGGGGTCCCTGGAAGATGCCCCCCAGAATGCCCTGATGCCTAAAACGTTCCCCATTGGGCCTTCTCAGGGAGGGAGGGTTAAGACAGCCTTGTTCTCTCCAGCTACCTCCATCACCACTGGAGCCCTTACAGGCGTCAGGGGAGAGAATTGGCTCACTGGAGCCAGGAACAGCATGGACACAGCCCTGGGGCTGAGGCTCTGGGAGACCATCACTCTCTCTTCAAGCTTTGGTCTCCTGGCCCTCTACAAGCCAGGCTGTTTCAGGCTTTGCGTTAGGCCTTGCTCAGAGACAGAGTTGAAACACAGCTGGTGGACACAGTGGGCTTTAGGGAGGTGGCACATACCTGGGGGTGGGGGCTAGGTAACAGGGAACGGAGGCCCTGGGGCTAGCATGGCCTGTCTGGAGGTGGCACAATGGGACCTGCACCACATGAAGACAGAGGGTCCACCTGGAAGAGTGGACCAGCCAGATGGCCACCAAGCTGGATGGCCACTGCCAGAGCCTGCAGGACAGCAGAGGGGGCTAGGAAGGGACAGAGGACAGCTGAGGGGCAGGGAATGTGGGTTCCTCCATACAGACACGAGTCTTCCCTAAGTGAGTCTTCCCCATGGGGGTGAGGGGGCATTCAAGACACACCTCAAGCCCACCTCAAACCATCTCAGGAGGCCACCACCAACTCACACAGGCCAGTTGCATTCTCACAGTGACCCCAGAACAGCACAGCCCTGTCCTTCAGATAAATAAATGGAGAGAGTGATGCATATCACAGCCAGGAGCTGGGACTCAGACCCAGGTCCAGCTGCAGTGCTGCCTCAATGGCTCCACCTGCACCTCCTCCGGGACTCAGTTCCTGCTAACAAGTGAACACTTGAGTATGGGTGAAATAGGTGCTATTATCCCTTCTGGCTGCTGGGGAAAGGGAAGCAAGGCACAGATGACTTGCCCAAGGCCAACATATCATGACTGGTTCAACCCCATCTGTCTCAGCCAGCACATCCCCATGGCAGAGGCTTTACTGTGATCCAAACCTGGAAGGTGGCACTCCTTCCAATGTCTCACCCAGGGCACAGAGCATGCAGCCCCATGTTTGGGGAGGTGACAGGGTGGGGAGGTGACAGTGTGGGAAACAATCTGGCTAGGCCAAGGCCTCATGGAGCCCAGGGTTCCCTAGGGCCAGGAGAGCTCTGGAGCCCACCCCAACACCCATTGGAAACCTGGAATCCACACCTGCAGGAGATCAGGAGAGGGGTTCGGCCTCTGATGCACCTGCAGCAAGGTGAGACAGGCACAGGTGGGCGCCCTGCTTCCAACCAGTGTCAGGTGGGCAGGAAGCAGATCTCCTGCCTGACCTTCCTCTCCTGCCTCCCCCAAGCAGAGGAGAAGGGGCAGCCGCCCATCAGGCCATTGCCCAGATTGAAGCCGCTGAAGCTAGGTCCCAACAGGTGAGTGTGACCCCTGACTATCCCAGGCCCAGCCCAAGGCAGTCATGTCTCTGGTGAGGACCTGGTAGACAGATGTGATGTCCCCAAGTGGCTCTATAAACCTTTTGAGGATAATCAAGGAAATGGGCAAGAACATCATGCTCAGCCAAGAACCTGACAGGCACGAGGGTGACCAGGGCAGGTAAAAGTCAGTTTGGGTTCAGGCCTGGCCCCTGGAAGGATGGTGGATGAAGAGCCAGCCACGGTGAAAGGGAATGGATGGCCACGGGCTGGGTGGTCAGGACTGTCAGCTCCTGCAGCCCCTGCAGAACATCTGCCCAGGCCTGGCTCTGCACTCAGCCTTCTGCCTGGAGCCACAGGTGCCTGGACACCGGCCTCAAGTAGGGATGGTGGTAAGAAAGGTACTTGTGGCCACAGGTGGGCACCTAAGCAAGGGACAGAGGGGTATCATGCCCCAAAGAAATCATAGAGGCCAAGAGCTTAAGCATATGTGACACCATCAATAAATCCCCTTGTCCTGGGTCACGTCAATTAAGTCAGAGCCTACCCTGACCCTGAAGCTGCAGCTCAGTCTGGTTGAGACACACAAAGAGATGTTAGTGCTGGGCAGGGGGCCTGGCCCAGCCTGCGATGTCCAGCAAAGCAGTGGGCTGGACAAGAATCTCTGAAGATTAGTCCAGGACAAGGACAGCTGTGTCTGGGCAGGGAGTGGGGGCAATGCCCAGGGGGCAGGAGACCTGAGGACCTTTAGGTAGGATGCCAGGTCAGGACGTGCAGAAGAGAAGGTGGCATGGCAGCATCCTGCCCGAGGCCAGGCTATAAACCTCGGGGCCGCCCTGTCTAGCCTAAACCATGCTGCCACCCAGATGCCATCCTTCAAATGTGAGGCAGGGCTGGGAGAGCCCCCAGACCCCTCATCCCTCCCATCCCAAGCTGGTTCCCATCCCTTACCAGAAGGAAAGTGAACTCTTCTATGGGACACAGCCTGCCAGGTTCTCTATCACCTGGGGGAAGGGGCTGGGGGAAGGGGGAGCTGCAGCTGGGTGAGAAAGAACCCAGGTCCCACTCTTTCCCTATCTGACAGGTGACCTCCGGCAAGCTGCTTTCTTCGCCTGGGGCTAAGGAGAGTCACAGGGGAGGGGCCAGGTTAAGAGGCCTCCACCTTGGAGCCCAGAGCTACCCACAGAGAAAACCCCCCATCCTCCCAGTTCTGCTCCCAGCTCATGCTGCTGGGATAACATCCCCCCCATCAGAGAGGCCGTGGGAGGCAGAGGCTGACCTTTGCTCCTTCAGGCCCCTCAGCGGGTTTGGGTCCACCTTCATCATGATCAGGGAGTGAGTCCCTGGGATTGCAAAGGTGAGGGACAGCTTCTTGGGCTCCAGGTGCTCCAAGGTAGACCCTGCAGGGCACCAGAGCTAGAAGGGTGTTAGGGAGGCTGGGTGCAGTGGCTCAGGCCTGTAATCTCAACACTTTGAAAGCCTGAGGTGGGCGGATCACGAGGTCAGGAGATCAAGACCATCCTGGCTAACACAGTGAAACCCCATCTCTACTAAAACTACAAAAAATTAGCCGGGTGTGGTGGCATGCACCTGTAGTTCCACCTACTTGGGAGGCTGAGGCAGGAGAATCACTTGAACCCGGGAGGCAGGGCTGAACAGTGCTAGGACCTGAGCTCTGCCTGGCCATGGTGACTCTGAGCCACGTAACCCTACGTTAGTCTCAGTGTGTCACTGTGTCTCACGGGGGATGTCAGCATTACTTTTGGAATCAAAGTAGGTAAGCCAGGGTAACCAGAGTTCCCTGCAGGGACCAAGACCAAAGGATGCAGGGGCTGGGCCTATCCCAGAAGGTCAGGCTGGACGAGGGGCTCCATGAAGTTGGGGCAGCTGAGGGCCTGCCCTTCAGGTTACAGGCATCTGGATCCTGGTCTAGACCCTCATATGCCATCCAGAGACCCAACCCTAGGGACAATTCCTCCCAGGCTGGTAGCAGAGAGTTGATCCTTGTACTCACCCCACCAAAAGCTCTGAAATGAGGGGGCCTATGGGTGGGGGAAAGACTCTTCAGAAAAAGGTTCTCAGGGGCAGGGAAGGTTTGAGCTGGGCCTTAGGGCAGCCAGAGAGGCAGGTGACAGGTCTCTTCACAAAGCCTGCCAGAGAATGCAGGAGGAACACAGGTGTAGTGATGAGAACGTTCTGGAAGACAGCAGGAAGCCTCCTACTCACTGATGGGGCTGAGTGAGGTCAGGTCCACACACCAGGAGAAGCTGGAATCCACACACTGGTGCACTTTGTTTCTTGTTTCAGAGACAGGGTCTTGCTCTGTTGCCCAGGCTGGATTGTGGTGGTACAATCACACCTCACTGCAGCCTGGACCTCCTGGGCTCATGTGATCTTCCCACCTCAGCCTCCTGAGTAGCTGGGACTACAGGTGCATGCCACCATGCCTAATTTTATTTTTTTCGAGACAGGGTCTGACTATGTTGCCCAGGCTGGTCTGAAGCGATCTTTCCACCTCAGCCTCCCAAAACACTGAGACTACAGGGACAAGCCAGTGCTCCTGGCCATGCTGGTGCATTTTGGCTGCCATGGTGCACAGGAGGTATGAGCTGGGGGGCAGAATCTGCTCCTGGACCTCTACCCAGGCCTGCACCCAGACTGACCCCTGGGCTGCAGGGAGCAGGTGTGGAGAGAATGCAGCGAGCAGTACGGGTTACCCAGTGATGGAGACCCAGGCTGGGACTAGGAGAGACAGGGCTCCAACCCTCAGCCTAATGGCCCTGCCCAACCCCTTGGCGCCAAGATGACTTTCTAGGAAGCCAGGCATGGAGGCCAGCATGCACCTGAACTGAGGACAGAAGATTCTGATGAGAGGGAGGGGGAGGCCTCTGACATAGTGTGGATACTTGTCCCATCCACATCTCGTGTTGAAATGTGATCCCCAATGCTGGAGATGGGGCCTATAGTGTGAGGTGTTTGGGTCATGGTGGGGGATCCCTCATGAATGGCTTAGTGCCCTCCCCATGGTAATGAGTGAGTTTTCTTATTTTTTATTTTTTTATTTTTTGAGGCAGAGTCTCGCTCATAGCCCAGGCTGGAGTGCAGTGGCATGATCTTGGCTCACTGCAACCTCCACTTCCCAGGTTCAAGTGATTCAATGAGTGAGTTTTCTATTAGTTCACAGGAGAGCTTGATGCCTTCTCTCTCTTGCTTATTCTCTCACCATGCGACACGTCTGCTCCCTCTTTGCCTCCCACTAGAAGTAAAAGCTTCCTGAGGCTTCACCAGAAGCCTAGCAGATGCTTGTACAGCCTACAGAACTGTGAGGCAAATAAACCTCTTTTATAAATTACCCAGTCTCAATGCCAGGAGTGGTGGCTCATGCCTATAATCCCAATATTGTGGGAGGCTGAGGCGGGTGAATCACTTGAGGTCAGGAGTTCAAGGCCAGCCTGGCCAACCTGGTGAAACCCTGTCTACTAAAAATACAAAATTAGGCGGGCATGGTGGTGCGTGCCTGTAATCCAAGCTACTTGGGAGGCTGAGGCATGAAAATTGCTTGAACTGGGAGGCAGAGGTTGCAATGAGTTGAGATCACAACATTGCACTCTAGCCTGGGCCACAACAGCGAAACTCCATTTCAAAACCCTGTCTCTACTAAAGATACAAAAAATTAGCCAGGCATGGTGGTGCATGGCTGTAATTCCAGCTACTCAGGAGGCTGAGGCAGGAGAGTAGCCTGAACCCAGGAGGCAGAGGTTGCAGTGCCCTGAGATTGTGCCACTGTACTCTAGCCTGGGCGACAGAGCTAGACTTCATCTCAAAAATAAATAAATAAGCCAGTCTCAAGTATTCCTCTAGAGCAATGCAAAGCGGACTAATATAGTGTCTACTGGACCTGACACTCAGGGAAGGGCTGGTCTTTACTCTGCCATTAACAGCCAGACTATGACAGAGTTGTTCCCCTGCTCTGCCTCAGTTTGTCCTCTCTCAGCTGAGCAGAGCAGGGATAATTGCTTCTCATGTGGGCCACAGGACAAAACAAAGCCCTGAGTCCCGCAGGAAGATAGGTGGGCCATGTCCAAGGGAAGACAGAAGTGGGGCAGTATTTTATGTCCCCAGGGTGGCAGAGGGACATGGAAAAGATGCCTCCTTTGTGGGCAAAGGAGAAAGGAAGATAAGCAGAGAGGTGCCAGACACCCGCCTCACCCCCACCTCCCCCACCCCACACCAGGCCCATTCCCACTCAGCCCCCAACTCAGGCTGCACCATTCCCCTTACGGTCAGCGTGACTTCCCAGCCAAGCTGACAGAAGCTGACAGCTTGGATTCATCAGGGACAGCACGTAGTGTAGGTGATGTGCAGGATGGAAGTGGAGAGGGGAGACGGGAGCCGTGGTGTCAGGTCTGGGGCTGCCAACATGGTACCTGCCCTGGCCGTGGGCAGACCATGCTGGTCCACCCTGCCAGATGTGGCCTCTAATTCTAAGGTCTCTGAGTTCCAGGCCAGGACTGGAGCCATACTCCCCTTGGGGACAGGGGACACAGTCCACATAGACATTACTTGTGCTTTGGGCAAAGCCAGCTGGACAAATGAATGAAAGGGGCCCTGCTGGAGGGTAAAACTGGGCCTGGACTACTCAGACCTGCCTCTATGACAGGACGGTCCCATCCTTCCAATCAGACTCCTGAGCTGGAAGCCCACCCAGCCAGGGAGTGGGGAAGGGGTGGCCTGCAGTCTCCCTTGAGTCTGTAGCCCCTCCCACCCAAGTCAGCTCCATAAAAAAAGATGCAGAAACCCCAAGTGCTCCTCCCAGCTGCTGGCTGCTTCCTGGTATGGCCTGAAGGACCCTGGATGAATCAAGACAGGCCTGCCAGCAGCTGGGGGAAGCGGGAAAGCTGGGTCCCCAGGGTGGATGCCTAGCAGGAACGTGCAGGCATGGCGAGTGATGGGCCCTCAGGGCTGAGCCCCTTCTGCCCAGGGGACCTTGGTGACACACCTGCTGCTGAGCTCAGCCCAAGGAGTAAGAGCCTGGTGCCAAGTGGCCTCTCTGCTTATGAAGACAGTCCTGGGATTGTTACTCCTCTGCCCAGGGCTCAAGTATCCAGGCTGGGGAAGGGCCAGCAGTCAGAAAGAAGGAGGCTGTCGGTGTGGGTCCCCTAGCAGTCAGGGGCCTTGGTGGACCAATCCCCTGTGAGGGGGATGAGAGGGAAGGGAGACTGAGCTGTACCCCCTACCCTGAGATCTGTGGTACCAGGCTCCAGAGGGGGCCCCGGGGGGAGACCAGCATGACAGGAACTGCTACGATGCCTTTGGGCACCTACTCTGCAGGGCTGGGCCAGCCTGAGGTTGGCAGCAGAGGGGTGGGCCAGGGGCCACAAGGAATGAAGCTTTGTTTGGTAGAGCTGTGACCCTCTTCATCCTCTTCTGACCCCCCAGCTGACCCTCGTCCTCAGACCTCTGCAGAACTTTGACCAAGCGGTGGTGGAGGAATTCCAGTGGGTCCGGGGTGGCCCTGGGTGACCCAGGGCTCAGACCGGGGTTCTGGGGTTGAGGACAGGAGGCCGGAAGAGATGACCTCCCCTAGTCCCCCAAGGCTGCACAGCCCCCTGAAGTCTGTGATAATCCTCTCAGCAGGCCGGACCCACTGACCGCCAGAGTGGGTGCCTCCTTCTTCAGGGTGGCGCCAGCCCAGGCCGTCATGTGGGACTGTGCACGCCAGGGCCTGCACACCCTGTGGGAGGCAGAGGGCGTCTTGGTAGACATGGTCATCCTAGACCTCGGTCAGTACCTCCTTCCCTCTGCAGGCTGCCTCCCTCTGTCCCTCTGCCTCCTCCCTTGGGCTCGCTGCCTCCACATGCCCTGATCTGAAGCCTGCCTCCCCTCCTCATGGAGCCCTCTAAGGTGCTCCTAGCCCCAGCTCTCTGGTCCCGCAGCAACTTCTGGGCCCAGATTCTGTCTTCTCAGAAGTCTGAGAGGCAGAGCCCCGCCTGGCCATAGCCTTCTTGCTCTGCTCTAGGCAGTTCTAGCCCCAAAGCCTCCAGCCTGCTGGATGCCTTTATCTCCAGCTATGCCATGGCTCTCCTCATCCTGGGCCTCCTGCTCATCACAGTTGCCCTTGTCCTGGTGAGTGTCTGGCTTGGCCAGGGCTCCTTCCTGAGTGGCAGGCTGAGCCTTTGATGCCTTGAGCCTTTGAGCCAAGCTGAGGGGTGAGCAGGCCCCTTTACACCCCTGATTTCCCCATCCAAGCCCAGCGTCTCCTCATCCTCCAGCTGGGGCCGCGGGATTTGGGGCCAAAGAGTTGGGCCTGATCCCAGTGTCCCCGCCCTTCTTGTCAAGGTGCTAAACTTGAGGGCGTGCCTTGGGTGCTGACTTTCCCAGGAACTCAGAGCCAGAGAGGGCCAGGCACCAGCCTGAGGCCAAACAGCCAGGGGCTTCTTCCTTCCTAGACCCCCAAGGACTGGACTTGCAGGGCTGGGACAGAGGTGGGGTGGGGGAAAGCAATGCCTTGTCAACCCATGCAGGGAGCCCCACTCCCATCCCCAAGGTGCACAAAGTCGAGAAACACCCCTGCTCCCATGTCCATGCTCACTCAGGGCCCTGCTCCAAGTGCTTGGCACTCACACCAGCCTCCTGCCCTCCATGCTACAGGTATCGGTCTCATTTACAGAGGGGGAAATGGTGGCCAAGAGCCTCCCCCAGGACACACAGCTAAACCACACAGAGGTCTTAGGTGCAGCTGAGGGGTCCACAGTCTCTGCTGTCCCTTCTGCCACTCATGCTGCCAGGGACCACGCTTTGGAGAGGGAGGAATGAGAGTGAGCTGGGTGCTCACACATGGGGCACGGGGGACTAAGGAAGGGTCAGCCAGGAGGAAAGGGCAAGGTCTGATCCTGTATGTACACATCACAGAGCGCGCGGAGTCAGGAGACCGAGGGCCACATCCCGGCTCTGCGGCTGCTAGGTATGTGACTGCGGTTAAATTGTCTCCCTGGACTCTCCACACACTTTGTGTGCTGCGTGCACCTTCTAGGATGAGCCTGGACCCTGGCTGGCCTCATACTTACTGCGTAGGCTGCAGACCTGCAAGTACTTCTGCAAGGGGCTTTGCTTCTCCTCATAACAGCGGCACGGGCTGGCCGCGTGCTCTGGGGGTAGAATGGAGTAGCTCTGGAGGTAGCAGGTGGGGGCTGGGCTTGGGTACCTGGCCCAGACAGGGCAGGGTACACCTTAGGGTCACAGGGCCTGTCCCCTTCTCTAGCAGCCCTTGGCCCACAGGCTGCCCAGCTGCCCACCCACAACCCGTACCTTTGGGGCAGCCCCAGCTGCTGCAGTTCACTGGCCAAGGATTTGCCATCGACACTGTGCTTGGCCGCATCGGAGAGGATGAAACTCAGCACTGCCACTGTGGCCTTCACATCGCCTGACTCTCAGGGACCCATGCATGGGACAGGGGGTGTCACTGTGGGCCCAGCCACCTCCCTGTTGCCCTATTAACTTCAGCTCAAAGCCCCCAGGCCTCCTGGAGCCACAGGCACTGCTACTGCTCCACCAGGAGCTGGCAGAGGACAGGAAGGTGGGACTGTCAATGTCTTTCTTTCCCTCATGCTCCTCCACTAGGGAAGGCAGGTTAAGGATACTGCTGGGATGTGTGTGTTGGCAGCGGGGTGGGGGGGGTGGGGGCGGGCTCTGTACCAGGCACCAGGCCGAGGTCCCAGGGTTGCCTGGGGCCTGTGAACTCAGCGGGGTGCTCACCAAACTTGGCATCAGCCGTGAGTTTCAGGATCTTCTTATACTATGGGGAAAGGAGACCTTCAGGGGGTGCTAGGTCCCTGCTCACCAGCCCCTCACCCCCAGCCTGGATCCTGCAATAAGGAACAGACAGGCTGGAAAGAAGGAAGGGAGGTGCCCAGAGAGGTTGAGAGGCTGGTTCACCCATCTCCCTGGGCCTAGTGCAGAGTTTCAGGGCACTGGGGGCCATAAGGTCATGGGACAATGGGGTGCTGGATCTTGTACTCACATCAATCCCCTGTCCCAGCAGCTCCTTTAGTACCTGGCTGCAGAGCAGCCGCAACTTCACAGAGGACTGGAAGGGAAGTCCTTACATCAGCCAGGCTGGCAAACCTCACCCCTCCTTCCTGGGGACAGGCTCAGAGCAGGCCAGCCACTGATCAAGGTCACAAAGCATGGTAGCACAGGCTGAGAGCACTGAGGCCCTAGCCCCAGAGAAACCTCACCATCCTCTACAGCCACAATCCCCAGCCCAAAACCCCTCCTCCACCCAGTGTAGACCCTGTGCACTTAACCATCTTGGCCAGCGTCCTGATCTCTGCCAGGACCCGGTCAGGACAGTCCAGATCACCACAGAACCGAAACCTCTGCAAGGGAGGGAGGCAGGTAATCAGGCTGGAAAGAAGACTGAGGTGTGGCCAGGATCCCTGTGTCTCCCACACTGCTGCCCAGCAGGGACCCCTGGTCCCCGACATAGATGGATACCCTCTGGCCACTTGTTCTCCCCTATCACCAGGCTGTTGAGTAAACTCTACCTGACCCATCCTGCCACCAAACCCTGCTCTGAGGTCTACTCCAGGCATTCATCTGCTCAGCAAACATCAATTGAGCACCTTCTCTGTGCTAGCTCCCACTCTAAGTGCTGGGGGTACAGCAGGGGATAAAACAAAGTCCTGGGCCTCACAGAGACGAGTGAACTCTCTCCCTTCTTCCCCATACCCACACAACTCCAGCCACTCCAGCTTCCCTGCTGCAGCTCAGGGACACCAGCCTTGCTTCCGCTGCACTCTCTATGTGGCTTGCTATCCTTTATTTCATTCCACTCTCTGCTCAAGTGACACCTCATCAGACCAGCCCTTCTTTTCTTTTTTTTTTTTTAAAGACGGAGTCTCGCTCTGTTGCCCAGGCTGGAGTACAATGGCACAATCTCGGCTCACTGCAACCTCCACCTCCCGGGTTCAAGCAATTCTCCTGCCTCAGCCTCCCAAGTAGCTGGGACTACAGGCATGCGTCACCACACCCAGCTTTTTTGTATTTATGGTAAAGACAGGGTTTCACCGTGTTGGCCATGCTAATCTCGAACTCCTGACCTCAGGTCATCTGCACACTTTGGCCTCTCAAAGTGCTGGGATTACAGGCATGAGCCACTGCACCCTGGCAGGCCGGCCCTTCTTGATCATACTTCCTAAAATAGCCCCTAACATAAGGAAATTTTGGGGGCCGGTGGATATATTCGTTATCTTGATGGGGTGATCCAAGAGCCAGGAAGATTTGGCCTTTACTTGTCCAGACTCATCTTTCCCTAACCTCCAGATGATACTCTCCCAGCTATGGGAAATGCATTCATTCCTGGGGAGCCATGCTCTCTCTCACCTGAAGTCTCTGCACATGCTGTTCCCTGTCTGAAGACACACGCCTCCCACCGTTGCCTCCCAACCCCTGGTACACAAACTGTACTTCAGCCAGCCAACTCCTGCCATCACCTTTAAGGTTGAAGGCATCCTCAGGAAGCCCCCTTAGCACTACACACAAGGCGCAGTTAGGTCTCTGCCCCTGGAGCCTTAACTATGACTCCAATTCAAGCCTCTGATTTCCCCTTCCCGCGGCAGCTCAAGTCCTCCCAGTGCCTAGTACACTTCATGGTATAGACTAGGCACTTTGAACCTATGGATGGATGGATTGGATGAATGGATGGATAAGTATCAGCCCCAAAACTACTACTTTCTGGATCTGAAAAGAGCGGAGTGGCTTCCTAACAGTGTGCAAGAGTGAGCCTGATTCTAGCACTTTCCTGTCCAAGTCCCACAGCAGGGCTGGGGAAGGGGGTGTCCTTGGGAGGTCCTTTTGGAGCTAGAGAAGACCTGAAAGGACTCCCAGCTCCAGAGAAGCCCTAGTTCCTGCCCCAGGAGTCAGGGGCCCTTCCTTCCGCCAGGGAAGCAGGGGACTCTAAGCCGGCCGGCCTGCTCTGTCTTACCCGCCCCACTCGGGAGAGGGATGGCGGTGGACTTTTCTCTACCAGACCTGCTGCCCTGACGCCCGCACACACTGTGTTTGCGGAGCGGCCAGTGCAGACAACCTCAACCCGTTTCCGGAGCCACTGGCGCCCCCTCATTCCCGCGCCAGCAGCCCATGCCCGCTTCACCCCTGGTGCCTCATCATCGCGCGAGGAAGCCAGGGCCCGGGGATTTCTTTTTCCGGTCCCGCCAGGTCAGCTGAGTCGACGATCACGTGACTTGGACTAACGGCCTCTGGCGGGGCGGGACCTGCTCGAGTGAGGCCGGGAGCGGACCGCAGCCCGCTGGAGGTGCCGGGGGCGAAATGCTGGCGTCTGCTCCTCCGTCTCCCAGAATCCTGCCCTGGAAAAAACCAGCGCCAACCGCCGGTTTAACTGAGGACGGATTTAAGGCATTACGAAAGACAGTGGAAGTTATTTCTTTTACTTTTATTTTCGTTAACTTAAGGGGGTAGGATCCCGGGAGCCAGGGAGATTCAGGTCATTGCCATGTTTTCCACTGTTAAGCGAATAGCATTATACACAGCTGCGGGCTGTGGCAAAAAACATTTTAAAAACTTTTCAAATATATTACACATACAGAAAATTGTACCTATTAGAAATATAAAGCTTAATAAGTTTTCATCAACTGTAGACCTCACATAACCAGCACCCAGATAAGGAAATAACCAGGTAACTTCTTCAAGTGCATGGGTATTTTATTTCATTTTGATGAATCGTCTAGGTGCCTAGTAAAAAGAGCTGTCATAATTAACATGCTCAGGAAAACTCCCTACAGCTTCAACATCAATAGATCTTATCTTAATTTTTGCCAGTCTGATGGGTAAAAAAATATCGGTTGCTTAGGTTGCAGTGGTAGTCTGATTACTGGTAGCTTTGAGCTAATGGGTAGTCTAGAACAACTAAGTTTCCGACGTTGACTTGAAGAGGCAAAAACAAAAAGACAAAACAACAACAAAAATACATTAAAGAATAAACTAATAACCAAAAAAGAAATTGAATACAGTCGTCCCTTAGTAACCTCAAGATACTGGTTCCAGGACCCCAGAGATACCAAAATTCACAGATGCTCAAGTTCCTGATATAATGTGGCATAGTATTTGCATATAACCTATGCACATCCTTCCGTATACTTTAAATCATCTCTAGATTGCTATAATACCTAATACAACATAAATGCTTTGTAAATAGCTGATATAAAGTATTTTTAAATTTTTGTGTTTTTTTATTGTTTTACTTTTTCCAAATATTTTTGATGCACAGTTGGTTAAATCCAAGGACCCAGAACCCGAGGATACAGAAGGCTGACCATAGTTTGAGCTCTCTCCTCAATTCCATGCCTATCCCATGCACCAGGTGCAGCTGGTTTTATTGTTGCAGGCTTTCAAGTTTTCAAAAGACAGACCTCATGACAAGTAAACTGCTCTATAGAATAGAAATAGAAAGTGTCCCAATTCATGGTAAAATTGAACTCATTTCTGAAGAGTTATTTTACAAATCATAAGCACTATCCTGTTGAAAGCAACAGTGTGTTAAGTTACTAGACTATCCTATACCATGTCAAAGAAAAATTTTAAGAACATAAGACCTGTAATCATAGCACTTTGGGAGGCCAAGGCCAGTGGATCGCTTGAGCCCAGGAGTTCTAGACCAGCTTGGGCAACATAGGGAGACCCCAGTCTCTACAAAAAATTAGCTGCTTGTGCTGGTGCACACGTGTCATCCCATCTACCTAAGAGGCTGAGATGGGAGGATCTCTTGAGCATGGGAGGTGGAGGCTGCAGTGAGCCATGATGGCGCCACTGTACTCCATCCAGCCTGAGCAACAGAATGAGACCATCTCAAAACAAAAAAAGCTGGGTGCGGTGGCTCATGCCTGTAATCCTAGCACTTTGGGAGGCCGAGGCAGGCAGATCACCTGAGGTCAGGAGTTGGAGACCAGTGTGGCCAACATGGCAAAACCCGTCTCCACTGTAAATAAATAAATAAATACAAATTAGCTGGGCATGGTGCTGGGTGCCTGTAATCCCAGCTACTCAGGAGACTGAGTCACAAGAATCGCTTGAACCCGGGAGGTGGGGGTTGCAGTGAGCCGAGATTGCACCACTGCATTTCAGTCAACTTGAGCAACAAGGTGAGAAAAAAAAAAAAAAAAGATGTAGGAATGGGTCAACTTTTATTTCATGCTGTCAGTAGGTTAAAGAAGAGAAAAATGGATAGTTTTGGGAAACCATTTTTTATTTAAAAAGAAAATTAGGAACAGATGAAAACTGTCTTGTCTTAAGAGTATTTGAAAAACAAAACAGCAAATTTAACATTAGACAGACAAAATATTTAAATTCAGAAATAAAGTTAAAAGGTGGGTGGTGCACCCTTTTAATGTCATACTGAGCATTGTTTCATAGATACTTGTTTTACTATTAAAGATTGACTATTTAGAGCAGTGTTTCTCAAACATTAGAGTGCATCCTAATCACTTGCAAGGCTTGTGAAATGGGCTGCTGGGCCCCACACCAGAGTTTCTAACTCAATAGGACTGAGGTGGGGCCTAAGCATTGCATGTCTGTGTTCTCAGGTGACGCTGGTGCTTCCAATTTGAGACCATGCTTTGAAAACCACTAATGTAGGGAAATATACTAGAGAATATGTTATGAATATATGTGAGAATATGTATATATGTTAACTTACAGATTTCAGTACAGTAGAAAAGATAACTCCCAAAGATGACAGTTTTATTTCCCAATAGGATTTTTTTTTTTGAGTCAGAATCTTGCTCTGTTGTCCAGGCTGGAGTGCAGTGGCATGATCTTGGCTCACTACAGCCTTCACCTCCCAGTTCAAGCAATTCTCCTGCCTCAGCCTTCTGAGTAGCTGGGACTACAAGCACCCACCATTGCGCCTGGCTGATTTTTGTATTTTTAGTAGAGACAGGGTTTCACCATGTTGGCCAGGCTGGTCTTGAACTCCTGACGTCAGGTGATCCACCCACCTCAGCCTCCCAAAGTGCTGGGATTACAGGCCTGAGCCACCACGCCCGGCCTCCCTTTAGGATATTAACAAGTTTTGTCTCTATCTCAGAATGCATTTCGGAATGCCCTTCCTGGAGCACTACAGACAATGTCCCTCAAAACGCTCCTTGAACTAGCTTCACCGTGTTGCTGACTCCCTTGTAAATTAAAGAAAATATCTTATATGTATTCCTTCATTATTTGTATGAAAGTCAAGCTTTTCATATTGTGAAAATTATACTTCAGGCTGGGTGCAGTGGCTGACGCCTATAATCCCAGGACTTCTGGAGGCCGAAGTGGCTGGATCACTCGAGGCCAGGAGTTTGACACCAGCCTAGCCAACATGTCGAACCCCATGTGTACTAAAAACAAAATCAAAATTAGCTGGGCATTGGTGGCACACACCTGTAGTTCCAGCTACTCGGGAGGCTGAGGCACAAGAATTGCTTGAACCCGGGAGGCTGAGGCTGCAGTGAGCCAAGGTTGCCATGAGCTGATATTGTGCCACTGCACTCCAGCCAGAGCCAGAGTGAGACTCTGTCCCAAAGAAAAAAAAGAAAGAAAATTATACTTTGATACAGTATGCTAATATAAAGGATATGATATGGCTTGGTTCTGTGTTCCCATCCAAATCTCTCCTTGAATTGCAATAATCCCCACATGTCAAGGGTGGGACCAGGTGGAGATAATTGAATCATGGGGGTGGTTTCTCCCATGCTGTTCTCATGATAGTAAGTGAGTTCTCACCAGATCTGATGATTTTATTACAGGCTTTCCCCTTTGCTCGGCTCTCCTTCTCTCTCCTGCTGCCCTGTGAAGAGGTGTCTTCTGCCATAATTGTAAGTTTCCTGAGGCCTCCCCAGCCATGCAGAACTGTGAGTCAACTTAAACCTCTTTTATTTATAAATTACCCAGTCTTGGGTATTTCTTCATAGAAGAGTGAGAATGGACTAATACAGTGTACTAATAACAGCCCAGACAGTAGTATACAGGTACTACTATACTTTTTGATGCTAGAGGTATTCCCATTAAGGTCAGGAGCAGTGTGTGCTATCATTACCATGATCTAACATTGTTCCAGAGGGTTTTAGGTCAGCAGTTCTCAACTGGAGGTGATTTTTACTCCCTGGGGATATTTGACAATATCTGAAATCATTTTGGCTGTCACACTGAGGAGTGCTACTGGCATGTAGCAGGCGGAGGCTGGGGGTGCTGCTAAACATCCTGCGAGGTGCAAACAGCTCCAGAACAGAGAATTATCCAGCCCTAAACATCAATAGTGTTGCTGTGGAGAAACCCTAGTCTAGACAAATAAAACATGGGAAATCCATTAACATAAATGTGGGAAAATAATAAACTAGTATTTTCCAATGACAGTCTAGCTAGGAGGTCCAAAAGAAGCACCTGAAGGACAGTTAGATTTTGCAGGGGCTGCATGGTGGCTCATGCCTGTAACCCCAGTGCATTGTGAGGTCACATTGGGAGGATCTCTTGAGGCCAGGAGTTCAAGACCAGCCTGGGCAACATAGTGAGACCGCATCTCTACTAAAAATTAAAACATCAGCCAGATGTGGTGCTGCGCTCTGATAGTCCCAGCTGCTGAGGTGGGAGTATCGCTTGAGCCCAGGAGTTGGAGGCTATGGTGAGCTGTGATCGTGCCACTGTACTCAAAAAAAAAATTTTTTTTCTCTGTTGCATATGGGGTCTTGCTATGTTGCCCAGGCTGTTCTCAAACTCCTGGCCTCAATCAGTCTTCCTGCCTCAGCCTCCGAAAGCGTTGAGATTACAGGCGTGAGCCACTGCCCCTGGCCTTACAAAATAAAAATTAAAAAAAGAAGTTACAGGATGTTATGTGGCCCGTTGAAAGATGTTGGAAAACAGTTGTGCATGTGACCCAGCTGTAACCAGTTATAAAAGTATCAGGATTAAGAAATGTACTGCATCTGGCTTTCCCAAGTTTAGGATCCTGCTGAAAGAATGAGATGGATCTTTTCTTCCTCCGCTCCTCACCTCCCTGCAAGAACCAGGACTGTGCATTTTGACGGGCAGGCTCTTACCTCTGGCAGGCCACAGGGGGCATGCAAAGCATTTCCGTGTGTGTTTTCTGGGTACTCGGATAAAGACCCATGTCCAGGCCTTTGTTTAGGATATTTGGCCCATGGAGGAATGAGGGTGGAATCACCTGGGAGGGGCAGAGGCTTCGACTGGAAGGAGGAGTGACTTGAGCTCCAGGTTCTGGGCCTACACTTTGTTCCCATGCAGCACCCCGTTAGTGGTGACTGGGGCCTGGAAGTCAGGGGCCTTGGTGGCCAAGTGTTGGGTGGACAGGAGGAGCTGAGGGAGGTGAGGGGCATCTCTCCAGGACCGCCCCCCGCCCCGTCCCCAAATCAATGCCCTCTGATGGCTCAGACATAGCCCCGGCCAGCAGCAGTGTGGGTCAGGAAGGGCGAATGCAGTCAGCACGGATCTGCTCCATAGTCTCCACCTCACTTCATCTCAGTTTGGAAGGTGTGAGTCCCCGCAGCACTGATAGGATATCCTGTCAGCTGAGAACATTCAGCTTGATTTAGAAAGATAAGGTGGGACATCTCTTGGGCATGGCATGTGGAGCAGTGCCATCCCTCTGTGGCAGCGAGCCAAGCAATAAACCAGAATGTGCAAAGCCTGCATCCCAGAATCACCATTCCTGGAGGAAAAGTCTATATTGTCAAGATGCCCACTCCTAAGTTAACCCAAACATTCCACCCAGCCTCGAAAACCAGTAGAACTTTTGACATTAATATACTAACCCTCAAGTCTATACAGAAATGTGTAAGAATAGCCACATACTGTAATGTGCGGTCATTGAGAGAGAGGAGGCCGTCAGAACAAATGGAACCAAGTCCAGAAACATGTCTGTCTAGGCGCAAGATTCCAGCATGTGTGTCAGCCAGGGAAGCAGACCAGGAGGAGATATTTATTAAGATTTAAAACCGGGCTCCATAGCTCAGGCCTATAATTACAATACTTTGTGAGGCTGAGGTGGGAGGATCACTTGAGCCCAGGAGTTTGAGGCTGCAGTGAGCTATGATCGTGCCACTGAATTGCAGCCTGGATGACAGAGCAAGACCCCGTCTCAAGAAAAGTGCTCAGATGCACCCTTACATGAAGCCACCTTGGGTACAGCTTCCAAGACTGGTGAGGCCTTACTCAGGACCAGGGGGCCCAGCCCTAGCTCAGCTTCTACCACCTGAGTGGCACCTGGAGGTGGTCACAGTGTCCTCAGTCCAGTCTCTGTTGGGTTTCAGATCCCCTGATCATCATGCCTTTTTTGCCCAAGCTCTGCCTCATTATGGCCTTCAATGACCGCAGCCTCTTCCACCTCCCCAAAGGGACCCCTGCTCATGCTCTCCAGCCCACAGGAGTGCCTGCTTCTCCAGGAAGCCCATCCTGTTGGCTCTGGGCTCTATGTAGGAGAGCTGGGCAGGCTGGATCCCACCACTGAGTTCAGTCTTGGGGGTCTCCACCCATGCTAGGCTTCCACTGATGGGATATAAGTGGCCAGGGGGGTTCTTTACATCCACACAAGAGCCCCATGGTGACCATGAATGGGGTTCTGAGAGGTTAAATGACTTGTCCAGGGCCCCAGAGCTGGCTAGAATTCCTGCACTGCCATATCCAAGGCCACGTTTGGGCCTCCCACCTGGGGGCCCGGACACCCCTCTGCATCTACTAGGCTGGGAAACACATGTCTGCTGCAGCTTCCTCCCAGTGACTTACAGCAGCTGCAGATTTCTGGGGGGACTTCTATGGGGCCCACCACAGCAGAGAGCCAAGAATTCTTACAGAGCCCTTCATTCTCTCTCCGCCCCCTTCAGCTCCGAACTCGTACTAGTTGCTCTGATATAAGAACAGACCTTGGTGAGGGTGTTGGGGCTCTGGTCAGTAGCCCAGGCCTTCAGGAATCAGGTGATGTCAATTTGGAGAGGAGGTGCCTGCTGGAGGGACTGGGGGGAGCAAGCATGGCCCAGGGCCCTGGCCTCCTGCAGGGGCAGCCCCTCTTCCTTCCCAGGGTCCCCTGAGAATCCAAAGGCATCCAGGGTAAAGTGCAGTGTTCAGCTGTGTCCTGGGGTCCAGGAAAGCCAAGGAGAAGTTGCTCCACCTGTTGTCCACCAGGCATCCCGGCAAAGAACAGTCTCAGCCCACCCCAGCCCAACACCAGATCCCAGGGACTGATCCACCTGTAAGAGGGCAGCATAAGACTGCCCCATTGTCCCCAGAGAGTCCCCTCAGTCATGGGCTGTGACCAGGGTGCAGGTGGGCCCAGCAGGCTGGCCCAGTGTGGGTATGGCTGTCCATTGATCCTCTGAAGAGCCTCAGGGGCTTGTGGCAGATGATATGTGTCTGGGCTTGGAAATAGAGGATGTCCCCCAGCCAGAGGGCAGGGGACACTTGTTTTGCATTCCAGTCCTCTGCAAGGACAGGGACCCCAGGCTCTGGGCACTCCAGCTCTGCCTGCCCTACCCACAGCTTACCACCATTTGGCCCAGGCAAATCGTCCCGGCTCCCACAGAGGGAGCCACCCTTCCCACCTCCTGATGTTTGCCCGCACCAGTCAAGTTCCATTCTGGAAAAACCCTCCACGTCCTTGGGAAGGCACCTCCTCCTTGACCTTTTCAGAGCTATCGTCCCCACTTTCATTTTCTACCTATCATTCGATGCAGAGACCAGCTTCTTCCCTGGGCCAGGGCTGCTCTGGAGGCAGGGAGGTCGTGGCCAGGCCATGGGGTGTAGCAGAGCACTGGGTATGGATCAGGCTCTCCAGGTACACCTGGGCAGAGAAGTCAGATACCCACAGGTGAATGCCCCTCCTTCCGGCCCCACCCACCTCACAGGCAGACAGAGGGAGGCTTCACAAGGAGGTTGAGGTAAACAGGAGAGCCCGGGTCACCTCTGTCTGATCTCCTGCCCTCTTAGGAGAAAGCCAGAGGTTGGAGCTGGGAGGTGTCGACAGCCCTGGCCCAGTCCAGGTTTCACTGATGAGGCTCAGGGAGGGGCAGGGTCAGCCCAAGTCACTGAGTCCATAAGGGAGGGTTCTGACCATAACCCAGGACCCTAGAGCTAGCCGAGGCCACATCCCTTTCCCACCTAGACGAAGGCAGAGGCATGAACTGGCTTCTGGCTTCTAAGGCTGAGGCCCAGCACACCTCTCCCTCCCCTTGCCTGCAGCTGTTGTCACACATCAAAAGTGAGCTTTTCCCCAAGGGGCTGGAGGCACAGCTCCTTGGACTGGACCAGGTGGCCAATCCAAACAAGTCCCTGTGTGTCCCCACCAGCCAGGAATTCTCACGCCGCACAGCAGCTGGGGGCACCAGGATACCCTGGGGGATTCCAGGGATGAGCCCTCCCTGAGGCTTCCACAGCAGCACTGCCGCCCCCAGACCCGCCAAAGCCCCATGTCCATGCAGCCCTCAAGAATCTGGCCCCTCACACACACCTGCCCCACTCCTCCCACCTGGCTTTCCTGTGAAAAGTGGAACTGGTTCCACCTGGGCCAGCTGGAGAAGGGCCTCTGGAAATCACCATTTTGGGGATTCATTCCAATCATCCATTCATTTATTCACCAAATACCCACTGTCCACCTTTCTGTACCAGGCCAGGGGTAATGGGTCAAGTGGAACACATGTCCCAAGGAGTTTTCCTCTCTTTAGAGACAGACAGGTGGACTCTCAGACTATGAGGTGCCCTCTGGGCTAGGGGGTGCCCAGGGCTGGATGCAATGGAGGGCCTCGCCCACAGGAGGTGCTGGTGGGTACGGACGTGGAGGCCACCATGGGGTGAGAGTGTCCAGACAGAGGACCTAGCATGTGCCCAGGCCCAGGGTGTGACCTGGGGCAGGTGCAGGGCTGCTCTATCTGGAAGGCTTCCTGACTCTGCCAACAATAGGCCAAGGCTGGATCAGGCTTCATGTCAATTTTTAACATTTAATACCTTTTGATTATGTAACTAAACATTATTGTGTTAAAAATTAAGAAATATAGAAAAGTTAAAAACACAAAAGACCAGCAAACACCTTCTCTCCCTAAGTAACTGCTTCAACAGTATTTTCTGACTTTTTTTCTCATGTATCTGCAGCTATAAACATAAGTTGCACAAGATAGTATCCTTCCCCATATTCTGTTTTGAAGCTGGATTTTTCACTCAGCAGTGAATAGAGGCAGGCTTTAAACAGGCCACGCATTGTGAGGGCCCTGAGAAAGGAGACTGACCATGTTGCTGGGTGACCTTGGGCAAGTCTCTCCCTCCTCAGAGCCTGGGTTTTCTCAGTCCAGTGAAGGGCAGGAAGGGCTGTAGTAGGACTACATCAGCGCTTCCCAAACTCAGAACCGCCACGTGGAGCTGTGTGAGCTGTCACTGCACAACCCCAGGGGCAGGAGCATTCTTGTCACGGCCTCTGTGAGTGGGGCTCCTGCCCAAAAGTGTGCTGTGCCAACCTGGGGCCCACAAGAGGATTTTAGGCAATATGCAGATGAATTGATTTTTACCATTATCTTCTATTGGTAGTAAATGAGACCGATTCTCACCGGGAGGGCTTGTTAAACCACAGATCACTGAACCCACGCCTCAGAGGTTCTGATTCAGGAGGTCTGGGGTGGCGCCTGAGAATCTGCATTTCTAACAAGTTCTCAGGTGATGGGGATGCTGATGCTGTTGGCCCAGGGACCACACTTTGAGAACCACTAATCACAAATTTCCTTTTATTCATTTATTTATTTAACGCAGGGTTTTGCTCTGTCTCCCAGGCTGGAGTATAATGGTGCAATCACAGCTCACGGCAGCCTCAACCTCCCAGGCTCAAGCAATCCTCCTGCCTCACTTCCCAAGTAGCTGAAACCATAGACGCACGCCACCACGCCCGGATGTTTTTTTATTTTTTGTGGCGACAGAGTTTCACCATGTTGCTCAGGCTGGTCTTGAACTCCTTGGCTCGAGCAATTCACCTGCCTTGGCCTCCTAAAGCAAAAGTTTCCTTTTTAAATACATGTATTTAGGTTTTAAAAATGAGTTGACTTAAAGCACATGAATAGATCTTCAACACTAACCACTGGGGAAATGCAAATTAAAACCACGTAAGATATCACTACAGATCTATTAGAACAGCTCAAATCAAACATAGTGGTAATATCAAATAATGGCGAGGATGCAGACAAAACTAACTCATACATCGCTGGTGGGAATATAAAATGGTACAGACACTCTAGAAAATAGTTTGGCAGCTTCTTTAATCAAACATACACCTCAATATATGACCTAGCAATTGCTTCTGGGCATTTGTACCAGAAAATAAAACTGATGTCTGCATAAAAACTCATACATGATTGTTTGTGGCAGATTTATTTGTAATAGCCTCAAACTGGAAAGAACCAAATATCCCCCAATAGGTGAATGGTAAAGCAAACTGACATATCCATTCTATGAAATACTATTCAACAATAAAAAGGGGACCAGGCACGGTGGCTCACGCCTGTAATCCCAGCACTTTGGGAGGCCAAGGTGAGCAGATCATTTGAGGTCAGGAGTTCGAGACCAGCCTGGCCAACATGGTGAAACCCTGTCTCTACTTAAAAAAAAAAAAAAAAAAAAAGGCTGGGCATGGTGTCTCTCACCTGTAATCCCAGCACTTTAGGAGCCTGAGGTAGGCAGATCACCTGAGGTCAGGAGTTCGAGACCAGCCTGGCCAACATGGTGATACCGCATCTCTACTAAAAATACAAAAAAATTAGCTGGGCGTGGTGGTGGGCACCTGTAATCCCAGCTGCTTGGGAGGCTGAGGCAGGAGAATCACTTGAATCCAGGAGGCAGAGGTTGCAGTAAGCCGAGATTGAGATCGTGCCATCGCACTCCAGCCTGGGCAACGAGAGGAAAACTTTGTTTCAAAAACAACACAAAAACAAAAAACAAAAGCCAGGTGTGTTGGTGGGTGCCTATAATCACAGCTACTCAGGAGGCTGAGGCAGGAGAATCACTTGGACCCAGGAGGTGGAGGTTGCAGTGAGCCAAGATCGCGCCACTGCACTCCAGCCTGGGCGACAGAGGGAGACTCCATCTAAAAAAAAAAAAAAAAAAAAAACAGAAAAGCAATAAAAAGGAGCATGCACAACTTGGATGTATCTCAAAGGGCATTTGCTGAGTAGGAAAAAAAAGCCAATCTCAAAAGGCCACATACTGGGTGATTCCATTTATATAATGTTCTTTTTTTGTTTGGTTTTTGTTTTGTTTTTGAGACAAAGTCTCACTCTGGCCCTACTGGAGTGCAGTGGCATGATCTCGGCTCACTGCAGCCTCCATCTCCTGGGTTCAAGTGATTCTTGTGCCTCAGCCTCCCGAGTAGCTGGGAGTACAGGCGTGCACCATCATGCCTGGCTAATTTTTGTATTTTTAGTGTAGACAGGGCTTGCCATGTTGGCCAGGCTGGTCTCGAACTCCTGGCCTCAACTGATCCACCCACCTCGGCCTCCCAAAGTGCTGGGATTATGGGTGTGAGCCACCATGCCAGGCCTCTATTCATTCATTCATTCATTCATTCATTCTTTGAGACAGAGTCTTGCCCTGTAGCCTCCACCTCCCAGGTTCATGCGATTCTCCTGCCTCGGCCTCCACGTAGCTGGAGCTACAAGCCCGTGCCACCATGCCTGGCTAATTTTTCCATTTTATAATGTTCTTGAAGTGAGAAGATTATAAAGACAGCAGATTAGTGGTTGTCAGGAGTAGGAATAGTGGAGGGGAAGAGCCTGGAATAAGTACAGAGGAATAGCAGGAGGGGGATTTTTGTGGTGGTAGAACAGTTCTGTATCTTGATTGTAGCGGTGGTTAAAGGAGTCTACATATGTGATAAAATGGCATAGACCTAGACATGTGACATTGTTAGATATTGTTCTACACTAATACAAAATAGAACCTTTGGAGGAAACTGAGTGAAGAGTACATGAAACCTCTCTGTACCATCTTTGAAATTTCCTCTGAATCTATATTTCCAAATAAAAGGTTAAAATTTTTAAAGTTGCTTTAGGCAAAAATATTAAATAAAAATAATATTGATTGTATGCAGGTCTGGAAAAACCTTTGACACATTGGATGACTGGCATCTATAACCCATTCAATGCACAATTGCCCCTGGCCAGGCCGTGTCCTAGGCTAGGTCACCTGCTGGAAGATAGAACTCTGGACTATGTCCTGCTTGGCTTTGGAGTAGAGATGCCAGATAAAATATAGGAAGCCCAGTTAAATTTAGATTTCTGATAACAAATAATTATTTAGTAAGTATGTACCATGCATATTTAGGACATACTTATACTAAAAATCATTTCTCTAAATTATCTTTTAACCATGTTCACCAAGCGTTGATATTTCTCTAAATTCTTTAACGTATGTATGTAGTTACTTTAAAGCTCTTGCCTGCTAATTCCAATGTGTGAGCCATTTATGGGTCTGCTTTTTTTTTTTTTTGAAATGGAGTTTTGCTCTTGTATCCCAGGCTGGCATGCAATGGTGCCATCTCAGCTCGCTGCAACCTCCACCTCCCAGGTTCAAGCAATTCTCCTACCTCAGCCTCCCGAGCAGATGGAACTATAGGCGCATGTTACCACGCCCAGCTAATTTTTGTATTTTTAGTAGAGATGGGGTTTCACCATGTTGGCCAGGCTGGTCTTGAATTCCTGACCTCAGGTGATCCACCCACCTCAGCCTCCTAAAGTGCTCAGATTACAGGTGTGAGTCACTGTGCCCGGCCCTTTTTTTTTTTTTTGAGACAAGATCTCACTCTGTTGTCCAGGCTGGAGTGCAGTGGTATGATCTCAGCTCACTGCAACCTGCACCTCCCAGGCCCAAGCCATCCTTCCACCTCAGCCTTCCAAGTAGCTGCGACCACAGGCACGTGCCACCAGCAGTCCTGACTGGTTTCACGGAAGACAATTTTTCTACAGATGGGGTCGGGGTTGGTGGTTATGGTATGAAACTGTTCCACTTCAGATCATCAGGCATTAGATTCTCATAAAGAGTGTGAAACCTAGATCCCTCACATGTGCAGTTCACATTAGGGTTCACGCTTCTATGAGAATCTAATGCCTGCTGATCTGATGGGGGGCGGAGCTCAGGCAGTAATGCTCGCTGTCCACCACTCACTTCCTGCTGCGCAGCCTGGTTCCTACCAGGTCACCGACGGGTACAGTCCACAGCCTGGGGGTTATGGGCCCCTGCACACCACCACACCCAACTCAGTTTTGAATTTTTAGTAGAGATGGGGTTTTGCCATGTCTCCCAGGCTGGTCTCAAAGTCTTGAGCTCAAGTGATCTACCTGCCTTGGCCTCCCAAAGTGCTAGGATTACAGGCATGAGCCACCATGTCTGTTTGCATTGACTGGTTTTCTCTTAATTTTAGGATATATTTTCTCGCTTTTTCACACATCTAGTATTTCTTGAGCTGTTGGACGTTGTGAACCTTCATTGTAGAGATGTGGGTTATGTTATCCTACTCTAGTGTTGAGTTTTATTTTGGCAGGGAATTAAATTGCTGTTGGGTTAACTTGATCTTGAGTGTCAAGGCTACATTTTAGGTTTTGTTAGGGTGAGCTGTTTTTCAGTTTTGCTCTTATTCCTAGAGAATCTTCCTTAATCCTAAGGCATGGCCTTCTAGGCCCTCTGTGAATGTCTGGGATATTCATCAAGACCTGAGATTCCAAGAGTGGAGATGCTGGCTGAGCCAGAATTCAGATGTGTTTCCAGCACTCTGTGACCACTGAAATCGCTGTTTAGCTCTCAGCTCCCCATCAGCTGTTCTGTGCTGGGCCTTGCAGAGTCTCAATCCACACATTCAGAGTTTGGGATTTGGCCAAGGACCTGCAGCAACCTCTATAAGATTTCTGGGGCTTCTTCTCTACAACTCCATCCTTTCTGATACTCTGCCACACACATTTTAGCAGCCCTGAGCAGCAGTCTCTGTTTCCTCCACCAAACAAGACTGATCCTCTTTGCCTGAACTCTGCTTCCTCATGCTGTCATTGAGGGTTTAGAAACTTTCCCCACCAGAAAAACACAGCAGTCACTTCATGTGATTCCCTTCTCTCAGATTGTACCTGGAACTGCCTATTGCCCAATGGCTGAAGACAATTTCTTCATGTACTTTGTCCAGCTTTGTAGTTGTTTATGCTGGGAGACCATCATCAATACAGGTACTCCATCATGGCCACAATTCGAAGTACGATTAATATCATATTCATTCTATTCTAAAAGTAGAGAAGACAAAGACCAACAGTTCTAAGAAAAATGGAAAAATATATACGAAAGTTCAAAGAAAAAGAAGCGCAAATGCCACTGACACACAGGAAAAAATGTTTAACTTCACTGATAATAAGAAAGATACAATTATAGGCCGGGTGCAGTGGCTCACACCTGTAATCCCAGCACTTTGGGAGGCTGAGGTGGGAGGATCGCTTGAGGCCATGAAGTGGAGGTGGCAGTGAGCCGAGATGGCGCCACTTGGGGTGACAGAGCAAGATCCTTTCTCAAAAAAAAAAAAAAGATACAGATGTAAACAACATCCTGCAACCTCTACATGTGGCCATGATTGCTAACAGGGACCAGATTTGCCTCCCACCTTGAACAACTAGAAAAATGGAACAACATATATAAAACAATAGTTTTCGGACATCAGAGAACAGGTCGAGCAGAACTATGATCCCTAAAAGAAGGTGAACCCTACAGTGTCCTCGGTTTACTGCCGGAAGCACTTACAGGCTCCAATGCAGGGAGGGAAATCCAAAGTCCAGTGGTCTTGGTGGATTGAGGAGACAGAGATCAGAGCTTGGGAAGATCTTCAAGGCTGGTAGAATTTGTGAGGTAGAGTACCAGGGAGGAGGTGGGAGAAGAGAGCGCATGAACTCTGGAGAGCTATGGAAGATGCCCTCAAGCCTTTGGCAAAGGGCTGATATGGACATATGTGAGAAGAAAGTACCCAGGGAAAGAACTGCCAGAAAGCAGACAGAAGAATCCCCAGAGCTCACAACAGGCCAGAGAGAATTCAAATTCTCACTAGTCAGAATGAAAACACCTCATAATACTTAGGAAATGGAAGAGAAGCTTTAGAAAAGTATTGCCTTAATAGTGGGGCTAAATGAGCACTGGAGTAAAGGCTTCTCTGAAACTGTCCTAACAAAGATTGAAAGCAAACCTTGATAGATCCAACTTATTTCAAGTAACTTAACTAGTGCTGGAACAGAGTCCCTCACTATTTAAAGGAAAACAAAATCCAGCAGTCACAACACAAAAACACAATGTCTACCAGTCAATAAAACATTGCCAGGCAATGGCCAGGCACAGTGGCTCATGCCTGTAATCCCAGCACTTTGGGAGGCTGAGGTGGGCAGATTGCATGAGGCCAGGAGTTCAAGGCCAGCCTGGCCAATATGGCTAAATCCTGTCTCTACTAAAAATACAAAAATTAGCCAGGCATGGTGGTACGCAACTGTAGTCCCAGCTACTTGGGAGGCTGAGACACGAGAATCACTTGAATCCAGGAGATGGAGATTGCAGTGAGGTGAGATCACACCACTGCACTCCAGCCTGGGTGACAGAGTAAGACCCTGTCTCAAATAAATAAATAAAATAACAGGCAAAATAGGGCCTATAACCAGGAGAGAAATAAATCAATGGAAATAGGCCCAGAAATGACAGAGATGATGTAATTTGCAGACAAGGACATTAACATATTATAAATATGCTCCATATGTTCAAGAAGGCTAGAAAAATCTGAACATGATGAGAAGAGAGAAATAGAAGATATATTGAAAAACAAAAAACAAAAACAACACAGGCTGGGTGCGGTGGCTCACACCAGTAATCCCAGCACTTTGGGAGGCTGAGACACAAGGATTGCTTGAGCCCAGGAGTTCAAGACTAGCCTGGGCAACATAGGGAGACCTATCTCTATAAATAATTCAAAAATTAGCCAGGCATGGTGGCATGCACCTGTAGTCCCAGCTACTCAGGAGGCTGAGGCAGGAGGATCACCTGAATCCAGGAGGTCGAGGTTGCAGTGAGCTGTGATTGTGCCACTGCACTCCAGCCTGGGCACATAGTGAGACCTTGTCTCAAAATAAAACAAAGAAGAATTACTGGAGACGAAAAAGTTAACTCTGCAGATATGGGATTAAAAGCAGTTAAAATACTCCATAAGGACAGGTGTGGTGGCTCACGCCTGTAATCATGCCAGCACTTTGGGAGGCCAAGGCAGGAGGATTGCTTGAGGCCAGGAGTTCAAGACCAGCCTGGGCAACATAATGAGGCCTCATCTCTACAAAAAAAAAAAAAGGAATAAAAATTTTCAAAAAATTTAATGAAGGCAAAATAAAGACTATTTCACACAAACAAAAGCCAGGATAATCACCAGCAGGCCTGCACTCTTGAGAAGTGTTAAAAGCAGTTCTTTGGTCAGAAGAAAAATGACACTGGATAGAAATTTGGATCTACACAAAGGAATGAAGACCACTGACATAATAAATACATGGATAAATAGAAAAGATCCTATTTTCTTATTTTTTGATGTCTAGAAATAATTGACTGAGGCAAAAGTAATAACATTGTGGGGTTTATAACGTGTGGAAGTAAAATGATGATGAGAATGGCACAAGGGACAGGTGGGGAAATGTAAGAATACTATCATTATAAGGCGGCGGTCACAGTTGAGGGAGGTGATAAATCTCTGTGTTTCCACCTGGAATACTGCATTGCTCCTGGAAGTAGGAAGAGGGAGTTTCAGAGACTTCCCCTGGGCTCTTCCTACTATAGTGGCTCATACCCACAGGTCAGGGAGTAAAGTGAGAGCTCTGTTAGCTTCTAAGCATACTCATATCAATTGCATATTTAGGGACAGAGAAATGACAACCAGATGGGGCTGCAGCCTCTTCATCCAGGGATCTATTTATTACCTATCCTTCACATGTCCTCAGTCTTACTGGGGAGGGGACATGGTGGCATTGTGGATCTTATGGTGGCACGGTCAGCTCTAATCCTATATGAATGACCCTCAAACAGTCTGGGTATTCCCTTTTCATCAGCTACAGTTACTTTCATCAATGACCCCAGATCCCTTTGGAGAAGGATTGAGGTAATAATTAATGAATATCATGTGGTAATGTTGCAGGATCTTTTTCTAAGAATACCCAGCCTCCCCTACAATCCATGAGCTATAGGTCTCAATTGTCTCAGTCTGAAAACTGGGTAGGAAATTGCAATTTTTTGTTGCAACCTTCTGTGGCCAGATCTTGTTGATGTTGTTTCCTGAATACACAAATCAGGAAATATCTTAGGGCTCACACCTGTAATCCCTACAATTTGGGAGGTTGCGGCAGGAGGATTGCTTGAGCTCAGGAGTTTGAGTCCAGTCTAGGCAACATAGCAAGACCTCATCTTCACTAAAAATTAAAAAAAAATAGCCAGGCATGGTGGTACATGCCTGTAATCCCAGCTACTTGGGAGGCTGAGGTGGAAAGATTGCTTCAGCCCAGGAGGTTGAGGCTGCAGAAAGCTATGATTGTGCCACTGCACTCCAGACTGGGCTACAGATTAAGATCCTGTCTCAAAAAACAAAACAAAAGAAAAAACCACCCTAGTCAACTGCCTATGTAACTCTCCCCTGGAATGCCATCAGTTTGTAGCTAACACAACAGCTCCCTGGAGGTCGGGGCATCCTGGCTATCACTCTAGCCTTCCTACCAATTAAGTTAATTACATCCACCTTGTGGATGATGGTGAAGGGCCACCACCTGGCATCCACTGTTCTCACCTTCCACCATTCCCACTGTCACCACGAAGCCTGGTCTCATGGCAGCATCTCCTCTTATCGATCCCGGCCTACCAAGGATAGTGCCACTGAGTCTCTCAAACATTCAGGTGCCCTTCTTGCTAGTGTCTGCTGGCATATAATGAACTGTCAGGGGAAATTCAGCCAGATATTGGGCAAAATTCACCCCCGATATTTCACATAGGTTCTTTTCTATTTTCCCTAAGTGTCGGCTGGTCTGAGAAATAAAGGGAAAGAGTACAAAAGAGAGAAATTTTAAAGCTGGGTGTCCGGGGGAGACATCACATGTCAGCAGGTTCTGTGATGCCCCCCGAGCCGTAAAACCAGCAAGTTTTTATTAGTGATTTTCAAAAGGGGAGGGAGTGTACGAATAGGGTGTGGGTCACAGAGATCACGTGCTTCACAAGGTAATAGAATATCACAAAGCAAATGGAGGCAGGGCGAGATCACAGGACCACAGGACCGGGATGAAATTAAAATTGCTAATGAAGTTTCAGGCACGCATTGTCATTGATAACATCTTATCAGGAGACAGAGTTTGAGAGCAGACAACCAGTCTGACCAAAATTTATTAGGCGGGAATTTCCTTGAAAATAATGGGGTTGATAGAGTATCCAGTGTATCTTAGTTTTTGGATAATTATCACTAGGCATTTGATAGATTGGTTGGAGCATCTGAAAAAATGGGTAGGTAATTGGCAAAAAGAAAAATAAGCAAATGAAGGGGAAAAATCTGAAGCTATTATTATTATTATTATTATTATTATTGAGATGGAGTCTCACTCTGTCACCCAGGCTGGAGTGCAGTGGTGCAATCTCGGCTCACTGCAAGCTCCGCTTCCCAGGTTCATGCCATTCTCCTGCCTCAGCCTCCCAAATAGCTGGAACTACAGGTGCCCGCTACCACGCCCGGCTAATTTTTTGTATTTTTAGTAGAGACGGGGTTTCACTGTGTTAGCCAGGATGGTCTCCATCTCCTGACCTTGTGATCCACCCGCCTCTGTCTCCCAAAGTTCTGGGATTACAGGCGTGAGGCACTGCGCCCGGCCCTGAAGCAATTATTAACTCCAGGGGAAAAAAGGAAAGAAATGAAACAATTTCAGTGCAGGACTTGGGTTAGGGACAATATTTAGATGGCTACAAGAATGTAAATGCTTTTGATTTCATACGATTGTGATCCAGTCAAATTGGTGAAATGGAGGCAAGGAAATTAAGACCTGATAGGAAGGTAAGCCCTATACTGAGCTATGCCAGGAATTGACAGATACTGAAGAAAACAAATCAAGAAATAGCAACATAAGCATTCTTTAGAAATATGACGATAACATACCAGGGGAAGTCACAAAATGAGTTTAAAGTGATGACCTATGGGAATTAGGACTCAAAGGCAAGAAAGGAAATGCTTTTTGATATAAGCCTTTCATTACCGTTTTGTTCTTTTTTTCTTCTTTTCTTGTTTTACTGAGGATTTCTTGCTCCAGGTACCATTTTGTTGTTACCTCTGTGTATCTAGTACTTTGATCAGCATTAAATATAATGTAAGTTCTGGAGATCTGTTGTACAGCGTGATGACTATAGTTAATAATGCATACTTGAAAACTGCTAAGAGTAGATTTTTTGCTTTTATTATTTATTTATTTATTTTTAGATGGAGTCTTGCTCTGTCGCCCAGGCTGGAGTGCAGTGGCATAATCTCAGCTCACTGCAACCTCTGCCTCCCAGGTTCAAGCGATTCTCCTGCCTCAGCCTCCCGAGTAGGTGGGACTACAGGTGCATGCCACCACGCCTGGCTAATTTTTTGTAGTTTTTGTAGAGATGGCTAACCGTGTTAGCCAGGATAGTCTCGATCTCTTGACCTCGTGATCCATCCACCTCAGCCTCCCAGAGTGCTCGGATTACCAGTCTGAGCCACCACACCTGGCCTGCTTTTATTATTTTAATCTACACATAATTGTATATATTTATGGGATACAGTATAGTATTTTTATACATATGTACAATGTGTAATGATCAAATCATAATTAGCATCTCCACCACCTCAAGCATTTATCATTTCTTTGTTCTGGGGGCATTGAAAATCCACTCTTCTAGCTATTTAAAAATATGTAATAAATTGTCATTAATTATAGTCACCCAATAGTGCTAAAGACACTAGAACTATTCCTTCTATCTAGCTGTACTCTTTTTTTTTCCCCAGACAGGGTCTTACTCTGTCCCCAAGGCTGGAATGCAGTGGTGCAATCACAACTCACTGTACCCTTGACCTCTTGGGCCCAAGCGATCCTTCCACCTCAGCAGCCCAAGTAGCTGGGACCACAGGCGTGCACCACCATGCCTGGCTAATTTTTAAATTTTTTGTAGAAATTGGATCTCCCTATGTTGCCCAGCCTGGTCTCAAACTCCTGGGCTCAAGTGGTCCTCCCAACTGCTAGGATTATGGGTGTGAGCCACTGCACTCAGCCATGTACTCTTGTATCTGTTAACGTGTTAGCCAACCCTTGGCTACCCCCTCCCCCTTACCCTTCCTCACCGCTAGTAAACACTATTCTAAGCAAATAGATCTTAAATGTTCTTACCACAAAAATAATAATAATAAAAGTATGTGAGGTGATTAAAATGTTAATTAACTTGATTTAATCATTTCACAATGTATGCATATATCACATTGAACACTGGAAATATACACAATTTTTATTTGTCAATTATACTTTAATAAAGATGAGGGAATAATTGAATATAATGTTAAAACAAAAAACAATTGCAAAACCTAAAGAAAATTAATAATCTAGTGCAGACCAGCCTTTTATACATGAGGTCACTGAAGTGCAGAGAGGTGAACTGACTTGTCTCATCTTACACAGCAAGTCACTGGCAGAGCTTGACCTGAAACCCAAAGCCAAGCGTTTTCTATTACCTCCAGGTCCTTCAGGCCAACCCTCCCAGGGCTCGGCCTTGGGAATTGGTATTGGTGACAAAGGGAATAAAGAGGAACATGCATAGAGCTCTCCATTTAGATTGACATATTCACACTGTGCCAGGGCATCAGCAAGAAACAGTGCAAGCTCCAAGCGCTTGCCCCGACCCCATCCTCTCTCATAACCAACTTCAGCTAAAAGGTCTGAGAAGATAAGGGAATCTTAGGTGACTCTCACTAGGGTGTAAATTACTCCCACCATGATTTTTATCTTATCAAGACATAACTCTAAAAACAGTTTGATGGATACGATGCCAGGCAGTAGGATGAAGACAGATGGGGAAACTGCCTACCTTAGGTCAGGAGTTTGAGAACAGCCTGGCCAACATGGTGACGCTCCATCTCTACTAAAAGTACAAAAATTAGCCGGGTGTGATGGCGTGTGCCTGTAATCCCAAGCTACTCCGGAGTCTGAGGTGGGAGGATCGCTTGAACCCGGGAGGTGGAGGTTGCAGTGAGTCGAGATTGAACCACTGCAAACCAGCCTGGGCAATAGAGAGAGACTCCATCTCAAAAAAAAAAAAAAAAAAAAAAAAAAGTCAGACCAACCCACGGGGAGGCAGAGGGTAGGTGAGGGTGGGTGTGGCTGGGTTTACGGTGGTGCACTCATAGAGTCGGCTTGGGAACAGGGAGCTGTGTGTGTGTGGAAGTTAAAAGATAGGCTTTGGAGGGACCTGGCTTTAAATCCCAGCTTTGCTGTGTGACCTTGGACAACCTGCTTACCCTTTGTGATCTCATATGCAAATGGGGGTGATAATGCATACTTCACAAATTGTGAGGATTGAATGAGACAACATATAGAAAGTACTAAATTTAGTGATTGGCAACACACTAAAAAATAACTCTATACACCCAGCACCCTAGACCAGAAGGCATTGTGCTGACTCCCAGAATGCACTAGAAAGCAGTCTGCTTCTTCCCTTCCTGCCCTTCCTCTCCTCTCCTCTGTTCTCCTTTCCTCTGTTCTCTCCCTTTTTCTCTCCTCCCCTGCCCACCCTATCCCTCTTCCCTTCCCCTTCCTCTCTCACTCTCCTCTCCCCTGATTCCAGCTCATTTAGTATCTAGGTGACTCTATCCCAAGCTTCTTCTCCTGGTGCCTTTGTCCCCATCTCTCCAAGCCACCTTGATGGTCTCCTCTACCTGACAGGGTCACCCTGCTGGCTGCAGGCTGGAGGGATTTATAGCAATCCTCTCCCTCCTTGCCTGCACGGGGCTACCAGACAGCCGGAAGATATGTGGGTTGGACACAGTGGGGCCCTGGGAGAGGCAAATAAATACATCAAGTTCCCAGCTGAGTCTGGAGATAAGGATGCAGGAAGATGGGGCTGCAGGATTCACAGATGCTGCACTGCACGGGGTCACTCTTCATAGCCTGATTCCTCTGGCTTCCCCAGGAAAGTCTATTTGGGGCACTTTGAAGAGGACACAGAAGAGGACAGCACCTGAGCAATCTTTTCCTGGGAGGTGCTGCACTGAGGCACCCTTCCTCAGCTTGGATTTGGTAGGGACAGGCTTGAGGAGTGAGAATGTGACAGACCCAACCCCAAGATGAGGCAGGAAGGAGGGACATTGAGCCCCACAGCACAGGAGGGGAAACTGAGGCTGAGAAGGGAGAAAGACTTCCAAAGTCTCACAGGAAGTCAGTGAAGAGAAGTTACAGTCCCCTAACCCCTGATCTACCACTCTAGACCCCCTTACACTGAATTGTGCCTGGCTTCCCCCCAGACTTGGCCATTTGAACTGGCCTTGCCTGGGTACAGAATTCCAGGTATCTCTGCAACATGCCAGGATCCACCTCAGGGAGGGTTCTCCTCCCTCCAGATCTCTGCCCCAGCCAGCTGCCTGATGAGATGCCCTCTCTATGGGGCCTGATTTGGGGTCAGCATCCTATTATAGATAACTCAAGGGTACAACATCAGTCTCTCCCACACATGGATGGGATTCTGTTCTAGTGCCCGTGGGCAATGGAGTGGGGGTACGGGGGACTAACGCAGGAGACCTGAAGTGGGGGCGCCTGTCCCATCCACCCCAGAGACAGCTGCCCTTGCCACTGTCGAGGCCACACCTGCCCAAGAGCCTCAAGGGCCTCCTAATCAGCAAGCTCACCCACAGCCACCAGGCTTGGCACGTCCTTGACCCAGACTGCCCAGATAGGCTGGGGACATTTCCCATTCCCAACTGCTCTGTGACCTCTCTTTTGGCCTCTGTCTCCCTCCCAGTAAAGTGAAAGGGATAGAGGACCTCCAGGCCCCAAACTCTGATGCTGGGTGACTCTCTGATCCTTGAAGGCTGTCATTGCATCTCCCTAAGGTGGGTGCAGACTTCACAGAGTCTTTCCAGGCTACTAGAGCTGATTGCCTACAGGCACGGAGAGGGGAAAGTGCTTGGGAGTCCCATCCCCCAGGGGCAGCCCTTGGCCAATGTCTGACTGCTGTGCATCTGTGGAAGTGAGCTTCCCTGCCTCTCATTGGGACAAACAGGATTCATTTTCACTCTGGAGCTTCCTGGGATCAGTCCAACACTGAGACTGTGCCTGAAATCACACCTTTGCTTAGCTTCTTCCTCTTCCTTTCCTACTTCCCCTTCTCTCTTCTCGTTGTTTTTCGCTTGGGCAGTTTTTTAAACAGCCACCTGCACACAAAACATTGTCTCAGCTCTGCTTCTGGGAAGCCACTTTCAAGAGTAAATGAAAACAGTCTATTGACAGCAAGAGACTGAAGGTCTGAGGGAAAAGTCAGTTTTATTTCAGCCCACCAAGTGCCCTCCCTGTGCTGTTCTGGGCTTTGATGGGGACAGTGGAGGGGAAGGCCCTGCGCAGCCCCCCAACCCTAAGAGCTCTGAGTCTGGGGGATGGAGGAGGAGGAGGAGACTCTGGGCCAGCCCTCCTGCGGTCTGCAGGAGGCCACAGGAGGTGGTGGTGGGGGGGTGGTGGGGGGTTCTCTGAATGTGTGTTTATTGTGGCCTTTCTGTGTCCTGTGATGGCCCCACGGAATGGAGGACTGAGAGTTGCAGAGCAGGAAGGGGTGGCAGCCTTGTTCTTTCCTGGTCAATGTGCCAGGCTCCCAAAATATTCAGTGATCAGATTTTAACCTCAAATAACAGTGCCCCAACCGCCCCTGAATCTTGCTATGGAAACAGCCTTTGGTAAGTGTTTTGAAGCAGGAAGACTCCCTCTGCCCACAGAGCAGTGCACAGCAGTTTGGGGGAGGGGCTAGCTCCTGGGACCCAAGCGGGCCTCAAGAGATGAGGCGGGAGGCAGGTTGCAGTGTGATGGGAGGGGAGACACAGAAATTGCCAAGGGCCATGAGGAAGAGAGGAAGCCACAACCCCAGGCTCCCAAGGAGGGTGTCTTCCTGCAGGAAGCCCTGTCAGATGGCAGCCTGCGGCCCAAAAGCCCCAACTCAACCTGCAAACTGGCTTCTTCTAAGGCCACAGCACCCAAGGGCCTCAAGACACACATCTAGCCCATTCCCCTACCATTGCATGGGTGGAAACCTAGAAGGAGAGAGGGCAAGGAGTTGCTTAAGACCACTTAGAGAGTCTGTGAAGCTGGAGTGAGCTTTCAGGTTGTGGAGCTCCAAGCCCAGTGTGGTCTGCCCCACTTTGCACTGCCCCACATTTTTCCTAAGACCAAGGTAGAATTATTCCTCCTGTTTTCCACCTCAACAGTAAAAGTGCCTCTCTTCTCTGCCATGGGACTGGGAGACATGTTCAGGATGTGAAGTCATATAGGGACATCTTTGAGTTCATAAACATCTCCTGTTCATAAATATCCGACTAAAGACTGAAGCTTCCACTGCTCCCAAAATAGCTTTGGATCCCAGCACAGGCATTTCCAAGAACAGATTTTTATCCTTTCAAGAATTCCGTGAAAGAGCTGGGTGCGATGTGTGCCTCTAGGCACAGCTACTTGGGAGGATGAGGCAGGAGGATCACTTGAGCCCAGGATTTGAGGCCAGCTGGACAATACAGTTTGATCCTCAGCCCAAATAAATAAATAAATAAATATAAAAATAAATCAATCGATCCAAGAATTCTGTGAAAGCAAAGAATCCTCTGGTTTGTATGCCTACCAGAGTTTCCTGAAGTTGGTCACACACACTGCCCTGACCCTGACTGTGATCTCAGACTGTGGATATAGATTGGTCTAAACTCCAGATAAGGAAGTATCTAGTATGGTCCATTATAATCCTGGTCATTCTCATTTCAATTCATTTTGATACAATATTAGGCTACTCTGAACATGCAATTCCCCAATCCTTCTATTTAAAAGGGATTTCTTGCTTGTAGTGAGCCTTGGGATTGACTCCTCTATAGCCATATCAGGGCCAGATAATTATTCTGAACCAATCAATTTCATCCCCTTCACCAGTGACTGGTTCAGAGATAAACAGTCCTATGACAATAGGACCTATGTCAAGACCTATGACAATAGGACCTATGTCAAGTCCTATGTCAAGACCCAGGGGAGAGGCTGTGGCTTCGGAAAAGAGAAGCCTGTCTTTCTAACCCACTAGTCTGTTAACATTACGTTTGTGGCTGGGCACAGTGGCTTACACCTGTAATTTTCAGCACTTTGGGAGGCTGAGGCGGAAGGATCACTTGAGGTCAAGAGTTTGAGACCAGCCTAGCCAACATGGCGAAACCCTGTCCCTACTAAAAATACAAAAACTAGCCGGGTGTGGTGGCACGCACCTGTAATCCAAGCAACTCGGGAGGCCGAGGCAGGAGAATCACTTGAACCCAGGAAGTGGAGGTTGCAGTGAGCCAAAATTGTGCCACCGCACTTCAGCCTGAGTAACAAGAGTGAGACTCCATCTAAAAAGAAAAAAAAACAAAAAACGCAATAGGTATGTTTCCTTGGTGGCTCCGGAAGCCCTCCAGTGACACCAAGGCACCAAGGGACCCAGTCCTTGGGCTGGAAGCCCTATTAAGGGTGGCAGAGGGGAGAGATGAAAGAACTTGCAACTGCTGATGTCACTGAGCCGCTGAATCAACAGCCGGGAAGCCAGCCTTGCTTCCTGCTTTGTGAGACGATACACTTAATACTTTCCATCCTTGGGGGTGGGAATCTTGTTATTTGCCGATGGAAATATTACACATCATCCCCAGCCCCCACTCCCCTGCCTCACCCGGCCCTACCCTTTACCATGGCAAGTCCTGCCACGGAGGAGCTGGCTGCCTCAGAAAATCTCTTGGGGAAACCAGTCCTGCCTGAATTGGGGTGGATTGCCAAGCATTTTGCATCCCGCCCCCCTTACTTGTTTTTTGGTGTTTTTTTGTTGTGTTTTTTGTTTTCGTTTTTGTTTTTGTTTTGAGACAGAGTCTCACTCTGTTGCCCAGGCTGGAGTGCAGTGGTGTGATCATGGCTTATGGCTGCCTCGACCTCCTGGGCTCAAGCGATCCTCTGGTCTCAGTCTCCCTCCAGAGTAGCTGGGACCACAGTTGTGCGCCACCACGCCCAACTAATTTAAAAAAAATGTAGAGATGAGGTCTGACTATGTTGCCCAAGCTGGTCTTAAACTCCTGGGCTCAAATATTCCTTCTATCTTGGCATCCCAAAGTGCTGGGATTACAGGCATGAGCCATCTTCCTCAGCCATGTTCCCCTTTGAATGCAGGAGTATCGCCTCTTCCAGGCAGGAGTTCCTCTTATTCAGTGAGACAAGCACAGACCCAGATAATTACATGAGCTGCCACTGGAAGAGCTGCTGTTAATTTTGATGGCAATAAAAGGCCTTGCCAGTACGTTAAGCTAATTTCATGAAAATGCTGGGAGGAGGGTCATGGGCTGGATCCCAGATTATTAATAATGTCGAGCTTCATTTGAACCATTCAGAAAATTCCTCTCAGTTGCCTCCAGCAAACTGCGACAGGTTGCTACTTTCCTCTGAAATCAACAGTCTTCTCATAGGCAAATGTGGATTTTTTTGTTTTTCCCTAGAAAATAATTAAAGTCACAAAGTCCAATAAATACTTAAACAGAATGTAGTTTTAATTAAAAACCTTCCACCAAGTCTGCAGTTGCGGGTCTCTCTTTGCAAAAAGGCATGCTGACAAGCATCAGTCTAAGTATCTGAAACTAGAAACCTTTACAAATAATAATAGTAAATCTGGTTTCTACATATACCCATGGTGTGTGTGTGTGCAAAGGGGGTGGTGGTGGTGAAGAGGTCTGGGGGCAGAGCCAAGGTCCTCCCCTGTGGAGGAGGCAGGACACAAGCCTGTAGGGGTGTGTGCAGCAGAACCTTTTATCAAACTTGTGTCCCACTCTGCAAGGCAATAATAATGGCTAATTCAGCTATTATATTAAAAACGTATCTCAAGTACTGAGCACTAAGTGCCAGGTACTAAGTGCTTTGCATACATTGATTCATTTAATCCTCAAGGTGACCCAAAAGCATAGGTATTCTTTTTTTTTTTTTTTTTTTTTGAGACAGAGTCTCGCTCCGTCGCCCAGGCCGGAATGCAGTGGCACTATCTCGGCTCACTGCAACCTCTGCCTCCCGAGTTCAAGAGATTCTCCTGCCTCAGCCTCCTGAGTAGCTGGGATTACAGGCATGCACCACCACGCCCGGCTAATTTTTGTATTTTTAGCAGAGACGAGGTTTCACCATGTTGGTCAGGCTGGTCTCGAACTCCTGACCTTGTGATCCGCCCGCCTTGGCCTCCCAAAGTGCTGGGATTATTACAGGTGTGAGCCACCGCGCCTGGTCAGTACTCTTATTTATGCCTTTTTTTCTTGAGGCACAGAGAGGTTAAATAGCTTGGCTAAGGACACACAGTCAGTACATAATGGAGGCTGACGCTAGGACCTGCCCGCCTGACGACTACATAGAGCCTGTACAAGGAAAGGCCAGAGGAGGGAGTATAAACAGGGCCTGGCTTCCCTGAGGAGTGATCTTTCGACTGGAAATTAGAAAAGGAAAGCAGCTTCTTGGGGGTGTGGGGCTGGAGAGAACGTGTGTGTGTGTGTGTGTGTGTGTGTGTGTGTGTGTGTGTGTGTGTGTGTTTCTGTGCGCGCAGAAGCTGAAAGATGGGAAGTAGTGAGTGTTCAGGGGCTTCTGGCTGGAGGGCAGCCTTGGGGAAGGTCTCTGCAGCCTTAACCGGCTGCTATGCTGGGGATGTTTGATGCCCATCTGGGCCCCGGCTTTCTTATTCTCAGAGGCCCTTCCCACATCTTTAGGCAAGTCCATTAAATCCTCCGCGGGCCACATTAAAATACAAGGACATGTACAACTCTGAGTGCAGTTGCAACAGAATCGTTTGCACAATGTCGCATGTCTTAAACATTCAATCAAACATCGATTACTTCCAATTTTGCAGTTTTCTTTGCCCCTGTTAGCGCCAACAGATTTTTTTTTCCAGATCTCAGACATTTATTTTAATAGGCCCCTGACAAAGTCATAAGACTCAGAGAGAAGGGAGAGTGGGAGAGGTGTATAGGAAGCTTTTGTGCCAGGGACTAGTCGCTCAAGAATTAGGAGACGCCCTGGGCACTGGAAACTACGCAGCGCGAAGTAGGGACCGCGCCTGTGTTGTGTAGTGGACCAGAGGTTGCTGATACCTGGGACATAGACTGGGTGGGCACGGGAAGTAAAGCCTCGGGACTTTGGTTAAGCGCGCCCCACTGGCGTATCGCGCCGCGGGACTGCAGAGCCGTGAGCAGCGGTCGCCTTGGTGCAGGGTTCCAGCCACATCTTCCTCGCCCAGCCAGCACCCTCCGCCATTGACCCGCCTCTGCGCCCGGCAAGCGGCTTCCAGCAGGGGGCGCGCGCGGACCAGGCTTGGGCCCTAGAACAGCGCGGATGGAGTCGCTGGAGCAAGTCCCCAGATCCAACCGGTTTCAACCCTCCCCACCCTTCCGACGCTCCGGGTTCGCGACGTTGAAGTTAAGGGTCGATCCGCAGAAAGCGGCCAGGGGCTCCAGCTCTCCATTCCTGGGTCTGTCTGGGGTCGGCTCCAGCCTGGTTAGAAGCCTTAGTCTGGATTCGGCAGATTCTGAATCTGGGACCCTCTGCGCTCGCGGCTTGGAACCTTGTCACCCTCCCCTCCCCCACCCCTACTTCCACACACCTGATTAGTTGTCTGTTTCTTTAATGATCAAAGACGTGGGCGGCGGCGGGATGAGGTCTTGGTTCCCGGCTCCACAGCCCTCCCTAACTGTCATTATTAACGTTATAAACATTAGACCCGCTTCTGCGCGCCGGGCGGCGCCGGACGAGGTGCGCGCAGTCTTCTAGCTGAGCTCGGAGGCAGATCCAGAAGTCGCGGCTCCCACCCCAGGCCTCGGCGGACTCTGCCTGGGGCGACTCGGGCTCCAGCCCTGCCCGGGCGGGCACTGGGCTCTCCAGGGTCGAAGGCAGGGGTAAGGGGCGTCTTTCCCCCAGGGCAGCCTCCGGGAACAAAAGCATTTGCTGTAGAGTAAGCTAGAGCCTCCGGGCCCGCGGGAGTCAGCTCCCGCCCAGGGGTGGTCACCGCGTCCTTAACCACCCCAGGAGCCCCGTCTCCCTGCCGAACTCCTTGGCTTCTGCAACCCTGTCAAGACAGCAAGGAAAGGGGGTCTTCCCTGGTCCTCGGGCCCCGAAGTTTCGGGGTTGCTTATAGGACGGGTTCCTGCAGTCCAGGGAAGCTCTGGGCAGATAGCGAGCCCATTCTCCCTTCCATTACCCAGATTCTGCCTCCCTGCGGAAGGCAAAAAAGAAAGAAAGAAAATAGGTAAAAACTGGGGGAGGGCCTTGAGCCTCCCCGCCTGGCGCCCCTCACTCAGTCCCGAAAAGTCCCCTGGACACGCCATCCCGGACCGGACTCAGCTCCCGCTGCTGGGCCCCTGCCTCCAAAGATCCTTCCCAGGCACAGGCTCCCAAGACCGCCCCCTCAGGGTTCCCAACACCCGGACAACTGCCCAGGACGCCGCTCCCCGCCCCCACCCCCACCTTGTTCGGCAGACAAAGAAGGGTGTGCTGGCCCCGCCGTCTGCCTCCTTCTCCCGACACCGCAAGGCCTAGAAACCTCAGGGACTCACCCCGGGCTAGGGACCCAATCCTGGCTGTCCCACCACAGGATCCCCGGCAGGGACGGGTCACAGTGCTCTCACCCCTCGACCATTTTCGAAGACACCTTCCCTGAAAGGCGCCTTGCGCCCTCCCCGTGGGTCGGCGGCGGGGGGGGACTCCAGGCCCGAGCAGGCGGTGTGAAGTTCTGTGTTCTGAACTGGGGCTGAGCAAGATGCGATGGTCCCAGCCCGCTGGGCCGCCTGTAGCGACGACAGGAGTAGGGGAGAGGGAGGGACGCTTGGAGTGTGAGCGCACCAGTCTGTTCATATTTAATTTACAAAGCAGCCTCGGAACCCCGGGCCGGGTGGTCTCTTTAGACGCTGCGCTCTTAGCCTGTCTCTCTTCCCCACCCCCTCCCCTAGCTCATTAAGATGCTCAACACTCAAATCGGGGTATTGATCTCCACGGAAGCCCCAAACCCGCGCCATCGAGAGACCCCCATGGCCCGGGGTGATGGCTGTGGGGCTTGGTGCTCCCAGAGAGCTCAGTGGCTACAGAATGGGTGGGGATTCTGCGTGTCTCCCGGAGCCTGAACCCCTTTCCTGGTTATGGCCGGTAGCTGTCTCCAGGGCTAACGTGGGCAGCGCAGGGGGGCGGAAACCGGGTTTTAGCCAAATGCCTCGACACCGCCGCGCCTCCGCCTCCTCGTCGCTGAAAGAAATGTCGGGGTTTCATCAGAGCTAGGGAGCGACAGTCGGGAACAGCGAGTCTGCTGAAGCCGGCTGTTGTGTGAGGGTGTGAGACGGCGGGGCGGTGAGGGGCCACCGCGGCTTGGGGGATAGTGCGTGTGGGGTTGACCGTGTGTCTGCTTGAGAGGCTGTGAAGATATGGGGGGCAGATATGGGAGAAATGCTCGGGCCTGAAGTCCCCAGCCCACCGTGCTCAAGAGTAGCGGACGTTTTGCCACCATCCTTGTCTGTGCTACTGTCTGCTGCAGCTTCCGTGCCCCGTTCTCCTGGAGCAGGCAAGACCTGGAGTGAGGTGCTTGGGTGCGCTCGAGAGAGCTTCCCCCTGCTCCACCTGTCCCGCGGTGCGCGCAGGCCAACGCGTCGGGCAGGGGGCTTCAAGCGCTGGTTTAGCCACAAAAGACCAGAAGTAAAGAGTTCCGGCTTAAGAGGCTGGGCAGGGCTGCGGTGGGCTGGGGAGGGGGGTGTCCCTTCCCAGCACGCCCTGCAGGGCTGTGCATTCTGGTGTCGGGTTAGACTAGCAGGCGGGGCGGGGGGGTTGGGGCGGCGGGGCGGGGGAGACTAGGGCTTATATCAGCCCAGATCCAGGCAAAAATGGTAGGGAGGGTGCGGCGCTCTGCTAACACTATCAATTATGCATCATGTTGAACGTGGCTTCGGGGAGGAGGCGGCTAGCAGCGGGGGGTGCGGGAGGGAAGGGTCCGCGCGAGCTCGGCTGCGCGCAGCTCAGCGGGTCCCGCTCGAGGTCTGTCGGTGCCACCGCCTGCATTTGCAAAACGAGTTTAAAGGCAAAGACACGCCTTCCCCCCCCCCACTTCAGCCGCGCGCCTTTCCTTCCCCCAAATTCCTCAAAGATGGTTTGTCTCACGTGTTGCAGGGCGTAAAAGCGGCTTGCATTCAATTAGCAGCGAAGCTCGCGGGCGCTGGCGGGACAGGCGCGTGAGGGTGAGTTCGTGTGAATGTGTGTATGCGTGTGCGAGAGGAGAACGGTAAGTGTCCCGGGTGCAGGTGTGCCCGTGAAAATGCGTGTGAATGTAGCAGGGGCTGAACACATTGATGCGATTATTACCTGACCATGGATGATTGTAAACTGTGAAGGTCGGCTATGGGGAGGGTGTGAGGGACTGTGTGCGCGAATGTGTTTGAACGTGGGGTGGGGGAGGTGGTGTGATCAGGGACAGTAACAATGTCAGCGGCTGTGTAAATGTGGGGGTACGTGGGTTATGGGGGTGAAGTAGGCTGCGAAGAGCCCAGCCAGGACAGTGGGCGTGGGATGCCCCTTATGACCGACGTGTCTTGGCCTTGGGGAGGGTCTCCGTGGCTTTAACAAAAGTAGACCAAGCAGGAGGCGGGAGAGGCTATGCGCGTCCCCCCCAGGCCCGGGAGTGCGCAAGGACTTTCTCCAACCTGCAGCCAGAGAGGTGGGGGAAACGGACGCAAAAGGAAAAATTGAAGTGGTACTTTGGGGCCACCGAGTCCCCAAACTTACCTGTCCCTTTCTTTGCCCCCCGCCCCCCGTTTTCCCCACAGCCACAACACATGCGTGTATCTTGCTTGGGCTATCTTCCCTGCTCTGCCACGCCGGGTCTGGAGAAGGGGTTTCAGCCCCAGGACATTTACTGAGAGTCGGCGAATATTGGGTAAGCAATGGGGGCCACCCCACAACCTTGACCCAGGTGGGGTTAGGTCCAGCCTAGGGCACCTGATGGGGTGCGGGGCTGGGGGGGGGTGCTGTCTGGCAGGAACCGGGAAGGGAGGGAAGGGACCCTCCCAGAAGAGCAAAGGCAGAGTGAAGGAGCAGGTTCCCAAAGACAAGTTGTGGGAGGGGCTCTGCCAAACCTGACAGGCGCTCCAAATGGGGGCAGGGAGTCTGTGCAAGTTCGTTTGTGTGACCGGGCTTAAGGTGTTATGGGGAGGGGGTCCTTAGGCACCGCAGAGCTGTGGAGAAAGGCGCAGAATCTTTCATCTTCTCCAGCTTCATTAGCTAGTGGCAGCCCCATGACCTGTTGGCTGAGGACGCCTCTGCCCAATGGGAGCCGCCTGAGGGACCTGAGAGGAAGCTCTAGTGACTGCTTTCCCAACACACCTGGTCCAAACATGGGGGAGAACCTCCTTCCCCGTAAGGAAGGTTGGCAGAGCAGCCCTTCTTCTCCCCTCACAGGAGCTGCAGCCCCGGGCAGGTGACTTTGGCCTTAGATGCAGTAGGGCATGGGGATGGGCTTCCCCAGATCCCACGTCTCAAGTGGTGCAGTGCAGGTCCTCCTATTGCTTCTCTGCTGGGTTTCGGTCACAGTGGAGGGCTGTATGCACACACAGGCACATGCCTGTGTTCTTGTGGGTGGGTCGGTTCGTGTGAGGACTTGTGTCCTTGTGTCTGTCAATTGTCACAATGGACAGGAAAGCGCTTTGTACCGTGGTGGGAAACACTGTACAAATGCTGGTTAAGAGAACAATGAGGTCTGCAGGGTCTGTTGTGTCCATGTCTGGGTGCATATGTGTTTGTGAGTTTAGGAAATGTGTTGTGAGCCTCCTAATTGAGCATCAGGTCCTCTAAACCCCTGCAGAAGTTGGCGGTTTGATTATGAAGCCCCGCGTCTGTTTGTATTGTTGTGTGCCTGCATGGGCGTGTGTGCGAGTGCTGTGCGTGGGACAAAGGTTCCAGGGAGGACAGCCAGTCACGGACAAAAATGTCCTTCTTGGGTAGGATCCATTTCACCAGGTTAAACGAAGGCTTAGAAACACAGAGAGGGGTACGTGAGGAGCCCGCTGGAGATGGGCGAGCTGCGGAGCCCACGGAGGGGCCAGCTCCAGCGTGAAGGAAGGAGTAGGAAGAGAAAAAAGGGCGATGTACCGGGCCGCTGGAAAAGGAAATTAGGGCCCTGGGAGGGAGCATCCGTTGAACCTCGAGATTTTTATTGACCTTCACTTCAGAGAGGCTCCTGGCCATAGAGGAGGTTACCGGAGCCCTGGAACTAGTGCTAGACGGGCTTGCGGAGGCACAGCTTGATAGGGGAGGTAAGCTGGGGTTCAGTGAGTCACCTTCTTTCTTCTTCACCTGGCTTCCATCTGCAGGAGCCGCGATGTTCCCCCTTCGGGCCCTGTGGTTGGTCTGGGCGCTTCTAGGAGTGGCCGGATCATGCCCGGAGCCGTGCGCCTGCGTGGACAAGTACGCTCACCAGTTCGCGGACTGCGCTTACAAAGAGTTGCGTGAGGTGCCGGAAGGACTGCCTGCCAACGTGACGACGCTTAGTCTGTCCGCGAACAAGATCACTGTGCTGCGGCGCGGGGCCTTCGCCGACGTCACACAGGTCACGTCGCTGTGGCTGGCGCACAATGAGGTGCGCACCGTGGAGCCAGGCGCACTGGCCGTGCTGAGTCAGCTCAAGAACCTCGACCTGAGCCACAACTTCATATCCAGCTTTCCGTGGAGCGACCTGCGCAACCTGAGCGCGCTGCAGCTGCTCAAAATGAACCACAACCGCCTGGGCTCTCTGCCCCGGGACGCACTCGGTGCGCTACCCGACCTGCGTTCCCTGCGCATCAACAACAACCGGCTGCGTACGCTGGCGCCTGGCACCTTCGACGCGCTCAGCGCGCTGTCACACTTGCAACTCTATCACAATCCCTTCCACTGCGGCTGCGGCCTTGTGTGGCTGCAGGCCTGGGCCGCGAGCACCCGGGTGTCCTTACCCGAGCCCGACTCCATTGCTTGTGCCTCGCCTCCCGCGCTGCAGGGGGTGCCGGTGTACCGCCTGCCCGCCCTGCCCTGTGCACCGCCCAGCGTGCATCTGAGTGCCGAGCCACCGCTTGAAGCACCCGGCACCCCACTGCGCGCAGGACTGGCGTTCGTGTTACACTGCATCGCCGACGGCCACCCTACGCCTCGCCTGCAATGGCAACTTCAGATCCCCGGTGGCACCGTAGTCTTAGAGCCACCGGTTCTGAGCGGGGAGGACGACGGGGTTGGGGCGGAGGAAGGAGAGGGAGAAGGAGATGGGGATTTGCTGACGCAGACCCAAGCCCAAACGCCGACTCCAGCACCCGCTTGGCCCGCGCCCCCAGCCACACCGCGCTTCCTGGCCCTCGCAAACGGCTCCCTGTTGGTGCCCCTCCTGAGTGCCAAGGAGGCGGGCGTCTACACTTGCCGTGCACACAATGAGCTGGGCGCCAACTCTACGTCAATACGCGTGGCGGTGGCAGCAACCGGGCCCCCAAAACACGCGCCTGGCGCCGGGGGAGAACCCGACGGACAGGCCCCGACCTCTGAGCGCAAGTCCACAGCCAAGGGCCGGGGCAACAGCGTCCTGCCTTCCAAACCCGAGGGCAAAATCAAAGGCCAAGGCCTGGCCAAGGTCAGCATTCTCGGGGAGACCGAGACGGAGCCGGAGGAGGACACAAGTGAGGGAGAGGAGGCCGAAGACCAGATCCTCGCGGACCCGGCGGAGGAGCAGCGCTGTGGCAACGGGGACCCCTCTCGGTACGTTTCTAATCACGCGTTCAACCAGAGCGCAGAGCTCAAGCCGCACGTCTTCGAGCTGGGCGTCATCGCGCTGGATGTGGCGGAGCGCGAGGCGCGGGTGCAGCTGACTCCGCTGGCTGCGCGCTGGGGCCCTGGGCCCGGCGGGGCTGGCGGAGCCCCGCGACCCGGGCGGCGACCCCTGCGCCTACTCTATCTGTGTCCAGCGGGGGGCGGCGCGGCAGTGCAGTGGTCCCGCGTAGAGGAAGGCGTCAACGCCTACTGGTTCCGCGGCCTGCGGCCGGGTACCAACTACTCCGTGTGCCTGGCGCTGGCGGGCGAAGCCTGCCACGTGCAAGTGGTGTTTTCCACCAAGAAGGAGCTCCCATCGCTGCTGGTCATAGTGGCAGTGAGCGTATTCCTCCTGGTGCTGGCCACAGTGCCCCTTCTGGGCGCCGCCTGCTGCCATCTGCTGGCTAAACACCCGGGCAAGCCCTACCGTCTGATCCTGCGGCCTCAGGCCCCTGACCCTATGGAGAAGCGCATCGCCGCAGACTTCGACCCGCGTGCTTCGTACCTCGAGTCCGAGAAAAGCTACCCGGCAGGCGGCGAGGCGGGCGGCGAGGAGCCAGAGGACGTGCAGGGGGAGGGCCTTGATGAAGACGCGGAGCAGGGAGACCCAAGTGGGGACCTGCAGAGAGAGGAGAGCCTGGCGGCCTGCTCACTGGTGGAGTCCCAGTCCAAGGCCAACCAAGAGGAGTTCGAGGCGGGCTCTGAGTACAGCGATCGGCTGCCCCTGGGCGCCGAGGCGGTCAACATCGCCCAGGAGATTAATGGCAACTACAGGCAGACGGCAGGCTGAACCTCCGCCCGTCCGGCCCGCCCATTCCCGACCTCCACCTAGGGTGCCTGGGAGCAGCAGTCTAGGGCTGGCAGGACTTATGTCCCCCGTCCCCAACCTTCACCTACTCCTCCCCCTTACTACTCCCCAACCTTGACTACCAGGGACTTCTATTAGGGAGTGGGCCGATTTCACCAGTCCCTGCTACCCACGGCTGCCATTCTCCCTGCGGGCTGAATCCCCTTCCCCGCCAAGCACAGTGTTTATCTTACCCCATGCAAGACTCCACCCGCAGACGGTGGGCGATATCTATGTCCCTCCATTCCCGTCGCGATTATCTGCGAAATCCACCCCGCAGCCCGCCCCACCGTGGGCTCTGGAGCCAGAGGAAATGAGCGAAGACTTTGGAAACCTCGCGGTAACGCGGTGGTTTCGGGGGCCAGCCAAGGCCAGTGGAGTGCTGTGGGGTCCCACCTCGACCCCTCCTCCTCCCTTTCTTTCTTTCCTTTTTTTTATTTTTTAATTTTATTTATTTATTTATTTTTTGACGGAGTCTCGGTCTGTCGCCAGGCTGGAGTGCAGTGGCGCGATCTCGGCTCACTGCATCTTCCGCCTCCCGGGTTCAAGCGATTCTCCTGCCTCAGCTTGCCTAGTAGCTGGGACTACAGGCGCGCGCCACCACGACCAGCTAATTTCTTCTATTTTTAGTAGAGACGGGGTTTCACCATGTTGGCCAGGATGGTCTGGATCTCTTGACCTCAGGTGATCCATCCGCCTCGGCCTCTCAAAGTGCTGGGATTACAGGCGTGAGCCACTGCGCCCGGCCCCTCCTCCCTTTCAATCCCTACTCCCAGAAGCCGGGATTCGTGGCAACCCCTAGTTTTTAGTTCCAAAGCCTCCTGCCGGCAGGGAACCAAATCTTTCTGTCCTCCCACCCCCACCCCACTTCTGGCCAGTTGGAGTCCAGCCCGGTGCCTGGGGCGCCTTTCAGCTCCGCGCTCAGATTTTCCTGTTTTCGTTGTTTTCAAAGACAGCGACATTTCGGGTCTGGTGCTAACACCCCCTTCCCAGCCTCTGGGAAAATCGAGTGTGTGTGTCGGGGGGTAGGGAGGGAATGCGTTTTCTGTCGTCTCTCTCCTAACTTAAAGCGCCGCAGGACCGCGCGCCCCTTGGCGGCTGAGCCCGTGGACTTGGTCCCGGGCCAATTTCGTTGTCCGTGTGTTGGGCTTTCCGGAGGTCTGTGCGCCCAACAGCGCCGCTCCCGCGGCTCCACCCGACCCAGACCCTAGCTGGAAAGCGCCGGAGGCGGAGGAAGCTGACTGTGGCCTCCCGGGCCGCGGCTCTCTGGAGGGCTCGCGCCCTAGTTCGCACAAAGCCTGCTCGTGACTGTGCGACTGTGCGACGGGATCCGGATGGAGCCGAGCCCCTCCGTCCTCGCGTCTCGGTCCTCGCGTCGCCCCGCCCCACCCGCCCCTGCTTCGGCGGGAATCGTGTTTGCCCGGCGTGTAGTCCCTGACAAGCGTGCCCTGTAGGAGAAAAGTCTGTGTCCTGTGAAGTGTGACCGTGTAGTGTAGGGGGGCGGGCGGGGGGGCGGATGGGCGGGGAGGGAGGGAAGGGGAGGGGCGCGGCGCGGCGACTCGGGGCGGGGTTCTTTTTTCCATTTTGAAAGAAAGCGTCGGGGTTGGGGTGGGGGGAGTTTCAGTCCTCGGGATCAGCCCTCTCCGCGAAGCGCAGCACAAGCGCGGGCCTGGGACGGAGTAGCCCCCCGAAGCCCGTGCCCTTTTCTCAACGCGTCTGTATGCAGTCAATAAAACAATCGATTTGAACTGGGCTCGGTGACTTTTTGTCAGGGGACAGAGGGAGGAGGCCTGGGCGATGAAGGAGGAAACCGCGGAAGGAAGGAGCCCCCCCAGAGCCTCCCGTTGGAATCTTTTGAGTGATTTCCTGTTTGCGTGACCATCCTGTGATTTTTTTGCCAGGTGTTTGCACCCAGCCCTGCTCTTAGTGTCTCCAACTCCAGGGTGGGGTGACAAAAAACGAGGGCAGGCTGGAAGTGAGTAGGGGGAGGTTGCAAGAAGGGAAGGCGGGTGTCTGCAGACCCTAAACACAGGGAGTCTGAGTGTGCGTGCAAGTATATTTGCACTCAAGAGTGTGCGGCACCCTCTTTCACTTGAGACTGTCTGTGTAGTGGGGTGTGGCTGTATATGGTGCCACACTGCCCAGTTTCTGTGTCTCCACATCAGCCTTTGAGTTCCCTGAGAAGCCGGTGGGAAGAGGATGGGATTCATAGGGACAAGACTGCTGTGGCTTGCACAAGAGAAGTCACAAATAACACAAAGTACAGAGCGGGCAAATGATGTAAAGCAGGAAAGGGGGAGAACCTGGCCAGGCCGATTGCCCAGAGCGAGCTGGCACGTTTGGCCTGGGAGCCAAGTGTGTGCGTTGTGTGGGTGGGTGGGGAGCACTCAGTGAATGATGCATGGACAACCGTCAGGGTGTGCTAAGGGGGTGCACCTGGGGAATCAGGGTTGAAAACACACTGATTTCATAGTCCTAGAAAGGGGGTTTCTTGGGTGAGGAACAGGAGAGACAGGGGGATCAAGAAAGGAGACTGTGCTCCTGGCCAGCCTAAAACACACGGGTTGGGCTGCTGTGTGTTTCAGCTGAATCCCCCTAAGATGGGAAGAGGCGGGGAAGAGAGATGGAAGAGGAAAGCAACAGAAATGGGAAGCAGATAAAGATTCTATCTCTCCCCTCCCTTCTTCCTGCTTCCAATTTCTTGTCCTCTTTTGCTGTCTCTGTGGGTCTTCCTAATTGGACCAGTCGAGGCTGGCAACAGGCCCAAGTTCCAATGCTCAGGGTCCTACCCCAGCCTCAGGTCTGTCCTCTGGCATAGGTGGTGGCTGTGACACTTCTTGGGGCCTGAGCCCAGATTCCCTTCCCAGACCAGCAAAGCTGTTTTCTTTCTTTTTTTTTATTTTTTTATTTTTAAAATAGATCAGTTTTATTCTGCTAGTTCCATAAAAACAATGCAAACACAAGCGTTCTGTACATCTTCTTGGTGAATTCACATAATGCTTTGTTCCCCGATCCTTTAACCTCCTCGTCTTCTTCCAGTTATTTTCTGTTTGGACCACTGGCCACAGGAGTGGAGTGGGGTTGGGGCTTAGGAGAGAGCAATGTGGCTTTTTCGTATGACTTGTTTTATTGCTTGCCCTCTCAGCACACTCCTGTTACTCCTAACACAAAGTCTGAGATTTAAGCCCTTAAACCTGTAGGTTTCACCATCAGCTTTTTCTTTTTCTTTTCTCTTTTTTTTTTTTTTTTTTTTGCATAGGCATTACTAGGGATGTGAATGGGAGACTGGTATAGAAAGTGGTGAGGAGCCGAAGCCAAGAAATTGCTTTAAACACAAGATGAAAACGCTCTGTTCTGTCCACACAAAGAATCACCTAATACTGGTGTGAGGCATCTCACTTAGCTGTGGAGAAGTCCTTGGAATTAGATCTCAGAAAGACAGTTCCAGCTTTAAGACAGTAAAACCTTTAGGCAATGGGCTAATTGCCTTAAAGGAAAGAAGAGTTCTACTTGAAAGAGCTTGCAGGTGAGAAATTGTCCTACAAAGATTCTTAGAAATGTTAGCGGAGATAACTGACATGGGTAGCTGTGGGCCAACCAAGAACTGTCAACAGCCTGATCTCATAGCAAAGCTGTTTTCAAGAAAAATTCCCTTCTGAGGGCCACAGCCTGAGCCCTGACCCTTGTCACAGCCCAACACTGCAGTCCACCCCACCGCCTGGGACACAACTCAAGAATATTATCTCTTAGGAAGACACCTGTTTTGTTCTACCTGCAAATCCTACCTCTGAGGACGGGGCAAGGACTGGCCCAATTCCTAGGGCCTGTTTAGGAATCCAGCCACGTGATTGCTTCTGGGAGCAGGCCTGGCTGGGCCAGTGAGTGCTCAGCAGTTTTGGTGCAACTCAATCATCTGGTCATGGGTCTCTTGTGGGAAGACAGGCCCCTTCCTTTCCCTCCCTGTCCTAAGAATTGGGGGCCCTCCTCGAGACCCTCTAGGATCCTGAGTGCCACTAGGGCAGGTGGAGAGGAGCTGAAAACTCTGCCCCTCTTTGTCCAGGGCCACGCATCCTATTGGATGAGCAAATACTACTCAGCTAGACTTTGTGCCTTCTGGGCATGGCCAGGCCCAAAGGCTCCATCCACAGGCAGGAATGAATACGTGTTGGAGGCCAAGGACCAGGGTGCTGGGACACTCTGCCAACTGCCCACTGAAATCCCAGCCCTCTCAGGAAAACTCTAGTTTCTGTCCAAAGGTTTGGCCAATGCACAGAATGGTCCCCAGCCTCTGGCCTTCCTTCCTACCTCTTTTTAAATGTAATTAATTTAACTTATTTAATTACATTAAAATAAAATGTCTTCCTTTCATTTCCTCTCCCTCATTCCTCTCTGTTCTTTTTTGAATTGTTCCAATTCAACTACCAATTTGAGGTTGAATTCATTTTCACAGTGTCCCCATCAGGTGGTTGTAAAACTCTGGCTTATACTTATCCAGAGATGGGGAGCTCACGTTCCACTCCCCGCTTCCAGGGAATCAGTTGTTTAGCAGTTTAAAATGTGTCTCTTCCTGGGTTCCACCCCTCAGGCCTGACTGCCACTGGCAAGTTCTCTGGGAGAACCTACCAGGTGTGGAGGTGTAATCTTCACCTCTGACCCTCTCTCCCTGGCTCCAAGGCTTTCCATTCAATGCAACTTTTTTGAGCCTTTCCTGTATGCTTCATGTGCTGTGCTAGCTTCAATCTCTCCAGTGTGTCTTGCTGTAAAACTTATTTGGATACTACATGGGAATGGAGTCTAACGGCTTGAGGAGTGTGTGTGTGTGTGTGTGTGTGTGTGTGTGTGTGTGTGTGTCTTGAGAGACCTGGAAAATGGTCGGAGAATGCAATATGACAGCAGTAGCCTCAGAACTCAGAGCAATTTATCAGGAGCAGTAATTCTCTGAGTTACAGAAACCAGATGGCCAGGATGTGGCCTTGAATCGGATGAGAAACCTGTCTAAAGAAAGGTTATTTGAAAGGCGTGCCTCCTCCCCCCAAATGTTTCCTAAAGATCAGCTGAAATGAGAACCATCTTGAAGATCATTAAAGTCCGTTAATATAAAAGAACAAAGGAAGGCAGGGCTTCTTTGAGAAAGAAGCAGCTGGGGTAGGGTCCTCTGGTCCCAGATCTTGTGTCTGGAATGCAGCCCTCCACCCATGACATCAAAATAACAACCACAACTAAAGCTAACATCTCCAAAGATTCGTTGTCAGTACATATATGGCCTGTGACTTCCTGGTGGACATCTCAGTTTTTCCTCCTGGATCTCAGGGAAATGCATTTTGGTAGGTAGAGGGAAAGGAGTGGCATCTTGCTATGACTACCCTGCCCCACATTTGTTAACAGAGCCCCAGTTATGAGACACTCCATAGGGAAAAAGGGACCTGCTGTCTGCACAACAGGAGGTGTCGCCTGCAAAGAAAGGACCATGACTATGTAAGCACAGAGCAAGGAAAACTGGGGGATCTCCTTTCTCTGCAGAAATCCAAGCCTGTATTCTGCAGAAAGCCAAGCCCTAGTACCAGGACATAAGAAAGGCCCCTTGTTGAGGCTATAAATTTCCAAGTCTGACCTAACAAATACCTTTACCTTATACATTTCCAACATAAATGTATAGATAAGAGAAATCCTGCTGGGCAGTTTGGAGGAAGCAAGTGGAGCCATTTCAGTTGTAATGTGTCAATTCATTGATTCCATTTGAAATGTAGCCACTCACACCTATCTGTTCAATGATAAGATTTTGCCTTAGGACTCAATAGAGAATAACATTATATTGAAAATGAAAGATCTGCTGTGACTGGCATATAGAAGAGATTAAATTTTAAAATGTTTTGCAATATTAGCATTTTGTTCAAAATATGACCAGTGTTCCTAATGAGACTTGATATGGATTTTTTAAAAAGCCATCCAAAGGCCCCATGATGGGCACAAAAACAAAACCAACTTGTTGGGTTAAATTAGTTGGAAAGACTTTGTATCATTCCATTGTTGAATAAGTAATTTATGGGATTTAAAGACAGTACGATTTTGAAAATTGTGCTAATTGTGTGTGCTTTGTTTGGACATGTGAATGTAAGTTTAATAATTAAGTTTAAGTCCACATAGAACAAGGAGAGAAAAAGTGTTTGTATTTTTATCAACTGTTTACTGCTTACATGTATTCCCTTGTGTATTAGGAGTTAATTTGGTTTTGGCAAATTAAATGCATTTTCTCCCAGCAACATTCTCAAACTGTTTCTTAAATTGAATCTAAAAGCCATTCAAGGCATCCAGCCATTTGAGAGAAAAATTTCTATGATTATATAAATTACCGAGGAACTTCGTAAGAATTGATCATTGTCGAAATGGGGAGAGAATAGGAATGGAGAATTAATTATCAAATGCGTCTTAATAATAGAGGCTTGTCACACATCTCCACTAAGAATGCTAATAGTCACCACCTAATATTAGTATAAATACTAATAATACCAATAGTGGCTAACATTTATTGAACTCTTACTATATTTCAGGCACATACTATGGATCTTACAAGCATTATTTTGTCATTCCTTATAGTGATCCTGTGAGGTAATATTATTATTCTAATTTACAGGCAAAGAAACCAAAGAGCACAGAGGGTTAGTAGTTTGTTGAAGATCACACAGCTGGCAATTTGCAGGGTTGAAGTTTGTCCTTTTGTTATCTGACTCCAATGCCAGAGCTCTTAGTCACCAAGCCAAACCTCCTCCTGAAGACTCTACAAACCAGTGAAGTGTAGAATAACATATTTTCTATATGGTTAAATTTGCGGCTAATTACAGAGTTTGTCTAGAAAAAGGATTTCTCTTGCTGTTTCTCTTATTTCTCAAAATAGCATTTTTTTTTTCTGATTATAAAAGTAGTGCAGGCCGGGCGCAGTGGCTCATGCCTATAATCCCAGCACTTTGGGAGGCCAAGGTGGGCAGGTCACTTGTGATCAGGAGTTTGAGACCAGCTTGGCCAACATGGTGGTCTCAAACTACTATTTCATGTCTCTACTAAAAATACAAAGAAATTAGGCAGGTGTGGTGGTGTGCGCCTGTAATCCCAGCTACTCCGGAGGTTGAGGCAGGAGAATTGCTTGAACCCGGGAGTTGGAGGTTGCAGTAAGCGGAGATCAGGTCACTGCATTCCAACCTGGGCAACAGAACAAGACTCTGCCTCAAAAAACAAAAAAAAGAAAAAAGAAAAAGAAAAAAAGAAAAGAAAGAGAGAAAGAAAAGAAACAAATATAAAAATAAAAGTAATGCATGCTTCATCTAGAATTGTCTTTGGTTGCCATTGGGAATGTAAATGGGCATAGCCACTTTGGAGAAATATTTGGCAATCTAGGAACATTAAAGATACACATACGTCTGACTCAGTAATCTCACTCTTGGGTATATACTCAATAGAAATGAATGTTTACATCCATCAAATACAGAAGAGTCCTTTGGTGGATGCAAGTGCAACGATGTTCATAGCAGTTTTATTTGTAATAGCCCCAAATTGGAAACAACCTAAATATCCAACAGTAGAATGGAGGAAGTAACCTGTAGTATATTCATACCCTGGAATACCAAAGAGCAATGAAGAACAAACTGCAGCTACACACAACATGGATGTCATCACGGTGAGTGAAAGAAGAAAGACACAAAAGATTATGGAATGAGTGATTTAATTTAAAGGAAGTTCACATACAGGCAAGACTAATTTTTGGTGGAAAAAGTTGGAAGGTACTAACTGGGATTAGGAGAAGGCTCAAGGGAGACTTCTGAGATTCTAGAAATGTTCTATACCTTGATCTGGATGGTGGCTACATGGGTGTATGCATATGTAGAAATCCATTGGCTACACACTTGAGTTGTATACTTTATTGAATTTGTTATACCTCAATTTGTGTGTGTGTGTGATGGAGTTTCACTCTTGTCGCCCAGGCTGGAGTGCAATGGCGTGACTTCGGCTCACTGCAACCTCCAGCTCCCTGGTTCAAGTGATTCTCTTGCGTCAGCCTCCTGAGTAGCTGGGATTACAGGCACCTGCCACCACACCCAGCTAATTTTTGTATGTTTAGTAGAGATGGGCTTTCGCCATGTTAGCCAGGCTGGTCTCAAACTCCTGACCTCAGGTGATCTGCCTGCCTCGGCCTACCAAAGTGCTGAGATTACAGGCATGAGCCACCGTGCCCAGCCCTTATTATACCTCAATTTTTTAAAATGGAAAAATAACCCTTGGAAATCAGGCACCAAAGTAATACGTGCTCCTTATTGAACAGCACTGTCCAATACTAGCCACTAGCCACATGTGGTTATTTACATTTTAATTTTAATTAAGGTGAAATAAATTTTAAAACTCGTTCCTCAATCCCACTAGCCACATTTTAAGTACTTGGCACATTGCTAACAGCAATTGTTTATTTGGACAGCAGAGCTATAGAAAATTTCCATCCTAATGGAAAGTTCTATTGCTAGTGTTGTTATAGGAAATTGAAAAATATAGAAGTGTATTAAAAAAACAATTTATTATTTATAATTCCCTCATCCAAAAAATAATGTAGTAACATTTTATGTTAACTTCTAATTTCTTTCTAAAATAAATTTTATTAAATTACAAGAGTAACATATGAATGCATTCTTGTCCTAAGATAATTAAATATTGATAAACTGAAACTCTCTTTGACCATTGCCTGCAATCCTAGAGCTCTCCCCAGTGGTAACCACTCTTACTAGGGTACTATGTACCTTTTTATTTTTTTTGAGATGGAATTTCGCTCTCTCGCCCAGGCTGGAGTGCAATGGCGCTATCTTGGCCCACTGCAACCTCTGCCTCCTGGGTTCAAGCGATCCTCCTGCCTCAGCCTCCTGAGTAGCTGGGATTACAGGCAAGCGCCACCAAGCCCAGCTAATTTTTTTGTATTTTTAGTAGAGACGGATTTTCTCCATGTTGATCAGCTGGTCTCGAACTCCCAACCTCAGATGATGCGCTCGCCTCGGCCTCCCAAAGTGCTGGGGTTACAGATGTGAGCCACCACGCCCTGCCTGGTACCATGTATCTTTTCAGACCATTTTCTCCGGTACTTATAAACATGATGTCTGTGTATGGAAATATACAGCAGAGCCATTAACATCACCCTGACTCGAGGAGCTTCCACCTGGTTCAGTTCAGTCTCCCGAAGTGCACAGGAAGGGTGTTATCCCCATCATCCACATCCCACCCAGTGTCTAGGGCTCTCTTCCTATTCATCTCGAGCTGCTGTGGTCCTGGGATATTGTGAGAGGGGACGTCACATGGGGCAAGTCAGATGGTCACTAGGTACAGTCACACTGCAGAACTGGCAATGCCACTCCTGTTGGGTGTTCCTAGGGCAAGGTGTAACTGTAAATCCAGGGGAGCCATCACTCCACACTGTCTGTATGAAGAGCTAGCCTGTGGTGCAGCTCTCCAGCCTGAAGGTGGTGCTTCCTAGGGTAGAGTCTAGGAGGTCTGCAGGCATGACTCAGCTCCCTCTGGGTCCTCTTGCAGAGGTCCTTTGCTGCTTTCATCAACGCCACACTGGAGCATGGAACCCTTTTGTGAAGCTGCCCCAGATCCCCTTGGTACCAACATCATCATTTTCTCTCTGGTATAAGGCACAGGCTCCGTCTGACTCAGACCAATGCACCTCTCAGTGTTTACCTTTTGAGTTCAATTCTGAATTCATGAATTTTTAAACTTTCTTCATTTTAATGTATGCATTTACAGCTATTAATGTCCTCCTAAGTACTGTTTTAACAGTATTCCCCAAGTTTTAATAGGTAGTGTTTACATTGCCATTTAGTTTTAAATATTTTATTTCTGTGAGATTTGTTCCTTGACTCATGAATTATTTAGACATGGGCTGTTACATTTTCAAATGTATGTGTGTTTTTTTCTGACACTTTTGTTTTTGATACCACTTGCATTACCTCGTTGTCAGAATACAGACTGGGTGATGCTGATTATTTGGTAATTATTAAAACTTGCTTGGAGGAATAGGATGTAGTCAATTTTTTGTAAATGTTTATATAAGTTTGAAAAGAATATTTATTCTTGAATTATTGGGTTATGATTTTTATATTTTAATTAGATCAGGCTTGTTAATTTTATGGATTACATATTCTCTATTTCCTCACTTAATTTTTTGTTTGCTTGTCTTATTAATTTCTGAGAGAGGCATGTTAAAAATCTCTTATGATTTTAGACCTGTCAATTATTTCTTGTAATTCTGCTCATATTGCATTGTATATTTTTGAGGCCATGTCATAAGGTGTATACCTTTTTGGTTAAATTTTTGTTGAAGTCTAACACACATTCAGGAAAGTACTTTCATAAAGAGAAAATACCTCTTATGACCAGTACCCATATCAAGAAAAGAAAATTACCAGCACTCCTGCAGCATCTTCATGCTCCCTCGGAGTCACTCCTCCATCCCCACTCTCCTGACTTCTGATATCATAGATTAGTTTTGCCTGTATTGGAACCTCATATATTCCAGGAGTCTTCAAAATGTACACGAAAAATGCATATTATGAAAAAATTAACCATGATTTCAAAATGTTTTCACTAACTTGTACTAACTTGTTATAACATGTCTGAACAGGATCTAGTTTGAGGCTCTAAGAAGGATAAGATATGAGTTTGAAAAGAACCTCCATTACAGCAACATGAGTTCTGCTAAAATCAAAGCAAGAATGAAAATCAAATTTATGGTGAAGCTTGGGTGGAAGAATTATGAAATCATTGATACCTTAGGAAAAGCTTATGGAGACAATGCCCCAAAGAAATCAGCAGTTTACAAATGGATAACTTTTCTTAAGAAGGAATAAGAATATATTGAGGATGAAGCCCACAGCAGCAGACCATCCATGTCAATTTTTGAAGAAAAAAATCTTTTTTTTTTTTTTTTTCTGAGACATGGTCTCACTCCTGTTGTCCAGGCTGGAGTGCAATGATGTGATCTCAGCTCACTGCTCCCTTGACTTCCCAAGCTCAGGTGATCCTCCCATCTCAGCCTCCAAGCAAGTAGCTGGGACTGCAGGTACGTGCCACCAGGCCTGGCTAATTTTTTGTATTTTTAGTAGAGGTAGGATTTCACCATGTTGCCCAGGCTGGTCTCAACTTCCTGGGCTCAAGCGATCCATCTGCATCAGCCTCCCAAGATGCTAGGATTACAGGCATGAGTCACTGTGCTGGCCAAAAATTAATCTTGTTTGTTCCCTAATTGAAGAGGACTGACAATAGCACAAAAAATATCCAATGCCATAGACATGTCAATTGGTTCAGCTTATACACTTCTTACTGAAAAATTAAAGTTGAGCAAACTTTCCACTCAATGGGTGCTGAAACCATTGCTCCTAGATCAGCTACAGACAAAAGCAGAGCTTTCAATGGAAATTTTAAACAAGTGGGATTAAGATCCCTGTTGCATTCTTCAAAGAATTGCAACAGGAGATGAAACATGGCTTTACCAGTACCATCCTGAAGACAAAGCACAATCAAAGCAATGGCTACCAAGATGTGGAAGTGGTCCAGACAATGACAACAGATTTTTGGGATGCTCAAGGCATTTTGCTTGTTGACTTTCTGGAGGGCCAAAGAATAATAACATCTGCTTATTATGAGAGTGTTTTGAGAAAGTTGGTCAAAGCTTTGCCAGAAAAATGCCCAGGAAAGCCTCACCAGAGAGTCCTTCTCCACCACAATGCTCCTGCTCATTCCCCTCATCAAAGTGGGCAATTTGCAAGAGTTTCAATGGGAAATCATTAGCCATCCACCTTACAGTTCTGATTTGGCTCCTTCTGACTTCTTTTTGTTTCCTAACCTTAAGAAAAATATTTTAAAACACCCCTTTTTCTTTAGTTAACAATATTTAAAAGATGGCATCGACATGGTTAAATTCCCAGGACCCTCTGTTCTTTAGAGGTGGACTAAATAGCTGGTATCATCAGTTACAAAAGTGTCTAGAACTTCGTGGTGCTTATGTTGAGAAATAAAGTTTATATTTCTTATTTTTATCTTTTAATTCCATTTTTCCACAAATGGTTTGAAGTCTTGTCATATGCTCAGCTTTGGTAGATACTGCCAAACAGTTTTTCAACATGTACCAATTTACACTTGCACCAGCCGTGAGAGTCCTCATCAAACTCAGTATTATCTGTTTTTGGTTTTAGACATTCTGTTGGGTGTGTAGTGGTATGGCATTGTGTTTTTAATTGGCATTACCCTGACAATTAATTAAGTTGAATACTGTTGTTTCCTGTCCATTTGAAAATCCTCTTATGTAAACTGTCTTTCTCTCTTTTTCATTGGGTTGTCTTTTTCTTATTGATTTGTAGAAATTCTTCATATATTCTGGGTATGAGCTTTCTGTACAGAATGTCTTCCCTCTCTCTTCAGCTTCTCTTTTCACACTTTTTGTAGTGTCTTTTTATGAAGAGCTGTTTTTAGTTATAATGTGCTCCAATTTATCAATTTTTTCTTTATGGTTAGAACTCTTTAGGACCATATTTAAGAAATCTTTGCCCACCCTAAGATGATGAAAATATTCTCCTATGATTTCTTGTGAAAAACATTATGATTTTACCTTTTTTATTTCGATCTACAATGCATGTGGAAGTTACTTTTGTATAAGGAGTGAGGTGGGGCCAAGATTCATTTTTTTCCCATGTGAATATCCAGTTGACCTAACACCTTTTATTGAAAAGTTTATCTTTTCCCCCACTGTAAGTAAGGCCTTAGCACCTTTGTCATCAGTGAGGTGACCATATATGTATGCATTGTTTTTCCCCTTGCAGTCCGGACTCGGCTTCTGTCATCACATCTCTTTGTCTGACTCTCTTTGCTGTGTCTCTCTTCCACTTTTAAGGATCCTAGTGATCACATTGAGTCCACCCAGATAAGCCAGGATAATTTCCCCATTTTAAAGCCAGCTGAATAACAACTTTAATTCTGTCTGAAGCCTGAATTCTCTTTTGCCATGTAACCTAACATATTCTCAGGTTTGGGGGATTTTTTTACCATTGATTTTTGAGAGTTCTTTATGTATTCTAGATACTAGAGAGTTCTTTATATATTCTTCTTTTCTTTTTTTTTCACTCTTGTTGCCCAGGCTGGAGTGCAATGGCATGATCTCAGCTCACTGCAACCTCCACCTCCCAGGTTCAAGGAATTCTGCCTCAGCCTCCCGAGTAGCTGGGATTACAGGTGCACGCCACCACGCCTGCCTAATTTTGTATTTTTAGTAGAGTTGGGGTTTCACCATATTGGTCGGGCTGATCTCAAACTTCTGACCTCAGGTGATCTGCCCGCTTCAGCCCCCACAGAGTGCTGGATTACAGGCATGAGTCACTGTGCCTGGCCGAGAGTTCTTTATACATTCTAGATACTAGTCCTTTGCTGGATATGTGATTTGCAAATATTTTCTTCTATTCTGTAGCCTGTATTTTCATCCTCATCAGGGTCTTTCACAGAGGAAGACTTTTAAAAACTTTTTGATGAGGTCAAATTTATCAAGTTTTCCTTTTATGGATCATACATTTGATGTCGTCTAAGAACTCTTTGCCTAGTCCTAGATCCTGAAGATTTTCCCCTATGTTTTTGTCTGAAAACATAGTTATATGTTTTATAGTTGCACATATATAGTTTTATAGTTGCAAGTTATACTTTTTCAGTTAATTTTTGTATAAGGTGTGAGGTTTAGATGAACCCATTGTCTGTAGATGTCCAATGTTTCCAGCACCATTTGTTAAGACTATCCTTCCTTTGTTGAATTGCTATTGCACCTTTGTTAAAAAATCAGTTGGGCATGTTTGGGTGGGTCTATTTCTGGGTTTTCTATTCAATTCCATTGATTTTTGTATCTGTGCCTCCACCAATAACACACTGTGTTGATTATTGTAACCGCATAGTAGGACTTAATATCAGGTAGAGTGGTTCCGCCTACTTTTTTTTTTTTTTTTTGTAAGATTGTTTTAGTTATTCTAGGGGCTATGTCTTTCCATATAAATTTTAGAATAAGCAAATCTATGTTTACAAAAGAAAGACAAAGACATTGCATTAAACCCATAAACATTTTTACAATGTTGAACCTTTTAATCCGTGAACACATGATATTGTCTCTCTACTTCTTTAGGTTGTCTTTGACTTTTTTAATCAGCATTTTGTAATTTTCAGCTTGCAGATCCTGTATGAATTTTATTATGTTTGGCCGGGCGCGGTGACTCACACCTGTAATCCCAGCACTTTGGGAGGCCGAGGCGGGCGGATCACGAGGTCAGGAGATCGAGACCATCCTGGCTAACACGGTGAAACCCCATCTCTACTAAAAATACAAAAAAAAAAAAAAAAAAAATAGCCGGGCGTGGTGGCGGGTGCCTTTAGTCCCAGCTACTCAGGAGGCTGAGGCAGGAGAATGGCATGAACCTGGGAGGCAGAGCTCGCAGTGAGCCGAGATTGCGCCACTGCACTCCAGCCTGGGAGACAGAGCGACACTCTGTCTCAAAAAAAAAAAAATTGTTATGTCCCAATTTCTTTGGGGGTGTTCATTATTAGTATATAAAAAGTGATGATTTTTGTGTTGATTTTTTTTTTTTTTTTTTTTTTTTTTTTTTTTTTTTTGAGACGGAGTCTCGCTCTTTCGCCCAGGCTGGACTGCAGTGGCGCTGTCTTGGCTCACTGCAAGCTCCGCCTCCCGGGTTCAGGCCATTCTCCTGCCTCAGCCTCCCTAGTAGCTGGGACTACAGGCGCCCACTACCACACCCGGCTAATTTTTTGTATGTGTTTTTGGTAGAGACGGGGTTTCACCGTGTTAGCCAGGATGGTCTCGACCGCCTGACCTCGTGATCCACCCGCCTCGGCCTCCCAAAGTGCTGGGATTACAGGCGTGAGCCACCACGCCCGGCCTTGTGTTGATCTTATATCTGCAACCTTGCTGAACTAACTATTGGTTTTAAGAATTTTTAGTATTTTCCCTGGGATTCTCTAGGTGAATTATTTTATTTCATTTCATTTTATTTTATTTTATTAGACACAGGGTCTCACTATGTTGAAACCAGGCTGGTCTCGAACTCCTGGGCTCAAGTTATCCTCCCACTTTGGCCTCCCAAAGTGCTGGGATTACAAGTGAGAGGCACCACACCAAGCTAGATGTTTTAAATGTTATTTTTATAACCAATCCTTATTTTTATTTCTTCACATGATCATGTCTTCATTATCACTCCTAATGTTGTTTTTTATGTCTCCTCTCTTTTTTTCTGTTAAGATTCCCAAGCTGTGGTCTTTTCAAAAAACACCTAGCTTTTATTTTTATTAATCAGCTCTACATCTTTTTCTGTCTAGTTCATTAAATTTTTTTTTTTTTTTTTTTTTTTTTTTTTTTTTTTTTTTGAGACTAGTCTTGCTTGGTCACCCAGGCTGGAGTGCAGTGGCGCAATCATAGCTCACTGCAACCTCCACCTTCTAGGTTCAAGCGATTCTCCTGCCTCATTCGGCCTCCCAAGTACCTAGGATTACAGGTGTGCACCTCTACATCCAGCTAATTTTTGTATTTTTAGTAGAGTTGGGGTTTCACCCTGTTGGCCAGGCTGGTCTTGATCTCCTGACCTCAATTGATCCAATCGCCTCAGCCTCCCAAAGTGCTGGGATTATGGGTGTGAGCCACTGCATCCATCCTAGTTCATTAATCTCTGATTTTTATCTTTACCAGTATTTTTATTTCTACTTTCTTTGGATTTATTTATTTTTCTTTTTTCTAGCTTTTTGAGTTGAGACCTTAGTTAATTTTTTAAACATTTATTGCTTTTGGGTGAATCCATTGGTTATAGATCCCCTGCATATTGTTTTGGATGAATACTGCAAGTTTTACTATGTAATGTTTTAAGTGTTCTTGTAAGAGTTTGCATCTCAGTATGATGATGAAAAAGTTCTGGAGATGGATGGATGGATGATTACACTACAATATGACTGAATGTAATGCCACTGAACTGTACACTTAAAAGTGGTGAAAATGTTATGTTATGTATATTTTACCACAATGAAAAGTTTGTAATTCTTGTTTGAGTTATCTCTTTAACCCAATAATATTTATATACATATTTAAAACTTTTCGGGATCATTTTGTGGTTGCTGTTGCTGTTGCTCTTGTTTTATTTGACTATTCTTTTTTTTGTTTTGTTTTGTTGTTGTTGTTGTTGTTTTTGACGGAGTCTCGCTCTGTTGCTCAGGCTGGAGTGCAGTGGTGTGATTTTGGCTCACTGCAACCTCCGCCTCCTGGGTTCAAGCAATTCTCCTGCCTCAGCCTCCTAAGTAGCTGGGAGTACAGGAGCGTGCCACCATGCCCAACTAATTTTTGTGTTTCTAGTAGAGTCGGGGTTTCACTCTGTTGGCCAGGCTGATCTCGAACTCCTGACCTCATGATCCACCCGCCTCGGCCTCCCAAAATGCTGGGATTACAGGCGTGAGCCACTGCACCTGGCCTATTCTTTTTTTAGCCCTAATTTTATTACATGTGATTTGTGAAGGTGTCATGTATGACTTCTGTTTTTTGAGTTTTATTGATTTCTTTTGTGAGCTAGTACATGTTTAATTTTTTTTGAAAATTTTGTGTGTGCTTGAAGAGAATATGTATTTTCTTATTGGGTGAGATATTTTAGATTACTTTTAAGATCAAGTTCCTTAATTTTTATCAAACCATTCATATCCTTACTTATTTTCTATCTGACCTGTGGACTTCTGAGAGGTGTATTAGAAATCTCCTAATTTGATTTGAGATTTGTTTTCTCTTTATATTTCTGTCAAAGCTATATTAGTAGATGCATGAATGTTTGTGCCTATTATATCTTCTTGGTGAACTATCCTATGTTTTAATATGAGTAGCCTCCTTGTTCTTGTTCTTTTTATTGTGTTTTGCCTTGACTTTCTCTTTTTTCCTTCCTTTCTTTCTCTTTTTTCTTTTTTTTTTTTTTTTTTGAGACAGGATCTCACTCTGTCACCCAGGCTGGAGTATAGTGGCACAATCTCAGCTCACTACAACCTCTGCCTCCCAGGCTCATTTGATCCTCCTGCCTCAACCTCTCAAGTAGTTAGAAGTACAGACATGCACCACCATGCCTGGCTAAATTTTGTTGTGGTTTTTGTAGAGATGAGGTTTCACCATGTTGTCCAGGCTGGTCTTGAACTCCCAGACTCAAGTGATCCTCCCGCCTCAGTCTCCCAAAGTGCTGGGATTACAGGCCTAAGCCACCACACCCGGTCCTGAATTTATTTTTCTAATATTAATATTCTCACTCCCACTTTCTTTTTAAAAATATATTCGTAATATATCTTTTTCTAGTGTTAGAATTCATTTTTAATTAATAATTCTCTAAGGTTTATAATGAAAAAACAGTCCCATACTTTATCTCTGATTCCAGTTCCTAGTGCTTTCCCTTCCACTTTGAACTTTTTCAGTTTTTTCTGCTGTTTCCTACCATATTAAAAAATAACATGCTTTCCTGTTATTTTTTCAATTTTATGTATTACCTATTGACTTCCTATGGAGGTTGAATAAATTCGTTCTTTCACAAAGACACACACACACTCAACTTTCCTTTCATCCTTCCAATATGATTAAATTGCAACTTTTGCTGAAATGATTGTTCCAATGTTTACATTATAATAATTATGCAAACACAGTTCACAGCTGATCCATGTACTGAATTCTGTTTTTATTTCTTTTCTCATACAACCTTTCTTCTCCCGCAGTTGATAATTACCTTGTTTTTTGTTTTTTTGTTTTTTTATTTGTTATTTTCTTAGTTTCTATTACGATATCCTAAAATTTATTGCAGAAGTATAAATTTCCCCTCAATATGTTTTAAAAATTAGATATTTGATCAGTTTCTTTTTCTTTCTTGGAGACACTCCCAGAGCCCCCCATCCTTCTGCTCCCATCCTGGCTGCTGAAGGCCTGATGCACAGCTGTCATCCTGGGACTTCCGTGCACCATCATCCCTGTTTCCGGATCCTCTGTCTTCCTCTTCTTGGTTTATTCTCTCTTTTTGATGGAGCACATTCTCTAGAGAAGCAAGAGAGGATCTTGATCTTGTGAGGCCTAAAATTATGCAATTATACAGAATCACAAATGGAAAATTAGACATCAAAGAAATGTGGGAAAAGAAATCACAACAAACTGCAGTTTTTGAAAATGGTGACAATTACCACAAACCACAAAATCCAGGAAAGTAGTCGAACATTAAACTACATGACATTGCTTTATAATGATTTTCTCCTGAACTTTTAGTTGTATCTCTGAAGACCTTTGTATCAGTTGACCTTCAATCAAAAGCAGAAGCAGATCCTGCTAGAAGGATATGTTTCTCTCTCTCTCTCTCTCTCTCTCCCTCTCTTTAAATGGATTTGCTGTAGGGCTTCAACATTACACAATTGTGGAAGCTGACTAAGCATGCTTTGTAAGGCTGTTACCTTGCATCTGATGCTGGAGTTTGAAGTCTGCAGGGCAGGCAGGGTGGAAAGGAAGAGGGAAATAAAACTCCAGGGAGAGCAAGAACAAGCTAGAGTCCAAGAACATGAGGTGGAACCTATAAGGACAGAGCAGAACTGTCTCCAACCTTGATGATGTGGGTGTCTTGTGGGAGAAGCTGGTGCCCTGCCTCGCAGAGCTTAACACACACCTGGGCCAGGAGTCAGAGCAACTGAAAGAGGATCAGGAGAAGTTGGAGGAGGTACAAGCCCAGCTGCTGCCCCATGCCCAAGAGGTCAGCCAGCAGGTAAGCAACCAAATGGCTGCTGCCTGTCTTCCACCCTCTAAATCACCTTCAAAAATGTCTCTGTGGCTGGGCGCGGTGGCTCACGCTTGTAATCCCAGCACCTTGGGAGGCCGAGGAGGGCGGATTGCTTGAGGTCAGGAGTTTGAGACCAGCCTGGCCAACATGGCAAAACCCGTCTCTGCTAAAAATACGAAAATCAGCCAGGCATGGTGATGCACACCTGTAGTCCCAGCTACTCAGGAGGCTGAGGCACGAGAATTGCTCGAACCTGGGAGGCGGAGGTTGCAGTGAGCCAAGATCAAGCCCTGCACTCCAGCCTGAGCCACAAGATGGGACTCCATCCCAAAAAAAAAAAGAAAAAGAAAAAGAAATATCGTGTGGCCACCCTACTTGGAAACATTCCAGAAAGGCAATTCTGAAAAAAACAGTTCAGCCTAGCCAAGTTAACATAGTACAAAGCCACTGTGCTTCTTCTTAATGGTAATGGTTTGTAATAATTTCCAGAAAGAAAAATAAAAAGACAATTCAGTATTTTCTTCAGTATGTTTGATCAAAATTTGTTTTTTATTATTGGTGATCTTGAAGTTATAATACTATTGCAGTTTTGTGTCCCACAGACATAGGGATTCTGATAAATTTGATTTCATGTGATTCTCACTCAAAAATAAAAAAAAAAAGTGCCCTGACAATTAATAGTTTTGCTGGACATAGAATTCTAGGTTTGAAACTATTTTCCCTTAGAATGTTGAAGGTGTTGGTCTATTTTGCAATGTTGAATATATTATTGACAGGAGAGACTGCTGGCTTTGACTAAACTTTAATGAGAACTGAGTACTCTCCTCACAAATTTCTATATCTAATGGGAAGGGTTTTCCCTAGCCAAGCTTTTTGGCTCTGTACATCTCAAAATTTGTTTTTTCTCTACTACCCAGCTGCTTCATTGCCAAATGCCTTAGAACAAGTTAATTTTTGTTTTGTTTTGTTTTTGAGACAAGGTCTTGCTCTGTTGTCCTGGCTGGAGTACAGTGACATGAACACAGCTGACTGCAGCCTCGACCTCCCAGTCTCAAGCAATCCTCCTGCCTCAGCCTTCCAAGTAGCTAGGACTACAGGTGCACGCCACCACACCTACCTAATTTTTGTATTTTTTGTAGAGATGAGGTCTTACTATGTTGTCCAAGCTGGTTTCTTAACGCCTGGCCTCAAGTGATCCTCCCACCTTGGCCTCCCAAAGTGCTGGGATTATAGATGTGAGCCACCATGCCAGCCCAAGTTCATATTGTGATACATTTGACCCTGACCTTTCATGTCACAATGCCTGTGAGTCAGCCCAGTGGACAGCAAGAGTATTCCTAAATGGTCATTTTTACAATAGGACAACTACCACATGGAAGAGAACTGAGGCACCCCAGTCAAGACAATTACCGACCCCCAGACATGCACGCGGGACATCCTGAAGTCTCCAGCTCTGGCTGAGCTGTCAGCTGACAGCAACCACATGAGTGCTCCCAGCAAGATCAGCAGAAGAACCACACAGATACCAGCCTACAGGACTATGAAAAATGATCAATCATTTTCATCTTAAACCATTAAGTTTTAGAGTGGTTTGTCATGTAGCAATAGATAACTGAACACTTGTAAATCATCTAACTGGATTTTCAAAAACCCAATTTGAATGTCTTTCCTTTAATTTATAACAACTTATTCATAATTTCTTATACTTAATGATATGTTTGGGTTGATTCCTGACACTTTGAGTTTTCTATCGGCCATGCTTTTTTGCCTCCCACCCCCATTTGTGCCCTTTGTTAGATAGGTCAGGTTTTAATTATGGTATTTTTCCTCTTACAGTCAGGAAGTTATAAATCCTATTTCCATTCTTCGGGCTTTTCTATTCAAGAAGCAAAAGAATATATCTGTTTCTTCATCTTTCTTTGGCGATTGGGTGTGCTTCGGGTTTAATTAGGTTGAATTTTACCCATCAGAAGGAAGCTACTGTTTGTAGCCTAGAAAACGATAAAATATAGAGTAAGGCAATCAAAATCACCACAGGAAAGGAGCCCTGTGGGTCTGTCTGTGTGTGGACGTGTGAGCGGATGGTTATTAGAAAATGGTTGAGGAATGCAGCTCATCAGCTGTGGCTCGGTGCTCATCAGCCACCCATCTGACACTCATCAAAAGCATCGGTTGCTGGAGATTGACCAGGTGTCCGCAGTGGCCTGTTTCTTACCCTCTGCTTTGTCTTGGCCAAGGTTTAGGCAGCTTCTCTCTTTCCTCCAGGCTTCTGAGGTCTGCTTTCCTCCAAGCCTGAGCAAGCGTAACAGAAAGTGGATTGTGACCCCTTATCAGCTCCTCCTGGGAATTGGCTGACCCTGTCTTTCCTAGGCACATTCCCGCCAGACCCCACCCCTTGTGTGCCCAGCTCCCCTTCCAAACGTTTGCTTACCTCTGCTTGTCCTCTCTTTACCCTGTGAAAGAAAAAGTTATTTCTGTTTGATTTTGAGACACTCACAGATTTCTGAGATGGGAGAGTTCTCCATATTGCAATCGTCTTTCTAATTAAAGCCTCTCCCTCCCTCTCTAATTCTGGATTTGTTTTTATTTGACAAAATATAGTCACCATTTTCTGGGGATGAAAACTTAGTCAATATCAGAAACCTGACTGCAGTCAGGAATAGAGCTCATTCACCTTTCTTCCCTAGAACTTAGACTGTGCTTGAGGCATAGTGGGTACTTCTTTATGTGTTTTATGAATGAATGAATGAATGAACGAACAGATGCTGAACTCAGGAGACAGAGAAGGAAGCTGGGAGAGCTGGTGTCTGGCCTCTGCTTGCTCCAGGAGCTATGTTCTCCCCGTTCACAGCTATAGCTGCCAGGGATTCTGGAAACACATCCTGCTGCCATGGAAATGAATGCAGTCACAGAGTGGGAACAGTTAAGTTACTTTTCTGAGAGAGTTACATCATTTAGAAGCAGATCTCTAAAAGTCCTTGCTCCTGCAGGAGTTGGTGACTGAGTGGCAGTAATTGTGTTCACATGGTTAACTATGACAGTGTCACATGAAGCTCAAATAATGGGTTGGAAACGCACAAATGATTGCTAGTTGCTTGAGCTCTCTGCTAGCCCTTGCCTTGCTCTCTCCATATTTACTTTCTCCAGCTTGCAACTGGATATACAGACGTGTCTCTGCAGCAGCCTGGCCCACCCTATTGACTGAGGCAGGAAGTTGATGTGCGGGTTGCAGCTGCTCTTGAGGAAGCTGAGTCTACTAAAATCTGTTCACCCTTTCCCTGACACTGCTGCTGAGGCCGGTCCCCATCCCCGGCAGCTTCGCTGGGCCTTGTTTATCTTTTCATCACTCTTGACTGGCTCTGGCCTATTTCTGGATCTCATGTCTGTCCTCTGACAAACCCTGCCTCTCTGCCAGCTTTCTGGAATCTGTCACTCTGAGAGGCATGGGAAAACGACATTGCCCAACAGAACCAGCATCTCACTGTGGCAAAAATAGACTCATCCAAAGCAATCTGGGCACACACGAATGTCCCCAGCACTGAACATCCCCAATCACTGGTTTCCCCCATCTGATTAATTTTTTCCCCATAGAGAGGTTTTGCAAACATTTATGCATCTTTAAGCATTTTAATGATCTGATTTTCTTAATTTTGATGGATTTTTCTTTTTTTCTTTACCTAAAAATATCATTTGAATCCATTTTCAGCTGATTATTCCTTTTTTTCTGTTTGTAATTAGCAACAAGCTAGAAACAAGGTAATTATCCAACAATAAAAGATATTTTCCCTCCACTTTGTGTGCTCTTTGATGCTCATGCTGCAGGCCGAGGGTCACTTATCTCCTCCCACTGGCCTTATTGCTGGCTAACCCGTGACCCGGTAGCCTAGCCCTCTGTCTTTCCTGGGAATCTCTTCCAACCAGCTGACCTCTGCCTGGTCCTTCTTAGTTTGACAGAGCATCTGTTTGTTCCTAGGGTGCCGAATGGAGCACTGTCCTTCTCCTGGATAACTGATGACAAAGATGCATCCAACCTGCACACGCAACGTGCTCCCTCTTCCATGAATGCTGGTTGCACCCGATGATCTGCGCCTGCTCACTCTACCTGCCTCCCTGCCCAGGGCAGAGAACTGAGGATGTTATGTTAGTGAAATCCTTAGATCACTCACAGCGCAGAACACTCCCCAACTTCTCTCCATCATGTGTCAGGCCCAGAAGCAGTTACAATCATTACAACATCACCTCCCACCTTTCCATCTACACGGTTGAACAGCTGTGCATTAGTCTAGAAAAGTCACCCTGAAAACTGGCTCTAGTTTGGGGAGGTGACATGCTCTTGCTTTGTCCCCAGAGATGTTCTTCTGTTGTCCTTGCAGTGCAGGGAGTACCTCCTGGGCTGTGTGCAGCAGCCCTGCCTGAGGTAGGGGAGTGCTGTTCACTAATATAGATCTGAATCTCACCAGTCTAGGAGGGGACAGGTACTTCTAAGTCAATCAATCAATCAATCAATCAGTCAATCAATCTTTCAAGTTTTCTCATCTTCCAAAAAGACACTAATGCCCAGTTGAAAGTGGTAGCCACTCAATTCACCTGGGCTTATCACACAAACAAACTCTCGTTATCATATTTTTTCCTTGATGCTGTATGAAACTGAGTGAAGTCACATTTCCTGATTCAGAAGTTGCAACTGAAATGGCCCAAGTGGGAACAAAAGGGGAAATTTTGATAACAGATGGGTTGACCCTTTATGGTATAGAGCTGATTCTGAGAACTACTCCAACAAGCATGCATTCTAAACTCTATCAAGCAATGTGTGGAATCACAGCAACAAAAACATGTTCTCCCTAGCTCTTAAGTATTTTTTATTTGGAAAATGGAGTTTCAAGTTGTTTTCCTGACTTCTATGAAGATTGTGATGAAATTGCAGAATATATAAAACAAAAGATTGTTGATATTGTGTTCAAATGCAAACTAGACTGCTCATCTATCTGCATATTTGGCAAATGGTGCAAATGTAAATATTGGAAAATTCCATTCAGTGTATAAACTTACCAAAGGAAATTTTTAAAATTTCCTGCTAAACGTCCTGACCCCTCTGTACCTTTTACATAACACTGCTAAAAAGAGGTATGATTTGCCTACCTGTGACATTGACAGTTTCATAATGACATTTTTGGTTACTTTTCAGTTTCCTCAAAGCATGCAGAGGCGCTTTATGAGGTTTTTGATTTTTATGGACGTGGAAGGAGATAGCCTTCTTAGACATGCCTACAAGATGTCTTGCAGAAAAGATGTTAGCATGTTGGCCTACTATAAAATCATATTTTCAAAGTGTAGGATGAAAAGAATGTCCTTCACTACTTTGGAAATACATTGAGGATGAGAACAGAGAAAAGGATTACTGTAAAATGGAAATTTATATGCCGTTTCTCCAAGACTGTTTCATAATCTTTAAAAAAGCTACAGAAAAGGATGAACTAAGTGCATCTAACTCGTTCCATTTAGGTGTAGGTTGTGACAAAAACTCATCTAGTGAACAAATGACTCATTTCTTGGAAATAAGACTGCTTTGAAACTTAAAAAATTATCACTAGGAAAGGACAGCCAAGTTAAACAGGATTTTCTCAATTTCTTTACTAAAACTGTAACTTATTTGGAATCCAGCTTCAATTTCACAAGTTCAAAGTACCTCCCTGCTTTGAAACCATTTTTTCCAGAGAAAAGAGGCTTACGTTATGATGACATCCAATGTGCTTTGAAGTGTTTTAGAATGACAGACATTTTAGACATCGATAGCCTGTGTGATTAATTTATTGAAGCAAAAGAACTGATTGACGAACAGCTGGCCTACCAAAACAAGCCCATAGATACAGGGGATGGACATTTATGGAGAGGTGGAAATTAACTCCTACAAGTCTAAAAACCTGCTGTTGCTAGTAAATAAAAGTCTAGGTACTCCATGCCCTCACACAGTATTGTTGAGAAGCTATTTAGCCTTGTGTTATCACATCAGACTGACACTAGAAATCAGTGTAATGTGGGCTTGAGAAGAGCAGAGCCGCAGGCCAAAGTGAATGTTATACTTATCTCCATTCAGTTTTATCATTGCATAAAAGAAAGGATGGGTGTCCTAAATGCCACAGGCAATTCAGAGAACTATTCTTAGGACAGGAAGCTGAAAGAATAAAAGGCATCTTACTGTAGCATGGGACAGAAGGAAACTGACATTAAGGCATCTTACTTTAGCATGGGACAGGAGGAAACTGACATTTTTTAAAAATCAAATATATGAAATACCTGTTTCATCATTCCTATTCTATTTTCATTTTCCTTTTTAATTTTTTGCCTTCCTTTTTTTATTCTTTTCCAACTTTTAAGTTCAGGGGTTCATGTGCAGGATGTTCAGGTTTGTTACACAGGTAAACATTTGTCATGATGGTTTGCTGCACTGATCATCCCATCATCTCAGTATTAAGCCAGCCCAGCATCTATTAGCTATTCTTCCTGATGTTCTCCTTTCTCCCACCCCCTACCCTCTGACAGGCCCCATTGTGTGTTGTTCCCCCGATGTTTCCATGTGTTCCCATCATTCAGCTCCCACTTATAAGTGAGAACATGCAGTGTTTGGTTTTCTGCTCCTGTGTTAGTTTGCTGAGGATAATGGCTTCCAATACCATCCATGACCCTGCAAAGGACATGATCTCGTTCCTTTTTATGGCTGCATAGTATTCCATGGTCTATATGTGCCACATTTTCTTTATCCAGTCTATCATTGATGGGTATTTAGGTTGATTCCATGTCTTTGCTATTGTGAATAGTTACGTTTTCCTTTTTAGAAGTCTTATGTTTATATATCTTAATAATATAAAATAAATAGCCTATAAACCTTAAATATTCAATAAGGACTTTTAAAAAGTTAAAAACAAATTGCCATATACGAGGATAAAAACAGTGTAAAAATATTGTTTTATTTTTTCACACATATTTAATTGGTCTTACTATTAATTGTCACTACTTGTTATTAACTAGTCCTATTGTCTGGTTTAAATAACATTTATGTAACAGAAAGGTAAATAAATCAGAATATATAATTTCAAATAAGCACCTATCTTCCATATTTTATGGTAATATTTTAAAAGCAATGGCACATCCGTGTATAATTATTTATTATACATGGTATTATGGCTTTTGTATTGGTCTGGCATGGCATGGCATGGCTGTGTCCTGGGTTGTCTTTCTAAAATATTGGTGATCCTGTCTGTCACTTGCATCATGTTTCTTTTTTCTTCATCTTCTTCTTTTTTTTTTTGAGATGGAGTCTCTCTCTGAGCCCAGGTTGGAGTGCAATGGCACAATCTCGGCTCACTGCAACCTCCGCCTCCGAGGTTCAAGCAATTCTCCTGCCTCAGCCTCCCAAGTAGCTGGGATTACAAGCATCCCCCACTATTCCTGGCTAATTTTTGTATTTTTAGTAGAGACGGGGTTTTGTCATATTGGCCAGGCTGGTCTCAAACTCCTGACCTCAGGTGATCCACCCACCTCGGCCTCCCAAAGTGCTGGGATTACAGGTGTGAGCCACCACGCCTGGCCTGGCATCATGTATCTATGGTTCCGTCCACCTGGCTGTCGTGCATATCAGTAGCTCAGTCCGTTAGACTGCTGAGTGGTGTTCCATTGTATGGATGCAATCAGCCCCTGGTGGTGGTGGTGGTGGTGTTTTTATCCATTCACTAGCTGATGGATATTTGGGTTGTTTCCAGTTCTTGGTGATTATAAACATGTGCATAAAGGTTCTTGTGTGCACATTTTTATTTTTCTTGGGTAACTGCCTAAGTGCAGAATTCATGGGTTATATTATGAATGTGTGTTTTACTATGTGAGGAACTCCCAATTATCTTCCCAAGTGGCTGAACCATTTTTGCATTCCCACCAGCAGTGTATGAGCTGCTTTGCATGCTAGTTAGCACTTGATAATTTCAGTTTCATTTTAAAAAATTTTCAGCTATTCTAATAGATGTGTAGTGGTATTATTTTAAAATTTTATAGCAGTCATTTTGATTGGCATTCACAACTGCCTCAGAGGGAATCAAGACAAAAAGAAAACATAAAGAAAGAAAATTCTGCTGTGGAGCGGAAGAATGGGAACAGGTGCGGAAAGGGTCCCAGGAATGGGTGTGACATTGAGCATATTCTGGGTAAAAAATCAGCTTTGGCTGAGGAAAAGTGCCCCAGGGAGGTGGGGAGTTATGTCAACCAGACTGCCCCCTCTCCCAGAGCTCAGACCCAGGGCTCTGAGAGTCCTTAGGTCTTCGTGTCTCAAGAGGAAAAAAGGAGTTGGGGTGGGGGAAGGGTAGAAAGAGTTCTGCCCTTTATTTTTTATTATTATTTATTTATTTATTTATCTGAGACAGGGTCTTGCTCTGTTGCCCAGGCTGGAGTGCAGAGACATGATCATGGCTCACTGCAGCCTGAAACTCCCTGGCTCAATCGATCCTCCCACCTCAGCCTCCTAAGTAGCTGGGACTACAGGCATGTGCCACCACGCCCAGCAAATTTTTTACTTTTTGTAGAGATGGGCTTTTGCCATGTTGCCTAGACCAATCTTGAACTCCTAGGCTCGAGCAATCCTCCTGCCTCAGCCTCCCAAAGTACTGGGATTACAGGTGTGAGCCACCACACCTGACCCAGAAAGCTTATTTTTGATGGGCAGTGTCCACGTCACCATACTGTAAGCTCCATGAAGGCAACCCATTGTCACTCTTGTCCCCTGCTCTGTTCCCACACCTGGCTCACTGCCTGTCTCATGATTGGAGCCCAGGAGGTACTTATGGAGTGGATGGAATAATGAATATTTCTAGACCGCTGAAGCTGCTTTAGTGAACGTCACACAGAACAGTGACTGCACTCTTTCTGCCAGTCTAGTGAAAGCCCCCTTTGCTTGCCCTAGGCCCAGTTTATGGCCCATCTTGTCATTTCTTCACCACCTCTCACACCTGTTCACTTTACTACCCCTTCCCTCACCACTGCTTCTTCTCTGGGCTGTTGACATAGCCTCCTTACAACTCTCACAGCCTCCCCCAGTCCTCTTCTGTCCCCTAGTTTCTAATCTGTCTTATCTTTGCCAGATGTTGGATTCATAAGCCTTGCTCTTATCCTGACCTGTCACATCAAAGCCCCTGTACTGGCTCTTGATATCCACAAAAGAAGAGCCAACAGGAAACTGGCCCCAGCTCCCTTCCTATATCCCAGCTCCCATTGGCCCTCTGGAGGGCTCTTGATTTTGGTCAAAGTCTACCTGCATGTTTGTTGTTGTTTTTTGTTTGTTTGTTTGTTTGTTTTTTGAGACGGAATCTTGCCCAGATGCCCAGGCTGGATTGCAATGGCACGATCTTGGCTCACAGCAACCTCCACCTCCCAGGTTCAAGCGATTCTTCTGCCTCAGCCTCCTGTGTAGCTAGGATTACAGGTGCAACCACACCCTGCTAGCTTTTTGTATCTTTAGTAGAGACGGGGTTTCACCATGTTGGCCAGGCTGCTCTTGAACTCCTGACCTCATGATCCACCCGTCTCGGCCTCCCAAAGTGCTGGGATTACAGGCATGAGCCACTGCGCCCAGCTGCCTTCATGTTTTTAAAACTGCCCTTTCCTGCTGAAACCGAACCTATCCTGTCTGCATGGCCTCTCAAAAGAACGAAAGAACCAGGGCTTCGGGATCAGAGACGTGGGTTCAAACTCTAGTCACCTATTTCCTAACCAAGGGGATATTGAAAAATTCCTTAAGCTGAGTCTCAGTGCTCTTTTCTCTAGAATGGGCAATAAAAAGTACCTACCTTTACTTGGGAGGCTGAGACAGGAGGATCCTTTGGGTCCAGGAAGTTGAGGCTGCAGTGAGCTATGAAGCGCCACTATGCTCCAACCCGAGTGACAAAGGGAGACCTCATCTCTAAAACAAAACAAAACAAAAAAGTACCTACCCTGGGTTTGTGTAAGGAGATGGTATGTATAAAGGGGGCCTGGCATATACTAAAATGTAGGAATTTAAAACATAGTAGATATGATTTTTGGTAATTCCTGCCTAAAGAAAAAAAGGCTAAAAATAAGGGTATAATTAATTAATTGTTTTCTAATTCTTTCCCAGCCATAACACTGGAGGTTGCTTCCCTAGGGAGGGAATTACCTGGGTAGAGATTAAGTGTGGGTGCTGCTGCCCCCAGCCTAATGGGTCACATGCCCTAAAGAGAAGCTGGTCAGTCACAATGCTCCCTCCAGCTCCTCTCTACCTTGGGATAGAGGCCTCATGGGTTAAAAGACCAACCAAACAACAACAGGACACAATAGAGAAAATAGCCAGTGAGGGAGAACTTTTTCATCCTTTCCCACAGACATATGGGGTCATTTCATGTGTGAACATCATGAAGGAGGAAGACAAAGACAAACAGAAAGTGGTCCTCCTAACTGGGTGCTCCCTGAGGGAGAGGCATGAGCCTGATGATGATTGGAGATTGCTATGGTTTGTATAATAGTGTCTCCTCTGAAATTCATGTTGAAACAGAATCCCCCGTGCAACAGTATTAAGAAGTGTGGTCTTGAGGTCGTGATTGAGTCACGAGGGCTCCATAATCATAAATGGATAGGGTTAGGGGGTTAGGGCTCTTATAAAAAGACTTGACAGGCCAGGTGTGGTGGCTCACGCCTGTAATCCCAGCACTTTGGGAGGCCAGGGCAGGTGGATCACCTGAGGTCAGGAGTTTGAGACCAGCCTGGCCAACATGGTGAAACCGTCTTTACTAAAAATACAAAAATTAGCCAGGCATGGTGGCAAATGCCTGTAATTCCGGCTACTTGGGAGGCTGAGGCAGGAGAATCACTTGAACCCGGGAGGCAGAGGTTGCAGTGAGCAGAGATCATGCCACTGCACTCCAGCCTGGGCAACAAGAGTGAAACACCATCTCAAAAAAAAAAAAAAAAAAAAGACTTGACAGATGGAGTTAACTCTTTTACTGCCCTTCCATCCCTTCTGCTACTTGAGACCATGGCATTCCTCCCCTCTGGAGGATGCAGCAACAAGGTGCCATCTTGGAAGCAGGGAACAGCCCTCAGCAGACATAACCAAACCTGCTGGTGCGTTGCTCTTGGACTTTCCAGCCTCCAGAACTGTGAGAAAATTAATTTCTCTTTTTTATAAATGACCCAATCTCAGGTATTTTGTTATAGCAACAAAAGTGAACTAAGACAGAGTTGCTCCAAGAAGAAGACACTTAAAACCTTTCCAAAGCAAATGGGTCTCCTTGGAGTAGAAAGCTCCCCAACATCAATGAGATTCTGGAGGGAACATTATGATCACATATCAGGGAAGAGAGTGAAGCTTCAAATGGGCTCTGATTAGATGCTCTCTAAAGCCCAGCTTCATTCTGGGTTCTGCAACTGAAGAGGCTTTAGGGTTAAAAGGGCTTCCAGTTGCTTGAAAAGCAAAAATAAAAAGAAGAAGCTCATATGTCAATAAGGCAAGTCATTAAGAAAGTAGGTGCTTTTAATACCAGGTAATGTCAGCATAAGAATATGTATACAAAGGTGGGTTATTTTTAGTATTGGGTGAAGGCACATTATTCTTTTGACAATTAGAATAAAGAAAGCAATTAGAAACTCCAGGAAAATGAAAAGCTGTGCAGAAAAAGCTGTAGCCCAAATATAAAGCAAATGAAATGTGGCATGTCTTTGAGCAGCTGATGGAGCATAAGAAAATTGAATACATTTGACCTTGATGCTAAGAACCCCTTCTGAGCAGCCTGGGCATCATGACATTGGATCAGAAAGGAAAGAAATGTAATTCTTGGATATTCCTTGGCTCAGCGGTGACAGTGAACTGTACTCACACAGGCATGAGAATGTAATATTAGTTTATTGATTTTTTTAGAGTCAATTTATGGACAAAATGCAGCTGTTATAATAATGACTTCAGAATAGTATCTAAATGTTATCATCATTTAAAATGTAAAAGTAAGACTATTAAAGACTTGAGAGATAGAGGAGAGATAGAAGTCGGTTTCTTATTTTACATAGTGGGAAGTCATTCGATTGTATCTTCACTCCATGGAGTAGGAAGTAGGTCTATTACTTAGAGCTCAAAGGTAACCAGTGGAAGAACCAAGAATATTTTAACTCGCAAAAACCAGGAGGAATGAAGAGTGATGAAAGGGAGCCGTGCGTATGAACTAAAACCTTGTTTTTCCCAGCAGAGTGAATGAGTTTCCTAGGACTGCCATAACAAAGTATCAAAAATAGTGTGACTCGGCTGGGCATGGTGGCTCACACCTGTAATCCCAGCATTTTGGGAGGCCAAGGCGGGCAAATCATCTGAGATCAGGAGTTCAAGACCAGCCTGGTCAATGTAGTGAAACCCTGTCTCCACTAAAAATACAAAAATTAGCCAGGCTTGGTGGCAGGAGCCTGTAATCCCAACTACTCAGGAGGCTGAGGCAGGAGAATTGCTTGAACTTGGGAGGTGGAGGTTGCAGTGAGCCAAATCGCACCACTGTATTCCAGCCTGGGTGACAGAGCAAGACTTCATTAAAAATAAATAAATAAAAAAATAAAAATAAAAACAGTGTGACTCAAACAACAAAAATTTATCATCTCACAGTTCTGGAGGCTGAGGTTGAAATCAAGGTGTCAGCAGGGTTGGTTTCTGCGGGGGAGGATCTGTTCCAGGCCTCTCCACTAGGATCTGTTGCTTGCTGGCGATCTCTGGTGCTTGCAGATGCACAGCTCCACCAGCTGCTTTCATCTCCATTTCATGTTCTCCCTGTGTCTTCACCTTGTCTTCCTTCTGTATCCAAATTTCTCCTCTTTATGAGGACACCAAGAATTCTAAATTTTGAATTTGGCCTTCCACGTAGTTATTAAGACACATTTGTCATGGATTGGAGAACAGAACATATTAAATCTTTTGTAGAATTTATAACTTTAAAATATTTACACATATGGCCAGATGTGGTGTCTCATGCCTGTAATCCTAGCATTTTGGGAGGCCAAGGCAGATGGATCACCTGAGATCAGGAGTTCAAGTCCAGCCTGGCCAACATGGCCAAACCCTGTCTCTACAAAAATACAAAAATTAACCAGGCGTGGTGATGGGCACCTGTAATGCCAGCTACTTGGGAGGCTGAGGCAAGAGAATCACTTGAACCCAGGAGGCGGAGGTTGCAATGAGCCAAGATCATGCCACTGCATTCCAGCCTGGGCGACAGACCCAATCTCAGGTATTTTGTTACAGCAAGACAAGAGTGAGACTCTGTCTCAAAAAAAAAAAGAAAGAAAGAAAAGAAAAGAAAATAAGCCAGGCGAAGTGGCTCACACCTGTAATCCCAGCACTTTGGGAGGCTGAGGCGGGTGGATCACATGAGGTCAGGAGTTCGAGGCCAGCCTGACCAACATGGAGAAACCCTGTCTCTACTAAAAATACAAAAATAGCTGGGCGTGGTGGTGCGTGCCTGTAATCCCAGCTGCTCAGGAGGCTGAGGAAGGAGAATCACCTGAACCTGGGAGGCAGAGGTTGCAGTGAGCCGAGATCGCACCATTGCACTCCAGCCTGGGCAAGAAGAGTGAAACTCCATCTCAAAAATAAATAAATAAATAAATAAAATATTTACACATATGGTATATGGGCCTCCAATTATTCTTTTGTCACAGGCCCTGCAAATGTTATGGGCAGGCCTGACGTGTGTAACCACAGCAGAAGAAGAACCAGAAACCATCAGTTGTTGCTCTGGAGAGTGCATAGGAGAAGGCGAGGGTGGGAGAAGGAGGATCGTAGTGTTTTGTTAGAGGCCTCTCTGTCAATGTGATGCTCTGTTTTGCCATTTGCATGCTTCACTTCAATAAAACTTATGAAAATTATCCAAGTTCTCACCTCCTGCCTTGAGTCTTCCTGATCCCCAGCTCTCACCTCTCTTCTCTCAGCTTCTACAACCCTCAGCGGCTGTGCCGCCTTCTGTCCTGCTTGGCCTGCTCTCCCAGAGGCCCCTGAAGACAATACCACCTCCCCAGGCCCACTGGCCACCTGTCTTCTTGTCTCCCCCGAGAGGTTCCCTGGGCTGAGGTCAGCACAGCCTGCTTGTCCTGCCTCCTCTTGGTCAGCATTCTCTGCCGGAGCTTCTCTCCTCCCTCCATCTCTAGCCTGGTGCTCCCACCTGCACCTCCTGGTAGCCCCTCAGGGTTGGGAGAAGGCCAAGCTCTGCCCACAGTCTCTGTCTGGTGGCTGGGGGTGGGTGGGGAGGTGTTGCATGGAACAGCGCTGCAGCCTCACCTCTTCGTGAGAAGCAGGTGTCTGCCAAGCCAAATGGGTTTCTGCTGTCAGTGAGAGGCTCCACCTTCCTCCTGACTGTCCCAGGCCTTTGCCACGACTGTTCTCTTTATGTCTCAGTCTCCCTCCCTCCCCTTCCCCTCACCCTTGCTTTCTGCTGGGTCCCCCTGTTTCTCCTTTTCTCTCTCTCTGCATTACCCTCCAAGCCCTTTACCCTCAATTCCATCTTCCCCTGGAGCAGAGGGATTATTGTGACTCCCCCATTCCAGACCCCAGATCCTGCTTCATCCTCAGGGTTAAACTAACCCTGCCCCACCCACTCAACCTGCACCAGTGTCTAATCCAGACCCTTCATGCTGACCCCTAACAAATGGCCCTTGGCCCATTCCTAGTGCCCCACAGCTAACAGAGGGTCGTGATCCTGACCCTGTAGCACTGGTTCCAATCTAGAACCTTAATCTGAACACTCACTGTCATTCATAACACTCCCCAGTCCCACCCCTGCCCTTTGGGAAGGGCTGGGGCTGAAAATTCAAGGTCTGTGATGTATCCTGGGGGTGCGGCCAAGTTCTGCATTCCTGGAAACTGGGACTGGCTTGGGGAAAAACAAAAATAATTCCTATGAAGTATGCTTCAATTGGTGCTACTGCTGAAAATAGTCCCTGAGGATGAACATGAAGGTCAGGAGAGAGCAGTAGGAATGGTGCCAGGAGAGGGGACCAGAAAAGTGGCTGGAGATGGCCCTGAGTGGAAGGGCAGTGACAGTCAGCAGGGAGGGCTTAGGAGGCCCTGGGCAGATGGAGGAGGGAGGAGAGAGGGGGGCAAAGGCTCCAGCTGGAAGGCCAAGGTTATTGTTCATTCATTCCTTTGTTCAGCAACTATTTGTTGAGCACCTGCTAAGTGGCAGGACTTGTGCTGGGCACTGGGGGGATAGCAGTGGACAGAACCAAGTACCCACCTGTGTGGAGCTCACATTCAGATTGCGGAGATAGACAGGAAACACACTAACGAGATGTCAGGGGAGGGGAGGGAAGAAGGACAAGTAAGGCAAGGTGAGGAGACAGCAAGGGACAAAGACTGTTTATATAGAGTGGCCTGGGAAGGCCTTTCTGGGGAGCTGGCATTTGAACAAACCTCAAAAGACAAGAGGAAGGGAGCCCTGCAGGTATGGACAGACTTTGTCCAGTTAGAGGAAATAGTAGGAGCAGCAGCCCCAAGGTGGGAGCAGGGCACACGTGGGGCTGCACACAGTGAGCAGGGCCAGAGCAAAGGGGGGTGAGGCCAGAGAAAGCAGCCAGGTTGCCCACCAAGGCTCACCTGGGTTCCTAGGTCAGAGATCCTGAGAAGAGGGGAGAGGCCCTCATGCCCAAGTGGTGGGAAGGGGTGGAGGAGAATGGGGAGGAAATGGGAGTGAGGCCACCCCAGGTAAGGTCAGCTGCAACCTCTGGGCTAGGGTGACGCCAGAAGAGAAGATAGGGCCTGCAGTGCCTCTCCCCCATCCACAGCCCTGGGTGCACATGCCACGAGCTCCTGCTCACTCCACCTCACATCCCCACACTTGTGCATGAACAACACACACACATGGAGAATAGTCACAGGCTCACCTTTCACATGCATGCACACAGAAATTGTGCATGAACACACGCATGCACACGGGCCCCTTGTGTTAGTGTAGACATTTTTGAGAATTCTAAACAGGCAGAATATAGGGGCCAAAGGACTTTAGACCAACTCTCACGTATGACAGAGGCACTAAGGCCTAGAAAAAGGAAGCCTCATAATTTGGTGACCTAGGCAGATCACTCTATGTCCCCCCATGCATGTGCGTGTTGTGCGCGTGCACACACACACACACACACGCACGCAGTCCCACCAGCTGTCCAAAGCTCCTTCCATAACCCTATCTTCTCAACAGCCTCTCTCTCCCAGGACACCCACAGGTTTAACCAAGTCCCACCAGGAGTGCGCCGAGTTTCCTCCCAGCTATTCCAGCAGGCTGCTGGGGGGAATACAGTGTCGGGACCAAGACAGACTCTGCCCCTCTTGGTGGGATGGCTACAGCCCACAACCACAGCTGACCGCAGCAGCCCCCGACTGCCTCTCTCCTCTCAGAGCCTGTTTCCGGGTTCAGACCTTCTTCCTCCATCTCTCTTTCTGGGTCTTTCTCCCTTGCTTCCTTTCTCTACCTCCGGAAAGGAGGCTGTGATTCTCTGTTTTTCCCTCTCTTTCCTGGTGTCTCTCTCATTTCTCTGTTTCTCTCCAGTTTTCTGTCTCTGCTGGGCTTGTCCCTCTCGCTCCATCTTCTCATCAGGATCTTTTTTTTGCCTTCCAGGAAAAGCTGACGTGGTGCCCCTGGTCAGTGGGAGTGAGGCCTTCTGGGGTGGGGGAGTCCTGGTTGAGCAGCCACAGCTGGGGTGCGGCTGGCGCCCTGGCTGGGGGCAGCAGGAGCAGGAGCGGAGCGAGAGACAGCAGAATGGGAGGAGAGAGGGCTGGACCTCTGCAGGCAGGAAGGGGAGCAGGGGGAAAGAAAAACTGTGGGAGGAAGTGAGCCCCCCTCCCCTGCTAGGGTGACCAACTGTACTGGTTTGCTGAGACTGTCTCGATTTTAGCATGGAAAGTCCCATGTCCCAGAAAACCCATCAGTTCCAGGTGAACCAGGACTGTTGGCTGGTCACCCTACAAGCTGCCAGGGACCCACAGGAGACAGGGCCAGGACTCACAGGAGGGGCTCCCAAGCTTGGCCTCCTAGTTCTGGGGACAGTCAGGGCCGCACATACTCACCAAGGGTCCCCATCTCAGGCCTGAGCCCAATTTAGAGGAGGCCAGGAGAGGGGAGATGGCAGCCCAGACAGCCCACAGGAAGCTCCCAGGCTGAAAAGATCAGGGAGCCCGACTTCTGACTTGTCTCCCTGCCTGCTGGCATGATCTCCTGTGAGGTGGGCTTTACAGAAAGAACTTGAGCTCTGACAGCAAGAGAAGAGCAGAGGGGCAACCCAGGAGGTCATACGCCCCATCCTCAGAGGCTTGCACAACTGCTCCTGGGCTCTGCTGAGGGGCGGGCCCACCTGTCCCACTGTGAGACACCTTGGAGTGTCAATGGTCCTTGGCTGAGATCCTGGCGGCCTTATTGTCCTTCCTGGTGGAAGAGGGTATGGCCACACCTTGCAGGCAGTGGCAGGACCTGAGCAGACCAGGAAGATACATCAGTGACCAGCACACGCAGTCTCATTTCTGCCCAGGTGGGCTGGTCCCTCCCACTTTTCCCGCCCTCAGTCCCCCACATCTGTTTTGAGGTGGGAGTCTGAGCTTAGTGTTTGGCTGTCATTAAGGTCTTAGGTAGGGAATGAGGGGACAGACTCCCTGCCCCCAGAAGGCTGCTGACATACTCACCCACCCAACAGAGCATGGGTCTCCTACACTGTATGAAATATTCTCTAAAATGTCTTGGGCATGCCCCTTCCCTAGCCTGGGCCCAAAGGCCCTATCTGTAAGTTGATGAGGAGATGAAGTGGGTGAGCTCTAAAATGCTTCCTTCTGATGACCACCCAACTTGTCCATCATGCCATGAAGGGGGCGCTTACTGAGTGTCTTCCCTGTGCTGGAGATCAATAGCACCTGGGAAGTTAAGGCCTCTGCCCTCAGTGGGCTTCCTCTCTAGTAAGGGTCGCACATTAAGCACGCATGAATAAATAATCACAGCTTATAGGAGGAGCTATGAAGAAAAGTCAGGAATGTCTGAGAGAACAGTCACTGGGAACTGAGGGCTGAGGAGGTGCTTGCACTCTGACCCTGATGTGCTTGCAAGGAGGGAGGTGGGGTGGGAACTATGAGCTCCTCAGAGCACCCTGGAAGTAAAGCTGGTGGCACAGACTTTGTGCAGGTGAGGGTGTGTGTATGGGCTGTGCAGAACAGAGTGAAGCCCCCTCCACCAGGAAGCCCTCCCTGACTGACACTGAGGTCACTGAGTCTCCCCTCTGGTTTACTGAACCCTGGATGTGTTTCTTGCAGCCTCTGGTTGACCCACCAAATTCAGGACTTTCCTAGAAATTCTCCAGCACGGTCAGGATGATGCAAGAGAGGGCTTCCTCTGCAGGAGAAAGAGAGGGGGCTCTCCATTGGACCATAATAATATCCTCAGCATCAGACTCGGGTGTTTTGCAGGCAGCATGCTGGGGACTTCTGTGGCCTTGCTTGGTGACAGGGAATGGGGTGTGATGAGCTGGGGCAGGCTTCCTGGGGATGCTTTCAGCCAAAGATGAGCCCTGTCTGCCCTTGGCCCTGCTGAGAGGGTAAGTTGAGTCATGAGCAGAATTCAGCCAGTTATCAGATGGAAGGCCAAGGAAGCTTGGGGAGGGCTACTGAGGGGATACGGTAGGCTTGTCTGTGGAGAGCAAAATTCTTCAGTCTACAAAGTTCTTTTCTGGGCTCCTTCATCTTTCGGTTTCTCTTCCAGCTCCCTCGTTTTGGGCCTCTTTTGTTTCCCCATTCCCCTCCCCTGGGCCTTCCCGTTTGGAAAAGGGGTCACATATCCTCACCCTCGAGGCGTCTGCCCCTTCCACACAGTTGGTGTTGGAACAGTGGAGCTCAGAGAGGCCGATGCTGACCGCGTAGATGTCCAGCACCAACAGTGGGATTTTGGGCCCTGTGGGGGACACAGAGAGAACTCTCCGGGAGTGCGGCCCCTTGGCCTCCCCTCTGGGTGCCCAGTGGGCAGTGGGCCTGGGTGGCTCAGAATCCCAGCCAGGAGCACTGAAGGTCAGCAGGCTCCCGCCCTGAGTTTTCTGAGCCAGGCCTCCCTGTTTCCTCCCCAGCCAGTGGGGAGCGCAGTGAGGGGCGGGGCCTGGAGTCTTGGGAGCTCCCTGGACAACAACATGCATTTAGCGCAGCTCAGTCTCAGAGCCAGCAGGATATGTTTTCTTAAAAAAAAAAAAAAAAATGCCTAACATCTTGGCTTTCACTGAAGGGTTGGTATCTGCTTTGTACACTTTGGCCTTCTTGGCTTTTCACTGAAACACACACACATGGATGCACACTCACTTCCACACACAAACCCACACCAAGACAGACACACTCATACACACACACACTCACACACAAACTCATGTACATGGTTTCATACCCACATCCATGCAAACACACATACAAATCCAGGCACACACAGAAATACGCACCCTCACACCCACAAACTTGTACACACACACACACGTATACACACCAACACACATACAACCCTGGCTTGGACAAAAGCTTCCCGTTTTTTCTTGTTTGAAGCGGAAATCTCCCACCTTCCATGAGATTCAATTTCTCGCCCTTCCCCCGCTAAAATCCTCCTGGCCCCATCATTTCTTGGGTCCTTTCCAGACAGTGCTGTGTCTTTAAGGAAGTTGAAGCTGCTAAAAGTGAGTGAGAGAGAGAGAAAAAACACAACCCAAAAAAATTTGGCATCTCTTCCCCCCTCAAGTTTCTGGTGTCACTTATGAAACACAGGTCCTTGTTGCTGCAGAGAAGCAGTTGTTTTGCTGGAAGGAGGGAGTGCGCGGGCTGCCCCGGGCTCCTCCCTGCCGCCTCCTCTCAGTGGATGGTTCCAGGCACCCTGTCTGGGGCAGGGAGGGCACAGGCCTGCACATCGAAGGTGGGGTGGGACCAGGCTGCCCCTCGCCCCAGCATCCAAGTCCTCCCTTGGGCGCCCGTGGCCCTGCAGACTCTCAGGGCTAAGGTCCTCTGTTGCTTTTTGGTTCCACCTTAGAAGAGGCTCCGCTTGACTAAGAGTAGCTTGAAGGTAAGCCAGTGGGGAGGAGGGCTCCAGGGCCAGCGGCGGGAGCGGGAGGCCTGTTGGACATAGGGGCTGGTTCCCTCTTGGTCCATCCCTGCTGGTCTGAGGTGCGTGGGACAATCCCTAGCTTGGAGCCGTCCAGGGGGCATCTGCTTCTTCCACAACCCACAACTGAGGCCCCAGAAATCCCAGCTGCGTTTGGGCTGAGCTTCTGGCCTCACCCAAGTCAGCTGAGAGGTCCTGGTGGGGGTTTATTTAGGCAGCTGCCTGGCTAAGTTTGAACAGAACAGGCCACGGGTGTGATTCCACAGAAAAGGCCTGGTGTCTGCTGCGGTCATGGCCGGAGGAGCGGGAGAGGGCGGGTGGAGTGGATGGGGGTGGTGTGCACTGCACAAGGGGCCTTGTCTGGGCCAGGGCAAAGCATACCTATGGGGGGCTCCGGTGGGAGGGACTGCGGCCAGGATGTGGGAGGGCAGGGGGAGGTTCTGCAAAGTGCTGGGGGAGGGGGGTGGCTGGAAAACAGATTTCAAGTCATAAAGTCAGCTAGGAACAGGCCGAGGCAGGGAGAACTCTCCACTCGGAGGAGGAGCTGGGGTCCTCTTCCATCCTGTCTTCATCCTGCCTGGCTGCGTGACCTCGGGCAAGTCTCCGCCCTTCTCTTGGCCTCAGTTTCTCCTTCTGTAGGATGGGGGCGGCGGGCTAGGTGGTGTTGGGCTTTAGCTGGGTTATGTGGGACAGGGCCTCCTGATGGGAAAGAGCTCTGGCTGGGCTTGTGGGAGGAATGAGTCCCTTTGGCGGGTTCTCGGGATCCCCTGGGTGACATGCCTTTCTCTGCAGGAGGCACCATGCAGGAGCTGCATCTGCTCTGGTGGGCGCTTCTCCTGGGCCTGGCACAGGCCTGCCCTGAGCCCTGCGACTGTGGGGAAAAGTATGGCTTCCAGATCGCCGACTGTGCCTACCGCGACCTAGAATCCGTGCCGCCTGGCTTCCGGGCCAATGTGACTACACTGAGCCTGTCAGCCAACCGGCTGCCAGGCTTGCCGGAGGGTGCCTTCAGGGAGGTGCCCCTGCTGCAGTCACTGTGGCTGGCACACAATGAGATCCGCACGGTGGCCGCCGGAGCCCTGGCCTCTCTGAGCCATCTCAAGAGCCTGGACCTCAGCCACAATCTCATCTCTGACTTTGCCTGGAGCGACCTGCACAACCTCAGTGCCCTCCAATTGCTCAAGATGGACAGCAACGAGCTGACCTTCATCCCCCGCGACGCCTTCCGCAGCCTCCGTGCTCTGCGCTCGCTGCAACTCAACCACAACCGCTTGCACACATTGGCCGAGGGCACCTTCACCCCGCTCACCGCGCTGTCCCACCTGCAGATCAACGACAACCCCTTCGACTGCACCTGCGGCATCGTGTGGCTCAAGACATGGGCCCTGACCACGGCCGTGTCCATCCCGGAGCAGGACAACATCGCCTGCACCTCACCCCATGTGCTCAAGGGTACGCCGCTGAGCCGCCTGCCGCCACTGCCATGCTCGGCGCCCTCAGTGCAGCTCAGCTACCAACCCAGCCAGGATGGTGCCGAGCTGCGGCCTGGCTTTGTGCTGGCACTGCACTGTGATGTGGACGGGCAGCCGGCCCCTCAGCTTCACTGGCACATCCAGATACCCAGTGGCATTGTGGAGATCACCAGCCCCAATGTGGGCACTGATGGGCGTGCCCTGCCTGGCACCCCTGTGGCCAGCTCCCAGCCGCGCTTCCAGGCCTTTGCCAATGGCAGCCTGCTTATCCCCGACTTTGGCAAGCTGGAGGAAGGCACCTACAGCTGCCTGGCCACTAATGAGCTGGGCAGTGCTGAGAGCTCAGTGGACGTGGCACTGGCCACGCCCGGTGAGGGTGGTGAGGACACACTGGGGCGCAGGTTCCATGGCAAAGCGGTTGAGGGAAAGGGCTGCTATACGGTTGACAACGAGGTGCAGCCATCAGGGCCAGAGGACAATGTGGTCATCATCTACCTCAGCCGTGCTGGGAACCCTGAGGCTGCAGTCGCAGAAGGGGTCCCTGGGCAGCTGCGCCCAGGCCTGCTCCTGCTGGGCCAAAGCCTCCTCCTCCTCTTCTTCCTCACCTCCTTCTAGCCCCACCCAGGGCTTCCCTAACTCCTCCCCTTGCCCCTACCAATGCCCCTTTAAGTGCTGCAGGGGTCTGGGGTTGGCAACTCCTGAGGCCTGCATGGGTGACTTCACATTTTCCTACCTCTCCTTCTAATCTCTTCTAGAGCACCTGCTATCCCCAACTTCTAGACCTGCTCCAAACTAGTAACTAGGATAGAATTTGATCCCCTAACTCACTGTCTGCGGTGCTCATTGCTGCTAACAGCATTGCCCGTGCTCTCCTCTCAGGGGCAGCATGCTAACAGGGCGATGTCCTAATCCAACTGGGAGAAGCCTCAGTGGTGGAATTCCAGGCACTGTGACTGTCAAGCTGGCAAGGGCCAGGACTGGGGGAATGGAGCTGGGGCTTAGCTGGGAGGTGGTCTGAAGCAGACAGGGAATGGGAGAGGAGGATGGGACGTAGACAGTGGCTGGTATGGCTCTGAGGCTCCCTGGGGCCTGCTCAAGCTCCTCCTGCTCCTTGGTGTTTTCTGATGACTTGGGGGCTTGGGAGTCCCTTTGTCCTCATCTGAGACTGAAATGTGGGGATCCAGGATGGCCTTCCTTCCTCTTACCCTTCCTCCCTCAGCCTGCACCCTCTATCCTGGAACCTGTCCTCCCTTTCTCCCCAACTATGCATCTGTTGTCTGCTCCTCTGCAAAGGCCAGCCAGCTTGGGAGCAGCAGAGAAATAAACAGCATTTCTGATGCCCCTCCGTGTCTGCCTGGAATTTTGTCTGGATCTAGGAGCCCCTGCTGGGAGATAGGATCAGGAGCTGAAGAGTCAGGGCAGCCAGCCTGCCTGCCCACAGTGGCAGGGGCCTCTGAGACTCCAACAGACTGTGGAGGCACAGGAGGGCTGGCCCGATGCTGTGTCAGGGGCTGGGCCTTGCGGTGAGCTGAGCTGCAGATGTTCCCTTCCTCCAAACCATCCCACAGCTGGGGGCAGGAGCCTGGGGTGGCTGGCGACCCTGAGCAGCGCCTGATGTCAGCAGTGGCTTCAAGAGAGGCATTTTGGAAAGGCGCAAGGAAATGGAAGTGCCTGGGTGGTAGCTCCTCTTCCCTGTCCTGCTCCTGGAAGAGATGTTAGGAATGAAGAGGAAAGAGGGGACAGGTGGGGCAAGATGGAGACAGATGAGGAGAAGGGGACACAGGACAGAGGAGGAGAAAGCCCCAGAGAGACTGGGAAGAAGAGAACATATTTACACATTTGAGGGAGAAACCAGGGGGGAAACAAATCGTACTTATCTTTCTCCCAAAGAAGAAATGGTATTCCAAGAGGAAAGTCCAAATGAGGACTGCAGATTCCCTGTAGGAATCTTTCCCCACAGAGCAGGTGGATCAGTAACTGGCCTGGGCCGTGTGTGTGTGTACAGCAACCTGAGCCGTGCGTGTGTGTGTGTGTGTGTACAGCAACCTTCAGCCTCTCCAGATGAGGAGCATAAGGATGAGGTCCTAACCTGGAGACTCTGCACAACCTCCTATCTGTGCCAGGCAGGATATACGTCTTCCTACTGCCTCTATCCCATCCCTTTCAAGATCGAGGATGCTGCATGCAGAGACAATGGCCTGGGGGAGAGGCTCTGTGGCCTTTCTCCAGAGCTCCCAGAACTGCTGAGCTCAGCAAAGTGGAGGCAGGAGGCTAAGGAGTCTGGGGTAGCAGCTGTGAGCCTTGGCTGCTGGCCAGCCCCATTCCCTCCCTCCTGGTCCACATACAGCACCTCCCCCTGCCCACTCTCCCCTCATCAACTTGCAGCTCCTGCTGAGCTGATGTCACCAGCAGCATGTATCAAGAATGACTCCTAATCTAAAATAAAAGTTGAAAAAAATGACTCACGTCTGGTGGAAAACAGCAGGATGGAGCCAAATTCCAAGCGCTAGGCCACCTTGGGTAAGTCATTGCCCACGTCTGGGCTTCAGTTGCCTCAAAAACCAAATGACATGGTAGGACTGGGTGCTACTTCATGGTCCAATAGACTCTGATTGCCTAAGGCTTGATATTCCCAGCCTGACTTGGACATCCCTGGCTCCATTCCCAGCTGAGTGGCTTGGCTTCTTGGAGTAGGACATGGACCTAAGACCTAACACAGGGAATGGCTGTGCCTTGAGTGGACTAGCTGCTCCCCTGCTTTAAGGTCTTCCGTGGTCCCCACTGCACTCCAGGTAAAGCCTGAATTCCCCACTTAGAGCCTCTCTGACCTGCTCCTCCAACAAGCGCACCCTTCCTTCCTCTTCTTGGAACAGCTATTTAATTGTTCCCTTAATGTTCCATGGTGTGCCATCCTCTGCACCTTTGCTTATACTGTTCCCTCCGCCCAGGCACCCTTTCCCTGTTCTTCATTTGGCTAAGTCAGTCTTTGAGAGTGGGCTCTGGCATCACCACCTCCAGAAAGCCTTCCTGGATGTTCCCCCATCCCCAATGTGAACAGGCCCCCCTTCTCTGGGAACCTGGATTCTCCTCCCCTGAGACCCTGTTAGTTGCTGAAACAAGGTCAGGAAGCCTTTTTCAACGGGCTGCAGTGGGATCACAGTGTGCCCTCTTTGGCCTCCTCGGGGCAGCCTTGAAAGTGGGTTTCAGGTCCCTGACCCCACCCCTGGCTTTATAGGTATTTGAGGCTGTAGCAGGAACCTGAGCTTGGGGCAGGGGACTGTTGATCTCCACTAACTGTGCAGGCATTTCTCAAGGCCCTGCTGACCTAGATCTGTAGGGTGGCCACATCTTCCTACCCTCTGTAGCCCCCAGCCCCTCAGTGGACCCAGGACATGTTCTTTATTCATATACCCCGCCCTCCACCTCCACCAAGCCCCCAGCAGGGAAAAGACCCCAGTCTGTCTCCACCCTCCTTTCCCCTCCGTATTCTCATTCTCCTCCCATCAGGACAGCCTACGCTCTGTCCCCCCATGTGACACGCCCCTTCCTGCCTCCACACCTGGAGTCACACTGCTTCCCCAGCATTCCTGAAGTCGCTTCTCCTCCCCAGATCCTGCCCCTTCTTCAAGACCCAGAATAAGTCCCACTTCCAAAGCCAGCATCCACATGGCTCAGGGGTGGCATCATAGGGTCCCCAGTCTCTTTGCCACCCAAAAGGATGCAGCTATGGGTTCTGCCTTCCACCCAGTGTCTGGCCCAGCATGTGACCAGAACACCCCAAGCCCCATCCCCATCAATGCACAGTGTTCCTGACAGTGTAGGCGGGGTTTTCCCTGCATACCCCTCCCGCTATGAAGACAGTTTCTCAGGAACAAGTTTATTGCAGGGAACACACTAACCTCTTTCATAATAGCCAAAGGCATAAAAACTACAAAAATATCTGGCTCTCGAGTGTGGGCAGCTCAGTGTGGGACCTGGTCTGAGTCATGACTTGGGCTGCCCTGCAGGCCAGAGGCCCGGGAGCTTTCCAGCCACTCCGCAGAGAGGTCCGTGGCGCTGAGGGGGTGAGGAAGTGCCTTGGCTGCTTCCACAGCGTGAAGGCCAAGGCCGAGGTGGAGCTGGGCTGGAGTGGTTCCAGAGAAGGCTTCATCGAGGCCCTTCAAGGCTGATGGCAGAGCCAGGGCAGGGAGACGCCTGGATGTGGCTGCCCTGGCTCGACTGGCTCCTGGACCAAGGCCCTAACCCACCAGTTTCTTTCTCCAGAACCCCTGCTGGCTCTCCCATAGCCAAGTGGGTGGAGCAGAGCCCTCCTGAGGCTCCCAGTGCAGACAGACCTCCACCCAACCACGGTGATCCGGAGGACCTGCTGGCTGCATGGCTGGCATGATGCTGGGAGGAGAGCCGGGGAGGGAGGAGGATGGTAGGCAGGAACATGCCTCAGCACAGATGGGCAGGTGGGTTGACCTTCCCTGCCCTCAAGGCTGGGCACCATTGGCACCCAACAGGGCCGTCTTGCGGAAGACCTGCAGGGTTGGGTTGTGCAGCAGCGTGTAGGCCAGACCCCAGCGAGCCCTGCCGCGGCTGGCCCTGGGCCTAGCTCCCTTGGCCATGGAGTCCTTTGTCTGTAGCAGCTGCATCCCTGAGAGAGACGGACTTTCTGTGAGTAACTCAACAAACACCCAGCCAACCCTCCCTGGCCCTCAGACCTGATCAGAGAGCCTGAAAATCCCAGGCGTGTGCAGGTCGTGAGGCTTAGGATGTCCCCTGCAGGCAGCACATGGAAGTAGGGGGTGAGGTCTGTGGATGGACTGGAAGCTGGGTGGGACAAGGGTCTGGAGCTGGCTTAGTGTCTCCTCCCTACACACACTTCTGGGCAGAAGGAAAGGAGGAGTCATACTCCCTGCCCCAAGGGAGAAGTGGGGGCAGTGACGGAGCCCCTTAGGAAGGCAGCTGTTTCATTCTCTCTGTGTGCACACATATGGTGTGTGTATGTGTGTGTTCATATCATGGAAAAAATTACCCTGAGATCAGACCAGGAGGGGTGACCAAAGGCAGCCAAGGAAGAGAGGAAGTGAGAATTTTCCTGGCGCTCACTCTGTGTGCTGGGGAGGGGCACACATCCTTCCTGGAAGAAGCTGGGTAGGCTCTATTCCCCCATTCCCAGTGGTAGGGCGCACCTTCGTCTTCCTCCCCTGGTCTGAGGCTGTCCTGGGGGGCTGCCATGGTCCTGGGTAGGAGGCTCTGCGCTTGCAGGAGCAGGGAGCAGAAGGCTGTCATGGCTGGATGCGACTGGCTGACTTCAATCTTCAAGAAGTTTCGGTACATGTAGTAGCCTGGGGTGGGGTGGCGGATGGCAGTGCTGGGGGAGCAGGGGCCACACTGGAGGCATCCAGACATCCCCTAACACACACACAGGGAGTGCACGTGCACTCCCTGCATCCAAGCATGTCGACACACCAGGCACGTGGCACATTGGCTGCATGGGCACGTGTGGACCTGCTAGAACACCCCACATCCACTGCACGTGCTGCAGGGCCACAGGAGGCACAGCACAGGGGCACACAGGTGGCACATGCAGCTACAGGCATCGGTGTGAACTGATCAGCTGGCACGGGCCTGGGGCAGGGCAGATGCCTTCCTCACTGCTTGGGTAGCCTGAGCAATCCTCCAGCCCCGCCCAGTGACCTTACCGGGGTCGAGAGTGGCGGCTCTCGGTGGCAGCAGGCTGAGGTCCATCTGGCCAAGGTGGATGGCGTTGTAGAGGGCAGAGAGGAGCACTCGCCAGGTGGCCACCATGGCACCCACCAGCACATTGAGGGGGAAGAGAAGAAAGGTGGCTGCATAGAGCACTCGCCTAGGATGGGAGAAGAAAGCTGAGGCAGGCTGTTCCCCAGAGCTCCCTCCCCAGGGTCAGTGTCAGACCTGGATGCCCAGAACTGCTGTGTATTTACTGAGTGCCTACCATTTATTGCTATGTCTTCTGTGCACCCCACCCTGGGCAAGGCCTTCTCTCTTTCAACCCACCATGCTGGGAGATGGGAAACTGAGGCCCAGAGAGACTGGGCGACTTAGCCAAGGCTGTCAGCTATTCAGTGGCAGAGCTGGGCTTTAACTCTAGGTCCATCTGAATCTTTCTATGACCCTGATGCCTCCCACCTCCCTTTTCTGGGTCCCCTGTCTGCTAATTCCAAGTTCCCCTGGGAGCCAAGGTTCTCCCACAGACTTGTCATCTGACAGGGAACTCCCTTGCTACAAAGTGGGGAGGGGCATGGTTTTAAGGAAACAGAGGATCCAGGGGAGAGCAGTACCGATTCCCAAAGCAAGAAAGGTTCACGGGGGTACTTCCAGCCCCATGCCGGGTATGTAGAGAGGTACTTCGGAGTGGGCTGAGCCATTGTCCCTTTTCTCTATGGGTAAGGCAAGCTCTTTCTACTATCATCTGGATTCCTTGATAGAGAGAAGGGATAGATGGCAGTGGAGGGAGGACACAAAAAGAGAGAGACACCGAAGAAGAGGCTGAGGGCCTGAGGGAGGCACAAGCCCAGATGCCACCTCACCGGTTGGTCAGCTGTGGGTGTCCATCATGAGTCTCCAGGAAGACCCAATGGGCTGCCATGTTCTGCAGGATCACAGCCAGGGCCAAAGTCAGCCAGAAGGGCCTGCCAGTGGGGTGGGGAGGTGGTCGCTGTTAGCGGACCTCTAAGGAGTCCCTGAGCCCTCCATGTCTTGTTTCACTCACCACGAGGACTCCAGGGAACGGAAGAGCAGGAGGTTCCTGCCATGAAGCACAGGCATGAGCACCAGGAAGGCCAGGGCCGTGGTTCCCAGGAAGAAGATGATCTGCTGCACCAGGAGCCCTGCCAGGGGCAGGAGTGGCAGGGAGACAGAAAACAGGTTCTATGAAAACTGGCCATCCCCGCCGCCCCCAGAACCAAGGGCTTTGGGATTGGGCAGGCCTGGTTTTAGATCTCTGCTCTGCCACTGCCTAGCTATGCTGCCTTGAACAAATCACTTTACTTCATTGAGCCTCAGTTTCTTCCTCTGTAAAATGGGGATAATAGTCCCTACCTCAGAGGCTGTTGTAAGGATCCAATGAGATAATGTCTGTGGAAACTCTTAAAATCACAAAATACTTTGCAAATGTTATTTCCCTCCAGTTTCTCCTGAGTTTGAGTTACTGGGGGATAAGGCTACATATTAAACTGATGTTTGCATTCCTTCAAGCCAGAGCCTGGCATACAGTAGGTGCCCAAGGACTGTCTATTGAAATAATCTGGCCAACTGATTAGAGAATGATGCCTACAAAAGGGCCTGGAGGCATAAGGGCTACCAAGAAGAGACGTTACGACTTTTGTCCTAGTAATTCCTCCACTCCTTTACCATCCTTCTCCTCCCGCAAGGAGGTGAGAATGGAAGGAACTGGAGGGAGAGATACAAGGCCCTTGGATGTGCAACCCAGGCCACAGCCCCTCACCATTCAGAGTGCTTTTCTCACTGCAGTACCCAAGGGGAGAGTCAGAAACTTGGGGCTGGTAGGGGTCCTGGAAGGTTATCTGGTCCAACTCTCTCAGGGCAGGACCCCCTTTGCAGACTGCAACAATATCCATGGAACTCTGCTTGCATACCCCCAGTGACAGGGATCTCATTACCTTTGTAGGTAGCCAAATGTGACACAGCCCTTTCTTAAGCTGGAGTGCAGTGGTGCAATCTCGGCTCACTGCAACCTCCACCTCCTGGGTTCAAGCGATTCTCCTGCCTCATCCTCCCGAATAGCTGGAACTGCAGGTGCACACCACCATACCCGGCTAATTTTTGTATTTTTAGTAGAGACGGGGTCTCACCATGTTGGCCAGGCTGGTCTTCATCTCCTGACCTCGTGATCCACCTGCCTCAGCCTCCCAAAGTGCTGGGATTACAGGTGTGAGCCACTGAGCCCAGCCAGGAATGTACCATTTTGAATTTGACACCTCCAGACCTGGGTCCACCCCCATGTGAATACCTGGTGGCACCCAGGGTTCATCTCCATGCGGAGGGTACACACTCAATTTCCCGAGGGCTCCTGTACCCCCATCCTGAATAAGCTTCTTAAGGGCAGGGAAGGCAGGGGGGTCCCTCCTTCTTGCTGTTGCCCCAGAGCATTCCCAGACAAACTCTGAGGGCAGTACTTGCTGAGCACTCTTCTCCCCAACTGAGGCCAGTGTCTGAGGGGAGGCCCAGGCCAAGGCTGGGTGTGGCGGGCAAGGGAGGCTCACCAAGGCAGATAAAGGCTGTCTGGTAGGCACTGAAGCTCATCCAACAGAATATGGCTTGGCGGGAGGGATGGGGACTCCGATGCAAGGGACTCAAGTCCAGGGCAGCTCCTCGGTGCAGAGCTCGAAGGTTGGTCCTGGAGTGGGAGCCAGGGAGGCAGAGACCTCAGGGAGCAACACACTCTTCCTAAATCCTCCTCTGGGCCAGCAACTGGCCAAACTCCCAATAGAATTTCAACCCACAGCCATCAGCAGGGAAGCCCAGAACTGTGGGAGCCAGGAGGAGGCCACTAACCCAAGATATCTGGAAGAGGTGATATCTGGGTAGTCTTAAACAGTGAACGAGGAATACAAAATGAGGTAGAAGGCTCAACCTGAGCCAAGTCAGAAAAGTGAGAAAAAACAGTGAGAATGGAAGTGACACACAGCACAGCCACCAGGTAAAGAGGCAAGGCAAGCACAGGCTGAGGAGCCTTGAATGCCAGAAGAAGGAGGGGTGACCTGTGGAAAAAGATCCCTGGGAAGAGCTCTGAGGCCTGGCAAGTGCGCAGGAGACATGGGCCAGTTCTCTGACATGGGTAAGTGCTCGGGCTGCCCCTTCCACCTGCCCTGGGCCTTCAGTGCTCCTCACCACTCACTGCTGCAGGGCAAGTAAGGTGGCATGGCGAGACCCGTACCACCTCTCCAGTGTGCTATGCCACCAGGCTACCCCTCACCTACACTCTCACATGGCAGGGCCACCCCAGCCTCTGTTCTCGTCCACACAGTCCTCACCTCCTATCTCCTTCCATTCCCGGGCAGGTGCAGCTTCCCCAGGCCACCTTCCCTCTCATCCAGCCCACCCAGTGGCCCCTACTCACAGGGCAAGCTCCACTAGCTGCCCTGAGTTGGTGGTGCCCTATGTCCCTCACACTCACAGACGTTTCCCCAACCAGACAGGAAGGCCCAAGGGCAGGACCCAGCCCCACCTTCTCCCACTGCAGCGCAGCCACGCACAGGTGGCTCCATGACAGCCAGGGCCGGCAGAGCCCTTCCCTCCCTCCAGGCCCAGGGCCTCCCCGCAGGCCCACAGGACTCCCACTCCTTCCCCACCTCGGCGCTGGGCGAGCCAGAGTCTGTCACTCACCTGTGTGTCACCAGTGAGCGCATCAGGACCAGGAAGGTGAGTAAGCAGGACAAGACCAAGGCTGAGATGTAGCACACTGGTGGGCAGAGAATGAGCAAAGTGAGAGGTCAGGGTCTGGAGAGTCTCCTGGAGGCCTCAGAACCCCTGCCAGGGTGGTGCCTTGTGGGGAGTTCCCCCTGCCCCAAACTGAACTCTGTGTGGAGGCCTCTTGGCCCCACCCCCAGTTCTCAGATGCAGTGTAAGCCAATGACTTTGGCCACCCCATTCTTCCCAGTGACATACAGTGGCCAAGAGATGAAACCAGCTCTGAGTCTGCAGACCTAGTCCTCACCCTGCTGTTGCTGCTTCTATTGCTGTGGGACCTCCATCCAACCTGGCATCTGCCTCCAGCTTCACTGCTTCTTGGCCATGTGGCCTTCAGGAGGGCACTCCTTCTCCCCAGGCCCCCATTTGCTCGTGAACATACCGCACGCCATTATGCTGCCCAGCTCTCAGGATAATGTGAGCCATAAGGCCCCATCCACGTCTGCACTAATGGTCTTCGTTCAGGGCATAGAGAGTGTGAGTCCACATCGGTGTGGCCTGAGTCCATCAGAATAGGGAGGCAGCCGCTGTCACCCAGCTCCCTCACCCTCTCCCTGGCCATGCACACAATGAGTGTGTGCATGATGGTGTGTCATGAACAAGCCTGGGTGTTTAAGAATTTCAGGGGTGCAGGCTGCAACTCTCCCACCTTACATCCACATCCAGTCTTGCTCTGGACTGTAGCAGCAACCCCGCAAGGTTAGACAGAAGAACTGTTCCCACTGGGCTGAAGAGGAAGCTGAGGCTCAGAGAGAGGGCTTCGCCCAGACAGCCATGCTGCTAGGAATGATAGAGTGAGGTGTGCAACCATTTCTAAGCAGATCCAGAATGAGCCTGAGATGCCTGCACCCTGATCTCATCAGTCAGCCCAGGGAAGTGTTCCTGGTGCCCGTGTCACCACCAGAATCTCAAGGACGGGGAGAGCAAACACAGAAAAGGTGAGTGCTAGTTCCACATAGCCACAGGGATTAGAGTGGTGGATCTCAGCACCGATAGCGCCTTTAGGATCACCTGGAGCTGCTAAAACTCGCCCATAGCCCAGCCTGCACCCAAACCAGTTAAATCAGAATTTCTGTGGGTGGGACCCAGCCTTAGCCTGTGAAAGCAACACTGGTGATTCAGTGTGCAGTCAGGACTGACAGCCACTGCTCTGGGGGCTTTCCAAAGGCAGAGCCTTCATGATTTATTTCCATCAGAAATGAATTGAAATCAACCAACCAACCAATATTTATTGGGTGCCTACTACAGTGGCGATCAAACTTTGCTTGCATGAGAATCACTGGGACTGTGATCCCAACACTTTGGAAGGCTGAGGCGGTGGATCACCTGGGGTCAGGAGTTCGAGACCAGCTGGACCAATATGGTGAAACTCCGTCTCTACTAAAAATACAAAAATTAGCCAGGCCTGGTGGCGGGCCCCTGTAATCCCAGCTACTCGGGAGGCTGAGATGGGAGAATCACTTGAACCTGAGAGACGGAGGTTGCAGTGAGCCGAGATTGTGCCACGGCACTCCAGCCTGGGAGACAGAATGAGACTCCGTCTCAAAACAAAACAAAACAAAACAAAATTAGCCGGGCCTGGTGGTATGTGCCTGTAATCCCAGCTACTCGGGAGGCTGAAATGGGAGAATTGCTTGAACCCAGGAGGTGGAGGTTGCAGTGAGCCGAGATTGCACCACTGCACTCCAGCCTGGGCGACAGAGCACAACTCCATCTCAAAAGAAAAAAAAAAATCACTGGGAGGGCTGTTCACTCAAAGAGGCTGGGCCCCACTCTGAGAGTTTCTGATTCAGTAGGTCTGGCACAGGGCTTGAGCAACGGGAATGTTAAAGTCACCAGGTGCTTCCCAGATTCAGCCAGGGCTAAAAATGATGCTACGGAAACCTAGGCCCTTCTGCTGGTCCCTAGCTCCCTCCTCCAGGGCCCTCGCAGGGACACTTTTCTCAGAAGCAAGGTTGGGAGAAAGCACTGTGCATGCATAGCTCCAGCCTCTGTGGTCCCCCTTCTGGAGCCAGCTGGGCTGCAGCGAGGGCACATTCTGGACCATTTGCTGCCAGGAGGTGAACAGCCCGCCTGCTGAGCCTGGCCTGGTGAGTGTACAGGCTAACACAGGGGTGAAGGGTTAGCAGCCCCCTTGGCCACAGGCCTGGCCTTTGATCTCCATCCATCTACCTCCTACCTCTCTCTCCCTCCATTGGTTCCCAACTTGGGCACCCCCAAACCCCAGCACTCACACAATCTTCCTGCTCTTTGCCACCTCTGGGATCCTGTGCCTGCCTTCTTCTGGGCCCTGCTTTGGGGGATAGATCTGTCTTCCCTCATGTGATTGAGGGCCTCAAGGGCAAGTGTTCCTTTTTCACTCCAGCACTCATTTTGCAGTTGGGGAAATTGAGGTCAGGAGAGGTAATGCACTTTGCCCAAGGTCACTCAGCTTGTAAGTGATGGAACAGAGATTCTAATCTAGTTTGCCTGACTCAGTCTGAGCTCTCTGTGAGTGATGCCAGGCTTATGGTCCAAGTGCTGGGTGGCAGTCCTAACAGAAGCTCTGAGCTCAGAAGACATTAGCTCCTTAGGCGAAGGACAGACCAAGGGACACTGGAGCCCAGGTTGCGGGATGGCTTTGGCCGTATCTCTAATCCTCCTGGGCCTCAGTATTCCTCATTTGCAAATTTAAAGAGTAACTGTTGCTCTGTTTGGCCCAAGAAGATTCAAAGTGGGAGCCTTTGAGCTTGGAAACTGCAACATGCAATTAATAATATAAGACATGATGAGTGGAAGCAGAGTCCTTTGCCCTGGATGTGTCTCATTTTGTCTTTGAGCCTCAATGTCCTGCCCTGTGAGCTGGGATCAATGATGCTGACCTACAGGGTCACTGTGAGCAAGGGTCTGAGGTTGGTTGTGGGCTGACCTGGACCATGTCTGCACCTGCCTATGAACCAGATTGCAACCAGCTCAGAAAATCTCCTGGGAGAGGACATTTTCAGCTCACCCGGAACTTGTCACCTGTCCAGTTTGTTGGCCTCAGCAGCAGTTCCAGGGCAGCCTCTAGTACGGGAACTGAGGTGCTCACGGAGATGGTGGAGGTGGTCAGGGAAGGAAGTGGTCACTCTGTGCACCTCTGCCCACCCCCCACTCCCTGCCCCGCCATGACCAGCATGCCCAGGTCTGTAGGATAAGGATGATGTTAATGGTCAGGTACAGCTGCGGAGCAGCTACACCTCCATCTGCAACGCTGGCAGCCCACGCTCTGACCACGTTACTCCTCAGAAGCCGGGGGCCCATCCGTCCCAGCCTGGGGTCCCCAAGTCAGCAGAAGGCGCATGCCTCCTGAGTCCTCAGCACCAGGCTTTGTCCCAAGGTGATGGAGAGGACCCCCGCCTAGGCTTCAGGAGCCCTGCGTTCTCTTGGCTGCACTCTGCCCTGCTGGATGGCCTCAGGCAAATCCTTCCCCATGTGTCAAGTGGGGACACTTCTCAGTCCCCTCCACAGGGCTGTTGGGAGCACCCAGGAGGCAGAGTAAGTAGGTGGCTGCAGGAGGCTTCAGACCACAGAAGAGGAAGCCAAGATGGTTCCCTGGTTCAGGAGCTCATTGTCAGAGGAGGGAAGGAGAAAGGAGACGGCCCCAAAAGACAGGGAGTGGGGAAGAGAAAGCCTGCGCCCTGCCCAACGCCAGACCCCTGCCACGAGGATTCGCTCAGAAATCCTCACCATCTCCCTTCGCTGTCTCTTCCCTCCTACCCCACCCTCAGCTCCCCCATCCCATGGCCTTCCTCATCTCCATGCCCGGATAGTTGGTCAGAAACACTGGGGGTGGTGGGGGAAGATGCCACAGAAGCAGGCAAGGGACAGGAGCTGCTGAGATGTCCCTTCAGGTTTCATGGAAGCTCAGAACTGGAAGCGCCAACTGCCACAATTTGGAGATGAGGCAATCGAGACCCAGAGAGAGGAAGGAATGTGTCCAAGGGCCCCCAGTGTGTCCATGGCTGACTAGGGCATAGACCTTGGGTCTCCCCGCTTTCATTCCCCACTGCAGCCCTCAGGGGCTCCCTGGAGGCCTCACCTTCCAGAGCCCACAGATGGTGCTTCACCAGCTCCACCACCTCCTGCTTGTCCTCGGAGAGCACGATTCCAAAGCCGGCCAGCAGGTAGGAGACATCCGTGGTGACCCCTGCCCTCACCTTCTGGATGGTGGGTACCACGCCCACCAGCAGCAGCAGGGCCACCTGGAAGAGCCCCACAGTTAGGGCCCCATCCCAGGAAAGGGTTTTCTGTGCTAACAGCGGAGACGCTGGGGAAGAAACTGGCAGCACACAGGCCCCAGCCACATGCCCATTGCCCATCAGTGTTCTTATCTGCCCCTTAGAGCAGGGATCTCATGCCTCTAAATGAGGACATTACAGACAGGTGCAATCACAGCCTAATAGGCCAAAGGCATGCCTTCGAGCACCGTAACTTCATATGGCCAGCCCTGCGTATCTGTGGGTTCCACATCCACAACCAACCAATTCAATCAAGCGCAGATCAAAAATATTTGGGGAAAAACCCTCAATAAAAAATAACAATTCAATACAAATAATACAAATAAAAAATAATACAGTAGGACAACTTCTTTTTTTTTTTTTTTTGAGATGGAGTCTTGCTCTGTGGCCAGGCTGGAGTGCAGTGGCGTGATCTCGGCTCACTGCAACCTCTACCTCCCAGGTTCAAGCGATTATCCTGCCTCAGCCTCCTGAGTAGCTGGGACTACAGGCCCACGCCACCACAGCCAGCTAATTTTTATATTTTTAGTAGAGACAGGGTTTCACTACATTGGCTGGGATGGTCTCAATCTCTTGACCTCGTGATCCACCCGCCTCAGCCTCCCAAAGTGCTGGGATTACAGGTGTGAGCCACCACACCCAGACGTAGGACAACTGTTTACATAGCACTTATGTTCGATATTATAAGTACTTTAGAGATAATGAGGTATACTGGAGAATGTGTGTAGGCTATATGCAAATACTACACCATCGTATATCAGAAATTTGAGCCTTTGGATTTTGGTATGGAGGGGTGTTCCTGGAACCAACCCACCTCAGATACTGAGGGATGACTGTGTCTGCACCTCTATCTATTTACCCATCATCTATCTATCTAAACTTTGGAATGTAAAATTTCTGGTTTTTCTATGTTGTGAAAGTAAATGAGCACAGGAATTAAAGCTGGACAGACTTGGATTCAAACTTAGGCTACGCTGAGATATTAGCTGTGCAGAAACTTGGCCAAGTCAAATTCACCTCTCCAAGCTTCCATTCTCCCCATCTGTAAAGTGGAGAATAATCATACCCATCTCCCAGGATTTTAATTGTTGTTGTTGGTTTTTTCGGGGTTTTTTTTTTCGGAGGTGGTGAGGCAGAGTTTATCAAACATGTTATCTTGCTAAATCTTCCCAATTACTCAAAGAGGAAAATTATTCTATTTTCTCCTTTTTACAGATGAGCTAACAGGTTCAGAGAGGTTATATAACTTGCCCAAGGCCACACAGGAGGTAAATAGTGGAGCTAGGATTTAAATTCGTGTTTATGTGGCCTCCAAAAATAATGCTCCGAGTCACTTCGTGAGTCCAAGAGTGAACACCCCTGCCCTTCTGGGTAGGCCAGAACTCCCAAGATGGCCTGCAGCACCTGGTCAGGGTTCTGGATGGAGCACCTGGAGAGCTGGGTTGGGCCGGAACTGCTCCAGGCTTGGGGGTTGAGGGCAGTGCTCCAGAGGCAGATGGCAGTACAGGGTGAGGGACATACCTGGTAAATGGCCGTCCCTGTCAGTGTAGCTGAAAGCACCAGCTTCAGCGGGAGACGGAATCCTGTAGTCCTCAAAGGAAGGAGTGTGGTGAACAGCACCACTCAGGCCCGGGAGCCCTCCTCCCTCCCAAGGGGCCCAGGAAAAGGGCCAGCAGGACCCTGAATGACCAAGGCCAGGCCAGGGTCTTCCCGCTGTCCCAAGCTGGTAGCTGTCCCTCTTGATGACAAGGATTCCGGGGAGCAGGAGCCAGTTCTCCACTGCAGCCATTCTGTGCAAGGGAGGGTAACGTCCCCTGTCACGCTCGGCCTCAGCTCCCAACCCCATACCTGGCTGTGGAGTGTAGATGCAGTGTCTCAAGCAGACGCGGGCCCAGGACAGGAAGCCATGCTTGGAGGTGTGGTAGCTGCAGAAAGACCCAGGCAGGTGCGGGGTCCTCAGGGGAAGCCCATTCCCTGAGGGCCAGCCCCAGAGGCTGGTCATTCTGCCCCTCTGCCCCTGCCATGCTGCCCAGTGCCAGCTTCCCAAGCACGGCTGCTAACCAGCCCAATCCATTGGCCCACAAAGGGTGTGTCAGAGACCCCACCTGCTTCCCAGCTTCTTCCTGCAAAGGAGGTTCCTCAGATATTCCTCAGAGTAGCTGCTCTGCAGCCCCTGTGGAGACAGACAATTGAACAAGCAGATGAGACCTGCCTCGACCCATTCGTGGGTCCCTGGCTCAGGGAACTAGAGTGTTCACCAAGCAGGTGCTCCATAAAAACCTGTTGGCCATGGCGGTGGTGGTGAGTGTGGATGGGGCTGACCTGTGGGGATGAGGTCCGTGCCCTCCAAAGCTTCCCTTTTCTCTCTCACAAATACAAGGCCAGTCTCCTATCAAAGAACCATCAATGCCAGGAAGTTCTTCCTAAGATCTGTCTCCAACTCTCACCTGCTTTACTCAGTCACATCTCTTCACCGTTTCTTCCCACCCCTAGCCCTCTGGCCTCTGCTAGCTGAAACTGGGGCAAAGGGAAGCTTGTGTCCCACGGGCACATCCTAGACCAGGACACAGAAGAGGGTCATTCCAGGTCAGACCCCCTCAGGCTTCTCCTGCTGCTACTGCGCAAGGGAGATCACAAGGGTGACCAGATTTGTCTAAGCCACATTCCAGGCCTTAAGCTGCCTGTGAAGTAGCAGAGGCCCATGGGAAGATGGGGTGAGCCCCTGCCCGGAATCACTGGGAGAACACAGGCAGTTGTCACTTGTTGCCATGACAACCCTGGGATCCAGGGCAGGAGTGGGTCAGCTCAAAGCTTGATGGGGGTCCTTTGAGACTTAAACCTCTTTGACCAAAGTCCAAAGAGGATTTTACACCTCTCAAGCCTGGGAGGAAAGGCTGGCAATGGAGAGAGAGATGGGGTGGTGGAAACCCTGGAAGAGAAGGTAAAGGGGCATGCCTCAGGCACTGTGTCGTCCTGGGGGGCCGCTCCCTTTTCAGAGCCAGCTGTAAACAGGAGGGGACACGGGCTTCCTCGAGGGGTGTTGGCCTCAATAGGCAGGAGCTACAAGTGCTCAGAACTCCCTGCCTGCCACGTGGGAGCCGAGTCTGGAGTCCGTGGGCCTTCTCGGACCAGAGTAGCCCAAAAGGGACCCGGGGTTCTCCATCCTGCCTAGGGATCTCACTCATTCTCTGGATTCAGTCTGGCCTTGCCGAGTTAACACCCAGTCCCAGCCCCTCTGCTGAGCTCCAGACTTTGAGCAGCACACCCTCAGGACCAAGCATCATCCCAGGAGCACCTGCTCCTCCCTCCACCTTCCCTGGGCCAGCAGCTGGCACCACCACCTACCTGCTGGCTGGCCAGGTGCCTCCCATCAAGCCTTTCCTTCCCCTGCCCTGTCTGAAGAGAAGCCACGCCCTTTGGCCTCTATGTCTTAAGCCTTTCTCCTGAGTCTGTTCTTCTTTCCCCTTTGAGGGTCTCTGCAGAGCTTTCTTCTTCCTCCTCTCTCACCAGAAAGAAGTAGTGGACCCCGCCCCCTGCACCACAGTCCCAACACCCGGTGCAGGGTTCACATTGCACTGCAGGTGTTTTGTGCTGCATCTGTCTCCCCCACCACACTGGGAGCTCCTGGAGATCAGACACAAGTCCATCAGCTCCAAGTCCACAGCACTGAGCCCAGGGCCTGACATATGGTAGGTGCTTAGAAGGCTTTTTAGTAAGATTGAAGTATCTTCTAAGAATTCTCTTTTACCATGATGCATTCATCCATCCATCCTCTCTTCCATACATCTTTCCTTCGATCCATCCATCCATTCATCCATCTATTCAAAAACTCAAAAATATTTGCTGAGTATCTATTAAGGGCTAAGACCCACCCAGTGCTGCAAATATAATGAACAAAACAGACACAAAACTATCTCTTCCCCTTTACTCATGCTCTTTCCTGTGCCTACAATGCCTGCTCCTTATTCTCTCATCACTCTAGATCTCCCTGTCCTTCAGGCCCTTGTAGAGTCTACCTCCTCTAGGAAGCCCTCTCAGCCCTCCCCTTTATCTGAAATTATTCAACCACATCCAACCTAGAGTTGATTCATAATGGAGTTCTGCCCTGGGTGCTTCCTGAATCATCTCATTATGTGCAGAACTCGGATTAGGCACAAGGCTCCAGGCTGTCTCTCCAGCCGGATCTCAGTGTTTCACAGACAGAGATATGACTCTCCTGGCTTCTGACTCAGTTCTGCTTTGTTAAGTCCCTACTATTCACACAGCCCAGTGCCGCGGGTATCCTGGGTGCCAGTCAAGGGCCCAGTCCAGCTTTTGCCTAGGGAGGGAGGACTAAGCAGTCACTCAGCAAACATTTTCTGAGCATCTATTCTGTGCTGGGCCCTACACCAAGCACGGCCATGTATCTGGGACCACAGATACGGGGGAGTAGGGCTGTCTTGGGTGCTGAGGAAGAGCTCATCCCAGGCCTGCCCCTTTACCTTGGAGCCTGCTCCTGTCCTACAGCTGAAGCTTCTCACCAGCTGCACAGGGTACCAAAGGCTCAGGAATCCGAGGCCCAGCAGGAGAGGCAGGGAGGCCAGCAGGGAGTAGTACTTGTAGATCTGGACAGACAAACACCCAGACAGACTACTTTCCACCTTCTTCCCCCAGCCAAGAACCAGAATCCGTTGCCCTTCCCACCTCACACTGGGCCCTGAGGGTGGTCTGGGGGGCCATGGGAAGGCTTCAGCTCTATGGTTCCCAACCTGCCACCCAGCGCAAACCTGCCCACTACCCCTTCTGGAGCCCTGCAGAGATGCTCACCCCTCCCCCAGGCTCCTGGACCCCCACGGGCCTGAGAGGAGCCAAGAGGAGGAGATCACTTGATTCCCTCCTGCCCCCCACTGGAAAGGACACCTCTTTCTGTTTCTGTGTTCCCGGAGCATTAGGAACAGTTCTGAAAATCACACGAAAGCCTGCCTTTGCCTACATATAGTTTTCAACCCGAGCATCAGGAAAGTCTATGCCCTACTCCTCAGGGCTGAGGCCTTCCTGGGGGTGGGCTTTTTGTATACTCATTCATTTATTTGTTGGTTCAATATACTTTTATTGAGAGCTTAGTATGTGCCAGGTTCTAGGTGGTGAAAAAAAGCCACCAAGTTCCCCCTCTCAAAGCAACCTCTTAGTCTTCACCTCCACCCTGAGAGACTGGTGTTATCGGCTCCATGGACGGATGGAGAAACGGTCTCAGAAAGGTGGCACTGTTTCCCCAAGGCACTTGGTACCACCTGGCATCATTTTGTTTGCGTGTCATGTCTCCCCTTCTGAAGTGACGGCTCTTGGGAGGCTAGGGACTGTTTGTCTTGTTCATAGCTGTAGTCCAGTGCCTGGAAATGTCCCTGGTACAAAGTATGTGCTTCAAATATGTTGTTGAATGAATGGGAGAGTGAATGAATGAAGTGGTGAACCTGGATTCACACTCAGGTTGTCTGGCTCTAAAGCCTGTACCATCACTCTTTGAGTTCTAGACTGGACAGCTTCACAGCCCCAGCCGGCAGCCAGTGAGCAAGGTCCTGAGGTTCCGGAATTCTCCTCTCAGCCCTTAGACCATCCCTGACTTCGCACTTGCTGGCCTCCATCAAGCTTCACTCCCATTCCCTCTCCAGCCTGACCAAAGGGAAGCTGGGGGATCACTAACACAGGCATTGGGGGTGGGGGCCATTTCAGGCTTTCTCTTCCCCCTACTCTGCCCACTTCCCCTTCTCCGCCACCTCCTAGACTTAAAGTTCCTGAGGGCTGGGCCCAGCCACCTTGTTCCCTGCCTCTCCTGCAGAGCAGCCAAGCTTGGAAGGGGCACGTGTTTGAAGGCATGGAATCCCATGCACAATGGAAGGCTGCAGGGCGGCCCATCATAGAGTCAGAGCTCAAAGGAGGCACTGTGGTTTGAGTAGGTTGCTCTGTGCGCCCCTCTGCCCTAGGCCATTGTGATCAGCGGTTACCTTGGGCACCTGGGGACACTCTGCCCTCTGCCAGACCTGGACCCCAAGGTGGGCCCAGGACAGCGTGCTGCCGAGCAGGTGTGCAGTTGTGTGGCCAGCCGTGGCACAGGCAGCCAGAGGGTAGTAGAGGGCAGCATAATAGAACAGTCCCAGTATCTTCCAGGCCCCTGGAAGGTGAAACAAGCAGAGAGACCCATGCTGGAGGGGCAGACATGGGGCCTGCAGTGAGCCCACCCAGGCCTCTCTCCGGTCTCCAGCTTCCAAGCCCTTCAGCACGTTCAGTGGGCAAGAACACTAGGTTCAAATCCAGGCTCTGACTAGTCTCAACTCTGTGATCTTGGGCAAGTTACCTCTTGGAGCCTCAGTTTTCCCATCTGTAAAATGGAAATAATCACAGCATATTAGCAAGGGCAAAATGAGAAGGTGTATATATAATGCTTAGCATGGTGCCTGAGCAAATACTCAATTTAAGATACTACTTCCCTGGCTCTCAGTTCCTCTATTGCAAAATGGGGCTAATATGCATACTTTGTAGCATCGTTGTAAAGACTGGATGGTCTAAAAAGGTCATGTCTCAGGATAGCAGCCCATCTCATTGACAGCTGTTCCTGTTACTCTCATCTCCTTGAGCCAAGCTTAAAACTCCGAGACCCCACCCTACCCCATCCCATCACACCAACCCCAGGGCCTGGGGGTCAGTGGGTACCTTGGCTGGGTGCTGAGGCGAGAGTCAGGAAGGGCAATGGATCCTCGTCGGGGAGCAGCAAACACAGGGAGCTCAAGAGGACCATGAAAACAGCAGCAGGCACTGCCCGGGGCCTGTCCTCAGCCAAGAAATCCACAGGGCTAGCACAGAGGCAAGGACAGGGCAGGAGGGAGTTGCTCAGCCCCTGCACCCCCATTACCTCCCAGCTGTATTCCATAAATCAAGGAGGTGGAGTCAGTCCCACTTTCTAGATGGGGGAATAAGGCCCCTTCATTCATTCATTCCATAGGTATTTGTGGAGTGTCTCTTATCTACCAAGCTCTGGGCCCTGTGCCAAAGGGACTTGGGACACACATACAGTGGGAAGAAGCCCTAAGACTGCTCCCTCCGCCCACCCTGGAAGCTCCAGGAAGCAGCCACCTCCACACTAATTGGTCTGTCTGAGCTGGCAAACCTTCAGAGAACTCAGCGAGTCACAACATCCTTGTACAACAGCCGCCGCCCTGGGCTGGGTGTGGACCCGGGGCAGAGGGCAGACAGCGGGCATAGCTGTCCGAGGCATCACCCCTCTGGGCTCAGGGCAAGCCACTCAGACCCTCAGCTTCTGCACTGCAGCTTGCATTCATGCTCTGAGAGGTTCATTCTCCCTCAAACACTGCCCCAGCCAGGGCAAGCTCTTTCTGGGGCCAACCAGAGACCCCAGGCTGGTTCCCCACAAAACCAGCACAGCAAGACCTGCCTCGGTGCACAGTCTGGGTCTGGGATGTGAAGCTCTCTACACCAGGGAGCCACCCATCACCTGCCCCAACCCTTTGGTCTCTCGCACACTAGCTTGCCCAGCCCCATCTCCTCAGGATCATGCCTGTCCAGGCTCTGGGGTCACAGGGCTGAAGGAGATAGGAGAAGAAAGCTCCAGCTATAGGGGCTAGATGTCAGTCCCCATAAATCTGCCTTCAAGCATTAGGGTCCAGGTGATACCCTCAGGGAAGATGACGGTCAAGATGGCATTGGGATGGTCACGTCAATCCACACATGGAGGGCTGCCTGAGAAGGTACACTCTGAAGCTGGGTCCTGTCAGGCTTGTTTCCCTAGGGTCTGGGTTGGAGTCCTTTCTCCCAGGCGGGCTTGAGCGAGTCCCTCCCCCTTCCTCTGGGGGTCCTGACTAAACCTGGAGACCTAGGTGGGGGTGAGGAAAGCCCCAGGCTGAGGGCGATAGGGATGTCATTAAAGCCAGAGCTGCCTTTTAGGTACCTAACAAATCACCCGCCCTCCCAGAGTGACCCTGTCAGCTGGGTCCCCTGAGTGGGGGTGCCCAGGCCATGGTACAAACCTGGGCAGGCCGGGCCTGCCACGCACACAGTCAGGCCAGAGCTGGCGGCGCCTCACCAGCACGGCCAGGAGCAGCAGCACGAGGATCTGAAAGGAGAGTGCAGAGGAGGGCTTGGGGTGCCCAGGCCTCCCCTGAGGGTCTGAGTTTGAGGGCTTGGACTCAGGCCCCAGGATATCCCCTACCTGCCCAGTGCACACTCATGTGGCATCTTGGGGACTGGTCAAGGGGTGACAGACATCTGGAAGGTTGGACTTGCATCCTGGTTTGGGCCTCCAAGCTGGGAGAACTCCCAGATAGCTCCCCCCACACAGGATCTTCCAGGGACCCCCTTCACCAGCCCCAGTGGGGAACACAGATCCCACTGCCCAGGCTGGCAGCAGCTTGCAAGCCAGGTTCAACTTGGGTTGGACTCACTGACAGCGAGGCCAGGCAGGCGTGGTACAGGCCGGGTGGTACGCTGGTGTGGCAGGAGGGCACTTCCCTGCAGAGCAAATGAAGGCTGGCTCAGGCCTGCGTCAGGCCCCCCTGGGTGTACAGACAGGTCTGAGGTTCAAGACTGTTCACACTGAGGCTTTACCCACTACCTCCCTCAACCCTCTGATCCCTCCTACACAAGCCTTCCCAGTCCCACCTTCTCAGGGTCATTCTGGGACCCTCGTGTCCCTGTGATGTGCCAGCCCCATGCCAAGCTCTGGGGTTATAAGACTAAAAGACATGGGAAGCTCCCAGGGGAAGCAGAGTGGACCGGCTCGGCCTGATCACTTATTCTCTCTTTTTTTTTTTTTTCTGGAGGGACAGGGTCTTGCTCTGTCACCCAGGCTGGAGTGCAGTGGCTCGATCTCGGCTTACTGCAGCCTCAGCCTCCTGGGCTCAAACGATCCTCCCACCTCAGCCTCATGAGTAGCTGGGACCACAGGTGTGCACCACCACGCCTGGCATTTTTTTTTTCTGTATTTTTAGTAGAGACAGGCCCTCACCATGTCGCCCAGGCTGGTCTTGGATTTCTGAGCTCAAGCAATCCTCATGCCTCAGCCTCCCAAAGTGCTGGGATTACAGGTGTGAGCCACTGTGCCCGGCTGAGCACTTATTCTTGCTCACCCAGATGCTTCCTGTCCTTCAAGGCCTCCCCTCTCCAGGAAGCCCCTCTGACTGCTCCTGGTCTCACAGACCTCTTCTCAGAACTGCGGTTGAGCACACTACCTGGGTCAAGCAGTCAAGGGTTTGGCCCTATGATCCGCCCTCTACTCACTGCCATCCGAGGTTGGTCTGTGACTAAAATGATCTCCCCTGGTCCCTCTCTTTTCCTGCTTCCCTCTCACTGAGAGCCTCCATGGACAGCCATGCAGGTTGCCCACTGCACAAAGATGCTCAGCCAAGGGAACGAGCAGGCCACCCTGCTCACCAAACCCAGCACCTGCTGAGCTGAATGCACCTAACTGGGGATCCCTTTCTCTAATTCCACAGAGGCTCCCTATGGCCTGGCAATGGTCCTGCACTCACCCTGGCTGAGCGCAGAGGTAGACCCACAGTGGAGATAGGGGTCACTGAGGACAATGAAACCCTCCGCTTCCCCAGCAGAATCACGTGGCGGAGAAAGGGAGTGAGGCAGGAGTCCTGAGCTCAGGGCTGGCCCTGGCCCTGGGAGAGTAGGCAGGACTGGGTCCCTGGTGAGCAGTAGAGCTCCGGGTTTTCCCAGCTTGGGCCTGGGAGAGCCAGAGGGAGGATGGCAGCATGGGTGAGGGCAGTGGGGTCTGGTGGGCGAGGGCCTGAGATGGAGCCTGGGCTGCCGCCAGTCCCTGCCTGCCCAGAGGGCTCAGCTGCCCACCAAAACACCCTCCACTGTATGAAGAGAGGCATCAAGGCTGCATTATCCAGGGGAGTGCAGAGCCCTGGGATGCTCTGCTGGGTCAGCTCGGTCTGTCCTGCTCGCTTTCTCTCAGGAAATCCCAGCGGGTGAGTGGTGGGAAAGAAACCAGTCACTTGGTGGAGAGGCAGAGTAAGTCAGCTCTGGGCAGCTTCTTGGCCAGGAGACCAGCCTCTTCCCAAAATAGAACTGGGCTCGTGAGTAGCTGCCACGCAGGGAGCAGGTTCCCACCATTGGCACTCCAGTGTCAGCTCCCCACCTCCAGCTCCAAGGCCTCTCACTCCGGTGTGTAGGGCAGCCCTCCCTCTCAGCCGGCATCTCCCCGCATGACTAGGTCCCGCTCCACCTGTACACCTGGGCCCGGCAGGGACTTGGAAAACTGTCCCTGGAGTAGTTTGACCATTTTCCTATGGACCTTACCCCAAACCACCCCCACCCCCAGAAATGCCCTCCAGGGCCCTGCCTGGGGGAGCCTCTGGCCCTTTCTGTATCACCTGAGGTCCCCATCTGACCTCTCAGCTCAGTGTGAGGGGTCAGATGGGGATCTCAGGTGGCATAGAAATGAGCAAATATTTGGCTAGTGGCTTGTGGCCCCACGTTTTGTGCCATGGGACAGGCAGGATGGCACAGACATAAAGACCTTGGAGAGGGTGGTGAGCTTGATCCTGGGACAGGCACAGCAGGTGCTGAAGGATGCAGAGGAGGGAGAACTTTGGGCAAAAGGAGGTGGTATCTGATTGGAATTTAAAAAATGGTTAGTGGCTGCGAGCAGTGGCTCACGCCTATAATCCCAGCACTTTGGGAGACTGAGGCAGGCAGATCAACCAAGGTCAAGAGTTTGAGACCAGCCTGGCCAACATGATGAAACCCTGTCTCCACTAAAAATACAAAAAAAATAGCTGGGCGTGGTGGCACGCACCTGTAATCCCAGCTACTCGGGAGGCTGAGGCAGGAGAATCGCTTGAACTGGGGAAGCAGAGGTTGCAGTGAGCCAAGATCGCACCACTGCACTCCAACCCGGGCAACAAGAGCGAGACTCCATCTCAAAAAATAAATAAATAAAAGTTGGTTAGCATCTCTTTAGGCAAAGAAGGGGAGAGGCAGCTCCAGGTGGAGGGAAGTGCATGAGGAAGCAGAGGGGCAGGCGACAGGCAGCGTGGCTGAGGCTGGGCAGGCCTTCCAGTTTGATTGCAGCCCAGAGGTCAGGTGAGATGAGGTTACAGCAAGCATGGGAGGCCCCAGGAAGCCACTGAGGGTGTTTGAGCCATTGAATGTTCTGGATTTCAGGACATTTCTGTGGCTGACTCCACTGCCATCAGTGTTCATCCACCCCAACTCCAGCCTGAGAGTGCTGGGGCACTGGGCACTCCGGAGTTCTTCAAAGCTCTGATGCAACATGTCCCCAGGGTGTCTGACTCACACAGACAGAGGTGAACCCAAGTTCATTTCCTTGGGATTCCCCTGAGCTCCCAATTTTCTGCTCCCACTTTGGGGGCAGGGGGATGGCAGGCAGCTCAATTGGTTTGGCTAAGTAAGTAGATTCAAACAAATCTCTTTATTCTTATGGATGTCATGCCCTGCAGTGGGAGAAAGGAGCTGAATCTTCTAGATGTCACCCACATGAGGGACTGGACTCCCCATCACCCAGTGCCTGACATACACACAACTTTATTCTGAGACAACAGCTATAGACCACAGCTACATTTACAGGCACCTTGCCCCCAGCCAGTGCCCAGGCCCTGAGGCTCCCAAGGACACAGCTTCAGATTAGAGCCTTCACCTAGGTCAGAAACCATCCTCATGGGTTCCTGGGCCTGTCCTCATTCTGGTCTCTCGCAGGCCACACATACACAGCAGGATATGTGGAGCCCACAGGCTCTCGGTCAGTCAGGCAAGATGAGTGGGGAGCACGCCCTTGCTGACTGCAGGCTATTTTCCAGGTGGTCAGAACCCTGAGTCCTCCAAACAACAGCTCCTTCCCCGAGGCCTGGGTGGAGCCTCTGTCCCTGCTGGATGACCCAAGCCCAGCCAGGCCGCAGCCCCAGCCTCTGGGGAGGCACGCAAGGATTTTTCCTTCTCAAGTTTCAGGTTTTGATGGAGAACAGATGTGCACACATCTGGCTCGGCAACCCCCAGCCTCACCTTTCTACTTCTCCAAACCGTCAGACAGAGCAGGGAGATAACGGATGGGGCCAGGCCTGGGAACAACAGGGGAGAACTGGCTCTGGGTCCTACACAGGCAAGACATCCTGGCAGGAGGTGGGGGACACAGAAGGGGCCCAGCTCCTCCACCAGGGTGCCCAGACTAAACCCCGGTAGAATGGAGACCCAGGCAAAGCAGCTGTAGCTGGGTTCTCAGGCCACCCTGGGGCGGGCTGCCTTCCTGCTCCCACCCTCACCTGGGCTGGCCTGAGCACTTCTGCTAAAGGGAATAGGCTCTCCTCATCCTCTGAGACCATCCAAAGACAACAAGGGTGCTTGTTTCCTCAGTGACTTCTCACCAGGCTTTCTCCCTTTGGTTCTCTGCCTTCCCCGAATCCCCCAGCCTGCCCAGAGAACTTGACACTTAGAAACACCACACCCAAATGCTCACCACAGAGACCAGTAACCCCTTGAAGGGAGGTCTGCTTGCCTCAACTGCTCTCAGCAGCTTCTCCATCCTGGCTATGGGCCAGAATCACCCAGGGAGCCATCCCTGCAGATCTGAATCATCTGTATTTTTAACACATCACACATCATACCTAAGGTGACCAGCCTTAGGTGTCTTAACAGCAGGGTGAGGGGTGTTGTTCTCATGTAACAGAGGCAGAGACTGAATGAACCCCAGAGAGGCTGTGACTTGCCCAAGGTCACACAGCAAATGAGTGGCAGAGCCAGACCTAGCAGCCCTTGCCCAGGAGCTGCTCCCTGGCCAATTGCAACCTCTGCCATCACCACATTCTGATGGCTGACAGAGTGAGGTGGGGGGGTTCCACACTTACCCCTCTGGCTGGAGCTCCTCACCCCCCTGGGGCTCATCGATGTACCAGCTGCCATAGGAGTAGTCCTCTGTGGCCCCGGGGGAGGTCTGGTTCCCTGCTGGCTGGGACGACATTCTCTGGCCCTTCTCCTTTGACCCCAGGCGAGAGAAAAAAAAGCCACTACAGATGTGAAAAGAGGCTTAAAAGAGAAAAGAAAGAAAGAAAGACGGAAAACCCAAACAAAGAAACATTTCTCTTTAATCCTGAAGGTTACTTTCTTACTTTTAGCTCTCTGGGAAAAGCCCGTCTGGGACTGAGGGCCTGAGCAAGCTGGCACGGGAAGAGGACAGGGCCTCTCATGTCCCCTCCTCCCTTCCCGCCCATCGCACCGGTCCTGCAGAGATAGCTGTCCCCTTGGGGCCCCGGGGCTCCCGCTGGCGCATCTGTCTGACCAACCACCAGCAGGCGTTTGTTCAAAGGACCATTTTCAAAGAAGGCTTGTCCAGTCTGAGCTGCCTAAAGAGACGCCCCTTCCTTCCCCTTTCCCAAGCCCACCTAGACAGACCCACAGACACACCAGAAGGGAGGCCCAGGGAGGAAGGAGTTGCAGAGATGAAAGGGTAGGCAGCCCACGGCCAGCTCCGCACTGCCTGCCTGGGCCCTCCCAGCTGGGCTCCCTTGAGCCCCTCCCCCAGCCTCAGCCTGCCCCTTTCTGGCCCCTTTGGGCCTCGGTGATGGAAATACACCATAATCCTTGACAAAGCCCCCCTCCTGGGGGAGGAGGCCCCAGCACCATTGGCGGCCTGAGCCCTGCAAGGGTGTGGCCAGGAGCCACCCCCACCCCCGCACCTGACTTCACACACATACCTGCCTTCAGCGCCTGCCCCAGAGCTCCCACGCCCCTGCCCGCCACATCTGCAGTGCCGCACACAGACAGGAGACCAGCATTACAGCAACAACCGAGTGAGACGGACCGCTGGGGCTGGGCTGGGGCGGAGGCAGGGAAGGGGAATCTGTCCGTTTCTTCTCCTAGGGTTTCCATGAAGGAGGCAACATGTGTCTCATTGGTAAACCCTTTTTGTTCCTACAAGTTGATTTCACAAGGAGATAACTCACCCCCACAAGGCGGAAATTAGCTCTTTAAACACAAACCAGACCCACGGGTAGGCAAGAGGAGCCCCGCCTGCCTCCTGCTCCTCCTGGAGTGAGGTTGAGGGTGAGCAAGGGAAGGTCTGGGCCAGGGAGGAGGGCTCCTCCGCATTCTCCCTCCCCAGGAGCAGGACCCTGCCCCAGCCTGGAGGAAGGGGCGAGAGGCAGAAGAAGGTAGAAAGCAGTTCTCAGGCCACTGTCCCTGGTGGAGGTTTAGGCCCCTGAAACTGTGAGGGTCTCTGTCCTTCCAATACCCTACAAGGGGCTTCGGCTTTGACCCTGTCAGCTAAGGCAGTCATTCAACAGCTTTTTTAAGAGGACATTATTCATTTAGTCTTTTAACTTAAATTTATTGAACACACACTATGTGCCAGCACTGTTCTGAGCCCTGAGGCAGGAGAGATTACAGTTCAGCGGGGACACGGCCAGATAACTAAATCCCCTACAAAGTCTGAGGGTTACAAAGGGAAGCACAGGTTGAGCTGGTCTGTACCATGGGAAACCAAATTTAGTCCAAGAGTATTTGGGGATGGGGGGAGATTCCTGAAGAAAATAACCTTTCCGTGGTGATCTGAAGGGCAGGGGAAAGTCCGCTGAGCAGAGGGTGGCAGGCTCAGGATGGGGATGGGGGTGGGGGAAAGAGTGTTCCCCACAGAGGAAACAGCACGGGTGAAGTCTCAGAGTAGACAGGGCTTGAAATCCTGGAGGCTCTCATTCAAATTCCCAAGCCTACAGGGCAGGATTAGGGGCTGAGCACCCTGCTAGCCTGAGTTCCTCCCCCTTCTTCCCAAATGGCCCTTCTCGCAGGAAGAGGGCTCTGTTGCTCTCCACCATCCCACAGAGATATCAGCATCTGCTGACTCAGAGCTGAACCCGAGCTTTATTTGATGTAATGAGGAGCCCACACTGGCTCTTCTGATCCCAGGGTTGCGGGAAACTTGCCTTCCAGGCGCGAGTGTGAGCTCTCGGAGGGCGGGACTCTATCCCTCCCGCCCCTCCTCCTGCCTTCCCCTGATGCTCAGCGCCTGGCCCTTGGGTAAGAGGGACTTTAGAAATTGAGCTTGGCAAAGCCATTGCTTGTTCTGGCGGCCAGTATTCATTTGTGGGCCTGTCCTATACAGGCGGCTGCTGTGCCCTGAGGTTCACCAGCTGGGCTTCCCAGAGTCCCCGTGCCCACACCAGAGCCCAGCAAGCCGTTCCCTGCTCAGGGGTCTCAGACTGTTACCTTAGGGAGCAGCCAACTCCCATCTGATTTTAAATCCACCTCCAACCATTGGAGTCCAGTTCCAGACAGGGAGCCCACTCCCTCTACAAGGCAGCAGTGTCAGGGGTTAGACATCCTTGCCTATCAGAAACCATGCCCTTTGGCCAGGTGTGGTGGCTTACACTTGTAATCCTAGCACTCTGGGAGGCCGAGGCAGGTGGATCACCTGAGGTCAGGAGTTAGAGACCCAGCCTGGCCAACAAGGCAAAATCCCATCTCTACTAAAAATACAAAAAATTAGCCGGACGTGGTGGTGCACACCTGTAATCCCAGCTACTAGGGAGGCTGAGGCAGGAGAATCGCTTGAACCCGGGGGGCAGAGGTTGCAGTGAGCCAAGATCGTGCCACTGCACTCCAGCCTGGACAAAAGAGGCAAACTCTGTCTCAAAAAAAAAAGAAAAAGAAAGAAAAGAAACCATCCTCTTCCTTGGAGGAAGCCTAACTCTGCCTTCCCCAGGCTGGTTTGGCAGCGAGCAAGATGAGTCAAGGCCTGCACCAAATGGAACCTGATGTATGGTAGGGCTTAGGGGAGACAACACCAGAGGGGAAGTGAAGTGGGGGAAGAGAAGAGAGACGGGAGTTGGCTGTTTGAGACAAGGTGGTCAGGGAAGGCCTCACTGAGAAGGTGGTATGTCGCTGATACCTGAGGGGAGAGAGGGAGGTACCAGTTGGGCACTGTGCTCATCTGTTTCGCATTGCTGTGAAGGAAAACCTGACTCTGGGTAACTTAGAAGGAAAGGGGGTTTATGTGGCTCACAGTTCTGCAGGCTGTGCAGGAAGCAGCACGGCACCAGCATCAGCTTCTGGGGAGGGCCTCAGGAAACCCACAATCGTGATGGAAGGTGAAGGGGGGTCAGGCAGGACACTTGGCAAGAGAGGGAGCAGGAGAGATGCCAGGCGCTTACAAATAGCCAGCTCTCACATGAACTGATAGAGCGAGAACTCACTCATTACCACGGGGAGGGCACCAAGCCATTCAGGAGGGATACCCCGCAATGACCCAAACACCACACACCAGGCCTCACTTCCAACACTGGGGTCACATTTCAACATGAGATTTGGAGGGCACACACATCCAAACCATATCGGGCACTGAGGAAAGGCAATCAGGTTGCCTGAAGGAGCCTCCATCTGCCCAGGGGCTGCAGCCAGGCTGGCAGAAAGGGACCCCAGCTGAGCCCAGGCACAGTCCCTTCCCCACCCCCCACAGAGAGCCCAGTGCCAACAATACCACCTCCCTCCTCATGGGGAGACACAGAGGCCACCAAGGGAGGCCCTAAGCAGAGGGGAGGAAATGGTGAGCTTCGTCCTTTTCCCCTGGTGTGGGCCTAGCAAGCAGAGCGCAGCCTTGTGCCTGGTACTTTGGCCAGGGCATAGCTGGAAGGTCCAGAGGTAAGGGCCAGGTTTCTGCATGGCAGTGGAGAACGCCTGGTTGGGGAGGCCACCTAGCCGGATTTGAACCCTGGGACTGGCTGTGTGGCCTTGAGTGAGTCTTTTCCTCTCCGTGGGTCTCACTGTCCTCTCTCAAATCCGGCCTGGAGATTCTCCAGTTGTGAACTCTCCCCGCAAGGCCCCCCTCCCTGCACACCAGTAACCAGTTGTAACAAGAAGGTCACAGAGAGTGGTTGTGACTTCCTAGGTGCCCCCATTGCCTCCCACCTGCCCCCTCCTGGCCCCCAGCTGCCCTGCCCAGTCTGGTGCGGGCAGGGTGGGCAGGCTGGGTTGAAGATCCATGGATAGCGGTGGCCGCGTGGCTCAAGCTGCAAGGTGAGCCCACTTCTTGAGCCCAAGGTACCTCCTCAGCTTGGGGCTAGAATCGCTTGGAGCTCCCATCTGCAAAATGGGAGGCTTGGCTCTGAGCTGTTAAGAAAGATGCTACCTGGGAAGACGGCAGGAGGCAAGAAGTGTTAGGAAGAGAAGGATGGTAATGATGTGCCCCTGAAGAATTTCTCCAAAGGCCTGGGCAGCAGAGTCAAGGGCCTGCCCTCTGGAGCTGGCTTTAAAGGGGCACTGATACCCAGGAAGGCCCAGCCCTGCCCTCAGGAGAGCAAAAGTGCTCAAAAGACAGAACTGCCAAAGCCTGAGGAGCGGGGAGGGAAAGGAGGAGATGGCTTGGGCAGTCTTGCAGGCTCCCTGGAGGAGGGGGCCTGGAGCAGGGCCCTGAAGCCATGGAAGATCTGGAACGGTAACAAGAATGAATTGACACGTGTCTCAGGAGTGCCAAGAAGGGAAGTCTGAGAGACAAGGAGAGAGTAGTGTAAGGGTCAGGGCAGGGCTGCCTCGCTGTGACCAGCATGAACCCACGTGGGCACTCAGATGAGGCTGATGCCAGTATCCAAGGAGCAGCTCAAACCAGCAGGACTCCCAACTGGGCACAGATTGGCGGGTGGCTAAGCCCTGCTCACTATGGGAGGAGGTCCTAAAAAGCTTCTGGACTCTGAGCCAATGAAGGCCATCTGCCATTTGGGCTTGGCACAGAGCTGCTATGCCCCTCGGGTTGGAGCTGGCCCATGAAGGCCTTGGGACAGGGCTTCCTTCCTCTCATGTTTTTGTTCAAGTTGATTAAACCTGAGGAATTTTTGCATCCAGGAACAGAGACCCACGTGCATTTCTGCGGGAGCCTGTGATTATCAAATCCTCAAAGGGCAAAGTGCTAAGCTTAGAAGAAGCTAACAGCAGGCCAGAAGGAATGGGGAAGGCCAGCAGCATCCCCAGAACCTCAGAAACATCCCCTCAAGGACTCCCAGATCTCCCAGAGAACCTCCAGAATCTCAGCAACATTTCTGAGTTTCAGTAATGCCATAAGAAGCCCTGCAACCTCAGTATTGCCCCCAAGAACCCCCAGACCTTCAGTAACACATCAGAACCACTGCAACACCTCAGGACACTCAAACTCTGGCAAATCAACCACAGATTGGAACAAGATGTTCAAAAGCCTGTGACCATTTGCAGAAAGGCCGGAGACCCCCGTTGCTCTCCACCCTCCCATCTCAGCCCTTGACTCTGAGTCCAGCAGCAAACCCAATAGTTTACAATACTCAAACCTCAGGTACACCCCCAACTTCCATAGCACGGAAGAGAACACGCAAGAGAGGCGTTCCAGGAGTGGGGGGATGGCCACTGTGCCCACTTGTGCAGCCCAGTCCCCTTGAGAGTCCATGAATAAGCAGCCAAGAGAGTCAGCCTCATGCGGGCCCGTGAGCTTGGGGTGTGCCCTCAGTGGCACAGCACACTCACACACACATCCAACTGCCCTTCGCACACACACGTGCTTAATTCTGGCACCAGACCAAGTCTGACTCCACACAGTGGGCTGGAAGGCAGTGTCGTTGGCTGCCGTGCTCACGGCAGGAAGAGTATGGGTGACTCTCCATCTCCTGTCTCTCTACCTCCTACCTCCCCTGCCATGTGAGAGGGTCAGAAGCACCATCTGATGTGCCCTTCCTGCAATTCTCATGCCCCCCTCACCAACAGCATCATCATAACATAAAGGATTTAGACCAGGCTGTTCTGGTATGAGGGTGGACACTGGTGAGGAGGAGGAGGGTAGCCGGCTGTGCCAGGGGAGCAGCATGTTCTTTCCCTCCCAGAGGGCTAGGCTAGTACTGACCTGGAGGAGGGAGGCAGATTTCAGCTCAGAACAAAGGTAGCCTTCTAGAGTAGTGAGGCCCCCATCAAGGGAGGCAATCAAGAAGAGGCTGTTAACATCAAGATGCAACAGAGGGCTTCCTGCCTTCGGAGGACTAGACACAAGGCCATGAAGATTCCCCAGCTATAAGAGCCCCACGTTCTCCGTTCGCAGCATGTTCCTCCCTGGGCTGGTCACCGTGGTGTGGCCTTGAGATGTAGGCTTTGTGCTGCCCTCCTTCCTCACTGAGGACATTGACTGCTGGGCAGATCCCCTGACTTCTCTCTCCTTGTTCCCTTGCTGACCACAGGACAGGGCTCTCCACCAACCTTTTGCCCACAGCCAGTCAGATCCAACTCAGACAGGACTCTGCGAATGTCTCCTGCCTTTTGGAGCTCCTGCTAGCCCCCCAGTGTCCCCTGAGGGCAGCCCACCCCAGGTCTCCAAACTTACTCATCAGAATTGCTCCAGCCCATCACTCTGCTCACTTCCTGCCCCTAGGCTCTGACTCCTGCTCACTTCCCACCGCACACCCCATGTGCCTTCTGGCTGTTCCCGACCTGATCCAATCCCACCTGGCCTCCCAGACTTGGCTCCAGCCTACCTCCAATCAAGCGCTCTCCTGACCTCTCCTTTCCTTGTCTCTTTCCTTTCCTTTATTGATCTCTCCCGGAAACTTGTCCCTCCAGGCAAGCAGGGTGCTCCCAACACGGGGCCTTCTCCTCTGAGCCCAGCACCAGCTGGGCTGGGATCCTAGAGGGGTGGCTGGTTGTGTGGTCTCGGCAGTTGGCCCTTAGCAGTGTCCCCAGCACCTGCTTTAAAAGGTGTTTGATCTGCTCCTCCCGGAAGGCAGCTCCCCGCTTCTCCAGTCTGGCTCTGCCCCTCCTCCTGCCCTCACAGACCTCCCGCCCTTGATTCCGGGATCAGAGGAACCCACCCCACCCCCATCTCCAGCTCAGGCACAGAGCAGGGGCTGGGGCCCCACACAACACACAGGGCGGCTTGTCTCCAGCGGTAGAGCCTCTCCACACCCCCAAACCATTTGCTCGAAACTTGATCTCCTTGGCCCTCAGAGTCACCTCAGTGGAGAAGCCTGCACAGGGCTTTGATGGCTGAGTTTCCCCAGATGTGGCCTTAGAGAAGCTGAGGAACCCCCTACTTACCTCCATTTGTCCCCATCCGTCACTCCCAGGGGGCCACTGCCTGATGAATTGCCAGAGGGGAACCACCAGCTCTGCTTTTAATAACCGGATCTGCATCCTGCTGCTGCCCAGCTGGGCTGAGGGCCCTGACCACGGCTAAGGGGAGTCATCACAGGGCTTCAGGGCTGGAATTCCAGGTATGATCTATTCCCGGGGGAAGTGAAAAAGGCCCCCTCGGAGCTTTCTCTTCTATTTCTCACTTCTCACAGACAGGCTGGGGTTCTGGAGTCCTGCTCTTCACCCCAAGTACATGCCTGCAACCTCCAACGCTGCAGGACAGTCGGCTGCATCCCCCCTCACCTGAGCACAGGCTCTCCCTACCCCTCCCTCCCCTTCCTAGAGGGGGTATCCTGCAGGGATGCAGACAAGACTGGGGAAGGAAATGTTGCTCAGAGGGTGCACCACCTAGGTGCTGTGGCAAGCAGGGCAGGGAGAGAGTAGATAAAGGCCGGGCCAAGAAGCGGGGCCCTAAATTCTCAGGAGAAGGGCCCTGGAGAGGCAGTCTCTTCCTTGAAGGAGAAAGGGAGTGCCATCTATAAAAAGGTGGGACCACAGGCTTTTGTATGTGAGATTGGCTTCCAATGATAGTAAAAGACCCTGGAAGAGAGAAGGACAATGCCAGAGCCAGGCCTGCCCAGGAGAGGCAGGGAGAGAGGGAGAGAGAGAGCAGCTCAAGCCGAGAAAGGGAAGCAGCCAGCCAGCTTGGATCTGATCACCATCTTGTCCGTGGAGAAGAGGATTTTTAGTTCCAAAGGGTTAAACCCACATAAAGAGAAAATTAACCTTTGGCACACTTTTAGGAATCCATTCCCAAGGAATGCCTGCGTGCATATATATGGAGACAAAATTCCCAAGGCCGTTTGTAATGGCAAAAATAATTGGCAACAACCCCAATATCCATCCATCAATGCTGATAAGTTGACACGCTGAAGTACTATTTTGCTGATAAAAAGAATGAGGTAATTCTCTGTGGACTGACGTGGCAGAACCTCCAAGACATATTGCCAAGTAACAGTAACCAAGAAAGCAAGTTGCTGAACAATACATAAATCGTGATCTCATTTTATGCTACTTTAACTAGGTAGACATATGTGTATGTATGTGTGTATACATAAAAAGTGAATCTGGCAGACACACAGCAAACTGTTCACAGTGGTCACACTTGGGGGAGGGGTGAATTTTGGAGAATGAAGGAGGATTTTTCACTTGTTTGAAATGCATATTTTAAAACTCATACTGCATGTGTAATTCTTTTTAAATAAGCCTGCTGTGAGTAAGGAGCTGTGAAGGCATCACTGAGCTGTGTGAAATTGATTCCGTCCCCAGCCCAATATTGCACACTTCCCAGTCTCCCTTGAAGCTAGATGTAGCCCTTAGACTAGGTATTGGCCAGTGACTTGGAAAAAGAGTGTTGAGCACAATTCCCAGGTTGTGTTCTTAAAAAGAGAGGTGTTCTCTTTACCCCCTCCTCCTCCTAGCTGGGTTAAAAACAGTTGTGATAGCTGGATCTCAGGCAGCCATCTTGGACTATGAGATAGAAGTCATGAGTTAAGTAGAATAGAGCAGTAAGTTACTGGCAAAGACAGAGCCTTAGCTAAGGCCAGATTATAAGGCTGAAGGAGACTCCTGCTGTACCCCAGACTCCAACACATCCAAAAGAAACTTAAGCCCAGAGAGGCCACATGATGTGCCAGGGTCAGTGACTGACCTAGGGGAAGTTTTGCCAGAGAATCCCCCCCACCACTACTCACACACACACGCACGCACGCACACACACACACACCTCACTGCTTTTCCCCCCAAGAACATTCCTTCCTAGAGCTTGGACTCCGTTTCATTCTATGGCTGGGAGACTCCTTCTGGGATTGAGGGAAGGCCCCAAGTGTTGATTAAGCCAAATTGCAGGATTGGGACACACCTCTCAATACTCTGTCTGATAACACAGCAGAACCCCTGCCTACTGCTGGGTCTGTCTGTCAATATCTGCCCCTGGCTTTTTTTTTTTTTTTTTTTTTTTGAGATGGAGTTTGGCTCTTGTTGCCCAGGCTGGAGTGCAATGGTGCTATCTCGGTCCACTGCAACCTCCGCCTCCTGGGTTCAAGCGATTCTCCTGCTTCAGCCTCCCGAGTAGCTCGGATTACAGGCATGCACCACCATGCCCGGCTGAATTTTTTTGTATTTTTAGTAGAGATGAGGTTTCTCCATGTTGGTCAGGCTGGTCTCAAACTCCTAACCTCAGGTGATCTGCCCACCTCGGCCTCCCAAAGTGCTGGGATTACAGGTATGAGCCACGGTGCTCGGCCCCTTTCTCTCTTTCTATCTTGTTGTCCTCTTGTCTGCCTTTCTGCCCCTGTCCATCAGTCTCTCTGCCTGTCCCTGGTATGCCACTCTCTGTTTCACCCTCTCTGTATCTGACTCAGTCTCCCTCCTTTCCTTCTGTCTCTCTCTACTTTCCTTCTGTCTCTCCTCCTCCTTCTTTCTCTGTCTGTGTTTTCTCTCTATCACTCTCTCTGTTGTTTCCTTTTTGTTTCTCTCTCCTGCTCTTTGTTTTGCTCCCCACTCCCCAGTCTGGCTGTGAAGTTTGTGTCTCTCCTCCTAAAGGTTTTAGGCAGTACCTTTTCTAAGCTAGCCCGGGCCATGCCTAAATCTCTGATCTTGGGCCTTGTCTTGTGCTGACTCGGTGCTGCCCCTGCCATCTCCTGCCCTCTTTCCCGCCTTACCTGCTCTGTCTGTCCCCAGTGCTGCAGGATGAGTGGCGCTGGTCTCGGGATCCGCAGAGTCTACAGGGCCCTGGGCTTGGACACCGTCTCAGGGGTTTGTGCCTTCAGAGCCTGGTGGAGCAGCCAAGCAACTGGGCACATGAAGGCAAAGGTCAGTGCTGCTGAGCAGTAAGGCTACCCTCTCCCTCCCGCCAGACCAGGAACTTTAGCCCCTTCAAGGTAAGTCTGGCAGAGTGGAGCTGTCAGGGCAAGCCCAGGGATCACTGATGTTGCCCTAGCTCCCCTCCTCCAGCTCCTGCTCAGCTGGAGGTCAGAGCAAAAGGACTTGAGGGATGACCCAAGACTTTCCTGACAGTGCTTGGTGCTGGAGCCCGGAGCAGGAGGCCAAGAGAGGAAAGGAGTGCCATCCGATGGCACTGGCGTGGCAGACAGGATCACAGTTACTACTCATGGCAGAAAGCTTCAAAGTAGCCAGGCCCCTCGGTGGAAGGAAGAGACGAGGCTTCTAATTTTGTCTTTACTACTTACTAGCTGAGTGACCACAAATGCAGCCTGTTGGAACTCAGAAAATAACACCCCAAAATGAAAGCCTCAGAAGCAAAAGTGACCTTCTATTCTAGCCTTCTAGCCTTCTCCTGCCCTCCTGTGTCCGTCCCCCAAGGACGGACGTAGAAAAGAGAATCCCTCCTCCTCAAGGCGTGTTATAGAAATCAAAACCCCTTTTCCCCAAAGCTAGCCATAAAGCCTACAAACTCTAACTTTCCCCAATTTCTGTGTAAAAACTGGCCACAAATAAATTCTCAGGCCTAGGTGGGGCATGGTGGCTCACACCTATAATCCCAGCACTTTGGGAGGCCGAGTCGGGTGTATGATTTGAGGTCAGGAGTTCAAGACCAGCATGGCCGACATGATGAAACCCCGTCTCTATTAAAAATACAAAAATTAGCCAGGCGGTAGTGGTGCACACTTGTAATCCCAGCTACTTGGGAGGCTGAGGCAGGAGAATTGCTTCAACCTGGAAGATGGAGGTTACAGTGAGCCGAGAACGCTCTACTGCACACCAGTCTGGGCGAGAGAGTGAGACTCTGTTTCTAAAAAAAAAAAAACAAAAAAAATTCTCAGGCCTACCTTGTTTGATTGTAGGTAGACATCCATTGCAGAAAGTCCTGCCCCATACCCACACCCAGAAGGAAGAAATGCATGCTCAGAGGGGCCAGGAAGAAATCCAGACAGACAGGCCTTGCTGGGTGTCCCCACTCGGTCTGTTCACATTCGATCATTGCCCTTTTTGTCCAGTCATATCGCTACACAGCTGTCCATGTGTCCTTGAAACTCAGCATAAAAGGGGACAATTTTCCCTGTATCTCTGGGTCCTCGTTCTGAAGGCTCCTGTGTACATGTTAATAAGGTGTACACCTTTCCTCCTATTCACCTGCCTCTTGTTGGTGATTTCTAGCCAACCTTCAGAGGGCGGTGGGGAAGCTTTCCCCTGGCCGCTGCAGGCCCCTCCGTGTTCGGGGTTCCAGTTTTCCCATTTGTGCGACAGAGGGAGACTGGCTGCCATCCTTCCCTTTGCTGGTCTGAGCCTGTGATCCTGTCGCCCTGTGGGCCTCTGGCACTGTGGACTTGAAGGGAAGGGAGTGGGAGGTGGGCCTGGGGTGACGTACCCCTGCGGGGGAAGGGAGGCTGCTGCAGGGGGCTGGGTGCTGAAGGCCCAGGGTGGAGCAGTGATGATCGCATGATCGCATAATCGCAGTGGCCCAGGAGTCAGGAGATCAGAGGTCTATCCCTTCACTAGCCACGTGCTCTCTCTGCACCTCGGATTCTGCGCCTGTGGAAGGAGATGAGTCCCAGCCCCAGATCCTTGGCTCCAGAGAACTCATGGGCTCCCTGCTTGCCAGGATTCAGCTCTGCCTAGAGGAAGGAAGTAAAGTGGGGGTGGGGAGGGAGTTGGAGGTGGATCGTTGAAGATAGGGGTCTCAGAGCCCTCAGGGGCCATGGGGGTGTGTCAGCGGGGGAGGTTGAAAGGAGCCATTGTGGGAAGCAGGAAGGGGGCCCTCTGGGGTGGGCTAATTATAGGCCCTGGCTCTTCCAAACAAAGCCAGCGGCCTCTGAGTGGCCATTCTTTGGGGGAAGAAAGAAGACTGGAGGGCCCCATTAAGGTCTTTCACGCTGGGACTTTGGAAGGTGGCTTGGAAGTTTGCCTTCCAAGGCTGCTCCCTTCCTGCCTCCCTCCACTCACCCCAGCCCACATCCCTTACCCCTTCTTGACCCCCTCTGGGGAACCAGGCCCTGCCCCCCAGAGACAGTCTCACCTGGAGTTTAAACTTTTTGAAAACCGTGGGAGGCTGAGTCAGGGAGGCAGCCAGGAGTAGAGAGAACCCTGGGAAGGGAGGAGGGATCTGGTGCTGCCCTGCGGGCCTGGGCTCAGTTTCTTCCTCTGTAAAATGGGCGTGCCATCCAGCCCTGACTTGCTGAAATTCACTGACGTTTCCAGATTTCTACATAGAACTGAGGCCAGACCCAGAGATGCCTGAGCATCAGGGTTTCTGCCTCCTGTCCTGCTTACTACCCTCCAACACTGGTACCCTCCCTCCTCACCACCTGCTTGCCCACTGAGGCACCAGGTTGCATCTCTGAGTCTAAATTTGACTCAAAAGCCCAAATGGTCTTTGCTTGTCACAGATGGAATCCAAATGAAATAGCCAAAAGAACTCTTATTCCTTTCTGCATAAGTAGAAGCTGGGTTGAATTCCTTCATCACTTCATTCATTCATGCATTCATTCATTTATTCATCCATAATGCTTTAACCATTTCCCAGGCACCTATCCCTCGCCCAGCGTGGGCACACAAACATGATCCCTGAAACAACATTCAGGGCAATGAATGACTTGTGTGGGCAAGTCATCATTTGAGACAGGAGAGGAAAATGCAAAATGGGATGGAGGAGGGAGTCACTAACCCGGGTCACAGGGGAGGAGGCTTTTAGCCAGTCTGCAGGATGAGTAGGGCTGCCGTCGGGTGGAGCTGGGCAGTTTGGGTAGTGGAAATCACACCAGCAAGGGTAGGGAGGTGAGAAAGGGCAGACCTGGCCTGGAGCAAAAGGGAACCTTCCCCAGGACATTATGTTAAGTGAAATAAGCCATTTGTGAAAAGACAAATACTGTAAGATTCCAATTCTATGAAGCACTGAGTATTCAAATTCGCAGAGACGGAAAGTAGAATGGTGGTTGCCAGGAGCTGGGGGGAGGTGGAAGAAGTTGTTGTTTAATGGGTGTAGAGTTTCAGTTTTGCAAGATGAAAAGAGTTCTGGAGATTGGTTGCACAACAATGTAAATTTATTTAACACCACTGAGCTGCACATTTCAAAGTGGTTAGGATGGTACATTTTATGTTATGTGTATTTGACTACAATTTTTTTTAAAAAGTAACCGTACGCACACACCAAAAAAAAGTACCTTCCCCAGAGATAATGGGGGAGGGGAGGCAAGAAATAGGAGTGGGCGTGGACATTAGGTGGTGGAGGATCCTAAAACCTTGCTAAGGCCAACAGAGCCACCTCAGATTCTGTGTAGAAAGTTGGAGGGAGGTTAGCCGGGTGTGGTGGCGCATGCCTGTAATCCCAGCTACTGAAGAAGGCTGAGGCAGGAGAATCGCTTGAACCCGGGAGGCAGAGGTTGCAGTGAGCCGAGATCTCGCCACTGCACTCCAGCCTGGGCAACAGGAGCAAAACTCGATCTCAACAAAAAAAGAAAGAAAGAAAGAAAGAAAGAAAGTTGGAGGGAGGGAAAGAAGGGAGAACAAGGGGTATGAGGGAAGTATTGAAGGGACTCGGGATAAACCGGCGTGATTCTGAGCGTGGGCCCTGCTTGCAGGGGATGGGGCCAGGATACATGCACAAAGGTTGGCCCTAGGGCAGAAGCAACTGGACTCCTATCTTGTAACATTTCTGCGGGTCACTTCAAATATGCAAGGGAAGAGAGCTGCTATTACTGAGTCACTAAGCTCCAAGACCTCAGACCTGGCAGAGGCACACCACCGCCTCCAGACCCACACTGGTTGGCCATGCCCAGCCGCTGAGGCAAAGGTTTCCAGGTAGTCTCTGCCACCTACCCTCTCCCCAAAATGGCCATACTGTGGTCTTTCCCGACATGAATTATAGAATTTCAGACTATCAGAGCTGAGAGATGACTTATCTGCCCCACTACCCCAATCATACAGATGGGCATACTGACACCCAAACAGAAGGGATCTCCTGAATTTCACTTACAAGTCAGGCAACTAGAACTCTTTGCCTCAGCTTCTCCCTGGGGGATCTGAAGAAACTGAATTTTAATCATTGCAGAGGAAGCCTGCTGTATACATTGGGACCTGTAGCTGGGCTGGCCAATACCACTTTTTTTTTTTTTTTTTTTTCCGAGATGGAGTTTCGCTCTTGTTGCCAGGCTGGAGTGCAGTGGTGCAGTCTTGGCTCACTGCAACCTCTGCCTCCCGGGTTCAAGTGATTCTCCTGCCTCAGCCTCCCAAGTAGCTGGGATTACAGGCATGTGCCACCACGCCCGGCTAACTTTTTGTATTTAGTAGAGACGGGGTTTCACCATGTTGGTCAGGCTGGTCTTGAACTCCTGACCTCAGGTGATCCATCCACCTCGGCCTCCCAAAGTGCTGGGATTACAGATGTGAGCCACCACACCTGGCCAATACCACTTTTAGACTTGGTATCTTTTACTTTATGAAAATGATGCATTTCAGTCAATGTAACTTCAAGTGAGCTTTTTTTTGAATGAAATCAATGCTGTCTATAAATGTTCTCTTTAGACTCAGAACTGTACTACAGTTTTAGGGTACAGAATTCCCTGTTCTCTAATATAATACATTTAAATCTTTGAGCCAGTCCCAGGATATGTTTAATAGGGGTAAGTGTAGATAGAATTCTGAGGTTCAGATCTCAACAGCTACTCACTAGCCATGTGATCTTGGATGAATTTCCTGACATTCTCTCAGCCTTGGATTCTTCATTTGTAAAAGGGGGAATAATTATATCTACTCACAGAGCCATCTAGAGTGCCTGGTATCCAGTGGCTGCTCAACAAAGAGTTGAGGCTGATGATGATGATATTGGGTAATGATGATGGTGATGGGGGTAATAATGATGGTGATGTAGGTAATGATGGTGATGTTGGTGATGATGCTGCTGCTGGCGATGGTGGTGGTGGTGACTGTGATGATGGTGGTTATAGTGATGGTGGTGGTGACAGTAGTGGTGGTGATGGTGATGGTGGTGATGATGGTGGTGATGACTGTGCTGGTGGTGGTAGTGACAGTAGTGGTGGAGGTGATCGTGATGGTGGTGATGGTGATAATGGTGATGACAGTGATGGTGGTGATGATGGTGATGGTGGTGGTGGCTGTGGTGATTGTGGTAATGGAGGTGGTGGTGATGATGGTGAATGTGGTGGTGGTGGTGGTGGTGATGATGGTGGTGGTAGTGGTGATAGAGGTGGTGGTGATGATGGTCGTGATGACTGTGCTGGTGGTGGTGGTGATGGTGGTGGTGGTGGTGATAGAGGTGGTGGTGATGATAGTGATGATGGTGGTGATGACTGTGCTGGTGGTGGTGGTGGTGATGACAGTAGTGGTGGTGATCGTGATGGTGGTGGTGGTGATAATGGTGATGACAGTGAAGGTGGTGGTGATGATGGTGATGGTGGTGATGATGGTGATGGTGGTGGTGACTGTTGTGGTGGTGGTGATAGAGGTGGTGGTCATGATGGTGACGGTGGTGGTGCTGGTGGTGGTGGTGACAGTAGTGGTGGTGGTGATCGTGATGGTGGTGGTGGTGATAATGGTGATGACAGTGATGGTGGTGGTGATGATGGTGATGGTGGTGGTGACTGTGGTGGTGGTGGTGGTGATGATGGTGGTGGTGGTGGTGATAGAGGTGGTGGTGATGATGGTGATGGTGGTGATGGAGGTGGTGATAATGGTGATGACAGTGATGGTGGTGATGACGGTGATGGTGGTGGTGGCTGTGGTGATGGTGGTGATGGAGGTGGTGGTGATGATGGTGGCTGTGGTGGTGGTGGTGATGATGGTGGTGGTGGTGGTGATAGAGGTGGTGGTGATGATGGTGATGGTGGTGGTGACTGTGGTGGTGGTGGTGATGATGGTGGTGGTGGTGGTGACTGTGGTGGTGGTGGTGATGATGGTGGTGGTGGTGGTGATGGAGGTGGTGGTGATGATGGTGGTGGTGATGGTGATAGTGGTGGTGACTGTGGTGGTGGTGGTGATGATGGTGGTGATGATGGTGATGGTGGTGATGATGGTGGTGGTGGTGGTGATGATGGTGGTGATGATGGTGATGGTGGTGGTGACTATGGTGGTGGTGACAGTAGTGATGATGGTGATGGTGGTGGTGGTGATGGTAGAGATAGTTCTTACTGAGGGGGAGTCCTGAATCTCCCATCTCCCATTGGGTAACACCAAGACCCAGAGTCAGGGAGAGTGGATTCCAGCTTGATAACTCTTTGATGTAAGAGGCTCTGGGCTGTCTGCAAAGTGAAGCTGTAACTCACATTGTGAGTCTTGATTAAGAAGGTAAACTAGGCTGGGTGCGGTGGCTCACGCCTGTAATCCTAACCCTTTGGGAGGCCAAGGCAGGTGGATCACTTGAGGTCAGGAGTTCGAGACCAGCCTGCCCAACATGGTGAAACCCTGCCTCCACTAAACATACAAAAACTAGCTGGGCATGGTGGCGCATGCCTGTAGTCCCAGCTACTTGGGAGGCTGATGCAGGAGAATGGCTTGAACCCGGGAGGCAGAGGTTGCAGTGAGCCAATATCCTGCCACTGCACTCCAGCCTGGGTGACAAAGTAAGACTCCATCTCAAAAAAAAAAAAAGGTAAACTAAGGGCTTGCTCCCTGAGAATAGACACTGTCTCCCTTCCCTTGAGACTCCCCTACACCCCAAGTCAAGAACTCTTGAGAAAGAATAGGCATATGAACAGGCTCTCCCAGAATGGGAAGTTCTGGATACCACATAGCCATGAGCTCCCCACACCAGAATCTTCATCCTTGTCCCTGCTCTAATTTTTTCCATAGAACTTAACATCTTCTAGCATACATTATAATTTACTTATTTTCCATATTTAGTGTTTACTTTTGTCTGTCTCTACCCACCTCCCCCACTAGAAGATAAGCTTCAGAGGGCTGGAGTTATTGTTTGGCTCACTGCTGGATTCCAAATGCCTTAAATAGTATCTGGCACACAGTAGGTGTTCAAGAAATATTTGTTGAAGGAACAAACGCTGAAAGGAAGGGATCGATGGAACAAAACTTCCCCGGGTCAGGCCCAGCTTCCTGCCTTGTTACCTGGTTTCTCCTCAAACAAACAGAGGTGGGTGGGGAGTGTCCCTGAGCACCCAGCCTGCAGGCTTTCAGACTGGGTCCAGGCTGGGCTGTGGGTGAGAGGGTGCAGTGCTCAGCCTGGCAGTTGGTCTCTCAGTGGCCATGGCATTCAGGGGGCCTGAACCCTGGGTCTCTGCATCCCTGCTGAGCCAGAGGCTGAGGGCCGAGGAGAAGACGCTGGATCTGGAGTTCGAAGTTTTGAGCGTGGGGTTTAATGAGGCGGGTAGATACGCCCTGAGACTGTCAGCAGAGAACCCCCTGCAGGTGGGCTCTGGGGCTGGGGTGCAGTTGCAAGTGAATGATGGGGACCCCTTCCCTGCCTGCTCTGCTATCACTGATGTCATTGAGCAGCAGGAGCCTGGCCAGAGCCTCACCCTCACCAGGAGCAAGTTTATCTTTACTTTGCCCAAAGGTATGAAGTAGGGGTGGGGTTTGGGGGAGAGAAAGACCCTGGAACTCCTGCCTGAGTCCCTTTCTGGGACCCCAGAGAGCCTCAGGAGAACTGGGAGGGCGGGGTCAGAGCTCCAGACTGCATCCCAAAGCTCTGCCAGTGTGACCTTGGGCAAATTCTGGGCCTTTGTAACCCGTGCCTCCTTCAGTGTGGCATGGGGACACTGGTGCCTGTCACGCAAGGTCAGGTGAGAAGGAAATAGAAGGGCAGATGAGAGATGGCTTTCTAAATGTAAAAGTGCTGAGCACACAGGGGGTTTGGGGGCCAGTCCTGAGCAGTGGACATTACACCGAGTAATATTATACTCAGCCCTGTGTGCCTGTCCCTGAGCCCCACTAGATTGTGGGTATGTTGGGGTGGACAGAAATGAGGGGACCTGGGCCCTGCCTTCTGGAACTTCCAGAGCAGGTGGAGAGGAAGGAACTCCAAGCAGAGAAAAGTAAAGTGAGCTGGAATGAGAAGGAAATCCATGCCTAGACTAAGGCCACCCTGGCAGGCTGCCTGGAGGAGTAGGCATGTGAGGGAACAGGGAAACCAAGTCCCAGACTTTAAATGGCTATAAATCAGGGGCAGGCTGAACTTTTCCCCAGTCTAGGAGTCTATGGTGGTGGCAGGACCTAGGATCATCCCACAAGCTAAGCCCTCCCTTCCTCACCCCTGCCCGGTGGGCTTGGATTGGGCATCAGCAAAAGGAGGGAGCCATGGGTGGGGCCTAGGAGGGAGTCGCCTACCAGGGAAATCTTAGCCAAGACTGCTTGGCTTTGACTCAAAGTCTGGGCAGCCCAGGTTTCCCCAGGGCCCTGCCTGTCCTCCTAGTCACCTGGCAGATGCAGAGAAACCTGAGACCATCTCTAAGCCCCGTGTTCCCTCATCCAGGTTTCTGCAAGAATGACGGGCAGCATGATGCTCAGCTGCATGTGGAGGCACTGAGGCTGGATGAACCCTTGGGACGGGCAGCCCAGCGGGTGGGTGAGGCCATCTTCCCCATCTACCCGAGGCCGGACCAACCCCGCATGAACCCAAAGGCTCAGGATCACGAGGACCTGTACCGCTACTGTGGCAACCTGGCTCTGCTCCGGGCTAGCACGGACCCCACAGCCCGACACTGTGGGAGCCTGGCCTACAGTGTGGCCTTCCACGTCCACCGGGGCCCTCAGCCTCCAGTCTTAGACAGCCCTCCCGGGGCTGGCCAGCCAGAACTGATGTCACCATGCCCAGAGCCCCAGCTCCCCATACTGCAGGTGGGTGCTTCCCTGGTCCCAGTTCAGGTTCTGGGCTCAGCAGGCACAAGACCCAGCCTCCCTGATAAGCCAGGCTACCCCCTGTCCTGAGCTGAGCTGAGCAGAGCAGCAGAGCTCCCAAGGCTGCCATGTTCAGTCTGAGGAACGTGCAGTCTGAGGATGGACATGGGAGTCCCAGTTACAACGGGCAGACAGAAAATGGGGCAAAGGCCACACACAGCAGGGAGCCAACCGAGTGGGGTTTCTTTTGCCCTGTGGGTTAGTGTCCCCTGAGACCCTTCAGTTCCCAACCTCATTCTCACCAGATTTTGTGGGAGGCCCCGAGTGACCAGGAGACAGAAGCCTCCTCTGTGTGCCCACCCTCAAGCCCATCTAGCATCCACCCTGACCAGGAGGGGCTCAACCCCAACCCAGGACCCAGGTGAGAGAGTCTAGTCCTTATCCGAAATATAGGAGGCTTCTCCCCTATGACCATGTTCTGTGACCAGACAGCATGTCTAGTAGGCCTCACGCCAGCACAGATAGAAGCTGGTAGAGCAAGTAGTAGCCCATTTGACAGGTGGAGAAACAGGCCCAAGGTATGCTTGATGCCATTTAATGTCAACAACATTTCCTGGAAACCTTAGTGTATAATAGTGCACAGAATCCAAAAGTGACAGCACCTAAGCTCAGGGTGTCGCCTGGCTTGAAGACAGTTGGGTATAGTGAGGGTGTCATCCATGGTCCTGTAGGGCATGCCTGGCAGGAGAGTTCTGGTGAGGGAGTGTACATGTCAGATTTTGGTGCCTAGGAACGGCTTCTTGGAAGAGGGTTTATTTGAGGTGAATCTTCCCATTCATTCCTTCATTTACCCTTTTATCCATTCATTCATCCATCAGACATTTGTTAAATGCTAACTCCGCCGACTGCCTGCCAGGTGGGTAAGACTTAGGGATAGCAATCCTGGGCTTTGGGGAGGGTATTCCAGGAGGAGGGACCACGATACACTTGCTAAGAAGAAGGGAGAGGTTCCGCTGGCAGTAGAAGATGAGCTGAGGTTGGAGCCAGAAGTTGACAACCAAAGGCTCTTGGCCCATCTGCGGTGCTTCTCTCCCTGCAGTGCATTGGTCTGGTGCTGAAGTGGATCCCAGGTGGTGGACTGTCAGGCTGGGAGAGGGCCTGGGGATGGGAGAAAGTGGAGGGAGTCGAGGGCACCAGGAAGAGCAGAGGTGGATGTTCATTTCAGGAGGCAGTGGGGAACACCAGAGGGGTTTGTGCAGGGTTTGTGCGGGAGAAAGACCAGATCTGAGCTGTGGTTTAGGCTAAGTGATAGGGCAGCATGTACCAGGATAACTACGAGGATGACCAAGGACGCAGGGACCCAGGGACCAGCTTCTCTTGCCCAGTCACTCAGCCTGTTGACATGGCCCACTATGGCCTCTGTCCATTAATTCATTCATCAGTCAATCAACACATACTTTTGACCACTTCCTGCACACCCAGCTCTGTGCTGAGTGCTGAGCTTGTAAAATAAAATGCATGTCACCTGCATTCCTAGGTGACATTCTGTTCCCTTAGACTGCAAGCTCCCTGACTTCAGGGCCTGGTGTCCTACAGTTTGTCACAGGACTAGGCACACAAAAGCTGTGAACTCGGGAGAGGCTGTCCCCTGCTCTCCAGGTCCCAGAGTGCCCTGGCCACCTGAGCCACAGGCCACGTGGACGATGCTCTTCAGGCTGCAGTTCTGAATGTGTGCGAGGGAGGGGAAAGGGGACTGGCGAGATGGCTGAGTCGAACTCGGCAGCTCTAATTTCTGTTATTTAAAGCCATCATCTCCCCACCATGCTCCCTCTTAAAGTGTCAGATGTCTGCTTCTGCCAAGACAAGAAAATGGCTTTCAAGGGAGAGGAAAATCGCTTCCCTGGGGGAGAGTGGGGGGAGAGTCAGCAATCATAACCCTGACGACAGGGCCAGGAAGCACAAGGGAGCAGACAATGAAGACAGGTCCTTCAGAGAATACAGGGGCTGTTTCAGCTCCAGATAACTCGCTCTAGCAGTTCAGGCTAAGGAAGGCAGGCACCTTTCTGGTGCTGCTACTTGAAGGCTCAAAGGCACAGCTGGAAGGACAGCAGCAAGAGTGGGCTGTCAGCGAGCAATATTCAGATCAAAGCTACGGATGGATTTCTGGCTCCAGATGCAAATGTCTAGGCTCAAGGTCACCTCTTCCAGGAAGCCTTCCCAGCATTGATTTTATCCCTCCCAAGTTATCCTCAGTCCTGACTGTGATCAGGCATTTCAACAGTTGAATCTATTCAATTCAGAACTTGGTTGTAGGCTCACAAGTTGTTCTCCAGTTTGTGTAGTGTGTGGCACTGGTGTTTTTGTTTGTTTGTTTGTTTGTTTTCACCAGAACTGATGATGGTCATGGGGGGCAGTGGAGCAGGGGCAGGAGAGCAGGATGAGCAGGAATGCAATAATCAAGATGATCCAGAATGAGAAGGAAGCAGAAGACAAGGCTCAGTGTGAGACCAGGGTCAGGGCTCAGCAAACTTCCACGACTGGCTTTGAATCAGAATCATTTTGCTTCTCAGCCACGGCCCATGGGTTACACAGCCTTAAATGGCCCTGCCAATGCTGGTCACAGCATTCTCTAGTCCTGGAGACTCGGGAACTAAAACAATCAATTCCCCTGAGCAATAAAATTATGGACAGTGAACACCTTCGCTTCTCCAGTCCCCAAGCTTCCTGCTCTGTGTGGGTGGGGAGGTGATGGTGGGAGGGACTGTCCTCCATGAATATTTCCAGCATGCACAATCACAGGCTCCAAGATAGAGGTCACTCCCTGAGCCCTTGACCCAAGGATGGGGATGCTGGGAGCATGCAGGCAGGGGCTGCAGAGGGAATTTACCCACCTGGAGGGCTATTTCCAGGTTCCTGCCAGCCAGAGCAGCAGCCCTCCCCAGAGGCTCAGGGTGCTTCCTTTCTGGGTAGAGCTCCACTAGACTCGTCCCACCCCCTCAGCGCTGCCTCCTGTCGCCTCTTGGCAGGTTTGAGACCATAGAGCTATGCCACTCCAGCTCCCAGAGCCTCTCCTTCCCCGGGGTAAGGGGGAGTTCATCAGACCAGATGAGGGTGGCCTGTTCGGTGCTGGACAGAGCACCCCGGGGTGAGGAAAGCAGCAAGGTGCAACCCAAAGCCGGCAAAAAGGCCATCAGATGTGACTCGGCTGGACATTTTTAGGGGAAAATGATGACTCTTGGAGGGCTGGGAAGGGCCGGGGAGACCACAACAGCTGTGGGCCTGGGGCTGGGCTCTCAGAGGCCACAACGCTTCTGGTACCTCACTGCCCTCTCCAAGAGATCCCTGAAAGTCTACTGACAGTCTCCCACTGGCATAGCTGTTCAAGAGGGAAACTGGAAATTCCCAGAGATATAATTTCTGGAAACGCAAATTTTAAGGTTCCTTGTTTGTAGCTCTGGGAGCCATCCTGGGGGCTCCCTCGCTAGAAGGCCGGGAACTCCCTCCCACACAGCTCTGAGCTCTGGAAGGAGAAGGAGGGGTGCACTGGGCTCCCTCCCCCAGCATTTACCTCTTCCCAACAATCGCAGTTTTGTTTCATAGAAACGATTTCGTTTCCCAGGAGCCTTTTAAATGACACTTTCAAGGTTGTTTTTTTTTTCTTTTTCTTTTCTTTTTTTTTTAATTCCTTCCGTTTAAAACACCTTTTTTTCCCCCAAGGGGAAAAAAGGAGAAGAAAAGCTAATAAAGCAATCACCAAACGCCAAGCACCTGGCTCTAAGCCTGTGGATTCTGATTGTGAATTTGGCACCCACTGGCTAGGGGGCTTTCATTAAGGAGAAGTGGAGGGGAAAGGAGAGCGGCCACGGAGCTGTTGTGAACGGCTTTCCTAGCGTCCCCTCGGCCACCCCTACCCCCATCCCACCCCACTCCCCCCACCCCCGCCGCCTGCATGTCTCTGGTCCCAGTTCTAGTTGGAGCTCCAGGCCGGCACTCTCCCAGCCCCAGGCATCCTCTTGCCTTTAAGGCCCAAGCACTCCGTCCTCACTCCCCCCGCCCCCGTGGCCTGCTTTTAAATTCATTATGCCTTTTATTGCTCGCGATTGCATACACTATTTCTATTGCCCTGGAGACTGGAATGGTTCAAGCAGGGAGAGGCACACGATGTGGATTTCATTAACTTTACTCTTTACTGCCCGTTTAATCTCAGGGGTACAGCACGGGGGTGTGAGTGGGGGCTGGCGTGGCTGGGGAACTGGGCACCTCTTCGTTCATGCCCCATCCCCTCAGTGCTGGACCCTTGGGTTAGCTGGTTTCCTTCATCTTCTGAAGCCTCCCCTTCTGCCACTCCCTCTGCTCTCCTGGTGAGGGGAATTGTCACTGGCCCATTTCACAGGTGGGGTAAGAGGGGCTCTAGAAAGCAATGCTTGGGCTGCTACCAACAAAGTGGTGGGAGGTGGGGAAGGTGAGAATAGGTTAGATCAGGACTGCCAGCCCCTCCCAGGCTGATGTCCCAGCCCTTGGGCACTGGGGTTCCCCCTCCTCCTCCTTTCCTGCACTTCACCAAACATAGAGGACTGGAGGCCAGTCAGCTCCTCCTTGCAAATGAGGCAGTTTTATGGGCTTTAGAAAAACACTCCAATTGTTCCCTCAATTACCCTGGAGCGGATTGAATATATTAATCTCTCTCTTAACTCGAGTTAGAGACTCTGCTGCCGCCCCTCCCCCAGCCACCAGTGCCCCTCTACAGGCACGTGCCAGAGATTGACTCCCAGCCCCCACCCTCTGGGCCTCAGGCTGGAGCAGGTCAGCCCCGTCCAGGCAGCATGCTTCTGCTGAGGCTGTGCCCACCGCCAGCATACACACACACACACACACACACACACACACACACACACGCGCGCGCGCGCAAGCATGCACACACACACACACACAGCAGACAGCAGACAGCTGCTTTACATTTCTCCATCAATTTACATTGATTTTCTCCTCTGCCACTATTTGGAAGAGCCTTTTCCTTGAGTAAACACGATCATGGGGGCTCCCCCTTGAGTAGGGGGTGGGAAGGGGACTGCAGGCAGCTCCCCCTTCTCCTCCTTTGACAACTGCCTCCAGCTTAAACACACTCTGCCCCAGGCAGCTGAGCCCCGTTAAAAGCTACCTGAGGTTTCCCTTTGTAGCTCGATTTTCTTTTATTTCAGGGGAACAAAGGCACTGTCACGGCGTTCTCAGAGAATGCTGTCACCCACGCAGGGAGGGGTGCAGACCGGCACCATGGCGGAGAGAGAGGTGGGGCAGGCAGGTGCTGGCCCTGGGGAGGCTGGGGTGGGGGGCACTTCCAGCCCCCACTTCACCCCTGCACCTCCCACCCTGTCAGGGAGAGAGGCCAGGGGCTAAATACATCGTGATCACCCTGCAGGCAGCCTGCTGGCTCCCCTTCCTCCTCTGGGTGCATTGAAACACTTTCCATTCATGGGGTCCCTGAAGGAGAGCCCAGAGGTCCTGGGCAGCATGGACGAGACTCAAAATTGCACAGTTTGGGGGAATCCCATATTTGTGTCCTTGCCCAAGCCTGTCCCTCCACCCCTGTGCTTCCAGATTTCCATGTCATCTATATATGCTTTTCGTGTCCTAACAGGGTCTGTGCCCGGAACTCAGCAGAGTAGAGGATGGGAGAGATTTGGGATTCAACCAGCTTAGGGTGAGAGGCAGGTGCATGGAAGTCAGGAGGACCTGGATGCTGATTGGGCTCTGGCATTGATTTAGCAGCGTTTGACCTGGTGCAGGTTATATAACTTCCCTCAGCCTCCACTTCCACGTCTGTAAAATGGGAGAGAGCAATTCCTGTGCCCTTTATCGCTGGCAAGATGAAATGAGCTAGTGTACAGTTAGCCTTGCCCTGCAGTAAGTGGTTAATAAATTCCTGCTGTTCTAGTAATGACTTGGGATGTCTGTATTGGGCAAAGAGGATGTGTCTGGGCCTTGGTTTCTGCACCTAGAAAATAGGATTGCTCCTTCTTGCCCAGCCAGTATCCCAAGGGAGGGGTGTTAGGAGCTTGTGAGTCTCACTGTGTCTGGGCCCAGATTCCAGGTTGCAGGGTGGAGAAGGCCAGCCCAGCCTGGGTGCTAGTCTGGGAAGAGCCTCCATTAGCAGATTGTTGTAACCGAACACACCAGATGGCCCTGCTGTCCTCCTTCATCTCTGCCTTTCCTCACCCCAGCCAGGGGCTGACGCTGACTCACACCTCCTGGAGGCGTGTGTGTGTGTGTGTGTGTGTGTGTGTGTGTCTGTGTCTGTGTGTGTGTGTGTGAGACAGAGAATGATGGGAGAGATGGAGAGGAAGGGGTTGCCTGCCTCTGATGTCTTCCCAACCAGACCAGCCCCAGCCCCAGTGAGCAGCTGATGGGCTCCAGGGAAGGGAAATGTGGTGGCCTTCTCATCTCCAGAAATTATCTTCACAGTGAAGGAAGCGGGCATAATGTGCAGGAAGGCCCAGTGACGATGGCCTTTTCTTAACCTTACACCCATGGAAAGTGGATGTGCCCCCAACTCCTGAACACCCTCCACCCACCCCCAACTCCATCCACCCTCATGGATGCCGTGACACACAAGGACACATACACACGCACACATACCTGAATATACACAGACCTCCAGCATCCTCAACATGCAGAGACCCCCCCACCCTCCACCTCCATCTCAATGATAGATTCACCCCGAGACACCAATGGGCATGCCTGGGAAGTGCACATCCTCCCACACACAGACTCGCACCTCCCTGGATCTCCTGCGTCTCCCTGGTTCCATCTCTGTACAACAACCCCAAGTGCAGCACCAGGTGAGAAAGGGACTTGGGGACATGGCATATGTGATATATGAGGTGAGATTAAAACCCTGCGTGAAACCCATCTTTAATATACCTCTGACAGTGGATTAGGGTGGGGAGCAGCAGGGTAGGAAGGCTGACAGCACCCAGTGAGCCCACCCTGGCCCTGGTGAGGGGTGGGGCTGTTAGGCCAGCCCAGCCACCCCCAGCCTGGGTCCTGGGCTAGTTCTGCAGAGTCCTGGGGTCAGGAGCAGCTGAGGCCAGCAGGTACCAGGCCCCTTCCCAGGGAAGATGGAGAATGCGTGTGGGACGTTCTTCCTCCACCTGGACCTGACAGCCTGCCCTGGGCTCCAAAGGTCCAACCTCCCTCAGCCTGAGGTGATGATCATTCATTCATTCATTCATTCACTTTCCCAAGCAGTAAACTGGGTTGCTGTATGTCCAGCCTTCAGGGAACTGCCAGGCTGGGCAGGGAGAGGAAATAGGAGGAGTTGAGGAACAATCACTTTCCAAGCCGATTGTGGAGGAAGTGGTGGGCATGAGCTGGGTGGTCATCAAGGACTCAGTCTGTTGGAGGAAGACAGTTCTGCTGGCAGTCAGAAGACTTTGTTTAGAACCTCATTTCCCAGTTGCATATGAGCAGTTATGACTTGGAGCAGGTCCCTTACCTCCCTGGGCCTCAAATTCCTCATCTGTACAATGGACAGAGTCCTACCTACTAACAAGGAAGTTATGAGGCTCAAGTGAGGAAGAGATTGGGAAATTGCTTGGTGCTTACAACCCATCCCACAAATGTCAGGGAGACAGTTGCACCCTGCCTCTATGGTGGGGTGGGATTCCAGCAGAGAGTGGGGAGAATGGTTTTCAAGGGTGAGCCAGGCACGGTGGCTCTCGCCTGTAATCCCAGCACTTTGGGAGGCCAAGGCAGGCAGATCACAAGGTCAAGAGTTCCAGACCAGCCTGACCAACATGGTGAAACCCCGTCTCTACTGAAAAATACAAAAATTAGCCCGTCGTGGTGGCATGTGCCTGTAGTCCCAGCTACTCGGGAGGCTGAGGCAGGAGAATCGCTTGAACCTGGGAGGCAGAGGTTGCAGTGAGCCAAGATCACACCACTGCACTCTAGCCTGGGCAATAGAGCGAGACTCCATCTCAAAAAAAAAAAAAAAAAAAAAAAGGTGGAGGACAGTGTGAGCAAAGGCGTGGAGGTATTCGAGGGACAAGCAAGTAGGGGGGAAACAGGAGGTGGAGAGAGCTGGTTCGTAGGATGGAGGTGGTAGGGAGTTGCAGGGGATGCCAATGGAATGCACAGGAGGCGCCGTCTCTGAGTACTTCGAGCTCTGTACTATCCCCTCTGTACCAGAGGCTGCTCTGGGCCAGGCTGGCAGAGGTGGAACTTATGTCACATTTGGCAGCCTGCAGAGCCCATTGGAGCATCATACTGGTCTTGGGAGGTAGGCAGGGTAACCTTGATAGAGCCCATTTTCTGAAGCAAGAAACTGAGCCCCTAGAGGAGATAGACAGCTTGCCCAAGGCAGTCAGTAGCAAGGTCAAGCTGGAATCCAGATCACCATATATTTTGGTCTTTCTGAGCCAGTAGTCAGCACACAGGTGGGAATGACTAACAGCATCCTTTCCCAGGGAGACTCACACTTTGCAAGCTGTTCCTTAGCCCATTTGCAAGCTGTTCCTCAGCCCATGCAGCACTAATGCTGGGCTTTCTGGGCACGTGAAAGGATCACGGGGAAGCACTTTGAGGGAGGAGATTTCTTCCTGGTGGCCCCAAATCACACCGAGTCCTGCCAAGACAGGTTACTTGGTATTACGCTGGCCCCAACAATGAGTGCTCATTTATTGCACTGAATGGTTTGGGAGCAAGGCTGGGGATGGAGTTGGGGCTGTCAGTGGCTCAGAGTCCCAGAGCAAACTCCCTGAACCACTGCTGTTGGCTAATGACACTTAGAAAAAAGTGTTGCATAAGTAGCCCTGGCCCATAATTAAGGCCTTTCCACCCTGTCTGAGAAGTGACAGTGAGTTACAGTCAAGAAGGTTCAGTAGACAAACTTTGGACTCAGGCTTGAGTTCAGGTTCCTGGTCTGCCTTGCAATAGGTGTTCCTGAGCAAGTCATTTTACTTCTCTGACTATTTTCTCATCTGTAAAAGGGGGATAATGATGCCTACTTGGCAATGTGGTTGTGACAATTAAATAACATTCTAGCCTCAGTGCAGTCCAAGAGGTCTCGGAGGAGAGGGGGTTCCAAAGACTTCCAGAACACAGGCAGCCTGGAAGCCACCCTGATTCACAGCCTTGGAGGCGGGGGTGGGGGGATGGGCCACCCATCTCCACCCCATTACCTCTGCAGAGAGGTGTTACTGATTCCTCCATGCAGGAAGCATTTGTTGAACCCTGATTCTATGCCAGGCCTGGCCTCTCAGAGCTCTTGGAAAGACAGGAGCACCACAGGGAGAGCACTGCAGTCCCTGGGTATAGAAGGGGAAGCAGCTGGACCCACCTTGTGGAGGCTGAAGGCGCAGTAGAGGGGTGGAAAGTATTTGATCAGGGCAGAAAGGCAGAGAGGAGAGTAATGATGGGCTCTGGTTTCAATCCTGCTCTGCCCCCTCCAGCTGTGGGACTTCACCTCTCTGCACCTCCTTTCCTCATCTGTAAAATGAGGATGATAACAACACTCGCCAGCAGGACTGTTGAATTCAATGTGTAGTAAATTTAAAGACTATAGCCAATGCTCACATAACGCTGGCCATTCTCGTGACGCCGAGTGAATGGCAGCTTGCCAGGTAGGCAAGGGTTGGACGGAAAAGCTTGAATAAAGACCCAGGGGCTGGAGAGACTGTGGCTTCTTTGGGGAACTTGGAAGCTCTCTGGGGAGCCAGTGATTGTGGGAGCAGTTGAGGGGCTGGGCCATGGGGCCCCCACTCCTTAGCCCACCCGGAAGCCTGGTCTTGAGTCACTATTGGGCCAGTGGAGCTCACGGATAGGCATGAGAGCGGGGAGGTTGTAGACATTATTTTAATCTTCCTCTTAAAGCATAATTGCTTTTTGTCGGCGGGTGTTCCTGGAGACGCCTTCCCGTGGGATTGCTTTCCAGGCTCCTCTCTTCCAGGAGACAGGCAGGGGCCGGGCCAGCTCCACGCTGCATTAATACGCTGCAAATGCGATTTCATGGCCTCAAATGAGATTAGGGCCAGAGGCTCTGCTCTCTGGTAGAGATGGCGGGTGGTGTGAGCGAAGGGTGGCGGGCGCTGAGCAGGGAATCTGAGAGGGAGGGAGCCCGGGCTGACTTGGCCTGAGTGAGCAGTTTCCTGTAATTGGAGCCCCTCGGACTTGCTGGCGCATCCTGGCTGCAGAGCCAACCCTGAGGCCCTGTCCAGTGGGCGAGGTACCCAAGGCTGTCACCCCCACCCCCAGGCTCCCCACAAGCACCTCAATAAGGAGAGTGCTGTGATTAAGGCCACAGTCTCTGCAGCTAGGTGGCCTAAGTCTGAAGCTTGCCTCCATTTTCTTATCTTTAAAATGGGGACAACAAGCTGGGGGCGGTGGCTCACGTCTGTAATCCCAGCACTTTGGGAGGCCGAGGCAGGCAGAACACTTGAGGTCAGGAGTTCGAGACCAGCCTGGCCAACATGGTGAAACCCAGTCTCTACTAAAAATACAAAAATTAGCCAGGCGTAATGGCAGGCGCCTGTAATCCCAGCTACTTGGGAGGCCAAGGCAGGGGAATCGCTTGAACTTGGGAAGCGGAGGTTGCAGTGAGCCAAGATCCCACCACTGCACTCCAGCCTGGGTGACAATTGAGACATCGTCTCAAAAAATAGAAATAAAAATAAAATAAAGTGGGGACAATAGTAGCACCTACCTCATATGTCATTGTGAGGACTGAGTTAACGTATGTAAAACACACAGAATAGTGCTCACTGTTAGCTATTATTATGAGGTTCCTATACACACCCGTGCATGCCCTAGCAAGGCGAGAAGGCACTGGGGGCTTGGACTGTGGAGAGGGAGGGTTTGGGGGAGCAGGCATCACTGTCCCAGGCTGAAGTAGCAGGAAGGAGGAAGATACTTGACACAAATGTCATCCCTCACTCATACATCAAGCACCCATCTGGTGCCAATTCTGCACCAGGCAACATGCTGGGCCCTGGGGACATGGTCCCCGCCCTTGGCGAAGATAGATCCTGTCCCAGAGAAGCCCACAGTGGATCATGAGCCAGGGCAGGGGAGGCCCATGGGCTGTGGATCTGATGTCCCTGAGGTGGGGTGGGGGAAGGTTGCAGCGAATCTTTGTGCAGGTTGTGCACAATTCAATTGTGTCTTGAATTATTCAGGCTGGCTGGGGAAGAGGGACGGCCCAGGCACATGGAACAGTAAAGGTGAAGGCCTGAAGGCTGGAGAGACCACTGCTCCTTCACAGGGACCACAGGCATGTCATGAGTGTGGGTGTGAGGGCCTGGGGTGAGCAGACCAGGAGGCTGGCAGGGGTGCCCTGCAGTGATGGGGTCCTACTAAGGTGTTTTTTGAAGCAGAGGAGGGCCTTGGTCAGATTTGGAGGTTGGAAGAGTTGGGGTGAGGGGACACAGGTTTGCTGGAAACAGGTTGAGCCTATTGTCCCCACCCCAAGGCCTCTCTGCCCTCTGAGTAGACCCCCCCCCCCCCCACCCAACCTTGGCAGAGCACTGCTTCTGCCCCTCCTGATGGAAGGAAATGGCAGGCAGCTTCATTGCTCACTCCTTTATTCAGTCCCTTGTTAAACGAGTTATTGATTTTTCAAAAGAAAAATGCCCAAAAGCAACGTTGCATCTTTAGCAAAGTGATTTATGACATGATGGAGGGAGCTGGGCTGCCCCAAATGAGACCTTTGGTTGCCAAATGCCAAGAGGAATCCTTCAACATGGCAATCCATAAATGTGCCTGCTAAGCAAATGGAAGCCGCGTTGTCCAACAACGAGAACATCACACTCTACTCGTCACCCCCAAGTCTCCTGTTGCCAAAGCTTGGGCCAGAGGTGCTCCATCTTGGCATACATTGGTGTAAGTGTGAGGGAAAGCTCACTGTGGGGCTGCCTACCATGTGAAGGCATCCATTCTCTTATCTAATCCTCGCCACCACCCTGCACAGAGCCTGCTGGTAGACCTGCTCTGCAGATGAGGAATGGGAGGTTCTGAGGGATCAGGGGGTTTGCCCAAACCCTTACTCCGGTGCCTGGCAGAACCAGGGTTAGAGCCAGGCCTGACAGATTCCAAGTCATCATGCTTTTTTTCTTTGCTGCCAAATCTTTTTGCCTATTTGGTGGTGACCAGAGCCCACAAGAACTAGGTGCAGCAAGACAGGGTCAGGACTATCACAAAGTCTGCTCTGAGACAAAACACAGATACACAAGGGTTTAGCCCAGTAGCCGTTTACTGAGCTGATAAAAGTCACCTCTGCACGGCAAGCAACCAGGGAAAGGTCAGAAGGGCAGGCCCCCAGAGCCTCCAGGATCCCACCCTGGCCCACTTAGCAAGCAGACCCTAAAGACAGCAGCCTGCATCTAACAGGCTTAGCTGGAAATGGGAGCGAGCTACATTAGTGATAGAGTCACAGTCTGGGGTGTTATGACCCCACCAGCCCTCATAATCAAACAGCCCTGCAGCCCCTCTGTGCTGGATAGAAGTGATGTCCTCCAGGCCCCCTGGCTCTGCCCTTGCTTATGGGGGCCGGCCAGCCATGCCCAGCTGAGCCTCTGGGGCACACCACCTCAATCTCCTTTGACACCAGTGTCTGCAGGCTGCACTGCCGCAGAGCCATTGGTCTGGCCTCATTCAAAAGGCCAGGTGTTTTCATCTCTGGTCTTGAATTTTTCATGTTGCCCCAGTTTCTGGAGAGAGGAAAGGAGAGCTGCGACTCCTTTCCCAGAGTGAAAGGAAAAGGCAGCGTGGTTTGGTGGTTATGATCTCGGACTTTGGAGCCAGCAGGCCTGGAGTCAAATCCCAGCTGTGCTGCCTCAAAGCCGTGTGACCTTGGGCAAGTCCATTCCCTCAGAGCATTTGTGTCCTCACCTTAAAAATGGACTCTGGCCAGGTGCGGTGGTTCACGCCTGTAATCCCAGCAATTTGGGAGGCTGAGGCGGGTGGATCACTTGAGGTCAGGAGTTCGAGACCAGCCTGATCAACATGGGAAACTTTGTCTCTACTGAAAATACAAAAAATTAGCTGGGCGTGGTGGCATGCCTATAACCCAGCTATTGGGGAGGCTGAGGCAGGAGAATCACTTGAACCCAGGAGGTGGAGGTTGCAGTTAGCTGAGATTATGCCACTGCACTCCAGCCTGGGAGACAGAATGAGACCATGTCTCAAAAAGAAAAAAGAAAAGACTCACAGCAATAACTCCGGGAGCGTAAATGTGAGGATGAAATGACATGGCGCAGGTCAACTCTTGGCATGAGACCTGGCACACAGTAAGTGCTCACTAAAAGTTGGGGGTGTGAAGGGGCTGGTGGTGACGATGACAGCAGTGATACCAGGACATCAGGCGGGGCGAGAGATTGGGCCATGGAGAGGGGCTTACACAGCAGGTATATCAGCCAGGGTCCTGCTAGGAAAAAGAAGGCATTCAAATTCAGGAGCTTGAGGGGAGTTTAATAAAGGGACTATTTACAATACTGAGGGTGGGGTTTAGGAAAAACAAGAGGGAGACTACAGCGCCTTGGGGGCTGGAACCTGTGAGAAGCCTTCTCTGACTCCTAGGTTTGAAGAGACAAGAGGGAACAATGACCATAACCTGGAAAGGCACTTGTATGGAGAGAGTTGGCTGCCAGGCAGAGTCCAGGAAAGTGTGCCTCTCTCCCAGAGCCCCCACACTTGGCCTTCTCTTTTCCTGACTCTTGCCCCTTCCCCCGTATCTCCCTATCACTCTTTCTCCATTGCTTTTGGGCAGCTGAGTTGGATGAGGTGGGAAATGTAGGCAGTGTGATTTTATAGCAAATGGCAGCTCATAGCTGTGTGATCTTGGGCAAAATGTTAACCCTCTCTGAGCTTTGGTTCCCATCCTTATCCAGTGGGAGAATCAGGACTGCTCTGAGGGCCGAATGAGACCATGAAGGTAAAGCTCTTAACGCGGACAGTGAAGTCCCCCAGACGTGCTTGCTTTTTTCCCTGCTAACCAACTTTGGACTTGGTGAGTTCTCCCCCACTGGAATGGGCCAGAGAAGTGAGAAATGGCCATGGGGTGAAGTCTGCATGTCTCCACCAGCGCTTGAGCCTTCACACCCACCCAGACCAGATATCATCCCAGGCCCACTTGCCCTCTTCTCTATCCCCTCTCTGTTCCCGGCTTCCAGGCCCACGCCCATGGCCGCACCTTTCTCAGGTAGCCCTTCAACAGAAATGTCCCCTTTCCTACCTAAATCCAATGTGTTCTTAGGGTCCTGCTCAAGGCCCTTCATCCCGGACGCCTTCCTCGACCCCTTTATCTCCTGCTCTGAACGTGTGTGCAGTCCTCCTGGTCCACAGCAACACCTCCTGTGTGTGTGCTGCTTCTGGAGCTGCAAGTTCACTCCCGGTATGTAAGAAACATGAGGCAGGGGCGTGGGACCAGGGCAAGTCCCTGCCCCTCCTTTGATTATTTTGACTGTTGTCTACTGAAACATTTCCTTTAGAGGGTCTCTATGCTCCCACTGCCACGCACCCTCAGCCCCAGTGGTGTAGACAGCAGGTCTTCACTTGTTGGCTGAAGGATGGAAAACTCTGAGAGGGTCCCCCACTCTGAATCCACCGGCTGCTGGCCAGGACCTTCGAGGGCTGCTCTGACCTCATATAAGTTATGAGGCTCAGCCTCAGGAGTTTCTGCAGAGAGATTGGAGAGCTGGCTTTGCCCTGTGCTTCCACAAGGGCTCTAACTGGGCCCCTTGAGGCCAGTTCACACCCCACCCCTTAAGGTGCTGAGCTGGGTTTAAACTGAAGTCACTGCCACCCAGAGCTGCACTAGAGAGAACTTGCCAAGCCCAAGGTTGGTTAGCAGGGAAAAGCGAGCATGCCTGGAGCTCATAACCATCCGTGTTAAGAGCTTTACCTGTGTGGTCTCATTCAGCCCACAGAGCAGCCCTGATTCCCTCACTGAATAAGGATGGGAACCAAAGCTCAGAAAGGGTTAACATTTTGCCCAAGATCACACAGCTTTGAGCTGCCATTTGCTACAAAATCACACTGCCTACATTTCCCACCTCATCCAACTCAGCTGCCCAAATGTGGGGGTGGGACAGGACTCACAGGGAAGGAAAGGCCAAGTCAGGAGTGGGGGCGTCTCTGGAAGACAGACACACTCCCCTGAGTCTCATTGCATGGGTAGTTTGTCCTCACAGGCTGCTTCCTCAGACTCCAGACCCCAGACATGGCATGAGGAAGCAGGGCTGACTATGAGCCACATCTGTCTACCCAGATTCTTCTTGCTGTCCAGCCAGCAAGATCCCTCCTTCCCCAAGAGCCAGCCCCAGATCCAGCCTCAGGGGCTTGCCCCTCCCAGAACTATGGGCTCTCTAGTGGCCACATTTAACCCCTGGCCCCTCCTAGTGATACAGCTCCAAGTGCTGTCTCCTGGGGGTAGGGGGTGGGCACAGTTATCTGTTAGCTGTGAGATTAATCATTCCCTGCTCTCCCTCACCCTGGAATCTCCCTGAATCATCACAGCTTGGGGCTGGCCCCTGGACATTTGAGGAGCAAGCCCACTTCTCTGGGCTGGGGATATAGAGCTCACCTTGCTGGAGGAAGGGGAGGAGTAGGTAGAGCAGCTGGGCTCATGCTGCTGTTAAGGCCTTCTCACAGGCAAGGAGGAAGCAGCTCTCGGGGGAGGTTAGGACAGGCACAGGAGCTGGTGTCTCAGGGGTCCTTGGTCTGGGGAGGTGAACAACCAGCAAGTCAGGAGGTAGAAGGGCCCTACTGGTGGCTGCTGAGTGCACAGGGCCCACTTGCACCCTGGAGCCAGACGGCCTGGAACCAGTGCCCAATCGCATTATCTTCCCAGGCAGGAAGATGGCAGGGGCGTGGCTGCAGAGGCAGAAAGCTCAGATGCCAAGGAGGGTAGCTGGGTGAGAGCCCCGAGCCCCGGGGACTGAGGCAGAGCTGCAGGGCAGGGCAAGGACCACAGTGAGGCAGGCAAGGTGGCCAGGGCGCAAAATGTGAGGCTCTATGTCGGGAGCGGAGCACTCGCACAGCCCTGAGAGTGAGTGCTTCCTTAAAGTTTGCTTCCTAGGCACCTGGCTTGCATCTTCAGTCCTGCTGCTAGAGGAGCAATGGCTCCCCACCCCCTGAACCTGCTGCCCTAGCCTCCTAGACTAAGCAGGCCTGAGAGGTTGGGGGAGATGCGCTCTAGAGAGACTGGGGGAGCAGCCACTGAGACCTTTCCACACATACACACTGTGCTGGGATATGTTGGCCCACAAGGGAGATAAAGCACAGTGCTCATAGCCAGGCCATTCCTGGTCAGGCCCCCAGCCCCAGAGCCCCAGGAGTACCACTCTTGGCAGGCCTAGACGGGGAGAATATTAGGAGTGGGGTTCCTGACTACCATCCCCCACCAGTGTCTGGGTGACCTTGCCTGGTCCTTTCAGTTCTAATCAAAAGCAAAGCCTCAGTTTTTCTGTCTCTAAACTGGGGAGAACCACATCCTTGCTGCTGCTGTCTCTGGAGTGGGGGTAGAGAGGGAGGCTGGGAGGCCTCTGCAAAGCGGGAGTCTCCTGCCTCCTGGCTGCCAGGCTGGTCCTGCTCTTCAGCCAGATTAAAAGAATCTCCAACATGGGGCCCAAAATAGGTAGAAATGAGGCAGGCCACAGGGGCCCCCCAAACACTTCTGAATACTGCCCAGCACCCCAAATCCCTCCTCTTCTAGCCCAGGATTTCTGAACATTCTTCGAAGCCCAGTTCAGACCTCACCTCTCTATAGAGCAACCCCCCACCCCAGGCCAAGGACTAGTCTCTCTTCATTCTGCCATCTCACCTCACCAAAAGCACTTAGGACGCTGCCTGGCGTGCAGCAAATGCTCTTTGTCTTTGTAATAATTTCTTGCAGTGCTCAGAACTGAACCATAATCTTTGGTTCATACTCTAGTGCCATCACTGACCCATCATGGCTTTCTTTAATTGTTTAATTATAATTTATTTTCAATAATGTAACGAACTTCCATTAACTGACCACCCAATCTAAAAACCCAAAACTTTAGAATGTATGCTCTTACCCTCTTCTCTCCCCGATCTTCCCACCCACCCTCCAAGAAGAAACCATCCTCTTGAAGTTTGTGTTTATTATTATCAAATAAATGGAAGACTATAGGTACCCAAAGAGGCACGATGGCTGGTAGATTCTTCAACAGAAGTCGCTGTTTTACCGATCAAGCTGCAACACTCTTGAGAGCAGTGTCTGCTTCCTCTTTTGCTGCAGCTTGAGCAGCATGGGGCTGGCGACACCACAGGGTTGGTGAAGACTACTTGAGGCACCAAGAGCAGGAAGGGTGAGGCCTGAGTGCCAGGCAGCAGGTGGAACACAGCTCCAGGAATAGGGAAAAAGGCTTCGCGTTCTAGCTCACTGCACCTGGACAGGTGCCTGTGTGACTTTGGCCCTGCCCTGTGGCATCACACAATGTTGCCCAGGTGACCCAGCTAGGTGGAAGAGCTCACTGTTTTCCAGGCCTGGGCAGAGGCAGGGCCCCCCTGCCCCATCTCTCCACCGTCCTAGGGGTGCCAAGAGTCAATTGCCTCATTGCTGACCCTGTCCAGCTGGCCATGGCCCTCAACCCCCAAGGCCCTTCCACCCACAGACCATCTCGCTGCTGAGAGATCCAGGACCTGCTCCCACCTGGCCACCCTCCCCCTCCCCCCACATCCAGGCCCCAGGGCTGGTGTGTGGCACCCCTGAGACCACATTGACCTCCATACTGTCTACTACCCATAAGGACTCCAAGACGCCCAGGCCAGCTGTCTGGGCAGGACTGATGCCTGATCACCCACTAATACCAAGTACTCATCCCCAAGATTGTTAAACAAGGCCAGACACTCCTGGCCTCAAGAGGATGGGACTGAAAAACAAAAAGGTAAGGCCAGGGGCATGGGCCATGCACCTGCATGAATCCGTCCCTCCTTCAAAGTCCTTCCTTCAAAGTTTTGTTTGCTCCTTAATCATGACAAAAGCTTCCCTTCCCTGGGTCTCAGTTTTCACAGCTGTGAAATGGGGAGTGAGGTGGTCTCTGTGGCTCTCCCAGGTTAGCTGCCCTATACTCTTGGGCCACACGGGAACTGGAATGCAGTGTACTTGCAGGTGTTGTCAATGCTGACCACCCTTACCTGGTTGTTTCTGCACTCTTATTGCTGGGGTCACACAGTCTGAGAGCCCACTGAGATGGTTCATTACCCCTGTCCAAGATCTCCCAGGAGATTCCCAGGCTGCTGGCTTGGCAGCCCTGATGCCCCCATTGCCCCCATGCTCTCCAATCCCTGGCCCTGATTTTCTGGGGCCTAGGCCCCTGTCCTGGAACACAGATGCTTGGGTCTCTGAAGAGAAGGGATTTTTGTGTGTTTTGTTGATCACCGTATCCCCAGCACTCAGAACAGTGCCTGGCACATAGTGGGTGCTTAATAAAAAGCTGTGGCCCAGCAGCAGGGCTCTGTCAGGAAGGGACTAGAATCTCAGTGTGATGGGATATAAACAGTTGAATGTAAGGGACCCCTTACCTTCCTCTCACTAGCAAGGCTGAGCCCCTGCCCTAGGTGGTGTTAACCCACAGGGATAGCAGAAGGAGCTGAGACCAAAGGCACACAGATACTTGCAAATGGGGGATACCCTCTTTGTAGTTACACTCAGGTTGAATAAGCCAAATAGCTGGGGGTGCCCAGGCCCTAGTGTGATTTCCACTTCATTACTCTTGATTTTGATGTCTCTGGTTCCTGATGTTCTCTGCCCACAGCTGCCCCCCACCCCCTGCAGACTCTGCCCTCCCCATTAAGCCTCTTTCTGTAATGCCACACACTCAGGACCGGGCACCAGGTTGACCTGGCACCCTAAGCTGCCAGCTGGTCCCCACCTGCCCCACAGAGCTGGATTTGGGGATCTGGGGAATGTGCGTGGGAGTCCTGAGGAGGAGCCAAGTTTGCTTTGATTCGTAGCTTTGAGAAGCACTTTTGATAGCTGGGTAGAATCGCCTATAAGGATGCTCATCATGGCCGGGGGTGGTGGCTCACGCCTGTAATCCCAGCACTTGGCGAGGCCGAGGCAGGAGTTTGAGACCAGCCTGGCCAACATGGTGAAACCCCATCTCTACTAAAAATACAGAAATTAGCTGGGTGTGTTGGTGCACATCTGTAATCCCAGTTACTCAGGAGGCTGAGGCAGGAGAATCGCTTGAACCTGGGAGGCAGATGTTGCAGTGAGCCGAGATCACGCCACTGCCCTCCAGCCTGGGCAACAGTGTGAGATTCTGCCTCAAAAATAAAAGGACGTTGGCCAGGCGTGGTGTCTCACTCCTGTAATCCCAGCACTTTGGGAGGCCAAGGCAGAAGTTCGAGACCAGCCTGGCCAACATGGTGAAACCCCGTCTCTACTAAAAATACAAAAATTAACCGGGTGTGGTAGCGGGCACCTGTAATCCCAGCTACTCGGGAGGCTGAGACAGGAGAATTGCTTGAACCCGGGAGGCGGAGGTTGCAGTGAGCCGAGATAGCACCACAGCACTCCAGCCTGAGCAACAAAGAGCAAAACTCCATCTCAAAAAAAAAAAAAAGGATGCTCATCATGTATATATAATACATATTTGTGTTTCTTCTTTTGTGAATCCCCAGTTCATGTTTTTTAAATTGGATAATGTTTATAGGTTTCAGTGCTCTTTGTATACTAGGGATATTAATCCTTTTTTAAATAGGCAGCAAACATTTTCTCCTTTTTTTCTTTTCTTTGTATTGCAGGGCATTTTGGACCATTATAGAAGTTAGTATAGATTTTTAAAATGTAATCAAACCTATCCCTTTTTAATGATTTCTGACTTTTGTGTCATCTTTTGGAATGCTTCTCTGCTCCAAAGAACATAATTCCTCTTGCTGCCACCAATGGATACTCAGGTTATGAGTTCAAGGGGGCATCCACTGTGGAGCAGAGAAGGGATCCACATCCAAGGAAGCATGGTTAGAGCACAGCAGAGACAGCAAGAGTGTGGGGTCAGACAGACCCTGCTTCCAGTTCCAGCCCTGGCCTCACTAGCTAAGCTGTGTGCTTTCATACAAGAGGTTTACTTTCTCTGAGTGTGCTTCCTCACCTGTGAAAGAGCTTTCCCCTGGCCGCCATAACTCTCAGGCAAGTTTAGATGTTGAAACTAGAAGGAACATGGGGGACCATTTTTAACTGAAAGTCCTTGTGAAACTGCTGGGAAATAGCCCCACTGCAGTCAAGTAACTTGCCCAAATGACAGATCCGGGCAGCCAGGCACCCTGCCTCCCAGCCCAGCCCCGCTCCAGCTAGTGTGACTTTTCAGACACACGGCCCTTCTAGAGGGCAGAACTGGGCTCAGCTCCTCAGGCCTCCCAGGCTGCTGGAGGAGAAGGAGGAGTGGGTGGAAGAGTTTGTCTCCTTCCATCTCTCTCCCCACCAGAACCAAGTTAAGCACCCCCCAACCCACCCGCGGGAGCTGAATTCAGGGACCATTAACTCCCTGTTGTTCCTACCTCCTCCTCTCACCCCAGCCCTTCCCCCCAGCACATGGATCCAAAAATGCCCTAAGTGATGGGCAGTCCTAGTTCCCCTGCAACATCTACTGGCTAATCCTGGCCTATTGAGGGCAAGGCTGCCTGTCTGTTTGGATAAGGGCACTGGAGTTAGCAGCTTCCAATCTTGCCAGGCCCAGTGGAGTAGCTGAGAGTGCTGAGCTTTGGAATCAGGCTTGCTTCGGTGCTCACAGCCCAGCCTCTCATCCACTGGCTGTGTGGCCTTGGGCAGGTAAACTGGCCAAACCCCTGCCTGGAAAAGCTGCCTGCTGATCTCTGCACCCTAGCAGTGTTGGGTGGGTTAAGTGAGAGGGAGCCTGAGAAGCTGATGGTGAGCATCCAGCTTTGCTCCCAGCCAAGAGGAGGCATGAATTCCCTCCCCAGGGCTCACCACACCCTTACAGATGGGTTTGTGCAAACTGAGAGTTACGGGGGGGTGCCCCATCACCCCCAGTTCCCTACCACTCGTGTAACCCAGTATATGCATTTTCTGTTCCCTCATCAATCCTCTAGTGCAGGCCAGGGGTAACAGATGGGTCGAGGACATTGGTTCTGATGCAGGACATCTCTGAGGGAAGCCTGCAGATTCCCATCCAGACATGGGAATAAAAAAGGGATAGCAGGAGGTTAGCAGCCCTGGCCCACCATCCCCCTTCTGGCCTTACCCTTGGCCCCAAGCCTCCCTGGCCCTGGGCCCAGCCTGCCCAGCGGGCACATGCCTGCAAGCCTCACCAGGAGGCGCCAGCCTGGCAGTTGGCCTCATGCCCAGAACTGAAGCACAACAGTTCTCGCCAAACTTCCTGCAAGCTTTATTCCCAGAAGGGAAGGCTGTCCCCGAGGGGAGGCGCAGGGGAGATAGAGGAGGAGCCGGTGTGACTCCTGGCCAGGTCTGCAGATGCCTAGTTGGGCTCTGGGGCTGCCAGGGAGCCAATGAGAGCCCCTGGACAATGGTCTTACTCCTGGGCCCTCCCTTTCATGGCCCTAGGGAGCTCATGAGAGGCCCTGTGCCCTCACAGCAAGGTGAATCCATCTAGGAACATGAATCACCCCTCCCAGCCTCACTGCAGGAACTTCAGGCACAGTAACCACTGGAAAGGCTGAATCACAAACTATTCCAGACATTCCCATTGGCCAGGTGGGAAAATCAAGGCTCAGGGAGGTGGTACAGAGAGGTAGGGCCAGAGCTGAGCTGAAACCTAGGTCTTTTTTTGTTGTTGTTGTTGAAGGCTGGAGTACCATCTTGGCTCACTGCAACCTCCGCCTCCTAGGTTCAAGCAATTCTTCTGCCTCAGCCTCCCGAATAGCTGGGATTACAGCCTCGTGCCACCACACCCGGCTGATTTTTGTATTTTTAGTAGAGATGGGGTTTCACCATGTTGGCCCGGCTGGTCTCGATCTCCCAGCCTCCAGTGATTTGCCCGCCTTGGCCTCCCAAAGTGCTGGGATTACAGGCGTGAGCCACCACACCCGGCCAAGTTGAAACCTAGGTCTTTTTGCCCTGAGGCTGCCAGCCTTACTCCTGTGCCACTAAACCAGGAGAGCAAGGCTGCTGGGGAGTGGGGGGGTCATGGTGGCCTGCATGAGGGTGGATATGGGAGGAAGCTGCCAGGAGGGCAGGGAACAGCACTCTGGCTGCTCCTCCTCCTTCACCTCCAGGCAGGGGCATCTTCCCCTCCCCTCATTCTCCCCTGACAGGAGCATGGGGGAGAGAAGGAGGGGCAACCCTCATCAACACCTCTGCAGATGGTGACAGGCCCTGCTGGGTCCTGGAAGAGGGTGGGGGTGGCCTCCTCAGTCAGAGGAAGGAGAGGGGGGCCTCTCTGCAGGACTGGCACTTCTGATCTGGGGGGCATGTATTCTCACCTCCTAATTAGCCATCTTGCTAGGCAAGGACCACAGCCTGCACCAGGCAAGCCAAGGGAAGTAGGGGAGCAAGGCACAGGGATGACAGTTCTGGAGTGACACCCAGGGTGGAGCAGAGGAAACAGCTAGGGCAGAGGCGGGGAGGCAGGAGGGAGCTTGGTAGGTGTGAGAAACAGCCAGGAGGCCAGTGTGGCTGGAGCAGAGTGACCCACAGGGCCCGTGGGACAAGATGAGGTCAGTTTTCTGGGCCAGCTCCTGGAGGGCCCCACGGGCCATTGCAAGGCTCTGAGAGAAGCAGCAAGCTACTTCAGGGTTCTGAGCAGAGGAGAGAGAGGGTCTGGGTCCAATCTGTAAAGGCTCACTCTGGCGATTGGATGGGGTGGACGGAGAGCCGGAGAGGAAACAGAACTCCATCAGAGGCGAGTCGGGACATACAGGTGTCTGGGACCTGAGTGCTGACCTGAGGATGCTGAGAAGGGTCAGAGTCCAGATATAGTTTGAAGGTGGAGCTGACAGAATCTGCTGAAGAACTGGATAAGGGATGTAGAGGAAGAGAGGGAAGAATCAGGAAGGACTCCAAGATGTGGGGCTTGAACAACTAGAACAATGGCATCGCCATTAACTCATTAACGAGTTGGGGCAGACAGCAGGAGGAGGGGTTTGAAGGGGAGTCCAGAGCTCGTTAGCTTTGAGAGGCCAGTAGACCCCCAAGGGGAGCTGTTGAGGGGGTGTGTGGCTCCGATTGGTGGGCACCCCACGCTATCGTGAGAAATGGATGAAATAACGTTCCTAAAACTCCTCGGGGCAGAGCAGAGCCTCAGGCACTGTGCCCTTTTCTTTCCCTCTGCCTGAGGCTTCCAGGAGCCAAGGCTCAAGGTAGGAGCAGAGCAGCTTCCAGATAGGTTGGTCCAAGTCCTCATCTCCCCACTGGGGAAACTGACTCTCAGAACATGGCTGGCTTTGGGGCCCAGCATGGTGAGAGGCAGAGCTGGTTTAAACCTACCTCTCCTGACACTCAGGGCTCCTCAGGAGCCGGCCATTCTGAGCCAAGGACCCAGCCTGCCGAGGCTGCCACCAAAACCAGAGCCCGTCCAGGGCCCAGGTCCTTGCTCCTTTCTGGGCCTCAATTTCCTCTCTATGTAATAGGACATTGTTCTCAACCCCACCCAACCAGGGCCTGCCCTGGAATGCAGGGTCTGACAGGCTGAGCTTTCCAGAGATGAGGAACAGCCTGCCAGTGGCCCCTCAGGGCCCTGCCTCCACCCTAAGGAGGTCCATTGCTCCTCTCCCAGAGCCAGGAGTGCCCCTCTATGGCCCCTCATATCAGCTGGAGGGACAAAGGGTAGGCAAGACCTCCTACCACGGGAGGCCTATCAAGGGTTAATCTGCGTCAGATTAACTGGAAGTGGTGAGTCAGCCAGCTGGCCAGTGGAGGACCAGGGCCAGGGAGGACAAGGACACCCCTGAGCCACAGCAGCCTCATGGTCACACCCCTCCCCACCCCACCGCGTTTATATGCCCAGCTCTGCGTTTATATGCCCAGCTCTGCCATCTTCTCTGAGTCCCCACTGCCTCCCCAGTCAAACTGAGCCACCTCTGGGCCTTGGAAAGCTCTGCCCCTTCCCGCTTGCTGCCTTCGCTCCAGTGTTCTGCTCCTGGCCTGTCCTCCCTGACTCCACTCCTGCACCTTCTCCCAACCGTTTAAGGCCTCCTCCTCCCTGCTGTCTTCCCTGACCGCCTCAGCCGGCCAGGGCTTTGTCTTCTCTCAGCAGCTCTCGTTAAGATGGTCCTTTGGGCCATGAATCCACGAGTTACTAAGCTGCTGAGTCCCTGCTTGGGGCAACTGGTGTAGGAAGCCCCCTGCATGGGCAGGCACCTCTTCCTCCCTAGTCCGCAAGTTTCCTGGGTAGAAGACAGGTGGGGCATCTGGGACAGACACATGCATTCACCTCCATGTAATGCACTGAATGTCCCCGTGAACGTGGAGAAGCTTTGTCAGCTGTAAAGTGCTGTGCACAGGAGGGACCTGAGGTGATGGGTGAGCTGAGGTGAGGTTACAAGATAGACTGAAGAAGGTGGCCCATTGTTAGGACTGCAAAAGCAGGTAGGATTTAGGAATTACAGACGAGGACACCTGCGAAAGCTAAGGCTTAGAAGTGGGACCAGACTTGAAAGGTGAGGTGGCCTGTCTCATCCTGCAGGAAGGGTAGGATCCAGGACTAGGGGAGAGGCTGAGAGGCACTGAGAGAGACGTGGGATGGGGACAGAAGTAGGGAGAAAATGGGGCCAAGGCGACTGCCTTGCAGAGTGGGCGGAAGGGTGACAGAGGGAGGCAGGCACTTGACGGAAGCTGTGAGTGGCTAGATGCTAGAGGGTGGCAGTGAAGGGAGGTGCCGCAGCAGAGGAGGCCACTCAGGGCCAGGTGCAGTAACTCATGCCTATAATCCCAGCACTCTGGGAGGCCGAGGCAGGCAGATCACCTGAGGTCAGGAGTTTGAGACCATGGGCAAATCCCGTCTCTACTAAAAATACAAAAATTAGTTGGATGTGGTGGGACATGCCTGTAATCCCAGCTACTGTGGAGGCTGAGGCAGGAGAATTGCTTGAACCTGGGAGGTAGAGGCTGCAGTGAGCCAAGATGGCACCACTGCACTCCAGCCTGGGCAACAGAGCAAGACTCTGTCTCAAAAAAAAAAAAACACTCAGCCCCGGCTCTCCCCACAGAACACTGAAGACCCAGAGGAGCCCCTGATCGCCTCCCAGAGCACGGAACCTGAGATCGGTCACCTGTCTCCCTCTAAGAAGGAGACCATCATGGTCACCCTCCATGGGGCTACCAACCTGCCTGCCTGCAAGGATGGCTCCGAGCCGTGGCCCTATGTGGTGGTGTAAGTAGCTGCGTGAGAGTGGGGGCAGGGGATGGGTTGGGCTGTGAGCAGAAACCAGGGGACAGCTATTTGGAATACTAGCACCCAAAGGCCCAGGACTGGGACTGTCATACCCAGAGGGGAAGAGCTGCTGTGGGCACTGCCTGGCATCTCCGCTGCTGCATGGGAAGCTGCTCACCAGGGCTGGGGAAGACAGGGTGCCAACGGATCCAGAGAGTCACCCCTCCCCACCCCACACCAGTGGGGCAGGGATTGGTCACAGCTCAGCTCCAGTGGGGCAGGGCCCTTGTATGCAGAAGTCTGGGCTGGGCTCATGGGCATGATGGTCAGATTGGGGAAGGGGAAGATTTGGGACCTGCCTCTCCTGACTTCTGGGTGCCCCACCCCACCATACCCAGCCCTGGGGTAGGGTCCTCATAACCACCCTCCCCTCCTCCCCTCCTTCTCCAGTCACTTCTATTATGGGGACTCCCCTAGTTCTGGGCCTTTAATGCACCCCACACACCCCCTCCAGCCAGCTGCTGTCAGGGTACACACTTCCCCAGCCTGGCACCAAGGCCTGCCACGCCACGTCTATGCCTACCTCACGGGTCTCACTTCTTCCAGAAAGGCGCCAAGGGGCAACACAATCTCCATCCAGCCAACCTTCGCTGGGGACACTGAATATTTGCTCAATCTTTATTATAAAGCACCCTCCAAGGAGCATGTCACCCCTAGACCCTCTATAGAAAGAAGGCGGGAGCCTTGGTGGCCTCCCACCAAGCCACCCTATACTTCCCCTCCCCCACCAATACTGGCACCATTCAGTTCCTGCCAAGAGTCTGTTGCCCACATTTCCTTTTGGGGAGTGCCTGCCCCAGCCCACTCACCAATGCCTGCTGAAATCCTGCCTTCAAAGCCTCCTCTTCCAGGCAGCCACCAGAGTTGAGCTCTCCCTCTTCTGGAGCTCCACAGCAGTGGTGACCCTGGTCTGAAGTACTTTATATCAACATGGTTTATGCACTCCTCTGGGGCTCCCTGAGGACGGATCTCCTCCTCCATTTCCCTCAACAATGCATCCAACATAGGCCTGAGCCCAAACTTAGGAGCCAAGGAGTGACTGAGGCCAACACCTGGTTACTATGACAAGTCCCTGCCCCCCTAGGGCCCCCACTGTGAAAGGGGGGTAGAAACTGTGCCGAGAGCAACAGGTGAAACACTTGCCTTAAAAGCCCCATTTGTGCCAGCCCAGCTCCTCGGCCATCCCTCCCCCAACTCCATTTCCGTGATGAGGGAAGCACAGGTGGTGGGAGCAGGCTTGGCAGGGAGGCTGGTTTCTAGCGGGGAGCTCTCCTTCTCCGCTCAGCTATTTCCATAAACCAATTATCGCCGATCATCTCGGGAGATTGAGGCCCTGACTGTCACCAATCCCGCCTGGGCGGCGGGGCGGGGAGCTGGGTGGCTGTGTGGCTCCTAGGCAGGCACCGCGACCCGCGCCATCACCCGGTTGCCATGGGAACGCGCGGCAGGAGCCTAGGCGACACGAGCCTGGGTGGGGGTTCGGAGAGCCGGGCACACCCCGAGTCCTCCTGCACCCTCCCTGTGGCTGCGGCACGTGGGGCGGGAGAGAGGGTGGGGACAGAGAGCGCGGGGAGTGGGGAGGGGAAAGCACTTCGCTGCACCCCTCTCCAGCTGGGAGCAGCGACCGGGCCAGGCTGCAGCCTGCGTCCCAGGGCTCCAGACAGGCGAAGCTGCCACCAGCTCGAGGTGGTGCTAATGAGATGCAAATGAAGGGAGAAGGAAGGGCTTCTGAGAATGAAGGCCGAGCTGTCAGGACCTGAAGGGGGCTTTCAGTGCTCACCCCCAGCCCCAGGCAGAAACCCCAGAGGGAGGATCCAGACCCTCAGAGGCCATAGAACCTGGAAAGAATTTTACATCCCTGCACATCTGATTACAAATAAACAAGTAACAAAGCACACAATAGGCATAAGAAAGTTCATGAAAGTTTTCGTTTTGTTCATGATGAATATTTCAATGCTTTTTAAAAATATGTATTTGTGAAGACTTCAATGTAAGACCTGCAACTGTAACACCCCTAGAAGAAAACATAGGGGAAAGGCTCCTTTACATTGGTCTTGGCAATTAATCTTCGGATATGACACCAGAAGTACAGGCAACAGAATCAAAAATAAGTGAGACTGCATCAAACTGAAAAGCTTCTGCGCAGCAAAGGGAATAATCCACAAAACAAAAAGGCAGCCTATGGTGTGGGAGAAAATATTTGCAAAACATGTATCGGATAAGGAGTTAATATCCAAAATATATGAGTAACTCATACAACTCAATAGCAAAAAGACAAGTAACCCAATTTAAAAAATGAGAAAAAGACCCGAATAGACATTTTTCCAACAAAGAAATACAAATGGCCAACAGGCACATGAAAAGGTGCACATCACTAATCATCAGGGAAGTGCAAATCAAAGCCACAAGGAGATAGCACCTCACACCTGTTAGGATGGCTGTTCTCAAAAACACAAGAGATAAGTGTTGGTGCGGGTGTGGAGAAAAGAGAACGCTTGTACACTGTTGGTGGGAATGCGCAGTAAAATGGTGCAGCCATTATGGAGCACAGCACGGAGGTTCCTCAAAAAATTGAAAATAAAACTACCATATGATCCCGCAATCTCACTACTGGGTATATATCCAAAGGAAACAAAATCAGTATTTTGAAAAGATATCTGGCCGGGCGCAGTGGCTCACGCCTGTAATCCCAGCACTTTGCGGGGCCGAGGTGGGCGGATCACAGGGTCAGGAGTTCAAGACCACCCTGGCCAATATGGTGAAACCGCATCTCTACTAAAAATACAAAAATTAGCCGGGCGTGGTGGCAGGCACCTGTAATCCTAGCTACTAGGAAGGCTGAGGCAGGAGAATTTCTTGAACCTGGGAGGCAGAGGTTGCAGTGAGCCAAGATTGCGCCACTGCACTCCAGCCTGGGCAACAGAGCGAGACTCCCATCTCAAAAAAAAAAGTAAAAGAAAAAGAAAAGAAAAGATATCTGGGCCTGGTGCAGTGGCTCATGCCTGTAATCCCAGAACTTTGGAGGCTGAGGCAGGTGGATCATCCGAGGTCGAGAGTACCCCTATATTCATTGCAGAATTATTCACAATAGCCAAGATATAGGATCAACCTAAGTGTTTGTTGATGAATGAATGGATAAAGAAAATGTCATATATATATATATATACACACACACACACGCACACACATGTCATATACATATATTTGTATATACTTATGTCATATATACACACACAATTATATATTGTATACATATATATCCACATGTAGACAACATATACACAATGTAATATTATTCAGCCATAAAAGGGAGGACATTCTGCCATTTGCGACAATGCAGATGAGCCTGGAGGACGTTATGCTAGATGAAATAAGCTAGACACAGAAAGACAAATACTGTGTAATCCCACTTAATGGAATCTAAGATAACCTCATAGATGCAGAGAGTAGAATGGTGGCTGTCAGGGGCTGGGGATGAGGGAAATGAGGAAATGTTGGCCAAAGGATATAAACTCTCAGTTTTGGGATGAGTAATTCTGGGGATCTAATATGCAGAAGGTGACTCTAGTTAATGATACTATATTGTGGCTGGGCACGGTGGCTCATGCCTGTAATCCCAGCATTTTGGGAGGCCAAGACAGGTGGATCACCTGAGGTCAGGAGTTTGAGACCAGCCTGGCCAACATGGTGAAACCCCATCTCTACTAAAAATACAAAAATTAGCTTGGCGTGGTGGCGGGCACATGTAATCCCAGCTACTCGGGAGGCTGAGGCAGGAGAATCACTTGAACCTGGGAGGCGGAGGTTGCGCTGAGCCGAGACTGTGCCAGTGCACTCCAGCCTGGGCGACAGAGTGAGACTCCGTCTGAAAAAAAAAGATACTATATTATGTATTTGAAATGTGCTAAGAGTAGATTTTAAGTGTTTTCACCACATACACGAAAGGTAACTGTGAGGTGATAGATGTGTTAACTAACTTGATCATGATGATCACTGTGGAAAGTATATGTGTATCAAATCATCACTGTGTACATTTTAAATACATCTAAATTTTATTTTTATTTGTCAATTATGCCTCAATGAAACAGCAAAAATATATATATATTATATATAATTTTACATTCTTTCCAAGCATTTTTTCTCATCTTTTTGCTGCCCCTGTTTTTTGGTACCCTGAGCTTAGTCTCCTGGCTTGGTTTCCTGCCCTCTGCCATCCCATCTTCTCTCACCTGAGGTTGGGGATGGAGATCCTGGGAATCCCTGTCTCAGCCTGGATTCTGTCCTTCTCTCTGGGTTTGTTGCATCCCTAGCAGGCAGGACCACAGTTGCAGGGATCGGGGCAGGGGAAGTAGTGAAGCACAGACCTGAGAGTGCCCCAGAACTGTTCATTCATTCATCCCCTTAGTGGGGAGCTGAAGAGGGTTCAGGCCCAAAGATGGTGCTTCTCTTGTTTGGGGCATGGCCACTTCACCCCTTAAGGAGGCACCAGGCTTGAGCCCATATAGTAATAGGCACATCCTCCAGCCAAAACTATTCCAGACCAGCAGGCACTTGGCTCATCTTGGGGGTCAGCCTGTCTTCATCTAAGCCACTGGTTGGCTTCCAATCTGACCCCACTTCTCCACCAATATAGCTTCTCTGTAGTCACCAGTGACCACCGTCTCTGACCCTGCATCCAACGGGCATCTCATCTTTTGCGATCTCTCAGGTAAAGGAAATAATGTATACAGTGGTCCATTGCCAAGACAAAGTGCCTTAAATCAGCTTAGATCAGCAAACTACAGAAGAAACCGGATATATACTAGGCCCCTGCTTGGATAGCCAATGCCTGCTTGTCGGCAGCCCCCCACCCTCCCTGCTTAGTTGCCCTCACCAGAACAAGAAGTTTAGTCTAAAATGAAAGTTTATTAGTCTGCAAAATAGCTCGTTTTGTCTGTTTTTATCAGCCCGCCCAGCTGCTTAGGTCATAAGCCAAATACTTGAGGCCGGGCGCGGTGGCTCACACCTGTAATCCCAGCACTTTGGGAGGCCGAGGCGGATGGATCATGAGGTCAGGAGATTGAGATCATCCCAGCTAACACAGTGAAACCCTGTCTCTACTAAAAATACAAAAAAAAGTAGCCGGGTGTGGTGGCGGGTGCCTGTAGTCCCAGCTAATCGGGAGGCTGAGGCAGGAGAATGGCGTAAATCCAGGAGGTGGAGCTTGCAGTGAGCTGAGATCACGCCACTGCACTCCAGCCTGGGTGACAGAGCGAGGCTCCGTCTAAAAAAAATAATAAAAAAATAAAAACAACTTGAATAGCCCCTGAGCTAACTAGGATTGCAGTGCATTGTGGGCTGCAAAAAATGCAATAAGACAACCCCCCAAAAAAAAAACAAACAAACAAACTTAAAGCTAACAATCAATAGGTGACATCTGGGAAAACTGTGACCCCGCAGTATTCACCCTATGAGGAACCGGGGGAGAGACCCGTGCACTAGGGGTAAATTGCTTATTGAAACTGTGCTGGGTGTGCCTGCCTATCAGACACCCAATCTTGCAAGACCCGCGTTAAAAGTCTCAATTTCGCTGTTCCCTGGGTCTCTGAGTCCATTCTTTGGGTTTGGACGGGTGAATTTGTTTATTACACAGAGGCAGCAGCCCCTCCAGACAACTCAGTCTCTTTGAAGCCCTTTCTCCCCCTCCAAGTTACCCCACTCTCCCACCTTCCCCTATGGCCACATCTCTTGATCTCGTCTACCTGACCTTAAATGTTAGCCTGTCTCAGGTTTCTGCCCTATGTGGCTCTTCTTTCTCTAGCCTGTACTCTTTCTCCATGTGATCCCACCCCATCCTGGTGTCAGGAATCACATTTTTCCCTCATCCAATCCATCACCAAGTCATGTCCGTGTCTCCCGGTCTCTCGGATTGAGCTGCTTCTCTCCACCAGCTCCACCACCGACTTAGGCCACCGCACTATTTCTCCAACCGCTCTTGGTTCCTCTACTCTTGCTCCCTGAAGATCCCTTCAAAGGCAGGTTACCATTGGGTACTGTGGTGCCATAGTACCAAAGGAACTCAGTGGCTTCCCATTGTTCCCAAAGTAAAGAGGATTCCAGGCTCAGCACGGTTGGGTCTTTGCCGGCCCCTCCAGCTCCCCAGCAACAGGACCTCCACCTCCCTCTCTTTGCTCCAGCCACACTGGACATCTCTCCGTTCTCTGAGCAAACCCTGTTCCCTCCCACCCTAGGCATTCTCAGAAACATTCTGAGAAACATTCCCAGAAACATTCTCCCTTCCCCTTTTCCCATCTCAGCTGTCCTCACTGATCTCCCAGATGAGGCCAAATCCTCCCTCATTACATGTTTTCATGCGACTCTGTACCAGGATATGTGCTTATGCACTTTATGTGATTATGTGCGTACTCTTTGCCAGTGCCTCCCCATCCCGCCTCCACTGTGCCCCACTAGTTCCGTGGACAACCACCAGGTCTGCTTTGCTCACCATTATATTCCTATCATGAAACACAGTATCTGGAACATAGGAAGCTGTCACTAAATAATCGTCGAATGAATCTGGCCCTGTTTCTAGCTTGCTGTATGACTGTGGGAAAGTTACTTTGTCTTTCAATGCCTGAAAACCTCACCTGGGAACCTGTCTCAAAGGGCTATAGAGATGGTGGTGCTAGACAGTGTGAGATGCTGCGGATCTAAAGCTCTACAGGGGGAAGGGGGAGTCCTGAGCAGGCTCACAGTGGGCACTGAGACCTATCATAAGAAAGCCACAGGACAGTGGAAAGAAGCCAGGCTGGGTACAGGAAGACCTAGCATCTGGCCCACTGCCCCTGACTCCCTGTGTGAACTCAGGCCAGTCCTTGCCTTCTCTGAGCCTCAGTCTTCCCATGGCCAGGATGTAAGCTTTGGCCTGCATGCTGCTGCAGGCCTGCCTGGCTGGCTTGTGTTCTGGCCTGGGAAACACTCTCAGTTCTTTAGAGACAACAAGAACCCCAGCTCTGCCACCCGAGACAGATTCTGTGACCAGGTCTACTGGGCCAGTCTCCAGGCCCAGGGTGTCCCATGACTGGTCTAGGCCTGGCTCAGTGCCCTGGGGCTTGAACAGTACCCAGCACCTGTCACCCAGCCTGGCACAGAGAGACCTGCCAGTCAGAGCACAGCAGGGACCAGGAAGACAGTGGCACTGACAGGCACGGGGTGCCCCAGTGGACAGGATGAGATATAGAAAAGGGGCTAGCCAGGAGATGGCCTGTGGGGTTCTGACCCTTGGCCAAAGGCTGCATGTCAGGGCTGCCAGCATTGGCAGCTGCTTCTTCGGCTGCCTGCTGCCCAGAGCTAATGAGTGGGGACAGAGCCAGGACTCGAAGGGGAAGGCGCTGCTTCCTCTGTGCATGTGGGGCAGGCTTGGGATGGCACAGGGGAGGTGGCACAGATCAGGGCCAGCTAGAGTCATACTCAGAGGATCCTTGGTTTTCTTAGATAAGCCTGAGAGCCCTGACCCTGGCCCTACACTGAGCTTGACCTTGATTGTAGACTGAGCTCAGCCCTGACCCTGGTCACAGACTGAGGCTGGCCTTGGTCACAGGATGAGCTCTGACTCTGGTGACTAATTGAAGAAGATGTTAAAAGTAGGACAATTGTTTGAAATCCTGGCAAGAGGGGGGATAAAGAAGGTTACAGTTATCAAATACTCACCATACCCCTGAGAAATAAGCTAGGAGTGTATTGTGTGTTTCATACAGTTTAATCGCCACCCAGTCCTATAATTGAGGTATAATATTATCATTAAACCTCATTTTACAGATGAGGTTCCTGAGGCTCAAAGCATTTCCATGACTTGCCCAAGGTCACAGAACTAGTTAGTACCCAAAGGAGGATGCAGGATCCAGGATTTCAAAATCTAAAAGCTCCCTCCACCTCATTCTTTGCCTTGATCTTTCATGCCGTGGTTACCCCTTTTGGAAGGGGGGTTGTTGAGACAGGATGCTAACCCAGACTTCCAGAGAAGATGCAGTGACTAGTGTGGAGACCCATCCTGGGATCTGGAGTTCTCCTTCCTCCCTGTCTGGCTGGGGGCCTTCAGTCAAGGACCCCTGAAGGCAGGGATCTGGGCAGAGTGGGTGGAGGCTCACAATGACTCACAGGTGACCCATGGGCTTGTCTCAGCAGCCAGAGGGTTGGGCTCAGCAAAAATAACAATAACACAGTGATAGTGATCATGGGATAGTCCCAGGAATAAGGCAGCCCTCACTTGCTGATGACGTTCCACTCGAAGCTCACTGCGAGCTCGGCTATTTACACCCTCTGGTTCTAACGGTGCAGTCCTGGAAGCAGGCTGCGTTATTCCCATGTGATAGTGGAGGAGGCCAAGGCCCAGGGGAGAATGTGGATGTGTCTGAGGTCACATGGCTGGCCAGTGGGAGTGGAGCAGATGAAGATGACTATTCCCATCTGGCCGCTGGCTCCTACAGAAGCCAAGTCTCCTTCTCTTCCAGCAGGATCCCCATGGGAAAAAAGACAAGGGTGGGGAGCAGGCCTGGGGTGAGGCCTGGGAACCAGGGTCTTCATCTACCCTGCAGGGCCCCCACACCATGGTTTGATTTTCCACCCACACCTGCCCCCCATGACATCAGTTCCTGGAGACTCAGAACCTCAGAATTTTTGTTCAGTGAGAACTTCCCTTTGTCCCAGGGTTATAAATACAGCTGGTGTCAGTGGTTGAAGGATGGTTGGCCTGAGAACCATCCCCAGCCAGACCGAAGCCATAAGGATTCTTTCCAGATGTTCTCCCATCTCTGCCACCTGGGGCCCCTAAGGTGTTCTCATGCCTGAAACCCCCATTCAGACTCAAGAAGCATGAGTTCTCCCCCACAGGCTTCTTCTGGAATCCTGCATAACAGCCTCAGAGGGCATTCATGGGGGAGATTTGGGGCCATGAGGCAGGCCAGAGGGGGCCTTCCTGGTGTCCTCATTGCATCCTGCATGGGCTGTCTCCTCTGCTTACTCCTGAGCATGGGAAGAGCGGCTGACAGCCTCCTCCTCCCTCCCTGGTCATCATGAGCAGCCAGGAGGCTTGGTGATCCCTCCAGGCTTTATGTAGCTTCCCTCTCCCTAGCCTGGCCCCCGTGGGTCCCAGGGTCACATGCCACAGGGTCTAGCTTGTAGTGGAGTGAGGGAGGCCATTGAGCAGGGGCTGGGGCTCTGGGCACCGATTAGGCTCCTCCTACCCCTGTGTGCTCCCTGATTCTGTCATCCCTCCATGCACACACTTAAGTTTCCAGCAGAAGGAGCTGCCCTGGAATCCCGTTGATCTCCTCATTACCCCCCCCCCCCCCGCCGCTCCTTCTCTGAGGCTCCCCCTATCCATCCAGAAACCTGTGAGATACTGAACACCATTATCAGGGAGAAGCTGAGCTCAGAGATGCTTAAGGGATGTGCCACACAGTCAGCAGCAGTGGAGCCGGGAGCCAGAATTCAAAGTCAATGTCTTCAGGGCCAAGCTACTTATGCAAATCCTGTAGTTCCTGGCATGTGATGCAATAGAGAGAGGAAGCGACTGTGGCAAACCAGAGAGCACCTGGCTCATTCAGAGGAGTAGCCCCTGCCCGTCCTACTGATCTCTACATGGAAGAATGAGGGCATGGGTTGTCAACCCTCTTCATTTTTGTTTATGTTTAATTATTAGGTTTTTTTTATGTGTAGAGATGGGGTTTCACTGTGTTGCCCAGGCTGGTTCAAACTCCCGGCCTCAAGTGATCCTCCCACCTTGGCCTCACAAAGTGCTGACATTACAGGTGTGAGCCACCCTGGCCAGCCTCTCTCAATTTTATTTATTTTATTTTTTTATTTTTTGAGACGGAGTCTCACTCTGCTGCCTGGGCTGGAGTGCAGTGGTGCGATCTCAGCTCACTGCAACCTCTGCCCCCCAGGTTCAAGAGACTCTCCTGCCTCAACCTCTTGAGTAGCTGGGATTACAGGCGCGTGCCACCACTCCCAGCTAATTTTTGTATTTTTAGTAGAGATGGGGTTTCACCATGTTTGTCAGGCTGGTCTCGAACTCCTGACTTCATGATCTGCCCGCCTCAGCCTCCCAAAGTGCTGGGATTACAGGCGTGAGCCACTGCGCCCGGACGCCTCTCTCAATTTTTAAAGAGAAACCAGAAATCCAAATGTTTGTGTAAAATCAGCCAAGTTTTACTTTCAGGCCAAACACCCCTGGTCAGTGAGGATCTCTGGGCCCCTCATTGTTCCTCTCCTGAACCCTCAACCCAACTCGGACACCACTGGTGCCTCCAGCTTTGCTGACTGGTCCCCCTCTGCCAGGGGAGTGACCTCCCAATGGCTGTGCATCCTCCACACATGTATAAGTAGGCATTCTCCTTTCTTGAAGCCCCTTCTTTCCTCGCCTCCAGGACAACCCCCTCTCCTGATTTTCTCCCCTGTCTCTGGCCACTCCACTGTGGGATACTCTTTGTCCCAGTACCCTGCGAATGTCAATGCTCCTGGCTCAGTCCTTGGCCTCTCCTCTGCATCTCTACCCTCCTTCTTTTTTTTTTTTTTTTTTTTTTTGAGATGGAGTTTCACTCTTGTCACCCAGGCTGGAGTGCAATGATGTGATCTCGGCTCACTGCAACCTCCACCTCTGGGGTTCAAGCAATTCTCCTGCCTCAGCCTCCTGAGTAGCTGGGATTACAGGCGTGTGCCAACACACCCGGCTAATTATTGTATTTTTAGTAGAGACGGTGTTTTGCCATGTTGGCCAAGCTGGTCTCGAACTCCTGATTGCAGGTGATCCACCTGCCTCGGCCTCCCAAAATGCTGGAATTACAGGTGTGAGCCACCACGCCTGGCCTCTACACTTTTTAAGAGATCCCCCCTCACCTAGGCATCCCCCTTTCCCCCCATCCTGAAAGCCCCAGAATCCCTGGATCCAGCCTCTCTCCTGAGCTCCAGTTCCATAGACCCACCTGCCAATATACGTCTCCACTCAGACTCAGCCTTCCTCATTGATCTCCTCATCCTCCCTCCTTCTCGAAACCTGTGAGATACTGAGCGCTGTTATCAGGGAGGAGCTGAGCTCAGAGATGCTTAGGGGATGTGCCACACAGTCAGCAGTGGTGAGCCAGGAGCCAGGACTCAAGCCCACGACTGGTGAGCCTGAACACAAAGCTGTCTCTCTGGTCTTCAGCAAGCCTGGCCTGGGAATGCTCAGGAGGCCCTGGGGTTTTATCCCTGGGAGGGCAGGCTGTGGCCTACCCCTTCCCTGTTCCCATACAAAGGTGGGGACAGAGGAGCAACTGGCCCTGAGTGAGGAGAGGAGCTAGTGGGCATGGCCCCCTCCCTCTCCTGTCGACTTCCCAGCGGTGTGCTCCTGCGGTGCCCTGTGGCGTTGGAGGAGTGGGGCCTAGGGACTAGCCGGGGACTGTGGCAGGGACTCTCAGGATGGTCAGTGTGGCTAACAAAACCAGACCTCGATCCCTCCACAGCACCCTGGAATGGGACAGAGAGACTAGGGGCCAGGCTGGACCGAGGCGCTCAGTGCCCCCTGGGCCTGGAGGGAGCCCAGTTCCCCCACTTTCCCCCCACAGCTGGGTTCTGCTTCCCCACTTTGGGGACACGCTCTTGGGACAGGACTTGGGATCTGAACCCTCCTCCCAGCCAAGAGCTATTTCCAAGACAGTTCTGAGGAGCTGCCACTGGCTCAGCAGCCTGGGCCAGTGAGTTGGCCTGGCAGAGCTTGAAAGGAGGGGCTGCCACTGTCCCACCTGATTTTCCAGTGGTCTGTCCCTTCTTCTTTCTTTCAGCAAACACCTGCTGGGCCCCACTTTGCCCAGGCAGTGGGAACTGAGCTCCAGCAGCGACAAGACAGGTCCCTGCCCTTGAGGGGTGAACCGTCTAGTAGCGGTGGTGAGGGTGGGGAGGCGCCAGGAATCATAATGCTGTCCCCACTCACTCATCCTTTGCCCACAGTCTCCCAGGAAGGCGGCCATCCAGGCTCCAGTCGCCAGCACTAGGGTATCGGAGCCCCTCAGGAGGCTGGGCTCTGTGTCTGAGCCAGGGAGTGGCCCCAGACCTCAAAACGTGGACTGAACACCACACGAGTTAAGCAGGGAATGAGAATCAGAATGACAGGAATCAGAAGAGTCCGGTGATTTCTGTGAGGTCAGGAAGTTCGACTTTATGTCTGGCCCACGTTCCTCCTGCCCTAAGGCTGCATACGGGAGAAAGGGGTACTCAAAAGGGTGGCTGTTCAGAGTGACTGAACCATTGAGAGGATTGCAAGTCCTGCTGGGTTGCTCATCCAGGCCCACACCTTCCAAGTGGACTGTCATTGCCTCCCCATAGGACTGTGATGGTGACTGACAGGTCCACCCATTGCAGCCTAAGAAGGTGGCTCCCAGGGCCCCTCACCAGCTATGCCACAGGACAGGACACGGCATGACACTCCAAAGGCTGACAGATGGTGCAGACAGCGGCCCTTCCTGACCCTGCATCGCCTCCAGCCTCAAAAAGAGTAAAAAAGTATCTCTGGAAAACAAGGAAATCCCCTTCCCAGAAGAGGGTAGAAGGTGCAACAATGCCCAGAACACCGGCGCTTGAGCCTGACTTTGGGCCATCACAAAGCTCTGTGGGCTGTGGCTTTCTCCTTGTCCGCCATGAGTGGAAAGGAGGGGTACCCACACTTTTGGATGAAGTGTGAGTAGTGGTGGGGTGGAGGAGCAGCATCCTTGTTTGACAGGAAGATCTTTGCCTTTGCTAGAGTGCTTCTCAGAGTTTCTCAGAAGGTGCCCTTTCTTTTTCCCAGAGCAGCCCCCACGCCCTGCAGGCAAGGGCAGGGGAAGAGCCGGGCCCTCATGGACTGGGAGCTGCTGGCCTCCAGTTGGTGCCCTCCTTACTCCAGAGTCAGTTATTCTGTAAACTGAGGCCCACCTGCAGTGTTGTAGCACCATCAGCAATTAGTGATGCTTCATTAGAGTCCAATTAATAAATGAAACCCAGGATGAGAGTCCCTCGTGTTGCTGAGAATAACAACCCCGCTCATGCCTTAAGTGGCAGCCTCCTGGGGCTCAAAACCCACAAGGACCAGCTGCCCTGCCTATAGCATGGGGCTGGGGGAGGCGGCAGCACAGACTGGGGGCCTTGTCAAGGCTGTTGTCTGGTGAAGCGGGGGCGAGGAGAGAAGGGAGCTTCAGCACTGACTCCCTGCCTCAGATCTCAGCTCCTCCTTTGAGGAGTCCCTGGGCACAACTCCCTGCCCAGCAATCCCAGGGGAGCTTGGCTAAGGCCAGAGGTGTGAGGGCTGGGGCTCTTCCCCCCTGCCTGCCCGGCTTCAGAGGACACTGATTGTGGCCACGGCAAAAAGGGGCCTTGAGAGGGACTCAGGGGAGAACCACAGCCTCCCTCTCCTGACTCCCCCAACCCATGCTCCCAAGTCAGCACCTGCATCAGCCAAACAGCCCCCCTCAAGCCTCACCTTCTGTCCTCCAAGTGGAAAGATTCTCAATCTATCTGTTCAAGCCCTGCCTTCTCCAGGTTTAGGGTCAGAAACACAGGAACCCAGACTTTGGCCACCCCATTCAGATGACTGTCTCTGCAGAAGCCAACTCCCCACCTCCTGTTGCATAAGACTGGGCTCCTGGATTGGGAAGAGGTCACTGGGTTTTTCAGAGCCTTCCAGGGGTGGAGGCAGGCCTAGCCTGTGGCCTGGGAGTCTGGCAGCCTCTTGGACTTCTGGAGGATGGGGTAGGCAGGCCTCCCAGGCTCAGAAGTTGGCATGGAGGAAGCAGGTCGAGGGGAATTGCCCTACCTTCTCAGGAAAGATTGAGACCCAACCATTACACCTCGACAGCTGGCCTGCAGGACTGCCAGTTCCCTCACCTCCCTCTCAGTTTCCCAGGTGAGCCAGCAATGGATTGTGATGGGCCAGGTCAAAGGCGCCCAATACCTCCTATTCCACCATCCATCCACTTAAAGGTCTGCTCCTTATCCACTATTCCCAGTGCCTGCCTGACTTCCCCAGTGCCAGGGGCTTCTGGGAACATCACTCTAGTCTCTCAGGATTTGCAAGCCTGCCCAGCCAAGACCCCAGCAGCCACAGCAGATCTGAGTCAGGGCCCTCCCCTTTCCTTTGCTCCCTTGATGGCTGTCCTGGGATTGGCACTCAAAACAAGCCAGGCCGCCTGTGCCCTAGCTTCTAAAGCTCTGCCCAGGAGGCGGCCAGGTCTTGACTATTGTTCATGCTTTGAGGCTTTGAGGGGAGCCAGAGGCCAACAGGACAGGCAGGACAGGTGGGGGAGGTGGGCTCAGGTGTGAATAGAAGACCCCAGAGGCAGCTTGAGGACTGGGTAACAAGAGTGGGTACAGTATGGTACTCACACCTCTCTGGGCAGCCTTTGTGCACATGCATGTGTGCATGTATGTGTGTGTGCATGCATTTGTGTGCATGTGTGTGCATATGTGTGTATGTATGTGTGGATGTGTGTGTGTGTCTCCTGGAGTGAGGGGGAAAGCGGCTCATGAGCACTCTTGCTTTCTGTCCGTCAAATCCCATGCTTTTCCGATGCTCACTTCTTCCACTCACAGCTGCAGCCCCCGGGAACCAGATGACACATTTTCCCTTAGTCATGACCTTGCAGAAGGAAAGCAAAGTCCTTGTTCCCTCCCACTCACAGCTGTGGTTGAGCCTGGCCCCCTCACACCCTGCTGGGGTGGGGGCCCCAGTAATGCCTAGCTGGGGACTGGAGTTTGTCAAAGACACACACACCCTTCCAGCAGCCTGGAGGGTAGGCCATGTTGAGGGGGGTTTACGTTTTCCTGCAGCTTGGTCTCAGGGCTGCTGCACTCTAAACCCAACTCCAGTCCTATCCTGGCATGGCTGCCCATGCTGTGGCTGGATTAAATCTGGCCCCGAGACAGCAGGCACCACCCACTAGCTCCTCCTGGCCCTGGATGCCTGGAGCCAACAGGTCCAAGTCAACAGGGCAGGTCTTTGGGGGGACAGGGAGGGAGGTCTCTCCTTGCAGACAGCCTGTGGAGAGGCCTAGGGAACCCAGGTCCCCTGGGTTCTAAGACTGCATTGGGAGCCCTGAGGGAGCCTGGGGACCTGGAACTCAGCCACGTGCCCATCTGCGGGGTGCAGAATGGGGCTGGGAGCAGGGAGTGAGCTCATCCCCTGCTCCTATTCTGTGAAGAATCAGAGGCCCTTCTTGCTCTCCAGATTCTAGAATAGCATCAAGGCCCAGAGGAGTCAGCTGTGCCAGGAAAAGCCATTACCCCGACAGCCTCCCTCCACCTGCTAAAAGCTTCCCCCTTCCCCTGGGGCCTCCCCCTCCCACCCAGTTGCTTTATCTGCACTCACCTAGCCCTGATGACCTTCATATTAGATGGGGCAGGGAGGTGGGGAAAATAGTTGCTTAACTCTTTCTATGCTGGAGGAAAGTCAGCACCCACTCCCTTGCCTTGCCCCATCACCTTTCCCCACCTCTTTGCACCTGGGAATTCCTCCTGCCACCCTCCCAGGAGGGTTGGGAGGATACGAGGACAGTAGAAGACAGGCTGGCATGGGGTTCACTCTGAATCCTGTCACTATGCTGCCTGTGACTTCACACCTTCATTTGTGTCTTCTCTGTGCACACAGAGCCACATGAAGATCCCTGGGAATCCCCCAGGAATGTGTCCATGCAGGTGCAGTTTTGTGCCCAGCTCTGGGGTTGACATCTGGGTGCAGAAGGACTGACTTCTTCCTGACACACCCTCGGCGCTTCTGCTTTTCTGCTGTTTCTGTGCAGGTCCCTGAGGAGGGAGGCTGTGAGGCCTTATTGTGCACTAACTATATATCTATAAGTAGCAGATCGGGTGGCTGGGTAGCACAGGGAGGCTGCTGAGAGCCTGAGGTCTCTGACTTTGCTGGGGCAGCTGTCAGGAGCGGGAGCCTAGGCACAGAGTGTCATGGGAGGTACTTAGATTGCACCCCTTGGTCAAGCATGGTCACAGAGCCGGAGGGAAAAAGGGACCCGAGGGTGGAGGGAGCAAGCTGAGCGCCACGTTCCTGCCAGGCTTCTGCCTTCCCTCTCTAGCCTGGCAGCCTCCCACACACCCCTTTGCGGGTGTGAGGAGTCCATTCTGCAGAGCCTGCAGGGGTGTGTCTGGATGGACGCTCATCTGAGAAGGACTCCGGCTCTCTGGGAGATGCCCCTTCTCACCCCAGCTTGTACTCAGTGCTCCTTCCCCTTCATGCTGCCCTCAGGCAGGTCCTCTTGCAAAAACACCCAAGCTGTTTTGTATCACAAATGAGGGAATAACATGAACTGGGGCTTTCTGGGTGCCAGGAGCTGAACATGCTTTCTTTCCAGTCCTTATAACACTCTCTCAGGGGGGTACTATTGAAAAAGGAGGAACTTAGTAGGTGCAGAGGGGAGATGATCTCGCCAGGATAAACACGGGCTCCAAACCCAGCTCTGAATCATTCCCAAGCCTGTGCTCTTTCCAGGATTCCACACCTTGGCCAGAGCAGCCAGACATCCCCAATTGTAGACCCAGAATTGGGGGCATGATGGGGAAAAATCACGCCACGGCAAAGGGGCTGGTCACAGGAGGGTCAATAAGGCTAAGCTCTCTGGTGCTATGGGGTAATAACAGGAATTATATTTATATTTTAATAATTTAAGGTACTAAGAATTATTAACACTTTCTTGGTACTTAGCAATGTGCCAGGCACTATACATATTCATTCGTTTCCTTCCCACAACCGCCCTGCAGGCTGGGCACCGTTACCATCTCTGTTTTATAGATGAAGAAAATAAGGCACCACAGGTTCTGTACCTTGCCTAACATCACACAGCTGGCAGGGGGTAGAGCTGGGATTTGGAACCCAAAATGCCCAGCTGCAGGGTCCTTCTTACAATCACTGTGTTATACTGCCTCAGTCAAAGCACAGCAGGAGTCCTCAGTTGACCCCTGGAACTTGGAGATGGAACTCCTGCAAGCATGGTCACCCACAGAAGCAGGGCTCCTGCAAGCATGGTTACCCACAGGAGCAGGGCTGTGATGAGTGGGAGCAAGGAGCCAGGTCACAGCATCACTGAAGTCTAAAGGGCAGAGGGAACAGTGAGGGCCGGGGGGCTCCAGAGGGCTTCTTGGAGGAGAGGAACAAGCTGGGCTGGGAAGAACCATGTTGGTATTGCTAATGCACAGAGCAGGTGGGATCTGAGCCAACTGGCCTGCCCCACACTCCCTTTGGGGGCCTTGAGGGTGAAACAAGGGCTGGTGGGGATGACGTCTTTGTTCCCATCGTGGGGTACCATTTTTGCACCTTGCCTCCCTCCGCAAGGTGTGTGGTGTGGCTCCCCCTGCTACAGGATCTCTGGGATGATTCCTCAGCCCATGACTGCTGCAGTTAATGGAGCAGCGCTGGGGATGGCCCTGGCCTAGTAACCTCTTCTACAGAAGAAGTATTCACTCTCTCCCTGAGCCGTTTGACGGCTCTGGATCTCCGATATCTGTGGGGTGCACTGGGATGCAGAGGGCCCAAGCTTACCTCTCACCTTAGACAGCCTGGTCCTGAACAATCTGAGTGCTTGAGGGCTGGAAAGCCCTTTCCACCGCCCCCTGCCCCCAGGCCTGGACCCAGCTCCAGGTGCCCAGCTCCAGGGGCCCAGCCCAAGGCCCTGCACACAGCAGGCATCTCAGAAGGCAGCAGCATGTGCGTGCTTCATTGTAAGCATTTAGAACTGGGATTGTCGGGTGGAGCCTGGAAATCTGGGCCAGAAGTTTAGGGAAATAAGGTGAAGAAGAGAGGACAGCCAGGCGGGGCATCGCACAGCCACTCTGCCCAGAGGATTCCTCCCACCGAACAGAACCTAGAGAAGAGGGAGGCCATGCACATGGGCTCCTGCTGGAGAGCCCTCCCTGGCAAGGGCTAGGAAGTCAGGTGGGCAAGGCATCTACCCTCTACCCCCATCCCTACCCCTGCCCTGAGCCTCTCTAAGTGAGAGGCTTGTGACTAAGTGAAGGCCTCAGTAGTGGCCAGCGAGACAGTGTGGTCACCTGGGCTGGCAGGAGAGCTGGGGGAGAGGCCTGGGATGACACAAGTGTCTATGCATGGGACAGAGCTCTCCATATTCTGTCCACCTTTCACTCAGATTTATGGACAGTGGAGCCTGGGATGGGGACAAGCAGCAGACAGAACCCCTCCCTTTGACTCACCCTGCCCCTGCTCTCCCCAGGAAAAGCACATCTGAGGAAAAGAACAATCAGAGCTCCAAGGCAGTCACATCTGTGACCTCAGAGCCCACCAGAGCCCCTATCTGGGGGGACACGGTGAATGTGGAGATCCAAGCTGAGGATGCAGGGCAAGAAGGTAAGCAGGGGCTGGGCAGGGCCGGCATGTGCAGGCAGGGTGTGAACACAGCCAAGGACTTAGAGCAAGAAGCAGGCTCCCTCTCACTGCAGCTGGTAGCCACCTGAACACCTCCTTGGGCTCAGTTAAAAGCACTTAGAAAAAATCATAATACTGTCACGCCTCATCTCCCCATCCTGCTCGAAAAATGGGTTGTTCCACATAAATGAATTTTCCAGACAATGCAAGCTTATCTTTTTTATGACTGTTGTTATTATTTTCATGGCTGTTATTACCGCCGTCTCCTACTGAAACAGGACATTACAGCTTCCTGGCACGTCCCCACACATCACTCATTGGAGTCACCACCTCCCAGGAAGAGCAATGCTGCTCCCATTGCTTAAGAGAACATCGAGGTTCAGGGAATTTAACTGGCTTAAGCTTAAGACCAAGGACCAAGGACTCAGCATTGCATGTTCTTACTGCAGCTCCAGGGTTCCCGCTGCTTCCATTTGATTTTTTAAAAAATATTTGAAATGTCCCTAGAATGGATCCCTATTCCTGCCTAGTCCTCCCCAGGTGTCAGCCTGAGCCACGAGGTGCCCATGTACACACATGCATGTGCACACTTATATTTACTTTCACACTGTGGGTCTGTTGGATTTCCATTCTCCTGGGGGAGCTCAGGCTGGACACAAGGGAATACTGATTGGCTGATGCCCGGGTAGGGGGGCATCGCATCGGGCACTGCCAGCACAGACTGGAGGTGCCTGGCGATGTCTCTGATCTTATCTAGTCAGGACCTCAGACTTGCTTCTTGCAGGTGGTCTCTCCCTGAGAGAACAGGCTTTGCCTCTCCCCCTTGAAATCTTGCCAGGACCTAGACAGAACTCCTTGTTCTCCTCACACAGAGCAGAAAGCCAGCCGAAGACTATGGGAGAGGAGAAAGGAAACAGGAAGGGGAGCCTCCGTAAAAGGGGAAGGAGCTAGTTCTAGGTCAAGCCAGATAATTTTTCTTTTCTGCCTGTAAAGGGATAGGTGGAGCTGTTGGGATGCTTTAAGAAGATGCAAAAGAGGAGGAAAAATTGACCTAGGATTTCATGCAGAGGCACATGCGTGCCTGTGTGTGCATGTCTTTGTGAATGCCTGCATGCTGGTTCATGCGCATGTGTGAATGTGGCGTGTGCTGTGTCTGTACTTGTAGGCCTGCATGTCTGTGTGTCTTATGTGTGTGTGCACGTGGGTGTGTCTAGCTGCAACAGTGTGGTGTATGTGTGTCTGGATGAATCTGGATGGTGGTGTGTGCCTTGCAGTGCATGAGTATGTGTAGTTTTTGTGTGTGGCTCTGTGTGTATGCATGCATGTATTTATGTGGCTGGTGGGAAGTTAGAGGTTATGGTGAGTGGACCTGAGCTGGGATCCTGCCCTGGGCTCTACATACCTGGGGTAACAGAGGAAAAAATGTAATAAGGTCAGTGACCCCAGGGCCCATCTGTGCAGCAGAGAGAGGGGCAGGACTAACTGCAGGAGGGACAAGAGAGTGGGGAGGCCTCATGGGCAGGCAGGGAATATTGGCAGGCATCTCATTGCAGATTGAAGTAGCTGGATGCTTGTTGGAACTGGTTGCTGTGGTGATGTCTGCGGTGGGGGTGGGGGAGATGGAGGCCAGGCCAAGAGGCGGGGGAAGGGTGGGAGGTAGCTCAAGGATGTGTTAATGAAAAGCAAAGGGGAGTTTCAGACCCTGTGTCAGGGCCAAAGCAGGCGGGTGGCAGAAATAGCTTGTTGGCCACACAAAGGGAGCGGTGGGAGGCCGGAAGGGCACAATGCCCAGAGAGGAAGCTGATGAAGCGTGTTTGTAGCATGGAGACAGGAGCAGGGAGGAGTGGCTGTCCATTACCCCCAATTCCAGCTCATCTGCTGGCTGCCCACACAGAGCTCCAGGAATAGCGGGTAGGGAAAATGCACGGCACTCACCTCTCGTTCAACCTTGGCAAATCCCAACTGGATCTGGGGACTCTTGGTCCATGGCGAGTTGGCATAAGGGGCTTCAGCCTGCACAGCTCCTCGTGGTGCTTTGGCTGGGAGCACTGGAATCTCCCAGTTGAGTTTCCTCAGGTCTGCCTACAGCAGGGTTTGTGTTTGGAGAGCTGCAGATGCTTAAAGAGAAGGAAAATAGTGACAACCACGAGGAGCATTTGCACAGAAGGTTACAGCTTGAAAACACACTCTTCTCCCTACAACAACCCAAGGGGAGAGACAAGGCTTTTTATTAAAGTGTTGACATTTTGAAGAGCAGAAACATGAAGTTCAGAGAGGTTAAATTACTTGCTAACAGTCACAGAGCAAGTTAGTATTTCTGGTACTAGAACCCAGGTCTGCTGACTTCATATCCCTTGCCTCAATCTCCCTTCTTCAAGTCAACCTCAACACCTTCAGTGCCCTCTCCCCCTTCTTTCCTTTGAGCATGGATCCCATATGACAAGCCCTTGAGATACCTTGGCAAGTGTTCAGGGTCGCTGTAGGGAAGACAGAGAAAGAAGAATACTTAATAAAGCCCTCAGCTTCCTTCTCCACCCCCACATCCAAATGACCCATCTGGTTCCAAATGACCCAGCAGCTGAGCCCGCTGAACCTGCTGAGCCCTCAAGGGCCAGCTGCTGTCCCTGGTGCTGAAACCCCTTGTCTCAAGAGAAGCAGAGGGCAAGGGTCTCCCCAAGTGTTTCCCTCAGGCACACCCCTCCGCCCCATCCTCCCTTTCCTGTTCTCTGTTTTGTATCCTTTCTTACCTCATCTCTCTCATTCTTTCTCCATCCCTCCTCTATCCTTCTCCTTTTCTCCCTCCCCATCTCTTCTTCCTCCTCAAATCATAGATTTCCAGAATATAAAGATGCCTCAAGTGTCACCAAATTCAACCCTTCCCATCATCTACTTTCTAGATGTGTTATGTTGATCAAGTTATATAACCCTCTGAGCTCCATTGTTCATATTTTAAGAACAGAGATGATGATACCTACCTGGGGGGTTGTGGTGAGAATTTGTTGGAATCATGGCTGAGACATGCCCATCCCCATGCCTGGCACGTAGTAGATACTCACTAAATAATCATGACAGTCCCGCTCACTAAACAGGACTGTCATGATTATTTATAGGACATTGGTGTTCTTCTTAAAGTTTATACCGGCCAGGTGTGGTGGCTCATGCCTGTAATCCCAGCACTTTGGGAGTCTGAGGCAGGTGGATCACTTGAAGTCAGGAGTTTGAGGCCAGCCTGGCCGACATGGCAAAACCTTGTCTCTACTAAAAATACAAAACTTGGCTGGGTGTGGTGGCGGGCACCTGTAATCCCAGCTACTTGGGAGGCTGAGGCAGGAGACTCTCTTGAACCTGGAAGGCAGAGGTTGTAGTGAGCTGAGATCATGCCACCACACTCCAGCCTGGGTGACAAAGTGAGACGCTGTCTCAAAAGAAAAAGTTTATACCAATATTCATGCCATTTTATGAGAAAATATAGTCTCTTTGGAGGGTGTTTACTAAGTGGTGCATTATTCTTAGTATTTAGACTAGTTTTCCCTTACTTGTAGTAGACTTTTATTGATAGCTGTATTAAAGGATTTCCTTGAGCAGATCACTTTTTCTTACTGAAATTCAGTTTCCCCACCTGCAACATGTGTGAGATAATCTCTCCCCATCCTGCCTCAAGAGCTGGCATAAGTGTTTGTGACCAAGGGAAAGAGTCTTATTCCTGGAAAGAGGTGCTATGCCTGCTTGCCTGTGTATCTCAGTGTGTGCACATGTGTGTCTGTTGCCACAGGGGACTGGACTCAGTTCTGTGTGTGTCTATTTCTGACCTGGGAGTTTCTAGACCATGGGAGAAAATTGCATGTTGGGGTCCTAACAGCTGCCGGCATGGAGCTTTGCCCTGTGCAGGGGCTCAGACTGTGCTTGTGGGTTTGTGTGCACAGGGGTGATCCACACATGTGTGTGCATGTTGATTCCTCAGTGTGGTCCCTGCTCTCTACTCTCGGCAATGTCTCTCACCTCTCACTGTCTCTCCTTACTGGGAGAGAAAGGGATCCATTTAAAAATAAACCTATGCTCATTTTTTCTCTTTCCAGATGTGATCCTCAAGGTGGTGGACAACAGAAAGAAACAGGAGTTGTTGTCCTACAAAATCCCCATCAAGTACCTGCGTGTCTTCCACCCCTACCACTTTGAGCTGGTGAAGGTGAGTCAGAGGCCTGGGGAAGTGCAGGGAGAGCAGGTGGGAACCACCTTGAATGTCCCCAGCTATTCCCTCGGAGCAGCCCTGAGCATCCCACACCCACCCACAGCATGACAAGTCTAGGACCATGTGGGGCTCGGGAAACATGGCTCCTGGTACATACACAGGAATGATGTCTACAAGAATTTGGAATTTTCCAAATTCATCTCTGTAAAACAGCTGATTATTATAGGACAACTGCCACATTAAATGAATATACCAATTAAAGATAGATTTTGATTACAAAAACGTTAAAAGAGCGGATCTAAAAATCAAAGAAACACAATATTTACAGAGTACCCACTGCTTGCAGGCCCTGTGCTAGACATTTCACACCCCCTCTCTAATCCTCAAGGTAAATTACATTTTGCAGACATGGGACTGGGACCTGGGGAGAAAAATCTCCTCCTCCTGGGTCACAGAGCAAGTGAGCGGCAGAGTTGAGGGTGAGCCCAAGTCATGCTGTCTCCCAAGCCAGTTCCTTCTGAGCTGCCTCCACATGCTGCCTTGGCCAGAAGGCCCAGGAGAGTCGGGGGGTACATGGAATAAAGCATTCCCTGGAATGCACCCCTAGAGTGAGCAACTGGGTCCAAGCCATGGACTGAGGGGCCTGAGGCTCCTCACTCCAAGGTTGGGCCTCCCAGGCCAGACCCCTGCCTGTCCTCCCTCCTAGTGCTGAGGGGTAAGGGGTAGAATTCACTCTCTCGTTGCTCAAGGACTTATGAAGCACCTACTATGTGCCAGGTAGTGAGCCAGAGATGAGCAGAAGCATCACATTCCCCTCCCCACTGTGCATTCCAGACCCTGAAAGTGGTTGAGAGTAAAGAACAATGTGAAGCCAGACTGTCGGGGGTCCTAGACCAAGTTTGTTGCCTCCTAGCTGGATACCCATGGAAGCCACTTGGCCCCCAGGCCTCCATCCTCACTGGCAAAGCTGGCACAGTCATTTTGAGGATCCCAAGCAATGATAGGCAAGGTTCCTGGCACACAGTAGGTGCTCAGTTTGGTCAGTTACCCTCCCCCATCCCTCCTCCGGGCCAGCACTGAACTTTCTTCTAAGCAATTCTTCAATCATGGCACCAGGGGGCTTTACCTTCTCTTAGGCCCCATGAGGAACCCCAATCCCAGGGCTTCAGGATGGGCCATGCAGGGAAGTAAAAGAGAGATGTGCTACTCACCCTGGGAGACTCAGCACTTGAGCTGTAATTCTGGGGGCATCACCCAGGCCCCCTGGCTGTCTGTTCACTTACAACCCAGGCCTTGTTATCACATCTTTACTGGAAAGCAGACAGGCAGTGGTCCTTGTGAGGGTGATGAAATATTCAAATGGAAAAGGGAAGATTTATTATATTGATCTCCTTGGAAGGGCTCACAGGGACCATGAGCTTTAATTATCAGCTCGGAGCCCCAGCGGAGCAATGCCAAGTGATTGTCTGCAGAGGGCTGGATTTATGGCCAGGATCTGCCCCTTAGACACTCTCCTTCCTCTGTGTCTTCTGCCCCAACCCTGTCTCCAGCCCACTGAGTCTGGGAAAGCCAATGAAGCCACTGCCAAGACCCAGTTGTACGCAACAGTCGTTCGGAAGAGCAGCTTCATCCCCCGCTACATGGGCTGCAACCACATGGCTCTGGAGGTACCAGGGCTGGGGCCCTCTGGGGTGGTGGGTGGGGTGGGAAAGGGCCAAGCTTTGAGTAGGCCCCACGCCTTGCCCTTAGCCCCCTCTTGCTGACCTGAGGGTGTGGAGCAGAGATGTCAAGAATGGAAAAAGCAACCAGGCCTTTCCAAAATAGCAAAAGGAGTTGTGAAGACAAGCCCTTTGGCAGGGATGACAAGGATGAAGATGCTCAAGCCTCTTCTCCTTCCCTCTCTGCCTTGGAGGTGGGGGACAGGGGCTCAGCCACACTGCTGCTCCTGGTGTACCGTCTCTGTGCTGCAGTGGGGACCAGAGCCTCCCAGAGCCTGTCTCCCCGAATCTTATGCTAGGGGCAGGGGAGAAGCCCCGTGCTCCCCCTTAGCCCACAGCCCAGCAGTTTCCTGCTCTATTCTTCCCCTCCTGGGATAGTGCCTTGGCCCCCAAGCAAAAGTTTAGGGCCTCCTTGAGCTTTCCTTCAGTACTGTGTCTAAAGAGGTTTGACTGGTCTGGCGATTAGGTATTTAGTTTATTCATTCATTTATTCATCCAGCAACTGTTTACAGAGCCTCTTCCATTAACCAGGACAGGGCTGGGCCCACCTTGGGCCTGGCCACTGCCCCTTGACCCATCACCATCCACCCCCTAGGCCAATTAGCAGCTTTGGGAGGAACTCTTGATGCTCAAAGCAGACATGATGCAGGGACCTGGCCCCTCTCCCATTCCCCCCAACTTTCAAACTGCCCATGGGTGACAGATTCAAATTCAGCTATGGCCTGAGTATGATCAGGGTGGGACCCACAGGACCCAAGCTCTGAGCTTCCACCTACCCAAACATGGCTGATCTGTTCCTATCCTTCCCACCCCGCTACTTCCCACCAGCACCGTGGGCCTGGCAGGGGAGGAAGCATTCTTTTCCCTTCTTTCACAGCCAGGGACACTGAGACCCAAGGGGAGTATGGTATGGGAGCCAAAACTCCTAACCCACATTTCTACTCCCCCACAGCCACCCCTCTGATGCCAGCATATCAGACCTACAGGCGCCCTCTGCTCCCCGCCACCTTCTATCACGCCCTTTCCTGAGGACAGCCAGCAATTCACACACACACACAGAACAAGGAAGAGGGGCAACAGCCTGGCCTTGCTGTCCCCAGGCCGCACCCCACAGGGAGGAGGCCACATCCCCAAGACACAGGCAGAACTTTAGGGCTGCTGTGGAGCTGCCCCACCCCACCCAGCCCTCTGACTTGCCTGGTAGAGCGGTAGAGTAGGGGCCTTCTCTGGCTCACAGCACCCTGCCCACTCTCCTGCCCCAGCACAGATGCCCTCTCCATCCGTGCGACAGGTATGGCCACAGAGCAGCTGCCTGCTCCTGATGGTGAGCGCGTGGCAGGAGCAGGAACTTCTGCTACTTCCCAGGCTGTCATGAGCAGGTGTACTTGGGCAGCTGTCTCATTCACACCTGATCAGAGTCCACACAGAACAGGTGCAAATTAGCTGCCACCACCCCCTTTTTAGTCTTACACCTGCTGGGGAGCCTGTGAGCAATAGGGCCTGCCAGCCTCCAGTGAAATCCCTCAGCCCCAGACCCCAGACCCATCCAAAGTGTGAAATGTACCATCAGAGATTCAATCCTTTGAATGTGATGAAGGGATTCAGTCTCCAGAGCCCTCAGTGAGAGCTGCGAGGCCCTAAGGACTATTGTACGTGCCCATCAGCTCACACCTGTGTGGGGTTAGAGGTGGGACAACCAGCTGAGATGGGTATTGAAAGAGGAGCCTGAAAGGAGGGTGCGGAGGGAGAAAAGGGAGAATGATCCAGAACAAGCCTCACTCCTGGGCCCTCTCCTCCCATTGAAAGTCAGAGCTAGAAACTCAGGGGAGATTATAGTTCAATTCTTCCATGCACAAGTGGGGAAACAGGCCCAGAGTGGAGCAGGAACTGGCCAATGTGACCCAGCTGGAGTGAATGGCTGAGCTGGAATAGACCAGTGAGGACCTCTTCCTATCCCAAGCTGTACCTGGGGCAGAGTCCGTCAGCTGTGTCCAGAGCCCCTTCTTCTTCCTGCTTCTCTTCCCATCAGCACCGTGGAACTAGGATCCCACACATCCCCCAAGACCCTCACCCAAACCACTGCCTGCCTTCTCCCCTTCTTCCTCTTGGGTCTTTCTGTTTCTCTATCTCTTCTTCTTTCATGCTCACAAACACAAGAAGGGTAAATCTTTTCCTCCACTGTTCCCCTCTTTTCTCCTTCATTCATATGATCCTCATTTTTTTTTTTTTTTTTGAGATGGAGTCTTGCTCTGTCACCCAGGCTAGAGTGCAGGGGCGTGACCTCAGCTCACTGCAACCTCCACCTCCCAGGTTCAAGCAATTCTCCTGCCTCAGCCTCCCGAGTAGCTGGGACTACAGGCATGTGTCACCACGCCCAGCTAATTTTTTGTATTGTTAGTACAGACAGCGTTTCACCATATTGGCCAGGCTGGTCTCGAACTCCTGACCTTCTGATCCACCAGCCTTGGCCTCCCAAAGTGCTGGGATTACAGGCATGACCCATCGCGCCCGGCCCATATGATCCTCATTTATCCACAAACAGATATTGAGCTCTTTTCTATGCCAGGCACTTTTGTTAAAACCTAGGATGACAACCGTGAATGAGACAGACATGGTCCCTGCTCGTATGGAGCTTGGGATCTAGCCAAACAGACAGAAAATAAACAAGAAATAAATTAGAATAAACATAAGCTATGATGAGTGCTATGGCAAAGGGAATCCAGCAACTGAGATCAGGAGGACAGGGTGGGCTACTTTACTGAGAATGGTCATGGGAGGTTTCTCAGAGGTGGTGATGTTTAAGCTACAGGATGAGAAGGAGCCAGCCACGATGGGTTGGTGGGAGCTGCAGGGAGTCTGAGTAGAGGGATCAGCATGTGCAAAGACCCTGTGGCAGAAATAAGAGGGGTAAGTGGCAGGAGTAAAAGAGTCTGGAGCAAGAAGACAGGGACTGGGGGCCTGTCGGGAGACGCGGCAGAGGGGCTTGTGGGGTGTCGGGCAGGGAATAACGTGACCCAGTTCATTTTTAACAAGAGCACTTTTGCCATCATGTGTCAAATTGCCTGGGAAAGAGGATGGATTAGGGAAAGGAACAGAAGTGGAGAGGCTAGTGAGGAGGCAGAGGAATCGAAGGAGCAAGAGGAATGAGAGCCGAGTTGGAGGTGGGTGAGGGCTGAGGGAGAGTGGGAGCCATTGGTGGATACAGGGTGAGGGTCAGGGTCCGGGAGATCAGGGCCTCTTAGGCTGGCAGCAGAGGCGCATGGGGACAGACTCCCTGTCTCCCCTGTCTGCCTTCCAGTGTCCCCCAGGCCCAGGCTGAGCAGGGAGTCAGTGAGGGTTGGAGCAAGGTGACGCTGTCCACTCCTGCTTTGTAACCTCCTGCTGGGACCCCGCTCTGCTCTCTGAAAGCTGCGCCAATAGAAGCCTGGAGGAGAGGAGAGGGCAGTCAGGACTGGGAGGCAGGGAAGCCCTTAGGGGGTGACAGAGGACTGAGGAGGGAACAACCAAGGGCGGTCAGGGGAGTGACAACCGGGATCTGATGAAGAAAGAGGAGCCCAGAGATGCAGATGCTATGATCCTGTTCCAAACCAGTACTTCCTGGGGAAACCAGCAAGGCAGGAGAGCAGGCACCAGGGTGAGCAGTGGAGCAGGCACCAGGGTGATGGGCACCAGGGAGGCAAGGGGAGCCTGGCTGTGGCCGCTGATCTCAGGAAGTTCAGCATGGTCGGAGAAACCAGACCTGGGCTTCCTGTCTTCAGTTTATAAAGTGCTCTCTCACAAACGATCTAATCAGAGACCCCTCACAGCCCTGGGAGGAGCCTCATTTGACTGACAGAAACCAAGGAGCTGGAACACCTAGCCCTACCCCTAGCCCAACCCCTCCCCAGGAGCCAGTGGAGGGGCCGAGGTTAGAACACAACCTCCCTTCCCAGGACCCAACTCTCATCGTACCCTTTCTCCCCAAAGAAACTAATGTAAGAGATCCATTGGTAAATCCCAGGACAGAAAGCGGGAGCAGTTGCCTCAGCTCGGCAGAGAAGGCTTCCTGAGGGAGGGCAGCCTGGTGCAAAGCAAGAACCGAGTAAGGCAGGGAACAGGGAGAAGCAGGTGTCAAGTGTGGAGGCAGCCATGAGCTCACGGATGGGGAAAAAGAGGGTAGGCAGTCTGGCTGGCTGTCTCTGGAAGGTCCCAAGGCCACATGGTGTTCACCTGCCTCCTCTCCTCTCCAGATCTTTCTCCGGGGAGTCAACGAGCCCCTGGCCAACAACCCCAACCCCATAGTGGTGATTGCCCGGGTCGTTCCCAACTACAAGGAATTTAAGTGAGTGGGGCCCAGGTGGACCTGGGTGAGGAGGGCAGAGCAGAGGGCAGAGGAGGGGGTGAGGCTGTCATTGCTGCCATGGGCTGATTCCAGGACCTCCGGCAACCCCTCTTCCCCTAAGGCCCTTCAAGCCTCTCCACTGGGTCTGAGGTCCCAGTAAGCTTCCTGCAGCAGACCATGCCTTTCTTTCCCCAGGGAGAGCCCAGGCCCCTGGAAAGGGGCAGCTCAGTCCTCTCCTGAGAGCAAGCTGGAGGGCAGGTGGTGGGGATGAGTGCCGATACCAGGCCTAACAGCTAGAGAGTGTGGGGAGGACAACAAGAGGGGTCCTCATTCCCTGCTCAGGGAACCTCAGCCCCTCCAACCTGCCTCCCTGCCTCACACCCACCACCTCCCCACTCCCCCTCCCACTCTAGCTCAGGGCCACAGGCTCCAGCCAGTGGTTGGCCCCAAAGGCCATCTTGGAACTTCACAGCCTTTAGCCCTGCCGGGCGGAGTCTCCTCCCTCCTCATCCTGGAGGTCTCCCTGCTCCCAGCCACAACTCATCCCCTCCTCCCCTAGACCTCCTTTTGAGTCTGTTGGAGTCACAGTCCTCAGGAGGAGATTCATACTTTGCCACACAGTGGGAAATTCCCCTATGAACGTGTGCTCTCTGCCACAGCACCGACTCCTGGGAGTCAGGGTCTGTCTCGGTCACTTCCAACTGGCCCTGATGGCCCAAGATGACTCCCCTACTTCTCTGTATCTCCTGTTGAGTTTTTATGACTTATGAAGCCCCCTTGCTTGTTGGAGGAAGGAAGATGACTGATGCACACCCAGCCCAGTGGTCCCCACTTGTCGTGAGGTCCAGGCCCGAACTCGGCGGGATCCCTGCAACTCCCTTCTCTTGCATCAACCCAGAGTCAAAGCTGGGGGCCCTGGGCTGCCAGGCTCAGGTGCAGAGCCCAGAGCACTGACCCTGTCTCCCTGCCTCCCCAGGGTCAGCCAGGCTAACAGGGACCTGGCCTCTGTGGGGCTGCCCATCACCCCACTGTCCTTCCCTATCCCGTCTGTGATGAACTTTGACGTGCCTCGCGTCAGCCAGAACGGATTCCCTCAGGTATGTCTCCTCCCCAGTGGTTCCAGCTTCCTGTAACTACCCCACACATTCACTGTTCACTCACTCAGTGAGTCAGTCAGCAGTTCCCTTGACTATCAAGTAAGAGTTGACTGAATCCCACGGCATACCCAGTGCTGTGCTTGCCTGTGCGGCAGAGAAACTGCCCTCCAGGAACTCTTGGTCTGGTGAAGATGGGAGTCACGTGGGTGAAAAAGTTGAACATCAACACAAGATAATGTATAATCTAATAACAAACTGGGAGGGCCTGTCAGGGCTATCACATCAGAGGAGAAGATACAAAAGGACAAATGTATGATTCCACTTATATGGGATACCTAGAATAGGAAAATTCAGAGTCAGAATGTAGAACAGTGGCTACAGGGGCTGGGGAAAGGGAAGAATGGGGAGTCACAGGTCATAAGTACCTAGTTTCCGTTTCAAGTGATGAAAAGTCCTGGAAATAGATAGTGGTGATGGTTACACAACAATACGAACAAATGAATGCATTTAACATCACCGAACTGTACATTAAAAATGGCTACAATGGTGAATGTTGTGTTACGTATATTTTAACCCAGTAAAAAAATATTTTTTGAGACAGAGCCTCGCTCTTGTCTCCCAGGCTGGAGTGCAGTGGCGCAGTCTTGGCTCACTGCAACCTCTGCCTCCCGGGTTCAAGCAATTCTCCTGCCTCAGCCTCTCGAGTAGCTGGGCTTATAGGCACATGCCACCATGCCTGGCTAATTTTTATCCTTTTAGTAGAGACAGGGTTTCACCATGTCGGCCAGGCTGGTCTCGAACTCCTGACCTCAGGTGATCCACCCGCTTTGGCCTCCCAAAAGGCTGGGATTACAGGCATGAGTCACTGCGCCCAGCGAAAAAATTTTTTTTAATCAGAGGAGAGGGATGTAAAGCCTGGATTAGGGAAGGCAGTCTTGAATTTTTTTTTTTTTTTTTTTTTTTTGAGACAGAGTCTTGCTCTTGTTGCCCAGGCTGGAGTGCAGTGGCACCATCTTGGCTCACTAGCAACCTCCGCCTCCCAGGTTCAAGCGATTCTCCTGCCTCAGCCTCCCAAGTAGCTGGGATTACTGGCACCTGCCACCATGCCCGACTAATTTTTGTATTTTTAGTAGAGATGGAGTTTCACCATGTTGGCCAGGCTGGTCTCAAACTCCTGACCTTGTGACCTGTCCACCTTGGCCTCCCAAAGTGCTGGAATTACAGACATGAGCCACTGCACTCGGCCGGCAGTCTTGAATTTTTAACAGAGGAAGGGTTGGTACAGGTTGGACACAGCAATAGCACAAGTGTGAGGTGGAGACAGGCAGGCTATGACGCATGTCAGGGCAGACAGGAGGGCCGTGTGTTTGAGTATGAGGTTGGGGGCGGGTGCACGCACAGACCATGGCTGGGTTCAGGGGAATAGCCAGATTGGTCTCTTCTCATGATCTGCGCTTCACTGCCAGCTTGCCCTACACGATGGTCCCAACATTCCTAGGGGCCTTGGGGGACAGAGGGATTTTTGGAGGTCCCTCCTATTGTCTGCCCACCAGTGCTTATGTCTGGCATAGCAAAAATAGAACAAGACACCCCTTTGGAGCCCAGGCTTCATTTAAAGGCAAAGACATTTGAAGAAGGCTCAGACATGGGGTAGAGTGATGGTGGTGGGGAGGAATGGGACAAAGGGGGACCCTGGGGACAGAGGCTTCAAACCCAAACCAATCCTTTGCCTGATTTCCCTAGAGTTACCTCACACATGGCCCTGCATTTGCCCAGAAAATTAAGAACCAATCAGCAGGCTGTCCCAAGGGGCAAGAGGCACTGCCTGCTTTAATGAGTGTGCCCGCTCCCACCCCCAGGCTTTCTCTGGCTGTCTTTGCTGCCTAACTAGTCTGGGTGGGAGAGGTGCCACTCACTACAGAGACTTGTTCCCAATGCCTTTTGCATGTGTGAGACCCGGTCCAGCAATGGCAGGACACCTGTTGAACATCACCCAACCCCATGGCAGCTGGGCCAGGTTGGGAATTTGCTGGCAGCTGGCACAGAGGTGCCCAGGTGCAGCAGTGAGAGAACAGGAGCAGGCTGCTGTGGTAAGGAGGGGTGGGGATTGCCCGGGCAGAGCCGTACCTGGAGGAGCACCAGTCAGCAGCCTGAGCTCAGTCTTCACACAGACCCCTGCCCTGTTCCCTTTGAGCGTCAGTCCCCTCATCTCTACAGTTGAGGAGGTGGGATTGGACTTGGTAATTTTAGGGCCTGCCCTCTCTGACATCTTGGGGGGCTGTGATTTCTCACCAACTGTCACCGTGCAAAAGCACTGTTTGACCTGGGTTTGACCCCAGCTCTGTGACTTACTGGCTGCATGACCTTTGGTAAGCTGCTCCTTTCTCCAGACTCATTGATTCCAATCTGTTAGGAGAACTCAAAGGATAATCTTTGCAAAGTGTCCAGGCCCAGGGTCCAAGGTAAATGGATTCCACTCTTAACAGAGCTGTACCTCCCCTAGTGCCAGTGTCCCCTCTGAGGCCAGCCTCGCCACTGCCCTTTTCACATCTGGCTCCAAGTAAAAGAAACCCCAACTTGGATCGGCTTAAATACTAAGGATATTTATTGTCACACAGCACATCAACTCACGACATAGAATGCTGCCAGAATTGGTGGATGCTCAGGCTCAGAAGCGTCCTCGAAGTCTCAGGATCTTTCCAACACCCCGAATTACCATCTTCAGCTGGCTAACGGCTCATGGGGGCACTTCACCCAAATAGAATGAAAGGCCAGCAGATAAGAGGCAGTCTCTCTCTTTTTTTTTTTTTTTTTTTGCGACCAAGTCTCTGTCCCCCAGGCTGGAGTGCAGTGGCGCAGTCCTGGCTCACACTGCAACCTCTGCCTCCTGGGTTCAAGCAATTCTCCTGCCTCAGCCTCCCGAGTATCTGGGATTACAGGCGAGCACCACCATGCCCAGCTAATTTTGTATATTTAGTAGAGATAGGGTTCAACCATGTTAACCAGGCTGATCTTGAACTCCCGACCTCTGGCGATACGCCCACCTTGGCCTCCCAAAGTGCTGGAATTACAGGCCTAAGGCACCGCACCCAGCAGCACCCTCTCTTCTTGTAGGTGGTTTTAAAGAGCAACTGGAAACCAACCTTACCCAGCCATCCCTCAGCAGACCTCCTTCCTGTCTGATTAGCCAGGATTGGGTTACATGCACTTCCCTGAGCCAATCACTAAGGAGGGGTGTGGCTCTGCCTTGCTGGTATAAATGTGGAAGGTTATGGAGGCGGAGCCACCCGAACCCAAGGGCCATCTGCTGGTGATGAGGCAAGGAGGGGCATGGTGGTGGGCTAGGTGGCCCTCAGTGGAGCCTGGTGATGATGGCAAAGGCTGAACTGGTGAGTTAAGGGGTAGATGGCCTGTCGGACTTCACCTGGTCCAGCCTGCTGGAACCAACATAGGGTGGGCCGTGTAAGTTACTCCTACCCCGGCACCTTGGAAGGGGCCCATTGCCCAACAGGCTGCTCCTGTTGTTCTGGTCTCCTACAGAGCTGGAGTGGAGCTCCGGGAAGCCATGTGTGCCCACCACCATCCCCTCCTCTCTCAGCCCCACAGCTGGCCTGTCCCCAAGCTCTCCTGGGGCCCCTTCCATCCCCACAGACCCTGCCCTAGTGCTGGCCTCCCCTCAGGCCCCTGCCATCCATTCTCTGAGGAGCAGCCAGGGCATCCCCTGCCTAGCCCTTCCCCTGGGCCCCCTGTCACTATCACGACAAGGCAAATCCCACTCTCAGCCAGGTCCACAGGCCCTGTGCCCTCCAGCCTCCTGGCTTATGGCTCCAGCTCATACAGGCATTCTGCAGCCCCACTGGACGGCTTGCTGTTCTCCACACCCACGCTGCCCCTTCCCACCTCCAGCCTCCACCTCTGCTGCACTCGCAGTCTGGAATGGCCTTCCTCTTCCTTACCTACTGCCCTTGTCCTTCAGGTCCTCCCTGAGGAATGGGGTCAGAAGTCATGGCTTTCTCCTCGCACACCCCAGCTCCCACAACCACAGCTTGCTTAGGACTCTACATGTTTGTGTGTGTGTGTGTGTGTGTCTGTCTGTCTATCTGTCCCCTATCCTCCTGGATGATGGTGGGCTACAGGGTCGGGGGCAGAGTCTGGCTCTAGCAGCACCCCACAGGCATCTGGCATGGAGAAGCCCCCCAGAGTCAACATTTGCTGAGTTCAGTGAAGTTGAACTTACATCTTAATAGCAAAACATCCATTGTCTCCTTTAACCTTACAACAGGCTTTCAAAGTGAGGAGTTTGAGGCATATCCCCATGGGATGATGGGAAAAGTAGGTCCCAAAGAGGAGAAGGGACTTGAAGGCCACACAGCAAAGTTGAGGCAGACCCAGGCCCAGAACCAAGGGGTCCTAGCTCCCTAGAGACCCCAGCCCAGCATCTGCTCCCAGCAGCTACTCCTCCAGATGGCGGCCACTATGCCTGGGCAGAGCAGGCAGAGGTGGATGTGGGTGGGCCCAGGGGAAATGAGGCGGTGGGCGTGGAGGGGCCATGGAATGAAGGCTCTGTCCCCAGGGGAAGCAGGTCTGCCTCCATGGCTGGGGGTTAATGGCTTTTCTGAAGATCACAGCTGAGGGTTAATGACATTCCGTAATTCCACTACCGCTGTGGCCCTTCCCATTAGCATCTGCAGGCAATGCCTGCCTCTCCCCGCCCCCATCCTGCACACACATCAGCCACAGCACCCTCACCAGGGCTCTGGCGTCAGACTGCAGGTCTTCTAACTTTGAGTTCCCACCACTCCTGCCTGCACATGCACAAGACAGGCTGACCCTCCCTCCCCAGTCCTAGGTCTGAAGTGATCTTTCCTAGGTGACTTGCCCTGGGAAACTACTCAGGGAAAGGGCTGCTCCTTATTGGGCAGGCAGCCACTCACCACCTCTGGCTTCATAGGCTCCATTTAGACACATGAATAGGTCCCAGAAAGGGCAGCTAGTGTCTACTAAATAACCCTCTTCCAGGGTAGGAGCAAGGTATGGACGGCAGGGGACTGAGTCACAGGTGCCCCAATGCCTGGCAGACAGTCCCAGCCATGTGGACCCTCCTGCACCCAGGAGAATGGGGTGGCTCTGGGAGGGACATGGTTTGGGGATCAATCTTGAAAGATCACTCCCAAGCCCCACAGAAGTCAGAACCAACTTCTCTCACCGGACCTGTTGGCCAAGCTCCCATAAGAAGTGGGATGCTCCCATCATTGCAGTCTCTGTTCAGGTGTCCAGGGCACCCTAGCCCTGCAGTGACTGCAACCCATCTCCCCAGGGGCAGGGGCAGACACAGCTGAGCCTTGGGCTGGGCCTGGACAAACCAGGCCCATTAGTGTGACCGTCATCAGCACCCTGCCACTGTGGGGAAGTGGACCTACACTGATATTTCATGATCCTGCATCAATAACTCCTGGAGCCGCAGTGCATTTGTGCTGACCTTTTCGAGCAATGACTGATTCCTGTGGGGGAGCAGGAGGTGGGAGCAGCTGCTATTGTTGCTGACAGCCCCTGGCTGGGAAACAGAGGCAAGGCAGCCACTTGGTGGGTCTGTAGCAACGACCCGCAGCCCTGCCCTGTGCTGGGACCCTGCAGGGCTGCCTGCTGGGAGTTACGGGCCGATGGCCATCTCCCATCTCCCACCTTCTGGCCTTGGCAGATGCTGGGCCTCCCCCTGGAGTCTCTCCTCATTTCAGGCATCCTCTGCACAGGGTGTGCTCAGTGCCACTCCACATTTTTGATTGTGCTGTTTTCCCATCCTGAAGACCTTTATCCCTCTCTTCACCCAGCCAGACCTTCCTTCAGAGCCTTTCTCTGGTTCTGCTTCCTTTAAGGAGGCTTTTCTGACCACGCATGGGAATATTTCCTATAGCTCTCTTATTGGGCAGTGCTACAGTTAATACTGTCTTGTTTCATTGTTTAAATCATACCCATGTGTGTGCCCTAACTGCTGACCTAGGGTGCCATCAAGTCCCCCGAGCGCCCACTGGCCCACACTGCGGGCACACGGAGCCTCTGTAGTCTGCAGAGATGTCTTGGCCTCTGCAAGGGGCTGGGGAAACTGTGTGGGAAAGAGAGGGGCTGGTGACAGAGACAGAGGTCATGTCTAACTTGGCATCTGTGACACCACCAGCCATGGGTGTGAACACAGATACAACACTTTAGGAAAACAGTTTACCAATAATGAATGAGGTGTCCTAAAATACACATGTCCTATAACCCAGCAATTCCATTTTAGGTAGTTGTACTAAGGAAGTAATTTGCGACATGAAGATATGTAGCAGAGAACGTTCAATGCAGTGTTATTACAGGGAAAAATGGGAAGGAAGAAATCAGGGCACTTGGACATGAACTTCATATCCTGAAGTTACTCAAGTCATGGGTTATGAGCTTTCTGTGACTTTGGATCTGCTTAGGTTTTACTGGCAAATGAAAAATGCAGGATGCTAGAATGGTGATTATACACAAAATATACACAGAAAAAAACTAGGAAGAAGCACAGTTTTATGAATTATTGTGTTTATCATAGGAACACAGGAGGTGTTTTTCTTCTTCCTATTTTTCTGCATTTTCCTAAATGTATTTATTACGTGTGTGCTGCATTTATTTATTTATTTATTTATTTATTTATTTATTTATTTTATTTATTTAGAGACGGAGTTTCGCTCTGTCACCCAGGCTGGAGTACAGTGGCGCGATCTCATCTCACGGCAACCTCTGCCCCCCCGGGTTCAAGCAGTTCTCCTGCCTCAGCCTCCTGGGTAGCTAGGATTACAGGAGTCCCCTACCACACCTAGCTAATTTTTGTATTTTTAGTAGAAACGGGGTTTTGCCATGTTGGCCAGGCTGGTCTTGAACTCCTGACCTTAAGTGATCCACTTGCCTTGGCCTCCCGAAGTGCTGGGATTACAGGCGTGAGCCACTGTGCCCAGCCAGCTTGCTTTTATAGTTGGGAGAAACATTTGTGACAAATCTAGATACACAAAACCAAATATCTGAGTATGCCTTGATTTGGGAGAAGCTGTGGCCCCCACCACCTGCTCCTACTCTCTCCCTCCAGCTGTCCAAGCCTGGGGGACCCCCAGAGCAGCCCCTGTGGAATCAGTCCTTCCTCTTCCAAGGCCGAGATGGAGCTACCAACTTCTCAGAAGACACAGCCCTGGTGCTGGAGTACTACTCCTCAACTTCAAGTACGTGACCCCTGGTGCCTCGCCAGGGCAGCCATGCCTCAGGAGATTTGTATTATGAAAGGGTGTTCAGACCATCCCACCTCTGCCTCCCACAGGGATGGATGGTTCCCAGGTGTCCAGGCGGCTTCCTAATGCAGGCAGAGGAGAGCTGGCTGTGTTCCTTGTCCACAGGCCAGGACACGTGGGCCTGTCCCATACTAGGTCTTGGCCCCAAGCTTTGTTTTATTGCACCCATCAGTGATGGGGGAGGGCTGGAGCCCTCGGAACTCACAGAGAGGGGTGAGGGAGATGGGCTTCAGAAACCAGCTGATCCACAGTTTTCTGCACTGTGGGATTGAAGCCCCCAAAGGGTAGAGACGAGGCTGACGTATATAAATTCCCAGACACACAGAGTATGTTTAGAGTTGGCTTTGAGTTCACAAAGCCCTGAAGATGAGAAGAGGATGTATGTGCAGGGAAAGGCCAGGAGGCAGGAAAGCAGGTGGCGGGAGACAGGAGGACTGGATGTCAGGTATTAAAGGATGGGGCCGAGGTGGGGGCTTTGGCAGGAGCCCTAGTTGATCCTTCCCCCACAGTGAAAGGCAGCCAGCCGTGGACCCTCAACCAGCCCCTGGGCATCTCTGTGTTGCCGCTAAAGAGCTGTTTGTACCAGAAGATGCTGACAGGGAAAGGCTTGGACGGGCTTCACGTGGAGCGGCTCCCCATCATGGTGAGCCCCCTGCCCTGAACTGGGCCCCTAGCGTGCCCACCTGGCCCCACCCTGCCTCACCCTGCCCCACCTCACCACACCTCCATAGGAGAATTTGGCTTCTCCAGAAGCTTCTGTCAAGGCACCCACCAGGGAAGCCACCCAGTCTAGAAGTGAGGAGCTCCCTGGAACCCCAGAAGCCAGTCTTGCCTCTGGGACTATGACGAACCAAGCCAGAGAAATTGCCCCTGAGCAACTTGGGAGACAAGTACAGGGTGACCCTGTGAGACAGTGCAAGAGTTCAGGCTTTCAGCCAGCCAGACCCTGATTTGAACCACAGTTCAAATCCTCACTGTGGAAATTCAGGCACATTACTGAACCACGAGAGTCCTTGTCTGTAACACAGGAGAAGCACGCCAAGTACACAATCTCTGTGTATAACGAGAGTTCAGAGCTCAGGCTCTAGAGCCAGACTGTCTGGGTCCAAATTCTGGTTCCACCACATACCAGCTAACATGACCATGGGAAAACTACTGAAAGTGTCAATGCCTCAGTTTCCTTGCCTATAAAATGGGTACATGGCAATAGCACTTTTTTCATAGGGTTGCTGTGAGATTTCATGAGAAAACCCATGGAAAGCACTTAGAGTAAGTTCTCAACAAGAATGAATAATATCGTTACCATCATTCTCTATTCCTATGCCACCATTTCCCCTAAAATACTTCTGGCCATCCTGACATAATAGACCTCAATGAATGAGAATCTCTCTGTCAGATGAGCCTGGTAGTGCCAGACAGGTGTCTAGCGGGGTTTAGAAGGGGTGGTGTGGAGGCAGTTTGCGAGGGCAGAAGCAGGAGGCCAGCTCCTACCTCCCTCCCACCCTCCTGGGTGCAGCCCGCAGGTGACACCTTCCAGAGAAATCCAGAACAGTAGGTGGGGCAGAGGCGGAAGCTGCCCTGGCCAGCATGGTCTGAGTGCTCCCTTTTCCTCCCCAGGACACCAGCCTGAAAACTATCAATGATGAGGCCCCCACAGTGGATCTCTCCTTCCAGCTGCTTTCCTCTGAGGTAAGGCTGTGCGCCAGGGGAGGGTCAGGGCCAGCAGGCACATGTCAGTGAGATCCAACTTCCTTCACAATTGCTGGCTTTGTTCAGGGACTTCTGGGAGGATGGGACTACTACTTTGCATAGAAACGTCTAAGGGTGATTTGAGACTCCAGACAAACATAGAGAGAGCTGGGATTAGGAAGAGGAGAGTTGTGAGCAGAGGGCCACCCAGACCTTGGAGTCAGCCTCTGACCAAGCCCAAGCCAAGTCTGGCTCACAGGGATTGAGGTTCTGCAAGGGTGAGCTAGGATATCAGTTTTCTATTGCTTTATAACCAAATTAGCAGCTTAAAACAATGCCCATTTATTAGCTGACACTTCTATATGTAGGTCCCATGACACAGGGTGGCTGGAATCAAGATGTTGGCAGGGTTGCATTCCTTTCTGGGGGTTATGGGGAGGAATCTGCTTCCAAATTCATTCAGGTAGCTGCCACAATCCAGTTCCCTGCAGTGCCGGACTCACATCCCGGTCTCCTTGCAGGCCGTCAGCCGGGGCAGCTCTCAGCTCCTGAAGGATGCCCACATGCCCCCTCACAATGGCCCCGTTCATCTTAAGCCAGCAGGCATGTCCAGTCCCTGTCACACCTCAAAACTCTGACTTCCTCTTCTGTTAGCAGCCACAGAAAACTTTTAGAGGTGCTTTTAGAGGGATTTTAGAGGGGCTGGTGTGATAAGGTCAGGCCATTCTAATCATCTTCCTATCTTAAAGTCAACGGTGCCATGTAACAAACATAATCCCAGGAGTGATCAGTCATCATATTCACGGGTTCCAAGAATGAGGGTGTAAAATCTTGGAGGCCCGTTTTTGGAATTCTGTCTACCACAGCTGGGTTGGTCCAAATGTGAAGACACCCAGGGCTAAGCCCTGCCTGCTGGATGAGCCTCGATCCCTCTAGCTAGCTACACCTGGTCTCAGCCCAGCTTAGACCCTGCTCATTTGGCTGCAGTGCACATGCCAGGCACCCGCTGGACTTTCCCTCTTTCCTCTCAGTGGTGCTGGGATGTGGGTAGTTTAGGACCATGAACCCAGAAAGTGTTTGCAGGGACTAATGTCCGCGCCAACCCACTCCTGCCTTCTTCCCACGCAGGAAAAATATCCACCAGCTCTGGGGTGGCACTTGGCTCTGTGACCTCACTCATGAAGAACACAGGGAATCCTATGGTGTGGGGTATGAGGAGTATATCTGGTTTGGTACCAGCCTGAAAGTGCCTTTACAAGGCCTCTGGAGAGGGCCTGAGACCCCATTAGCACTCCCTGCTATAGGTGTTCAGGATTGCTCTCTCAAGGGTAGAAGCAACAAACCCCAAGAAAGAGGAACCAGAATCTTGGAGAAAAAGGTCACAAACTTCCCAGTTTGGAGCCCAACCCTCCGGGGCCTCTTCCCAAGGTATAGAGTCTGCCTGTGGCCACTGGCCACTGCCAGCCCCTCCCCACCTCCCTCTGTCTCCTGCCCCTTCCACTGGGCATGTATATCCTGGGACTAAAAGGAGCGTCAGGTGCCCCTGGTCAGGGGACTGACTAGTGGGCCCACCAGGCAGGCAACAGGCAGGTGGGCAGAACAGTTTCCCCATTGCCCAGGGGCTGGGCACAAAGGTCTCCAGTAATGAATTATTCACCGGAGCTGTGCTAAGTGCGGAATTAATCCCTTTCCTTCCAGCTGGCGGCCTCACTAAATTATCCCTCCAAGTCATGCGGGAAAATGCTGCCGAATTCATTTAGCTGCTGAGTGTTTTGATCTGGGCCTTGTGATTTTAGCGTCTCCTTCCCCCAACCCCCTCCCCCTGGAGGCGGGTAAAAAACCTTTTAGTAATGGATTTCTGAGAAGAAAGGAAAAGAAAGGGGATCAGGATTGGGTGTGTACCAAGAAAATAGTACTAGCAGAAATTCAGATTCTGCAGCCAAGAATTCACACACACACACACACCCTCTACATATACACTCTCAATCACGTGTGAATATCTACACACGGTCACAGACACACAGATGTGTGCACACATACCTTGGCAAGAAGGATGCACACTCTTAACGCGTATGTACACGCTCTCACATATATGCAAACTGACACACAGACGTTTTCACACCTGCAGTGGCACACATGGAAGCTAAATCTCTTTGTAGTGGAACTATTTCTTGGTAAACTATGAGAATTGGCCAATAACTGACTCCCTTTGATTCTAGAATCTTGAAGACCAATTTAGGAGCCTAAGTATAAAGTGCTAATGTGGTTAAATTCACCATGAAGTCCTTGCAGCTGCAGCACCCATTCATTTATTCTTTTATTCCATGTATATTTGATGAGGAGTCACTGCATGTCAGGTACCATGCAAGGCAAGAAGTAGAATTTTGGCTGCCATTGTGGATTGAAATGGGGAGAAGGAGGGGTTGGCAGCCATGGACCTCATTTCGATTTGAGCTCACACCTTCATTGGGCTTGGACATGGCTCTCTAGTGTCTGAGCCCTTTTGGCATCCTTCTCCCTAAGGGATGGCAGGAAAGTGTTGAGAATTCATGAACAGGTCAGATGGCATTGCAGCTAAGTCTAAAGGGGCCCATCCCCTTCTCCATCCCTCATCACCACCTTCACTGCAATACCATCATTGTTCTCTATGCAACTGCAAACATTTATGAAGCACCCACACGAGCAATTGCTGTTCTGGATTTTAGGAATATTACATTGAAGAAGAAGAAAAAAAAACAATCAGGCCCTGTCTTTCTAAAGCTTGCATTCTTAGCAGGGAGTATGGAACAGACAATAAACAAATAATTCATATCAGCTAATGATAAAGGGTCTGAGGAAACTCAAACAAGGTGACATGATACGGAGTCCTTGAAGGGACTATTTGGACTCCTCATGGTAGCTGAGTACGGTGATGAGCTAAGCTGCTATAACAAAGAGATCAGGTTCCTGCCCCCTTATTGTTGCGCCTAAGGTGTTGCCTGCAACTTCATCATGGAAGGTACCTGGTATTCATCTCTGCATCCTAGACTTTGGGAAGGCAGCAGCAGGGCTGGGGCCATCAACTCTTCCACCCTTTAAATCAAATATTGCATAATGGGTCCAGAAGCCACCACCTGACACCTGGAGGTCTTAGAGTCCTGTGGACACTCCAGCTGCCGAGGCTTGTGATATTGGGCCTCTCAGGCCCCTCGTTCACATGGTCAACAACTCCATCCTAGGGGTAGCTCTTTGCATGTGGTCAGACATGGTCAGTGCTGTCACAGAGTGGAAATGCTTCAGGAGAAATGAATGTGCGTGCCCTATTTGGGCCCAGCCCCAGTCTGAGGACATAGGCTCTTTCCCATGAGCCTCCATGTCCAGGAGTTTCGGGCACAGGCTGTCCTGGATAATTGGACATTTTGGTGAACACAGCTTCCCCACACCCGCCACTACCACGTCACCCATTCTCAGAGCTTTCAGAACCAGCATGGTGAAATTTGCAAATAGGCAGAGACAGCAGTGGCCTCTCTCAACAGCCCACACTGGACAGCAATCTCCCTGGCAGCACGTGGTCATCCCAGTCTCTCCTCCTGTGCTGCCATGACAGACAGCTCACTACCTCCAGAAGCAGGCCTTCCCATGGCTGAGTGATAGAAATGGCCACCCCACATGAGCTCAACCTGCCTCCTGGGGACCTCCCTCTGCCACAAGCTCCTGGCTTTGCCCCCGAGGCTGCAGGGTGACCCCAGCAAGCCTCCTACATAGATCACATAGTCAGCCAACACTTTTGAGGGCAGACTAGATAACAAAGCCTGCAGTCTCAGTGAATGGCAAGAGGTGGTGGTCTCTGGTTTGGAATATTGCACTTGAAGGTGGTTGGTTGGTGATGGGTTCGTTTTTTACCCTCTGGTAGGACTTCTCTAGTCATTTGCTGCTTAAAGTGATCTGCATTAAGATGGCTTGTGTGTGTAGGTGAGTACGTATATGAACACACACAGATCACACAAAAACTAGAAAAACATGTACATTCATATACAAAAACACATACACAGAAAACTTCCCTTTATTGCACATTCAGTAGGGACTGGCCTTTGAGGTCCATTAGGCTCTAAAAATCCATGAGTCTGGCTGGGTGCGGTGGCTCACGCCTGTAATCCCAAGACTTTAGGAGTCTGAGGCGGGCGGATCATGAGGTCAGGAATTCAAGACCAGCCTGGCCAACATGGTGAAACCCTGTCTCTACTAAAAATACAAAAATTAGTTGGGTGTGGTGGTGGGTGCCTGTAATCCCAGCTACTTGGGAGGCTGAGGCAGGAGAATAACTTGAACCTGGGAGGTAGAGGTTGCAGTGAGCCAAGATCATGCCACTGCACTCCAGCCTGGACAACAGAGCAAGACTGTGTCTCAAAAACAAAAACAAACAAACAAAAAAACTCCATGAGCCTATGGCTACTCCACATACACACACACACAGAAACCTTTGGTCTCCTCCATTCCTCCTCTGATCTCAGCCTCTTCTCTTTGAAGAGTGTGATGTGGTCTCTGGGGAGTCTACACTTCCCCAGGCAAAGCAGCTTGGCTCTCTTAATGAACTGGTTTCGAGATCCCACAGCATCCTGGGTGCCCTCCAGCTTGCAGCCAGCCTCTTTGAAGTGAGGCCCACACTGCCCAGGTTTCCTGGGCTGACCTTGTGGATTGGAGCCTGGCATGCACACAGTAGGTGCTCACTGCATCAGTTCCTGCCTCTCTGCCTGGAAATGCACCTCCCCATGAGGTGGGACAAGTTCATGCCGTCATCTGGGTATACAGCAACATTTCTCCTCTTGCATTTAAGATTTGGGATCCATCACCTTGCCCAGATAGGGCACCAGGCAGAAGTAGGGCCTCTCAGATGGGTGGCCACACCCTCCTCAGCCCACAGCCCACAGAGATGCTGGGATGACGTGAAACCCCCTGGCTTCCTGGGAGTATAGAGAGGGTGCATTTGAGGAGAGGTGGCAGTGGCACCTGCTGCCACCACTGAGGGGAGGGGCAGGTGCCATGGTCCCATCTGACCTTCCCCCTCCCTCTTCCCCTCATAGGGAGGGAGGGGGGCAAGTCTTTGATGCTACTCTGGTGGCTTCTTTTCAGACTAGTTACAAAGATCTCTCTGGAGACCAGCCCAGAGTGAGGACAAGTGGCCATTAGCAAATATAGAGGAAAGGGCAGGGGACAGGCAGCATCATGCTGGCTTTTGAAGAATTTTTATAGATTTTTTGTAAGCCACACCTGACACCCCTGGGCTGGTCCTTAGAGAAACTGCAACACAAACCTCCCTCCATTTCTTCCCCAAGCACAGCGGCCTGAATGGGCCAGTGCCCAGGGCAGCACAGCAGTCTCCTCCACTGGTTCTGCCCTCTGAAGGCTCTGTTCCCACCCCCAAGACTCCATCTGTGAAAACACTACCATAAGGATGGATCCAGAGAGAGAGACCCTTTCCCTGCCACCATCTCACACCATCCCTCACTGCCCTCCTTTCCACACCCAAAGCCTCTGCCCTCCTATCCTCTCATTGCCTCAGGTCATTTGGTAGGAGGCAGAGGAGACAGATCCACCTCTTACCCACAGGTGCCCTTTCCCTCACCTGCTCAGGTTCTAGGTCCAGTGTAGAGCTCTTCCCATCTCATCCAAAGAAAACTTAAGAGCTGGGCGTGGTGGCTCTGGAGAGATTAAATCTGTACACCTGTAGTCCCAGCACTTTGGGAGGCCGAGGTGGGCGGATCACCTGAGGTCAGGAGTTTGAGACCAGCCTGGCCAACATGGAGAAACCCCGTCTTTACTAAAAATACAAAAATTAGCTGGGCTTGGTGGCAGGAGCCTGTAATCCCAGCTACTGGGAGGCGGAGGTTGCAGTGAGCCGAGATCACACCACTGCACTCCAGCCTGGGCGACAGAGCAAGACTGTCTCAAAAAACAGAAAACAAACAAACAAATCAAAGGAAACTTAGGATGGGGCAGGAGAGACATGAGAGTCTGTGCTTTCACAAGGCCAACCTGGCCCCCAGGTCACGGACTCTGTGTGGGAGCAGGGCTGGCCATCCCACCTCTCCTCCTGCGCTGCCATGACGGAGGCTCCTACCTGCTTTCCACAATGCCTGAATCCCCCTATAGTGTTCCCTGCCTTGGGGACAATATTGGCCTCCCTTGGTGATCATGCAACTCCCATGCTGCCCACTTCAGAGAGAAGGAACTGAACAGTCCCTCCAGAACACACACAGAGTTTGACAGACTCTACTTGGTCACTTCCCATGACAGAGAGCTCATTACCACCCAGGATGCCCTCTCCATCCTCTACTAGCTCCCTTCTAAACTTCCTTCTGTCTCTCTTCAATTTCCTCCCCCTGGCCCTGCCTTTTCCTCCCAGAGGCCAACTCCAGAGAAGTCAGGGCCTATAACCATGTCAGCCCTACTGACATTTGCAAACTATTTATGGCATCTCCAGCCTGAACCCACTCTCATTCCTCTTCCTCTTTGTAGCACTTGGTTTCTGATTCTCGTCCTGCTGATTGTCTCCTCTTGACAACATTCCTGTTAAAGTATCCCCCAAAACTGTGGGGCCCAATCAGCATTAGAGGTAGAGTAGGAACATCACTCCCTCTCTCTGAATACATTCTCCCCTTTGGTGCAGCTAAAGCCTAGCTTTGGTTCTATTTTAGTATTTATCAAAGCAGTGAGGGTCTGTTTAGAGCCAGAGTCCGACTCTGGCACATCAGTAAGCAGCATGTCTGCATCTTGCCTCCCTGCTGTTCTATACTGAACTTAGACAGGGTTTCTCTCCCCTGTGGTATTTCACCTTTTTAATCTCAGCCCATCTTCTAAGCTTGAGATCATTCTGGACCCTGATTTTATCATGCAACACACTCACAGCCCCATCTGTACCCCCAACCCCAAGCTCCAGGTCATCTGTGGAGGTGGCCAAGACACTTGAAGTGCTGCAATGTCCACCTTGTAAGCCTGTAGACCTGGGCTTGAATCTGGATCTTCCATTTGATCTTAGCCATCCTGAGTTTCACTGTTCTCATCCATAAAAGGGGATTGTAATCCCTACCAGCCAGGAACATAGTGAAGATTGAATGAGGAAGCATGTGCAGGTACCAAGCACAGTGTCCTGCAGATGCTCGGTAAAGGGATCTCTTAGTGTCTTTCACCCAGGTTTCTGACAAACATGCTGAACTCATCAGGGATAAGGACAGGGCTCCCGGGGGAGGGGAGTTGGTGGAGCCCTGCGAACCCATCACTCGGTGCCCGCCCCTCATGACAGCTGCTCCACCAGTTTCGCATCCATAAGGACATCAGGAGGCCTTGTCAGGTGCTGAAGATAAACATCGCCAGCACCACATTTGGTCTCGCTGCAATTTTCTGAGAATGAAATGGGGGAAGAGACAGACAACCATCTCTCCAGAAGCCAGACTTGCTGAAGTCCTCAATGTACCCTGCCCTGAGTTGGGGGCTGTGGAGCCTAGGAGCTCCCAGGCCAGAATGGGAAGGGCTGGATGGAGAGGCATACTGCTTCCAATTGCTAGTCATTCCGAAGACCTGCTTTAGCTCATCTCAAATGTCTCACCAGGCTAGGCGTAGTGGCTCATGCCCATAATCCCAACACTTTGGGAGGCCAAGGTGGGCAGATCACTTGAGCTCAGGAGTTCGAGACCAGCCCGGGCAACATGGCAAAACCCCATCTCCACTAAAAATGCAAAAATTAGCCAGGCATCGTGTTGTGCACCTGTAGTCCTAGCTACTTGGGGGCGTTGAGGCAGGAGGATTGCTTGAACCTGGGAGGTTGAGGCTGCAATGAGCTGAGATGGTGCCACTTGGGGGTGCTGGGGCAGGAGGATTGCTTGAACTTGGGAGGTTGAGTCTACAGTGAGCTGAGATGGTGCCACTACACCCCAGCCTGGGCAACAGAGTGAGACCCTGTGTCAATTTATTTATTTTTTTAAATGCCTCACCAACCACAGAACCTAGTGTTGCCTTGAGAATGTGAGCCTACAACTCCCGGCTGCAGATGGTGTGTATTAAGTCAGAATGCAGAGATGACTGAGAAAACTGGACATTGAACACTCCCTTCCCTTGCTCTGCTCTCCCTGTGAGCCCAGTGCATAATTGGTAGATTGAAGAAGGGGGAGGGAAGGAATAGAGAGAGACATGGCAGAAGCTTCTAGACAAAACTTCTCAGAAAATGGGAGTTGGTCTTGGGATTCCCCCCTTCTGAAAACCCAACCACCTTAGCATAGACCTCCCTTCAGTGCCTTCAGCCAAGATGTATCTCTGGCCCAGCCAAGGTCATTCATTCATTAACCATTTGTTAGGTTTCTTTTCCTTTTTTTTTTTTTTTTTTTTTTTTTGAGACGGAGTCCTGACCTGTTGCCCAGGCTGGAGCACAATAGCATGATCTCGGCTCACTTCAACCTCCGCCTCCTGGGTTCAAACGATTCTCCTGCCTTAGTCTCCCCAGTAGCTGGGATTACAGGTGCCCGCCACCACGCCCAGCTAACTGTTGTATTTTTAGTAGAGATGGGGTTTCACCATGTTGGCCAGGCTGGTCTCAAACTCCTGACCTCACGATCCACCTGCCTTGGCCTCCCAAAGCCATTTATTAGATTTCTAACCTGTGCCAAGCAGTAAAGCACCCCAACAGATCACTATCACCCATCTTACTAAGGGTCCTGGTTGAGATTGGTGCATTGAATATACAGAGGTCAGGGCAAGCATCACAGAAAGGCATGGTTTGAGCTCTGTTCCAAATAGTGGGTTGGAAATTGGCAAAGCAAGGGTGCTTCAGGCAAAGGGACCCCCATGTGCAAAGGCATGGAGGCATGACAGTGTCTGGAGCACATGACATATGGGAACTGTAATGGGCAGTGAGACTAGAAAGCTAGAAGAAGTCTAGATTGTAGAGGACCTGGGTGCTAGGGTGCAGGGTGAGGGCTTTATCATAAAGTGGTAGGAAACTAAGAAAGGTCTTGGAGCAGCAGTAGGATGTGATTTCATCTGTGTTGGAAAGGTCTGTCTGCATGAGAATAGGGGAAACCCAAGGGAAAAAAATAAATTCAGAAAGCCAGGTTTCAGGGTAACAAGAGTGAGCCCACAGTCAAACCACTGAGCCACAGGCAGGACTTCCATACGAAAATCGCCAACAGAATTTTTAAAAATTCTTATCAGTGGCGCCCCTCCTCTGGCCTCAAAACTTGCTTTGGGATTAACCCTCTAACACCACTTTCTGGCAAATGAATCATGGCCCCACCAAGGATTAACACTGGGGCCCTTCTTGGCTGGGAGACAGACCCGGAGCTTCAGACCCTACTGCAGCTGCAAGAGCATGCAGGATGCCATAAATGAGGCTCGCTGTATGCAGGGGAGGCAGCAAGCCCTCTTGGAGGGGCCTGTTGCCTGAGCTTCGCCTACAGCTGAAGAGATAAGAACCTACAACTGCAGCCACAGGAAATGACAAAGCAGTGACTGATCGGGGAACTGCTGCACAGGGCTCATTATGGCGCTTGCCAGTGGGCGAGACACCCTTATCAGGGAGAAAATTGCATCAGGCCTCCTGAATTACTAGCGATTGGAAGCAGATTTCTTGGGACTCACTTTGTTAGATACCTAATGAGCGGGATACAGGCGGGCAGAGCCCAAAGCCAGCGGGGCGAGGGACAAATGTCTTTGTTAAACAGAATTTGTCAGTTTCCGCTTCAGGCCCCCTGGGGAGGGTTCAGGGCCAGCTAATTGAATTAAGAGCATGTGCGCTCCAGCAAGAAGGCTCAGGGCGGGGCGAGAGGCAGGCAGGCCGGAAGGCGGGCACTTTCAGCACCAAGGACAGCAGCTGCAGCCTGACTAGTCAGTAATTGTGGGGCAGGCTGGAACTGTTGCATTTTGCATGATTGGGGATCTAGGGGATGGAATGGGTAGGAGGAAGGCAGAGGATGTTGTGGGGAGGAGGGAGACAGGTGACCTAAGAAGCCTCAAGCCTATGATGCCATTGGCCTGGTCTGTCTCAACAGACCCAACTCTGCTAACAACAGTGAATGCTGGGAGGAGTGAGGAAGGGATGTCTTCTCCCCAACCATGGCACGCACATGTGGTGTGGGCAGCTGCAACCACACAGGGAGCAGTGAGCTGAATGCTGGGTCTGAGCTAGTGCGTGGCCATGCATCTCTTTGAGCTTTCAAAGTCAATCTCCAATTATAGTCTTAATGAACCAGGATGTGCTGCAGCCACGAAGCCATGGGGACAGGGGCCACTTGTCAGCCCCAAGCTGCCCCAGCAGGCAGGGCAAGGCTTGTCAAATACAGAAGCAAATAAGTAGGCTTGTGGGGTGGGCCAGCAGCCCCCACCTTACCTGGAGGAAAGGAGAGCGAGGCAAGGCTGGGCTTGATTAGGAGGAGTTAGTCTTGGGAGGAGTTAGTCTCCAAGGCTCTTCCCATCCTCCACCCTGACTCACCATCTCCTATGGGTTGGCTCTTTCTATGGTCTCGAGCAGCCTGACCCTCTCTATGGTCTCAGGCAAGCTCCCTTCCTTGAGAAGCAAGGGGCTGAGGGCATAATTTCCTTCCCCAAATGTGAGCTGATTGAAGCTGTGGAGTCTGGAGAGGCAATGCTGACCCTAAAGAAGGAGAACTATTAGGGAGAATTTAGACATGATGGATCTCTTGGTGCCCGTCACCTCACATGACAAAAGCAACTCCCTCTGATGTGCCCTGCGGGATCTGTGCTGTTTGGAGGTCTAAAGATTTCACTATAAAATTCACCTCTCCACCTTGCCTCCAAATCCCAGGCCAGGATGGATCCTGGCAAAGTTGAATGGGACAGGGGAATGGGAATGTGGGCAGAGACCTGCAGGCTGGGGAGGTACAGGCATGGAGCAGCCATGGGAGCAGATCCTGGCCAGGGCCAGCCCCAGGGTAGGGCAGGACAGAATCATTGAGTCTGGCAGGCACTACAGGAAGGGTGGCTGGAGCAGGAATGGGCAGGATAGGCTTAAAGTCCATAGGTACTCTGCCTTGCCTGCCCTCCTTCCCAGAGCCCACCCCCACCTCACCCCGTAAGAGACTGATGGGGTAAAGGCACGGGTCTGGACTGAGGGGTTGTTCCCACCTTTATTTTAGCTTTGTGATGAAATTAAATGGATTATACATGGTAAATTTCAGAATCCACATACAAGTACCTGGTGAGTGCCCAGCTCTGACCAGGGGCTCAGTAAATGTCAGCTCTGGGTTATTGCATTGACCCATCTGGTGCTGGGGCCACACTGAGTGGATGTCAGGGAGACAGGCTGTGGGGGAGGGAACTCCCTTGCAATTGTCCCTGCTTTCAGTACTGATGGGGGCACCTCTGGAGACCTCTCCCTTGATTTCATTACTTCTACTTCCTCTCCTAACTGGATTAGATGGCAGTCTATGAAATCCAGGGCATAGAGATTGGCTTTCTGCCTGGAAATGAGCAGAAATGTCATTATAGGTCCTGAATCAGCATCTCACCACAGCCCCAGGGGCCACCTGGTCAATGGGAAGGTGGTCTTTGCCCTGTATTTATGCTTTCCTTCATTCTCTTCTGCATTCATCCATCCATTCATCCACCCACTCATTCATCCATCCATCCAATATGCATTTTGTAGCTCTTCCTCTGCAGTCAATCTAGTGTTCAGCTGTTATGAGAAAGAGACAGATGTGGTACTTTTTCCTATCTAAAACACATGGCCAGAAAACCCTAAACCATCTGACTCAGATGCTACCCTGGGTGTCTTCACATCAGTGGGGAGCCTCCAAGTGAAGCCTGCCCTCTGTGAGCCATAGCTACTGAGAGGACCAGGTGGGAGAGAGAGCCAGGCCTGATGCCCACAGACAAAACAGGCCCAGGAGTCTTGGTCATGAAGTGCACTAGGTGGCCTGCCAAAGTCAGCCTCGGGGTCCCCCAGTGTCCCACTCTTCCCATTCCAAGAGTCTTATTATAGCTGCTTTCTCTTTGGCGTTGTCTATTTTGCACCCATTTGATGGGGAGTTGGGGGATATAGAGCCCAGACTTAGCCAAATGCCTCTGTGTACTTATGTGACTGTCCCTTACTCTATAGACATGGCCAGAAACATCTTCGCATTAATGAATTTCTGCACAGCAAATTTTATTTGAAAGGGGCATAAAAGAATAATTACTTAAAGAATTTCAGTGGTAAAGTGAAGTGTCCTTGTCTCAATTCATTGAATTAGTATGCATGGACTTTCCTATAGAAGAACCACTTAAAAAGAGGCCCACCTGCACTCATTCCCTCTCTGGCTGTTCAGGGTCAAACACCTGGGCACCTCTAACTCTGAGCGCATCTGTACTGGTTGGCAGTGTGCCCATTGCTCTATTTATTTCTAGCACAAGACTCCAGACAGTGGAATAATTTGTCTGCTATGCAGCCAAGAGAGGATTCCAACAGCTGGTGCAGGGTGGAACTGGCTCACTTTTGAGGTCCCTGAAAACCCTAGGACTGCATGATTCTTTGAACAATGAGTATATTTTAGAGATAACCATGAATTTCCAACAGGGCTTTAAAGTAACCCTTCCCCAAAGGGAGCACAGACATGTCCCTAAGCCCAAGGAACTTAAAATTTTATTTAAAAAAACAAAAAAAGCAGCCAGGCACAGTGGCTCACGCCTGTAATCCCAGCACTTTGGGAGGCCGAGGTGGGCAGATCACAAGGTCAAGAGTTTGAGACCAGCCTGGCCAATATGGTGAAACCCTGTCTCTACTAAAAATACACAAAATTAGCCAGGTGTGGTGGCGGATGCCTGTAGTCCCAGCTACTCAGGAGGCTAAGGCAGGAGAATTACTTGAACCCGGGAGGTGGAGGTTGCAGTGAGCCAATATCATGGCACTGCACTCCAGCCCGGGCAAGAGAGCAAGACTCCGTCTCAAAAAAAAAAAAAAAAGAAAAAAAAAGAAAAAAAAAATAGCAGGCAAGTCTGGAATTAGCAACATGAAAGCACAGACAGCCAACTGCTAGACCAGAAGAACCCAGAAAACCTACAAGTCAGTGTGAGCTGAGACATCAAGGCATCCTTGGGCGGTGGGGGTGCTGGTATTTGAGTGGCATCAGACTTTAGGCATATGAGAGTGATAATCCTGCCAAGGGAGAAGGAGGAGAACAGGAAAAGAACATGGAGGGAGATGAAGGCTCATCAGAATATACAGAGAGGAGAGACTCTCTGCTTAATGGGTGGTAAGATTGAAGGATGATAGAGGAGATGAAATGGAAAATAGGTCTACATAGCAAAGGGTGTCAAAAGAGTGTAGGATTTTAGAAGCTGTTGTTACTGCACCAAGTGTGGGTGCCAGAGATGGCATAATTCATTTATTCTTCCACCAAAAATGTATTGAGTGCCTACAATGAGCCAGACACTAGGGATAGACAAGGCTCCTTGCTGACATGGGACTCACATCCTAGCATGGGCATTTGCAGAAGGGAGGCAGTTAAGAAGTAAATGCATTTTTAAATTTTCTGGTAGAGTAGGTGCTATGAACACAGTAAAATGGGATAAATGAATAGAGAGTATATTGGAAGTGGGATTACTTTAGATAGAGTGGGCCTCTATCTCAAAGGGTAGGGACCCTCTGAGCAGATCACATCTGGGCTGAGACTTGAATGATAAGAAGGAGACAGCTGCATAAGGATCCCTGAGGACCTCCAGGAAGAGAAGAGCAAATGCCAAGGCCCTGAGGCAGGAGCGAGCTTGGCTTGTTGGAGGAACAGCAAGGGCCATGTATTTGGGGCCCGGTGAGCAAGGGGCAGATGGTAGGAGGTGTGCACGGGCCAGCCATGCAGGGCCTCCTGAGCCATGAGGAGGAGAGGCTTGGGGTGTAGATGGTGTGCTTATGGTAGATGGGCACAGAGAAGGGGCCTGTCCTGAAGTTTCTCTGCACCTTCTCTTCTCAGAGACCAGAAAACTTCTTGACACCAAACAACAGCAAGGCTCTTCCTACCTTGGACCCCAAGATCCTGGATGAGAAGCTGAGAACCATCCAAGAGTCCTGGTCCAAGGACACAGTGAGCTCCACAATGGACTTGAGCACATCCACTCCACAAGAAGCAGAGGAGGAACCTCTGGTGCCTGAGATGTCCTGTGACACAGTGAGTGTCTCTCCCCAGGTGGGAAGGGCCGGGGCAGTGATGAGGCCATGGGAAGGGGACTTGACTGCCATCTGCAGGACTGCTTCATGCCTCAGGTGGCCAGTAGACCTCCCTCCCCTTAGGCACACTCTGCATGTGAGTTACCCCAAAGTCAAACGCTGGGCGCTGTGGCTTCTTCGTTTGCAGGGTCTCTTCACCTTTTGAGTGGAACTCCCATGTAATTTCTTTCAAAACAAACTCATGCAACACTTGTAAGCCAGGGTTCCATTTACGTGTGTAGGCATCAACTCAGAACTTCCTGAGGTGCATGGCCACTGGGTAGTGGGAAGCACCTTTAAGAGATTCATTTTAGCTTATAACAGGAGAAACTGGGGCTCAAAAAAAGAGGCCACCAGCTGGGCACGGTGGCTCACACCTGTAATCTCAGCACTTTGGGAGGCCAAAGCGGGCGGATCACCCGAGGTCGGGAGTTCGAGACCAGCCTGACCTGCATGGAAAAACCCCGTCTCTACTAAAAAAATACAAAATTAGCCGGACGTGGTGGTGCATGGCTGTAATTCCAGCTACTCGGGAGGCTGAGGCGGGAGAATCACTTGAACCTGGGAGGTGGAGGTTGTGGTGAGCCAAGATTGTGCCATTGCACTCCAGCCTGGGCAACAAGAGTGAAACTCCATCTCAAATAATAATAATAATAATAAAAGAGGACACCAATTCTGGTGACATAGTCTGTGTCCTTGATCATGGGAGCTGCTGTGTCTTCCTGTTGCCGGTTGAGCAGATGCTCAGGAAGGGCTGGTGGAGGTGGCCAAAGTGACATCCTAATTTGCTGAGGAGTCAGTGCTGGGTTTCGCCCTCGATGCAGAGAGCTAAAGAATGGGCTACCAAAGAGACAGTCCAGGGAGGTGCTACCCAGTAACCATGGCTGAATTATTGGGTGGCTTCCTCCCTTCTTCCACAGCGGGTCCCATGGGGAACGCTGCTCTGGAAGATCTTGAGAAAAGGCCCCAGACAAGGCCACCAGTCCACAGGGAAGTCCAAGCCATCCTCCTCCCAGGACCTGACCTCCTCCACCAACAGCCTCCTCATCTTCCCCTGGAACTTCTGCACATTTCTGGAACATGTCCCATCGGACGAATAGGAAGGCTGGCTGTCTGCTGGCCATGCCCAGGGTTCTTCCACATGAGCACCCCTGCCCACCCTGGAGCAGGGCCATCCTGCTCAAGCACCACAGCACTCATGGGCCATCTTTACAATTTTCTCCCGTCACCTCTGGCCCTTGGGGAAACAGCCCTTGGGATTAACATCCAGCTCAGTCATAAACTGCATTGAAAATAAAGAAACCCTGTCTTTGGAGATTTGAGGCAGCATGAATAAACCACTTGCTCCTGCCCTCTCCACATCCTGGCCTCGTGGTTCCCCCTTCTTTTGCCTCTAAGCAGAGGTAGTAAAGGAAAGAGAGGCCAGGTGCATGGCCTGCATCTGTAATCTCACTACTTGGGCAGGCCGAGGTGGGAGGATCGCTTGAGCCCAGAAGTTTGAGACCAGCCCTGGCAACATAATGAGATCCTATCTCTACAAAAAATTTAAAAAATTAGCTGGACTTGTTGGTGCATGTCTGTAGTCTCAGCTACTCAGGAACCTGAGGCAGGAGGATCACTTGAGCCTGGGAGGTCAAGGTTGCAGTGAGCTATGATCGTGCTACTGTACTCCAGCTTGGGTGACAGAGCAACACCCTGTCTCAAGAGAAAAACAAAATAAAAGAAAAAACAGGCCAGGAAAGAAAGAAAAGGGAAGGTGCCATCATGGGGAAAGGCACATGGGAAGGGAGGAGAAAGAAGGCATCCCTCCCTGGTCTCAGCCCTGTGGAGGGCTCAGAGCAACCTCTCCTGCTCAGCTGCCCCGGAGGGGCCAACCAGCCAACCCTCTGCCCTCCCCAAGCTAAGCCTCCACCTTCCCCCAAGGATGCAGACCTCAGCCCCTGACTCACACCACCTCTAGGAGCAGGAACCTCAAGCACCTCCTAGCTGGACAAGCCTCTCACATCAGCCACCTGGGCACTGACATAGCACAACCAAGGAGGGGGAAGTACCCAGCCCTGCTCCTAGTACTGGGCATGGCAGGCAGTCCTTCATTTGGAGTCTGCTGGGTAAAGCATCCAAGGTCTGAACTGAGGTCATTAGGTCTGAGAGTCTTTGAGAGAAACCAGATACAGATGTCTTAATACCATGGATTTGTCTGTGGGAAGTGAGACACAAATTGCTGGGGTGGGTTGGGTTGGAGTCTGCACTGTACTTATAAAACTTGATGATGATGATGATGATGGTGGTGGTGATGATGGTGATGATGATGGTGGAGGAGCAGAGAGGAAAAAATAGAGTGGAGGAAGAAATGGCCTTTAAATATAGAATGGATCTGAGAGGTAGGCAATATAAACAATGTTTTCAACATCTGAAAGAATATTAGAATAACATGGGTAGAGGGCCAGTCTTGATTCTCTCTTAAGAATTAAACCAAAAGAGATGGGACCAGATTGCAGCTTGAGAAGTCAAGGTTAGCCATTAGGAGGAAGTGTTTTTTGGTTTTTTGTTTGTTTGTTTGTTTTCGAGATGGAGTTTCACTCTTGTTATCCAGGCTGGAGTGCAATGGTGCGATCTCAGCTCACCACAACATCTGCCTCCCGGGTTCAAGAGATTCTCCTGCCTCAGTCTCTCGAGTAGCTGGGATTACAGGCATTCAACACCCTGGCTAATTCTGCCTTTTTTTTTTTTTTTTTTTTGAGACTGAGTCTCACTCTGTCACCAGCCTGGAGTGCAGTGGTACCATCTCAGCTCATTGCAACCTCCGCCTCCCGGGTTCAAGCGATTCTCCTTCCTCAGCCTCTTGAGTAGCTGGGATTACAGGCGGGCGCCACCACGCCCGGCTAATTTTTGTATTTTTAGTAGAGACGGGGTTTCACCATGTTGGCCAGGATAGTCCCAAGCTCTTAACCTTGTGATCTGCCCACCTTGGCCTCCCAAAGTGCTGAGATTACAGACCTGAGCCACCACACCCAGCCAGGAGGAGGTGTTTTTGAGCAACAGTAACCATTGTGAGCGACAGAGGAGTAGGCAGAGAAAGAAGCAGCCTGAGCATGCTAGGCCGGGATTCTGGGAGGCTCTGAGTGATACCCCATACCCACAGACTGCAGAGGTGTTGTGAGCTGGGTCTGATGGAGAACTCACTCAAGCATGCCCACCCTGGGCATCACCCTCAGCACTCCCATCAGTGGCTCATTCACCCAGAGAGAGTGTTCCTGGTCCCTCTACCCTCCCTCTTGCTGGACACCTGGTGAGGCCTTAAGGACTGGCTGCTAGCCCTGGTTTGCTATCGGGTTAGGGCCACTCAGCCACCACCATCCAGCCCTTGAACTAAAGAACACACTGACTTACTCGCCTCTGGGCTCCAGAGCCCTGCCCAGGCCTGGTCCAAGACAGATGTTGGTAAATGCTTTTTGGGCAATGGAATAGAGAACCCCTGGCTGGACAGCAAGAGAATCAGAAAGAACCTTAGATAGTATCTAGACTGATCCTCTCATTTTACAAAGGGTGGCAATGAGGTGGCCCAGGGATGGGCAGGAATGGGCCTGCCCAAAGCTTCCTGACATGGCAATCTCATGCCACCTTGCATCCAGCCAAGGAAATACTGGACACTACAGAGGCCTGTATGCTCAGTCAACCTGGCACCATCGGGTCCCCTAGAGACTCATAGAGTATCCAGGGCAGTGGGTATGCCCCTCTCCCTCATCCCACTCTGTTCCAGGCATGCCATCCCTCCTTGTTCCTGACTCTTGACTACGTCCTTGTTTATCCTCTCACCTCTGGTTTGGTCTCCCAACTCATCATTTCTCTCTCTCACTCCCTCTCTCACTCACCTTCTCGCTCTCACTCTCTCAGTCTCCTCAGATTTACCAGGCTGGCTATTTCTACCTCTGACACTTTGCCCTAGTTGGGGCCTAGAGACCCAGCCCCCAGCCCCAGCTCCTACCCACTGGCCAGTGCCCAGAAGGATCATGGCAGGACCCAGACACACATGTTCACGTGGCCAGTAGATCCCAGTTACAGGCAGTAGAACGTGGGTGAGTAGCAACAGTGTACGGCTCCATGACAAGCACAGGTAGCCTAGCTGTGTAGCAATGGGTCACTCTTCCATAGCAACCAAACAAAATTACATAGCAATGGATGAACTCAAGCGACCATGAGGCACAGTGACAAGCAATCGAACGTGGCCGTGGAGCAGTGGAGTGTCGTTGCATAACAATAGACCCAAGCCGTAGAATCACGTCACACAGCCCTGCACTGCAGGAGGGCGCAATCATAGGAATGAGTACGGAGCACAGTGTGGAAGACGTGGGCAGACATACAGAGTAGTAGCACTGGGACACAACTGAGTAGCAATGGCACAGTCACAGTGTGTGTGGCTCCTGGACATGCGGCCAGGGAGCGGTGGCCGGCAGCAGGTCCCAGGGCTGGAGCAGCAGGCGCCAGCGACATGGCAGTGGTTGAGTTGTAGTCAAATGAAGAACCGCCTCCCTCACGCTGGGCCGTTGTCTCCGGCTGAGCCTCTTGGCCTCCCCTGATTTCCGGAGTATGTTTGTCTATATCCAGTCTCATCATGCATTCCCCGGAGCCCAAAAAACAATTTTATCTCTGATTCCCTTCAGATCCTACTTCAGCTTAATAGGAAATTGAACATTTTCTGGAGAGAAAAGCACCTTGGGAATAGATGAGAGTGGAGAAGAGGAGGTCTATGCCTCTCTGTGCGATGCTGCCTGCTGTCCGTGGCCCTGCCTGTCCCATCCCCATGGCTCACTAAGCCCACTGTGGCTCCCTGCCCCTGGATGTGCCCTTTATCTACCTCATTCCCAGACTGCAACCCAACCATTTCTTCTCACCTTGGAACACTTCGTTTTGATGCAGGCCTTTCAAGTTCCATTTGGTCAACATGGTGCAAAACTCTGGTCCTGGGTGGGCCCGTCAAGGTCCCATGGGTATGGTCTTGGGTCAAGTGTAGGGCCTCAGGCAGAGGTAGAGGAAGCCTTATCTCCCGTCTGAGCAGCTCAGGAAGCCATTGGGAAGAGGTGAGCCTTTAAGTGAGTGTGAAGAGTGAGGTGTTAAGGTTCATCCTGAACATGGCAACTCTCCAAATAGTCAACAACCTGCAAGCATCTGCCCTCCACTCTCTGGGCACCCTGAGCCCATCTCACACGGAGCCAGGCCATGTCTCCTGACGCCAGGAGGGGAGCAGGTAAGGCAAGGGGGCTCTATGCCACCTCTAGATGGACCGACTTCCTCCACAAAGGGCTTCTGAAACACCTGCCATGTGCCTGGACTCCCCATTCCTCCAGCCTGTCAGAAAACCAGAACTCTCCACCCTGCCATGTGCCCAGCCCTGTGTCCAGCTGGGGCAGGGACATGGGGACAAAGAGGCCAAGGACCTCAGCTCTGAGAATTCCCCAGTGGACAGGAGCAAGCCATACCCGGGGAGATGATTAGTGGCACAGAGTAGGCACACAGTAAATATTTGGTGGGGGATGAACAGGCAAAGGAGGGGCATGGTTGGGACAATGTAGCTTTTTAACTGCCACACTTACCCAGCACTCCTGGACACACCTAGTGAGCCCTTAGTGAATGAGAGAGAGCTGGGGAGGTGGTGGATAGGGGGAGAGGCAGGCAAGGAAGTCTTCCTGGAGGAGGCAGGCTATGCTTTGGATAAAGAAAGGCAGATGTGCTCATTTACTATGGAAGAATTGTGTATTCAGTGTTGTTTCCAGCACAGAAATTCAAGCACAGGGTTGCTTCCCTCCTCTTCCTGTCTCTCTCCCTGTCTCTCCTGCTCTGTCTCTCTCTCTCTCTCTTTTTCTCCCTCCCCCCTCTCTCTCTCCACCTCTCTCTCCTTCTCTCTCTCTCTGCCTCCTCTGTTTCCCTCCCTCCTTCTGCCTTGCTCAGAGGAGATTTGTGGCAGACCAGAGGGCCCTCATACCAGGAGATGAATAATTGACAAGGGTTGTTAAAAGATTCAGTGGAGTTTTTCCAACCTCCTTACACTGGAATAACTCATTTCTTTCATTCTGTCTTTGAAAGCCTTTCCCCCTCCCTCCACCTGTCTCCTCCACATCCCCGCCCCCTCTGAGCATACCGCTTTTGTTTCTCTTCCTTTCTTGAGTCTGCTGGACCCTAGAATGATTCAGCCTTAATCCCTCGGTTTCTCTAAATCCCCTTCCCCAGCTGTCCCCACCCCACTTACCGTGCTCCGGAGGTGTAGGTTGACTTCAGCAGAGACAGCCCCAGATCATGAGTGCAGAGAGGAAGGAGGACCAGGGAAGCTGTGGCCTCTCCCAAGTCCCAGTGTGCCAGAGGTGGGCTCGGTCCTCAGAAAGGCAAGCCTCCCAGCACAGGGACCCCTTTCCTCGCAGGCAGGCGGAGGGGTGCTCTGGGGACGCTGGGTGACCATGTGCCTTGGTTTCTCCATCTTAGCATGCTGTTTACCCTACCCTACCTGCCCCTCAGGATCAGATGGGAGAGGTGAGGCCCCCAGAAAGGGTGGCTGGCCGTGTAGCAGAGACACCCTGAGCCTAGTCCTTTCTGTCCGGCTGGCATGGCCCTGGGGTGACCACTCATCCCTGTCTGTCCAGGACTGAGGGGTTTCCAGACTATGAGGTGTTCAGTGCTTAAACCAAGACAGTCCTAGGCAAACCTGGATGGGGGCCACCCTACATGGCACAGAAACCTCCCCTGTCCCAGGTCTGCCCCACTGGAGGTTGCCACGCTCTCTACCCTGTCAGCCTCCCTCATCCACAGGGCACACTCCCCCTGCCCAGTCTGGCCCGGCTCCGTGCTGTCCGTGCACTCATAGTGCTCCCACTGCTCCTGCAAGTGACCTTGAACTTCCTTCCCTTCTCTGGGCCCCAGTTCCTGCCTCTGACAGCACAGGAGGTTGGAGCAGATGTTCCTGAGTGCCCTGAGGCTCCTGCACTGTGGCTGGAGCCTTGGTCCTGCCCCCAGACCCACACCCAGGATGGGGTCTGCAGCCTGGTGAGGCCGACAGCAGAGCAGTCAGACCCGGCCTCCACTCCTCAGCACCACCTGGTGGCAGGTGATTAACTCTGAGCAGGAGTCTTTTGAGGCTGCCAGCAGCAGTCACCAGGGAAGGGACTTGGAGCACCCCTGCACACTACCCACGTTGGTGGCAACAAGCAGCAGGAACATCAGCCTAGGGTGGTGACATTGCAAAGCCCCGGGAGCCTGGGTTGGCCCCCAGGAGCAGGAATAAGCAGCCCCCCCAGGGCCACTAGTTCAGGCACCAAGCCCAGCCTGGGAGCAGGGTCACCCAGGGCCTGGGAGTACGAGAGGACACAGGCCCCAGGTCCTTTGGAACCAAGAGAGGCTGAGGAACTACAAGAGAAACAGGGAGTGAGACAGAGACAAAGAGAGCAGAGCCAACCAGGGCCCACCCAACGGCCTCCAAACAGATGCCCTTGACTCAGTGTCCCCTTCAGGCCATCCCACACCAGCCACAAGACACGTTCCCAAAACACTGGCCACCCCAGCCTTCCTGCTGTCCCCCCTCAGTCTCCGTAGCCCCTGACTCTACTGCCCAGCGTGACTGCCCCATTTGCTGGGTTTGTCCTCTCTCCCAGTCACCTCTCCAAGCATCCCTGTTCTGTGCAGCACACACTCACGAGCTCCCGCCCAGGCCCAGCTCCCCACAGGCAGGAAGCCTTCTCAGGGCCCCAGCCCTCCTCAGCTCCTCCCCTGCACTCCTGCAGGCCCTGAGCTGGGAGCACCGCATGCTGACAGGGGCTAGAGGGGGTCCTGCAAATAAATACTTAAGACAAGGCAACCGACCTAAGCCATGGCTGAGAACACTCGCCAGCTCTTTTCCCTTTCCTGTCCCTCCCCCAACTCTGACCTTTTTCTCTCCAATTCCTAAACGCAATCACACACAGTGCTTACCAAGCATTTTAGCAAGGAAGGGAGGGAGGGAGAGGAGAAGGGTAGAAAGGAAGAAATAAGGATCACATCCCACATGTGTCTGTTACTTCCCTCTGCAGACCCCTCCTCTCACCTGCGTAGCTCTTGCAGGTTTGTGTTCCATCTCCACCACTCCGAAGCTGTGTGACCTTGGATAAATCACTCCACCTCTCTGCTCCTGTCTCCTCATTGTTAAGTGGAGGGAACACTGTCACCCTGTCCACCTCTTGAGACTATGGGGAGGATTAACAAGAGAATGAGGGGCAATGTGTTGGAAACTGTAAAGGGCTGTCCACTTTGCAGGAGACTTAATAGTCACTGTGTTCCTGGGGCCCTGCGATCAAGGCGGAGAATAAAAAGGAAGCAAAAATCCCCCAGGCCTCTCCCTCTGACCCTTTCCCCGGCAGGGCTGTTCCCAGACCCCTGACCCACTTCTCCTCCCTCCTTCCCCCATCCCTCCGAGTCTCAGCGGGCCATTCTCCTCCTCCATCCATCACCTGAGACTAAAGAGATTAATAAACGAGACTCATAACTCAGCTGCTGGGATGCAGCAGATATTTACGGCTCCGTTTCAATTTGCAGAGAGATTAAGTGTTTGTCGATTTATTGTCTCTTGGTGTGTGCAAGCGGCTGAGCAAGGCCCCCTGCAGGCCAGTCCCCTCCCCCACTCCACACGCCCTGCCCATGTGTGTGGGTGCCTCGCCTCCCACCCCCAGCCCCCAGCCCTGGAGCTGGTGGGGAGCCTGGTGCTGCTCTGCCAGGCAAAGCTATGAGCCAGTCGGGTGGGCCTGTCTTCCTGACCGACTTGGCCAGGTACCTAAGCTGATTAGAGGGCCCACTCGCACTCCTCCAGCCTTGTCCCTCCCCACCTGGCTAGGTAAATGTGCCCCAGATCCCAAGCTCCACGCTTCTAGAACACTCTATCGGTACCCAAGACCCCCGAATGGGCCTGAACCTGCTTCTGCTTCTTCTTCTTCTTTTTTTTTTTTTAGACAGAGTCTTGCTCTGTCACCCAGGAGGGAGTAGTGCAATGGCGTGATCTCAACTCACTGCAACCTCCACCTCCCAGGTTCAAGTGATTCTTCTGTTTCAGCCTCCCAAGTAGCTGGGATTACAGACACCTGCCACCATGCCCAGCTAACTTTTGTATTTTTAGTAGAGACAAGGTTTCACCATGTTGGTGAGGCTGGTCTCAAACTCCTGACCTCAAGTGATCCACCCGCCTTGCCCTCCCAAAGTGCTGGGATTACAGGCGTGAGCCACCACGCCTGGCCTAAACCTGCTTCTGAGGACTATGTAAGCTTAAATCTATACTTCTAAGGGTTGAATACTTTTGCAGGGGTGCACCCTGAGACCCAAGAAGCGACGGCTGTTTGCAGAGGGCACATGCTGGAAGCCTCCATTTCTGTTCTTGTACTGGAAACTACAGATATTAGGGGTGGGCCTGGAGAGGGGAGGCTTCCATAGAGAAAGCCCCCCAGCCTAACTGGGGAGAAGTCTGCAAAGGCCAAGGGAAGTGAGACAGCATGAAAAGGAGCATCACCCAGGGGCTAAGGGGGAAGTATTCAAACCCCAAGGATGAGCAGTGCTTCAGGAGCCAAGAAGGGGCCACATGAGCACAGGAAGCAAAAGTGTCTGGTGCCCCCAACCTCCTCAGACCCCCAGCTGTCTCTCCTTTCCCTGTTGACTTTGTATTCTGGCACAGGCACCTACTCATTCATTCATTTCTGGTACATGCACCTACTCATTCATTCATGCATTCATTCATTTGTTTGACCAGGGTTTTGAGCATCTACTCTGTGCCAAGTCTGGTTATCTCGCCCCACAGATTCCTCCACTCATTCGTGCAGCCCCAGCAGGTATGAGTTCCATTTCCACCACCCAAGAGCTGTGTGGCCTTGAAAAAATCACTCAACCTCTCTGATCCTGTCTCTTCATTGTTAAGTAGAGGAAATACTCTCCCCGCCTCTTGAGGCTTTTCAGAGGACTAACAGGAGAGTGGATGGCAATACACTGGAAACTGTAAAGGGCCGTCCACTTTGGCACTTTGCAGGAGGCTTATTAATAGTCGTTGTGTTCATGGGATCCCTCGAGACTGAGGGGGATGACGGAAGGCAGCACAACTCACCCAGGCCTCTCCCTCTGACCCCCTCTCCAGAAGTTCACCTCCAAGATATGTGACAGTCACATAAAGATAATTCCGTACAAGGGTCCCTGTGCTCAAGAAGTCCCAATTGAGCAGGGAGACACATCAAGAATGGCTGGAGGAGGATGTGGTCAGGACTGGGGCTCAGGGTCCTCAGGAGATTGTGGGAGCACAGAGGGGGTCTACCTAATCCTAACCCCCATCAACTCCCACCCCAGGCAGTGCACACTTTCTACAGAATGCCAGGGTAGTCTGCAGATGTCACTGTGATAAGCAAGAGAGAAAAGCCAACCAAGCATCAGTGGCGGTTAGCATGAAACCATAACAGATCTTTGATTTGTTGGTGGAAGGGAAAAGAAATTCCTCTTGATCCTGCAAGAGGAATCTGTTGATCTGTTGAGTGGGAATTACTAGTTAGTGTGTGTGTGCCTGTCTCTCTCCAGGCCTGGCCTGGGGTCTCACCAAAAGGCACTGTGGGGCCCCAGGGCTAGTCCCTTCCCTGTCTGGACCTCAGTTTCTCTATCTGTATTAATGGAGTGAATGCCTCCCTCCAGTGAGGGATGAGAAAGTCTTAGCGGTGTGGAGGAAAGAATGGATGGGATAGGTGGAGTAGAGGACTGGTCAAGTCAGGGCCTGCCCTAAGTACCCAGAAGATCAGGCTCAGAGGAGATGAGAACAAGGTCACTCCGGGCAGAGGCCACCCAGAGAGAGAGAAAATTTACTGCCGAGAGAGGGTTGGGCAGGAGGAGCATCAGGAGACATGGAGTCAGTTCTGACTTGAGGAGTCAGCCTGACTGACCCCTCCCCTCCTGGGCCTCCGTCTCCCCTCCTGTGGAGGGGAGCCTGGTCTTGACAATTTCCTCTTTCATCCCAGCAAACAAGGCAGGCAGAGGCGGGACAGCCTCCTGGCGCTGCTCCTTAGTGAGATGGCCGGTGCTGCCAGGTCTTGCTGTCCATCCTTAATTAAATGGTGGGTGGGCGAGGCAGGAGTGGAGCACTCTCGGTAACTAAAGCCAAGATGATGAGGCCATAAATTGCTGAGGGCTTGAATCATCGATTGGTGAGGGTGAGGTGGACTATAGAACCAGGAGCGACTGGGAGAAAGAGTTGCTAACCTGGGAAATGGGGCTTGTCCCTTCTGCGCTCTGCAAGCACCAGCCCAACCTTAGTACTCATTTTAATAACACTAAGTGTTCCCATCAAGATTCACTGAGCTCGTACTCTGCACCCAGAACTTTGGTCACAATCTCATGTAATCCTCACTCCAGACTGAAAAGGAACATACAATTATCATCCCCACTTTATGGGAGAGGAACCTGCCGATAGCACAATAACCCTCCCAGGGCCACCAGACAAGACCGAGGGGGAGTCTTGGTCCAACACATGTCGGGGGTCTCCAGCCTAGCACCTGAGCCTTGGCCGAGCCTGGTGACTCGGAAGTCAGGAGCCTGGTGAGCTTAACTCACCATCTTCCCAGCCTATCTGGGAGGAAGAGCTGCCTCAGTTTCCTAGTAAACACCAAGACAAGCTCTGTGGCCTCAGGCCACCCCCCGCCGAGTTCCACCTGGAACATTTGAGAGTATAAGCAAGGCCTACATACCATATGTCCAAACCCCAGGTAATCAAAATATAAATCAAGCAGAAGCTAGCAAACTCCTAAATATGTTCCATTCCTCTACCTCAATAAATACACCTTATGAACAACCTCAAAGAATTCTCAGCTTCCACACTGGCCCCTGGCAGTGTGGGGAGAGCCACTCCCAGGCCCCCACCCCTCAACCCCACCCACCCCCTTTTCTTCTCACACAGCTCAATTTCAGTCCCACACCTATGAGACTTTGTGGGCTCTGTCGAGTGCATAAGGGTATACTGCCACCTTCAGGAGGACAGGCCCTGGAAGCAGGGGAGTGCCAGGATCCCAGTTACCCAGGGTGAGGTCTAAAGCAGGCACAGGCTCTAGGTGGGCACGTCCCCCTTGGGACCACCAACTCCTCACCCCATGGGAAGGGTTGTAACCCGAAGAGGGCCAAAGCAGGACCTTTCAACCCACGGGGCCCAGGGCTGGAGCCCCTCTTGTCCAGGGCTAAAGGCAGAACTGTCCCTCCCCCAACCCTCACCACTAGCTTGGTGACTCTATCAGGGTGCACTCCTGAGTTGAGATTAAATGTTTTTCAGTACAATCCAATTTCCTCCTGACACACGGACTAGAAAAGCCCAGTCCATGTGTGCAGACAGACACACACACACACACACACACACACACACATTTGGTGCTAAATATCCAATCAAGTCCGCAGATAATAGAGACCAGCCAGTTCACTCCCAGTTTAATCAGATAAAATGCTCATTCATCGGCTCCTGCCAGAGCTGCCGTCCCCTCCTTAGGGCGGAGTCGAGGGGGCGGGGAGGGCCTGTGGGGGAAGGGGCTGAGACCGGAGTGGCTTGAGCATGTGGGCTGCGCCTTTAAATCTTCAAGGAGGGGGGACAGCGTTGCCCACGGGGGACTAATTATCCTTCAGCCTTTAGCCAGCTCTTACTCAAACAGACAAAAGGGGGCTCAGCATCTCTGGTGGCGCTAAGCCTCTGCAGCAGAATTTTTTTCACTCTCATATATGCAAATCCACCTCCACAGGGTGGACCCTGGGGTTGGGCTGCAGAGGGGCTCAGGGATTTGGAAGGGCCAGGAAGAGCAATGACAGCTGGACCCTCTCAGAGGACTAGTTTGGGACTGGAGGCATCTCACTCTTCCTCCTCAGGCTGGGTAGGGAGCCATTCAGTAGGGAGCTGCCACGCTGGTAGGGAGGGTCCTGTGGAGGCCAAGATGAAGACCTCACCCTCCTGCCTTCTCCTGTATGTGGGTGGGGGGGCTCCTGTGGAGGGCCAGTGGGCTCACTCAGAGAGCTGGCTCAGGATCTGGGAGCTGACCGTCCAGATGGGGCCCTCCTGCCCACCTCAGCCTTCCTCCTCCTAAGACACAGCCACCAGGTGACCTGTCCCAAGCCCAAATCTAGACATGCTACCCCCCGCCCTGAACCCATGCATAGTTCCCTTGCCTGCAACAGGAGCCCCTCAGCCTGATGGGCCCTGGGGCTTCTGAAGCCCCTGCCTCAAGCCTTTACCTCAACCCAGAATATTCTACCCACGCTCAATGGCAGTGGTGCCTCCTCCCAGCTCCAGGCCTGTGTTCCCGGCTCACTCCACCTTGTACCCCTCGCCCACCTCCACCCCAGGTGCCTGGTGTGCAGTGGGTGCTCAGTAAGTGTGTGCTCACTGAATGCACAGAATGCCCTTCCTGAGCAGCTTGGTGGACCAGGGGTGGTCTGGATCACAGAGGTGTTTACCTCCTACTCAGCTCCCAGCCAGCACCTACAGGAACCTCAGTCTCTTTAGCTGGGAGAGGGGGACAGTGCTAGCCCTTATCCCCAGGCTGGCTGTGAAAACCTCACAGTGCCTGGAGCCGCTCTGTGAGCCATGAAGAGCTTCTGGCGCCTTTTTTTCCTACAGTGGGGAGTGAAGAGGACAGTGTAGGAGAGTGCAGAGGGTCTGGGAACAAGCTTCCATCTCTCTCGGTCCCTCCAAGACCCGCATCTTACACCACTATTGGCCACTCCTTCAGGGAATCTATTTATCCACCACAAATGGATCTGTGCCCCACCCGTTCCAGACCCCCCAAGTCCTCCACCAGCCATCTCAACAGAACAGCCTGGACTTTAAGTATGAGGGGAACTTAAAAACTCTGGGAGAAGCTAGCGCAGTGGCTCACACCTGTAATCCCAGCACTTTGGGAGGCTGAGGCAGGAGGATCACTTGAGACCAGGAGCTTGAGACCAGCCTAGGTAACATAGCGAGATGCCATCTCCACAAAATTTTTTTAAAAAATTAACCAAGCATGGTGACACGTGCCTGTAATACTAGCTACTTGGGAGACTGAGGTGGGAGAATTGCTTGAGCCTAAGAGGTTGAGGCTGCGGGCAGTGAGCCATGTGCCCGCCACTGCACTCCAGCCCGGATGACAGAGTGAGAACCTGACTCACAAAATAGAAACAAAAACAACTCTGGGAAGATGGTTAGGAGGCAGGACTGGAGATGTGCTTGGTGCAGAAGGTCTGGCTAATCAGAATTTGAATTCTGAGGCCAGGCACAATGGCTCATGCCTGTAATCCCAGCACTTTGGAAGGCCGAGGCGGGCAGATCACGAGGTCAAGAGATGGAGACCATCCTGAACAACATGGTGAAACCCCGTTTCTACTAAAAATACAAAAATCAGCTGAGCGTGATGGTGCATGCCTGTAATCCCAGCTACTTGAGAGGCTGAAGCAGGAAAATAGCTTGAACCCAGGAGACAGAGGTTGCAGTGAGCCAAGATCAAGCCACTGTACTCTAGCCTGGGCGACAGAGGAGACTCCATCTCAAAAAAAAAAAAAAAAACGGAATTTGAATTTTGAGACCGACTCTGAGGGGCCTGAGGTGGTCAGGGGGCATCCTGAGAGAGCCAGCAGGGAGGGTACCCGCCAGCAGTGGGAGTGCTGCCCCCAGGAAGCCCCCTCCTTTCATTGCCACCTGCATCTGTGAGGTCTGGGCCCTGGATTTCCATTACCTGAGCAGTGGGCAAGGCTGAGCAGGCTGTAGAGAAGGTTCCCATGGGGGACTCTCAGGGATGGGGAGAGTGAGGTGTGAGAGGAACCGAGGCCAAAAGAGGCTGGGTGACAGGCAGGGGAGGTGGGGGGCTCTGAAAGGACCAACTGCCTTGAGGCTCAAGCCTCAAGAGGCAAAGCTGAACACAGGGATTACTGGGGTTTTGATGGCTGAAGCACTTTGTGAAGCTCTGGGGTGGCCTGGAGCCTGGCAGCAGTGAGGTGGTTTTCCGCAGCACAGGGCTGGGGAGGAGGCTTGTGGCCTAGGCTGGAGGCAGGACAGTGATCTGCCTGGACAGGGCGCACGGGGCCTATAGCACAGGCCTGGAGGCAGGACGGGTGGTCTCACCCCACCTCTGCTCTCCTGTGACACTGAGCTCCCATCACCCTGGTCCCTTCCCCTACCCATGGTCCCTCCCAAGGCTAAAGATGGTCTAGGCCTCCTTGGATCCCCCAAGAGCCCCAAATGTCCAGACAGGGCTCCTTCCCCCAGGGAGAGACGTGGCAGGTGCCCCCAGTATCTCTCCCCTCCACACCCCCTACCCCAGTGTGTTCTCTCCTGGCCTGGGTAAGGACAACAAATGGGATACAGTGGGCACATGCTTCACAAAAATAATGAGAGGGAAGAATGTGAAAATGAGAGCCTAGGATTCAGGCCTGGAGAGCACAGTCATCTAAACAGACGAGGCTCTAATAGCAGGATCTCAACCCCTCCAGCTGAAAACGACCAGGAACACACATGCAGTTTAACAAAGTTGGAGTTATTCTGGGTTTATTGACTCGTTGTAGTAAGGAGGATGCAACCATGGGAGTTGCGGGGCATCCCAGAAAGAGTGTGTGGGAAAGGACTTCACAGATTCAAGCTGGTGTTAGGGGATTTGGGGAAGGGTTTGAGGAAACAGGCTTTGCTCTGGGTTAGATGACAGCAGGAGGCTGGCTTAGAATCAGCATTCTAAGAGTCGGTATCATAGGAGTTCTCATCTAGAAGGCAGGAATGGTGGTCACTAATAAAGAAGCAGCAGTCACTCATATTAGCCAGGAAAGGGAGTTTGGTCATTTTTGTGGTTTGGACAATGACTATGTTTTATCTGTGTTCACACACTTTACAGAGTGGTCAGAGAGTGGTGTTGTGAATGACACCAGGGTCCAGCTGTGGCCACCAGCTCCTGGCCACCAGGGGCCGCGTTTCTTTCTTGGTAGCTTCAGACAGTGACCGAGAAGAGATGAAAGGGACAGATGTTACTCACACAGCACATGCCAGGCACTGTGCTCAACACTAGACAGACCTTGCTCACGTAATCTTCACCACAGCCCTCTCCTCATTGTACAGATGAGAAAACTGAGGTTCAGAGAGGGAAGGTGCCCATCAGAGTCCAGAAGGACTGGCAAAACTAGAATGTAAACCCAGCTTATGTTCCCCTTGGTTCCAAAGTCCCTTTCACCCCCTTGCCCTTGCCTAGAGGCTGAGCCTCTGCTCGTTCCTCGGAGCCACGTGGTCCTGAATTGTGTCCCTTGGACACCCCCGCTAGGCACATCTTCCTGAAGGGGTTCAGCCTGTCCATGGCAGGCCAGCCGCAGTGTCAGCAGTCGCCCCAGCCCAGGAGGGTCCCCCGTGCCTAGAGGTGTGAAGGGTAATGAGGCCCCGTAATTAAGGTTTCTGAAGACATGGCTGGGAGATTTATAGACAGGCTTTGTCAATAATTGTGCTACCGGCTGCAGATCCAGCGAGACATCGATAAGTGCTCGTTACAGCTTCTCCCTGCTCCCTGCCCTGCCCCCGCACCACCCCTCCTGAGCCATCAGCCTGCCTGTTCACAGCGCCTATGTACACAGGCTTCGCTCAATTAATTTGCACTTGTTGGCGCCATCTGTTCTTTTCATGTGTCCTTATCAGGAGTGTGTGCGTCCTGCCTCCTGCTCAGATGTGACAGTGCAACCCTCCTCATACATATAGGGGCTTCCTGGGCAGGCTCACATCTCCCCTCTCAGACTGGGCTCCTCAGGGTGGGACACTGTCTCCCCCCTCAGTCTAGGACCCCTGAAGGCAAGGCCAAGTCTTCATCTTCCTTCACCTCCCCCTCAACACCCACAGCCTCTCTCTGCTGAGCCAAGCTTGGCCTGGACCCTAGCAAAACCTTCTGAGTCTGACCCCACCAGGCAGGGCCTCAGCCCTCCAGAGGAAGCCCCCAGACCCCAAACCAAACAATGCCCTGGAAGGCTGGCTGCCTCTGGGTGCTGGGAGGTAGGGTGTTTGTTCTGATCCCCACTCTGGCTCCCATAGCCTGAGCTTTGGCAGGTTCTTGTTACGAGAACAGTGACATCTTTGAGTCACAGGGGTGGGAAGGGGCTAAGAAGCCACTTGGAAGTCTCTGTTTCCCTTGAGCAGCATTGGTTAAGGGTGGTACAGGGGCCAAGGCTTGGACAGCTCCTAGAGTGGGGTGGGTCATGGCCTGGTGGCTCCAGGATGCCAGGGCAGGTGGCCCACCCAGATAACTGAGAAAAGGCAGCACCTCAAGGATGCTTTCCCTTGGCTCTCTCCCCATCCCGAGGTTTTGGGCAGCCAACATCCCAGCCTACTCTTCTCTGGGTCATTCTGTCTTCCAGAAGGCCTCTCAGTCCCTTCCAACCCCAGCACAGGTTTGTTTGTTTGTTTCTTTCTTTCTTTCTTTCTTTCTTTCTTTCTTTCTTTCTTTCTTTCTTTCTTTTTTTTGAGATGGAGTCTCGCTCTGTCATCCAGGCTGGAGTACAGTGGCACAATCTCAGCTCACTGCAACCTCTGCCTCCCCGGGTTCAAGCGATTCTCCTGCCTCAGCCTCCCAAGTGTCTGGGATTACAGGTGCTGGCCACGATGCTCCGCTAATTTTTATGTTTTTGGTAGAGACGGGGTTTCGCCATATTGGCCAGGATGGTCTCGAACACCTGACCTCAGGTGATTTGCCCAGCACAGATTTCTAACCCCGGAGGGCTATGAATGCTGAGCTGGCCCTGCCACAGAAGTGCTAGGCAACTTCTTACCCTGTCTGGGCTCTGGGTCCTGCATAGCACATTGGATTTGTTTAGAATGCAACCAGACCTTATTCTGGGAGGGTCACAAGCATGCTTGGTGCCAGCATCCAGGCCCAGCCCAGTCCACTTTGCCTGCCTATAACAGGCTTGACAGCTGGGCCTTGGACTTACATCCAAGGTCCCATGACTGAACCCTGCAGCCGCTCCAGTCTCATCTCCTACCAGCCCCTCCTCGCCGCGTGTCCTGTCTGCACTCCCACAGTGTTCCAGGCTGCTGCTCACCTCCACACCTGTGCTCCTGCTGTTCCCTGTGCTAGGACTGTGTCTCCTCCTTATGCCTGTATCACCTGACAAACTCCTACTCATCCTTCAAAACCCATCTCCCGCTCTGACATGCCCTCCAATACACCCTTGCCTGCACCCCAGGGTGAGGAGGGGGCTGGCTGGGGGGCTCCCCCGCTACTGCATTTGCCATACTGATTTACTATGCCACACTGCCTGCTGTCACATCGACTAGAATACAAGCTCCTTGGGGACAGAGACCCCAAGCCTTGGCCACATCTGTGTCTCCAGTGCCCACCACATGGCCTGGCCAAGTGGGCCTGCCAAAGAGTATATCCTGAACTGGGAGGACCTCAGTCCTTGGCCTGGGTGGGGGAAAGGCAGTGCTCACCCCTCCCCTAGAGATGGAAGGAGACACACTCTTGCCACCCTGGCTGCCCACTTATAGGGTCATGGCGACCTCAAGGCAGACAGTGGATTCAGTTAGGGCAAAATGCAAACACACATTTCAGGGGTGGGGGGCACAGAGCAGGGGGCTTTAACCAAGCTCTCTGCCCACCCTCCCCCTGCCAGCCCCCTAGTCTGGACCCATCCCAGGGCCCCTCTGTGAACATCACTGGCATCATGACGAGCCCTTTCCTGCAGACAGCTCCAAGCTGTGGTGGAGCACCTGGGGTGGGGATTTGGGGGTTAGGAAGGGGTACAGTTCCATTTGTATTTCAGGCCCAGCAGCATTCCTGCCAGTAGAGAGTTTTAGAAATGGAAATGGAGGGCTGTGTTCCCTCAGCACATGTCCCGCCTCCAGGAGCTGGCATCTCTGCTCTCACATGGCCCATGTGCAGGGGCACAGAACCCCAGGTGCCAACGAGCCCCCTCCTAGGCTGCAGCAGAAGCCCACAGCCAGGCAGGGCCCAGAGAAGTCTGACAGCCTGCCAAAAGCAACAGCAAAAACCACCTCAGCCCCAGGAGCCTCCCATCCCCCACCCCCGTGTGTCTGATGCGGTGGTTTTATTGCGGGCAGTGAGGGCATTCATGACAGCCTCAGAATGTATGAGCCAGACCTGGAGCCAGCAGGGGCAGGGGGAGCAGAGCAACTGTGCAACTCCAGGAGATGGGATGTGGGCTCAGTGGAGGCCGTTGCAGGGGACCAGGGAGGCATCTGGACCTTCTGGCTAGGCCAGCTTCAAGCTCGAGTTGCGGGGAGGCCTCTCCTACCAGCAGCTAAGCATGGCTATCAACATCCTGCGTGCCCCACCCTGAGTTCAGCTGAGCCTCTGGCCCTGCAATAGGGAGATCCCAGCCCTGATGAGTGATGAAGCATGAGCCCTGCCCTTGCGGACTCCAAGGCCAAGGCCAATTGAGGACAGGAGAGCCAGCCCCAGGGTCCGGAGTGGTGGTGAAGACTCTGGAACCACCTCACCCACTCCAAGAACTTCCCTAGCCTCCTCATGCCTCACTCTCCTCCTCTGTGGAATGGACATGGAGAAGGCTACTTCATCAGGTGACTGGTGGTGAAGTTAGGCCGATCTATTTAAGGTAGTTAGAACAGTGCCCAGCCTATGGTGAGCTCTTGTTACCTGCCTGGTGCAGGCTCTAGAAATTCAGAAAGGAAGCCAAGAAGAGTAGGAAAGTCTTTTGTTAGGAGGTGGGCTTTGCAGAATGGATCTGCAGAGATGGGGGAAGGCGACTCCGTCCTGTAGGTGGGGGAACTGCGTGAGCAAAGGCACAGAGGCCGGATGCACTGAACCTGTTTGTTCCCCCAGAGGTTCTGAGGCCACAGGAAGTGGCTGGCGTGGGAGTGGCTGGTCCAAGGGGAGCTGCACTATTAAGTGTGGAGGGGGAGGGGGACAGGAGCAGGACCACAGGGACCTTGACCGCCAAGCTGGGGGAAGGAAGTGTGAATAAAGCCCCAATGCCACCAGGCATCTCTGTACTGCCCTCCTCTCCCTCCCCACCCCAGCCAGGCACCTGCCCTGTTTCCTGGGACCCCCTGAAGGAGGACATCCCTTAGCTCCACAAAGAGCCCTGCCCTAGTCTTCACATAGTAATTGTCTTGTGTGTCTCACCCAGTGATAAGGGGTGGGCAAGGGGCAGGGGGTGGGGGCTCTTGAGCACCCGTTTTATAGATGAAATGCCTGAGACCAGGCGGGAGCCCCTGGGGCCTCCCTGGCTTCATGGGGCAGGCTCAAGTCCCTCAAGGGCGCGGCTTCCCTCCCTCTCAGCAGCCCACACTTGTTCTATGTCCGGTGATGGGTCCCTGAGGGTCCGCTGGGGCGCCCCTCCAGCCTCCCGCCAGAGCAGGGCTGGAAGACTGCCATGTCTGGGGCCCGGCTGAGCTCAGTGCATGCCTCTGCGTAGTGCATTATTGATGGGGCTTCTAATTGTGCGTTTCCCAAAGTCTACAGGCTTTTGATGAAAAATTCATGGCACGCCCGAGGATGGGAGCAGACTCAATCGATTGGCGCACAGCAGGCAGGGGAGGACAGGGCCCCTTGCAGGGAGGGGTGGTGAAGCCTGGTCTGGGAGGCTTCTTGCCCCAGGATCTTGGGGATAGCAGGGGGCACACACCCATTTCCCTGGTGGGGAGGCTGAGGGGCAGGAGCAGGAAGATCTAAGGCCCACATCTCAGTGCCAGCCAGTGACTGGTGCCATCCAGGGAGGATGGCCGACTCCACCACGGGCCTCCCTTTCATTTCCCTGGAGGGGTGCTAGACCCTCCAGAGCCCCTCATGAGAGTTGCACAGAGGAGGGAGTAATATTTCTGGAGCCACTCTTATATGCCAGACGCTGCTCGGAGGTGTACACTCGCAGCCTCATTTAATCCCCAACAGCGTTATGAGATGGGCACAGTGATGCACTCCATTTTACAGAGGAGAAAACAGGCTTAGAGAGGTTAAGTGACCTGTCCAAAGTCACACAGCTGCTTAGTAACAGAGCCCACTATCTTTCCACTTCACCAGGCCCACTCAAATAAGAACTAATAGGAGTATGGGGATTGTCTTGTGCCACTCCCCTACTTGTCCCTATTGTTCAGAGGAAGTGTCCCCATTAAGAAAAAGTGGAGTGGGCCAGGTGCAGTGGCTCATGCCTGTAATCCCAGCATTTTGGGAGGCTGAGGCAGGTGGATCACGAGGTCAGGAGATCGAGAGCATCCTGGCTAACACGGTGAAACCCAGTCTCTACTAAAAAAATACAAGAAATTAGCCAGGCATGGTGGCAGGCACCTGTAGTCCCAGCTACTCGGGAGGCTGAGGCAGGAGAATGGCATGAACCCGGGAGGCGGAGCTTGCAGTGAGCCCAGATCGCGCCACTGTACTCCAGCCTGGGAGACAGAGCAAGAGACAGAGCCAGACTCCATCTCAAAAAAAAAAAAAAGGAAAAAAGAAAAAGAGTAAGTGAAACATGAGGCCTGCAAATGAGAAAAGGAAGCGCCCTCCACAACACCGGCAGAAGCCAGAGGCCCCCCAACCCTGTGCAGAGTGCTGAGCTGGGCACCCAGCAGCAGGGGTGGAGATTTTGAAAGGGGTAGAGGTGACTGTCTTGGCTTGTCCAGTCAGGGGTTATTATTGTGCCACCATTGAGGCCCCAAAGAACACTGTAAGTCATCCATTCATTCATTAAACAAGTAAACAAATATTTATAAAGTCCCAGTGCTGGTCAGCATCTTGCTAGGTCCAGGTGGAGGGCCCTATCATGAAAGCCTTTGGGACCAAGCTTGTCTGGGACAGACAGGCTGAACCCAGTTCAGCTGGGGAAAGGCAGGCAGGCCCCTCCATGCCCCAGGAGGGGGTCTCCGCAACCCAGGCTGAAGCCAGTTATATCAGACACTCTGCCTTCATGACCAGGGCCGTTTCTAGGTGGCGGGCTGGCTTGTTTGGGTTTGTTTTTTTTTTTGCTTCCCAGTGAGTTTCTTTCAAAAACATCCACCCATGTCTCCACTGAACTAAAGAGAAAGGAATTTGTCCAGAGCATCAGGAAAGCAGACAGAGGAAGTCCCCAGGGACCAGGCGTGGGGCCCTAAGCCACACTGCAGCTGCAGGGAGGAGAGTGAGCCCAGCTTGTGCTGCTGCGGGGTAGGAAGGACTCCTGAGGGGACAAGGGGGAATCAGGGAGCAGAGAGACTAAGGGGGAGGGGGAGGAGGAGACTCAGGGACAGAGGGTGAGGCTCAGTGGGAGAGAAAGGGGAGACAGGGTATGGGGGTAACCAGGAGGCAGAGAAAGTGGAGAAGAGAGGAGGGAGTTGAGGGGGAGGCAGGAACCAAGGTGTAGCCAAGGGCAGGTGAGGGAGGAGGGATTCTGAGCCTGGGCCAGGGGAGTCAGAAGGCCGGAGCCCTGAAGGGCCCCACAGCCCTCCCCGGCCCTGCTGTCTCCATACAATTCTATGGCCAAGGAGTGAACCTTGCATGATTTCAGCCACCCCACCCAGACACCCCCCATCCTGGAACAAAGGGGAAGTGGCCCCATGGGCCTGCCTGCTTCCAGCTCAGGGCCGGGCTTGGTCACCAGGCAGGCACTTGTTGTAGCAACAGTCCCTGGGGACCCATCCTGGGGAACAGGACTGCTAGCAGTAAAGATGGGGGAGCCAGGGCCCCCATCCCCTCCAGCCCCCAAGGCTGCCCCAGGCCTCATTGACAGCTTCTCTGTAAGTCGCCCCCTCACCCACTGGTTCTGGGAAGATGGGTTGGCTCGCCTAGCAGCAGGTGTGTTGGGGCGTGTTGCCCAGCAACCAGTAGAGGTGTTCCCAGAGCCTCTTAAGTGGGAGGCAGGGTGGAGAGGACCAGGGCTTTGGCCCTTAGATGCCCGTGGTCACAGGAATCTTTTGCAGGGCCCCTGGCTCCAGCCTAGGCCACCTGAACCCACACAGTAATCCAGAGAGGGAGGACAGAAGGGCTTCTGGGAAAATCCCTTAAAGTGATCATTGCCTCCTGCTAGTCTGGGCCCTACCTCTGGTGTCTTGGAGGTCCAGCCTTGGATCCTAGAAAGTGGCTGAGCCTGGGCTAGCCTGGGAAGGCTTGCTGGTAGTGCATGTGTGGTGCCGAGCTGTGAGGAGGAGTGGGTGTGGCAGATGGGGCATCCAGTGGAAGCAGCAGCTCAGACCGGGGGCTGGGGCCGCCCCAGTAAGTGCTAACCTTTCTGGTTTGGGCCCCAGTTGCCAAAGCATTTCTTCTTCCCCTTTGGCAAGAATCCCAGAGGACAACCCCAACAAGGGTCATTCCCCACAGGGTGCAGATGAGCAGGCACGGAGTGGGCAAGGGCCTCGCTTCAGGTCGTTTGACAGCTGTGGGCAGAGGCTGGATCAGAACCCAAGGTTCTGGGTTCCAGCCAGGGCTCTTCCCCCACCCAATGTGGGGCATTCCTGAGGCAGCAAAGCTCTAACCAGGGAGGATTCTGGCAGGAGGTGACCAGTGGGGAAGGGTTCTTTGTGGAAGAGTGAACAGGGCCTGTGAGACCAGGACTGGGGTCTGCCCCTCACCACCCGCTGAATGCCCAGCCCTGTACTCACCTGGGCTGAGAGCAAGGGCTGGCCCCAGTCTGCTGTCAGCAGAGGCTGGACTCTGGCCCAATACCCAAGGAGTAGTGACTGATGGCCTGTCTTGGGATAGCCCGGAGGTCTTCCTGGAGGAGCAGGGCCCAGAATGGAGCCTTGAGGGTCAGGCAGCGTTCAGAAAAGCCTAGGAGGGGAAGTAGGAATGGGAAGCCAGCATCTTCCAGGAAGCCCCGCCCCCACCCCAGCCCAGCTGGTCTCCATTGTCCCAGCCAGGCCCAATTAGCACCTGGCTCCTGCAGGGGCCAATTAGACAGGGGCTGAGGTCAGCTGCCGGCCAAGGCCCTGCCACCCCTCCAAGCTTCACCAAGCCAAGCACAAAAGCTTTCTAGGCATCATCTCTGCTGCAGCAGGAAGGGAAAGAAAGAACAGAAGAAAGGGAAAATTCACTCCTTTTGTTTCTTTGCCATAACCTTGGGCTGAACAAAGAAGCAACTGCCTCCCCTCCCTGGGAGGGCAGCTTCTGTGGAGCAGGAAGTCTGTTTTAAACAGCAATTTGCACAGATTTGTTGTGGTTGGGAGGCCCAGATGACATTCGAGGGGAACCAGGAGCAGAGACCTGGGGTGAGCAGGGCCCTGGTTCTAGAAACTCCTGTGACTCCCCACTGCGCTCTGTTCAGAAGCAGAGCTTCCGGGCCTGGCTGGTGCAAACAGGTGGGCCTGCTCCAGCTCTCTAGCCAGACAGACCTGTGTACTTTGCTGCCTCCAAAGAGCCCAGCACACATGGGCCTCCACACCTTCCCTCAGTGTTCCCCACCTCTCAAGTCCCACCCAATCCAGTCAAATCTCACCTGCACCTCAAAGGCCCAGCTGCACCCCTCCCCTGCAGGATCCCCTCCCCAACCCTACCCCTGGCCTTGACTTGCATTCCTAGGGTGTGAGCCATGTCCCACACAAGGCCTCCCTCCCACTGGGAACTCTCTGAGTGCAGGGTCTCCCCACCCCCAACAGAGCTGAGCTTAGGGGTACAAACAGCAGCTGCCAGGCCCTGCTGGGGAGCAGGTGGAAGGGAGATATATGCCAAACAGAGTCCAAAATGGGGTTTGGGAAGCTGGGGCCACCCTGGGGTGGTGACAGGTGGAGAAGGGGACCCACCAGTGCCATTGCCTCCTCCAGGCTCCCACCCCCAGGGCAATGCCCCATCGCACAGACCACCCTGCCCTCACCTCCCTAACCCTGCCCTCTGTGTCTCAGGAGCGCAGCCTCTCCCACTGGGCTATGCCCTTGCCGCTTCGATATCCCACCCAGCCAATGAGGCTCTCAGTCCTCCCTCGCCTGCCCTCTGGTGGTGATGAGGTTCCAGAGTGAATGGAGGGAAAGAAAGAAGCTTGTCCTCATGGCCAGTGGGTTCTATTGTCCTTCAGTGGCTGGGAAGGGAGCTTGGCTGGGTGGGCAGTGGCAAAGAACTGAGAGGCCAGGGTCCCAGTGGCATTGGCCCGTGTGTTTCTGGGAGTAAGGGGACTTCTTAGCCATGGTGAGCCCCTGGGAAAACACTAGTCCCTTTCAGTAAATTTTCAGGCACAACCTCCATCCTCCCCGACTTGTCCCTGAGACGGCCCCTGGGCTTTTGCTCCCTGGTCTCTGGAACTGGAGGAGGCCAGCATCGATTTGCAAGCTGAATTTTCCATTGTATTTTAAAGAAATGTGGTTAATTCGCTTTATTTTATTTTATCTTATTTTATTTATTTATTTATTTTTGAGATGGAGTCTTGGTCTGTTGCCCAGGCTGGAGTTCAGAGGCACGATCTCAGCTCAGTGCAACCTCCGCCCCACCCCCGCCTGCCCCCGGGTTCAAGCGATTCTCCCACCTCATCCTCCCAAGTAGCTGGGATTACAGGCATCCACCACCATGCCTGGCTAATTTTTGTATTTTTAGTAGAGGTGGGGTTTCACCATGTTGGCCAGGCTGGTCTCAAACAGCTGACCTCAGGTGATCCACCTCCCTTAGCCTCCCAAAGTGCTGAGATTACAGGCATGAGCCACTGTGCCCGGTGTACTTTTTGTATTTTTAGTAGAGAGGGGGTTTCACTGTGTTGGCTAGGCTGGTCTTGAACTCCTGACCGTAAGTGATCCGCCCCCCTCGGCTCCCAAAGTGCTGGGATTACAGGCTCGAACCACCGCACCAGGCCAAGAAATGTGGTTAATTCCCTTTAAAAGTATTGGGAAATTTAGATTAGCCAAGAGAGACCTCTCTGACATTCAAAGGACACCTACAGGAGTTCTGTTTGGCAAATCTGGCAGGAGCAGGGTCTGGGTCAAAGGATTTGCCTGAGTAAGTCAGGGAGGCAGGGAGGCCCTTCCCTGCCATCAAGGTCTTCAGGAGCTAAAGGGGGAGCATGTGCGTGGCCCTTGGCAGATGGGGAGTGCCAGGCTGGTGTGGGCGAGAAACGGCTTCTGGGCAGAGATAGGGAAGGCTTTGAAGATAGGGGCCCAGAAGGCTGGGCCCATGGGTGGAGTGGCCAGGGCTAAATTCTGAAAGGGGGTCTAGCTGTGCTGGAAAAGGTGGAAATTCAAAGTTGGAAATTTACCAGGAGGGCCAGTGGGAGTCGTTGGAGGGGTCTGGAGGCCAGAGAGGATGTTCCAGTTACCTATTGCAATAACAAACTACCCCAAAATGTTATCATTTAAAACGATAATTTTTTCTCTTATTATCACATCTCATAGCTTTGTGGGTCAGGAACTCAGCCACGGCACAGCAGGTCTAAGTCCTCAGCTGGGACGACCTACGGGCAGGGACGGGAGCAGCCAGGGCTGGGTGGGCCTCGCTCTCTCCCATACACTTAGTTTGGGCTTCCTCACAGTCTCAGGGCAGCAAGGAATTAGCAGCTAGCAGGGAAGAATTGGGGTTACTGCAAGATGGGTCTCATCCCAAGCCCCTGTCCTCACCACTCAGCCCCAACATCTTCCCTGGAGCTAACCCAGGATAGAGGCCCCAGGTTCAAGATTCACTGAGTGACTTCAGGCAAATCTCTGCACCTCTCTGGTCCCAATATCAGAACTTCTGAGATGGGGGTTCCAGGGCTAGAGGTCTTGGAAGGCTGGCTGGACCGCCTGGAGGAAGGACATGTGCTCCTGGAACTGGGGAGAGAGACAGCCCCGCACACACCTTCCCCACAATATGAGCTGTGGGCCACTCAGGTTGGCCTCATCCCACCACAGGCTGAAGCTGAGTGTCTGTGGGAGGCGGCTGCCCTCTGCCGACTGCAAAGGCAAACCACATGCAGTTGGCCTGGGCCTGCCAGCGATGGATCCTGGGGATCTGGGGAACCCTGAGATTGGGTGGCCGCCCAAGGAAGGGGACAAAGGAGAGGGTGTGTGCCTGGTCCAGCAAACCCACCCTCTGCACCGACTTCAACACTAGCCAGACTGCCACCCACACTGCCTCAGACCCAGCAACCTGTCTCAGGCCTCCTTCCCTGGGAGAGTGAAGCCCCTCCCCGCTCCTACCCCTGCTCCAGCCCATACCTCCCCTATGCATCCCTCCCTCTTACCTTCTAATTCTCCAGGAAATCCTCTCTCTCCACCGCTATGCCTCTCCTTGACCCTGTTTTCCTAGCTACCTTTGACCCTTCTCAACCTCACTGTCCCCTCAGATCTTACCCACAGCACCCAGCATTCAGAGCACTGGCCAAGGTCACTTCCTCCAGGCCACACCAAGAGGATCCCTCTGCAGATCCGGAAACTGCTAAGCCTTCTCTCCTTTTTCCAAAATTCTTTTAAATTGTGAAATGTAACCCATTTCACAATTTAAGAAAAATTGCATTGAACATATAGAACATAATTATTATAAATTATTATATAGCAAATGTCCATGAAACCACCACCCAGGTCAGGAAACAGCATCACCAGCATCCTCACACCCCTCATGCCCCTCCCAGCCACACCCCTCCTCTCCTGGATGTAATCACTCTGCCAGCTTTCTGTCCTTGCTTTGCTTCTTTATTTTTTTATTTTTTTATTATTTTTTTATTTTTGGGACACAGTCTTGCTCTATCACCCAGGCTGAAGTGCAGTGGCATAATCTCAGCTCACTGCAACCTCCGCCTCCTGGGTTCAAGTGATTCTCAGGCCTCGGCCTGCCAAGTAGCTGGGATTACAGGCACCCGCCACCATGCCCGGCTAATTTTTGGGTTTTTGTGTAGAAATGGGGTTTCACCATGTTAGTCAGGCTGGTCTCAAACTTCTGACCTCGAGTGACCTGCCCGCCTCAGCCTCCCAAAGTGCTGGGATTAAAGGGTTAAGCTGCCGGTTGGTTCACGCCTGTAATCCCAGCACTGGGAGGCCAAGGTGGGCGGATCATGAGGTCAGGAGTTCGAGACTAGCCTGACCAACATGGTGAAACCCCGTCTCTACTAAAAATACAAAAAAAATTAGCCCGGCATAGTGGCAGGCGCCTGTAATCCCAGCTACTCAGGAGGCTGAGGCAGGAGAATTGCCTGAACCCGGGAGGCGGTTACAGTGAGCCAAGGTCACACCACTACACTCCAGCCTGGGCAATAGAAAGAGACTCCATCTCAAAAAAAAAAAAAAAAAAAAAAGTGTGAGCCACTGTGCCTGACCTGCTTTGCTTCTTTATACTGTCGCTACCTGAGCATGCCTCTCGAATCACTCTGGCCTAAATTTTCTATTTTTACCTTCATGGAGAGGGCACCGTGACATACACATTGCTTTGCACACGGCTCTTTTGCTCACCTTGATGTATGTGAGGTTCACCCACATCATGGTTTCTTATTGCTCTGAAGTATCCCGCTGTATGGGTCTCCACCTGCCCCTATCTCTGCCCCATAATTCCTCACTCACCCACCAGTTCTTTAATGTTTTTATGAAGGTGAGTTTTGCTTTGTGTCCCATTCAGACCATCTCTAGCGGCGGGTTCATCTCCATCATCCAAGCCGCAAGACTCAAGCGGAAGGTGGTTGTCCTCCTTTTGAAGCCCTCTTGCCAGCCTGCTCTCGCCGCTTTTCCTCCTACCTCTCTGGCAATTGCCCTAGTCCTGAGAGCTCCTCTCCTACCACCCCTTGTCCTTGAACCCCCTCCTCACTCCACAGTTGCCAGATGCTGAAAATCTGCTCCCTTCCCAAGGCTCCAATGGAACCAGGGCTGTCCTGCCACCTGTCCCTCACCAGGATTCACTCCAGGCTTGATCACCATCAGCCACTGCTGGCCTCCTGCACCTGAGGCCCTGCAGGTACCTCACCCCTAACACGCTCCTCCCCCAACCCAGCTCCCCCTCCTTCCCACTCCAGACCTGCACCTCCTCCACCCAAAGACCCCAGCTCCTCCTCTCCTCATCCCCCACCTCCTCCTTCTCCCCTCTTCCTCCTTCCCACTCCAGGCATGCACCTCTACCAAAAGGCCCCAGACTCCTCCCACTCCTCCCCCTCCTCCCCCACCTCCTCCTCCTCCACACTGCAGGCATGCACCTCCTCCACCCAAAGACCCTAGCCCCCTGCCAACCTCCCGCTCCGCCATCCCCAACCCTCCTCTTCGTTGTTCACTTCACTCTGTCATGCTGACTCCTCCTTGGTCTGCCTCCACCCAGCAAGGGTCTCTGGCTCCCTGCTCTGGGCCTCCATTCATTTCTCTGTCCATCTTGGTGGCCTGAGGCATCTTGCCACAACCCCCCTCCAGCTTAGGCCCTTCACTGGCCTGCAGGATGGAATCCAAGCTCCTGAGATTGGCCACACCCCTACTTACTCCCCAACCAGCACTCTGCCCTCCAGGAAGTCACCGGCTTTGTTCCTGATCATACACTCTCTCTCCTCCCTGCCTTTGCCACAGTGTCTCCTCTGCCCAACAGCCCTCTCCCCTACCCCGGGTAACACCTGCTCACCCTCCTAGAGTGAGCTCAGGTTATCACCACCTCCAGGAAGGCTTCCTAGACCTGGGGCTAGGAAAAGAGCCTCCTGTAAGCTCTCCTCTGTCACAGATGTCACTGCCATCTCCTTGGTGTAGATGGGAGACCATCACAAGCAGGGATGGTCTGGGCTGGTCTGGGCTCCATGGCCCCAGTGCGGACATGGCCTTCAGCAACTGCTGGTGACTGTGCTGCTTCCAATGTAGCCTTTACACTGAGTCTCTGTGACCTTGGGAACACTACTTCCAATCTCAGCTTCCCCATTTTACAATGAGTTTATAAGGACCCTAAGTAGCCACAGGTGTCATTGGATGCAGTGTCTCAGATTCTGCCAGAAGCACTTCTTATTTTTTTGCGGGGGGTGGGTAAGGGTTAAGCATTACCCTCTTTAGGCCTCCTGCACCCAAGGCCCTGCAGGTACCTTACCCCCAACACACCCTCCCTAACCCAGCTCCTCCTTCTCCCCACTCCCAGCATAAAAACAAAGACAATCACCATTCCTCCTCCTTCGTGGGAACTGGTCCTCAGTTTCTATACAATGAAAGTAGTCACATCATCATATCTTCTGTGCCCACTGCCCAGGGTTATAATAAGAACCATTAAAAGTGCGACGGCAGGCAGAATGGCTCATGCCTATAATCCCAGCACTTTGGGAGGTCAAGGTAGGAGGATCTCTTGAGGCTAGGAGTTCAAGACCAGCCTGGGCAACATAGCAAGGCCCCATCTTTACAAAAAATTTAAAAATTAGCCAGGCATGGTGGCACACACCTGTAGTCCCAGCTACTTGGGAGGCTGAGTCAGGAGGACCACTTGAACCCAGAAGTTCGAGGTTGCAGTGAGCTATGATCATGCCACTGCACTCTAGCCTGGGTGACAGAGTGAGACTCCATCTTGGAAAACAAGAAAGCACTCAGAAGGTGGTGGAGGAAAAAGAGATGCTGTTGCCAGGCACCCTGTGTGCCAGAGCCTGGGCTGGCACTGTTCATGCCCCCTCTCTCTCCACAGCAACCCCCCTTGGGGTGGGGTGATTTTCCCATTCCACGGATGAGGACGCTAAGGCTCAGAGAACAGCCGCCCTTCCAGAGCCAAAGCGAAGGTGTCGGTGCAGCAAAGGCCACCAGCGCTCAGTGGCAGTGGGGCAATTCAAACCCAAGGACACCTGACATTTCTCACCTGGGCAGGATCTGATAGCTGGGTCTTGGATGGGGAAAGCGCAGTGTCAATGGGTGAGGAGAATGCAGTGGGCACTAGCGTTAGGCACAATGGCTTTGGAGTCAGTCCTTCTAGAGGAGGCTAAGCCTAGGGACAAGACAGGGAAGTGGCTGGTGCCTGACCCTCCCCCAGCAGACTGGAAAGTGGGGAGGGGGCTGGAGGGGAGGGATTGGAGCAGGGGAGTCAGCAGGACCACAACAGGAATCTGGGCCATGGTGTGCTTCCTGTTCTCAAGGCTGGGCTGTGACGCAGAGCATGGCCCTGGGGGTTGGGGAGGCCCAGCTGCAGGCTGTAGGGAGTGGTCAGGGCCGCTCATCTGCAGGCAGTGTCCTCCCAGACCAGCTGTGCTGCTCAAGGTCACTGCTGTGCCGGTGGGGGAAGCCGAGGAGGGAAAGCAGGTCCTTCAGTTTCCCACAGATGTAGAGGGAAGAGAGCATACAGACTGAGGGGTAAGCCAGGGCCAAGATCCCTCTCCATGCCCTGGGGTAGCCCTCTCTCTCAGAGAGCAGCCAGGCTTGGTGGGGGAGGGGGATAGGCACCTGTGGAGGCCTACAGGACTAGTCTCCGAGGAGTGGAGTCCAGCAGGGACCGTCTGACTGAGACAGGGACGCGGCCTCACCAGAAGCCATGCTCTCCCTCCATCTCCTTCCTCACTCTGGGCCCCAGCTTTCTTTGTCTGTCAAAGCGAGGTGTTAATAACAGAGCTCTGGGCCAGGTGCGGTGGCTCATTCCTCTAATCTCAGCACTTTGGGAGGCTGAGGCGGGCAGATTACCTGAGGTCAGGAGTTCGAGACTAGCCTGACCAATATGGTGAAACTCCATCTCTACTAAAAAGACAAAAATTAGCTGGGCGTGGTGGTGCACACCTGTAGTCCCAGCTACTTGGGAGGCTGAGGCCAGAGAATGGCTTGAACCTGGGAGGCAGAGTTTGCAGAGAGCCAAGATTGTGCCACTGCACTCCAGCCTGGGTGATGGAGTGAGACTCCGTCACAAAACAAAAATAAAAATAACAGAGCTCTGCTCATGCCCCAAAACAGCTGAGTTGGAGAACAGGAGGGTCTTAGAAAAAATGACCCTCTGAATGAGAAGAGGGGGTGATCAGACCCATGGGGTGGGCTGAGGAACTGGCAGCCCCCTCCCCCAGGACTCACTCCATGAGCACGCTCACAACCCGGTTATGGACAGGATCATATTAATTTGCCACATGCACTTTCCTTTCACAATAGAGCGTGGCCATCTCTGTGTGTCAGTATAATAAAATCTGGGTCATCCTTTGTGACCACAGCCTGTGGTGCAGAGACTGAGCATGCCCTCATATAAGACCACAAGCTGTGCTGCAGTGAGCATCCCTGCATGCATTTTCCTGGATGTGTGTGTGCGTGTTTCGCTGGAAGCCAAGAAAACCCATTTGGATGCTGCTGTAATTGTCCAGGACAGATATGCTAAGAGCTTGAACCAGGCTGGGCAAAGAAAGAAGGGGCCAAATTTCCTTTGCCAAAATATCATGTGCTTCCTTTGGTCAGTCCCCCATCAGTAATGGGCTGCCATAAACTGAAGATTTAGAGCACAGCAAAGGAGGGGCCTGGGAGCTCTGGGGGCAGCAAGGAGGAAGAGGAAGGGGTCTGACCTGTTGATTAAAGCAGTGATTAGAATAGAAATGGGTGTGGAGGAGAGCAGCGGCCTCCAAATTATACCTGCCTGGGCAGGGGCTTCACGCACCAACCCTTGAGCCTCACAGCAACACCAGGCATCTCTGTGTGAGGACTCTGAGGCTCAGAAAGGTGAAGGGGCCTGGCTGAACTCACACTGCATGTGAGTGGCCAAGCTGGCCTGCTGATCTGGGCCTGACTGCAAAGCCCTGTGTGTGTGTGGTCTCTAGACAGAGTCTCTCCGTTAACAATGCTGTCCGAGGACACCAGATGGGCAGATCTGGAGGAGCCAAGACCTGGAACTCAACAGGGGCAAGTGCTGGGGAGATGAACCTGGCACTGGTGCAATTAGAGGGAGCCCAACCAGAAGGCTAGACAGTGGCAGGTGACAAGTGGTGTCTGGTGGGCCCCTGCTGCCAGGAGACCCCTGCTCTCGAAGCCATGGCCTGCCATGCAGCAGGTGGGAGGCAGTGGCTGAGAAGGCAGGCCATATCCGCAGTCAGCATGAGGCCCAGGTGGGAGCTGGGGGCCGAGCTCTGCTTCCTGGAGGTGTGAGTCCCCACCCGTATGTACACAGCCTCCCACAGCTTCAGGAAGCCCACAGCCACAGGGGCTCAGCAAACGCAGGAGCAAACTCACTTCCCCATGCCCATTTCCTCCCCCATCCCAGCTCCCACCTGCTGTTCCTCCATCCAGACCTCTCTGGCTTCACATCGAGGTTGCAGTGAGCTATGATGGTGCCACTGCATGATCCTTTTCTATTTTGTGCTGTTCAGATTTAAGAAACTCCCTTTGTGAAACTTTATAAATAACAGTAGGGAATTTCTGCTTATAAAACAAATGCATATAAATATAGCCTATTAATTTTCATATATATATATACATGCATATGGGCAGGCATGAATTTTTCTCTCGATTGGGGATTGCACTGATCATTCCTTTTTGCAGCCTGCTTTTATCACTTCTCAGCATATTGTGAAGTGTCCACATATGGAGGCCTCATGGCAGAATTGCACGGCTCTTCAGAACACAGGCTCAAGTCCCTGCAGGCCTGGATTTCAGACCCTGGCTCTGTCACTAATCAGTCTTGTAACTGAGCAAGTTACTCACCTCTCTGGGCCTTGGTTTCCGCATTGGTATAACGGAGATAATAGTACCTATCCACGCAGGTCTGATGAGAGGACTGAGGGAGAGCACATAAAAAGCTTAGAAGAAGGCCTGGAACACAGTGAATGCTCAATGAGCATCAGACATTAGGATTGCTGTTGTTCCTGACCTCACGGCTGACTCCAGCCCCCAGCCCCACCTCATACCCCACATCCTGTAGCTGGATCCCAGCCTCCACCAAGTTCTAACCTGGGTCTCCCAAGGTGACCTTGGGTCATCTGACTACTGAGCTGTTTGGAGGGCTGATGCCCAGTCACCTTCCAAGTGGCATCCAGTGGGATTTCTGAGAGGTTCTTCCCTGGGTTCTCAGTGACGTGAGGAATGAGAGGAGTTAGAAGACGGGGAAGGAGGAGGGAAAAGGTGAAGAAATAGCTATGATCGAGCCAGACCCTGCAAACCTGGCCCTGGATCTTCTCAAGTCTCCATTGCCCAGAGGCCTCCTCACCTGTGTCCACACCTGGGGTTTCCCCCTGAGTTGGTATCACAGGACGTGATGTGGCCCCGGGGAGAGAACATTAGTGTGGCTGCCCTCACATGGCCAGGATGGGTGAGGATCAAGTCATAACCACCCTTCCAGGGAGTTGCTAAGACTTAGGGCCATGGCTTGGGGCTCCTGGTGCTCACTGGCCTTGTGGGGGACCCACTGACTTTCAAGCGTAGATGTGGATGTGGGACCAGGGTGGCTATGGGGCAGTGGGCTCAGCTCTGGGCTCTGGGATCCACAGGAGATGAACAACTACTGGCAGGCCATGCAGAAGATGGCAGAGGACATCCTGTCTCTGCGGAGACAGGCCAGCATCCTGGAAGGAGAGAACCGCATACTGAGGAGCCGCCTGGCCCAGCAGGAGGAGGAAGAGGGGCAGGGCAAAGCCAGTGAGGCCCAGAACGCGGGTGAGGATGTGCAGGCCACCAAGGGCACCCGGGCTTCTGCCTGGGCCCAGGCTCCAGGTTGTGCAATAGGGTGGCTGGGAGCTTCTCCCAGATGGGCATGCTGCTGGACTCTGGCAGATAGGAGCCCCTCGCCCACAGACACACACAGTCCCTGCCCAGCTGGGTCCTCTCAGGGATGGGAAACAGAGAATCCAGTCCCGTCCCAAGCCCTGGGGCCAAGGGATATCTGCCTTCCTGCTACTGACCATGCTGATTTGAGCTGGGAGAGGCTTCCTCCCTGAGCCGGCTCCCCAACCCACCTAACAGTGTCCATGAAGCAGAAACTGCTGCTGAGTGAGCTGGATATGAAGAAACTGAGGGACAGGGTGCAGCACTTGCAGAATGAGCTGATTCGAGTGAGCTGGGGCTTGTGGGGGCAGAGGGGAGGGAGCTGTGGGGGAGCATCGGGGTGAGAAGAGTCTGGGAGGAGAAGGGAGAACAGGCACAGAGGGAATGGAAGCACGGAAGAAAGGGGGACCAGCCTGGTGGAGGACTCAGCAGAGGGGCCGAGGTGGACCCTCAGGGCCAAGGTGGACTCCCAGGCACCCATTCTCTCCCCTTCCCTCCTCCCCCATCTCACAGAAGAATGATCGAGAGAAGGAGCTGCTCCTTCTGTATCAGGCCCAGCAGCCACAGGCCGCTCTGCTGAAGCAGTACCAGGGCAAGCTGCAGAAGATGAAGGCGCTGGAGGAGACTGTGCAGCACCAAGAGAAGGCAGGTGGCAGAGGGGCTGCCCCCAAGGCCAACTGATGATGGCAGAGTAGGGAGCCCCTGGGCCAGCCCAGCCTCTGCTCTGCTCTCCAGGTGATCAAGAAGATGGAGCGGGTGCTGGAGGACAGGCTGCAGGACAGGAGCAAGCCCCCTCCTCTGAACAGGCAGCAGGGAAAGCCCTACACGGGTGGGTCCACACCCTGATGTGATCAGCTCCCCAGCTTCTGCTCCACCCCTGGAGGCCCTGCCTTCCTGGAGCCTCTCAGCTTCAGGAGAACCTGCGAAGAGGTCCCCTGCACTCAGTTACGTCTGTGGGCCTGGGAGACCCAGGATTGCCCTGCTCTCCTCCTCATTCAGGCGCCTCATCCAGAGATCCCCTGAGCTCCCTCCTTCCCTGGAAGCCCCTCAGAACACAATTGGGATGCAGTGTGAGCCAGGCTAGAAAGAGGGTGGACCTCCAGAGGAGGGCCCTGCAGACTAGCACAGCAGAGAGGGCCTTCCCCTGAAGAAGGGCCACCTGGGGCAACACTTCCCAGCTCCTAGCCCCAGGATCCGTCGAATTATTTCCCCATACCGCCAAAGATTCTGCCTCTGCAAAGCAAACAAACAAAAATACTTTGATTAAATCAATGATCTGGGGCCAGGCGCAATGGTTCATGCCTGTAATCCCAGCACTTTGGGAGGCCGAGGCGGGCAGATCACTTGAGGTCAGGAGTTCAAGACCAGCCTGGCCAACATGGTGAAACCCCATCTCTACTAAAAATACAAAAATTAGCTGGGCATGGTGGCGGGCACCTATAATCCCAGCTACTTGGGAGGCTGAGGCAGGAGAATCACTTGAGCCCAGGAGGCAGAGGTTGCTGTGAGCCAAGATTGTGCCACTGTACTCCGGCCTGGGTGACAGAGGGAGACTCCGCCTCAAAATAAATAAATAAATAAATGATTTGGAGGTTTTCTTCCCCATCGATATTAACCAAAAGCCACCTAAAACTGCCAATCAGCCTCTGATAAGCAGAAAGGACCAGGTAACACCATATCAGGCCAGCCCAAAGCAAGGGATTTCCCTGAGCCTGCCTGTGCAACTTCACCCAGGGCCCCTGTGTGCCCAGCCCTGTGCTTAGCCTTCACCGCTGAGGGTCTCAGGGGCAGGAGGGTGTTTCTAGGAGCCTTTAGAATGCAATGAAAGCTGAGCTGGCCTTTCAGGAAGCCTGAGGTCATCCAGGAGTCTGGATGAGACTGAGAAGGCAACCTAGGGAGGGGAAACAGCCAGATCAAAGGCCCAGGGAGTGAGAAGAATTCCAGGATCAGAGAAGGGAGGAAGAGAGAGAGGTGAGGAGCTGAAATACACTGAAGACAAATGAGGAGTTAGAGAGAACGTTGGGGTCAGGTTCTAAAGAGCCTAGAAGGACAGCCTGTGTGCACCTGATCCCACTGGTGGTAGGGAGCCATTGAAGGCTTGGGAGTAGAGGGGAGGGGTGGCAGATTGAAGCAAAATGCTGGAGCAGATCAGGACAGGGACATGGGAAGCAGGAGAGCCCATCTCACCAACATCTGTGGCCGTGTCTCTAGGCTTCCCTGTGCTCTCAGCCTCTGGCCTTCCCTTGGGTTCTATGGGAGAGAACCTGCCGGTTGAAGTTTACTCAGTGCTGCTGGCAGAAAACGCGAAGCTGCGGACGGAGCTGGATAAGAACCGCCACCAGCAGGCCCCCATCATTCTGCAGCAACAGGCCCTGCCGGTAAGAGGCCCTTGACCTGGGCCTGCCTGTGCCGGTCACTGGGTGCCCAGAAATCACCCATGGTACAACCCAAGTTGAAGATCAAGACCAGGAGCTAAGCTTCCCAGGGTCTCCAGTCTGCCTGGGGGCTCCTGGAATCAGCTCTCAGGCCTTGGTCTTTTTCTCCTGCGGAATGTGTGTCCCCGAACACTTCACCTTTAACCTCATCTAGCATCCCAGGAGAAAGCAAGCCCCTTGTTGACCCTTGATCCCTGAACCCTGACCCCTTTTTCACCTGGCTGGCCTCCACCTGGACCCTACACAGGCCTCTCAAAACTCCCTTCTGGAGCATTCCCTGATCTTGGTGCAGCCTTGGAGAGCCCTTTTCCATCCCAGGTGGACCCCGGGGAGTTGGGAGCAGGAGGAGACTTGACAGAGAGGCTGCGAGAGACGCATGGCCCAGGCCACTCAGAGTGCACAGAGACCCTGCCTGCACAGGTGGGTGGCCCAGGGCCCAGAAATGCCCAGGCCCTGCTCCACCTCTGAAGATGCTTCAGGGGCCCCTTGCTTTACATAAACCCCAAAGCAGAACATTTGGAATCACAGAATATTGGGCAGGGCAGGGGCACAGGAGAGTTTTCTCTCCATCCCAGGACTCGCCGGAGGTGAGTTCTGTTGAAAGCACACCTGACTCATGGACATCCAGGTAAAGTGTGAGGGATGAGGTCAACTGCCTCACAGGTTCTTCACTTCACTCAAAGACTCCCAGTGCATTAATTATAGGGGGCTCCCTAATGCATTTTACATTAAAAAAAAATGTTGTGTCAAAACTTCGTATTCTCAAAATCTGTGTGGGAAACAGCTGTGAAAAAAGCACATGCCAGACCCTGTTCTGAACTTCCAGAAGAGGGTTCGGCCCAGGTCTGACGCTCTGCCTTGGGAGCTCAGTCTGAACTCAGGCCTGACTGGTTTCTTCCTCAATACCTTACAGTTTCCCAAGCTCACACTGCCACAGCCCCCAGCTGGGGCCAAATGTGAGTTTGTGCTTTGCCCACAGGATCTCCTCTCTGGTACTTCAGACAAGTTCAACCTCCTGGCCAAGCTGGAACATGCTCAGAGCCGGATCCTGTCCCTGGAAAGCCAGGTGGGTGAGATGCAGGAGTTGATGAGGCTGGATCAGGCTCACCACACAGCCTATAACCAGGGCTCAGTGTGTGAGCAGAGTCTAGGCTCAATCTATGACCAGGATCAAGGCTTAGTGTGTGGCCAGGGTCGGGGTTCAGTGTGCAACCAGGGTCAGGGCTCAGTGTACAACCAGGGTTAGGGTTCAGTGTGTAACCAGGGTCAGGGTTCAGTGTACAACCAGGGTTAGAGTTCAGTGTGTTACCAGGGTTAGGGTTCAATGTGCAACCAGGGTCAGGGTTCAGTGTACAACCAGGGTTAGGGTTCAGTGTGTGACCAGGGTCAGGGTTCAGTGTACAATCAGGGTCAGGGTTCAGTGTACAATCAGAGTCAGGGCTCAGTGTACAACCAGGGTTAGGGCTCAGTGTACAACCAGGGTCAGGGCTCAGTGTACAACCAGGGTTAGGGTTCAGTGTGTGACCAGGGTCAGGGTTCAGTGTACATCCAGGGTCAGGGTTCAGTGTGTGACCAGGGTCAGGGTTCAGTGTGCAACCAGGGTCAGGGTTCAGTGTGCAGCCAGGGTTAGGATTCAGTGTGTGACCAGGGTTAGGGTTCAGTGTACAACCAGGGTTAGAGTTCAGTGTGTTACCAGGGTTAGGGTTCAATGTGCAACCAGGGTCAGGGCTCAGTGTACAACCAGGGTTAGGGTTCAGTGTGTAACCAGGGTCAGGGTTCCGTGTACAACCAGGGTTAGAGTTCAGTGTATTACCAGGGTTAGGGTTCCATGTGCAACCAGGGTCAGGGTTCAGTGTACAACCAGGGTTAGGGTTCAGTGTGTGACCAGGGTCAGGGTTCAGTGTACAATCAGGGTCAGGGTTCAGTGTACAATCAGAGTCAGGGCTCAGTGTACAACCAGGGTTAGGGCTCAGTGTACAACCAGGGTCAGGGCTCAGTGTACAACCAGGGTTAGGGTTCAGTGTGTGACCAGGGTCAGGGTTCACTGTACATCCAGGGTCAGGGTTCAGTGTGTGACCAGGGTCAGGGTTCAGTGTGCAACCAGGGTCAGGGTTCAGTGTGCAGCCAGGGTTAGGATTCAGTGTGTGACCAGGGTTAGGGTTCAGTGTACAACCAGGGTCAGGGTTCAGTGTGCGACCAGGGTTAGGGTTCAGTGTACAACCAGGGTCAGGGTTCAGTGTGCGACCAGGGTTAGGGTTCAGTGTACAACCAGGGTCAGGGTTCAGTGTGCAGCCAGGGTCAGGGTTCCATGTACAACGAGGTTAGGGTTCTGTGTGTGACCAGGGTTAGGGTTCAGCGTATGACCAGGGTCAGGGTTCAGTGTACAACCAGGGTCAGGGTTCATTGTGTGACCAGGGTCAGGCTCTGTCTATGTCCAGAATCAGGGATCAGTGTGGACTCAGGATCAGAGCTCAGTATGTTGTTGAAATGTCCATCTGTGTCTTGGTCAGGCTGCCTGACTGTTTGGCCCCCTCACCCTCACCCCGCCACCCCTGAGGTCTCGGGAAGGTGTCAAGCCCACATGGCCCAGAGCTTTGCTTTCTGCCTGGACAGCAGGCTCAGGCCCTGGTTGTCCTGGCCATCAGGGATTAGCCCTGCTGCCCATGGTCCTCCAATTGTCCCTCTCTGTGTCTGCAGTTAGAGGACTCAGCTCGACGCTGGGGACGAGAGAAGCAGGATCTGGCCACACGGCTGCAGGAGCAAGAAAAAGGTTTCAGGCACCCCTCGAACTCCATCATCATAGAACAGCCTGTGAGTGACCCCCCTGGAGTAGCTCCCAGGGGTTCAGGTGGTGGAGCAGGAAGCCACCGCACCCCCAAAGTCACTGGGCCCTGAGAAAAGCCATTGTGGAGCCAACTCCAGGGCTGGCGGTCAGGAGTCCTAGGCTCCCATTCCTGCTCCATTACCAACCGAAGGCTCAGTCTTAATTCCCCCACCTGTCTAAGGGGAACAGAAAACCCCTGCCAAGACTACCCTTTCCCCCACGGGGTGCTGTGAAACTCAAGGAGATGACTGTGGATGAGGGGGCCATGCAGGCATCTCCAGGATGTCCTGACACTGAGTGTGCTTTAGGACTGGCTGCACTCATGGGCAGAGTAGCTTGTGGCCCCACCCCCCTGAATCCATAGAGCCTAAGATTCTCAAATTAGCACACCCTTCTCAGATGGCCACGATGTAGGCTCCACTTTGCCAACTTCCCGAGAACAAACAGGCCTGCTCACAACTGCCCCTCAAGTTCAACCCCGGGACCACCCAGCCCCGCAAAGCAAAGACCCTGACTTCTCCTGCTCTTGAGCCAGCTGTGCTTTGCCCGTGGCCAGAAGCTCAGCAGCGGCTCCTGGGAAAGGCCTGGAAAGGATGAGGGAACAAGCAAGGAACAAAGGCAACCTTTGCACACTCACCTGAGCCCTGGGGACTCTTGGAGAAATTAGGTGTCACCTGCTGTGGCAAAATGGGTTTAGAAATCTTTGCGAGGTCATGGCCCACTGGGTTCTGGATACTCTGAGGCCTGGTTTGTCAGGCAATATGCCCTTGAGCAGGTCACCCCCTGGGAATGGGGGGTACTCATGCACCCCGCTTTGCACACCACAGAGTGCCCTCACCCACTCCACGGACCTCAAGCAGCCCTCAGAGCTGGAGCCCCTGCTGCCCAGCTCAGACTATAAGCTCAACAAGCCCTCGAACCCCCAGAAGGAGACCGCTAACTCTCAGCAGACCTGAGCCCCGGAGCAGGCCTCCTTCCCTGTGTGCTGGGGAGTCTCATCCCTGCCCCCTAAAAATGACGTTATTAAATGTTGTAGCTCTGTGAGCATTTGCCTCTTTCCTGGAGCAGGGCAGCCTGGGGGCCCTGCTTCCTCCTCCTAGACCTCACTCTGGGCCTGGGCCTGGGTCTTCTGCTGCAGCCTTACAGCCTCCTGCCTGCCCCGGGAGCCAGCATCTTTGGAAAGCCAAGGGCCACAGTGGACCCAGGAGGGTGGAGAGAAGAGGCCTTCCAAAGCAGGGGCCAGGGAGACGGGCCCCTTCCAGACCCGGAGAAGAAGCAAGGCCACCAGAGACCAGCTCTGTTGGGAAATACGAGGGAGGCTTGTCCTTTTCATCTGCCCCAAAACATCTATCATGTCTGATGTTCCCTCTTTCAAGTTTGGTTTGTCTGTCTCTTGGAAAGGGAAAGACTTGGAGGCTTGAAGCCTTCCTGTGGCAGTCACGTATCATTGTGAAATACTCCATTAAGCCACTAGGCTGAGCTGGCAATGATGTGTCCAAATGTAGCCAGGGGCAGGAGAGCAGATTGGGCCAGGGGGAAGGAGGCACCTACAGGGAGTCAGGAGGCCTGGGTCCTGGGGGCAAACATGCTGTGTGACCTCAAGGGACCCAAGCAACCTCTCTGGGCTTCAGTTTCCCCATCTATTCCATGTAGAGCTTGACCTCTTTGGCTGTAAGCCTCTTTCCAGCTATAACATTTCTGAGTCAAAGCTGACTCAGGACCAGAGAGGAAAAAGGACACAGGAAGGCAAGACAAAGACAACAGGGAAGAGGATTTTGTGGTGGGGAAGGCAGAAGGGCTCCAAGAGTGGATCCAGATCCCACAGCTTCGGGCAGGAGAGGCCAGGCCAGCTGGACCACTGGCCTCAGCTGGACTAGCTCCCCCACCTGCCTGCAGGACTTAGACTTGGATAGCCGAGGGCCAAGAGGAATCAGGTCAGGAGTTGTGAGACCCCAAGGGATTAGGGGGCGGAAGTCAAGACCAGTGTCATTCAGTCCAAATGACAAACCAGCGGCTCTGCTGCAGAATAGTCTCCCCACCTCCCGCCCTTGGACAAGGGGGCACAAGCCCCCAGAGCAAGAACACAAGGCCTGGAGCAAGCCCAGAGGAGGCCCGGGAAGGGTAAAGGAAGCAGGCTGGCCTCTCATCCCCAGTCAGCCACCTCACACCAGCCCTTCAGTAGCAGGGGTTCTCACCCACAGTTCTCGGCCTTTGCCATGCCCAGGACTCTGGCTGGGCCTTGGCAGGAAGTCCTCATGCCCCACAGGGAACTCCCACCCAGAGTTCACCCAAGCAGAGCCCTGTGCGAGCCTTACCCCTGTGGGGCAGGTCCACTCAGAAAGGCAGGACTGGCCCACACCTCTTGGGGCCACCCACAGAACTCCCCAGTTCTCCTTTGTCCTTCTGCCTGATGCTTCTGTAGCTCCTGGCACAGTAGCAGTTGCCTCCCCTCCTCTGCCCCACTCTGCCTCACCCCTTGCCCCAGGGAGCCTGGAGTTGATTCTGCTGGCTCCTGAACTGCCATGGGTGAGGGGGTCCCAGCAGAGATGGCTTCAAGTGTGGCTGCCTGGGGTCTCCTGAGCATGCCCAGATCCTGCTTTAACACAGGAAGCATCTCCACAGGAGTGATGAACACCTAATGAGTCTGATGGAATGCAAGACACCACATGGTTCAGCTGTTTATTGTCTCCATGGGGTGGGTGAAGAGGAGTGGCCCAGCTGAGCTGAGGAAGGTGACCACTGAGAACCCATTCTACCTGCTCAGCAGGCTGGGCAGAAAGGAGCAGGACTTCGGACAGACGACTGAAGATGCAGAGACCCCATGGGCCCCACCCCTGGGCCTTCCTCCCATGTGGCTGCAGGCCATCCTCTCTGATCACTGCTGGGTTGCTTCCTGGTTAAAGGGCCAGAAGGTGAAGGAGATGGGCTTTTCAGGCATCAGAATGAGGTTGAATGTGGTGCCCACATCGCTGAGGTGTTGGATTTCAACTCTGAAGTTCTCCAGCATCTGAGAAAGGCAGATGGTAGGTTTAGGGGAGGGCAGGGGAGGATCTGTCTCCCTAGCCAGGCCCATTCACCCATAGGCAGTGCCTGTGGAGTGTGATTTGAGGTCCAAGGAGTTCACTACCAGCTCCTGGTGTAACCCTGCACAGTGCCTGATAATGCACCCTTAGTGCTGCATTCCCTTGATTTAGGCCTAGACCTTAACTCGTCTACAAACCTCAGTCCTATCCCATCCCATCACCACCATGGGGAATGGATGGCCAGGGGCATCAGTGGGTGATAAGTGGTTGAGCCCGAAAGAGGGGGCAGCAGAGAATTGTGGGAGAGAGCGAGAGCAAGTAACTGGAGGTAGATGCGCCCCAGCACTGACATCCTCGGGCTCTGGACAGAGATAGGAGGAGGAAGGTTGGTGCCTTCATTAGGGCCAGGGCCAGCCCAGGGTGCCTAGATGTCCCCAGCTTGACTCACATTGATGAGGAAGATGGTCATCTCTAGCTCAGCGATCCGCCGTCCCAGACACTGCCGCACACCCCAGCCAAAGCCCAAGTTCCGGAAGTAGGTGACATTCTTGTCTTTGCTCAGCCATCGGGTTGGGTCAAAATTTTCCGGGTCGAAGAAGAAGGTGGGCTCTCGGCCCAAAGCATAGATGGCCACTTGCACCAGTGTCTGGGGCAAGGTGATCAGAGGCCTGAGTAAGCCCCACTTCCCCACAGCCCTGAGCACAAAACCCCCTTCCCTAGTCCCCTGCCCTCTCACCACCACTCCCACTCCCCAGCATGGCTGCCCAGCTCTCCAGGGCAGGACATTCTGCCCACTGTGCAGCCTTGAACAAGTCCCCGCCCCTCTGTGATCCTTACCCACCAAATGGGGATGGCTGAAGACCCAAGGCCAGGATGATTGTCCCACCCTTTCCTCAGACCCAGGCAAATCATGAAATCTCCCTCCTAACCCTGGGTTCCAATAACATCCTAGAGGTCACCGCCCACCATGCCCACCACCTCTGCCCTTCACTCAGACTTAGACTGCTGCCATCAAGGGCCCCACCAGGGCCCCAGTGCCACCCTCTGTCTGCAATTCCAGCCTGCCCCAGCCCTCTCTGACTGGCAGAGCCTGCAGCCTGCTGGCTGCACCTACCTTGGCAGGAATCATGTAATCTCGAAGAACCAAGTCATTTACAAGATATCTCTGCAGGGTCACGGAGATGGGGTGAAGTCTGCAGGAGGAGGGCACTCAGAAGCTGATGGCCCCAAAGGCTGGACACAGCCGCCGGAGCCCCACACCCTGTGTGGCATCTCAGCCCTAGCTGCAGCAGCCTGGGGGGACCTGGGGGTAGGGCCCTGGCTCTATTTCTTTCTCCTCCAGACTTTTCACTTCCTGCTTCCAACCTCCTCCACCAGCCCATCCTCGTAACCCTTTCCCCGGGCACTTCCCTGGCCCTGCCCAGGAATTGGAGTTGGGGGCGGCATGGGTGGTTGTGGGCTTGCCTTAGTGTCTCCTTGATGCTGGCTTTGAGGAGGGGGACCAGCTGTAGCATCGTGGCCATGTCTCCCTGGGCCTGGCGCCGCGCAGCCAAGACCTCTGCCCGCAGCATATCCTGCACTTTCAGGTTGCGTGCCATCTCGTACAAGTGCCACTGCAGGGTCATGGACGTCTGGTGGGGAGTAGGGTATACAGAAGACCAGGAGGGGCTGTCACTCCGGGGCCCCTTGAGGTCCTTGACCCCATGCTAAATTTTCATTTCCAAGAACCTCTTTCTCCCCGACCCCCATCCCAGTCTCCAAGACCATCCTCTGCAAGAGCAAAACACATTCCATTGTCTAAAAGGCAAATGTCCAAGAAGCCTTTCTTGCCGGCCAGGCAGGAACATTCAGGGCAGCACTTGTCCCTGCCCTCGTCCCTCATGTCACCAAAAACCCACCCATGTCCACAGTGAGTAGAGTGTCAGCTACACAGCCAAGGCCTTCTTCCAAAGAATTCCAGAGGCCCTTAGAGGCCAAATCCTTCTGTAATGATTGCACTCCAGAATGACTGCCATTCCTTTTGAAATGCCTTCTTAAACAACCACCCCTCTTTCCAGTAGAACTTCCTAAAACCTTAGGCTTCACCTATAGCAACATGGCTTCAAGTAAGGCTCAAAGAAGCTGAAACCAGACCAGCCGGATGTTTCCTATCAGTGTTGCAGTTAGGGTGTGGTGTGTGTTGAAATTAATCAGCTAATCTCAACGTAAGCCAGAGGCTGTGACCACTAGCCCTTCGCCAGAGATCTGAGTGACCCTCATCAAACCCCACAGTCCCAGATTCCTCAATGATGACAAACCAGGCCCGTTTGGGACTCCAGCCTGGAGCAGCCCTCCCTCCTGGGGACTAGGACATGGGTTGTTGACACATTATCTTACCAAGGATCATATTTTTGTCCAACAGACTTAGACACCCTCCTCCCTCCTCCTGGCAGGGGCAACAATGACAAGCTGTGAGGTAACATTTATTAAGCACATATTATATGGCAGGCAGGGTCCTAAGCTGTTTACATATGTTACCTCGTTTAATACTCACAAACAACCCTCTAAGGTATGTTACCATCATCCCCCTTTTTCAGATGCGGAAACTGAAACAACACACAGCTCCTTCTCAGCTTAAAATCCTTGCCTGGCTCCCCAGAGCCTCCAGATGAAATACAGAGGCTCAGGCCTGAGCCACAGGGCCCCTCAACACCTGCCTGCTGCTCCCCAGTCCCCCACTCCCCACCTCTCTCCAACACACACCTAATGCTCCAGCTACATGGAGTGGCACACAGCCCCTGAAGCCCAGAAGTCTTCCCCACGCTAGGTCCTCTTCCTGGAATTCCCTTCCCCGCCTAAGAAGCAAGGATGTGCTCCCTCTGCAAGACTCTAATCAAATGTGTGTATTCATCTCAGTACTGCCAAGGCCTGCCATAGAGATGTACTTGGGATTTAATAAGGTGGTTAACTATGTTACTAGCTGTGTGACCTTGACCAAGTTATTTAACCTCTCTGTGCTCTACTTTCCTCATCTGAAAAAGAGGGATGATGGTAACATACCTTAGAGGGTTGTCTGTGAGTATTAAATGAGGTAACATATGTAAACAGCTTAGGACCCTGCCTGCCATATAGTATGTGCTTAATAAATGTGACCTCACAGTAATCGTTTCTTTGGTGCCGGTGAGTGATTTTTGAAGATCTCTTCTACGTAATAGACAATGAACTATGTTTAAGGTATGCTCAAAGGCTCCATTTGCAGCCTGTCTCAGGGATGGAAACTCCTTCATCAGAGTGTAACACAGATATAATACCTGGGAATGAAAGTGATTCACCCAGGGGGCTTGCCATGTGCTTCTCCCTAGTCCTGAAATGCTATTCCTTCTCTCTCCTCCTGGCAACAGCCTGCAAGACACGCACGTTGAATTTTAGTTCCTCTGTGGAGCCTTCTCCATGTCCTTCACAGCCACATTAGCCACTCCCCACCTCTCAGCTTTGTCAGTGGCGGGTGCTTGCCTCTGTCACTGCAGTGTGCTATTCCTCTGTTCACATTGCTGCCTCCCTGTTATAGGCTGAGCTGTATACCCCCTCCCAAAATTAATCTGCTGAAGTCCTAACCCTCAGAACCTCAGAATGTGACTATATTTGGAGATAGAACCTTTAAAGATTTTAAAGTAAAATGAAGTCCTTGAGGAGGATCCTCATCCAGTTCTGACTAATGTCCTCATGAGGAGAGACAATTCTGACACAGACACAGAGGGAAGCCCATGTGAGACAGAGGGAGAAGACGGCCATCTACAAGCCAAGGAAAGAGGCCTTAGAATGCACCAACCCTGCCAACACCTTGACCTTGAACTTCCAGCCTCCGGAACTGTGAGAAAATCAATGTTTGTTGTTTAAATCGCCCAGTCAATGGCATTTTGTTACAGCGGCCCTAGCAAACCAGTACACCCCTCCCCTCTGAGCCACGTGAGGACATTTGAGGTCTACTGTATTCTTTTTGAGATGGAGTCTCACACTACCACCTGGGCTGGAGTGCAGTGGTGCGATCTCGGCTCACCACAATCTCTGCCTCACGGGTTCAAGCGATTCTCCTGCCTCAGCCTCCTGAGTAGCTGGGATTGCAGGTGCCCACCACCAGGCCCAGCTAATTTTTTGTATTTTTAGTAGAGATGGGGTTTCACTATGTTGGCCAGGCTGGTCTCGAACTTCTGACCTCATGATCCGCCCACCTCCGCCTCCCAAAGTGCTGGGATTACAGGCATGAGCCACTGCGCCCGGCCAGGACTGATCATTCTTAATATCTAAAGAAAGAAGTTTCTAGCGTGCCATGCTGCTATGGAAAGAGCACTGGGGATGCCTCTGGGCGTTGGGGGCACCGTAGGGTACTGAGGTCTGGAAAGGGGAGGAGGAAGGACAACAAAAAGACCATGGACGGCAGAGCCCACAGCAAATGCCTCAGCCTCCCAATGTTTCCGGGCTCCTGCCTGCTTCCCTGGATTTGAATGTGTTCTCCACCAGGAGCTGGGGGCATTGTCCTCCATCAGCAGGGCTCTGACAGAGCAAGCCTCCAGAGGGGACCTCCTCCTGTGGAGACTCCACGTGGAACCTGGACCTCACCACCATGCCCGGCCACTCCTCTCTCACAGGCAAAGAAAAATGGCTGATCAGCCTCAAATCATGCCCTCGGTGACTTGACTTTGACCCCACCATCTTAGGAGATTAGCGCTTTGGAAATGGAGGCAAGGAGGAAGACATATCCTACATGAGTAGGAACGCCTTGAACAACAGGGTTTCAGACAACAAGGGGCCTGGTGGGGAAGGGGCACGTGGGCACAGGGGGCAACAAGGTGCCGCCCCTACAGCCACCTCACCGTGTCCACCCCTCCTGCCAGCATCTCCGTGACGTTGGCCTTGATGTCCTCGAAGGACATCTTGCTGTCTCCCAGGAGCCTGTAGAGGATGCCACGGTAATCGTGGTGAACACTTCCTTTCTGTCTCAATTCCCAGTAGAAGTTCTGGGTGTATATGTCAGCTGTGGGGAAGGAGGAAAGAAAAAAGAGTGAGGTTCCCTGCAGGCGGGTGGGAAGGAGGGCAGTCTGTGGTGAAAGGTGGCACCAAGGGCCTGGGGATTCCGGAGCCCTGTGCTTCTTAGGCTGCCGTTTTACTGAGCACGTACTCTGTACTAAGCCCTTCATATCTGTTTTTTCATCGAATTCTTGGGGTATGTGACATCATCCCCATTTTACAGATAACAGAGGTGCAGAGACATAGTCACTTGCCCAAGGTCACGTGGGTGTAAGGGGCAGAGGTGGGATTTGACTCTGCCATACCCTGACCAGCCTTCTCCACCCAACCTTCCCCATCTCTCCCACCCAAGTCCCTGTCATCCAGCACAGCCGTGGCTCAGACTCCCCTTTGCCCTCTGGGGAGCATGAGCTCCTTTGAAGAAGATCACAGATGTCTTTGCTCCTCTTTTTCCAGAAAAATCTAATAATCCCCAACAGCCAGCCTTCTATCCGCCATTTCCAGGGGTCCCAGGGCCTTCCTGACACCCACGCCTGCCCGCCACAGTGTGGGTTTCCTACAGGTCAAGTCAGCACCCATTGACATAGCGTGGGACAAAGGAGCCGGCTGAGGCCTGGGGCTCCGAGGAGGAGAGCACAGCCAGAGAAGCCCTCACCTTTACTGAAAATCACGTCCCATGCAGCCACATGGTCCTTCCAGGTCTTGGTTCTGAACAGACGGAACAGGTCTGGGGGAAGGTTGAGCATGGGGACGCTGGTGTGGAACATCTGGTAGATGGCATCAATGAATCGCTGGGCCTCGGGGTTCACTACTTCTTCCAGCATCCCCTGGCGCTCCCCAAAAATGACGTTAGTGATGGCTGCAGGGACAGGAAGAGGCTGAGGAGCCATTTCTGATGGGGCCTCTGAGAGCCACAACTCCCACGGACTCCTCCACCCTCACCTCCCTCAGCACAAAGGATCTCTTGCCCCTACTCTTAGCCTCCTTCAGTAAATAAATTGAGGCCTGAGTCCCCAAGGGCTAAGATGCAAGGCTGAGAAAGCTGACCTCTGGCAACCACACAGGTCCTGCAGAGGGGCATGTGGAGGACCTGAAAGGTGGGAAGCAGGGTCTCCAGCAGAGCTGAGAGAGGGCCTAGCCCAGGATGCAACTGCTCTGCCCACGCTTCCACCAAGAGAGATTCCTCATCTGTAATTGGCTGAATTGGCTAAATACTTCCTGAAACAGGTCAGAAAGGAGACTAAGGGTCATAAATCCCTGGATAATTAACCATCCAGGACCTAGTCTTGCTGGACCTAAGAAGTTACAACAGCCTCAAGTTTTCCCCACCTACCAGGTGAGTAATTTGAATACTGATTTCATACAAAGCTCTGGGCACCCCAAATCTCTTGCTGTGACCACACAATCTTCATCAAGCCACAGGGCCTTTGTATGTGCGGTTCCCTCTACCTATACTGCCTGACTTCCTTACCCCATCTAGATAACTCCTACAGATTCTTCAATGCCTACCTCAGATTAACCACTGAACTCTCCTCTACCCTACCAGACTCCAAAGGTCTATGGCCCAGGAGGTGGAGACTTGCAGAATGAAGGTCCAAGCCAAGCTCTGGCTTTGGCGGATGGTGGCAATAGGGACCTGTACTTTGGGGACCCTTGCTCCTACAGCACAAATGCCAGATGAGAGAGAATGCCAGATGAGAGAACCCCAGAGCAAGGGGTCTCACTCTGTTGCCCAGGGTGGTCTTAAATTGCCTCTGAGTAGCAGGCAGTGGAGGACATGATCAGCGGCTCATCCCAGAAGTCAGTCTCAATGCCTCTGCAGGGTCTGTACTGAACCTCAAGGTAAGAGAGTGAACACTGAGTCCTCCCACCCCCATGCCCACTGCCAGCCAGGTGCAAGCTCCTTACACTCAAAAGCAAAGCGGAACAGGTCATCACTGATGTCCCCCGAGTAATTTCCGGAGCCCGCCTTCTTGATGCGCCTGTGCAGGACACTGACGAAGTCCCGAGATACTGCATCCAACAGGGGCAAAAAGTTCTTGGTGGCCTCTGGAGCCATCACCTCCTGGTTCAGGGCCACCCGGTCTTTCTTCCAGGCTGCCGACTTCCTGAGAAAACATGGGCCCACAAGACCTCATGGTCACAGACCCCAGGCCTGGTGAACACAGAGGGGGCTGACTCAGTTTTCCCAGGAAGCTGAGTCACAGCTCACAGCATCCAGCACTCCCACCAGGGCCTCTGCCCTCACCTCTCCGAGCACCCTCTGCCTCTCACCTCCTCCTTGCTCTGCCTGGCTGGGAGAAGAGAAAGGAAAAAAGAGAGTGAAGGGGAACAAAACTCCAACTCCCCTCCACTCCCTCTGCTGAGGACCAGGAACTGATATTCTTAGAACCCTTTGTGTAACTTTCAGTCTCTCCAGTCTTTGCCTCAGCTGCAGGCATGCCTTCCATGCCACTCCCACTTCCTCCTGGCCGATGCTCACCTTTGACACTCCAGGGCCCCTCTATATAACATTTTCTGACTCTTGCACAAACAAAATTGACCAGCCTCTCCTCCTCTGCACCCCCAGCACATCCCATTACTCACTTCTGTCGGGGGACCTCAGGTGCCCCGAACTGGGTTGGTCATAATAAACCTTAATTCATGCACACTCTTGAAATTCATCAATCCATGCAAAGTCCTCTTCGTGACTTGGGGGTGTTTTTGTTGATAAGAATATTATCACAAACTTACCACCCACCATAGAAACTAGGAACTTGACAGTAACTTACACTTGCCTTCCTGGTCCTTCCACATCCTTTGTTCCCTTCTAAGGAGACCACCCACTAGAATCCCTTGCTCTCATTTGTGTCTAATTTTATCTGATCTCCATTTATTCCCAAAAGGTACTATTACAAAATATATACTTGTGTTTAACTTCTTTTAAAAAGCTGTCGGTCAGACACAGTGGCTCACGCCTGTAATCCCAGCATTTTGGGAGACCGAGGCAGGTGGATCACCTGAGGTCAGGAGTTCGAGACCAGCCTGGCCAACATGGTGAAACCCCGTCTCTACTGAAAATACAAAAATTAGCTGGGCATGGTGGCGGGCATCTATAATCCCAGCTACGCCGGAGCTTGAGGCAATAGAATCACTTGAACCCGGGAGGCGGAGGTTGGAGTGAGCCAAGATCGTGCCATTGCACTCCAGCCTGGGTGACAGAGCAAGACTCTGCCTCAAAAAAAAAAAAAGAAAGAAAGAAAGAAAGAAAAGCTGTCATGCTTTGCCAGACTTGCTTTTTTCACTTAGTTGTACCGTTCCAAGTATCATCTGTATTGCTGTGGGAGACTGAGTCCCTTCATTTTGACTGGTGTGTACCACAATTCACTCACTTATAATCCTATTGAGCATTTCAGTAGCTTTCTGGTTTTTAATATCATGAACGGTACCACTGCAAACCTTCTACTACACATCCCCCAAAGCAGGGATACTCTTTGGAGTATATCCCTGAAATCAAACTGCTATGTCACAGGTATGCAAATATTCCATTTTAGGAGAAAATGTCCAACCATTTTCCAAAGTAGTGGCTCCAGTTTACACTCCCACCAGTAACAGATGAGAGCCCCAGTTGCTCTGTAGCCTCACCCACACTTGATATGGTTACGTTTTACCTTTTCTTTTCTTTTTTTCTTTTTTTTTTTTTTTTTTTTTTTTTTGAGACAGGATCCGGCTCTGTCACCCAGCCTGGAGTGCAGTGGTGCCATCTCTCATCACAGCAACCTCTGCTTCCTAGGCTCAAGTAGTTCTCTGGCCTCAGCCTGCCAAGTAGCTGAGAACACAGGCATGTGCCACCACATCGGCTAATTTTTTATTTTTTATTTTTTGTAGAGATGGGGTCTCACTGTGTTGCCCAGCGTGGTCTTGAACTCCTGAGCTCAAGCAATCTGTCCGCCTTGGCCTCCCAAAGTGCTGGGATTACAGGCATGAGCCACTGTGCCCTGACCCGCATTTTACATTTTTGATGGGGTGGGTATGGTGGCTCATGCCTATAATCCTAGCACTTTGGGAGGCTGAAGCGGGAAGATTGCTTGAGCCCAGGGGTTTGAGACCAGCCTGGGCAACATGGCAAAATCTCATCTATACTAAAAATGTAAAAATTGGCTGGGTGTGGTGACACGCACCTGTAATCCCAGCTACTTGGGAGGCTGAGGTGGGAGGATCACCTGTGCCAGGGGGCAGAGGCTGCTGTGAGCCATGATCAAACCACTGCACTCCAGCCTGGATGACACAATGAGATCCCATCTCAAAATAAAAAAAAATTTATGAACAATTTCGTAGAAAACAGTATCCACTACACTTAAATACACTGATCTGTCCCCATGTAGGACAAATGTCTCACTGCCCCTTTAGCCTGTATGGGACTCACGGTGGCAGGTCCCTGCTCTATTTGTCACTGTATCTCCAGTTCCTGGCACAAGTCCTGATTCATCAAGGATGCTGAGTAAGGTGGGACTCAGTGAGCAAACCAGTCAGTGAGAACTTTTCCAGATCTTTAATTATTCATTAGGATCTTCAGCATGGCCATTTCCCTGAAGGCTGGCAGAGCAATTCATCATCATCATCATCATCATCACCATCATTTGTTTTAGGGAGGCAGGAAAATGACGGGGATTCACCTAGAGGCCCTGCTAGGAGGCACAGGGCAAGCCTGGCCTCAGCCCCTCACCCCCAGCCTCTGCCCTCTCCACAGCTCCCCACCACCTCCCTCCAGTCCCTGGGAGATGGCCCAGGACTCACTTCAACAGGACTCCTATGGGTCTCTGGTAATACTGGTGATAGGCGACCCAGGGCGGGATGAGGAATCGTTCTGGGTTGGGGCCCTCGGACTTAAAGAGAAGGGCCACATCTTCAGGGTCGATGACATAAACCGACTCCACGTTGCCGAGCTTCTCCCTGGAGGGGTGGGGGAGAGGGGCTGATGGAAGGATCCGAGGAGAGCTATGGATACAGGCTCAGCACAGCTGCCTCACAGTTCCACAACTTGCTGACTGTGGGACCTGAGTTGAGGCCCTTAACCTCTCTGAGTCTCAGTTTCCTCTTCTGTAAAATGGAGACAAATACAGTACCTGTCTCGCAGCGTTGCTGAAGGACAAGACAATAGGAAGTATATGGATGTGACCTTTGTTAAACATTCTACAAGTGACAGCTTTATGATCACTGTTGCTGCTGTCCCACAGCACATCCCCAGGGCCAGCCCAAAGCCACCCCCGAGCCTTCCATGGACCAGCAAGTCCTCCACTCCTTGCGCATTCTTCCTGTGTCCACACCTACAGCAGCCCCAGCTTCTCACCTGTCCACAGAGCTCAGAACCATGGCACACTTTCATGTCACTGCTAGAGTGACTCACTATAGCTTGCAAGGTAGGCCATATTCCAGGCCAAATCCCTGTCAGACTCTACAACTGAAATTCTGAGAGTGGCCACCCTGACCCTAAGAGTCAGAGGCCACCCAACAACATACTTTGTCTCTATTAAAATAAAACTTCAGTAAAACATCAAGCCCCAACATACAGGCAGGGGAGACAGGCTTGCAAATCACTTTGCAGACAATCTGTATTAAATACAACTGGGTTTTTGTTGTTATTGTTGTTTTGAGACAGGGTCTCTGTTACCCAGACTGGAGTGCAGTGGTGTGATCACGGCTCACTGCAGCCCTGACCTCCCAGGCTCAAGCGACCCTCTCACCTCAGCCCGGCCAAGTACCTGGGACTACAGGCACCACCATGCTTAATTTTTGTGTTTTTTGTAGAGATGAGGTTTTGCCATGTTGCCCAGGCTGGTCTCAAACTTCTGGGCTCAAGAGATCCTCCCACCTCAGCCTCCCAAAGTGCTGGGATGGCAGGTTTGAGCCAATGTGCCTACCCACATACAACTGTTACATATCACTGGTGTTCTTACTTGAAGAGATGAGGACACAGATACACAAAGAGGAAAGACCATGTCAACACACGGGGAAAAGATGGCATCTAACTCCAAGGAGAGAGGCCTCAGAAGAAAGCAAGCAACTCAGCCGAAACCTTGATCTCTGACTTCTAGTTTCCAGAACTGCCAGAAAATTAATTCCGTTGTTTAAGCAAAAAATAAGAAATAAAAATACAACTACTAAAAAACAACAGAAAATTCCACTTCTTGCTTGCCTCTGCCTTTTATCGAAGAAAATTAAGATACACTTTTAGGCAAAATATCATAAAAACATGGAGATACAAGCCAAGTGTACTCATGTGTGTGCATGTTCTCTCTCTCTCTCCTCTCATAGTGCTGCTTTAACCACTGAGCCAGAAAGCCTGGGCCTCCCTTGATGAGTTTCAGGCCTTCACTTGTTCTGTGGCCTCCCAGAAAATCCCCTCAGTATTTTTCCAGCTACCATGTGTCTTCGCACTAACTAGCGCCATACCCCTAACCAAGTTCAGCCAAGCCCTTGAACTGCTATTATCATGATCAATTCCGCTTCTGGGAATCTAGCCCAAGGCAATGATCTGACATCAGCAACGATGCTTGATGGATAAGGATGTCCATTGCAGCCTCAAGTCTAACAGCAAAAAAGTCAAGAGTAGGTTGTATGTTCACTTTAAAGAACCGGCGAAAAAAAAATCCATACTGTGAACTACTATGCTGCCTTTTAAAATTATATTAGAGGCCAGGCACAGTGGCTCACACCTGTAATCCCAGTACTTTGGGAGGCTGAGGAGGGAGAGGGAGGATCACTTGCGCCCAGGAATTCAAGGCTACAGTGAGCTATGATGGCACCACTGCACTCCACCCTGGGAGACAGAGCAAGACCCTGTTTCAAAAAAAGTAAATATTAATAAGATAGATCAAGAAAAAGGAAGAAGATATAAATAAACGAAATGAGATCTTTCCCCAGAAAAGTCTGAGGACCACTGAACAGCACTTTCTCTTAAAATATAAAATAATTTTATATTAGAGAGAGAAAAAAGGAAAGAATTCCTTGATATATTGTTGTGAGACAACATAAGCAGCATATATAGTATATTCACATACCTCATGATACTTAAATGTTAAATCAATTGGAATTGATTGTATCTGACTTCAATTTTTCATTTGTGTTTCTCTGTATTTTCTAAATTGCTCTGTATAAAACAAGAACAGCCTTCGTGTTAGGAAAAAAACCCACAAAAGTTGTATTTTAAATTCCTCACATTTATTCAGAAGTTTATTGTTTATTAGCTATAAGTTCAAGTATAATGACACACAGAGCTGGAAGTCAGACAATTCCAGTTCCTGCCCTGGCTTTGCTCTCATGAGTTGTGTGACATTGACAAGATCCTTCTTCTCACTGGGCCTCAGTTTCCCCATCTGTAAAGTGGGGAAATAATAACACCAACTACAGGGATATGTTGCAAGATTCAGATGGAAGTGACTCAGAAAACAGAAAGATAATTAGGGTCTGGAGGCAGGGAACATAAGGCCAATTCACACTTGAGCTGTGACAGGAAATATCCTCTCCATAGGGCGCATGCTGTAAATGACTTTGTAACTTTGCTTCATCCTCTCCATTTACATAAGGCGTATGGAATTAACCAATGGAATGCTCTAAGGGGTATTTAAACTCCCAAAAATTCTGTTAACGGGGCCCTTGAGCTCCTACACTCAGGCCCCTCCCACACCGTGGTGTGCATTTTCATGTTCAATAAATCCCTTCATCCCTTCCTTGCTTTGTTTGTGCGTTTTGTCAAATTCTTTGTTCAAGACACCAAGAACCTGGACACCCTCCACCGGTAACATATATTTTGGCCAGCCAGCCAGGAGGAAGAGGTAAGCCCAAAGTTTGGGATTCGTTTTTCTCCCTTTCCTTTCTGCTCCATACAGGAGCTCTCTCTTTCTCTTTTCTGTTCCAACTTGGGACCCTTGCTGGGCCCCACCTAAACACGGAGACAACTGCAGGTTTCTGGCCGTGGCCAGTGAAACTAAGAGGTTTCCATGTGGAGAAGCAGCCTGACTGCCACCGCCCGGTTCGCTTAAGGGACCTGGGTCTTTTTTATGTTTTTTTTTTCTTTTTTTTTTTTTTTTTTTTTTTTGTCTCTTTCTATTTCAGTCTTTCAGCGGCTGTTTCCTAGTAGCTCCTTGGAAATTGAGGCTGGGGTCACCAGTACTGCCTGAAGGTCTACGAATGAAAGGGAATAATTGCGCTGCCCCAAAGCGGGAGGGACTTTTTAAAAAAATCTTTTTTGCCTGTGGTTCCTGATCCCTACATGCGGTGCTGCTCGGAGCAAACTCATAAATGTTTCTGGGGGCTTAAACCTTATTTTCTTACGCTAAATTCTTCCCTTATAGTGCTCAACTAGCTAAGGACAAAAAAAAGCCCACGCAGCATCCAGTTCACATTACAGTTCATGGCTACTCTTATAAAGTTCATAGTATGCTCCAGAGGGGAAAGCCTGCATGTGATGCCCACCTAAAGCCAGAGACGTCTGGGACCCTAAGATTGGACCCCACAGGAGGATGCTCTGTGGGTCCTGCGGACCCCAGCCACTCCAAAGAGGATGCTCTTGGCAGAGGTTCTGAGGTCTAGCCCTCCTTAGAATTTTCTCTCCGCAGTTGCAATGCTGTTTGGCCCCGACATTGTTTGGAACCTGAAGTTTACTGTTGAATTGGAAAGTGGAATAGAGTTGCATGTATCCAGGCTTTTGTGCTGCAGCTCTAAGCAGGGGGCCTGGTTAACACGTGACACCCTGCTTTGAAGTCTTGGGAGGTTTGGCCTTTAAAAATCAAACTGCCATGGAGACTGCTTTAGCCAAAATTTTGGTTCACAGCCTTCATTGGATTATCTGTTGGGGCAAAAACTGGCAAGCTTGTATTGCTATCTCATGGCTAAGCTTCCAAGCTATTGAATCTTCGTTTATGTGTGTGTATACATGTCTAGATGTGTTTATTTGTATGTACACATTGTTATATGTTGTGTCTACCAAATTGCCTTATAAGTAAAAGAGCACTCATAAATTAAGTAAATAAGTCTAAGCAATTTTCAAGTTCACGTGACTTAAAGTATAACTTTACTAAACAAGCTAGCTTTAAAATTATTGGTGGAATAAAAATAGAAATGCCTTCAGTATTATCAGTATACATTTTGTTTGAATTTTATGTTTGTCTTTGCTATCTTTTTTTTTTTTTTTTTTTGAGACAGAGTCTCACTCTGTCACCCAGGCTAGAGTGCAGTGGTGTGATCTCGGCTCACTGCAACCTCCGCCTTCTGGGTTCAAGCAATTCTCCTGCCTCAGCCTCCTAAGAAGCTGGGACCACAGGCACGCACCACCACGCCCAGCTAATTTTTAAATTTTTTAATAGAGACAAGGTTTCACCATATTGGCCAGGCTGGTCTCGAACTCTTGACCTTGTGATCTGCCTGCCTCAGCCTCCCAAAGCACTGGGATTACAGGCATGAGCCACCACTAGATATTCTTAAATGTCAGTGAATTCAACCTGGGAGCTGCTTGGGGCAAGCCTGCCTCCCCTTCTATTCAAAGTCTCACTGAGATAAATGCATATCTGATTGGTTCCTTTGGAAAGGCTAATCAGAAACTCAAAAGAATGCAAACATCTGTCTCCCACCTGTGATCTGAAAGCCTCCAAGCCCACTCCTTGCCTTGAGTTGTCCCACCTTTCAGGACCAAACCAATGTTCATTTTACATATGTTAATTAGTGTCTCATGTCTCCCTTGTTAAAAGTAAAAATTGAGTACAGCAAATGGGATAAATGCTTTAGGTAAACTTTTTGTGTAAATTAAAACCTTAAAGTTATTTTTGGCACTCATTTAATATCTGGGTCATTTCCAAGTAAGAAAGGGTTGTGATACGGGGAAATATGTTTCTAAAATTGTGGAATTGTTCTTATCTATAAATGCCCATATCTGATATTTCAGGATTTCTTGCTTTTTAGGGTTTCACTAAAATTTTACATTACAAAGGATAAGATTTCTAGTTAACACGTAATTCTGTATACAAAATGTGCCTGAAAGGGTTATTACTAAAAAAAGGAAAGAATAATTTTGTCTAATTCAGAAGTTATCTAAAAGTTAGTTCAAGTTACAGTTTTGAAAAGGTTATTTATGAAACAATGTAGTAAGGAACCATTAAGTAGGGGAGAAAGATGAGGAACAGTTTAAATAATAAAATATTCTTTAAAACCTGATAAAGAATTGGAAACATTTGGCTAATTAACATTTTTATAGCTAAAGCTCTTAGTCTTGATTAAAGTAAGAAGTATTGTAAAAATGCATTGGCAGTTTGGCAACTCTTTTTTTTAATATAGTTAAGCATGAAGCTGGATTTAGTGTGGAACCAAATTCCACATACATGCTTACATTGCTTCATACTATGTTTACTGTTTTGCATGGATAGTGCTGGAGTACTTATTGGTCATACGCCTAAAGTGAATTTGTTAATTGCACAGGATGTATGATAATATTAGTGAACTTAAGGATACTGAATTGTGTATCAGGAATAAAATATTCATTATGTGGGTTTTGGGGGGCCCTGTGTAACACTGTAGCCTCCACGGTAAATTGAATAAGAAAATTTAGGGTTGGTTTCCTGCTTATTTGTTTTTGCTTCTAGTTTTCATTTGTTTGCCATTTGTTCTCCTCTGACTTTGCTTGTGTATGCATGTATATAAAAACCATGATTTTTCTTAGTTCCTAGTGGAAGGTTTTCATTTAGTTCTGTGTTCCTGTGCATTTCTAGCAAGTCATCATTCATTCCATTTTTCTGGAATTCCCAAGCTACCTTTGTTGGGCCTGCAGGAATTAATGGAGCATACTAGCGTTTTTATCCTTAAACTAACTTTTTGGATTTTAGGCTTCCTGATACTTTAAGTGTGTTGAGTATACTCTCAAAAATAGAATTTTAGTCATATTTCTCTCTCTCTGCCTAGTTTCTCCAAAATTTGTAAGCTATTTATGAATATTCTTAATTCATTGCAATGTGTTTGTTTGCATACAGTCAAGCAGGGTCCCTGGGGCCACTCAGGGAGAGAATGTCAGGCCTCTGAGCCCAAGCTAAGCCATCATATCTCCTGTGACATGCACGTATACATCCAAATGGCCTGAAATAACTGAAGAATCACAAAGAAGTGAAAATGGCCTGTTCCTGCCTTAACTGATAACATTACCTTGTGAAATTCCTTCTCCTGGCTCTTCTGGCTCAAAAGCTCCCCCACTGAGCACCTTGTGACCCCCACCCCTGCCAGCCAAAAAACAAACCCCTTTGACTGTAATTTTCCATTACCTACCCAAATCCTATAAAACAGCCCCACCCCTATCTCCCTTTGCTAACTCTTTTCGGATTCAGCCTGCCTGCACCCAGGTGATTAAAAAGCTTTATTGCTCACACAAAGCCTGTTTGGTGGTCTCTTCACACGGACACACGTGAAATTTGGTGCCATGACTCGGATCGGGGGACCTCCCTTGGGAGATCAATCCCCTGTCCTCCTGCTCTTTGCTCCGTGAGAAAGATCCACCTATGACCTCAGGCCCTCAGACCAACCAGCCCAAGGAACATCCCACCAATTTTAAACCTGGTAAGCAGCCTCTTTTTACTCTCTTCTCCAACCTCTCTCACTATCTCTCAACCTCTTTCTCCTTTCAATCTTGGTGCCATCTTTCAATCTCTCCCTTCCCTTAATTTCAGTTCCTTTCCTTTTCTGGCAGAGACAGAGGAGACGTGTTTTATCCGTGAACCCAAAACTCCGGCGCCGGTCACAGACTCAGGAAGACAGTCTTCCCTTGGTGTTTAATCACTGCGGGGATGCCTGCTTGATTATTCACCCACATTTCAGAGGTGTTTGATCACCATGGGGACACCTGCCTTGATCCTTCACCCTTAGTGGCAAGCACCACTAATTTGGGGGGCAAGCACCCCCCTTCTCTCCGTGTCTCTACCCTCCCTCTTCTCTCCACTTTCCTGGGGGGCAGGCACCCCCCAAACCTTCTCTCCATGTCTCTATCCTCTCTTTTCTCTGGGCTTGCCTCCTTCACTATGGGCAAACTTCCACCCTCCATTCCTCCCTCTTCTCCCTTAGCCTGTGTTCTCAAGAACTTAAAACCTCAACTCACACCTGACCTAAAACCTAAACACCTTATTTTCTTCTGCAATGCCACTTAACCCCAATACAAACTCAACAATGGTTCCAAATAGCCAGAAAACGGCACTTTCGATTTCTCCATCCTACAAGATCTAGATAATTCTTGTCATAAAATGGGCAAATGGTCTGAGGTACCTGACATCCAGCCATTCTTTGTTCCCTCCCTAGTCTGTTCCCAATGCAATTGGTCCCAAATCTTCTTTTCCCTCCCACCTGTCCCTTCAGTCCCAACCCCAAGTGTTGTTGAGTCTTTCCAATCTTCCTTTTCTACCGACCCATCTGACCTCTCCCCTCATCCCCAGACTGCTCCTCAGGTCACTCCCCAGCCAGGCTGAATCAGGCTCCAATTCTTCCTCAGTTTCTGCTCCTCCACCCTATAATCCTTCTATCACCTCCTCTCCCCAAACCCAGTCCAGCTTACAGTTTCGTTCTGCAACTAGCCCTCCCCCATCTGCCCAGTAATTTCCTCTTAAAAAGGTGGCTGGAGCTAAAGGCATAGTCAAGGTTAATGCTCCTTTTTCTTTATCCGAACTCTCCCAAATCAGTTAGTGTTTAGGCTCTTTTTCCTCATATATAAAAACGCAGCCCAGTTCATGGCTCATTTGGCAGCAACCCTGAGACGCTTTACAGCCCTAGACCCTGAAGGGTCAGAAGGCTGTCTTATTCTCAATATGCATTTTATCACCCAGTCAGCCCCTGACATTAGAAAAAAGCTTCAAAAATTAGAATCCGGCCCTCAAACCTCACAACGGGAATTAATCAACCTTGCCTTCAAGGTGTACAATAATAGAGAGGCGGCAGCCAGACAGCAACACATTTCTGAGTTACAATTACTTGCCTCTGCTGTGAGACAAAACCCAGCCGCATCTCCAGCATACAAGAACTTCAAAACGCCTGAACCGCAGCTGCCAGGCATTCCTCCAGGACCGCCTGCCCCAGGATCTTGCTTCAAGTGCTGGAAATCTGGCCACTGGGCCAAGTATTGCCCGCAGCCTGGGATTCCTCCTAAGCCATGTCCCATCTGTGCAGGACCCCACTGGAAATTGGACTGTCCAACTCACCCAGCAGCCACTCCCAGAGCCCCTGGAACTCTGGCCCAAGGCTATCTGACTGACTCCTTCCCAGATCTTCTCCGCTTAGCGGCTGAAGACTGATGCTGCCCAATCACCTCAGCAGCTTCCTGGATCATCACAGATGCTTTAGGTAACTCTTACAGTGGAGGGTAAGTCCGTCCCCTTCTTAATCAATATGGAGACTACCAACTCCACATTACCTTCTTTTCAAGGGCCTATTTCCTTTGCCTCCATAACTATTGTGGGTATTGACAGCCAGGCTTCTAAACCTCTTAAAACTTCCCAACTCTGGTGCCAACTTGGACAATATTCTTTTATGCACTCCTTTTTATTTATCCCCACCTGCCCAGTTCCCTTATTAGGTCCAGGCATTTTAACTAAATTATTTGCTTCCCTGACTATTCCTGGGCTACAACCACACCTTATTGCCACCCTTTTCCCCAGTTTAAAGCCTCCTTCACATCCTCCCCTTGTATCTCCCCACCTTAATCCACACATATGGGACACCTCTACTCCCTCCTTGGTGACTGATCATGCACCCCTTACCATCCCATTAAAACCTAATCACCCTTACCCTGTTCAATGCTAATATCCCATCCCACAGCATGCTTTAAAAAGATTAAAGCCTGTTATCACTTGCCTGTTACAGCATGGCCTTTTAAAGCCTATAATCTCTCCTTACAATTCCCCCATTTTACCTGTTCAAAAACCAGACAGGTCTTACAGGTTAGTGCAGGATCTGTGCCTTATCAACCAAATTGTTTTGCCTGTCCACCCCATGGTGCCAAACCCATATATGCTCCTATCCTCCATACCTCCCTCCACAACCCATTATTCTGTTCTGGATCTCAAACATGCTTTCTCTACTATTCCTTTGCACCCTTCATCCAAGCCTCTCTTCACTTTCACTTGGACTGACCCTGACACCCATCAGGCTCAGCAAATTACCTGGGCTGTACTGCTGCAAGTCTTCACGGACAGGCCCCATTACTTCAGTGAACCCCAATTTCTTCCTCATCCATTACCTATCTCAACATAATTCTTCATGAAACACACATGCTCTCCCTGCTGATCACGTCCAGCTAATCTCGCAAACCCTAACCCCTTCTACAAAGCAACAACGCCTTTCCTTCCTAGGCATGGTTAGATACTCCACCTTTGGATACCTAGTTTTACCATCCTGACTAAACCATTATATAAACTTAAAAATGCAAACTTAGCTGATCCCATAGATCCTAAATTCTTTTGCCACTCCTCTTTCTGTTCCTTAAAAACAGCCCTAGAAGCTGCTCCCACACTAGCTCTCTCTAACTCATCCAACCCTTTTTCATTACACACAGCTGAAGTGCAGGGCTGTGCGGTCAGAATTCTTACACAAGAGCTGGGACCGCGCCCGGCAGCCTTTCTGTCCAAACAACTTGACCTTACTGTTTTAGCCTAGCCCTCATGTCTGTGAACGGCAGCTGTCGCTGCTTTAATACTTTTAGAGGCCCTCAAAATCACAAACTGTGCTCAACTCACTCTCTCCAGTTCTCATAACTTCCAAAATCTATTTTCTTCCTCACACCTGATGCATATACTTTCTGCCCCCCTCCACTACCTCTCAGCAAGCTGAACTCATTGCCTTAACTGGAGCCCTAACTCTTGCAAATGAATTACACGTCAATATTTATACTGACTCTAAATATGCCTTCCATATCCTGCACCACCATGCTGTTGTATGGGCTGAAAGAGGTCTCCTCACTACACAAGGGTCCTCCATCTTAATGCCTCTTTAATAAAAACTCTTCTCAAGGCCGCTTTACTTCCAAAGGAAGCTGGAGTCATTCACTGCAAGGGCCATCAAAAGGCATCAGATCCCATTGCTCTGGGCAATGCTTATGCTGATAAGGTAGCTAAAAAGCAGCTAGCATTCCAACTTCTATCCTTCACAGCCAGTTTTTCTCCTTCTCATCGGTCACTCCCACCTACTCCCCTACTAAAACTTCCACCTATCAATCTCTTCCCACACAAAGCAAATGGTTCTTAGACCAAGGAAAATATCTCCTTCCAGCCTCATAGGCCCATTCTGTTCTGTCGTCATTTCATAACCTCTTCCATGTAGGTTACAAGCCACTAGCCCACCTCTTAGAACCTCTCATTTCCTTTCCATCATGGAAATCTATCCACAAGGAAATCACTTCTCAGGGTTCCATCTGCTATTCTACTACTCCTCCGGACCCCTCCCTTCCCTACACATCAAGCTCAGGGATTTGCCTCTGCCCAGGACTGGCAAATTGACTTTACTCACATGCCCCAAGTCAGGAAACTAAAATACCTCTTGGTCTAGGTAGACACGTTCATTGGTTGGGTAGAGACCTTTCCCGTAGGGTCTGAAAAGGCCACCACGATCATTTCTTCCCTTCTGTCAGACATAATTCCTCTGTTTGGCCTTCCTACCTCTATACAGTCTGATAACGGACCAGCCTTTATTAGTCAAATCACCCAAGCAGTTTCTCAGGCTCTTGGTATTCAGTGAAACCTTCATACCCCTTACCGTCCTCAATCTTCAGGAAAGGTAAAACGGACTAATGGTCTTTTAAAAATACACCTCACCAAACTCAGCCTCCAACTTAAAAAAGGGACTCTGTCAAGAATAGAGCCCAAAAACTCACCAACCAAACAAGTAATTACACTGAATCCCCTTGGGCACTCTCTAATTGGATGTCCTGGGTCCTCCCAATTCTTAGTCCTTTAATACCTGTTTTTCTCCTTCTCTTATTCAGACCTTGTGTCTTCCATTTAGTTTTTCAGTTCATACAAAACTGCATCCAGGCCATCACCTGCCCCAAGTCAGGTGATGTCTTCTACATGACATTCTACATGTCATTCTACATGACAAATGCTCCTTTTAACAACCCCACAATATCACCCCTTACCACAAAATCTTCCTTCAGCTTAATCTCTCCCACTCTAGGTTCCCACACTGCCCTTAATCCTGCTTGAAGCAGCCCTGAGAAACATTGCCCATTATCTCTCCATGCCACCCCCAAAATTTTTGCTGCCCCAACACTTCAACACTATTTTATGTTATTTTTCTTACTAATATAAGAAGACAGGAATGTCAGACCTCTGAGCCCAAGCTAAGCCATCATGTCCCCTGTGACCTGCACGTATGCATCCAGATGGCCTGAAGTAACTGAAGAATCACAAAAGAAGTGAAAATGGCCTGTTCCTGCCTTAACTGATGACATTACCTTATGAAATTCCTTCTCCTGGTTCATCCTGGCTCAAAAGCTCCCCCACTGAGCACCTTGTGTCCCCCGCCCGGGCCTGCCAAAGAACAACCCGTTTGACTGTAATTTTCCATGACCTACCCAAATCCTATAAAACGGCCCCTACCCTATCTCCCTTCGCTGACTCTCTTTACGGACTTAGCCCACCTGCACCCAGGTGATTAAAAAGCTTTATTGCTCACACAAAGCCTGTTCAGTGGTCTCTTCACAGGGACACGCGTGAAAGAGAGAACCCAGAAATCTGGCATGCTGGTGAAAGGATAAGAATTTCTTATGAGTCAGTCTCTGGGCTCTTTCCCTCTATGCAAACTGGTTAAATATAAAGTAGAAGTCACGTATATCTCCTCTGTAAAATTTTAAATTAATTGGTTTAATAATAATAAGAGCTTAAGTCAAATATTTTGTCAGAAAAGTAGAAAGCGTAATGCCTTTTAGTTCATGTGACTTTGGCAATAGTTGGGAAATAAAGACAGTTTTCAAGATTATTGGAAAAATACAGTTGTCTTCAAAATGTAAACGTGTGGTGTACATTATGTTCAAATACTAGGTTTGCTAAATCCTTTAACATCATAAGCTGCTCCTTTGGCTTTTGAAAATTGTTTAACTTGCCTGCTTTCCAGCTAGGTAAGGCCTGGGGACATGTGGAGTTAGCCATGCCCCTAGCTGTGCTGGAAGTAGTCAAACCTTATCAGAAACTTTATCAGAACTTACCAGTTTTTTTTGTTTTTGTTTTTGTTTTGACAGAGTCTCACTCTGTCCCCCAGGCTGGAGTGCAGTGGCGCAATCTCGGCTCACCCACAATCTCCATCTCCCAGATTCAAGCAATTCTCTGCCCTAGCCTCCTGAGTAGCTGGAATTACAGACGCCCGCCACCACACCTGGCTAATTTTTTATTATTATTTTTAGTAGAGATGGGGTTTTACCATCTTGGCTAGGCTGGTCTTGAACTCCTGACCTCATGATCCACCCGCCTCGGCCTCCCAAAGTGCTGGGATTACAGGAGTGAGCCACCGTGCCTGGCCTAACTTACCAGGTTTTATGTTAAAATTCGCCATTATAGGCCAGTCACAGTGCCTCGCACCTGTAATCCCAGCATTTGGGGAGGCCAAGGCAGGTGGATCACCTAAGGTCAGGAGTTCAAGACCAGCCTGACCAACATGGTGAAACCCCCATCTCTAGTAAAAATACAAAATTAGCTGGGCAAGGTGGTGCATGCCTGTAATCCCAGCTACTGGGGAGGCTGAGGCAGGAGAATCATTTGAACTCAGGAGGCAGAGGTTGAAGTGAGCCGAGATCATGCCATTGCACTCCAGCCTGGGCAACAAGAGTGAAACTTTGTCTCAAAAAAAAACAAATTTGCCATTATAACATGCAATTAAGACTACTAGAAACAGTTTTACATGCAAGGTGTATATGAACAGTAGAAAGTGTTGGGGTTTTTTTGTGTGTGTGTGGAAGGTTACAAAAGGTTTTTGCTTCTTTAAAATTTCTGAGTCATGATTTTGGCAAAATAAATAGTTTACGGTAATCTGGAATTCCAAAATCAAACTTCAGTTTCAAAATTGTCTTTCCTAATGCCTGGCTTTCTAGATGAATCAGAGGGCCCCTGAAAACATCCAGAAAAGAGGTAAACAGGATTATTTGACATGTTTAGGTACATGGGATTGACAAAATGATGTTAAATCTTCTTTAGGTTATATTTTTGTGAATAATATATTCCAAAATTGTATGGGATTTCTCAAATTCTAATGTCTAAGTATATGTTACCAATCACAATTATAATTATGTTAAGTTATTGTAAACCACAAAAATGACCAAATTTTCTTGTATAAAGCTACTAACCCACGTAAAACAACAACAACAAAAAATTAATTACATATCAAGAAAAGACTTTCATGTTAAACCAGCTAATACTGAAATTGTTTAAAATAGTTTATAACCTGTCACTTTGCAGATGCCGTCACTGCCACCAGGAGCCCTGTACTATCAGCCATGGTCAACCCCACCGTGCTCTTTGACATCGCAGTCATGGCGAGCCCTTGGGTCACGTCTCCTTTGAGTTGTTTGCAGACAAGATTCCAAGAACAGCAGAAAACTTTCATGCTCTGAGCACTGGAGAGGAAGGATTTGGTAATAAGGGTTCCTGCTTTCACAGAATTATCAGAGTTTATGTGTCAGGGTGGTGACTTCACATGCCATAATGGCACTGGTGGCAAGTCCATCTATGGGGAGAAATTTGATGATGAGAACTTCATCCTAAAGCATACAGGTCCTGGCATCTTGTCCATGGCAAATGCTGGATCCAATATAAATGGTTCCCAGTTTTTCATCTGCACTGCCAAGACTGAGTGGTGGATGGCAAGCATGTGGTCTTTGGCAAGGTGAAAGAAGGCATGAATATTGTGGAGGCCACGGAGCGCTTTGGGTCCAGGAATGGCAAGACCAGGAAGAAGATCACCATTGCTGACTGTGGACAACTCTAATAAGTTTGACTTGTGTTTTATCTTAACCACCAGACCGTTCCTTCTGTAGCTCAGGACAGCACCCTCCACCCCATTTGCTCGCAGTATCCTAGAATCTTTGTGCTCTCGCTACAGTTCCCTTCCATGCCTAGCTGGACTGCAGAGTTGAGTTAAAGTTTATGATTATGAAATAAAAACTAAATAACAACAAAAAATTATTTATAACCAATGCTTGATCCCATATTCCTAGGAAAACAATTAAAGCTTCAGGTATATTTGGTCATCTGGTCAGCCATTTAAACATTTTATAAAGGGATTTCATTCCATTGTTATTTTCCATGCATGTTTTCTGGTTGTAGAAAAGCTTTCCCATGCAAGAGGGCTGATGTTATAACAGTAGATTATTATGCTACAGTGTATTTTCACCAGATTAAAAAAAAAAAGCTTTTTATGGTTTGAATCTGCTGGAAACATCAGAGAAAGACTGTCCTTGCCATCTACACTATAACAAAACTTCAGGACCTTGAACTTTGGGTTCATAATCTCACAACTGAGAAGGGCCCCTCCATGCTCTTGGAGCTGTGCACCCACTGGAATGCTTAAGGTAAAACTAACCAGGGAAATTTCTCCCAAGAAAAAGATGACATCATTGATGTGAACAGCTTTTCCCAAGTTCACAGATTAAGACTTCTACTATCATGAAACTCTTATTTTTGAATATTTTTTCTTGCTTATGCCTTCTACGAACAATAGAAGTGGAAAAGGGGTCTGTTATGTGCACTTATGGGGAACATTTTTATTTGTGAAGGAGTTTGCAGCCAGCCTTATACATGGATAAAGGCCCAATGTATGTAAGAAACTTTAATGGTGGATGTGTTAGCTCATAATCAATCAAAAACAAAAAATTGATTCACTCCACATAACCCACATCGTGGGTTAAAGAGAACATTGCCAGAAGTCCTTCACTCTTCTGAAAGGGCATCATTTGTTAGGTCCTTTTTCCATGGTTTAAAGTAAAAGAAGCAATGATTAGAAATGTATCCCTCATGATAGGTTCTATAGCAAATTCTACTCTAAAGGCTACAGACTCTAAATTCTCTTGTGAAAGTTATAATAGAATTGGCTAAACAGCGAAGTATCTGTGCAGCTGCTGGCACTTGTGGCCTATACAGAAATACATCAAATGAAGACTATAGAAATTTAGTGGTAGGAGACTGACGAAGAAATTGATTAGTCAAGTCTCTCTCTGTCGCCCAGGCTGAAGTGCAGTGGCGTGATCTTGGCTCACTGCAACCTCCGACTCCCAGGTTCAAGCAATCCTCCTGCCTTGGCCTCCCAAGTAGCTGGGATTACAGGTGCACATGACCACACCCAGCCAATTTTTGTATTTTAGTAGAGATGGGGTTTCACCACGTTGGCCAGGCTCATCTTGAACTCCTGACCTCAAGTGAGCCACCTCACCCATCCGTGAGTAAACTGTATCTAGCTCATTCTTAGATCCATTTGATTTTAGGAGGTTTGGTTTATGGGGACCTTGGGTAAGGAGTATACTCCCAAATTCTTGGTATTATCCTCCTAATAGCCATAATAATGGTCTCCCTGACGCGCTGTATGCTCTCAAAGGTTTTAAATGCTTGCATGAGCCATCTCTAGAATGTCATATGGTCTCTCTTCAACTAGAATAACAGGAGCTCAAAGAAATATGCAACCATGAGGACACCATAACCTATAAATGACATGCTGAGACCAGAAACCCAAAATGATGGTAACTGAGAGTGGCACTGAGGCCCTAGGTTTTGGTCACACTCTCACCTAAGTGAAAACCTGATCAAAAAGGGAATTTTTTTCAACAAAATTCTGGGAGGCCGTTGTTTTGGACTGATCTCATGCACTAGGCCCCAACAAACCAAACAAAACCAAAATGGGGCCACTCATGCCAAGATTTTAAGGAAACACATAGATTCTAGAAAAGACTAGGTTTTGTTTTTTCTTCTGCAAATCTCTACAACAAACATTTCTGACAGTATAGGTAACCACTCCCTAAAGTTTCCATTAAATCTTTTAACCAAATTCATTTCCTCTCACCTAGAGACCATCAAGCTTCAGATGATCATGTAACAAAGGTTCCAGCCAGTTCCAAGTGAAGACACCACCCCTGGACATCAAGAAGCTACCCTTCCTCCACTAGATAGAGCAGGGTGAGAGTTCCATGATCCCCAATAGGTAGGGACTATGCCCCAAGCCGGCATGAAGCAGTTACAGAAAAAAGACCATCGGTCCCTCTGCCTCCCATAAAGATTTATGGGGATCACATCTCTTGAAGGGGCAGATGAGGCAGGAAAATAGGGTCTGGAGGCAGGGAACATAAGATCGATTCATACTTCAGCTATAACAGGAAATATCCTCTCCATAGGGTGTATGACTATGTAACTTGAATACTTCATCCTCTCCATTTACATAAGGTGTATCTGAAGTAACCAATGGAATCCTCTGGGGGTAAATGCCCCACAATTCTGTAACGGGACCTTTGAGCCCCTACGCTCCGCCTGCTCCCACACTGTGGTGTGTATGTTCATTTTCAATAAATCCCTTCATTCCTTCCTTACTTTGTCTGTGCATTTTGTCCAATTCTTTGTTCAAGACGCCAAGAACCTGGACACCCTCCACCGGTAACAAAGGGGCTTAATAAAATAAGGAGTTGCTACTGAGGGTCTAAGAAGTGGTGAAAAGGGAAGAGAGGAGGAAGCGAGGATAACTAGAGATCTATGTGAAGTGAGCACGGGACAGAATCACCAATAGGCCTAGGAGAGAGGGGGAGGAAGGAGAGACCCAGCGGGGAGCAACCTCCCAAGCCCAGCACTCAACCTTGAATAGGGTGGGGTGCGGGGTAGGGGGAGCTCCCTGCCACCAACCAGCTATCCAAAGGGGCAGTTTGGACTTTAAAGGAGTTGTGAGAGAGGGAGGGAGCAGCTGAAGCCCCAACACAAACAAGCCTGCCTTCCCACCCACCCCCAGCCCAGTCATCAAGCCGGCCAACACACCTTACCCTTCCCTCTTCGTGACTGACCCATTGGAATGCTCTGAGTTGTAAAGACCTTTCACTTAAAGGAAAACGTACTGTCCCTCCTGGTCTCCCCTCCCAGCCCCCAACCACCCCTACGCCACCTCCGTTCCCTCTCAACTGGACTCTTAGCAAAGAAGCCAGGTGTGGCTGAAAGGCTGCCCACCGTGGAAACAGCTTTAGCAGTTTTCCCAGGAAAAAGCCACAAGCCCTGGAGGCACAGAGGCCCAAAGACAAAAAAAAAAAAAAAAGGCCTTTCCTCTTAGGAGGAAGCAAGCCCGATTCTTGGGAAAGGGAAGGGACAGACTCAGAGCCTCAGGGCCAAGGGGTGAGATCCAGCACCCCAGCAGGACAGGAATCTAGCTGGGTGACCTCTCTGAGCCTCAGTCTCCTCCTCTGACCATGGGGACAACAAACTTCGCTTGCAAGGTGTGCGGAGGGTAACGGATGTAGGGAGGCATTTAGTAGGGCTTGTTCTCTAACCACCTCTCTCCGAGAGTTTCAAAGGGAGTGGGATCTGGGGAAGGTTGAGGCCTCAGGCCTGGGAACTAGGAATACTTTCCCTTTTACCCACCACCATCCCAGGCCTGGAAGAAGATCAGAAGTTGGACAGGAGAGGTCCGGCCGCGCGGACGTCACCTTAGCGCGCCACTGTCGGGTCCGGTGGGCTCGGATGAGCTCGGGTGAACGCAGCGAGCGAGGGCAGAGGCCAGCAGAGGCGAGGAGCGGATGCTGCAGGGCCGCAGGCCGGGCAGAGAAACGCATACCGGGTCGCTCCCTGCTTCCCCGCCGCCTCCTGGCAGGGCCAGCGAAGCCAGTGCTCCAGCGCCCCCGTAACACCTCAAAGCGCACGGAGTCCGTGTTGGGGAACTTGGCGGCAGAGTGACTGCGACCTAGGAACCTGCGGTGGGGCCGCCGCCGCCGCCTCCGCGGGGCCGAGCGCCTGGACCTCGCCCTGAGGTAAACGCGGGTCGACCCGGGGGGCGGATGCGCTCGGGCTGTGTCGGGGGGAGGCGGAGGTGAGCGACCCGCGAAGAGCGCAGGAGCAGGCCGGGGGCCACGCGAGGGCGGACCCAATTTCGGAATAGCGCGGCCCGGGCGGCGGCGTGCGCTGGGAGGAATGCTGGGTCTGTCGCTAGCGCCAAACCTGACCACGCTGCGACCTTTTCACTCTGTGCTCTGAACTTCAAATCTCCCTCCCCCGATTTTTTTTTTTTTTTTTTTGAGACGGAGTTTCACTCTTGTTGCCCAGGGCGGGAGTGCAGTGACATGATCTCGGCTCACTGCAACCTCCACCTCCTGGGTTCGGGCGAGTGTCCTGCCTCAGCCTCCCGAGTAGCTGGGATTATAGACCCCCGCCACCATGCCCGGCTAATTTTTTTTATTTTTATTATTTATTTATTTATTTTTGTAGTAGAGACAGGGTTTCACCATGTTGGCCAGGTTGATCTCGAACTCCTGTCCTCAAGTGATCAGCCTGCCTCAGCCTCCCAAAGTGCTGGGATTACAAGCGTGAGCCACCGCACCCGGCCTTCTCCCAATTTTTAAAACTCGCTGGCTGGGCTGACAGCTACAGGGCCAGGAATTCAAAACTTAGCCTCACCAGTCTCCCCTCCTCAGACCGAGGAGGTTGTTTTGTTTTGTTTGAGACAGAATCTCACTCTGTCGCCCAGGCTGGATTGCAATGGTGCGATCTCGGCTCACTGCAACCTCTGCCTCCCTGGTTCAAGCCATTCTCCTGCTTCAGCCTCCCGAGTAGCTGGGATTACAGGCGCCTGCCACCACACCCAGCTAATTTTTGTATTTTTAGTAGAGACGGGGTTTCATCATGTTGGCCAGGATGGTCTGGAACTCTTGATCTCAAGTGATCCGCCCACCTCGGCCTCCCAAAGTGCTGGGATTATGGGTGTGAGCCACCATGCCTGGCCAGACCTGGGGTTTGGACCTGTTAAAGAGCTTCCTTACAGATAGCTGGCGGTCTTGCCACCAATTGTTTCAAAAGTAGATGTCTGCTTTAGAGTACTTAAGACATTCGCAGATTCAAATGTTGAATTTTGAAATATCCCTGATATATTTCTGTATTGTATTACCAAAAAAAAAAAAAAAAAAAGAAGAAGAAGTTAGACAGGAGTTTGGAACCAGAGAACAGCCTGTTGGGGGAGTGGGGAGCACAGCAGGGCTACACAGGCCCCTCCTCCTCCCTGTCCCTTCGGCTCCCACCCTCTGCCAGGCTTACCTGTAAATCGGGCCATACTTCTGGAAATTCTGGACATGGTGAAGGTGGACTTTGTGTGTGCCCGTCTCCCTCCAGAAATGATACAGGTTTAGCCAGCCATTGTCACCAGGAGAGGGGATCTCATTGAAGGGGCGAGGACTGCGGGTGGAGATGCCAGCTCCCTCGCCAGTGGGCACCCTGAGACGCCCCAGCCCCTCCCTGGGGGCACTCAGAAAGGTCTGGCAGCCTTTGACCAGGACTGAGCGTGGGGGAAGACCCTTGGCCAGCATGCTGTCCCCACAGCTGTGACTGTACCTGCTCCACTTCAGCGGGGAATGCTAGGATGACTGTAGCCCTGGGCCACCAGGGCCAAGATTATAACTACCAGCTCAAGGCCATACCAGAAGCTGATAAAATGTTCACGTCCTTCCTCCTGCTGCAGGCTCAAACCCGCAGACAGCTCCTCCCCTACTCGGTATGAAGGTTCAGTCTGGAATTTCTGCAGCGTGAGGTTCTCCAAAGGACAGGGAGACCCCTCTGTCTCTGCCCTCAGTGCCAGCCCTAGCAGACTCCTGAAATATCTGCCTGTGCCTTTGCCTGAGCTGGGGCCTCCCACTGGCCCCTGCAGCGGAGTCCATGACCTGGCAGCCATTGGTCAAGACTGCAGACAACCCGTGTCTGGGGGAAATGAGGGGCCCAAGAGAAGGTCAGAGCTATCTTGCCAGCTTGGGCAACATACGTCTTAGTTATGGCCCCACTGTATAGACACACATCGTTGAACAACAGGGATAAGTTCTGAGAAATGCATCCTTAGGCTATTTTATTTTATTTTATTTTATTTTATTTTGAGAGAGTTTCACTCTTGTTGCCCAGGCTGGAGTGCAATGGCACAATTTCACCTTGGAACCCTAATCCTCGTCATCTCTCCCCAGTTGACCCAGATTTGGGGCTGTAATTCAGTACAGCTGACTCAGAGGGGCTCTGGGTCCCTTGAGCTAAGGTCTGTGGTCAGGCTCCACTCTGGACACACTCTAAGACCTTGGCAAATCTGGTTGCCATGGAACTCAGGATGTCAACTCTTCCCTGTCCACACACTTGATCTGTGCTGCTTTCCCCTCAGAGCTGCTTCCATACCCCCTCCCATCATATCATATCCCCAGACCCATCCTTCCAGCCCAGTCAGCCCCCACACCCACCCCCCATCACCCTGCACCTACCACTTTCCCAAACAACAAGGGTCAGTCACCTGTAGAGTTTTCAAGTCATTTCAACAAAATTACAGCCCACTTGGTAAAAATGTGTAGGTCAGAAAACACACATGTGCCATGTAGAGCATTTCATGACAGCAATCTACACTATACCTTATACTTATCATTGGAAGGTACAACTTCTTGCTTTTTTTCCCCAAAATCTTATTTTCTGGCAAATAAGGCATTTAAAACACACATCTAAGAGACAGAAAATAGACTGGTGGTTGCTTAGAACTAGGGGGATAGAGGGATTAGAGGGTGGGACATAAAGTGTGTAGGGATTCTGAGGATGATGAAAATGAAAATATTCTAAAGTATATTGTGGTAATTATTGAACAACTCTCTGAATACACTAAAAGCCATTGAATTGCATACTTTAAATGGGTGAATTGTATGGTGTGTGAATTATATCTCAATAGAGCTGTTACCAAACACACACACACACACACACACACACGAGTGACATCCTCCTGGCCTCTTCTGTTGTATGTGTCAGCCCATAGATCACCCACAATGGCAAAAGTTGTCCTTACACAGCCACTTGACCCCAGACTCCAATACTGTTGAACCACTTTCAACAAATTTAGAGCAACAGTTTTTAGAAGAAAAAAAAAAAGTACTTATCAAGAGTGGTTGTTGCTCTTCCCGCTGGAGTGACCACTACCTCATCAGTCACGAACCTTCTGATAAAGAGAGTATGGAGAAAGCCTGTTTTGCCTCACTGATGACCTTGAGCCTGGAATGACATCAGCCAAGGAAGGCAGTGTCTCACGAGCAGCGGCAGGGTGATGAGCTTCCACAAAGAAAAGCAGTCTTCCAAGGACTGGTTTTTCCTCCAAGGGTCTCAGCACTGAGGTGACATTTATAACTTTCTGACTTAAAGTCAATCCCATTGTTCTACGCAGCCCCACATTCCTCCCTCAGAAGGAGCCCTAATCGATGTGGCATGGAAGAACTTGTGGTCCTCTTGGCAGCCACCCCAACTTCCGTTCAGGCCTCCGCACCTCCCCCAGTGTTGTGGGGCACTGACCGCCTCCCCAGAAGTGGCCCAGGCTGGAGGTTATTGCCTCATCCTCTCCAATGGCCACGGTCACATCACAGCATAGGCCAGCGATTCAGTTTGGGCCAATGAAACACAAGGAAAGGTTTGCTGTGGCTTCTGGGAGAATAGCTCCCTCACTTCTCTGAAAGAGCTTCCAGAAACACATCACTCACCCCAAACAAGGCTGAGTGTATTAGCTGTTTACTGCTGCTTAACAAATTATCCCAAAATTTAGTGGCTTAAAACAATAAATGTTTATTATCTCACAGCTTCTGAGGGTACAGCACCCAGGAGCAGCTTTTCTGGGTGACTGGGTGACTGGGTGGCTGGGTGGCTGGGTGACTGGGTGGCTGGGCGGCTGAGTGGCTCAAGCTCAGGGTTTCTCACAAGCGGCTGCCATCCCTGAAGCTTGACCAGGGTGTAGGATCAGCTTCCAAGCTCAGTGGATTAAACTGGCCCTGCTTCAAAACTTTTCAGTGGCTGTTTCAGGACTATTGAGAAGATTAATGAATGATATATACATTTCAAAATATATATATTACACATATACATGTGTATATTACATAATTTTTCCCTCCCTCTCTCTGTTCTTGCCAGTGCCCAAACTGAAATTTTCACCCTCTCAAAAGCGATGGGAAGTTAGGGTCCAACCCTCACCAAGCCCCTTACGATGGGCAAGTGAATCCTCTGCTAGGTGAGGTTAGCCTAGTGCTCGACTATGCCTAAGTCCTTCTTGGCTCTCTCAAGACAGGCCCATACTTACAGTGCTTTCTCCTCCCACTCCTGCCTCCCACATTCTGTAACTATCCTATCATTCTCAGAGTAGAGGGTGTACACATTTAGACCCATCTATCTAAACGTTGCCTAGGACGGGGAACGTGATTTTGTTCATTGCAGGCAGCTTGGATGGATAAACAGAAAATCCAAATCACAGACTTAAAGAAGATAGAAGTGTATTCTCTCTCCCATAAAGGATTTCCAAGGCTGGGCAGTCCAGGGTGAGTGTGTCAGTCCCAGCAAAATGCCAGGCTCCATCTTCCTGCTTCACCACGAAGACATTTGGTTGGCATTTCTAAGGCCACCCGATGGTCCAAGCTGCTGCTGGAATGTTAACCGTGTTGCTGGCCAGAAGGCGGAAGAACTCAAGAAGACCAAAAGGGGCCCTCCCTGAAGAGCCAGCTTCATTTAAGCCCCTTCCTCAAAGTCCCACAGGAGTCCAACCACATCTGATTGGTGGGAACTTAACCACATTGAGGCAGGAGAATGGGGAATTAGGGAAACCAAGGATTAAGGTAGGAACAAAAGAAAAGCAGGTGCAGCCAGTTCACATAAGCAAAAGGAACAGCAGGTACAGCCAATTCTAGGCAGGATTAGGCAACATACAGGCCACATCTTCACTTCTGTGATAACCACAGGCCAAGTCTCCACTTCAGCCTCTAATTGGTCATGGATCAATTCTTCATTGGATGTAACTGATTGGAGGCCTCTGGAGGGCACAGGGGGTGTTCATGTTCTTTAGCTTAATAAAATCTCTAATTGAAGGGGCTCCTGAGCCACTTGCTCGAGCCCACTCTTGCTCTGTGAATTGTACTTGCACATCTTCAATAAATCTGTGCCTTCATTACTCCATTCTTTCGTTGCTTTGTCTTTTGTTGCTTTGTTTGTGCGTTTTGTTCAATTCTTTAACATGCCAAGAACCTGGACAACTCAGTCAAGACCTTCCATTCAGTAACCACATGACTGTACCTAGGTACAGGGAGGTAGGTACAGGGAGGCTGGACAATGTCGTTTTGCTCTGGATGGCAATACATCCGCTAGCAGAGGTGCTGGCCAGACCATAGACATAATAATACAGTTTTGTATCATGAAACAAGCAACGGTTTTGGAGCCACATGGATTCAGGTTCAAATCCTAGTTCAACCACTGAGTGGTCACGTGGCATAGGGCAAGACACTTGAGCTACTTGAGACTTAATTTTTTCATATTTAAAATGGAGATAATCAGACCTGCCTCTCAGAGCTGTTGCAAGATAAAAAAGCACTTAAAAGATTCAGAGGTTCTCAGAGTAGCCCACCTAATATCATTGCCTTAAACACCACCCTCTTGCTCAGCTTAGGGTATGGACACCATACATGAAAATTAGGTGATTCTTTCCCTGTTTGTTTTCACATGCACAGCTCAGGGTATTTCACTAAGTCAGATGGTCCCCCCGACTCCACCCTATTTCTTCCTCTGAGGGCATTTCATCTGTTTCGGTGCCACCCCACTCTAACAGTTTAAAGGGAGGAGGGAGAGGCAAGGACCTAAGATGTTTGGAGAGAAATCAGCCCTAGAGATGGGACTCAAGGTTATGGCATTTCTCAGCTTAAGTATCAGATGTGGCGTTAAAACTATTATTAAATAGATTCCTTTTGCTGTTTGGGGTTTTTCCTGTTTGTTTGTTTGTTTGTTTGGCCTTGGGAGGGGTCATGTGGCCATATGGTAAAGAGACATTCCCAAGGAAGGAATGAAACACAATTGTTCCTGCCTGGGCCAGGGCTTATGTAGTCAGGAATTATGAAGACCGAATGTTCTGTGTCCTGGAGGAAAGGGGTCCCTGCTTTGGGGACTGTTTCTTTTTATGGATCCTGGGCTATTCCTTCTGTCCAACAAGAGTGAAATGAAGGGAAATACGGGACAGAGTTGACATAGCTTTAGGGGCAGGAGTAATTGGGGTGAAGGAGGGGAGAAGACTGGACCCAGAAGTCAAAGGCCCAGAGCCCCCGGCAAAGGAGTGTTGCCAGGTTGGGGGCCTCTGCAAAGGGCATCTCTGAGGGCTGTTCCTAGGGGCCCACCCATTGCAGCCCTCCTATAAGAACTTAACTCCACATGGTGAACTGGAACCTGAGCCCTAATCTTAGCTACCCAGGGCAGCCTCTCCCTGCTCCCCTAAGTCCTCATCACTCCTGTAAGTCCAGAGGAGCCCCCACACCCCAACTTGAAGGGTGAATGAGTACCCAGGCACTCCCTGCCTGGGTGCACACTGTGGCTCCCTGTCCCCCTCTATACATTGCCCAGGCTGGCTTTGAACTCCTGGGCTCAAGCAATTCTCCTGGCTCAGCTTCCTGAGTAACTGGGAATACAGGCGCGTGCCACCGCGTTCAGCTTCATTTTTATTTTTACAGCTTCACTTCACTTCCTCAGTGCAAACATGTTAAAATATTAAAAATTTGCTGTAAAGTTTTTGAAAGGATATTTATAATTTTGCTCTTGAAACCATTTGGCTAGGAGTAACTGATTTAAATTACAATTGGGAATTCTTGTGAAATGAGAAAAACCTAGCCCACACATTCTTTCAGATGTAATGAAATTTTTATGAATACTAAATTTAACAATTAATGAGGTTGATATAATGTTACAGTTGGACACTTGATTAAGAATTTATTGATTTCAGTTTTGCAGTGTTCTTATTTGAGAGCCAATCATTTTTTCTTCAGCTGTGAAATATTCACATGGGCCCTTGGGAGGCCCCCGCTGCGGACTTCTCTAGCGGGCAGTACATAAGTAACCAGGCCAACAGCTCTTCCCTGTCCTCCCCCTGACACACCTCGCACCCCTTTACACAGGCACATAAGGAAAAACACCCATCGTGGCTGGACCATGGAGACAGAGTCCAGTTCCAGAGGAGGAAGAGGATGGGGCCCGTCAGACAAGGGCACAGAAGCCATGCCATGCCATGTCATGTAAGCAAGAAGCTTCTTACTGCAACCAGTGACTGGGGCTGCTAAGGGCACTAAGATTCAAGACCAGTGAGCCACGGAGGTTGGCATGGGCACCTCTTCCCTCCTGGGGACAGTAGGTAGTGGGGGCAGGAGGGGAAGGGCCACCTGCCTGGTTTACATAGTCGGCCACAGAGCGGTGGCCCACACTTATTCGACGACTATAGCCTCAGTGTTCCAGGCAGGTGTGCATGGGACCAGCGGGCTATGAGAGGCTTCCAAGTGGCACAAGGACAGCACCCCACAAGGAGAACATGAAAAAGCTAACACAGTAGCACAGGCAAGTGCACAGTGCCGCAGCCTCCCCTCCGAACCAGAGGGCGGAGTGGACTGAGGCCACCCTCAGCCAGGTCTGCGGCAGAAGCTGAGGCAGAGAAATGCCACTTTGTCCTTGCTCCAGTCTCTCTCTCAGCCATTTATATACCGCTTCCTTCACTCCAGAGCCTCAGCCGGCGCCTCTCAGATCAAACCTCGTGCCACTAGGTGGAGCCAAAGCCCACAGCAACAGCGCCGGGCTCGGACACCCAGCCGCCCGCGTGCAGGAAGGAGGTGGGCTCGCGAGGCAGGGGACTGGGGGCCCCAGGCTGAGTCTGGGCCCTACCGGGGGGCCAGGAAAGGAGTGGGAGAGCCAGCCACAGCCCACAGTGGACTTATTTGGTTTACATGGTCCGTTCCGTCCGAACTCGCACTATAGGCTAAATGGTCCCAGAGCCAACCCCGGCAGCCGCAAATCCCCGTTTGTCAGATAAGGAGGCTGAGGGCCTGAGGGGAGGATCCAGGAGAGCCAGAACACGGCTGAAGCCAGAGCCCGCGCCCCTGTCCACAGCGCCTTCCCCTGCACCGCTTCCGGGATGTATCCCCTGCCCGTGGGGAGGGCGCACATGAAGAAGGTGCGGCTTCCAGAAGGGAGATCCTGGGAGCGAGGCCGGGGGACACGCTTGGCTCCGGAGCCTACGACTGGCTCCGGGGCCCGATCCGCAGTCCCCTCCAGCACCTCCTTGTGGGGGCCGCAGCTGGGATGCTGGCTTCGGGCGCCGGCGACCCGAGCAGCGGAAAGCATCCACCTGCAGAGGCTGCGGTGGAGGGGCCGGGGCGGGCGCGGACCCGGAGGCGCCGCATTGGACGAGGGGGTTGCTGGGGTTCTCGGATTGGCTGGCCATGAGGGGGCGGGACCAAGGCCAGGGCTGAGAGGCGTGAGGACCTGGAGCGTGAACGCGTGGCGAAGGCGCAGAGACCTGGCGCAGGTGTTGCGGAGCCTTCTGAGACTGGCCTAAGCTGCAGAATTGATCGAGCATCTGGAGTGGCCATCGGCCGTGTTGCCCGCAGACACAGGTGTGCTGCGACAGACCAAGCTCCAGGGTCCCTCAGGTAGCCAGGTGTGCGGCACAGCTTTGTCCCTCCCAGAACTCAGTTTCCCCAGCAGGGGGCCCGGGGACTATTCCAATCCAGTACTCTGGCCTGCCCCTCCCCTCGCTCTCACTGACCTCCCAGCAGCCAGACCAGGTAGGTATCCAGACTCCTTCCTATCCTGCCCCCTGCCCCGCTCCATCCTCATCTTTCCCTTAAAGAAACCTCTCTCCAAGGTCCACGGTTACATCACATACAGCTTTGCACACCCAGTGCCCAGCACAGAGCCCCCACCCTCTGTGGTTGTCCTTTCGCCTCTCGCAAGGTCCATGGGAGCAGGGGACCAGGCTGGGACAACATGTGGCCCCACCTGGTTGCTATAAAAGCTCAGGTAAGGAAGTTTACAGAAATATGTTGGGGTTACTGCACCTGTAAAAAGTGAAAATGGCCAATTATCATCAATGTCAAGAAGAAAAATTGCCCTTGTTGCCCTTTCACTGTAGTAAAGTGCTGCTTCCAACAAACCAGCACACAAATGCCAACCACAGGTGCATTCCGCTTGGGAGGATGGGGGAGAAACTAGTTGTTTGACTCTGTACAAGAACCAATCACCAGGTTTCCTTAAATGGCACACTTTCTTTGAAATCTGAAGCAAGAAATTACCTCTCCGGACACAACCAAGTTCATCTCGTGTCCTCTCAGGACATACAGCCGGGCTCCACTAGAGGGCAGCAGAAAGATGGAGATGCTCGAGAGAAAAGGAGCCTTAAGTTAGTTCTCACCATCCATGGAGGGTGTGAGGAACCCAATAAAAACCGTACTGGTATTAGTTCATATTTGTTGACTGGTTACTCTAGGCCAGCCATCCCTCTGACTGATCTGTTAAAAAAATTAAGTAATTTGGGCCGGACGTGGTGGCTCACGCCTGTAATCCCAACACTTTGGGAGGCCGAGGTGGGTGGATCTCCTGAGGTCAGCAGTTCAAGACTAGTCTGGCCGACATGGTGAAACACTGACTCTATTAAAAATACAAAATTAGCCACCCATAGTGGTGCATGCCTGTAACCCCAGCTACTTGGGAGACTGAGGCAGGACAATCACTTGAATCCAGGAGTGTGGCACTGAGCCGAGATCGCACCACTACACTCCAGCTTGGGCAACAAGAGCGAAACTTGGTCTCAAAAAAAAAATTAATTTGATCCTGCCATTAACCCTATCAAGGTGGATACAATTGTGTTAACCCCATTCTACAGCTGAGGAAAAAAACAAGTTGAATAACTTGCCTAAGGTCACACAGCCAGTAAGAAGCAAATCTGGGATATGAACCCTGAAGTAGAGCTATAAATCTGACATTCATAAACCTATGCAATTTTGCTTCCATTGAAGAGGGAGGGAAGGATGGCGAGCAGAGGTGGCAGCTGAGGCCCCCACAGATATTACCCTTGTGGGCTCTTTAAGGCCAGTTCCAGAAGCAGGCACCAGACAGGAGCATCTAGCTAATTAAGGACCTTGGGTCATCAGGCAGGTAAGGTCAGAAAATCTGAGCTCAACCTGCACATAAACCCCACACACCTTGCAGGAACCTGTCCTAGCCCACCCATCACCATGGGTGGCCCAGCTCTCCAATACCCTGGGTGCCTGCCACCATGGTGAACCCTTGTAACCACTGTGTCCTCTCTGGCTTAGATGTGTGAAATTGACCTTGACCCACTCTCTTCCTTATCTTATAGGCAGCCTTGCCTGCCTCCACCATCAGCCAGGATCGGGCCTCCTCATGTCAGTCAAGAAGATGCCAATCAGCAGCAGCAACTGCTGCCAAGAAGCTGGAGTCCAACAAGGATCAAGGGGATGCTGGTGGGATCCTTTCCAGGGCAACCTTGAGAAGAGTGTCAGGCCAGAGCCTAATCCTTTCCTGATTTTCTTCCCAATTTAACATTTACTGAGCCACTACTGTGGGCAGGCCCCTTGCTGAGTGCACAAGGGGGACTTGCTGGGTGATCTTGAGCACACTCTTTACCACCCCCACCTCAGCTCTTGGTTAGTTTCTCTTCTGTAAACTAAGGTTGCAGAGACCAGGAGTTCTTTACTCGGGACTGAAGGGTCCCCTAAAATTGGGTGTGTGTGAGAACATCTTCTGGGGCAGGGTTTCTCAGCCTCAGCACTATTGATACTTAGGGCCAGATCATTCTTAGATAGATCCCTCCCAGAACACACCTGTGGGCTGGCATTTGCGTATTGGTTTGTTTGAAGTAGCACTCTGCTATAGTGAAAGGGCAACAAAGGGGCAATTTTTCTTCTTGACACTGACAATAATTGACCATTTCCAGTTTTTATAGGTGTGTTGTGACCTTTAACCCCAACACATCTCTGCAAACATCCTTAGCCCAAAATCTGACCTGTGCATTGCAAAATGCCGAAACCCACTAAATGCCTCTCTGAAGCCTCCCAGCCCCACGGCCTTTCCACCCACTCCACCTGCTGTGGCCAGGCTGGGAGGGGTGCAGGAAGGTGGCACACTGCCATGTACAATTTGGAAGAGGAAGAGCCAGGAACCCCTCCAGGCCCAGCTCTCTGTGAGCCCTGCCAAAGCCACCTACATCTGCCTGACTCTCTGGGGCCCCTCAGCCCTGGCCTGGGAAAGAGGCTTCGCCCAAATCCAAGATGCAGGCCCCTGCCACAGGGCTTACCTACACCCCTGTGAGAGCCCTGGGTAGGGGTCAGAAAATGGGGCAGAGGCCAGAGCCAGCACTGGGGGCAGAAGCAGGCAGTCCCTCCTCCCATGGTTAAGCCTGCATCCTCTCTCCTCCTGCACGGTGGCCCTTCCTCACTGAGCACCTGCCAAATCTGCCAGGTGCCAAGCCTGCTGTCAGGGCCAGAAAGTCAGAGGCAAATTCAGGGGTGAGCTGAACAGTGTTTAACAACCAGCTCTCTGGACTGGGGTGAGGGGCCCTGATTTGTAGTCTTTGCCTATTTTTGTGGTGCAAATATTCCTACCCTGGCAGATATAAAGCCAGCAGTATTTTGTCACTGAGCGTGGAGCTGGTTCACAACATCACAAAGTGTGTGCACCACCAGGTGCAATAGACACAAATTACCTTACGAGCATGAATAATGGTAACATATAGTAAAATAATTAGGAAATGATGAGTTGCTAGTGGGCATTTCCTTTTTTAACAAAATGCATTTAATTCTAAGGTTATATAATTTAAGTACCGACAATGACTGTGCTTAATAACTCGTTCGCAAAATTCTGAAAATGTGGCCACCAGCACCTATGAGCCGGTACCAGCTGGCTGCAGGCCCATCACTGGGAATTGAGTGTGGTCCCTGCTCTCTGAAGGCGACAGGTCTACCCAGGGTGGGCCGGTCTGTGGGGGGACAGAGGGATGCATGGGGGCCATGGAGAACCAGAGGAGACACTGTGCAGGGGTTCAGGGAAGGCTTCTTGGAGGAGGCAGCATTATAGAGAACAAAGGGGAGGGTAAATATATCCCAGAAAAGGGTAAGGAGAGAGTGCCAGGCTAGAGAGGACACTGGGGAAAGACCAGGAGAAAACAAAGTGTTTGGCGTGGTCCAAAAACTAAAAATGTGTGTCTCAGTCTGGCTGAGGGATGGCTGGTTTCCAGCCCAGGTTCTGCTGTTGATGCCTCTGTCACTTGGACCAAGTCCACTCCATTCTCTAGGCTTCTCGCCTCTGTCAAATTGGGGTCCGAACCAGATGGGTTCCAGGCCCGCTGGTGATCTAGACCCCCAAGAAGTCTGCAGAGGGGCCTTGTGAACATGTATATAGCTCATGGAGGAAGTCTGGCCCACAACTGACACTTCACAACCAGATCTTCCCCTCCCTCCTCCTCTCCCCTTCACCCGGTTCCCCCAGGTGATCCCGGAAATTCTGGTTTGGCTTCAGAAAGTAACTATAATTACAGCCTTTTTTTTTTGAGACAGAGTTTCGCTCTTATCGCCCAGGCTGGAGTGCAGTGACTTGATCTTGGCTCACTGCAACCTCCACCTCCTGGGTTCAAGCGATTCTCCTGCCTCAGCCTCCTAAGCAGCTGGGATTACAGGGGGACCTGCCGCCATGCCTGGCTAATTTTTTTGTATTTTTTAGTAGAGACGGATTTCGCCATGTTGGCCATAATTACAGTCATTTATAGAACACTTTGCTGCCTCTCCTAATTACCAAGCTGTGCAATTCCAGTTATGCATGTAAGGAAACATCTCAGGAACCCCTCCCTGGGGCCAGCCTGTCAACCGCAGCCCCCAGGCCAGCTGGAATGGAGTGGGAGTGCCCGTGGCTGCTGCTGACGTCTCCCTCCTGGCTTCCTTTCATGCCAGACCAGGAAGGAAACCTTGGTTCAAAGGCCTGCCCTGGGGTGGGTGTGGGATGAAGAGAGGCAGGGAAAGTCCCTCAAGATGATGAGCTTGAGACATGGGGAGGGGGAGAGGGACTCCTTCTGGTGATGCAGAAGGCCTCCATCTACACAGCAGGTGAGTCTTAGAATGCCGGGGCGGGTCATGGTTTCACAGCATGAGTTAGAGCTTGTTCCCCAGGAAAGGGGCTGTTTAAGTTTAGAAAGCAATGGTCCTTCCACTAGGTACAGGTTCCCTGGCCTCATGTCCATCACCACCACTGAAGATCCCTTAGCAACAGCCCCCACCCTGCAAAGCAGCCATCCAGCCCTGCCTCTGATGCCTCCTGTGACTGGGATTAGTACCCCAAGCCTCTGTGACATTTGGGTACTCCATTAATGAGAAAGCTTTTCTTCCATCAAGATAAGCTTCCCTCTGTGCAATTTCTTTTTTGTTGTTGTTTGGAGATTTTGTTGTTGTTGTTGTTTTGTTTTGTTTTTTTGAAACAGAGTCTTACTCTGTTGCCCAGGCTGGAGTGCAGTGGCACAATCTCGACTAACTGCAGCCTCTGGCTCCCGGGTTCAAGAGTTTCTCCCACCTCAGCCTCCTGAGTAGCTGGGACTATAGGCGCGCACTACCACACCTGGCTAATTTTTGTGTTTTTAGTAGAGACAGGGTTTCGCCATGTTGGCCAGGCTGGTCTCGAACTCCTGACCTCAGGTGATCCACCTGCCTCAGCTTCCCAAAGTTCTGGGATTACAGGCATGACCTACCACATCCAGCCTCCTCTGTGCAATTTTTTTCCGTTTTCTTTTTCTTTTTCTTTTTTTTGAGATGGAGTCTTGCTCTGTCGCCCAGGCTGGAGTGCAGTGGTGCGATCTCGGCTCACTGTAACCTCCGCCTCCCAGGTTCAAGCGATTCTCTGCCTCAGCCTGCCAAGTAGCTGGGATTACAGGTGCCCGCCACCACATCCGGCTAATATTTTTTTTTTTTTTTTTGAGACGGAGTCTCGCTTCCTTGCCCAGGTTGGAGTGCAATGGCACAATCTTGGCTCACTGCAACCTCCGCCTCCCAGGTTCAAGCAATTCTCCTGCCTCACCTCCCCAGTAGCTGGGATTACAGGTGCCCACCACCACGACCAACTAAATTTTGTATTTTTTAGTAGAGATGGGGTTTCACCCTGTTGCCCAGGCTGGTGTCAAACTCCTGACTTCAAGAAGTGCTGGGATTACAGGCACTAGCCACCACGCCCAGCCTATATTTTTAGTAGAGACGGGGTTTCACCATGTTGGCCAGGCTGGTCTTGTACTCCTGACCTCATGATCCACCCACCTCGGCCTCCCAAAGTGCTGGGATTACAGGCGCAAGCCACCACAGCCAGCCTATATTTTTAGTAGAGACAGGGTTTCACCATGTTGGCCAGGCTGGTCTTGAACTCCTGACTTCATGATCCACCCACCTGGGCCTCCCAAAGTGCTGAGATTACAGGCGTGAGTCATCACGCCCCACCTCCTCTTTTTTTTCTACCCACAGGTCCCATCTCAAGTCTCTGGGGCTACTACTCCCTCTGCCCTGGGTGTGCAAATGGATACTGTCCCCCCTACTGGTCCTCTCCTGGACAGGTGTCCGGCTCCCCTAAACCTCGCCTGGTTCCTTAGCCCCACCAGTTTCTGAGACAGCCCTGATGTGGAGGCTCCCTGGGACTTCTCACTGTACATACCACCTCCTGCCAGGTGCCCACACTCAGTCCTAGGCACAGAGCTGGCAATCCCAAGTGGCTCCACTCCTGAGCCCCAGCATCCCACCTCTCACAACTCGGCCATCTGGGTGGCCCCCAGGCCCACACCCATGCCACACCCAAATCCAACCCCACCAGCTTCCTCTGCCCCTGCCCCTCACCCCAGGCCCCTTTCATCCAGTCTTCAAAGCGTCAAACTGCTGCTCCCCCTGCTCCTTCTTCCAAGTGTCTCCAAACCCCACCCCTCTCTTCCCAGACCCCGAGCCCTGCCCATCAGGCCACCATCCTCTGTCCCCTAAATTCTGAAAAGGCCCCTCCCTGCTCTCCCCACCTAAACCTGCCCCCTCCCATGTGTCCTGAGGGCAGCATAGCGTGGAGGTTAGGGGCAGGGCTCCAGTGCATTCCATCCCCTGCTCCTCCACTCACTGACTGTGGCCTTAAGCAAGCTGCTCAACCTCTCTGTGCATCATTGTCTTAATAGTACCTCTCTCCTAGAGTTGCCTGTGAATAGTCTGGTTTCCAAGGAATTCAGAGTGGCCGATAGAGGACAGAAGGGAGGGGTAAAACAAAGCAGAAAGGGGCACAGGAGCCAGGTCCTTAAGTCCTTAAGACTTTCAATGCTCAACTAAGGCCTGGGAACTTTCTCCTGAGATGAGTGGAGAGCCTTCAGGATAGTCTTAAGTCTCTGATCAATGTTGTGCCTTTGGAATGTCTTGGTGCCTATGGTGCCTATGGAATGTCTTGCTTTCTTTCCTGCAGAGACTGAGAGCCCCTCCTGTCCCAGGGGTGCTGAGAGGTCTGTCTCTGGCTCCCCCACCACCCCCATGTCTCTGCTGGGACTGGTAAGTCATGGAGCTATGCCCGGCAGAGTTCTCTTGCCAGACTCCAGGCCTCTCTCACCACAGGAGATCAGGACTGGACTCCCAGGGGTCTGACCTGACTTCCAACCCCAGGAGGGTGGGTGGTGTCCAGCGAGGGCTTGTCTAGGTCGTCCAGCCTTCCGCTGTTGGCCTCAGGGACCATCCAGGCAGCCTGCCCAAGTTACTCTTGACCCCTCCTCTGACACAGACTCTCCACCTACCTACAAAGCTCTTTCACAAATGTGTCATTATTTTGTTTAATCCTCATAACAACTCTGGGAGTTGGGTGTTATTATCCCATTTTACAGTTGGCAAACTGGATAATGTATGATGTCTTAGCTACTCGCTAGGAGCCCAGTCACAACGGTTCATGCCTGAGTGGGAGGAGGATTGGGGGTGCTCCTCCACCCACCTCAGCCAGCCAGGCCCAGCACTGAGTGAGGGGCCAAGTGGGAGGGGAGGCAGCCTGTGGTGGCGGGAGGGGGGCCCAGGGAAGTGGAGGGCAGGTGGGGGCTGCTGGCACTGGGACCTGCCAAGTAGAGAGCGAGGCCAGAAGGGGCTGGGAGGCCTTGAGGACAGGGAGAGCAGGAATGGGAATGAAGAGGCAGGCTAGGAGCAGGCTCCAAATCTGAGACCTGGGAGGAAACTCCTTGAGTCACCCTACTCTTTGTACAGATCAGGAAATTGAGGCCCACCCAGTCAGGAAGAGAAATTCGTCTAAAACCACTCAGCCTGCCAGAGACCAAGCCAGAATCTGTGCCAGAGCGCACCCAGGCTGTTCCTGGAGAACCCAGGAACCAGCCCCACGGGGCCAATCAGCTGGCACTGGGCTGACCAGCAGGCACTGAATGAAACTTCTAGCCTCCGGGCCTCTCTGGGTGGCCAGTAGGGGGCGGTACTGCCCCAGGAGTGACAGCTCCCAGACTCCCAGCCACTGCCCTCAGGCCCATCCCAAGGTCCCAGGGCAGAACCAGGGCTGGGGACACAGAAGGCATAGGTGGGAGGCAGGGTTTCTGGGGTGGGAAGAGCAGCACACAGAGCTGAGCATGGGACTCCCCGGGCCCATTCTGATGCCAGCTCCTTCTAACCTGAGCGAGGGAGGAAACAAGCCCTTCCTTTCTCCTTGCACCTCCACCAATTGAGAGAACATTCTAGAAACGCACCCAGCTCCATCCAGTCTGCTCTCTCGAGAGGGGAAGGGGCTGGAGAAGAGACTGTCTCCCAGGCCACAGGCTTCCACAGAAAGTTGTCCTGCAAAGGAGGCTAGACCTAAGGAGAAACTTCTAGAGGCCTCTACAGTGAGTATCCACCCTCGATTCCGGGAGTGTCCCTTTCCCAAAATAATGCTCTAGGAGAAGGTGGGGAAAGGGTGGCCAACTGCAGTGCTGTGTGGAGACAGGGGCTAGATGTCCTTATTGCTGTTTCAGGACCCTCTTAGGTGCGACAAGAGAGAATTTTCCCCAGGATGGCTAAAGAAGAGCAGGGGCATGGGGGAGTGAGCAGGGCCGCAGGGGTCAAGAAGATGAGCCACTCTGGCCCCCAGGAGAGATGGCCAGGGTGCAGGGGGCTCCGTGTCACCCCCATCAGCCCTGGGACCCTTCCCAATGGCGAGGGCTTGTATTCCTAACCAAACTTCTGGATCTGGTCCCAGCAGGAACCCCTGCTATAATGAGTGCCCCCAAGGCCTCCCTTCAAAATCCGAGGAGTCCAGCTTCTCGGGGCAAAAGTCCCACAGCAGCTGGCAATACAAGATCTAGGAGGCAGGGGATCTTGAGGCCCCAGGTCAGAAAGGCCCCACGCACCTGCCTCTCCCAAGATTTAAAATACCAGGGGGCTAGGGGTTCCCATCCCCTGCTATTAGGCTTCGTGGTGGTCCTCAGCCCCAAGCCCACTGTGCCCTGTGCAGCATGGACAGATGGTCTCCAAGGGGCCCCTTTCAGCACCACTCCCCTTGGTTTCCCATCAATGCCACCATACACCAAAGTTCACACACTGTCTACTGGAAAGCCCCTGTCAGGGCCAGTTGTCCTACAATTAACTCTTCAGTTCTCCGAGGCTGATGGTTCCACCACACAGAGAGCAGACAGGGTGGGCAGGGGTTTGGGGAGTCACAGCAGGCACCCAGGGACAGAGGGGCAAGGAAAATGGAGATGGGGGCACATTCAGGGGGTGGGGACAGCATCCTGGCTGGTCCCGGGCCTGCACCACCTGGAGGAGCCGGTGACTCACGGGGCTGACAGAAGAGCTGAAACCAGACAGGAGAGTGCAGGAAGGAGGAAGAAACACCCACCAGGTAACCTGTGTCCTCAGACATGTGCACTTCCAGGCCAGAGTTTCTATGAATCAGCGTCTCTAGACACAACCACCTTGATCCCTTCCGTTGCCTCATGCTGACGTCTGAGTCTGGCCCGTGGCCATCTAAACCCCCGCACTCTGGTTCAACCACCATCAGGCCCACATAGCAGCTGCTTCAGATCAAAAATCTCCTCTTCAGGGGCTTTTTCACCAAGCTGATGGTAAAGGCAGGACTCCTGGGTCCCAGTGTCCACTGCAGCCACTCTGGCTTCCCCTTAGCCCCTCTGCACCCCCTGCTCACCACCTGGCCAGTGTTTCTGCTCTTCCTTCTGCCTAGCATTCCCCTACCACCCCTGCTTTGCCTAGCAGGTACCTACTCATCCTTCAGGTTTCAACCCATGTCACCTCCTCCAGTGAGTTTTCTCTGACCTCTCACCTAAGTCAAATCCCCCATTACATGTGCTCCTGGCACCATGCACCCCTCTCTGAGCCCTTTGTAGAGTTTAGTTGTGTGGTTAGTGATGAGTGCCTGCCTCCTGTACTACAGCTGAAGCTCCAGGAGGGCAGGGACCAGGGCCTGGTCTAGTTCACCCTCCATTGTCTCTGCAGCATGTGGCAGAGTCAGTGCTAGGCACATAGAAGGCCCTCAGTAAACGTGCTGTGAATGAGTGGGTTCCCCAGCCAGCTGGATGTCCCACGGTTTCCCCCACCCCACCCCATCTGGCTCTAGCTCCTCTCTGTGACCCTTTTCATCTGCAGTCCTTGGAGCCACCTAATGGTTGGGCTCTGTGGTGGGGACCAGGCAACCTGCCCCTGGGGCCTCAAGATCAAGGCAAGACACAAGACTCAATACACCTCCAACAGGTTACAGGGGTAGCCTCAGTGGCACCAATTGCTCTGACCCGTGACTCAGAGGAAGCCAGTCCTCCAGAGGCCACATCCAGTCCACATCCTCCTTGATGATTTTGCATCCAGCTGCTGTTCCAATCTCAGGGCCTATGGCCCTCAGGGACTATCCAGCCTCCACCTAGAAATCAGACGACCAGAGATGGTTAGGACCCAGCCCAAGGTCACACAGCATAGCTGTCACAGAGCCGCACCAAGAATCCAGGGCGCCAACTCTAGCATAGGGTTCTCCCCATGCTATAATAAATGTAGCTATTTTTAGGAAGTGAATTAGCAAGTCAAATATGAAGTCTGCTAATAATACCACATTTCTGCTTTTCAGAGTCTTCATCACCTTATTTGCTCCTGCAACATCAGGGTGGGCTGGGCACTGAAGTAGGTGGTGAGCTCATCTGAAAGGTGTGGTCCAGAGAGAGGAAGTGACTGGTCCTGAAACGCAATAAGCCCAGCCTTCCTGCCCGCCCTGCTCAGTGGTACTCCCAGAGAGGGTGCAGTGCCCCAGAGGTCCCCTTCCCAGGGCCTGGCTGGCAGCCTCCCACCTGGGCAGGCTCCTCGGGGCACTCAGACCAGCCGCTGCCTCCCTCGCCTGTTGTCCTCTTGGCCCTCCCACCCCATCCCCCAAGCTGAGGTCAGCCTCCTGCCTTTCCTGGCCCCTGGCAGACCTTGCTTCTGTGCTAGCTCCAGCCCAAACCTGCATTCTCACAGCCTGTGGGCCTCAGGTGGCCTCAAGGCCTGGCATCCAGTTGTATTTTTTCCTCTGCAAATTCCTTAGCACATGCCAGGGGTAGCTCTGAGCAGGAAGGCACGGGCAGCCAGCTTTGCAGCCTGAGCTCCCCTCAACTTGGGACCTCAGTTCCCCATCAAAAGGGACAACAGCCTCATCCCAAGAGGGGCTGGAGTTAGATCCAGCCCCTAGTCCTGCAGCCCCATCTCCTACCCCTTCCCCCTCCCCCACAGAAGCTCCTCAGACATCTGGCAGCACCAGACAGGGCTGGATGGACGGAAACATGAGGTCAGATCCTCAATTGCTTCCTGAGCCCTTCCCAGAGGAGCAGGGCGCTTCCCAACTGGGAAGCAGCTGAGCTGCTCCATAAAGGAAACCGGAGAGGCGGGGAGGGATAGAGACCATTGCTGGCAGAGGAAGCGACAGCGCCCCTATTTCTCAGATGGGCAACTGAGCCACAAGCCATAGGCCAGCATGCTGTGGCCACCACAAGCCCCCACCTCTTGTGAAAGTCTCTACTGAGCACAAGGGCCTAGCATGAGCCAAGGAGGGGGTTGGGCTATGGCTAAAAGGATATCTGGGCCAGCTCCCAGGAGCCTTGACTCCCAGGACAGGGACCTGTAGGGATGGGTCCTTCACTCAGACTCATGCTGGGGAATTCTGCAGTCAGGAAGGCTTCTCAGAGAAGGGTGCTGTGGGGGGCTCAAGGGCAACAAGGAGGGAGGAAGGCATTGAGATGGGCTCAGCAGGTGCAAAGGGCGGAGCAGAGGAGGTGCTCAGAGACCCCCCTCAGGTAACCGACCTGGCCTGTCTCGCCTCCCGGCACCGGCTGGCTTGCAGAGGAAGATCTGGGCTCATTGTCCATTGTAAGCTGGGTATGTCCCAATAGCTCAGGCTCCTGGACCCTGCTGGGCCAGCAGGGAGGGGCGTTGTAGCAGGAAGGAGACAGGCCAGGCCATCCTGATGAGGAGAGAGGAGAAGGAGGGGCCTCCCCAGGGTAGCAGGCACAAGCCTGTCCAGGGAAACCCACAGCTGCATAGGGGGCAGTGGGTGCCTCTCCCTCTATCCATTATCTGGCAGGATGAGATGGGCACTCTCCTTGCCTAGGCCCAGACCTGGTCCCCACAGCCGGGAGCCTCCCACCCGGCATTGTCCTCCCTAGGGAGCCATGCTGGTTGTGGGACTGCGGCCATGCCTGGCAGGGGATGGTGCCGATGCTGACACAGCAAGAACCAGGCCAGCCGTGAACAAAGAAACATGGGAAGGGGCCACGTCTGCAGGAGTCGTTCCTGAGATGGCGGCCAGCACCGTGGACTGTAGGCTGAGGAGGCACAGGACGGCCTCGCCCTGAGTGTTCCAGCCAGCATGTTCCTGATCAGATACTCGGGGGTCAAAGCTGATCAAGGCCCTCGGGGCACAGCTCAGTCCAAAAATCCCCATCACCTCCCCCCAGGGCCCAACCCCCTTCACTCGTGACAGAAAAGGCCTCTGAATCACCTCTCAACCCTGACAGCAGGGTCCGCTCACCACCCCCACTTTTTTTGCCATGATCCCCCTCAGGGTGGGAGGCGAGACTGGACAGGAACAGGGGAGCCCAGAAGGGCCCATCCTGGGCCCAAAGGCAGACAGCACCCATACAGCAGGGGCTGCAGTGCCCTGATTGGCTTGTGGCAGGTGTTGTGAGGGAGGCACCCAGTAGCAGGGCAGCTGGCCAGGTGTGGGAGCCCTGACGTTGGGCCTGTCACACAGCATCAGGGAAGGAGCTGCTAGTACCGGTGGGGCGAGGGCTGGGAGCCTCGGGGAAGCGGTGGCTTTTCAGCTGAGTGAGCGAGAAACATTGGCTGAAGTGGAGTTGGTGCCCCACTTTCCAGACACAAGCGAGGGAGGGCTGCCCACTGCCCACAGGGCCCCCGGTCAGGGCGGGAGAGCTCGGCACCGAGAGGTCCACCGAGCCAGACCAGGCAGAGCAAGCACATGGACCGGCGGAGACCAAGGTCCCAGAGAGGTGGGGAACAGGAGGCGCCCCCTCCCCTGCCACATGAGGAAAGTGGGCATGCTGGGCAGGAAGGGAGGGGATGGTGCCAGAGAGGAGTGCCAGCGTCCAGGGTGAGGGAATGCCAGCACCATAGACTGTGGGTGGGGCAAGGTAGGCAAGTCCAGTGTGGCTCCAGGGTACCTCAGATGCTGAGATGTAAGCAGGGTAGGAACATTTTATCCATAGCCAGGTTCTGGGAGTGCCCAGGGACAGCATTACCCTTAGATGCAAGCAAGAAGGAGCTCTGCCCTGGCACCTGCATTCTAGAGGATTCCACTCCAGCCTTCCACTGGCCTTGCCCCTCCAACAGGGAAATAAAGTCCATGAGCCAAGGAAATGTGTCCACCCGAGCTCCACATGCCCCCTCCAAATGCAGAACCCCAGAATTCCCTGCCCACAGGGCCCCAAATCTAACTCCATAGCCCACGTGGGCCTTTCCACTGGGCCTGCCTTCCTGAGAACTGACCTGCAGTGGGTGTGCACACCCCAAGGCCTTGGGAGTGGCCAAGGGGCAGCCACTGCTACGTATATGGATGGGCCTGGGAAGGTCACACACTGCCCAAGGGGGAGCCCGGGATGGGAGCTGGGGTTGGCTCAGCCTCTGCCTGCCACATTCCAGTCCTGCATTCCAGGAGCCCAAGAATTCTAAGTGCAAACCTGGTCCTCAGGGTGTTATGAAGGTGTATTTGCTAATGTAGGAGGATAGAGCATATCCTATTTAGAGGTTGTTGGCTTGATTTATAACTTTGAAATATCCAGACATATAGTATGTGGGCCTCCATTTTTACTCCTGCCCTGGGCCCAGGCAATGTTAGGGGTAGGATCACAGGGCAAGCCCTGGCCCCTGCCCCACCCCTCAGGAGACCCCTGCTCTCCAGCCAGTGAGCACTGCCGAAGGAGGGCTGGGCAGGAAGCCAGCAGCCGAGGGAGCCCATATGCACCTGTGGACCTAGCTTCAGGGCTGGTGGGACCTAGCAGGCTGGGTCCTTGGGGCTAGGAGCAGGGGAACCCCAGAGAGCGCTTCTCCCAGGGTTGAGCTTCTGCTTGAAGCTGGGAAAGCCACAGAGAGGCTGAGCTTGTGGCCCAGGGACACCCAGCCTGGATGGGGCTGCTGTGCCCTCCCCCTGGAGGTCCCTCCTGCCTCCAAGGCTCACCCACCTGTGCATCCAGCTCGGAGCTCAGGGTGCTTCGATCCCTTTTTTGAGTTCATTCCTGTGGCCAAGCCCTTCCCCCACGGTTTCCCATGCTGGCACCTCAGGAGGATCCTGCCCCTCGTTCCCTACCCAGCTTCAACCGCTTCCTCCGAGGCTCCAAGCCCCCTCACCCCCCTCACTGCAAATCACCTTTCTTCCGTTGGAGCCAGGATCTTAGCTCAGGGAGCGACCCCAGCACCGGTATACAAAGAGAAGGCTGCGGCCCACAGTCCCAGAGCGAGGCTGCGGCTGAGCCCAGGCTAGGACGGGTCTCCTGCCCCACCCCTTCAGCTGAGGGGGCATCAGCCACCTCTTTGGAGCCTCACAGACCCCCCTGGTTCAAATTTCCACTAACACTCTCTGTGATCTCCCACAAGCTGCTCTATATTCTGAGCTCCTTCATTTATGAAATGAAGATAATAAATTTTGCCTTGTAAAGTCGTTAGAGGGATTAGATAAAATACACGCATAGGCCAGGCCCTATGCCAAGAACACCTTAGGGCTGAGACCTCCTTCCCTGCCTCACTCTGGCAATGGACATTACTGAGCAGCACCAGGATCCCGAGGCCCAGACAGATGTGCCTCTTGCCCTCCAGGAGCTTCCCTCATGCTGGGAAAACAGACACCAACCAGGAACCCGCAGGAGGCTCCCAGAGAAGGGGAGTGTCCAGGAGGGAGACGAAGCTGGAGGCAGGAGGGGAGGGCAAGGGGTTGAGAAGGCTGGTCAAGGAGGGCCTCTCTAAGAATATGCCCTGAGGACCTAAGGGAACCAGTTGTGCAGCATGTGGAAGAAGAATGTTCTAGAGAGGGGGAACTCAGGACGGTGCCTTGCAGGTTCTCAGAAACGCCTGGCGCTTATCTGAGCACACACTCACGGACCCTGTTACCACACCACTGTGGGGCCGCTGTGTGGGGCTGATAAGGCCAGAAAAGATCTCAAGATATTTTCTTTCCTTTTCTGTGAGTGGCCTGAGATAGGCTGTGTGGGGACATTTGGCTCACGGCCTGCCTCACAGGCGCCGCCCCCCGCCCCCATCACCAGGGCACCATGGAGCACTCACTGCTGGACGTCCCAGTGGGGACTCGGGATTGGCCCCCGAGGGGGGCTGCCGGCCAGTGCTGGGGGCCCATGTGTGACGGGGCTGACCTGGCTCCCCTGTCGTGACCCACAGAGGCCTGCTCTCTGCTTGTGCAGTCTCTGCCTGCTCGAGTGTACAGCGTACAGGCTCTGGGCTCAAAGATGAGGGCTGGAAGCCAGCTATGTCACCTTCATTCCCTCACCTGTAAAATGGGGGTGCTGACAGTAACATCGTCCTCAGAGGGTTCCTGTAAAGGAGTGGGGGAGATGGTGCTAGAGCCTGGCTCATCCAAACGCCAGGCAAGGTGGCTCACGCCTGTAATCCCAGCACTTTAGGAGGCCAAGGTGGGCAGATTGCTTGAGGTCAGGAGTCCGAGACCAGCCTGGCCAACATGGCGAAACCCCCGTCTCTACTAAAAACACAAAAAATTAGCTGGATGTGGTGGCGTGCGCCTGTAATCCCAGCTACTCAGGAGGCTGAGGCAGGAGAACAGCTTAAACCCGGGAGGTGGAGTTTGCAGTGAGCCGAGATCGCGCTGCTGCACTCCAGTCTGGGCGACAGAGTGAGACTCCACCTCAAAAACAAAAACAAACAAACAAAAACAAGCTCAGTAGGTGCTACTTCCTTTCTTACAGGACCTGTGCCTCCTGGGATGACCCCCACCATCCACCCCTAGGCACCAGGACTGAGTCGGCTCTGAAAAGAAATGGGGAATGAAGCTTTGGGACTTGGTTCCTGCCTTCAGGGAGCCAATGGTCCAGCCAGGGGGATTAGGGTTCATGTCCCTTCCTGGGCCTCCAGGAGGTCATGACCTTCAAAGCAAGAATGAGGAAGCCCACGATGGTAGCGTGGGGCCCTGCATGAAGTGCCTGTGACGGGAGATGGAAGAACTCTGTCATATGTCCGTGAGAGTGAAAGGAACCTCAAGCATTCAACGAAACCAAATCGGTACCCAAGATAGATGAAGAGATCAGGAATTTACCAGGTCACAGAGGCTTCTTGGCAGCCACCTGCAGGAGACGGATAACACCATGGCCAGGGACCCCATGCTCCATACCGTGTCTGTGACCTCCACAGACTCACTCCACAATGTGACTTTGGGTAGATCACAGTACCTGTACGGCCTCAGCTTCCCCACCTGTCAGATGGGAAGAACAACAGCGCCCTCCCCATGAAGCCATCATGAGCACCACACCAGGTAAATCATGACCTGCTCTTGTGCATGCAGGGATGTCAATGAAGACGAGTTCCTTTTCCCTGAAGTGATGAAAGGGACTTTTAGAAAAGAGGAAGTGGGTGGATTCTTAGGAAACCTTAGTTCCACCCCAGGCAAGTGGCTCTGATGATTCAGTAGGTGACTTCCAGGTGTGCCCAGGAGGCGCAAGCTACCAGAGTCATGTCCTCTCACCTGAATTTTCATCCAGCCCAACCCTGCCTCTGGATACCTGTCCCCTCTTGGGACCTCGAGGCCAGGCCTGGAGAGGATGTGAACGCCTGGAGGCCCTCCCAAGCCCAAGCAGGAGGTAGACGCAGGGACAGTGGACATCTTCCATCAGGCAAAGCTTGGCCAAGATTCCAGCAGCACCCAAAGGCTGCTGAGCGACTCGCAGATGCCCATGCCTGGCAGGCTGGTCTCCATGGTCAGGCCCCAGCCTCTCTCTCCTGGGCCCCTCTCATCCTGCTCCCCAAAGTCCCACAGGCTTCCCTGCCTCCATGGCTTTGCCAAGGCCACCCACCTGCCCCCGTACACTCCTGCTTCCACCTCTGTGCCTGCAGGCCTGCCCTACCTGGAGGCCTTCCCCTGTGTTCTATGGGTTTCTCACCACATGGTCGCAGCAGTTATCTATCAAAGCGGCTGACGCTCCCTCCACTCCTGCCTCTGCCCCTCCTTGCCTCTGCCTGTGTTCCCCCTCCCATCACCACCTTAGCCTGTCTCCCCTCCTTCCTCAGGACTCAGGAGCCACTGAGGCTATGGGGCACCTGCCGACATTCTGCCTGGCCTCCCTGGCTTCTCAGCCTTCCCCCACTGCCTACTGCTGCCTCTGGGCATCAAACCAGCTGCTTGAGTCTTTCCCATCCCACAGGACCCCTCTCTCAATAGCCCCGCACTCCCACACCTGCAGCCTCTGCCCTCGGCTCTGGAAAGCACGGTCTCCACCCACTGCCTCCATTAACCCCCTCCTCCCCATCCCCTTAATTCCTGGGATCTAACCCCTGCCCCAACATCCCACCGAGGCCACTGATCACCTCTCTGCTGTTATGTCTGGGGCACTTCACTGCCACCCCTGCCTCCACTCCTCAACACCATTCCAAAGCACAGACCCTTTTTTCTTTCTCTTCTTAAAACATGTGCCCACGCTCCTGGCTCCTGAAACGCCCACCCAGATTTCCTGTCACCTCCCTGCCCACTCCATCACTGTCCCCTTCAAGGTTCCACTTCCTGCTCCTGGGGCCACCCTCAAAGAAGCCCCACCCAGGGGTCTGTCCTTGGCCTTTCTCCCCTCCCTCGCCTCCACCCAGGGAGACAGACCTCTCCCACCCCTAGCCTGCCCCTCCTCTTGCGTTCTCAAGCCCCCCACCCTCTGGCTATTGAGGTCCAGACCACCTCCAGGATGTCCCTCGAGATGCCCTCCCTCTCTCTCCCTTGTCCTCAGCCCAGATGCTGAAAGGGGCACCAGCTTTCACCCCTCCTGATTTCATCCAGTCTCAAGCCGTTAGATGCTGTCTGTACTGTCCACACCCAAACAGACGCCTGGCTGTCCTCCCTCCCCCGTCCAGGCCTCTCCTCAGCCGCCCACATGACACTCCACTTGGATGTATAACAAGCATCTCAGCCGTTCCAGCTCCCGCTCCCCACAGCACCCCAACCCACTTCCCCCACCACTGCATTCTCCCCACCCCCGGCTGGCAGCTTTCTCCTTCCTGATGCTCAGACCAAAAGCCTTCGAGGCATCCCAGACCCCTCTCCCTCTCCCATCCACTGGCAAACCCTGCTGCTCTAATCTCAAAGGAGACCCAGAGTCTGACTGCCGCCCCCACCCTGGGCCAGGCCCCCATCATTTCTCATCTGGATCATTGCAGGAGCTTCCTAATTGGTCTCCTTGCTCCCACCTTTTCACTCCTGCCCCCAGGTGTTCCCAGCACAGTGGCCAGAGCCGTCCTGTTCAGATATGTCACTGGATCGCACCTCTCCGGTTGACGCTTCCCAATGGCTCCTGTGTCACTCTCAGGAAAAGCCGGGGAATTATTGCGTGCCCTGGCCTCCTTGCCTGCATCCCCTGCTCTCCTCCCTGCACCCTCCTCTCTCTGGCTGCACTGCAGAGGCCTCCCCTGGGGTATCAGTTGAGGCAGGCTGGGGCGTGCTGTGGTGACCATCCCTAGTCACTGGGCCTTAAAACAGAGAGGGGCATTTCTCATTCCAGCTTCACGTCATGAGGGTCAGCAGGGAGGGCTACGCTGCATCGTCCTCTCTCATGACCATGTCGGGGACATCTGGAGCATCACCTGCTTCTAGGCAGGGTGAAGGGAATGTGGAATCACTCGCTGACTCCTGCATGCTTCAGCTCAGAAGTGGCACGCATCTCTTCCACTCGTATCTCACTGGCCAAAGCAGATTACACAGCTGGGCCTAACCCCAAATGGAAGAAGTGTAGCCCTTCCCTGTTTCCAGAAGAAGAGACAGGCACTGATGGACAGGGGTGACAGCCTCCCCACTGCTGTTCCTCGAACGCGCCAGACACGCCCCAGCCCCGGACCTTTGCCCTGGCTGTTCCCTCTGCCTGGAGTGCCCTTCCCCAAACACCTGCACAGCTCGCCCCTCACCTTCTTTCAGTCTTTGTTCAAATGTCACCTTCTTGATGACGCTTTCCCTGACCACCTCACTTAAAACTTCAGATGTCTCCTGGACACGGGCTGCCAATCCCCCTTACCTTTACTTTAGCTTTCCACGGTTCTAACAGATTACCTAATTACATATTTCTTATGTCTATTACTATTGTCTGTTTCCGTCAGCTAGAAGGAAAGCCCCTTGAGGGCAGGGGAATTTGTTGGTTTTGGTGACTGATGTAAGCCCAGCTCCCAGGACAGTACCTGGCACCCAGTAGGCACTCTATACTTTTGCTGCATGAATGAGTGAATGGATTAGGGGCCCCACTCACCACCAGGTCTTGTTCCCACATCCTTCAGAGCTTTTCAATCTACACTTGAATCCCAGCCCAAACTCGCTGCCTTCCCCAGGCCCTCACTGTTTCTCATCTGGGTCCCCAACTCATAACAGCCCCTGACTGTCCCCGGCCTCCAGCAATCCCCTTCCAGTCCAACACCGCTGTGAAAGGCAGGATAGCAAGGTGATTCTGGCGTGGGCTCAGGGTCCTTTCTCTGGCTCTGCTGTTTACCAGCAGTGTGACTTTGGACTGGTTCCTTAACCTTCCTGTGCTCCAGTTCCACATGTTGTGATAATAGCACTTCTCTCGTAGGGGTTAGAGTGCTGAGAGGTTTAAATGAGATGCTGCATGCAAAGCACATTATAACTGTGGATTATTGCTTTACACTTGCCAGATCTTGTTACCAGACAAAGGAGATCCGAATCTGCTGAAAACTGTCCCTTGGCTCCTGGTAGTTTTCAGTTTCTTCTCTGCACCCAGGGGCCCTCCCAAGCTGGTCTCCTTCTCACTTGCTTGGTCTGTCCCTTCTTGCTCCCAGTCCCACCAAACTCCCCAGGGCCTCCTGAGCCCGTCATGCTGCCTCCTGCCCCGGCCTGGGCATTGGGCGTTTTCTCTACTCTTCACTGACTTTTACTTGCTTTCTTACTTAACAGAAATCCCAGAGCTTTTTTGCACTTTCATACACAGAAAACTTTCAGATTTTTTTTTGAGACAGGGTCTCGCTTTGTTGCCCAGGCTGGAGTGCAGTGGTGTGATCTCAGCTCACT